>NC_064645.1:330564948-331798281 GCF_023864345.2 Schistocerca serialis cubense
TTATGGTCGAAACCGAGTACAGCTTAGAAGGAAATACGTACTGCACAACCGATTCTTCATTGTCTTTCAGCACACGTTCCTCATAGCCATCAAAGCCAACGGAAGACTCATCCATCACTGATGCCACGTTCAACAAAATTTCATTGATCAATATCGGTAATAAGTTGCCATTGTGCTTCAGTAATTTTTATCAAACCATTTCACGCCAAGAGAGGTGAAATAACATATGAACGTTGCAACATGTGTGTGTGTGTGTATGTGTGTGTGTGTGTGTGTGTGTGTGTGCTGAATAGCGTCAATAATTTATCTTCACAATTCATGTCTAGAAAGTATAGTAATACCGTAGTATTACAAAATGTCTTTGGATTTCATGGAAATAATGGGTATATTTGACTTTCAAGGAAAGTTTATTTTTTTACTGCATATCGGTACAAGGCACAAGTGAGACAGTTAGGTATGTTTAAAATTTATTTTCTTTATTTGTTTATTGACACTATACTACACATTTTAGTTGCATTACGCTAAGATGAAGTCATAGAAACGTAGTGGGAGGGGAGCGACACAGCCTCATCACAAAGTAGATCAGAACATACAACGTAAACAAAGTGCGCTTGATAATACGTAGCCAATACTATTGATGTCCTAGTAAGAAACCTTCGCTCCTCACTGCTATCACACTGTGTGCAAAGGCATATTCAGTGGTTGGTTGGTTTTGGGGGAAGGAGACCAGACAGCGTGGTCATCGGTCTCATCGGATTAGGGAAGGATGGAGAAGGAAGTCGGCCGTGCCCTTTCAGAGGAACCATCCCGGCATTTGCCTGGAGTGATTTAGGGAAATCACGGAAAACCTAAATCAGGATGGCCGGACGCGGGATTGAACCGTCGTCCTCCCGAATGCGAGTCCAGAGTCAAACCACTGCGCCACCTCGCTCGGTGCATATTCAGTGCAAACCTGCATTGCTCATCGGGTGTTTGTTTAATCAGCATGTAAGTCTTACATACAAGTGAGCATAGGATGCTGCAAATGTCAATACCAAACGGAGTTTTGATTCGCCCAATTAGCAGGTATCAGGTCCATATGAGACATATTCAATGGCAAAGCTCTTATATGGGTCTCAAGAGAAAATACAGATTCAAAAATAATGCATGTGGGATTTTTCCAAGCTTTTGTTAGGGGCATTTGCAAGTCGCTCTACTTGGGTAGTTTATTCCATCCTACGAAAACTAGCACCGCCTGGGCAAGCAATACCTGATGTTTACATCACTCTCGTTGGGGAGTTAAGTAAACTATCATGTGGCGTGTCGTACAAACGGCCGCAATAATATAAAAAGAAAGATTCATTGGAGATTCACTCCGTAATTTCTTTTTAGACCTACAAAAGAGTATGTCACTCTCTTTGTCTCATACACATCCGCTGTGGTAGCGAAAAAGTACCAACGTTTCACAAGGAGTCTGGCCGCTGTCTGTTTGAATAAAAGCTGTTAACCAACATTTGTGCGTTGCGAGACGTGTAGAAAGAGAGTCAACGAGTTTCTGAAAGGTACTGCTGGGGATGCTGCCAGGGGTGAAGGGTCATGCCAACTCCATTTCCGTGGCTATCTGCACTAGGTCTCTCGATTGAGGTTCTTGATTGGATTAAAATCCAGGAAATTTTGTGGCCAGATGAGAGTGGTAAACTCATCCTAGTGCTCTTAGAACCACACACGTACAGTCTTAGACATAAAAACTGACCGCCGGCCGACCGCCACAGAGACTAAGTCCGAGTCGTTCACTTAAGGTGGCCAATAAAACTGACCGCCCCTGACAACTATAAGTTCGGCCATCTGCACAATCTGGCAACACTGTAAGACTGGGAAGTGTTAGGAGGAAGTGTTGTCCACTTCCGAGTGAATAGGGACGGAGTGAGCCCGTGGTCTTGCGGTAACCGTCGTGCATTCTAAACTTAGAGACGCGTGTTCGCGTCCAACTGTTTTTCTTTTTTTTTTTTTTTTTTTACCACATTTCGGTCTAAAGTTATGAGTCTGATTGAACATCGAAGACAATTCGCTTAACATTCTACCCACCAGCAATAACAAGTATTCCAGAAACAACTCCGCAGGACAGCTCGTGGCTGCATCGCGATCATAACAGCTTATGCTCGAGCGTTTCCTCGCGCTACAGCGGCTACCGGCCACCGGCCGGACGCCACCCGCCGCCTGAAATCCGGTGCCGCCCATTTGAAGGCGGCGCCACGCTGTCAGTGTATGTATCAATTCCATTTTCGAATTTGAAGTTCTAGTTATCCTCTTGCAGTTAAGCATTGGATTTTGCATACTTGAAAATCATGAACTACAATTAAGCATTGTAAAATTGAGTCGCAAGTGGAAAAAGGAGTAACATCTGCAACACAACGTTTACTTTTGGTACAACAGAGGGGTGAATGTAGAGGAGGCAGCTAGAAAGATCTGAACTGTGCGTGGAGCGAGTGCTTTTGGGAAAAATACGCCAGAAAAAGATATTCTTGTTTCAACAAAGATCGTTCTGGCATGAATGATTTTTCACATTAAGGAAGTCTCGACTACTGATATACGTGACAGATTATCATTTTTCCATCATGCGACATTTCCATTCAACAGGCAATGTTCAGACGTCTGGTGTAGGAGTACTGCATGCTCTAATTCGAAACAACAAAAATCAACGGAGTGACTATTATTGAACGTCATCAGGTCGCTCATTGAGCATTCCTATGCAGTACTGTTACTGGTGACGTGTTATGATGCCTTTATCGTTAACTTCCTAAGAAGAAATGAAAGGCTGAGCCCCACCAAAAGACGTAGACTGTTGGCGTCGAGTGGATGAGATTTTTCAATTACCTTGCATTGCAAGAATTGTAAGGAGGAGACTGAAAGTAAATGGACTTGTATCTAAAGAGCTGCGACAAAGCAAAGCTTGACCGACTATCAGATAATTGTTTACATGGGTACTGTGGACGAGTATACTTTTAGTAACCAACCCACCCACGATCATTACGTAAGAGTTCTCGAAGGCGTAGGGGCATTGTTTTCATTAAGTCGTCGACAGTGTAGCGTGATGGTTTACTTCCCACCATACGTTTTCTATATTCGTCCAAAGGTCGCTTGCATTTGTAGGTCCACATGGCAATGACCTTGTTACCTCTGCCCACATATCCTCTATCTGGTTGATCTTCGGTGATCGTGGAACAAACGGCAACAGCTTTATCCTCTCTTGGCCCTGAAACCAATCTCGCACTGCTCTGCTATGATGGATGGGGCTGTGCTCCTGTAAATAAACTGTTTATATTTAAATAAAATACACTCCTGGAAATGGAAAAAAGAACACATTGACACCGGTGTGTTAGACCCACCATACTTGCTCCGGACACTGCGAGAGGGCTGTACAAGCAATGAACACACGCACGGCACAGCGGACACACCAGGAACCGCGGTGTTGGCCGTCGAATGGCGCTAGCTGCGCAGCATTTGTGCACCGCCGCCGTCAGTGTCAGCCAGTTTGCCGTGGCATACGGAGCTCCATCGCAGTCTTTAACACTGGTAGCATGCCGCGACAGCGTCGACGTGAACCGTATGTGCAGTTGACGGACTTTGAGCGAGGGCGTATAGTGGGCATGCGGGAGGCCGGGTGGACGTACCGCCGAATTGCTCAACACGTGGGGCGTGAGGTCTCCACAGTACATCGATGTTGTCGCCAGTGGTCGGCGGAAGGTGCACGTGCCCGTCGACCTGGGACCGGACCGCAGCGACGCACGGATGCACGCCAAGACCGTAGGATCCTACGCAGTGCCGTAGGGGACCGCACCGCCACTTCCCAGCAAATTTGGGACACTGTTGCTCCTGGGGTATCGGCGAGGACCATTCGCAACCGTCTCCATGAAGCTGGGCTACGGTCCCGCACACCGTTAGGCCGTCTTCCGCTCACGCCCCAACATCGTGCAGCCCGCCTCCAGTGGCGTCGCGACAGGCGTCAATGGAGGGACGAATGGAGACGTGTCGTCTTCAGCGATGAGAGTCGCTTCTGCCTTGGTGCCAATGATGGTCGTATGCGTGTTTGGCGCCGTGCAGGTGAGCGCCATAATCAGGACTGCATACGACCGAGGCACACAGGGCCAACACCCGGCACCATGGTGTGGGGAGCGATCTCCTACACTGGCCGTACACCACTGGTGATCGTCGAGGGGACACTGAATAGAGCACGGTACATCCAAACCGTCATCGAACCCATCGTTCTACCATTCCTAGACCGGCAAGGGAACTTGCTGTTCCAACAGGACAATGCACGTCCGCTTGTATCCCGTGCCACCCAACGTGCTCTAGAAGGTGTACGTCAACTACCCTGGCCAGCAAGATCTCCGGATCTGTCCCCCATTGAGCATGTTGGGACTGGATGAAGCGTCGTCTCACGCGGTCTGCACGTCCAGCACGAACACTGGTCCAACTGAGGCGCCAGGTGGAAATGGCATGGCAAGCCGTTCCACAGGACTACATCCAGCATCTCTACGATCGTCTGCATGGGAGAATAGCAGCCTGCATTGCTGCGAAAGGTGGATATACACTGTACTAGTGCCGACATTGTGCATGCTCTGTTGCCTGTGTCTATGTGCCTGTGGTTCTGTCAGTGTGATCATGTGATGTATCTGACCCCAGGAATGTGTCAATAAAGTTTCCCCTTCCTGGGACAATGAATTCACGGTGTTCTTATTTCAATTTCCAGGAGTGTATTAGTAGTAAGCACATTGTATTATTATTTTTGACAGTGTTTAAGAATTCAGGCCCTGTCATAAATAAGTGATCTAGATTCAACCGTCCGATTAAGAATGTGGTTTACCCAGTCTATCAAATGATGAGAGTCGTATTCGGATATCCACATTAAGCCTGACTGGCTGAATCCGATTAGAACGATCTGGTATCGAAATGAAATTACAGAAATTGGATAATTTGAACGTCTGTATTGCAACAATGCTGCGCACATGAATTCCTATGATGGAGTAACAGGTAGCAACTGCCCAAGAAAAAGTGAGAAATATGTCTACTAGCAGCAATGTAACGTAATTACAACCCATATTTATGTGATGGAAATACTGAGTCGAACAATGCACATCTATTTCAGTGGTGGAAAGATGCACCATATCGGATTTGCTGATGACATAATGACAATAATAATAATCCCGTGGCCGGCCGGAGTGGCCGAGCGGTTCTAGGCGCTACAGTCTGGAACCGCGCGACCGCCACGGTCGCAGGTTCGAATCCTGCTTCGGGCGTGGATCTGTGTGATGTCCTTAGGTTAGTTAGGTTTAAGTAGTTCTAAGTTCTAGAGGACTGATGACCACAGCAGTTAAGTCCCATAGTGCTCAGAGCCATTTGAACCATTTGAACCAATAATCCCGTGGGGGCCGATAGGGGAAACCCTCCCCCATATGGGTGGTACCGAGGAAATCAAATACTTGGGGTAAACCAAATACTAACACAATCCTCAACGACTACTCAACCCGTTGAACTCAAAATCCACGCACGTCTGAGTGAAAACCACCGCTACTCTGGTCACCGTCTGTTAGCTCAATGAGATCGGCTGAAAATATTTGCTTCCAAAGGCTTCAACACCCTCTGGTCCTGTCCGGTCCTGGAATCACCGACGCCAAACCAATGAAACTCAAGCAAACATGAACTGTGCAAACTGTCGACAGGCGGCAGCTGGAATTTTGGATTCTGGGGAGGCCCAGGTTAGCACGGCAAAGAATATTGAAGATCTCTTGTAAATTTTCCCTACAAGCAGAAAACATGCATTTGAAAACTACACGCCGCGCGGAATTAGCCGAGCGGTCGAGGTCGCAGCAGTCATGAACTGTTCGGCTGGTCCCGGCGGAGGTTCGAGTCCTCCCTCGGGCATGGGTGTGTGTGTGTGTTTGTCCTTAGGATAATTTAAGTTAAGTAGTGTGTAAGCTTAGGGACTGATGACCTTATCAGTTAAGTCCCATAAGATTTCACACACATAAGACCTTTTTTTATAACAAAATATCAATACATTGATCCAAATAACGAAAAAAAATGGTTCAAATGGCTCTGAGTACTATGGGACTTAACATCTGAGGTCATCAGTCCCCTAGAACATAGAGCTACTTAAACCTAACTAACCTAAGGACATCACACACAGCCATGCCCGAGGCAGGATTCGAACCTGCGACCGTAGCGGCCGCGCGGTTCCAGACTGAAGCGCCTAGAACCGCTCGGCCACCACGGCCGGCGCGAAAACTAAATAATCTAACATAATAAATCGACCGACAAAAAATTCTCACCATTGCTCTTCAAGAACCACGCCTAACTGACAATGAAACCTTACATTACGGAAACCATTGCATCTTCAAGAGCAAAATGCAACAAAAGGTAGCGAAGGGCGTATCAATCTTGGTCATGGCATTTCTTGAACACAGATCTATCATCAGGTCTGTCAAAGAAATCACAGCCATCAACAGTCGACTTCTCATTCAGAGCCCCAGTAAAAAATATACACTCATCAATGCACATGCCCCCATCAAAAATGTCGAAAAATTCTGGAACACACTCGAAAATACTATTAGCAAAATTCACCAAGATGACGTGAAAATACTAATGGGAGACTTCAACTCTCTATTTGGAACAGAAAAAACCTGTAGAAAAATCATTGGTACAAATTCAACATACCGAAACGCTTAGGTCAACGGCACACGTCTGACTGACTATTGCCAACAATTCAACTACAAAAGGATATCTTTCCACTTTAGAAAAAACCAGTTCCCAGGTAACATGCTTGGCTACCAGTTGCAAGCTGCTTTCGTTCGCCTTTCGAGACTCGCTGAAAGCCAGATTTTAATTCTTTTGTAGCTGAGCTACAAGCAGGCAGATACAAACTCAATATGGCAATCGTAAGATAACGCTCGAGCAAAATTCAGCTTGCTACTTATCATTTTTGTTTTCTGCCGACATATTTGTTGTTGTTGTGAAGACATAATTTTATCTATGAAATGCCACATTTTCATAATACTTTCAAATGATAAAGGAAATGAAGTAAATACAGATCATTTTGGAGTTAAAAGTCGGTAATATTCTACTAATTAGTGTTAAAATAGGCTCAATCGTCTTACAGACACATAATGCTTTAATAAGATTGATTACGATCGTGATGTTTCTGTAGTAAGCTGAATATAATTTGTATTAGTACAGTGAATATTTTAATTGCATTTTACATTAATTTACTAATCGCAACATTAATCATCAAAGAGAAATTAATCAACAGCTGAATTTCCTTTCGCCATATCTACAACAATCTGACTATGCAGTAGTTGTTTGCAAATCCTACGCCTGTAGAAACCCACTGGTTCTAACGATGTCATTAAACCAGTATAGTTTTAAAAGTATTTTCGTCTAGAACATAATTGCCTTGACGCTTGATCGATTCAATCAAGAGCGGGTAAGGTAAAATTTTACGAATATATGACGAGAGGGACAAGTGCCTGAGAGACGACTTTCCTATCAATCTCCTGGATAGTTTTGTTTCTCAAATCAACAGAGTGAGTTATCATGCAGTAGCACAGGTGGTATAGTTTTGTTGCTCGACTTTCTTACACTGCGACCGAAAGGTGTCTCAGTTGTTGACAACAAATTCCAGCTGTGTTGCACACACCCCTTGAGGCAGAATTCGTAGTCCAAAACACACTTATGGAGCTATCAAATGTAAAATATTATGTTCAGCCGGCCGGAGTGGCCGTGCGGTTCTGGGCGCTACAGTCTGGAACCGAGCGACCGCTTCGGTCGCAGGTTCGGATCCTGCCTCGGGCATGGATGTGTTTGATGTCCTTAGGTTAGTTAGGTTTAATTAGTTCTAAGTTTTAGGCGACTGATGACCTCAGAAGTTAAGTCGCATAGAGCTCAGAGCCATTTGAACCATATTATGTTCACACTACACTTTACTCTAGTCTACGTTTTTTGGTGGGGCTCAGCCTTTCATTTCTTCTTAGGAAGTTAACGATAAAGGCATCATAACACGTCACCAGTAACAGTACTGCATAGGAATGCTCAATGAGAGACCTGATGACGTTCAATAATAGCCACTCCGTTAATTTTTGTTGTTTCGAATTAGAGCAAGCAGTACTCCTACACCAGACTTCTGAACTTTGCCTGTTGAATGCAATTGTCGCATGATGGTAAAATGGTAATCTATCACATATATCAGTAGTCGAGACTTCCTTAATGTGGAAAATCATTCATGCCAGAACGATCTTCCTTGAAACAAGAATATCTTTTTCTGGCGTATTTTTCCCAAAAGCACTCACTCCACACACAGCTCAAATCTTTCTAGCTGCCTCCTCTACATTCACCCCTCTGTTATACCAAAGTAAATGTTGTGTTGCAGATGTTACTCCTTTTTCCACTTGCGACTCAATTTTACAATGCTTAATAGTAGTTCACGATTTTCAAGTATGCAAAATCCAATGCTTAACTGCAAGATGATAAATAGAACTTCAAATACGAAAATGGTATTGATACATGCACTGACAGCGTGGCGCTGCCTTCACATGGGCGGCGCCGGATTTCAGGCGGCGGGTGGCGTCTGGTCGGTGGCTGGTAGCCGCTGTAGCGCGAGGAAACGCTCGAGCGTAAGCTGTTATGATCGCGACGTAGCCACAAGCTGTCCTGCGGAACTGTTTCTGGAATACTTGTTATTGCGGCTGGGTAGAATGTTAAGCGAATTGTCTTCGAAGTTCAATCAGACTCATAACTTTAGACCGAAATGTGGTAAAAAAAAATAACAGTAGGACGCGAACACGCGAATCTTTTTTTTTTATTCACCAAAAACAGTAACAAAAATGGCTACAATGAAATGACATAAATAAAGTGACAGATAATTGCAGTCATAAATTACAGCATTCAAAAAATGAGTCTTTAGCAGTAGCACAATTTAGCACCTTCACTGTCACCTTCCACTGGTGGCAGTCCAGCATGCACATTTTCTTCTTCTGCAGCCAGAGGTTCCTCATTATCATTTCCCAGACCCAAATTAATCATTCAGTAAATCCTTGATGTGTGTTCCTTCCAGGGTGAATTACATGGACAGAAGAGAAGTCCCGAACAGCGACATCGCAAAATATTTCACTGCCTTGTTATTTTTATCAGTTCCAGCCTTCGAAACGCATCTATAGGGAGTTCAAGATCTTCCTTTATATCAGACACCAGATGTTTCTCGCCATAGTCTTGTATCTGCTGTACCGCTGATTTATTTTTCATGTGTGACTTGCAGGTGAGGTTAGGGTCGAGAACGTGATCCAATCCATTCCCTCTCTACTAGGAATCCAGTTCCTAACCTATACCCATTCGGTTGAAGACAATTCGGAGCATGTTACCATATTTCTTATTGTGATTCTGATATTTGAGTATTTTCTCGAATTCATATTCCATATAAATCTTGTATTCAATATGTTCATCGCTCTAAATATTGTTAAAAACATAACTTGTATATTTGCCCATTAACCAAATCACTGCGTTTTTTTTTTTGTGTGTGAGGGTAGTAACTTTCCTCTGGTCTGAAGAAAGTGTTAGTCGGTACATTGTTTGCTGAAGTTCTTGTTATTTGAGCAATTTTCTCCCTGGTCCACCTCAAGTTGATAATCCGATCTCCACAAGTGTAACGATGAGGCACACTATTAACGAGGTTGCATTTGCTGCAGAGATTTGTGTCACTTAAACCGATGGCAAAGAGACGCTCATTAGTGCTGATGATGTTATTGATTACCTTGTACCACGCTGTTCTCACGTCAGACGAAAGAACATCACTACTGATGTTTTTCCAGACCACATTCCATGCTATTCCAGCATATTTGGTTTCTATGTTATTTTTCCTTTCATGTTTCCGTCTTTCAGCTAAAATCGCCTTTGCTGTAACGCTTTTGGAGTTTAAAATCTTTTTGCTGATATAACTTAGTTCAAGATAATACTCCCTAATGTGTTTCAGCTTCAAACTTATTTTTTGTATATTTATCGGCGGCTCTACACTTTCTGCTGAGGTCATCAGTTCCCTAGAACTTAGAACTACTTAAACCTAATTAACCTAAGGACATCACATACATCCATGCCCGAGGCTGCGACCGTAGTGGTCACGCGGTTCCAGACTATAGCGCCTAGAACCGCTTGGTCACTCCGGCGGGCATGCTTCCTTCCTACAGTCAATTGAGAGAGTTTGAAAAAGATCAGATTGTGGCTCCCGAGTAGCGGGATGGTCCTTTCGGAGAATTACCACACAAGTTGGGTGTGCTGTGTCAGTTGTGAAACGATGCTGGTATAAGTTGTCACATGAATGTTCTCACACCCATAGACGAGATTTTTCACGTCCACGTAGGACAGACGTCCTCCAGGATCGTCGTATTGCAAGGGCAAACGTGAAAAATCGTACAGCAACTGTAGCACAGATAAAAGGGCTTGTGAGCCCAGACGTGCCAACGCGAACTGTTACGAACGGTTATTAGCAGTGGGCACGCACAACTCTAGCCCGTATTCCATTCACGTTGGAGGATCGAGGTGCACGGTTCGACAGGACCTGTCAGAGAATCACTTGGAAGATCAAATGGCGCTCCGTGGTCTTCAACGATAAATGATCTCAAGACACAATTGCTTCACCCCAAGCCGGCCGTTGTGGCCGAGTGGTTCTAGGCGCTTCAGTCTGGAACCGCGCTACCGCTACGCACGCAGGTTCGAATCCTGCCTCGGGCATGGATGTATGTGATGTCCTTAGGTTAGTTAGGTTTAAGTTGTTCTAAGTTCTAGGAGACTGATGACCTCAGATGTTAATTTCCATAGTGCTCAGAGCCATTTGAACCATTTTTGAGCCTCACCCCAGACTATTCTTTTGCTGTTCTTGCAACAGGAAGGTGACATATTGTGCTCTGAAACTGTCCCTGAAACTCAACGTGCTGTACAAGACATGCAGCAGCTGCCCGAGGCGATACTATCTGTGACTCATGCGACTCGTCAGCCAATAGCTCTTACGAAACTACGTGAACAGATTGAGCAGGCAAGGCATAACATATTCTAGGACAATATTCGGCATCTGTACGATCGACTGGATGCCAGAGTCAGCGCCTGCGTTGCCACCCATAGAGGCAGAGAATCCAAGAAAGTTCTGGCCCTATGTAAAATCGCTAAGCGGGTGTAAGGCTTCCATTCAGTCCATTGGTGAAGACTCTGGCGTGGCAGTTGTAGATAGCAAAACGGAAGCTCAAGTTCTAAATTTCACATTCAAAGAATCGTGCAGACATATCGTGATTCGGACAGACTTGTCGTCGACATAGTAATAAGCACACCTGGCGTAGAGAAACAACGGAAAGATTTGAAAGCAAGTAAATCACTTTTTTATGAGTCATCATTCTAACTGATTTGGTGAAGTCCTGTATGAATTCCTTTGCTGTGCCAACCTCTTCATCTCAGAGTAGCACTTGAAATGTACGTCCCCAATCACTTGCTGGACGTAGTCCAGCTTCTGTGTTCCTCTACAGTTTTTGCCCTCTAACGCTCCGTCTAGTAACACAGAAGTCATACCCTGATGTCTTAACAGATGTCCTATCATCCCGCCATTCTCCTTGTCAGTGTTTTCCACATATTCCACACATCTCCGATTCTGCGCAAAACCTGCTCATTCCTTAATTTATCAGTCCACCTAATATTCAACATTCGTCTATAGCACCATTTCTCAAACGCTGCGATTGCCTTTTGTTCCAGTTTTACCATTGTCCATGTTTCTCTACCGTACACTGCTGTGCTCCAAACGTATATTCTTACTAATTGCTTCTTAGAATTAAGACCTATGTTTGTTACTAGTAAACTTCTTTTGGCCGGGAATGCTCATTCTGCCTCATTGCTCCATGCATCATTGGTTACTTTGCTGCCTAGGTAGTACAATGCTTTAACTTTATCTACTTCGTGCCCATCAATCCTGATGTTACGTTTCTCGCTGTTCTCATTTCTGCTACTTGTCAGTACCTTCATCTTTCTTCGATTTATTCTCAATAAATATTTAGAACTCATCAGCTGTTCATTCCACTCAACAGGTCATCAATTACACCCAATATAGCAATGTCATCAGCGAATCGTACCAGTGATGTCCTTTCATCTTGAATTTTAATCCCACACATGCACCTTTCTTTTATTTCCATCATTACTTCTTGGATATAGAGATTTAACAGTAGGGGCGAAAGACTACATTCCTTTCTTACACCCTTTCTAATCTTAGCACTTCGTTCTACCCGTCTCTCCCTGCAGATTACCCCTCCTTCCCTCAGAATTTTGAACATCTTGCACCATTTTACATAGTAGAATGCTTTTTCCACGTCGACAAATCCTATGAATGTTTCTTGATTTTTCATTACTCTTGCTTTCATTGTCAATCGCAATGATTGTATTTCTGTATTCCAGAATTTCCCTGAACATCTTTGTACTTCCTTCTTTCAGATCAACTAAAGTATTTCTTCTGCTACCCACGGTTTCTTTGCAGCTATCTTGTTTGTACCTATGTGTTCATTTCCTGCTTCTGCGATTTCCCTTTATAGAAACGTCCATTCCTCTTCAATTGTATTGCCTACTGAGCTATTACTCATTGCTGTGTCTATATCTTTAGAGAACTTCAAGCGCAACTTGTCATTCCTTAGTACTTCTGTATCCCACTTCTTTGCATATTGATTCTTCCTGACTAATCTTCTAAACTTCAACCCATTCTTCATCACTACTACACTGTGCTCTGAGTCTATATCTGCACCTGGGTACGCCTTATAATCCAACATCTGATTTCGGAATCTCCCTCTGACCACGATGTAATCTGAAATCTTCCCGTATTACCCAGTCTTTTCGAAGTATAAGTAATCCTCTTGTGATTCTCGAATAGAGTAGTTGCTATTACCAAGTGAAATTTATTACAGAACTCAATTAGTCTTTCTCCTCTCTAATTTATCGTTCCAAGCCCATATTCTCCTGTAACCGTATCTTCTGCTCCTTCCCCTACAATTGCATTCCAGTCCTCACGACTATCAGATATTCATCTCCTTTTTCGTACTGTATTATTCGTTTAATATCCTCACATACTTTCTCTACCTCTTGATCTTCAGCGTGTAACGTCAGCAAATATACTTGAAGTATCGTTTTCGCTGTTGGTTTGCTGTCGATTCTGATAAGAAGAAGCCTATCACTGAACTGTTCACAGTAACACTCACTCTGTCCTAGCTTCTTACTGATAATGAATCCTACTCCCGTTAAAAAATTTGCTGGTGCTGTTGATATTACACTATACTCATCTGAACAGAAATCCTTCTCTTCTTTCCATTGCACTTCACTGTCACCTACTATATCGAGATTGATACTTTGCATTTCCCTTTTCAGATTTTCTCGCCTCCTTACCACGCTCAAGCTTCTGACATTCCACGCCCCGACTCGTAGAACGTTATCCTTTCGTTGGTTACTCAATCTCTTTCTCATGATCACCTCTCGCTTGGCAGTCCCTGCTGGAGATCCGCATAGCGAACTATTTCGGAATTTTTGGCCAATGGAGAGATCGTCATGACACTTTTTCAATTACAGGCCACATGTCTTGTGGATATAGATTACGTGTCTGTAATTACTAATCAAAGATGCTACCCTTGAATCGGGGGTATACCCCCTCCCCTATTATCTAATCTCCATTCATGGTGAACCTCTCATCCAGCACAAGGTCCCAAGTGACTGGGAAAAAACGCAGGTGATTTCAGCTTATAAGAAGGGTAAAAGAAGGGACCCGAAAAGCCACAGACCAATATTCCTAAGTGCGGTTTTGCTGCAGAACCATTGAACATATTCTCAGTTGGCAAATAATAAATTTTCTTGAGACAGAGATGCTTATGTCCACGAATCAGTAAAGTCTTAGAAAGCAACGAACTATGGATAAAAGGCAACATGCAGATTCCATATTTCCAGATTTCAGAAAAGCATTTGACATGGTGCCCCATTGCAGACTGCCAATGGAGGTACGAGCATGGGAAATAAGTTCACAAATATGTCAGTCACTCGAAGACTTATTAAGTAACAGGACCTTATATGTTGTCCTCGAACGCGAGTGTTCATCGGACACAAGAGTATCGTCAGGAATACACCAGGGAAGTGTGATAGCACTGCTGTTGTCCTCTGTATATATAAATAATTTGGCGAACAGGGTGCGCAGCAATCTGCGGTTGTTTGCTGTGATGCCATGGCATACGGCAAGGTGTCAAAGTTGAGTGACTATAGGAAGATACAAGACGACTTAGACAAAATTTCGAGTTTAAATACTTAAGTTAATGGTAAAGAGTTGGAAGAACAAACCTGTAATATTAGGTTGGCTGGTTGGTTTGGGGAAGGAGACCAGACAGCGTGGTCATCGGTCTCATCAGATTAGGGAAGGATGGGGAAGGAAGTCTGCTGTGCCCTTTCGGAGGAACCATCCCGGCATTTGCCTGGAGTGATTTAGGGAAATCACGGAAAACCTAAATCAGGATGGCCGGACGTGGGATTGAACCGTCGTCCTCCCGAATGCGAGTCCAGTGTCTAACCACTGCGCCACCTCGCTCGCTCTGTAATGTTAGGATACAGTATTACTAGTACCCTGATTGACACAATCACGTCGATTAAATATCTTGGGGTAACGTTTCAAATCGATATGAAGTGGAACGAGAAAGTAGTAACTGCAGTAGGGAGGACGAATAGTTGACTTCAGTTTATTGGCATACAGACAACTGTTTTCCCCCCGCTCTATGTAAATTACTATGGTGGTACATGGTACCGTCTGCCTGAAGCTACTCTTTCGTAGCACAGTATTTGATATATTTATTTTTATTTAATTTGAATTATTTATGCCAATTTTTGTTTGAAATTTATAAGTTTATTGATATAATGAAATAATTTAGATTTTTCGAGGAAGATAAAGGCTTCAGAATAACAAGTAGGTGATACATCGTTCAAGGTTTTGTTTTAAATAGTATAAGTGTATGTGTTAGACCGTGAAACTATGTCTTCCTTACTTTATATCGTTTAAACACTAACCTACAGAATTTTCCCTGACAAAGACGACTCAGATTTAACATATTCGTTTACTACCCACAATACGCAAGCCCAACGCAACCTGACTGCTATACAGTGACAACATGACTTCCTATAATTAACGCAAAAGAATGGCCCTGAACTGCAAGAATTCCTAACAATAATAAAAGTCCAAAAAATATGAAATTAAAGATGTATGAAAATACCTCCAACTCTGTTAATTGCATTAACTCATTTCAATCACGAAATTCATTTATTTTTGTAAGTCACTTACAGAAAATCTTCGTAACACGAACTACAGCAATTACAACAAGCAGCAACTATAGCCAGGTAAATAAAAAGATTCTAACTATTATAGACTCTAACTACTACATGGCATATGGTTAGCAAAAGAAAGATTTTGTTGAAGAGCAAACAACGTATTTAAAAAATTTTACTTTATTCATATGGCAACCAGTTACCAGAATCATATAGTTGTCAATAATTACACTACCCAAACGTTATCAGCAACATCCATCCTCATTTTACAATGCATGTCCTACCAACACAGAGTCTCCACTATGAAAAACATGTCCATACACTTTTCTATCCAGTCGGTAACTGCTAGTCTGACCAACCAAAGAATCTCTTGGTGAGGGAACAGAGAGCTGTCAGCGATATTAACACAGTCTATAGCGCTGCAAACATACAAACAGGCTACTTACATAGACCTCTGCTCCCCTCAAAAGATTCTACAAACTGTTTTGGGTAGTGGCCAAGACTAAGTTGTTAAACTTTTTATATTAACAATATCAAACAGAGAAGATACTTACAAAGGGTAAGTAATATGCTGTTGTTGCGTAAAGTAAAAATTCTCCTCACTGTCCCTAAGGACAGTGCTAATAATTCATCAGAAGAGAAATCTACGTGAGTTTTACACATAAAGGTTGAGCAGTATATGAAAATGCACAAGTACGTAGTCGACAACCATGCAGTCTTGAAGAAGTAGTGTTGCACTCCACACGGAAAGACAGTGCTGACTCTTGACATGAAGATTTCAGTTGGTATCGTAAGATTGGTAATGAGCACAACACAGCAGTGTTCCTCATCATAGTCAATGCAGCCTAGTATCAGAAGGAAAAAAATTCTACCAAATTTATCTTACCAGGTAAACACAAAGAGATGGGAACAACATGGAGACATCAGGTTAGACATAAATATAACAGAATAACACAAAAGTATAGGAAAGGATCCGTTTTCAAGTGTAAATGTGTCAAAGTATAAGTGTAAGCTTAACATTTGATACTACAGTGGTTGTGATGTGCATTTTATACCTCTGTTTCATTTTTCTCGCTCCAAGAATGTCTTTCCTGCACTTATCTTCTTTACTTTCAACTACAACTACTTCACTTCCAACCAAAACTTCATTTAATTTTCTCAGTCTTCTCTTACTTCAACATTTGTTTCAACAAAAATCCTATCTAAGGATGTTGTCTGTATTTATACTTTCAATCAGTGATTAAACTTCCCTATTTTTCTTACTTCATCATTTGTTTCCAAGAATATCCTACCTAAACCTGTTCTCACTATACCCTATCTGTTCATTATCTCTTTTAAAAAAATTGCTCCTCGTTATACAATACTCTTTGTCCAGACGTTTTCCTTGTAGCTTCTAATGCATTTCTTCCCAACTCATCACAACTCTTTTTCTCTATAGCATACCCCCTCTTACTTAAATCTACTGAGCACGGATACGTAAACTAGAGAATGAGGCAATGCAGCAGCACAAAAAATTAACACAAACAACAATGACAAAAATTGCAAGTTGGCAAAGCAAGCAGCAGCATATCTAAACTAGCAAAGAAAATGCAACCCTACAACTAATATAAGGCAATATTCAGCAAACAAGAAAAATAAATGAGTGGTAAAACTGGCCTAGCACAGTAATACAAAGTAAAATTCGGAAGGATATTGCCTGACAAATAGCAGCAGCAAATGCAACAACTTATTCCTATACATGACCAAATATGAGCAGAAAAAATATTACAGTAAACACAGTAATGCAGATAAGGGAAATATGTAAGATTACAATAGCATGTGTGCATCTGTGAACATCAAAACTATGCAAAGCGCCAGCACAAGGAACAAGATCTATACTACCTCCCATGAGAAATACAATGGTTCTGTGTCACATCTTAACACTAAAACGGTTCACCACAACGACTTACTCTACCAAAAAGATTACCATGTCCTTGAAAAGAAAATTATGTATGCAGTTCCTGTAACTAGTCCCCTTTTCTTCTTATTGATCTTTCCTTTCCAAGTGTTCTTATTTAAGAATGTGGATCATAAAATTATTATTTAATGGATCTGTTGACAGAAAGTGTTCACATTGGCATATATATTGTATTTTATTTTATAAAACCAATGCTGTAGCGCAGCTAGAAACCAGATATCAAATAAAATAAGCAAATATGTATAAAGTAAAACCTAAAAACATCATTCCATCAGGCATTTCATAAGTCAGTAGAAATTCTGTCAACTCTCATAGACAGACTCATGTCATAATCAGGTGTGTAAACGTAAGAATATTTCTCATCAATTCATAAGCATTTCAGTAAGCAGCACAAAGTTCAGACTCCAAAGTGTAATTGTATGTTAATAAGTGATAGTGTATGTCGTGTTTCTGGTGTCTTCTGCAAAGAAATGTCAATAGCGAGGTCAACAGCCTCTCTTTTCTTCAGCTATGCGAGCACTTATGGGAGTGTGATGAGCTTAGCAGCGTCTGAAACACCACTAGTAAAGTTGTAAGGCAACACAACAGTGTGTATATTTCAAGGAACCTAGCGCACAGTCCGGCACAGTGGAGCATTACGTCAAGGTCACATATACTCTTTACAAAAATATTTGAAAAATTATAGGGGAAGTGTGTAGAAACGAAATCTCATCAATTACAGTGTCCAAAAATTTCCCATGTATACTAACTTTTCATATTGATCATACCAATGTCTCGACGTCACAATACATACAGTCATCGCAATAATATCATCATAACACATCAATCAAATTTCCAAAATCGTCATAGCTTCCTTAAATTATCTCAAAACTTCTAAAAAATGCTCTCTGCTTGTTTCAATAGTGTCGTCTACCTCAAACATACTTCAAAAATCATGATCACTTACAATATATATCACTCTAAGCTCTCGCAGTATCACAGTGGTTCCAATAAAATATGGAACAGTTCACAAAATGCAGGCAAGGTACAATTTCATAAATGCAAAGTAATGCATCTGTGTAACTACTCAGACTTATGTCAGAGACATAGTAAAAATTTTCATTTCTCTCCGTTAAATGACCAGATAGATCTGTAATTCTTTGTTAGAAAAATATGGTACCATTGTACAAAACCGTATATGTGAATACCATATCAGCTAATGCTCCTTGTGTTTGCCACACAGATGGTACACAAAGTGAGCATACCGCTTTGAGGGATAATGTAATTGAACCTCAAATCTTACAGATTACAACTGTAGAATGTAACGTATCACAGAAAACCTTCTCTGTATAATTGTAGTTCAAAAATATTTCTAATAATGTTTCAAATACAAAGAGTAGCCACAGAAATGCGTGTCATGTACTTCTAAACTGTACTTCTTGCTGTAAGAAAATTTCTGTAATTGCTTAAGTGTAAACATGTGCGAAATGTCGCAGTTACCGTCGTTCATAAGCAAAGTTCTCCAAAAATCAATGTACTTACCTTGTCATATACAAAACTAAAGTGCTATGCGTATAAATGTCGTAGCGATGACGTTCATTGCCTTGATCTTGACAGTACTGTACTGTAACATATTGATGTGAGACTGTGCAGACATAAAACAGATAAAGCGCAAAAGCAATAATGAAAATTGTGTTACTCATAAGTAGCGTCTTAATATAATCGTGTATCTGTCAAACATAAAGAATTCTGTGTCATCTGCGACCTCTCAGAAAGTACTTTAATTTTGAATGTCTTTTCAAGTAAACCAAAATGTTGTAGTAAACCTCATTAGCAGCATATATTCCAAGAATGTGAGCATTATAGTCGTGACGTAATCGTGCAACTGACAAGCGAAAATGTACACACAATAAGACTGTGTCGTCTGTTCCCTAGAAAAGTGTACACGTAAAATTACTGTCTTAATATGTTCCACAGGTTCTTGACTGGATAGTTGACTTCATCGTTGCATGCTAATAGTTTCTAAATGTGACAACGCTTAATAATAACGTGAAGAAAAAAAAATTATTGCGAAGACTAATAAAGTAAATTATTTCTCAATAAACGGTTTGACTTAAGAAATGCTGTGTAATCCTTTACTCTTATTAGTACACAGAGTTTCAATTTCAACGCAATTATCATGCGGTGTACGTCGGATCCTGTAAGGTCCACTGTAAATCAGAAAGAATTTGTGACTCAAATGTTTCTACTTATCTGACAATGAATGGGCTTTAATCAGAAATTTTTGTCCAATTTGTAGTTTCCAGTGTCTGTCCTAGTACTGATGCTTCCTGTGACAATAAAGTCTGCGAAGCTTATTAATGTCTTTCAGACGGGTTAAGATGTGGAGAGTACAATGAAATGAAAACAGATTTGATTTTACGATTCATAACCATTCGTGGCCAAATAGCAGATCTGAATTTTGGTCCCTTATCTGAAATAGTCTTGTCAACGTGTCCAAATTCACGTAAGAAATTTTTAACAAATGCGTTTTACACAGAACGTCCAGTGACTTTGCGTAGCGGTGTGAAAGAAACAATTTTTGAAGTAAGGTGTGAAAGAAACAATTTTTGAAGTAAGTTCAAAAGCGACGAGAACGTTTGAAAATCCATTAAATTTTTAACAAGGGGTCCCAGAAGATCAACAGCAGCTAATCCTTTTAATCTAGTAAGAATAATAGGAAACAATGGAGCACGACTTGAGATGGTAGACGGTTTAGCTTTTTGACAAAGTTTGCAAATAGATAAAACTCTCCTAATTCTCTTTTCCATGTTGTTAAAATAATAAGTCGTCCGAAGAATATGATAATATTTTCGTGGACCAAAATGTGTATAGCTGAAATGAATGTATCAGATGAGCTTATCAACAAAATCGTCAGGAATACAAAGAACCCATAGCTTGTCATCAACAGTGCAACGTTTGAAGAGTGTGTTATTTGTAACCAGGTAATAATGACGAACCTGCATGTGTGTCTTTTCATGCAATTTTCTTATAATGTCTTTCCAAATCGGATACTTCCTTTAAAGATGCAATGACGAAGTTTTCAAAAGCTGCTTCTTGAATGTAAAGAGTACTGAAGTTTTTCTCAAGGTTAGCTTCTGTGTTGCTTTTCTCAAGGCCTGCCGGTGCACGTAAAAGTGCGTCCGCAACAGTGTTTCCGTGCCAGGAATGTAGACTATTGTGAAGCGATATGTTTGCAGAAACAATGCCCCACCTTTCAACTTGTCATAATATAATTTTGAAGACATAAGAAATTGTAATGCTCGGTGATGACTATAAACTTCTACATGTTTGCCAGAAAGAAGGAAATGAAATTTGGTAAATGTCCAAACGATAGCCAAAGCTTCAGTGACGGAATAATTTTTCTCACTTTTGTCAGCACACGGCTTGCAAAAGCGATGGTTTTCTGAACAGTAATGTCATTTTCTATAGCTTTTTGAAATAAATGGGCACCAAGTTCAACCTTAGAGGAATCCGTGCTACGACAGAAATCCCATGACAGAGCTTGGTGAGCTAAGATTGGCGCGATAAGTAGCGCTTCTTTCAAAGAATCAAATTCCAACAGTGCCTGTTCGTCCCAGTTCCAAATAGTGTTTTTGCCAGTGAGAGAATAAAGTTTAGGAGTTACTAGAATTTGCATATTCAGGAAACGACGTTAGAAATTGACAAGACCTAGAAAACTGTGAACCTGTCTCTTTGTAGGTGGAACAGGAATAGCTGTGATTGCTTCCAACTTTTCAGGATCCGGCTGAATGGCCTCAGAAGAAATAATGTGACCCAAGAACCTCAGCTTTGTCCTATTGAATTCAGATTTCTCCAAGGTAATTGTAATTCCAGATTCAGCAAAAATACGTAACAAACTGTTAAGGATACGATTATGTTGTACCCAAGAGACTTCTGTTATTAAAATTTCACGTAGGTACGAGGTGATATGTCGCTTTAAAAACTTTACTTATGTAAAGGAAGTGTAAGGCAATCGTTCGCTTTGTTGCATCTACTGAAAGCTGTTTCACTAATTGCCGAAACAGGACTGCCGGAGTCAAGTACTGCCGTAAATTTTATGTTATTTGTTGTGATGTGGATTACAGGATATGCAGTATTATTTTGTTTCATGCCATCTTCTTGGAGTAAAATGTCCCTAAAGCCTTCCGTTTTCACATAATTGGTAGTCATGACAGCCATGTCGTCAGTTTCATCAGTACGTTTTGTGGCTGCCTTCGTTGCGTGTCATTGTCTGTTCTCTCTTTGTTCTCGTTACTGGTATTTGGAGGTCTAATTTCCACAATTTCAGCGTGTCGAGAGTACCCTGCCTGTTTGAATCACGCCAGTTCTGATTAAATTCTGCTGTGTTGTCATGACTGTAGCGTCTGTAGTTTTGTCGGTGATTTCTGTAATTTATTTCTTGTCGACGAAGTTGTGGAGAATTTCTCCTGGAATCGTAATTACGAGGTGGTCTGTTGCATCTCTTGTCATTTTGTCTCCCTCGATAACAATTATTCTGGTTCCCACACTATTTCTACGGTTGTCTCTGTCATAGTCACTACCACGGAAATGTGATCTTTCTCTGCAATTATTGTTATTCTGCCAATGGTTGTCATATGGGTGGATTTGCGTTATGATGGTAGCCTTGTCGTGTACGGTTATTGTTTCTGTCATCACGAAATTGTGATGGACGAGTCCTGTAATTCTTGTTGTTTTCCTGTTTTCTCAGCATGCGATTGTCTGTGTCGATTTCCAGTTCTTGCAACAGTCCCTGAAAAGCTTCGATATCATCTTTACAACGTCCAGTCAGAGTAATATGTCTTAAGTGTTCAGGCAATTTACTTAAGCATATGCGAATATGTTCCGAGGAGCTGCACGGGTTTGACAAATATTGATTCTTGCGTAATATATTCTCAAAATATTTTACAGGGCTGGAAACTTCAGACTGTTCCATATGTTTCATCATTATAACACTGTGTTTTACTCGATATTGAGTAGCCTGAGACCAATATGCAGAAAGGAAGGCACGATAAACATCTCCTTCACTGTGACGGTCGCGAATAACCGATCGCATTCTTACAGCTAGTACATTTCCTAAATAGCCACACATAAATTCTAATCTATGCTCTAATGACCAATTACGAGGATAACAACGAGAAAATTGATGAAGTCAAGCTTGTGGATGTATGTCATTACTAAAATTCTTGAATGTTTTAAATTTACATGTTGTGATGAAGAGCTTATAGTAAAAGTCATCGTGTCGGCGAGACGCAAATCGGTCATTATTACGTCGTGTCTGCGGTTCCATCTTAAGGCTCGGTGCATCCTGCTGACTTCTTTCAAGGTCTGCAATATACCATGTATTATTACTGTGTGACTTTTCCGTATTTCTAAATCCATCATCCCGTGTCGGAGGGTGAGTATCCTCTGAAGTATGTAGTTCTTGTATCACCTGTGCCAACTGATCTTTTACTTCCTGTATTTCTCTTCTGTGTTGCGTATTAATTTGTTCCTGACTCTGCTGAAACTTCCTAATTTCCCCGCACTTCTTTGTGTCAGTAAAGGCTACCGGTCTTGTAACATTCAAATCATCATCTACCTTCGTAGAGAGATCAGCTACTTTTTCCGATAATGTGCTGATTTATTCTGTGTGTTCTCTGTTTGATCGAAGTTTTGAATTAAGTGCAATAACAATGCATTAGTGACTAAGACATATTCATTTGTTTTTCGTCAGTGCGTTTGCACCGGAAATATCCGTATTTTGAGAAGCAGGAAGTGTGTCTTGACCTACCTGAGAAAAGTTTATTAATGCAAAAACTGAATCTACGGAATTTGGAAGATTTTGTCCTGTTATTTCGCATTCCTGAGGCGAACTGTTACCGACCGGTCGATCGTCAGTAATTCCCTGTACACTGATTCTTTCAATTTCTACTTCGTTATTTACTGGTTGGTCCATGTCCCTATGCACTATTATCAAATTATTATCTTGGACATTTGCCAATTCGTTACTAGGTGGTGCTTACAACCTACACTATACATTTCTCAATTTGCTTTGCAGCCTAGTGTTATGCTTTTCACTCGTCATGATCATCACACTAATTTGCAAAATAAAACACGAATAACTATTTGAAAAGAAACTCAAAATAGCACTGAAAATAATACATATCTAATCAGTTGGATAAGCGACTGCGAGATACTTAGTGCAAATCCACATAAATGCACAACTACTTTGCTCATGTATATGCAGTACACCAATAAGAAAATACAACTACAAAGGAGATCCTCTACAAACAATTACGCACTAGCATTAAACAGTAACTAGTTTCTAAACACGCGCTAATTATTCAAACTACAAGAAAATCAGAAGATTCCAATGAAGTATACTTGGCGAAGGGTCGACAGGTGAAACTATGTAATTACTTATTTTTATCGTCTAAACACTGACCTACAGAATTTTCCCTGACAAAGACAACTCATATTTAACCTATTCATTTATTACCCACAATATACAAGCCCAACGCAGTCTGACTGCTATACCGTGACAACATGACTTTCAACAATTAACACAAAAGAATGGCCCTGAAATGCAAGAAATCCTAACAATAATAAAAGTCCAAAAAATATCCCACTCTATTAATTGCCTGAACTTATTTCAATCACGAACCCCATTTTTTTATAAGTCAGTCACAGAAAATAATAACACGAGCTACAACAATTACAGCAATCAGCAACTACAGACAGCTAAATGATAAGATTATATCTACCGTAGACTAACTACTAGAAAGCATATGGTTAGCAAAGAAAGATTTTGTTGAAGAGCAAACAATGCATTTGGAAAATTTTACTTTATTCATATGACAACCAGTTACCAAATTTATATAGTTGTCAATAATTGCACTACCCAAACGTTATCAACAACATCCGTCCTCATTTAACAATGAATGTCCTACCAACATGTCCGCAGCTCGTGGTCATGCGGTAGCGTTCTCGCTTCCCGCGCCCGGATTCCCGGGTTCGATTCCCGGCGGGGTCAGGGACTTTCTCTGCCTCGTGACGACTGGGTGTTGTGTGATGTCCTTAGATTAGTTAGGTTTACGTAGTTCTAAGTTCTAGGGGACTGATGACCATAGATGTTAAGTCCCATAGTGCTCAGAGCCATTTGAACCATTTGAACCATCCTACCAACACAGAGTCTCCACTAAGAAAAACATGTCTATACACTTTTCTATCCAGTCGGTAACTGCTAGTCCGCCCAGCCACAGAATCTCTTGCTGAGGGCACAGAGAGCTATCAGCGATATTAACACTGTTTATAGTGCTGTCAACATACAAACACGCTACTTACAACCGTAGCAATATCATCTGTTCTGTTAGCTCTTTTTCAGTCAGAATTTCGATTGCATTTAATTTTGTTGTTTAAAAGTGTTATTTGTGAAAGTTTCGTTTCATACACGTTACGAATAAAACAGAAGCAAAAGTAATCTCTGTTCAGCTTCGTTATTTATAGATTTTAATATGTGCAATTATTGAAGTGTTATGATTTAACATCTTAGGCTGATTGGTTTAAAATTACTAGACAGCACTTACTATAATTTTGAAGTCAATCTCAATTCCACAGCAGTTAAACAATTTTCATGAGAAAGTAAATTTCCGATCGCAGCTCAGAGTGATCGGCTGACTGTCATTTATTTGAAGAATTTCACCAACTACACTGCAGCAACCTCTCTTACTTCCAGCGTGTAGTCTGATGTGAAAACTTAATTAAGACGATTATAAGGTTTCAAGACATTAATTTTCAATAGTCACTACTTGACATTAATTTTAATTAAAAACATATAGTGTTTGTTCATCTAATTAGTCTGAGTTTGCTTAGTATAAATTTTACGACGACGTCAAACTACGTTACTGTTTCAAGATATTTGAATGAAGTTTGTGACTCGCCCTCCCAGGTTTAGATAAAAATAAACTGAACACGAATCCTTGAGATCGAAGACATCGTCACCGGCCAACATAATAAACTAAAATTGATCACCCATGAAAGACTACAAAAAGGAGGAGCCACATGCCACGCAATCATACGGCGGCTTGCGGAGTATCTATGCAGATGTAGATGTAGATGTAGACGTACTAATATGGGTATTTCAGCATGGGCCGATATGTGGTACCTAACAAAATCGCTTGTGCGATTGATCTGTAAACGTAATCATTTCATGTACTCCATAAGTACTGTTGTACCAATAAATCTTGAGTGAATTGGAAACCTCTAATAGGGTGTATCAATTTTTTTTTCAGGAATGTACCTGGGGGTGGAGCCCCCTTCTTTGACAATGTGCGTCGAACGATATAATCCGAAACACTTCTGTCTGCATCAGCATTCTACTCTATCGTCAGACCTGCCACAGATCGTTGGCTATCCCGCTTTATTGAGTGGGCAAACCTCCAACCTTCACGTCCTGCGACGAGAAGCCGACGTCAAACATGTTGTGCCCTATTCGTGGTTTCACAGTCGTTCAGCCACTTGCCAAGGCACTCCCATCAGTAGTACTTAAACTATGAATCAGATGCGCCGTTTCCGAGATGCTCGTGAACAGGAATCACGCTATAATGAACTTCCTTTTGTCAAAGTACCTTATGGCAGTGGATTTCCCTGTTTGTGGCCCATATTGACGCACAGTAATTCGCCACTCATCTCTTGTAGTTTTCACGACAATCGGGGTAATCATTGGTGTGTTCCACTGAGCGACGTCACGCAAGTGTAAATACGTGTCATACCTTTGTATTATAAATTTTAAAGGAAACATTGTATCAAAAATGCTATGTTCCTCATTTGTTCTACGTTCAGGTCCACACAAGATGTTCCAGTGCTGTCTGACGACTCGTCAATAGGTATGCCGCGCGCTGTTAAAGTCCAGCTGATGGCCAGCGGGTGGCAGCCGACCTAGGCCTGTTTTCCACAGTGTCAAGAGTGTGTCGAGATTACAAAGTTTCAGGTATTCCCTCACACCACGGTCAACGCTACGCCGACAGCCTTTGCTTAGCGATCGAGAGCAGTGGTGTATGCGTAGTAAAGTAAGAGCAGAAATCAATGTGGGACGTTCGACAAGCGTATCAATTAGGACAAACTGACCGTAAGTTGGCGTTCATGGATAATGGCAACAGACGACCGGGGATAGTGCCTTTTTGTTAATAGCACGACATCGCCTCCAGCGCCCCTTCTGGGCTCATGACCATACTGGTTGGACCCTAGACGACTGAAAAACTGGCGTGGTCAGATGAGTCCCGATTTCAGCTGGTAAGACTTGATGGTATGGTGTGATAGTGGCGCAGAAGTCAACAAGGCACTGTGCAGTATGGTGTGGACTGTGTTTACATGGAATGGACGAGGTCCTCTAGTCTAACTGCTATTTGCAGACCATTTACCCATTAGTGGAATTTTTATAGATGACAATGTGCCCTGTCACCAGGCCACAACTCTTCGTGATTGGTCTGAAGAACATGTTGGAGAATTCGAGCGGCGGACGTGAATCCCATACACCATTCATGGGACATAATTGAGAGGTCAGTTCATAAACAAAAATCTCCATCAGAAACAATTACGGACGGCTATGGAGGAAACAAGGTTCAGTATTTGTGCAGGCGACTTCCAGCGACTTGGTGAGTTCTGGTCACGTCGAGTTTTGCATTACGCCAGCAAGAGGGGGTTCGACGGGATATCAGGAGGCTTCCCATGACTTTTGTGACCCCAGTGTAGATCTGATGTAGTCTTTTAAGTCATCTGTAATAATGAAAAGAATGATATATTTGTACATTTTATCACGATTTATCACGACACTTCATACCTGGCACGAAGTTAGATATTTAACCTACGTTAATGAAGGGTGACATCAAATGGAGGTAGTTATTTGAACGATCTGCGTTCTGGAGAGGCTTATAATCATAAAATGTGCATGAAAGGAGAAACAGCAACCAGAGATTAAAGAACTGTAAACATTGATGCGTTGAGACTTCGTTTGTTTTAACTTTTACCCACGAAAGGAATTCAACATTATGCATCCAAAACATTTCTGGCTCTAGCGCAAAGAGTCTGCTACTGAAGAATGAGACAGTAGAACGAGAATTACTTGCATGAAGACTTAATGTGGGTTCGTTTCGTTCATGGTTAAACAAGATTGTGCATCTACGGCATGGCGACACACGGTCACAAAATCGACTATTTAAGACACTAGCATAGCGCCCACTGCTTCGCTCGCGTAGACTTTATGGTCTGCACAGGTTTCTTTTGTTTTCCTTTAATGGAATTTTTATGTTGCTCATAAACTGCAACACCTTAGAATGTATTTCTCACGAAGGAGTGATTATGGTGGGTGTAGTCCAATGTTTCCGTTTATCATGCCTTTTGCGTTTTTGTGGTGATATTTCCATACAAAATTTTCTCTCTTAACACACATATTTACATCCAACAGAATTTTCATAGATTTTGCATTAATTTTTTTTGATATAACGAAGTACTTTCTTAAAAATTTTCAAAAATGTTCAAATGTGTGTGCAATCTTATGGGACTTAAGTGGTAAGGTCATCAGTCCCTAAGCTTACACGCTAATTAACCTAAATTATCCTCAGGGCAGGGCAGGGGAGAACTCGAACCTCCGCCGGGACCAGCCGCACAGTCCATGACTGCAGCGCCCATGACCGCTCGGCTAATCCCGCGCGGCTAAAAATTTTCATCCCCTATTTCACAGCATAGCGGTTGAATTTGAAAAAGCACTTAAACGCTTATGTTTGTTTCTAACCGAGAAGTCAAATACTACTTTCCACGGATGTAGCTTTAATAATACTGCAGTTCTTAATAATAATTTATTTTCAAAGATGCTTTCATCTAGTATTTTAGGCCTTAGTGGCCGAATTTCCAAAAATGCTGATTACGGCTTGTTTTTTATTTCTGACTGAGAAACTGAATACCAGTTTCCATAGATAAGGCCTCAAACTTGTCTCAATAGCATCATACTTTCAGAAAGCCTTTTGTCCTCTACGCCACACCCTTTGGAGTAGAATTTCTAACAATCCCTTGTTAAATGAGGCCTGCGGTAAAAGACCAACACACACTTCAAATTTCAAGTTTTTATCCGTAGAGGTTTGGCCTGGGCGATTATGAGTCAGAGTCAGTCTTGTCCTATTTCTCCCCCTATTTGTCAAATTTCGAAAAATGGTGAAACACGTATTTCCTTATTTGTGACCGAGAAACCAAATAATAATTTTCGTAGCACTAGCTTCAAATTTACCTTAATAACAATATAGTTTCAAGAAACTGTTCATCCTCTATTGCACCCAGTTAGCGGTGGAATTTCGAAAAATCCCTTCCTGAATGACGGCTACAATATTTGGTTCAACTATTACGAATTTCAAGCTTCTGTACTTGGCAGTTTGGGCTCGGCGATAATGACGCAGTCAGTCAGGACATTGCCTTTCATATATACACATAAAAATACTTATCCTTTAAATAATTTGTCCTGGAAAGCCTGTAGTTGGCATCAGGAGCAGTTGGAACACCGCACACTCACCGGCCGCTGTGGTTGAGCGGCTCTAGGCGCTTCAGTTCGGAAACGCGTGACTGCTACGGTTGCAGCTTCGAATGCTGCCTCGGGCATGGGTGTGTGTGATGTCCGTAGGTTAGTTAAGTTTAAGCAGTTCTAAGTTATAGGGGACTGATGACCTGAGGTGTTAAGGCCCATAGTGCTCAGAGCCGTTATTATACCGCACACACCTCCGATTATACACTTTCGTTTCCGCGTCATGTGACGACAACACTGGGCGTCGTTCATTCTCGCGGTGGGCAATGACTTCTGCTCATTAATGTATTTTTAACGAATCGAAAATTATTTGAGATCAATAATTTAGGGACTCCGTTGTCGATACCCGGAACAGCAGCTTTGGTGACTAATTATACTAATGTGCTTCTCGACGCTAACAGTTCTCTCCTGCCGGCATCTCATCCACCACTACCTCTCCATACATGTGGTAAGTGTCCCTCTTTCCGTGAGTAACGTCGGAAATGGTTATCGTGTGCGTAAACAGTGGCGTCAACGATGTTTTGCATACACTGCACACACGACGACATGGCGCATACATAATGTATTCCTCGCGGGATTTGGCTGCTAGTGCCGCTGTGCGTACAGTGCGCGGTTACAGTTGCGTCGCGCGCGGATTAGGCCGCGAGCCCCAATTACTGAACTGATTGCGACGCCGCCATTGTAAACGCGGCCGGCTGCTGCCGAGATGGACGCGTGCTGTAAAAGGGCCGAACCGCATGCTGCAGTCAGTCGCCGTGTGCCGAGCTGCCGGCGCTGGGTGAATTTTTTAAAATATCCTACTCTATGTTCTTCCCTAGCGCTAGTCTTTTGGACTTATATATCTTGATTGCAAGAGTTCACACTTTTAGGAAAAAGTGATGAAATTAGCATGAATTCCACTACTTTCTTCCATATGTGAATAATTAGCATTTCAGCACATCTGAACAAAAGTACACAACTAGCCATTAAAATTGCTACACCACGAAGATGACGTGCTACAGACGCGAAATTTAGCCGACAGGAAGAAGATGCTGTGATATGCAAATGATTAGCATTTCAGAGCATTCACAAAAGGTTGGCGCCGGTGGCGACACCTACAACTTGCTGACATGAGGAAAGTTTCCTACCTATTTCTCGTACACAAACAGCAGTTGACCGGCGTTGCCTGGTGAAACGTTGTTGTGATGCCTCGTGTAAGGAGGAGAAATGCGTGCCATCACGTTTCCGACTTTGATAAAGGTCGGATTGTAGCCTTCGCGGTTGCAGTTTATCGTATCGCGACACTGCTGCTCGGGTTGGTCGAGATCCAATGACTGTTGGCAGAACATGGAATCGGTGGGTTCAGGAGGGTAATACGGAACGCCGTGCTGGATCCCAACGGCCTCGTATCACTAGCAGTCGAGATGACAGGCATCTTATCCGCATGGATGTAACGGATTGTGCAGCCACGTCTCGATCTCTGAGTCAACAGATAGGGACGTTTGCTAGACAACAACCATCTGCACGAACAGTTCGACGACGTTTGCAGCAGCTTGGACTATCAGCTCGGAGACCATGGCAGCGGTTACCCTTAACGCTGCATCACAGACAGGAGCGCCTGCGATGGTGTACTAAACGACGAACCTGGGTGCACGAATGGCAAAACATTTTTTCGGATGAATCTTGGTTCTGTTTACAGCATCATGATGGTCGCATCCGTGTTTGGCGACATCGAGGTGAACGCAAATTGGAAGCGTGTATTCGTCATCGCCATACTGGCGTATCACCCAGCGTGATGGTATGGGGTGCCATTGGTTACACGTCTCGGTCACCTCTTGTTCGCATTGACGGCACTTTGAACAGTGGACGTTACATTTCAGATGTGTTACGACCCGTGGCTCTACCATTCATTCGATCCCTGCGAAACCCTACATTTCAGCAGGATAATGCACGACCGCATGTTGCAGGTCCTGTGTGGGCCTTTCTGGCCAGCACATTCTCCAGATCTCTCACCAATTGAAAACGTCTGGTCAATGGTGGCCGAGCAACTGGCTCGTCACAATACGCCAGTGACTACTCTTGATGTACTGTGGTATCGTGTTGAAGCAGCATGGGCAACTGTACCTGTACACGCCATCCAAGCTCTGTTTGACTCAATGCCCAGGCGTATCAAGGCCGTTATTACGACCAGAGGTGGTTGTTCTGGGTACTGATTTCTCAGGATCTATGCACCCAAATTGCGTGAAAATGTAATCACATGTTAGTTCTAGTGTAATATATTTGACCAATGAATATCCGTTTATCATCTGCCTTTCTTCTTGGTGTCGCAATTTTAATGGCCAGTAGTGTAGTTATGTATTGCCTAATAAAATACATGACAACTGCAACCGCTCGCTGGATTTTTTAAAATATCAATAAGTATACAACAGCATACACCTCCAGAATCTTACCAAACGCCCGCATGAAAACAGGATTTTTCCGGGGCCCATAGCTCGGCATTCACTGCTGATAGAAACATAGGTTCGAGTATTTTAGATAGCCCTTAGGGGCAGGGATAAACAGGAGGATTTTCTTATTGTGTCTATCCTATACCACAGGTTCAGTTTCTGAACAGTATACAATTCCTCCAGATGATGGAAATTCAGCAAATTAGCTGGTTCTTTTTGCATTAGATGCAGTCTTTAGGAACCCTTAAGGGGCTTCTGCGGCCAACAAGTAGTTCACGGCCAGTTCCTGAGAAAACCAGCGTATTCCACCATTCTTTCGTCGTAAGGAGCGCAAATGTGATTAATTAACCGCAGCAAATTACTTAGATTTTAACTGCGTATTTTCTAGGCATTAATGTAGTCCCATCTTCCCATTATCGAGAAATACCCCAAAACATTGTTTTTGGATACCAAAACCAAGCCACGGATTCCAAGACGGCTATTCACAGCAAAATGTTCAAATGTGTGTGAAATCTTATGGGACTTAACTGCTAAGGTCATCAGTCCCTAAGCTTACACACTACTTAATCCAAATTATACTAAGGACAAACACACACACACCCATGCCCGAGGGAGGCCTCGAACCTCCGCCGGGACCAGCCGCACAGTCCATGACTGCAGCGTCTTAGACCGCTCGGCTAATTATGCACAGCAAAGGGCTGCAATTTTTCCAATATATCCCTAGGATCCAGATATCAAACAACATTGAAAATCTTCTTTGTTTCTTTATCCGTTCCGAGAAGCAGAGATTCAAAGGTACCCTATTTGTACACGTACAATAAGCAAGTAAAATCCCTTGTAACGCGAAAACGTAGTGTATAAATTGACGTAGCACGGAAAAATATGGTGTAAAGTGAGTCCGTTATCGTAAGAAGGGCTCTAAGAAACTCATGTTGTATTACTGAGGCACATGAAAAATGTCTTGTCTTGAATCTCTGCCAACCAGCTACACGTAACTGCTTCATGTTCTTGTGGAAATTTGTCAGCGAACACGATGTGTTATTAAATGTGTTCACATTATAATTCAGTGCAACTACTGGTTCTTTATATACACACATCACAAACGTTTTGCATGACCTCGGTTCCGAGACTTCAAGAACCTATACAGAAAATTGGAATAGAGATCAACATAAACATCAACACTGCCCGTTTTACTGCTCATGGAATCCACACATTGCATGTTGTACTACCATACAATGAGAGCTTCAGGGGTGGCGGTAAATATTGCTGTACACCGGTACCTCTAATACCAGGTAGCACGTCTTTTTGCATTGATGCATGCCTGTATTCGTCGTCGCATACTATCCACAAGTTCGTCAATGCACTGTTGGTCCAGATTGTCCCACTTCTCAACGGCGATTCGGCGTGGTTGGTGGGTCACGTCGTCCATAAACAGCACTTTTCAATCTATCCGAGGCATGTTCGATAGGGTTCATGGCTGTAGAACATGCTGGCCACTGTAGTCGAGTGATTATGTTATCCTGAAGGAAGTCATTCACAACATGTGCACGATGGGGGTGCGAATTGTCGTCCAAGAAGACGAATGCCTCGCCAATATGCTGCCGATATTGTTGCACTATCGATTAGAGAATGGCATTAATGTATCGTACAGCCGTTACGGCGCCTTCCATGACCACTAGCGGCGTACGTCGGTCCCACGTAATGCCACTTCGAAACAGCAGGGAACCTCCACCTTGCTGCAGTCGCTAACCAGTGTGTCTAAGGCGTTTAGCCTGACCATGTTGCCTCCAAACACGTCTCCGACGATTGTCTAGTTGAAGGCATAATACAACACTCACTGATGAAGAGAACGTGAAGCCAATCCTGAGCAGTCCATTCGGCATATTGTTGGGCCTATCTGCACCGCGCTGCATGGTGTCGATAACGTGGAAGTCGGCTGAACCGTCAGTTTCACCGTATTTCATTTGTTTCACCTCATTTGCGACCCATCTTCAGATTAATAAAAATTAATCATTAACTTTATTTATTTGAAGATGGCTCGTCAGTTAGCGATAATGGAATTTTTTCAATCTTGACCTAGGATTTTTATCCAATCATTTTGACGTCTCAGATCGTCTCTCTCCCAATGAGACAATGCTAAATAACCACACTAAATATCATTGGTGCTGTTTGATAGTTAAAACTTCATGACTACCACTTATATCTGGTTGTAATACGCTGTCTTTCTTTTTTTTATGTATTAACAGAATCTTCCGTCGGTTCTTGGTAGAAGAACATTATAATAAATGAAAAGCACCAGTTTGATTTTGTTCTACAATATTACTTTTATGGCTAACCGGTTTTGTCTGAAGATGGCCTTGTAAGCCGAAAACCGGTTAGCAATAAAAGTAATATTGTAGAACAAAAGCAAACTGGTGCTTTTCATTTATTATATTTTTTATGTATTATACTGTGACATTTTTTGTGATTGGAATGCTATATGAGCCAGATTATCAGCTAAGTCATTGCCCTACACCCGTTTCTGAGTTTGAATCCATCTGATAGCTGTTCGATAGCAGTACATTTCCATCTTACTTATATGGAGACATTATTATTCTTAGAATTTCATAATGAATTTTGTTTATTCTCCTGTCATTGTGGATTACAGAAACTTCAACAACGTACTGTGGTGTTGGCTTTCCTCGCGATACATTCGGCCGATGTTCGTGTAACGACGTTTTTGACGATGAGGATAGCTGGCGAAATAATGAATCAAAATTTGTGTGAAGGTTGGGTTTTGAGCGAGGGTCTCCTGCTTATTAGGCAAATGTATTACCCACTACAGCACGCTAGTATTGTGACTAACTCAGCTGGATGGAGTACCATCGTCCAGTGCACTCCCTAACACAAACTTCAGTTCACTCTTGAGCCGGTCTTCATTTTCCCCTTCTTAAATCGTCAGTATTGCCGTTTCGCTCCACCACCGGACTATCTAGGCGTGGTGTTGTGAATAACACATCTGCTCTGTAAGTAGGAGACTCAAATTCAAGTCCCGTCGGTGCCACAAATTTTAATTCATTACAATGACTTCTATTCATCGAAGATGTAGTAGAGACTCCAGAAAATGGTATTCCATCAGATCTTTAGATCCAGACCGAGATTTTCACTCTGCAGCGGAGTGTACGCTGACATGAAAGTTCCTGACGGATTAAAACTGTGTGCCGGACCTAGACTCGAACTCGGGACCTTAGCCTTTCGCGGGCAAGTGATCTGCCAAATGAGCTACCCAAGAAGGCCTATCGACCCGTCCTCACAGCTTCAATTCTGCCAGTACGTCTCCTGCCTTCCAAACTTCACAGAAGCTCTTCTTCAATTCTGCGAACCTTGCAGAACTAGCACTCCTGGAAGAAGGGATATTGCGGAGACATGGCTTAGCCACAGCCTAGGAAATGTTTCCAGAATGAGATTTTCACTCTGCAGCGGAGTGTGTGGTGACATGAAACTTCCGAACAGATTAAAACTGTGTGCCGGACCGAGACTCGAGCTCCGGACCTAGTTCGAGTCTCCGTCCGGCACACAGTTTTAACCTGTCAGGAGGTTTCAGATCAATATATCTTTCTGAGACTTGGTGAGCCCGAGTGGCTGGCGTTGTCAAAGACGGCCACCAGCCACCGAAGTCAACTACCAACAAGTTAACAAGTGGTCGTGAAAGTCTCAACAATTCTGAACTACAAACTGACACAGTTATGATCAGTTATTTCAGCATCATTGCTAAATTTCAGCAGTAATTTGTGAGTCCACATTTAGTACAGCTTGTGCATTTCAGATGCGAGTGTATTCGTAGACTGGGATTTCGTTTGCCCTAATTAAGCCAGCAAGCATTCCAGGACATGTGCACCATTGGTCCCCCAGAGACAATGCTGGCTGTAACCTCAGAGCAGTGTACGTATTGAATGAAGAGTGGAGTCAGGGCTGCGGCTGTCCTGCACCCCTCGTTTGCGAGTAAGGGCGGCTGCTCACGAAACTCTGCCCCTCTTTCCCCCTCCCCCTCCCCATACCCCTACCCCTCTCCAGCATGCATCCGACATGTCCAGGCGGCGCGAGAGCCGCGAAAGCGCCGCGCGCTGTACACAGAACAGGGTGCGGGGATTTATGTGTTTAATCTGTGCAGAAGTAATGTCCATTTATATCTCGGGCGCGCTGTAAATTCAGCCGGAGCGCCGCACCGGCTCGGCTATCGGCATATGCGGCGGCTATCAGGCCGTCCAGTGTCCTCCCACAGAGCGGCGCCCCGCGCTGGACGCGGCCTATTGTGCCTACTGCCTAGCCAGTGGCCGGGCCGGGCAGCACACTTACCGCCGCCATACGCGAGCTGCAATTTATAAGGCTTAAAACCATAAATTCGACGGCGGCCCCTCCTCTTCAATCCCGCCGCTGTGTTTCTGCGCACCGCTACTCCCAAATGCACACATGCACGCACATATATATATATACACATAAGCAAACCGAGGCAGCGGTCTCTTCGCGCTTCGCTGTCGCATAGAGAGGAAAGGGCCCGGAAATTTTTAATGGGGATGGGGAACCTGCAAAGGCCCTAGCGCCAGAGTTTGCGTGGGATAAGGGCTCGTGGTGGCGTGGGCGGTGAGCGGGGAGTGTCGCAGTGGCAGCGGGGATAAAAACCTTCTAATTGAAGGCTGCCCTCCCCAGCTGTCTCGTGCCCCGGCGTTCGGTCGCTTATCCGTGCAGATTTTTTTCCTACGGCGACTCCTTACCCAGCCCCACCCTCTTCGGGGTTCCCCACATTTCGAGGACTTCCCTGTACAGGAGACCACTCTCAACAAGGCACCAGAATTCCGTAACAGCTGGAGTTGCCTCAAAGGTACAGCACAGTTGGTAAATTTCAATATGTAATGCAACACGTGTACTTACTCCGCAATTTCGGTTGAAAAAATTGCGGAATTAGCTGTGGGACATGGCGAAATACTCCGCTTCAGCCCCTTTAGTTTCATGAGGTTCCCATTGGTGGCAGCGCGTCTGTAACGGAGGTGCGTTCCAAGCCAAGCGGAAAGGTGTCACTGAGGGGATTTATTTATTTATTTATTTATTTGCAGGAAACCAGAGCATCGCACATGCAGAATGTCTATGGAGGCCGGGCACTGAACAGAAGCACTGAGAGTCACCATCGCAAGAAGGTCGTACAGAAGTGTCCGATCTCTCGCCTGCCGGCCGTTCTCACACAGTTGTGACTCCTGCAGTGCTGGAACGTGCGGATATTCTCATTTAGGGTGGTCGAGGACTAATAATCAAGCACGTCGCTGCACAACTGGACGTCTCTGTTGGTAGTGCTAACGCACACGGCCACCGCTTGGGATACTCGAGGCTGTGTGCCCTTGAGTTTCTCGCAGCCTAACAGAAGTCTATAAAGGGCAACGAAGGATCATCTGTGCACAACTGCTTGAGCATTGCGAGGCAGATCGTTAAATTTTTTTTGTCGAAGATCGTCATGGGGAATGAAACAAGGGGTTATCACCTCCAACCGGAAACAAAACGGTAATTAATGGAGTGGTGCCAAACCACCTCTCGTCCGAAGGAAAAGTTCAAAACCGCATCCTCAATCGCAAAAGTAGTGGTGACGATCTTCTGACACTCTGAGGGGTTATTCTGTTTGATGTTCGCCCTCTAGGTGCAACGATCAACTCGGAAGTACATTACGCTAATCTCAGCTAACTGAAGAAACTACTTCACCGAGTTCTTCGCCAAAAAATGCAACTGAACTTCTCCTTCTCCATGACAATGCAAATATGCACACCCGAGAGAAGGTTACAATATTTCATTGAACTATTTTTCCTCATCCACCCTACAGTTGGGATCTCGCGCCTTCCGACTTCCATCTGTTTGTTGGACCAATGAAGGCTGCACTCCACATGGAGCACCACATGGATGATTTGGGGGGTTACTGACGCAGCAAGACGTTGACGCTGACGTGGACCAGTAGAGTGGTATCATACGTGCATACAGCCCCTCCCAGTAAGGAGGCGTAAGGATGTCGCATTGAACGGAGATTTTGTTGAAATATAGTGTTTTGTAGCCTAAACAGAGGGGAACAATATTGTGAATTGGAATCCTTGATAAAACCAACCTGCTTTCAAAAAAAGAACTGTTGCATCTCTGATTGAACACCGCTCATATGTACACATCCATCTAAATACCAATTTTCCAAACAGTTGCACAATCCACAAGAGAGAGCACGTAGCAAGGTACGTATTAGATTTCTTCCTCTTCTGGCCGTAAATGGAACGCAGGAGAACGGCTGTTAAGATGCATCTGTGAGGACTGTGATTAGTTTTCACAGGTCCTACTGAAATGGTATGTAGTCAGTGTAAATGATAAATGGTAACTATGCAGCAGTGCTAATCTGCATACAAAATTTGACTTAATGTTTAAATTTGTTAATTAATGTTTGAGTTTGTTTCTTCCAATCGCACATGTTAACTTGCCGTTAGGTAATACAGACGTCTCATACTTTGAGAAGAAAATAATTAGTTGGCGTTTGATTCGTCACTAAAACTGTTTGTTCAGTTGAAACGTCCCCATTGAAAATTTTATGAATTACTGTGCTGATAAACCTCTTACGTTATTTGATTTTCAAACATCTGAGCATAACTGAACGTACTTAGACATTTCTCTCTTTACTTATTGTGATCAACACTAAACTGACACACAATATGTTTAGCGCAACGCAATCTGACTTTCAATAATCCCTACAAAATAATGGCCCTGACTAACAATAACCTATACCTTTTATGAATCACTTACCTCACAAAAATCTTCGTTACTCGTACTATTGCAATACAGCGAGCGCCAATACTGCCAGCTAAATAAAAGAGTCTAACTACTGAAGGCACGAACTACTGATAGGCATAGTTACCACACGAAAGATTTTGATAGAGAACAAACAATGTATTTACCTTAATAATGTTCAAAAGACATTATATATCAGTTCATGGTATCAAGTATTACTAATTTACTCTTTTGATGGACACACGTCCAGACCGTCCGCTCTCAAAATTCTGCCATCTCTCTCCTCACATCCACTACTGCTGGCGGCTCAGCTCCAACTACGCAACGCTACACGCTGTTCACATCCAACTGCACAACACTACAATAGCAAATACTCCAACAATGCCAACAAGCCGCTGACTGCACATAGTAAAGTCAGTGATTTTTCATACAGAGCGCTACATGGCGTTACCAACATAAAAACCTAAACAGCCTACTTACACAGTGTACTGTTTTAGAGTAGAATATATACCGCTAATGGTCAAAAGTTTGCAGTTTATCGGAACGTCTCTCTGGTAAGTCAAACAAACCTCTGACCAATGAAGCCACCTTTCTTTGTATAGATTCAATGTCGCACGTTGGTACAGTTTGGTATAGGGCGCTCACATTTTATCACTATTCGGATGGGATACACCAGTGATTTGTAAGCAGTGAGCTTTCTAGATTGACTGCATTGTGCCAGTACTCTGAAGCCTGACGCCTCACTTTTTAAAAGTCTACTGATTGGAATAATGACCAAATAACTTTTATGAAAATGATTGTTTCCTCTTAACCAATAATAGTATGCTCTTCAGGTTTTTCACAGGGCGACCACGATGCGGTGTACTGAACTCTTTTGAATGTCAACTGTCTCCTGCAATGGCTGTTGCTAGTTGAATCAAAATATCCTTTTATTTTGGATCCTTCACTTATACATGATTTCGGCTGTGTATCCATCTCCAACTGTCTGAAACACATGTTGTTGTTGTTGTTGTGGTCTTCAGTCCTGAGACTGGTTTGATGCAGCTCTCCATGCTACTCTATCCTGTGCAAGCTTTTTATCTCCCAGTACCTACTGCAACCTACATCCTTCTGAATCTGCTTAGTGTATTCATCTCTTGGTCTCCCTCTACGATTTTTACCCTCCACGCTGCCCTCCAATACTAAATTGGTGATCCCTTGATGCCTCAGAACATGTCCTACCAACTGATCCCTTCTTCTGGTCAAGTTGTGCCACAAACTTCTCTTCTCCCCAATCCTATTCAATACTTCCTCATTAGTTATGTGATCTACCCATCTAATCTTCAGCATTCTTCTGTAGCACCACATTTCGAAAGCTTCTATTCTCTTCTTGTCCAAACTATTTATCGTCCATGTTTCACTTCCATACATGGCTACACTCCATACGAATACTTTCAGAAATGACTTCCTGACACTTAAATCAATACTGGATGTTAACAAATTTCTCTTCTTCAGAAACGCTTTCCTTGCCATTGCCAGCCTACATTTTATATCCTCTCTACTTCGACCATCATCAGTTATTTTGCTCCCCAAATAGCAAAACTCCTTTACTACTTTAAGTGCCTCATTTCCTAATCTAATTCCCTCAGCATCACCCGACTTAATTAGACTACATTCCATTATCCTTGTTTTGCTTTTGTTGATGTTCATCTTATATCCTCCTTTCAAGACACTGTCCATTCCATTCAACTGCTCTTCCAAGTCCTTTGCTGTCTCTGACAGAATTACAATGTCATCGGCGAACCTCAAAGTTTTTATTTCTTCTCCATGAATTTTAATACCTACTCCGAATTTTTCTTTTGTTTCCTTTACTGCTTGCTCAATATACAGATTGAACAACATCGGGGAGAGGCTACAACCCTGTCTTACTCCCTTCCCAACCACTGCTTCCCTTTCATGTCCCTCGACTCTTATAACTGCCACCTGTTTTCTGTATAAATTGTAAATAGCCATTCGCTCCCTGTATTTTACCCCTGCCACCTTTAGAATCTGAAAGAGAGTATTCCAGTCAACATTGTCAAAAGCTTTCTCTAAGTCTACAAATGCTAGAAACGTAGGTTTGCCTTTCCTTAATCTTTCTTCTAAGATAAGTCGTAAGGTCAGTATTGCCTCACGTGTTCCAGTGTTTCTACGGAATCCAAACTGATCTTCCCCGAGGTTGGCTTCTACTAGCATTTCCATTCGTCTGTAAAGAATTCGCGTTAGTATTTTGCAGCTGTGACTTATTAAGCTGATAGTTCGGTAATTTTCACATCTGTCAACACCTGCTTTCTTTGGGATTGGAATTATTATATTCTTCATGAAGTCTGAGGGTATTTCGCCTGTTTCATACATCTTGCTCACCAGATGGTAGAGTTTTGTCAGGACTGGCTCTCCCACGGCCGTCAGTAGTTCCAGTGGAATATTGTCTACTCCGGGGGCCTTGTTTCGACTCAGGTCTTTCAGTGCTCTGTCAAACTCTTCACGCAGTATCGTATCTCCCATTTCATCTTCATCTACATCCTCTTCCATTTCCATAATATTGTCCTCAAGTACATCGCCCTTGTATAGACCCTCTATATACTCCTTCCACCTTTCTGCTTTCCCTTCTTTGCTTAGAACTGGGTTTCCATCTGAGCTCTTGATATTCATACAAGTCGTTCTCTTATCTCCAAAGGTCTCTTTAATTTTCCTGTAGGCGGTATCTATCTTACCCCTAGTGAGATAGGCCTCTACATCCTTACATTTGTCCTCTAGCCATCCCTGCTTAGCCATTTTGCACTTCCTGTCGATCTCATTTTTGAGACGTTTGTATTCCTTTTTGCCTGTTTCACTTACTGCATTTTTATATTTTCTCCTTTCATCAATTAAATTCAATATTTCTTCTGTTACCCAAGGATTTCTACTAGCCCTCATCTTTTTACCTACTTGATCCTCTGCTGCCTTCACTACTTCATCCCTCAAAGCTACCCATTCTTCTTCTACTGTATTTATTTCCCCCATTCCTCTCAATTGCTCCCTTATGCTCTCCCTGAATGTCTGTACAACCTCTGGTTCTTTTAGTTTATCCAGGTCCCATCTCCTTAAATTCCCACCTTTTTGCAGTTTCTTCAGTTTTAATCTACAGGTCATAACCAATAGATTGTGGTCAGAGTCCACATCTGCCCCTGGAAATGTCTTACAATTTAAAACCTGGTTCCTAAATCTCTGTCTTACCATTATATAATCTATCTGATACCTTTTAGTATCTCCAGGGTTCTTCCCTGTATACAACCTTCTGTCATGATTCTTAAACCAAGTGTTAGTTATGATTATGTTGTGCTCTGTGCAAAATTCTACCAGGCGGCTTCCTCTTTCATTTCTGTCCCCCAATCCATATTCACCTACTATGTTTCCTTCTCTCCCTTTTCCTACACTCGAATTCCAGTCACCCATGACTATTAAATTTTCGTCTCCCTTCACAATCTGAATAATTTCTTTTATTTCATCATACATTTCTTCAATTTCTTCGTCATCTGCAGAGCTAGTTGGCATATAAACTTGTACTACTGTAGTAGGTGTGGGCTTCGTATCTATCTTGGCCACAATAATGCGTTCACTATGCTGTTTGTAGTAGCTTACCCGCATTCCTATTTTCCTATTCATTATTAAACCTACTCCTGCATTACCCCTATTTGATTTTGTGTTTATAACCCTGTAGTCACCTGACCAGAAGTCTTGTTCCTCCTGCCACCGAACTTCACTAATTCCCACTATATCTAACTTCAACCTATCCATTTCCCTTTTTAAATTTTCTAACCTACCTGCCCGATTAAGGGATCTGACATTCCACTCTCCGATCCGTAGAACGCCAGTTTTCTTTCTCCTGATAACGACATCCTCTTGAGTAGTCCCCGCCCGGAGATCCGAATGGGGGACTATTTTACCTCCGGAATATTTTACCCAAGAGGACGCCATCATCATTTAATCATACAGTAAAGCTGCATGCCCTCGGGAAAAATTACGGCTGTAGTTTCCCCTTGCTTTCAGCCGTTCGCAGTACCAGCACAGCAAGGCCGTTTTGGTTATTGTTACAAGGCCAGATCAGTCAATCATCCAGACTGTTGCCCTTGCAACTACTGAAAAGGCTGCTGCCCCTCTTCAGGAACCACATGTTTGTCTGGCCTCTCAACAGATACCCCTCCGTTGTGGTTGCACCTACGGTACGGCTATCTGTATCGCTGAGGCACGCAAGCCTCCCCACCAACGGCAAGGTCCATGGTTCATTGGGGGGGGGGGGGGGGGGGCTGAAACACATATCAGATGCAAAACAGTTAAAATACAAGTATGAAACAAACATTTGTCGTTTAGTCATAGCAACAAAAATTAAATAAAAATGTAAGTAAAGAGAGGAGTTACATACAGTAAGGGTCAGTAGTGGTGTGTCCCTTATGGATACATGATCACAAAGTGTTGAGCATGGTGGTGAGTGGTCTTCAGGTGACTTGGGTGCTAATGAGATAGTATTAGCGGTATAGTCATTTATTAGCTCCCCTTTTACAACTGAATCATCTTTTCTGTGGCAGCAGAGAGGAAAGCAGAGGCAGCACACAGGATTGGAAAGTGCTGATGTGTCCAACTTATCAATCTCAGGGCTGTGAATGAAGTCACTGATACACATCAATAAGCTTCCAGCAGCTCGACAAGATCGTTCAGAGTTATGTCCTGTACGTTCCACCATGGGAATGCCATGGATTCCGGTCTATTTACGGATGCAGTCGTGGGGTAGCAGCAACTAACATGCATCCCCAGCACAGCGACAGTTTGATTGTGATCCAAACACCATCAGTTTTGCCTCAGTGTGCCAGTAGTACAAGATTTCAAGTCTTCACATCAGTGGAGGAGAGATCAGCAGGGCACAGTGTCTAAGTATGAGAGACTTGGCTGCCTGAAGTCTTAAAGACTGTAGTCACTGCGTGAGTGGCAGTAAGCACATCAAGGGTCACGTCTCAAAAGCGGCTCACAGCAGCTGGAATAAAGAAGGGCTCACTAGCCCAAGAATTTGTAGTTGCCTGTTAGAGCAATAGCGTTATCCCTTCGTGAGGATTACCATGTTTGGCCTGTGTTCTTCACTACTCCTCACTGTCTCAAATTTGGTTTTCAGCTTCTCTGCTTAGCGCTTTCTGCAACGCCAGTGGATTGAAAGGTATTCTTGTGTAAGATTTACACCTTCTTATGGCACGTTGCAGTGCTATTACGATGATGCTTTGTTCCCTTCATATTTTGCTAATGTTGCTGAAATGGCGTTTCAGACATATTGCTTTCTGCAATGTGTGGCAATAGTCTTGGCTGTGTGCCACGATATTTGCAGTATCACCTCTCCTCCCTAGTTGACATTCCAGATTGTCTGACTTAGCTTCTTCCGGTACTTACAAGGGAAAAACTTTAAAAATCTTTACATTTGCCTAGATTATCTTTCTGTGACTCAATGCTTCCTTTCGCTTTAGAACGTTAGCCTCAATCTTTTCTCAGTTTGCTTTTGTAAAAATCTAACTGCATATATGTTACATGGACAGGTACTCACTGTACAAATTTTATTATTTAGATATTTGTAGAGGATGATTCAAAGACTCCATATCTTTTATTAACTCTATTTTGACTCCGCAGGCTCTTTACATACTAAAACAAATTCATAATTATATTTGGTTACAATTTCTGTTCCTCATTTTAGTTAGTAAGCCATTCGAATGGTATCTAATGTAGTGGTAACTCAGGGAGATGGGCAGTTTTACGTTTCAAGCGAAAATAGAGTACACGAACTTCTACTAGAACCATAGCAACACTGGTATTTGTAATACCGTAGTTTGTGTCAATATTGCTGGATACGCAGGAACACTTGTTCGGCGGAAATTGGACTCTCTGATACACGATCGTCCAATGAATATAATAGGTTAGGATTTAAGGTTTTGGGGGTTGACACCCGCATCAAACAAAGGCATGGGAGCAGAGGATCAGCAGCCACAGTGCCCCACCTGGACAGCACGATGGAAGTGTCCATGCTTTAGTTGCTGGTCCTACGCCACCATGTGTTTGTTCGATGTGAGTGTGATCCCCCATGACCATCTGGCCCGAAGGCCACACGTTTATATTCCCATAATTATTTGGTAGGACCTGAAGATTCAAGTTTCGAAACCGATTGTGGAATAAAATAAGAACTGAAGAGCATTTTTATCTATAAACTTGGAGTTGGCATTTAATTCATGATGAAAACTGCGTGTTCGACGTATTGTCTTAGAACAGAGTATGTACTGCTGAAGCTCAAAAGGTTGCAGTTTTGTGTCATTTATTAAAACGTCTTCCTGGTGAGTCAAAGCAGCCTGTGACCATTTGAGGCACCCTTATTTGTATAGGTTCGATGTTGTGTGTTGGTGCAATTTGGTATGGATCCCTCAACTTTGAACACTATTCTAAGATGGGACATACAATTGATCTGTAAGCAGTCACCTTTATTGATTGACTGTATTGTGCCAGTATTCTGAAGTCTGGTACCAGCCTTACCTACAACTGAATCTACATGATTATTCCATTTCATATATCTACACATTGTTACATCCTCTTACTTCTATGAGTCTATGGTTTCGAACAATGATCAAGTAATCTTTTATGAAAATGGTTCTTTTGATGGCAGCCTCTTAAGGCCTTTTACAGGACAGCCACGAGATGGCGCTACTGAGTTCTTCTGAAAGTCAATGATCTGCTGCACTGGCTTCTGTTAGTTGGATAAAAACATTTTATTTTGCTTCTCCACTACTGCATGTTTCGACAGTGTATCCACCTCCAGTTGTCTAAAACACATACCAGATGTAACGTAGTTTAAATATATGGTATAAACTTTTCCGGTTTGGTCACGTGAGAAAAATTAAATAAAAATATAAGTAAAGAATGGAGTTACATACATTAACAACAAAAAAGGTCGTAAAGGCATTGTAGTGGGGTGGTGCTCGACTTTGAGTTAAGTTGACTGATTCCGGTGGTGGGCAGAAGAAATTCTCATTCCCTGTTCTAATTTCCTGTACTTGACCGGCAAGGGTAGTAGAGATTCCAGGCCACCAGATTTTGTGCCCATTTTGTGATTAGAATTTCAAACCTCTCCACAGTGTTTCATGAAGCGAGGGCTGCGGCACTGTGGATGATGATCCTGTCGCTGAATGAAGACTTTACACTGATGTGAGAAAAGTCAAGGGACACCACGTAGCATCGTGTCGGACCCCCTTTTGTCCGGCGTAGTGCAGCGACTTTATGTGGCATGAACTCCACAAGTCGCTGAAAGTCACCTGTATAAATGATGAGCGGTATTACCGCTACAGCTACATAATTGGGAAAGTGTTGCAAGTGCAGAATTTTGTGCACCAACTCACCTCTCGATTGTGTCCCATAAATGTTCCATGGGAATCATACTGGGCTATCTGGATGGCCAAAACATTTGCCGAAATTTTCCAGAATGTTCTTCAAACAAATAGCGAACAACTGTGGCCTGATACATGGCACATTGTCATCCACAAAAATCCCAGCATTGTTTGGAAAGATTAAGTCCATGAATGGCTGAAAATGGTCTGCAAATACCCATTCATAACCATTTCCACTCCATGATCGGTTCAACTGGACCAGAGAACCCAGTCCATTCCATGTAAGCACATCACACAACATTATGGAGCTACCACCAGCTTGCAGAGTGCTTTGTTGACAACAGGCCCATGGCTTCGCATGGTCTGCGTCACACTCAAACCCTGCCATTAGCTCCTACGTACTGAAATCGGGGCTCATTTGACCAGGCCACGGTTTTCCAGTCGTCTAGGGTCTATGCGAAATGCTCACGAGGCCCAGAGACACTGCAGGCGATGTCGTGCTATAAGCAAAGTCACTCGCATCGGTCGTTTTCTGCCATAGCCGATTAACGCCAGATTTCGGAGCATTCGTCGTAATTCACAAATTTATGTCTACCGTTACTTCACGCAGTGTTGCTTATCGGTTAGCACTGACGACTACACAAATGCCGCTGCTCCCGATCGTTAAGTGAAGACCGTCGGCCACTGCGTCGTCCGTGGTGAGAGGTAAAGCCCAAAATTTAGTACTGTTGGCACAATCTTGCTGTGGATCCCGCAATATTGAATTCCCTAATGATTTCCGAAATGGAATGTCCATTTCCTCTAGATCCAATTGCCATTCGGCGTTGAAAATCTGTTAACCCCGTCTTGTGGCCGTAATCACGGAGAAAACAGTTTCACATGAATCACCTGAGTACAATTTTGTACAATGCACTGTCATTTAATACCCTGTGTACACGATACTACCGCCATCTGTGTGTGTACATTGCTATCTCATGGCTTTGTCACATCGGTGTACGCTCGGCAGACCCCTTGCTGTTAGACTGGACAGTATTCCAGCACTCGACTGTACTCTCTCCCCTCTCAAAAGAACAGAGCCATTGGCCACGAAGATAGGAAAACACTTTCAGTCAAATTGTTCAACCTACCCATAGGTATCACCCAACCAACTGTGGCTCACAACTTTACTTTCCTTTACCCGGTTGTTTGCTAACAGTAACCTAGCAACTCAAAACACTCTACATGAACGCTATCGGTACGTGAAACAAATGCTGAGATTGCCTGATTTGGTAAGGCAAGAATGATTACAGACGGAGCATTGCAAACTGGTACTGCTACTGGCATGTGTCATATTTGTTCATGTAAAACGGACAACACTGATTCTTCACTTACATCAAGATACGCGGATTAGTGTTTTGGAAAGCGATACTCATTACCTCGTATTCGCACACTTTCTCTGTAAGCTTGTACAAGAGTCATGTCATTGCAGTTACATTTTACGGACCTTGTCGGATGCTACTGAAGAAGTGTACGATTCCAGTAATAAAAGAGGTAGCTATTTTAAAATCTTGCTACATAAATAGTAATGGAATTCTTGATACAGAAAAATTACTCACGCATGCTATAGTTCCCTGTGTCTAAGATTTTCTTTCGATATCATGATCAATGTACGGGACGTTCGCTGTTTTCGTGACTCCTAATTTGTGTTACAGAATATTGAAGATGCTGGGAGCTGAGGCTGTGGAGAATAGTGACATTAACGCAGGGGGCAGGACAGTAAAGGCGATGGCGAGATGACAGCTAGTAGAAAAGAATAGAGATATGGTTCCGCGCAGTCATCGGAGCAATATACTAAAAAAGCGCTTGACTGTCGAGAATGAATTTTTCACTCTGCAGCGGAGTCTGCTCTGATGTGAAACTTACTGGCAGATTAAACCTGTGTGCCGGACCAGTGTTCGAACCAGGTATTTTTACTTTTACTGGACCATTGCTCTGTCAACGGAGTTACTCGTACAAGACCCTCGTTTCATTCCGCCAGTACTTCATCTCCTACCTTCCAAGCTTCATAGAAGTTCTCCTGCGAGACTTTCACGTCCAGTGCTCCCGCAAGAAAGGATATTGCGGAGACGTGGCTTAGCCACAGCCTGGGGGATGTCTGCAGAATGAATTTCTCACTCTGCAGCGGAGTCTGCGCCGCTATGAAACTTACTGACCGATAAAAATTGTCTGCCAGACCCGGCCTAGAACCATGACCAAGTGACCAGGGACTTTTACTGTGACGACGGGTCGTCAGTCGTGCTTGGGTATCTCAGTTGGTAGCATACTTTCCCGAGAAAGGCATTGGTTCAAGTCCAGCACACAGATGCTAATCCACCAAGAAATTTCCATTGTCTGTCAGCTTTCCGTTGCAGTAACTTCACGAGTAAGAGAGGTAAGTTCAGAAAAATGAACTTTCGAAAACAGAGGGTCGATAAATGTATCAAATTTAGTTCACATATTCTCTACATCGTAATTTCTTTTTTTTTTCAAATTCTGGAATATAATTCAATGTTTTAGCTATACAGGGTGTCCCAAGTGGAGTGGCAGGTACGATCATTTGAAGCAAAAGAGTCTAGTAAAAATGAGATCCAAAATGCATACATTAAGAGCTATGAGTGGTTGTTCATCTTAGATACTGTGAAACAAATTCCTTCCACTGCGAGCGCTTTGCTTACCATACTTTGATAGGTGGCAGTGTGGACCAAAACAAGAAAAAATACTCTGTGGGACTTGGCTTGTGTGAAACGCATCTTTTGTACTCACAGTTCGAAAAGTATGCAGTTTGGAGCCCATGTTTAATACATTTTTTAAAATTTTGGTTCATGCTTCCTGTCCCAAAATATGGAAATAAAGAGCTTGCAGTACAAGAGATTTCTATCAAAGCAATGGTGATGAGTAAGTGCGTACAGCTCTTAAGATACGTATTTTAGAGCCCATATTTACTTGATTTTTCGCTTCGAATGATCGTTCCTGATATATCCCTGAATACTGCCTATTCATGTCGGGTCACCTTGTGTATTTTTTCTTTTATCACGAAAATTTTTCCATGTGATATATTGTTAACTTTACTAATCATAATCCCATGATGCACAAACTGCTGAAAAATATTTTCGCACCATCTTCAGATACGAATATTTTGTGTCTTTTTAAATCCGATAGCTCGCACGACGTATGCAACGAAGGTAACAGTAACCCTTCAGTCTCGTTCAGTTCAGTACGTCTCGCTGTATCTTCTAACATGAATGGAGAATACTACTGTCTACACTTCAACCCGTCTGTAGCCCTCGGAGGATCGTTTCAAGCTCAGATCATTCGATCGTTGTCACTATAGGGTAAAACATGTTAACAAGAAATTACCCGCTCTGTTGGAGTGCAGCACAATGATGTCACTCGAACATTCAATCGCTGTGGTGAGGCACAAAATAATGCGGATCTGACTCAGGAGCAGTGCATAACACCAGCATCATCTACCTGCAGAGTTGTGGATCCTGTGTATGCCGAGTATAATGCCACGGCAAAGAGCGCCGCCCAAAGGAGGCAACAGCTGTAGGAGAGCTGTGTACTATCCGCGGGTGACAAGAATACGCGCGGCACGAATGTGGTTGCGAGTAGAGTGACGTGGTCTAGACAGGGCAGTACACGCTGTTCTGCAAACGTTTTCATGAATGCAGCTACGTGAAAATTGTGACTGTGACCGTCTTGAAAATATCTAACCGTGTAGACTCTACACATTGTGGAACATTGCTGAAAAATACCTTATCGCTTTTCCATCATCTTACCTAATTGAAAAAAGCTTCAGTGTGGTACCGAACATTTTGCCGAAACAAAGAAACCGTTTGAAAATCAACGAACGTGGAGATTTAATGCTGCAACTCACCAATATTGAACCGGATGTAGCTAGATTGTTAGATAGTCACCAGGTTCATCCATCACACTGAATGTTTTATTTCCTCTTTGAGAATTAATACTTTTTTAAATATAATTTCCACCTACTTAAGATTCTTTAAGTACTTAATTTGTAATAATCATTATAAATTTAACTTGATATTTACTGAATTGTATGTCTTTTTATTTTGTTAAATTTTGATGAGAAAATGAAGTAAACTTTACTCACTTAACCAAGTGCAAAGTTTTCCAATTGGTACCTTAGTACCTAGGTATTTTGTATCTATAGGAAAAAACTAAAGATAGGCCCCCTTATTCATAATAGTCTGCTAACTTAAAACTTTGCTAATTCTCACTCTGTCTTCTTCTATTGACCTAAGTTAGAATGAAGAATAACACTCTGTAACAGCTATTTTAAGTTAGCGGACCATTATGAATAAGGGGGTTGATCTTAAAAGTAGGAAATTTGGCCATGGGGGTCTGAGGTAACAGTTCATTTTGGAAAAGGGGTCACTTGTCCAAAATAGTTTGGGGATCCCTGGTGTAGAGATAGAGCCTGCGTATTTTTTCCGCTCGGTGACTGGGTGTTGTGTTGTCCTCGTCATCGTTTCATCAAGATCGACACGCAAATCGTCCTGTGTGACGTCAGCTGAAAAGACTTGCAACTCGGTGGCCGCTCTTCCCCAGGTGGGAGCTCCCATCCATCAATAACACACGATTGGCTCAGATTGTGTGTGACTCATGGTGTATATGAAGCACTGTTGATTAGAGTATACAAATATGATAATTTCAAAACAGAACACCAACGACATATTAAAAATAGAGAACTAGAGAAATCGGCAATTGCGGAGCACAGCCTCACTGACAAACAAAATACTGTCTGATGAAGCAAAAACTTTATCCCATGCTTTCACATACCAGGATTCTGTTGCTAAGGACACTGTTGAAATAAGAATGTGCGAGAAGAACTTTAACTGTGATAGCGGATATTATCTAAGCGGTGCATGGAAACGAGTACTCTATACAGAGAAGCAGCAGACATATTCCTTGTAGTGGTTACGTTCCCACGCATGATGTGGCGCCACCAGCGCAGACACTGACGCCGTCTGCGACAGCAGTGCGTAATCACCGACCAATCACAAGCCGAACAATCGGAGGCCATCCACGGGCTATATAAGGACACCGCAGCGGCCTTGAAGACAGTCAGTTGCTCCTGACGAAGACGATTGAGGCTATCCTCGAAAGCTCGAGATTTTATCTCGAATTGGGGCGGCAAGACAACCGAGAATGTTTTACATATAACAGTTTCAAGTTATTGCATAGCTTAAGTCTGTACTGTTCTCAGTGGAATAAAATTTTTTAATGTGTGAGAGTGAATCATATGTGTTAGTATCGTGAAATCACAAACTATTTTCAAATTGTGTGTTTTCAACACAAATAAAAATGTAAATGTCCGTTTGTACAAAATCGCAGATCTCTGAAAGGTCTTCCAGATTGCTTTGAAATTTGGACACAATGTTGTATTCAAATGTGAGCTTGTTTGTATATAATGTAAATAAATATGTAATATAAAAAGGGAAAACGTTATTACCAGGTATCTCGAAAAGTTCTAAACCGATTTTTTATTTTTACACATGACTAACGAACATTCGGACAGACATAGACAATATGTTTACGTGAGTTATAAAAATATATATAAAAGTACATAATGGTGAAACGTAGAAAATAAGAAAGTTGTATCTTAAACAAGGCTCAAGGTCAGGGAGAGGAAGCAATGGACAGAAGGATACGTAAAATGGAGTTAAAAAGCGGAAAAGAGGATATGGAGAGAGGGAGAGGGAGAGAGACAGAGAGAGAGAGAGAGAGAACCAGGAGAAGTTGGAGAGAGGGATAAGAAGAACTTCGAAAGGGGGAAGGAGGTGGTAGAAGATGAGAGAGGGCTGGAGGATATGGAGAGAGAAGAGGGTGGAAAAGGAGGACGGTAGAGGGAGGAGGTGGTAGGCAGAGAGAGAGGAAAGGAGGAGGATACGGACGGTGATATCGGGACGAGGAGGCGGACAGAGACCTGAGGGAGGGGGGAGGGAGATTAGGACGTACATACAATTCCTATAGATGTTAGAAATGTGTGCTTCCTGTTTTCTTCATTTTCCATTTAACCAAACTAAGTCACAGCAGCGTATGACTGGGGACAATTAGTTTGAAAACATTAATTTAAAGTGAACACTGATTACGAAGGTTAAGTAATAGTGGAAGGATATCTCTGGTCACTTCATATTACATGTATATGAAGTCAACTCTGAATGTTTTTATGTCCTGAAGTAAAAGGGATAAGACATTTTTGAACAGTGAAAAATGTTCAACAATCCATGATTCCTAAAGTATTCATAGTGAATGTGTGTTCAAAGACCAATTTGCAGTTAACTGAAAATAACTGTCTCGAATATCAGACAGTGTTTTATTCAAACCGCGACAATTGGAAGTTATCTTTTATTCATAGACATTTCGAATGCATACGACAGAATGACATGGTCTATCATTGCTTTAATTTAGTGAACAATTATAAGACAACGAAGTATCAACTACATTGCCACATCCCATTAAAATCTGCATTTGGCCAAATTTAATTTCTTAAGAAATACTTTCAAGAGCTAATATCCGCATTCGACCGCAAGAGCAGCAAAGAATCTAAAAATAATCAGTAATATCTTCGGATGTTAAGTGCAGTACGATATTAGTAGAAACAGTGTAGTGATACATGGATGCAAGGATACGTCGTCAGACTTACGTGCCGCTACTTCATTACATATCAGACGTTCGTACCAATACAAGCGACAGGAAGAGATTAAACTGCCTCATGTCTTCAGTGAACTGATGCTTTCGAAATAACGTCGATCAGAATCTGCATCCGTGTACGTGGTATCAGTAATTGCTGTATCACTAGTTTGTGCTGTGTATGCTACTAATAAAATGCACTTTTTCGGTACGATACACACTTCGTTTTAGTCTGTTAAGACTACTCCATGATAGGATTTTTTTCGTCCGTTCGTTGTTTTTACCGTGATTGTGATGCCTGCGTTCAGACTTCATTTGAATTTTTCGCTTTGGCCCTGGAGCTGCAAATAAAAACTGAAAAGGATTGTGAGACCATAACTGGCCAACAGTGACTCGCAGCAAGGATGACAATCAAGTCAGTCGGTAGCGCAATATATTTCAGACGGCCAACAATATAGTTGAAAATTCTAAATATATATTTTTACTTAAACTGCAATAACTGAGAATGTGAAACTTCTATGTTTTTACTTAAACTGCTGAGTGAAGTTAACCTTCTTAAATTACTGTGTGAAACTGAACGTTCTGTCACTTTGCTTGTCTTTATCACTTCAACACTGACATACAGAATCTCCACTGACAAAGATCAAACTTATTCTTTTCATTTAAGACCCACAATACAGAAAACGCAACGCAATCTATTAATTAACTCAAAAGAATGGCCCTGAATTAGAAGAAATCCTAACAATAACCCATACATTTCATAAGTCACTTACCTCACAGAAAATCTTCATACACGAACTACAGCAGATACAGCAATTATACAGCCAGCTAAATAAAAAGTGTCTAACTACTGTAGGCTCTAATTACTAATAGGCATGTGGTTAGCAAAGGAAAGATTTTATTGCAGAGTAAATAATTTATTTAGCAGATTTTACCTTAACCATGTGACATCAAGTTCGAAAAATTATATAATCGTCAATAATTCCATTACCCACATTTTACAATCCATGTCCAACCAATATTAAATCTCCATGACGGACACACGTCCAGGCCGTCCGCTCGCGCTAACACTGCTTCAGACCTCCATCAGTGCGAACAGTTAACTTCTAACTGCGAGTCCTTCCATCCACAGGGTCTCTTACAGAGGGGGGGCACAACTCTGTCAGTGATATTAACGCAGTCTAAAGCGCTCACAACATACGAACATATAAACAGGTTACTTACATAGTCCGTAGGAAGTCGCGGGGCGGGAAACAGCGAAGGGAAGGACTGTTTTTATGCTACCCACCTCACCCCCCCCCCCCCCCCCCCCGCAAGCATCTTCGGCTGCCTACTGTACGCATCTGTCCCCTAGCAATTTGGCCTGTAGGTCTCCATTCAGAAAAGCAATACAACGATGCGCGAAGGGAACACCGGGAATGGAATCTGAATCATTGGCCCCGGGTATTCTCTGCTGACCCCAATTCCATACGGTGGTTGGTCAGTCGCGTTTTAAACTTGTATCTTGTACAGCCTGTCGCTACTAGGGGCTATCTGAGTGTTTTGCAGTATCATGTAGCATTCTCGATCCCTACAGTCAACATTTAGTCCTCCAGGAGGTACAAATCGACGAAAATCAACTGAATGGAATGACCTGCGATCTCTGCTGGCATAAACTGGACTGAGCGTGTTTTGGACCAGTTGTAGCTTGCAGCACTTAGTCGCAAAGGGACCTCCTCACTCTGGATGATCTGAGGAGGGCTGTCGTAGATGAGTGGTACAGTTTCAGCAGTCACATCTCGTTAAGCTTGTGGACAGGAAGGAAATATCCGCGCATGTTAAAATGCATGTTGTGAAGAAACGTTATTTTGAATGTTACCCTGAAGGGGAGGATATCACATGTAAGTCACTGATGGTAAAATTTTTCGAGGACGCTCTATACTGAAAATAAAGATACAAGTATTTCGGTTTTTTCCAAGACACTCCCTAGTTTTTAAACAAATCGAGATCAAAGCTGATGACGGAAAACCGCATTATTGGTATACATCGAAAGATCCTCTAAGGACAAACATATTTAATCAATATAATATGGAATCCAAAGTTAATAACATTCGCGTTATAAAGCGAAAACCCAATGGTAAAATCTTTGTCGATTATCTAGGACCCTTGCCACACAGCCAGCATGGGAACAAGTATCTCTTCGTCATGTTTGACGCCTTCTCTAGATTTGTGTGGTTAATGCCGAGCAAGTCAGAAATGTCGGGAACCACTACTGTACTTCTGGCTCGGTTGTTTTGCAAGGGTCCAAGATAATCGACAAAGATTTTGTCCTTGGGGTTTTCCTCCCTCGTCCCTCCCTGTACGCGTATTCTGAACGTCTTTCGCTTTACAACATTCTTTTTTTTTTCTTTTTTATTAAAGTTTCTAAAAACACTTGCGAATTTATTTCTAAAAAGCAAAAATCCAAGAATAACATTAACATATTGCCTCCAGAACTGAAAAGACTATTTCAATAACACAACTTATGGCAAACACCTGAAAGCGGCACGAGTATGAAATCACTTCCTTTTAGTAAAGAATATTAAATAAAGAAAAATACATTTACATTACAAACAGCAAAATGATTGCCAGTAATTATCAAAACGAAGTAGCCGAAACGACTGACAAGTGTGGTTCAAATTTATGATATAGGCGGTGGCAGAGGCAACGCCAGCAGCAATAATTCCTCCTTCTCTACTTACATAGGACGGCAGTTCCGGCTACCACAGTACTAGGAACCTTGATTAAAAACTTCGCAACTCGTTAATTACTTAGTAAAAACCAAACATACTACAAATGCAGAAAAGTACGAACCTTATGCAGGAAACGTTGACTTGACTTCTGAGCCATAATTTATTTATTTATTTATTTATTTTTGTAGATGCAAACAATTTAGTAAACAGCTCGAACTCGTGATACTAGTCAACAAGTAACTATAGACATACCTCAGAAATGAAGTAGATATATTAAACAATTTTCACTGACTATAAAGTACAATTCGTAAATCAGAAGAATTACATCTGCATTTTGTACCTTTAGATTCTAAAATCAATTTGGAATAGTGACACTCAATACCACACACATTGACAGAACTGAACTCAAGTAGTACCGGGAAAAACCTCCATAAATAACACATTTATATAAAATGGTTCAAATGGCTCTGAGCACTACGGGACTCAACTGCTGTGGTCATAAGTCCCCTAGAACTTAGAACTACTTAAACCTAACTAACCTAAGGACAGCACACAACACCCAGCCATCACGAGGCAGAGAAAATCCCTGACCCCGCCGGGAATCGAACCCGGGAACCCGGGCGTGGGAAGCTAGAACGCTACCGCACGACCACGAGATGCGGGCAACACATTTATATATATAACAACGGATAACCAGGGCATGGAGTCAAAATATATACCACGCGACACCAAGTGACATGCACATTAATCGTATGCTCACCGTGGTTTCTCGTAAAATCCAGTTTCCATTGACAAACGCTTGTTTAGAGAGCGCCGAGAGAAGAATCTCACGAAGATTACTGGTAGTCAGAAACCCACGGCTATCATCCAGCAGATGCCACTGCGTCCAGTATTTGCAAAGGTCAGACCGTACTCCAACCCGGCACCGCAATGAACACAAACTGCTTGCAACTTCAATAGCAGAGGACACGCCGAATACTGTGCGTCCTGCCGAAGTCACTTCTAACGAGCAATGTTCACGGCTGCGACCATTACTCGGCGCCGCCAAACCCGCAGTGAGCAAAGGCGCCACTCTTACCAACGGGCCACAGCAGACGCTTGGTCACAACAACACGCCGCATCGCTTGCGTTCCTCGCCGCCCGTGCCACACTCTCCATTTCTCCAAGTCGCCGCAGCCCTTAACTACCTTCTACTCCGACCCACCCTCTACCAGCGACAGCAACGCTCCATGCGCTCTTGCGGCCAGAGGGATTCCAAATCCGCGGGAATTACGCAAAATTAAACGTGGACGCACGGCACATAAACATTTTTGTGTTTTCATGCTGCTGCTTGAGCATCCGTTATCGTGCGCGTTCAGAGGAGCGAGATGGAGGTTGGGTTGACGAAGCGTTAGACTACCAAACCGCTTGTCTCTTTTCGTTTTTTGATCGTGTTTTTTTTAAATTCCGTAGGTTTTTCGATGTATCAGCTAATATTCTGATAATCGGAACATTTTTCTCCTTAATTTAAAAAAAAATGAAACATTGGAAAGTTTGATTGATAATCAAATAACTACTTAGAATGCGTTTACAGCTATTTTCATCAACAAACATAGTACGAAAGTAGTGTTAAAGTATATTTTTGCGTGATGTTAACATTTCATATATTCGCGGGCGTTCTATCAGTTGGGTGAAACTTGCGAAACATGCGAAGCATAATTATTTCTCGCACCATGCGCGACACACGAACGACATCTCGCCCCATTTACATGTTTTTTGCAGCACTGTTCCTGGAAATCATAGCTGATTCACGTTCCTAAACGCAGACCTATCAGATACTAATTTTGACGCGTACCAAGCGTATAAAAGTATTTGTTGAAGAAGCGGTTGACAAAGAGAGGTTCATCTGCTTCCCGTCTCTTTAGAAATTCCTTTAACCTGAAAGATGCTTCCCTGGTTTGCAGCGTTTTCAAAACCCAACAGGATGTAGTTTCGCCATTGTAACTTCAGATTTTTGGCATCCAATGGTACCTGCTCCCACGCTTTACATCACTCTGATTCTCGTTTGTACGTTCAGACTTCATCTTCTCGTCCTCCTATCTCAGGTGATGACATTGATGCACTGGAATTGTCGGTGATATTGGTACTTTCGACAAAATCTGAAGGAGCATTGATTTCGTGTTCACAGAAAACCTCTTCGACGTCTACAAAACTCATTTGCCGGCCTATAAGCCAAAACCGTTGATAAAATTCTTTGTCGATTAAACGAGATCTTTCAGAGAGCGACGCACTCACAACTAGTAGCTCAAAGCCATTTTCTTGAAATAAATTCAAGGCAACTTGTATGGCGGCGTCAGCGAGTTCTTGTTTGCTTTCTTCGCTCATGTTTTCGCCGATATGGGCAACATTTTTAGCATTTTGAACTTCACATTCCGCTGGCTAACTTGTCGAAGTTTGTTGATTCTTCAACATTTCGATAGTTCTCTTACATACTCACGTCGAGAGCGACTTGGAAGACATTGATAAAGTTATATTCACTTGCAAATGAGCTCTAGATTTCCCTCTGAGTTCGTGAAGAAGACTGACGGCCTAACTGGATAGCAGACCGCCTCGACCGCCGATCTCGCTCTGCTATACACGTAGAATGACGGCTACCCAAGCTACAGCTGAAAATACAAGAACGTTAATAACTTGAACGTTATTGGCTTTGGACCGAATATTATATTAATAACACGATTTTTCGGTTTATAGCATTACGATTTTCTGTCGTGAACTTCGATTTTTTTCGAAAAGTAGGCAGTGTCTAGCAAAAAGACGAAACGGGTGTCTCTTGGTTCTCAATATAGAACGTCCTTGCAAAGCTTAATCAAAATCGGTGACTCACATGTCATATCCTTCCCTTGTCAGCTGCAGATTTTCGTTTCACAGATGTACGAATGTGTAACTTTTCTAAAAGATTGCTACGATTTTAGATACTCATTTGTTTTTATTTCATACTGGTTATTTTTTGGTTTCGTGGGGATTTAATTTTGTTCCCTGCTTCCACTGAATGTTAATCCACAGAAGGTCGCAGACTTGTAGTTCGTGCACAACTTCCCTGAGTAGTTTATATAGAGTGTATCGTAGTTGATAACGAAAACTAACTTGGGTGAAATTATTCGATACTCGGAGCAGAAGTTCCAGCAAGCATGGGTCCGCAAAATACCCATTTACGGGATACTGTGAAAGAGTGGCTACATGACAACAGACATTAAAGTGCTCTAAGTTGCTAGTCTCAGATCTTACTTGTGCACTTTACCTGGCTGCTTTGGGGAATATTTCATACTTCAGGGACAAAGGTACAAGAGTGTCTCAGGGAAGAGTGAAATATCTCTCCATGCATATATGTAAACAATCAAGCAGATACCGCAGACAGCAAGCTGAGACAGTTAGGTGATGAGACAGTCGTGTACACTGTCATTATTCAGTGTAGAATAAGAAATGAATAGTTTGCAGTTTGCTTTGAATGAAGATTGCTGACGGGTACACGAAGCATTCCTGGTACATTCAAATGCAGTAGTAATGGTACGCTGCTTGGCTCATAAATAAATTAAATATCTTGGTGTAACGTTGTGAACTGGATCTAGCAGACGCCATTTGTAGGTAAAGCGAACGACCAGTTACAGCTTCTCGGACATATTTAGGAATTTGTAGCGACGCACAAATGGAACAGGAAAAGGAATTTCAGTACAAAATTTACTTCAATGTCCACAATTCAGTCAGTGGCTATACATGTTTCGAATGTATAGTCATTACAAGTAACCCATGCACAGGGTGGTCAGAAGCATTGTGAAAAGTTTGTGAGTGTGTTGCAGGGTCGGTTATGCTGAGATATAATTGTTATGAAAAAATTCGATACGTCGTGATGTTTCCGAGTTAATTAGCGTTGAAGTTAGCCAATAAGGTCGTTTCTCTGCAAATTCAAGCATCCTTTCAGATACAATTAGTGTCAATTGTTATCATAGCTTAGATGACAGCGCACGAGACTGCTCACCCTTTGACTCTGGTTCGATTCTCACTACCGTCCCGTCGAATGCTTGTACCGCTCTCGTGTTCGGTTTTAGGAACCCAAACGAAGCACACGTTTGGGCGACAATGCATCTGGCAGGCCACTTGAATTTCTGTGCCCAGCGGTCTGACTGGCTAACTTCAATGCTAATTAACTCGGAAACGGTGCAACTTATCGATTTTTTTTCTGAACTGTTATTTCTCAGCACAACGTACCCTGCAACACCCTTACAATCTTTTCAGACTGTTTCTGAGTATCGTGTATATTGTTTGGCCGATGACTGTGTCAAAACGTGCAGCCACTTACTCTGTGACCATTGACTGAAATAAACATAATAGTGAAAAGTAATGCGTTCACTGATTTCTTGAACCGATAAAGCGGCAGATGCGAACAAACGAACTGAATGACTATCCATGATACAAAGTAATCTCCAACGTGCGCTCTACAGTTCTGTGTAGCATGTGGTGGACGGAGATGTACAGGAAGGTTGTACATCGAATGTTGGCGTATTGTATATCATTACTTTACGTGTACCAAATGCCGCTGTTTTGGAGATAGTTCTATTAAAAACGGTTGTTAATCTAATAATTCGGTAAATAAAACAGTTAACTGTATTGATCTTTAACTAAAATAGTTAACTTTTAAATTGCTATGACTTGCGGTGAGAATTGTTACTCACCTTTAAACCAATTATAGAATTTTACTACACGCTACGTTGGTTGGAGCACAGATCAGGAATGTGAGGATTTAAGAAAGAAAATGAGCTTTAGACTTTAAGTATGTTATGTTATGCTATGTTAACCGGGGACCTAGAGACGACGCTCCGTCCCCGCCGCAGCCGCAGTGGTCCACAACCCCACAACCGCAGTCCTCTTCACCCCTCCGCCGCCCCACACCGAACCCAGGGTTATTGTGCGGTTCGGCACCCAGTGGATCCCCCAGGGAACGTCTCATACCAAACGAGTGTAACCCCTATGTTTGCGTGGTAGAGTAATGGTGGTGGACGCGTACATGGGGAATCTGTTTGCGCAGCAATCGCCGACGTAGTGTAGCTGAGGCGGAATAGGGGGAACGAGCCCGCATTTGCCGGAGCAGATGGAAAACCGCCTAAAAACCATCCACAGACTCGCTGGCTCACCGGACCTCGACACAAATCCGCAGGGCGGATTCGTGTCGGGGACTGGCGCTCCTTGCCGCCCGGAAAGCCGTGCGTTAGACCGCACGGCCATCCGGGCGGGCTTGACTTAAAGTATAATGCAACAACTGTCTGAAATATTCTACTAAGTACTGAGATGGTGCGGTGGTTGTGCCACAAGTCTCGCAACCAGGACGACGGCAGCTCGAATGCTCGTCAGACCATCCAGATTTACGTTTTGCCGTCGTTCGGCCTGAATCGTTAAACACCTCGTGTTTCGTATCCGAAGACCCTTTCGTCAAAGAACATTTAGCTCTAAATTGAGAGAAAGACGACGTGAGCAGGTTCAAACCGATGTAGACTGCAGTAGCCACGTAAGTGGTTCGGATATAGGTGGGAGCGGAGACGAAACAATTTGAAAAGGATATGGGATGAGTATAGAGGGTCATGAGATAGGTTTTAAAAACGAATTTTCACTCTGAAGCGGAGTGTGCGCTGATTCGAAACTTCCAGAGAGATCAAAACTGTGTTCCGCATCGGGACTTGGTCCTTGGACCTTTGTCTTTCGCGGGGAAGTGCTCTGCCGAACTATCCTAGAACGATTCATGACCAGCATTTATAGTGAATTATATAATGTTATTGGGAATGCAGCTTGCCGCTAACTTGGTGTAATGTTTTGTCTGTAAAGGCGTGTATTTGTTGCCTTTATGATTCCTTCACTCTCACACATAAATCTGCACAGTAAAGTAATGGCCTCCTGTTTTGTCTTTAGGCTGATCCGTGATAAGACAGGCAAACAATTATACTAATGGAGGATTCTGAGTATTTTCTCTAATTTCATTCACTCTCTCTCTCTCTCTCTCTCTCTCTCTCTCTCTCTCTCTCTCTCTCCTTTATCTATGTACGATTTTAAATATAATATTTCATTACGTGAAATCAGCCCAATAGAATCTCTGGTGGAGCCCTTCGTCTTAACATTCAGCGGCTGGCTTGCTGTAAAAGATCTTTATATCTATTATTATTGTTAAGCGCTGCATTCAGTTGGGAAAATCGATCGTTTGAACAATTCGTTCCTTTTACGACAGATTTTGAATTTCAGATGTGTCCGAAGCCTTTTTGGACGATTTTATAAAGACTTGTCGATTGCAGGCTGTCTTCGTCACAGCTGAAACTTCCCCACTAATTACAGGGCCAAGACGATCATCAATGATTCAGACGAAGAACTCATTCGTCATTCACTCTAGAATAAAAGGGTCACAAACCTTATTTTTGAGGAAAATTGTATATTCAACCCATCTCCATTACATGTTCCGTTTTCTGTTGATTCCAAGTCTTACTTAATTTGCATTTACAGTTTTTCTCTCTCTTCAAATAACCCGCTAGTGGCACAAACTTTAATAGCTCGCCTTAGCAAGAAGAAGAGCAAATATGTCTCTTTTAGAAACCCGACAATCTTCCAACAGATACTTCCGAAGCTGTCCTCGTTACCCGTCTATATTAACCATGGAGAAGAATACATATATGTCTCTCTGTTATTCCAAAGAATAAACGTACTGGAAAATACCTTGGCGTCGACGAGCTGTCGGCGCATATATTACTAGAAAATCCGATCAGATGCTTTTCAAAAGCGAATAAATGTGGATGATTTGATTGACCATTATTAATTATTGTGTGGTAGAGGGTAATTTTCCGTGCGGAGATCACAATGCCCCTCGCAGCGAGCGAAGTTTGTGAGCTCAATTTTGATTTACCGAACACACTTCGCGAGCTATCTATTAGTGTGGATAACCCGGAAGTGATAATTGTCAGTCCTCCGACTGAAAAAGAATATTATGTTTAAGACAGACGAAGAAAAGAAATGTTGAAAACAGAAGAAATGAAGAGACAGGTACCGCGGCTGTATTGCTTTTACGTGTATCTAGGTGTTATGTTTTCTGTGCACAACCAAGGAAGATGATCTTTCATGAAACTGTTATCAGGCTCTACCCATTCGGGAATTTTCTTAAACAGGGAAACCTTGGAAAACCTCTTAAGCCTAGACCCCCAGCCTATGGTAAATAGAAGATAGGAAAGCCTATAGAAGAAAAAAAATAATTTTGAAATAGATCTCTAAAGGAAAGATAGGGATCGATTTATATAACGATTTGGAGAAGAGTGATTTGTGCCTCTAGCAAAAAAAAAAAAAAAAAAAAAAAAAAAAACATTTTACAATAAATAACGTAAGTTTTCGTTTTACAATCTTGCTCCTAGGACAATATCTTGCGGTGCTAAAACTCCCCCGGGTCTTGCATGTCCCCGACGTCCACATTTGTAGTCGGTCTTCTACGCGGCCCACAATGGAAAGAGTAGAAGGAACAGGGATACCCGATTTCACATGCAACATTCATTCCAACAGAATTAGCAATGACCAAAAGGGAAACTCTTCCTGTAAAAGAACTGGTTAGGTTGCACCGTCCAAGATTCTCCTTTTTGAAAGCAAAATCCTTATGGCTTCATGCATCCTTTTTCTTACGACGTACTTCAAGGAATTTAGGCATTAACTAATGATGTTGCCAAAAACATCATCATATTTACTCTCATTTGAATATTCTTTTTGACTTTGCATCCCCACTTGTGCTTATAAGTCCAAAAAATTCTGACACATTTTCTATCACTGATTTGTTCTTCGTAATTTAAAGGATTCATGCAACTTACAGTAGATTTTGGATTCAAATCATCGAAAAATGGAAAGTGTAGTTCATTTTATACAAAGACATAATCCATCATTTCCTTGAAAAGTCATATAATCTATCTATACTCAAAAACTTTTTATTCTAAATACATATATTTCTCCGCTTGATTGCTGTAATGTAAAAGTTATTAGCATTGAGGAATGCGGATTCACTTCTTTCATTTATTCTCTGATTCATACGGCGTTCATACATGCACATATATGGAAATGGATTTTTCAAACAAAATTCCCAAACGAACACGAACCATTAAATAACTACTAATTCTATGAATATTACTTTCTTTAATCATTCATTAATAAATTAAAAACTCTTAACTTCTAATTATAACACCTTTTCTTTTTAAAGTTCAACATGAATCAGTTTACCCTCGCGTTTGATGCGAGTCTCTTACAAAGCATATCTGTGTCGTCTATATCGATTTTAACTCTCGCGCCGACGTCAACTGTTTTGCGCGGGAAATTATCTTTGCGGCGTTAACCGTCACTCACGATTCACTGCCCCAACACATCCCTTCACACGTTTACACATCTAAGCATGCACTTGAAACTATATATGAACATTCACTCGGAACCTCTTTTGATTATTCAGCGTCATTTGCGGGAAACATTTCATTCTTCTTGAAGGTTAGTTAGATCCTTTATAAATCTTGATGACATTAGCAATGCTAAAGTTCCATGTTCACCCAAACCACAGGTGAAGCCTATCTCCACTATCTTCTTTGTAACACTCGATAGTAATTGTTAGTCACTATTTCTATAATCTATGTCATTGATTAATTATTTCAGTTTAAAGTTTTCTAACACTACACACACAGTTTATTGTTATGTTTTTACGAGCGTTCATCTCTGTCACTCGCAACACCATTCCTCCCTATCTTCTAATCTTCATTAAATTTTTTCAAGTCGTTATGGGAAAATAACCCTTTTATTTTGTTCGATCCCGGGTATGCTAACAGATAAGCCCCAGGAACTTGATTCTGTTTAGTGCAAAATGGGATTTCTGTAGGTTAGCAGTTATTCCCGTGGTTTTGAACACGTCCAACACCCGACTCAGTAAGGTAATATGCTCCTCCCAAGTCTTCGATGCTATAAGCAAATCATCAACAAACACTGTTATCCTGCTTCTTAGTTCTGGGCCTAGTGCATAATCTAGAGCTGCTATAAAGATTCCAGCACTAATGTTGAGTCCGAAAGGAACTACAGTAAATTGGTAACTTCTTCCAGAATAAATGAAAGCCGTATATTTCCTTGATGACTCATCCAGCTTGACTTGCCAATAAGAACTCCGCAAATCAATGCTCGTCAAATATTGGACATCCTGGAACCGTTGTATAAGTTCGTCTATGTTTTCCGGATGTGTTCTCACTGGAATTATGATTTTATTTATTTCTCTGGCGTCGAGTACCAGTCTCACAGTCCCATTTGGTTTTGGCACGACCAACAATGGGGAGCAGTATGGGCTTGTAGAGGGTTCGATTAAACCCCATTTCAACATGCGATCTATTTCTTTTTGAACTTGAGCCTTTAACCTCCAGGGAACAGGATAGAAAGTTCTACAATACGTTTCGTGCGTCTTAACGTAGAGATGGCATATGTATCCCTTAATAACTCCTGGCCTTTCATCAAACACGTTTTCATACGCTAATAATAATTCTTTGAGCTGCTTCTTCTGATCTTCAATAATGCAGTCGGATTCATTTAACTTCTCATACACTAATTGACCGAAACCTCCTTTGACTTGGAACTCATTAATTACGTGCTGTTTAGAATTTTGTGCCGTCCTGATTACTTGCACACTGATCCCACTATTATATTTTCTGGTAAGGCTTTCCTTTTTCAACAAGTCCAACTCAATTTCTTGTTTATTTACATTTAACCAAATTTTTCCTGTTTTAAAATCTATTCTGCATCCGTATTGACGTAGGCTGTCGACTCCGATAATGCAATCTACCACCAAATTTTTCACAACAAGGAATGTGCTTAATATTGCTACATTTCCGACTTCTACACTAAGTAGTGACTGCACTTTTACATTAGCCGATAGAGCCCCAACGGCGCCTATTATTCTGCAATTTTGAACTGGAAAAATTGGTACTCGTCTTATATTTCTGATCTTGTTGAATAGAGCCTCCGAAATAACATTTGTGGTTGCAGTTGTGTCTAAAACCGCCACTATAGGTACAGTCTCCAAAATGACTTGCACTTCGGCTACTGCCACCTGTTCCTTATCCTCATCTTGGGGTTCTAAGTCCTCGGTCAATTCATCTGCCAGCAATCGTCCATCATTATACGTTAGCATGGGTACACATATCCTGTTGCCCCTCAACCAATTGTTGATCGCTCCTCCGGGACACGAGTGGGTCCTTACAAGTTTGTTGGATTTTGATTCACTTGGTGGTTGACATCGTCCGTCACTTCGGTAATTACCGGTTGATTCGCCGATGTCCGTCCCCACTGATGTTGATTATTTGAATTCATTCCCCCCGGTTGATTCCACTTTCTATTACTGTTATTATTCCAGGCTTGGGGTCTGAAATTCCTTTCGTTCCCCCACACGGGATTGTATCTTTTCCCATTCCTGTTGTTCCTTGGATAGCCCCTCGCAAGACTATTGCCGGTATTACTATTGAGATTTTGAGGGGTTTCTCCACTATTTAACGATCTCTGTGCATTCCCTTGCCTAACATTTGGCGGAGGTTCTATCTCCCTATATTGGAATCTGTTATTACGGGCTTTCTGGTTGTTCTCTTCGATAATATCTATATGGTCTAACGTCGTGAGGAACGACTCCAAGTCTTTATCGTTCCCGTAAATTAATTGATTCCGGATGCTAGTTGGTAGTCTTGCCTTAAGTATGTTTATTACATCTGGCAAGGGCATAGGTCTGTCCCAGTATCTTGTTTTATTTATATATATTCAAAATACTTCCTAAGGCTTTCCTTTGAAAAGGAGAAAGGCTCTGGGTAGAGCACCTCCTGCCTCAGGCGTTCCTGTGCCCCTTCTGACCAGAACTTTGCTAAAAAAGCCTTCTCAAAATCGTCATATGTCGAGCAAACAGAAGTCATGTCCGAGGCCCAGATCGCCCCCGAACCTTGTATATATCCTGTAACGAAACTGATCTTCTGCCACTCCGACCAATTTCTGGGTAGCACTCCTCTGAAACTTCGAATAAAAACAACTGGATGGACCCCCCTTTTGTCAGTGTTAAAAATCTGGAATTGCCGATGCTTTATCATTTTTTCTTCGGCATGGCAAAGGCTTTCGTAATCTCCGTTAGATAAAAATTCACGCGAACAACTAGCTCGTGGCAATTTAATGTTTGAGTTATTTACACCAGTCGGTATCGTGTGCGAATGTGCAGTAACTGGCTCTATAGTCGCTGCCCACTTCTGTTGCTGGCCTGTATTCATTTGTTCTGAGCCTTGTTGTGAAATGCGCATCGACTCTTCTATCGTTTGTTTCCAAAACTCTAAATCAGCACCTAACTGCTGTCGCACTTCCTCAAGTCCTTTCGCAAACAAATTCTCTTCCTGTTTGCCAGATAGACTCTGGAATACTGCCTTAACATTTTGCTCAACGTTTTCACACATAAGCCTTTTATTTTCTAATGTGATTTCGGATAATTTACCCGTTAATACATTAATTTGGTGGTCTATAACGTCTTGACGCTCTGTCAGATGTTCAACACTTTCTTTTAGGTTAGTCTGCGTACGTGCCAATTCAGGAAGTTGCGCAATTGCACATGACATGGCATCTTGCTTTTGTACTAATTGCGGAATTATTTCTACCTGTTCCCGTACAGTATCTATCTTAATAGCCACATACTCCTTCATTTCTACACGTACGCGGTGAGTAGATTCCTCACATTGAGCTTTCACCAATTCTATTTGTGCAATTAATTTTCGTTCCGTCTCTTCGGCCTGATCTTTAAGTTCCTTGGTCTTCGCCTCTATCCGCTGCTCTAATTCGGAAAAACTGTCTTGTAACTGCTGCTTAATCTCAGTTTTCAAATTTTCCTGTCCTTCCGTAACTGAGGCTAATTTCGCCTTCAAATCATTTTGTCCTTCAGTAACTGAGGCTAATTTTGTATTCAAATCATTTTGTCCTTCAGTAACTGAGGCTAATTTCGCGTTCAAATCATTTTGCCCCTCAGTAACTGAGGCTAATTTCGCGTTCATGTCAGTTTTCAAATTTTCCTGCCCTTCAGTAACTGAGGCTAATTTTGTATTCATATTATTCATGCTCTCGGTTATCATCTGCATCTGTCTCATGATAATGACTAATGGATCTAATCCATGTTGCGTACTTGCCGTTACATGTCCCTCCGTATCTACAGGGCGTTCTATTGCGCTATCTGTAGCCATCGTTTCTACAACACTTCTTACTGCATCATTATTATGCGTGCTAACAGCTGAAGGCTGTTGCGTGCTGCTCTGCTCTGCTTAACTCATCTTAAACATTGCCCTAGTTAAAGCCATATAAATGTTCTACCGTCAATATGTATATCTTCCTTCTACTGTCACTATATGTAACTCCGTTCACACAAGAGTACTTCTGTGGCTAGTTTCTGACTGTACTTATACAGATAAATGCAACTGGGGCAGGTCAATCAAACTACATCTAGCATGAACACAATTAATCAATGTTCAAATATCCAATAATACTAAATAGAAAAGCCTATACTTCATCTACACTAGCAAGCTTTAATAAGAACATTACAGATCTGGCCTTTTCTCTGCGCCCAGCGTGTTGTTTTATGTTCTTATTTGTAGATCCACTTAATTGGACTGCGAGTATTTCTTCTCTTTTCCAAGCGTCAGTTAAGTTGGCTCGTCGTAGTTCACATGAAACAGAGAACAAAATTATTTTAGCAACGTCCAAAAACGTGTCCTGTCACGGATTGGCCATTATAATGAATTATATAATGTTATTGGGAATGCAGCTTGCCGCTAACTTGGTGTAATGTTTTGTCTGTAAAGGCGTGTATTTGTTGCCTTTATGATTCCTTCACTCTCACACATAAATCTGCACAGTAAAGTAATGGCCTCCTGTTTTGTCTTTAGGCTGATCCGTGATAAGACAGGCAAACAATTATACTAATGGAGGATTCTGAGTATTTTCTCTAATTTCATTCACTCTCTCTCTCTCTCTCTCTCTCTCTCTATCTCTCTCTCTCTCTCTCTCTCTCTCTCTCTCCTTTATCTATGTAAGATTTTAAATATAATATTTCATTACGTGAAATCAGCCCAATAGAATCTCTGGTGGAGCCCTTCGTCTTAACATTCAGCGGCTGGCTTGCTGTAAAAGATCTTTATATCTATTATTATTGTTAAGCGCTGCATTCAGTTGGGAAAATCGATCGTTTGAACAATTCGTTCCTTTTACGACAGATTTTGAATTTCAGATGTGTCCGAAGCCTTTTTGGACGATTTTATAAAGACTTGTCGATTGCAGGCTGTCTTCGTCACAGCTGAAACTTCCCCACTAATTACAGGGCCAAGACGATCATCAATGATTCAGACGAAGAACTCATTCGTCATTCACTCTAGAATAAAAGGGTCACAAACCTTATTTTTGAGGAAAATTGTATATTCAACCCATCTCCATTACATGTTCCGTTTTCTGTTGATTCCAAGTCTTACTTAATTTGCATTTACAGTTTTTCTCTCTCTTCAAATAACCCGCTAGTGGCACAAACTTTAATAGCTCGCCTTAGCAAGAAGAAGAGCAAATATGTCTCTTTTAGAAACCCGACAATCTTCCAACAGATACTTCCGAAGCTGTCCTCGTTACCCGTCTATATTAACCATGGAGAAGAATACATATATGTCTCTCTGTTATTCCAAAGAATAAACGTACTGGAAAATACCTTGGCGTCGACGAGCTGTCGGCGCATATATTACTAGAAAATCCGATCAGATGCTTTTCAAAAGCGAATAAATGTGGATGATTTGATTGACCATTATTAATTATTGCGTGGTAGAGGGTAATTTTCCGTGGGGAGATTACACATTGACAACTTTACTTTCGTCATTGACTGATGTCCTTCCTGTCCGCTTATAATGGATCGATTAGCACGGCAATTGTAATTTTCTTTGTAAGCCATCCCCACGACCTGCTCGCTTGAAGACTTCTGATCAAGAGACAGCTGAAAGTCCAACCATAGTCAAAATGGGAGAAATTCTATGTTCCACCGCGAAAAAAATGTTGTACAAAGCACAATATGGATCATTGGACACTGCTGTTAGTATTAAGATCTGCAGCTGTCCAACCACAGGGGATAGTCGAAGCCCGGCTCAGAATGTGGCAGGCATCAGAGAGTACATAATAGTGACTGCCGAAGATTGGAATTACAAAAAATATTAATGATGTGGAATCTGTCTAGGAACAAAAACAAAGGCATCAAAGGCAATTTGTAGCCTTTGAAGATGATATAACCCGATCAGCAGAGACCTGGGGAGAAGACGAAGCACAGACCGATGAATAACAATAACAAGGAGAAAAATAACCCTCATAATGACCTTCAAAAAGATCAAGATAATATCAAAGATAAAAAACCGAAAAAAGAACATTTTAAAGTGCGAGAACAACAAATGGAGATCGTCAAAGAATTGAAATATCTTGGAGAATGGATCAGCTGGAATTCCCTCGAGTAAAAGGCAATGGAACCTGGAAGAAGTAAAAATGAGTTAGCCTTTCAAATCATCAAGAACTAATATGACAAGTAGTTCCTCTCACGGAATGCAAAAAGAAAACAGTATAACCGAGAAATCAAGCCCTGTACGCAGTCGAAACACTGTTCATCACCAATCATGGCCCACCTGAAAGGCTAGAGATCAATGAAACGAAGATGTTACGAAAAATTCTTGGCCCCAGATTACACAACAGTAAGCTAATCCACACCAGGAATGAAAGATATTTACAAAACTAACGAAAATCACTGGCACAATGAGCCCAATAAGAACTGATTTTTATGGACACATCATCACAAATGAACCCAGATAAATAAACAAAAAAAACGTTTAGTACTTACACAACAAAAAAACCAAACGAAACTGGTCCAAGCAAACGGAGAAGGACTTAAGAGAATTCCAAATCACAGGAAATAAATGTTTACAGAAAAAACTGCAAGTAATAAAGATAAAACTGCAGATAATAATAATAATAATAACAAACATGAAAAAAGATTCCGAATCAAAATAAAACGCACGATCCATGTATCGGTAGAAGAAAGCAAGGTCAGAGAGATGAAACAATGCTGGGATAATGGAGGGCACAGAACATTAAAAAGTAATTGATTTATCGTCTCTCAAAGTCGGGTGAAACAAAAGAATTAAAATATTGATATGTTGTATTAAGCACTAATCTATACAGTGCCAAACCAGAATTGTGAATTTATTCTTGAATGTTGTATTGAAATTGATATCCGGTTAGGGAATTTACGTGGAACGTTGATTTATTGATTACTAGAAAATATAGATGTTGATTCTGCTGGAAGTGATTAGTATTTTGTACGTGGGTGACTTCTGTTGAATGTTCATGAGGTACACTGTCGTGATTTGAAAAGAAACTAAATTGCAGACATTATTGATATAGACCTGAGAGCAGTTTACACGATTGGCAGTGAGGTTACTCCTTGACTTTGGTGAAAGTTCCGCGTGGTATCATAATAATGAACTTTTTCCCCTTGGCTTCCTCTGATTAGTCAAACTACAGTGATACAAATCCTGGCTTACAAACGATTAGTAACTTCATTACCGCTAGGCAATTTCTATTACGTCCTCGTTTTGTGTCGCTTCCCTCTGATTCCGGGACTACATGTCGAAGAACACAGGTCTCCTCAGGTCTGTCAGTCGATCGAGTACTTGCGACCGAGAAGAGTAAGGGCATGTAGAGTAAAAGAACAGCCAAACGCTGCAAAAGGAGAATTCACTCTGGAAACAATCCCGCAAGCTTTGGCTACACCGTGTGTCCGAAATATCTTTTCTTCCAGCAGTGCTGGTCCCGCAAGGGATGCAGAACTTCTTTGAACTTTGAAAGGTAGGATATGAGGTAGTGGCGGAAATGGAAGGATTGAGAGTCGGATATCACGATAGAGCACTTGGCCGTGAAAGGCAAAGGTACCTGGTTCGACTCCCGGTGGGACACACAGTTTTCATCTGGTGGGAAGTTCCAGGAGATGGGTTGAATGCTGCTGGGATCGTGCTGGCGTGCAATTGTGAGAGGAAGGAGTGACATGTAGTCTTAATCTGGAATGGATGAGATAGACTAGGTTACAGCTGATAGGACGGATAGTGCTTAGAAATGTTTTAATAAAGGGGAAGGAGCTTAAAATTATCCTGGAAGGTGACAAGGAGTGTACGTAAGAAAGTAGTGATAGAGGTGTGGTGGAAGGGCAAGGTTCTCAAGCAAGAGGGATGTAGTGAGGTTCAGAGATTCATTAATGCAGGAGACATAGAATTGTCGAAGTTGTTCCATGTATTCTAGCTGCATACAGACTCGAGAGGGTGATCTAACAGGGAATACGAATTAATTCACTAAGATTTAGACATTAAGTACGTTTATGCCGCATGCTCGATGCTGCTGTTCCATAGCTGAGAACATTACTGGCAGTGCTGTGGATCGAAAATGATATTCTCTGCCTTGTCTGATGACAGTAAACAGTGATTCGTTCACGCCAGAAATGTAGTTACACGAAAGGCGAAAGCAGAAGAGGCAGTTCGGGGTAGGAGTGCATCATTTGAATGCAGAATGCCCACACTGCAAATATTTTCATCGGCTCTGGCAACAGTTCAAGATCATAAGCAACAAATTTTTCAGTTTACTTTGAGTATTATTGAGCCAGAGACAATGAAACAAATGACCATTCGGCCTAACTTGATTAACGCAATTACCGTGGAAGAGTGATTCGGAGACCTTATTTTCGCTCTGAGATGATATATTTCTCAGTTTTTCGACATACACTTCATAAACTACATCTGTACCAGAAGATTTTCGTCCAGAAATTTCACCGAATAAAAGTGGTAAGCCAGAAGAAACAGAATTTTTCCGATATTTCACCTGATATAAACGGTAAGGTAGACGAACAGAGACACCTTTGTTTTTGAATCATCAGCCTTCGACTGATTCGATCCGCCGCGAATACCTCTCCTGTGCCATCATTTCCTCTCCTGTGCCAACCTCTGTTTTTAGAGTAGCACTTCCAACCTACCTCCTCAGTTATTTGTTGAATGCTTTCCAATCTGTGTCTTCCTTTACAGTTTTTACCGTCTACAGCTGCATTAGTACCATGGAAGTTAATCCCTGATTGCTTAACACCTATCATCCTGTCAGAGTTCTTCTTGTCAGAGTTTTCAATGTTTTCCTTTCCTTGCAGATTCTGCGATGAACCTCCTCAGCCCACCCAAATTTCAGCATTCTTACGTACCACCAGTTCTCAAATGTTTCGATTCTCTTCTGTTCCAGCTTTTCCACAGTTCTTGTTTCACTACCATGCAAGTTGTGCTCCAGATATACATTCTTACAAATTTCTTACTCAAATAAAAAATACTAATAGACATATCTTGGTCAGGAATGCCTTTTTCGCCAATGCTAGTCCGCTTTTCAGGTCCTCCTACTGCTTCGTTGATATAGGTTATCTTCCTGCCTAGGTATTAGAAATCCTAACCACCAATAGCGATGCTAAGTTAAGCACTGTTGTCATTTCTGCTACTTCTCTTTACTTTCCTCTTTCTTTGATTTAATCTCAATCCATTTTGTGTACTCATTAGATTGTTCATTCCATTCAACACATCCTGTAAATCTTCACTTTCGCTGGGAATTAAAGTGTCATCAGCATATCTTATCATTGTTATCCTTTCCCTTGAATCTTAATACTGCTCTTGAACTTTTGTTTTCGTCATTGCTTTTTCGATGTATAGATTCAACAGCAGGGACGGAAGACTACATTCCTGTCTTACATTATTTTTAATCCAAGCACTTCGTATTTGGTCTCCCAGTATCATTGTTCCATCTTGATTTCTGCACATTTTGTATATTACCCGTCCTCCCCTATCGATTCCTCCTATTTTTCTCAGGGCTTCGAACACCTTGTACCATTTTATATTGTCGAACGATTTTTCTGTCGACAAATCACATGGAAGCACGTTGTTTTTCTTTCAGTAAAGCCAAACTGAGACTCTATTTTCGAAAAACTGCTACACTTAAAATTATCCATTATGAAGAGGCTGTAATGATCCATATAACTGGTCCTAAATGTGTTAAAAAAGGCTGAAATACGTGCCTCTTTAAAATCATCATTAGTACTTCTTACTCCTGAAATTATGTGCTGCGCTCATAACATATATTACAGTTTGCGTATGGTGATTTCATATATATATATATAATAATGGGCAGCCAGGATCGGAGTCGGAATAGCCACCACGAACACCAAGTGACATGAACACTAACAGGGTGTTCACTGCGACTTCTCTTGAAATCCAGCGCCCATTGACAAACGCTTGCTTAGAGAGGGCCTAGAGAAGGATGTAACGAAGATTACTCGCAGTTCAGAAAGCCACGGGTATCATTCAGCAGACGCCACCGTGTCCAGTACTTGGAAAGGTCAGATCACACCGGACACAAACTGTTTCCAACTTCAATAGCAGAGGACTCGCAGAATACTATGCATCCTGCCGAAGTAGCTTTTAACAGGCAATGTTCACGGCTGTGACCAACACTCAGCCCCACCAAATCCGCAGTGTGCGAAGGCACCACCACTCTTGCCAACGGGCCACGGCAGACGCTTCGCCACAACCACATGCCGCCTCACTTTCGGTCTTCGCCGCCCATGTTACATTCTCCATTTCTCCAGGTCGCCTTCTCCTCCGTTCTGCCCCCTACTGGCGACAGTAACGTTCCATCCGCCCTTGTGACTAGATGCATTCCAAATCCACGTGAATTACGGCAAATTAAATGCGGTCGCAAAGCACAATTCTCTTCCTACCCCCCCCCCCCCCCCACCCTCCCTTGAGCTTGAACAGGTGCCCACTGGATTTTGCGGCGCTTATAAGTTTCTGGGAAGATGGATCTTGGATCATAAAACTGACCGGGTAGATAGCTTTTACGACGGTACAAGGCCTTACAAATCTAAGAAGCATTTTAGCAGTGACCTTCTGAGCACCTTTACTTTGTGCCCAGAAATTCTTCAAAAATGCAGTACTACCCACTGGTAACGAGACAAGACACCTTACCTGATTGCTGCGAACAACCACCCTTCTATATGGCAGCTGAAAAATTTTTCTTAGCAATTTCCCAATTTTTCCATATGCTTTCACAATCACTATCTTCTGGGAGCAAATCGTTGATCCCCCGTAAGTTAGAAAGTGGAGAACTGACTGTATAAGAAAACATCAACTTGGCAGGAGTCATCTTGTGGGCATCAGGCACAGCGGTAATCAAAGCAAAATTTAGCCACCCAATAGATTGATTCCACTTTATCTGTGAGTGCGAGTGAAAGACAGTAAGTGCCGACTTAAAATTCCGGTTCACTCTTTCGGCGGACGATGGCTGGAGGTAATAAAGAATGGTGGTTACGTGAGATATCCCTCTACCAAAACAGAACTTTTTAATTCTTTGAGACAAATCCCGGATCATTATCGCATTACAACATTCTTGGCATCAGCCCGCTAACTTTTGAACATCTCCATTTAATGTGGGTCAGGTAATGTGTTGCTTTATCTGATGGTCTTATAAAACACCCAAATGACCCCCACAGAAGCACTTATGGAAACACTGAAACACAGCTGGCACCAACCCCTTCGGGAGACAAAACTTTTCTTTGCCATCATAACGATACCTAAACACAGAATTCCCCTATTAATGGAATACCCTGGAACTTCTACTCCTTCCTACAGCTTGTGCCTTATGGGAGCCTGAGAGGTTCCAAGTCTCGTTTTTTGCGTGTCGCCTCTGATTTTCATTAATTTTATTAATGTTTTACATCACTTCGTGATGGGAACAGTCCGAATAAGATTATTCTGATGGGAGTTTTTGTACTGAGAGCTCAAATTACATTTCTCTTGATTGCTATTTATGTTGGGAACTGTATGTTGTCTTGCTTTTAGTTTCCTTTGTTACCTCCCTGGGTGGCCTGTTGCGAGGTGAGCACCGGAGGACGCAACACACTGCGCTTCCTTGGGGGGGCTGCAGTTCTGCGAATACAGAAAGGGTCGTACATCAATGGGCTTGGGCGCCTGGCAGGGAGGCAGACCTCAGTCTAGGCATGTTGTTTTCGTAGCTGGTCAAACGGCAAGTTCAGTGCCCCCAGCTAAATAGCAGAGGCATAATTGGTCAACTTAAACTGAGGCCAGTTGACGTCATAAAGCCCTGCTCAAAATTGGAGGGAACGGTCACTATTGGTGCGAAGGATGTTCTGAGACAGTGTGGGGGAATTTTGGAATCAGCACTGAATGCTGAGTCGCGATTTTTCAAGTAGTGGAGAGTTGAGTAATGTTGTCTTCACTCTTGTGTTGCGCAGGCACAGGGAATTTGGGGTCTGGTCTTCGTCAGAATTGGGTAGTGTTGCAACTTAGACTAACATTTTCAGAATTATTGTGGATCATGACTGCGGTCATACTCCAGTTTCATTCTTCGACTTAAGACCCAGATTCTTACTCTCTGTTTTCGCGCCTATACCGACAGGGCGAGAAACAGAGTTCCTGCACAACACGAATCGGCGCCTACATCATCAGAACGCTGCTTACCGACGACGTTTACATCTACATCTACATGGTTACTCTGCAATTCACACTTAAGTGCCTGGCAGAGCGTTCATCGAACCATTTTCATACTACTTCTCTACAATTCCACTCTCGAAAGGCGCGTTGGAAAAAGGAACACCTAAATCTTTCCGTTCGAGGTCTGATTTCTCTTATTTTATTATGATGATCATTACTCCCTACGTAGGTTGGTGTCAACAAAATATTTTCGCATTCGGAAGAGAAAGTTGGTGATTGAAATTTCGTAAATAGATCTCGCCGCAAAGAAAACTGCCTTTGTTTCAGTGACTGCCACCCCAACTCGCGTATCATATCAGTGACACTCTCACCCCTACTGCAATCCTACTCCGTGAACCCTACCTGGTGAGGATCCCACACTGCGCAGCAGTATTCCAGCAGAGGACGGACAAGTGTAATGTAGGCTGTCTCTTTAGTGGGTTTGTCGCATCTTGTAAGTGTTCTGCCAACAAAACGCAGTCTTTGTTTCGCCTTCCCCACAATATTATCTATGTGGTCTTTCCAGTTTAAGTTGCTCGTAATTGTAATTCCTAGGTACTTAGTCGAATTGACAGCCCTTAGATTTGTGCGATTTATCGTATACTCAAAATTTATCGGATTTCTTTTAGTACCCATGTGGATGACCTCGCACTTTTCTTTGTTTAGTGCCAATTGCCACTTTTCGCACCATACATTAATTCTCTCTAGATCATTTTGTAATTGGAATTGATCGTCTGATGATTTTACTAGACGGTAAATTACAGCATAATGTGCAAACAATCTAAGGTGCTGCTCAGATTATCACCTAGATCCATTATGTAAATCAGGAACAGCAGAGGGCCTATGACACTACCTTGCGGAAAGTCAGATATCGCTTCTGTTCTACTCGATGATTTACCGTCTATCACTGCGAACTGTGACCTCTCTGAGAGAAATCACGAATCCAGTCAAACAACTGAGACGATACTCCATATGCACGCAATTCGATTAAAAGTCGCTTGTGAGGAACGGTATCAAAATCCTTCTGGAAATCTATGAATATGGAATCGATCTGAGATCCCTTGTCGACTGCACTCACTACTTCATGGGAATAAAGAGCTATCTGTGTTGCACATGAACGATATTTTCTGAATCTGTGTTGGTTATCTATCGATAATGTTCGAGTACAGTATATGCTCCAAAATTCTGCTGCAAATTGAGGTCAGTGTTATGGGTCTGTAATTCAGTGGGTTACTCCTATTTCCTTTATTGAATATTGGTGTGACATGTGCTACTTTCCAGTCTTTAGGAACAGACCTTTAGTCAAGTGAGCGGTTGTATATGATTGCTAAAAAAGACGCTATTGTGTCTGCATACTCTGAAAGGAACCTGATTGGTATACCATCTGGACCGGAAGACTTGCCTTTCTTAAGTGATTTGAGCTGTTTCGCAACACTCACGATATCTAATTTTATGTCACCCATGCTAACAGCTGTTCTGGTTTCGAATTCTGGAATATTTACTTCATCTTCTTTCGTGAAGGAATTACTGAAAACTGCATGTAGTAACTCCGCTTTAGCGGCACTGTCATCGGTAACAATTCCATCGCTATCGCGCAGTGACGGTATTGACTGTTTTTTGCCACTGTTGTACTTTACATACGACCAGAATATTTTTTGGTTTTCTGCCATATTTTGAGACAATGTTTCATTGCGAAAGTATTAAAAGCATCTCGTATTGACGTCCGCACTAAACTTCGAGCTTCCGTGAAACTTAGCCAGTCTTGGGGATTTTGCGTTCTTTTGACTTTGACATGCTTTTTTCGTTGCTTCTGCAGCAGTGTTCTGACGTGCTTTGTGTACCATGGTGGATCAGTCCTGTCTCTTATTAACTTATGTATTATGAATCTATCTATTGCTCTCGATACTGTGTCTTTGAATTTGAGCCATATCTGGTCTGCACTTACATAATTAGCTTGGAAGGAATGGAGACTCCCTCCTAGGAAGGCATCAAGCGAAATTTTATCTGCTTTTTTAAATAGATATATTTTGCATTTATTTTTAGTGTTTTAGGTTGATAAGGTTTTGAACCTCGCTACAATGACCTTGTGTTCACTAATCCCTGTATCTGTCATGACGCTCTCGATTAGATCAGGATTATTTGCGGCTAAGAAATCAAGTGTGTTTTCGCAACCATTTACAATTCGTGTGGGCTCATGAAGTAATTGTTCAAAGTAATTCTCAGAGAAAGCATTTAGCACAATTTCGGAAGATGTTTTCTGAACATGTATTTTTGCCAACAGATCGATGGTAGATTGAAGTCTGCACCAATTATAACTGTCTGAATTGGGTACTCATTTGTAATGATATTGAAGTTTTCTTTGAACCGTCCAGCTATTATATCATCTGAGTCGGGGGGCCGCCGGCGCAGCAAAATACAATTTTTGCAATAATTCTAGTACAGTATGTCCACAAAAGTGCATTCGATAAGGAAGCTGGTGTCTTAAAAACATTCCAAGGTGATGGGTCACGAAGTTTGATACTAGCCATAAAAGGAGACTCTGCTAGGTGGCTCCTGCAGAATCTGTGTGCGAAGCGCTCGCTAAACAGCAGTTACCGACTCACTTTTTGCTAAATGAAGGACACAACAGTACTCCTATTGTGGTGGAGTTGCCATTTCTACTTTCTACACCAGCAGCAACAGGCTGCAAAAAAGAATTCAACCCATAGTTAAAAAAAAAAAGGAAAATAACTACACTACTGGCCATTAAAATTGCTACACCATGAAGATGACGTGCTACAGACGCGAAATTTAACCGACAGAAAGACGATGCTGTGATATGCAAATGATTTACTTTTCAGAGCATTCACACAAGGTTGGCGCCGGTGGCGACACCTACAATGTGCTGACATGTGGAAAGTTTCCAACCGGTTTCTCATACACAAACAGCAGTTGACCGGCGGTGCCTGGTGAAACGTTGTTGTGATGCCTCGTGTAAGGAGGAGAAATGCGTACCATCACGTTTCCGACTTTGATAAAGGTCAGATTGTAGGCTATCGCGATTGCGGTTTATCGTATCGCGACATTGTTGCTCGCGTTGGTCGAAATCCAATGACTGTTAGTAGAATATGGAATCGGTCGGTGCAGGAGGGTAATACGGAACGCCGTACTGTATCCCAACGGCCTCCTATCACTAGCAGTCGAGATGACAGGCATTTTATCCGCATGGCTGTAACGGATCGTGCAGCCACGTCTCGATCCATGAGTCAACAGATACGGACGTTTACAAGACAACAACCATCTGCACGAACAGTTCGACGACGTTTGCACCAGCATGGACTATCAGCTCAGAGACTATGGCTGCGGTTAACCTTGACGCTGCATCACAGACAGGAGAGCCTGCGATGGTGTACTAAACGACGAAACTGGGTGCACGAATGGCAAAAGTTCATTTTTTCGTATGAATCCAGGTTCTGTTTACAGCATCATTATGGTCGCATCCATGTTTGGCGACATCGTGATGAACGCACATTGGAAGCGTGTTCAAAATGGTTCAAATGGCTCTGAGCACTATGGGAATTAACTTGTGAGGTCATCAGTCCCCTAGAACTTAGAACTATTTAAACCCAACTAACCTAAGGACATCACATACATCCATGCCCGAAGCAGGATGCGAACCTGCAACCGTAGCGGTCGCGCGTTTCCAGAGTGTAGCGCCTAGAACCGCTCGGCCACTCGATCCTGCTGGAAGCGTGTATTGGGCTCTGAGCACTATGCGACTTAACTTCTGGGGTCATCAGTCGCCTAGAACTTTGAACTAATTAAACCTAACTAACCTAAGGACATCACACACATCCATGCCCGAGGCAGGATTCGAACCTGCGACCGTAGCGGTCGCTCGGTTCCAGACTGTAGCGTCTAGAACCGCACGGTCACTCCGGCCAGCTAGGAAGCGTGTATTCGTCATCGCCATATTGGCACATCACCTGGCGTGATACAGGTCCTGTACGGGCCTTTCTGGATATAGAAAATGTTCGACTGCTGCCCTGGCCAGCACATTCTCCAGATCTTTCACCAATTGAAAACGTCTGGTCAATGGTGGCCGAGCAACTGCCTCGTCACAATACCCCAGTGTTGATGAACTTTGGTATCGTGTTGAAGCTGCATGGGCAGCTGTACCTGTACACGCCATCCAAGCTCTGTTTGACTCAATGCCCAGGCGTATCAAGGCCGTTATTACGGACAGAGGTGGTTGTTCTGGGTACTGATTTCTCAGGATCTATGCACCCCAATTGCGTAAAAATGTAATCACATGTCAGTTCTAGTATAATATATTTGTCCAATAAATACTCGTTTATCATCTGCATTTCTTCTTGGTGTAGCAATTTTAATGGCCAGTAGTGTACTTCCAGAGATACTCTATTAACAGGTTAAGATTTGAAGCGAATGAATTGTACCGTTTAGTTGTATTAAATTTTGGAAATGTGAAGTTTTTCGTGCTCTCCTCAGCCTGTATAATGAGGTAATTGTTCTCTTGGTCAGAGACCGTTCCACTAAATGCAAGACGTCGAGGTGTAGATACCAGTAATATATCCGGGTCAAATGGATCTCAGTGAATGTAGGACAGTGAAAATGCGCCGCGGTGGTAGCACTGTGACAGGAATTTAATGCCGGCCCAGTACGCAGACACGGATGCGACAACGCGGCGACACGGCGGATCGAACGGCGCGCGGGGACACGTCCCGTCCAGCTACGGCGCGGCGCGGCGCAATCGCCTGCATTGTTAAGCAGCAATCCCGGCGGACAGCGGCTGGAGTGGTCGACACTAATAGCCATTACTGGCGCCGTGTCGATGCGCGACCTCGGGCGGCGCGGCCTCAGCTATGCACGGCCGGTTACCGCAGCGCGCGCCTGTCCTACTACAGTCGCCGCTGGCCCTGCTGTCGGCCGGAGCAATATTTGAATGAAACCGCCCGGCCGGCGAGGCGCTAAGGACGCCGCCTCATCGTCTGGCTGCCCGTAACGCAGTGTTTCATTATTACCTGCTACTCTGGCGTGTCGCTTGATGAGCATAAATTAATCTGACCACCACCTATGTTCGACGTCAACATGGAATAATCACTCAGACCGCAGGTGACAGTGCTAACAGTAGGAGGGGGGAGAGAGGTATATAAAGCGTGCCAGGGGGAGGGGGGGGGGACGCGGAAAACAGGGCAGTCTCTGTCGCAATGCCAGAGCAGTTGCCGTTTTTCTGACTTTAAAAAGAGTATGAGCAGTGGTTTTCGGGTCAAGGGTGGGATCATTTCCGAAACGGCTAAGTTATAAGCGCCATCACATTATCTTCCATTGGAAAGTGGGTGCACTCAGCGACTGTTATACTATTTATAAATTATAGAGCGCAGCAATTAGTCGTCCTCTTCTTTTGCAGGTTTTATTTGGCAAAGTCACATTCCAGCTAGTGTCTATTCATTATCAATGCTAAAAAATACAAGACGAACATGGTCAGGCGATAGTATAAAAAGTTAGAACTCATGGCATAACCTATATGGCTTGTACATTAAATTAAATACCACTGTTTTCTAGTCTCGATTCGTGTCAGTTCCCTGTTGTTCGGGCGTCAGTCACAGTTCTTTGAATACTGCTGTGTAAAGAAGGTAGGCTGTCTGGAGAACACATCGATTGGTTGTATGTCGCCATCTATATGAACTACGTAATATTTAACATTCAGAGGAAAGTGAAAAAATTCCAATTTGAATGGGAATTACAGAAAATAAAAGTACAATTCTGTACATTGTTAATAACAGCAATTCACTGTATTGGTTTTATTTTATTCATAATTAAAATCTGGTTGAAGTGACACAGAGACTAGTGGTCTCTACATCTGTAACGGAATGCAAATCACATCAACCGCCCATCTTGCTGACCTTTGGCGCCAGCTACGCACTACTCACTTAATAAGAAGAACGACATACCCCTCATGATGAGTGAATAAGAGGAAAATATATAAAGCGTGCCAGGGGGGGAGGGGGACGCGGAAAACAGGGCAGTCCCTGTCGCAATGCCAGAGCAGTTGCCATTCTTCTGACTTTAAAAAGAGTATGAGCAGTGGTTTTCGGGCCAAGTGTGGGATCATTTCCGAAACGGCTACGTTATAAACCCCATCACGTTATCTCCCATTAGGAAAGTGGGTGCACTCAGCGACTGCTATATTATTTATAAATTATAGAGCGCAGCAATCAGTCGTCCTTTCCTTTTGCAGGTTTTATTTGGGAAATCCACATTTCGGCTAGTGTCTAGCCATTATCAGTGCTAAAAAATACAAGAAGTACATGGTCAGGCGATAGTATGGCATAACCTATATGGCTTATACATTAAATTAAATACCACTCTTTTCTAGTCTCGATTCGTGACAGTTCCCTGCTGTTCGGGCGTCAGTCACAGTTCTTTGAATACTACTGTATAAAGAAGGTAGCCTGTCTGTAGAACATATCGATTGGTTTTATGTCGCCCTCTATACGAACTATGTAATATTTAACATTCAGAGGAAAGTAAAAAACTTCCAATTTGCATGGGAATTACAGAAAATAAAAGTACAATTCTGTACATTGTTAATAACAGTAATTCACTCCATTGGTTTTATTGTATTTATAATTAAAATCTGGTTGAAGTGACACAGAGACTAGTAATCTGTACATCTGTAACCGAATGCAAATAGCATCAACCACCCATCTTGCTGACCTTTGGCGTCAGCTACGAACTACTCACTTAATAAGAAGAACGACATGCCCCTCATGATGTTTCTATAAAGAGGAAAATAATACAAAGATAAAAACACTTAAATCACATCAACTCTAATAGTTACATGTAGCATCTGCCTCCTTGTGTATTGAAAATAAATTTAAAACATAGGTTTTACCCATCTGACGTTCATATGTGTTTAAAGCATAAAACACAAATGACTCACAAGAAGTGAACCTGGAAATTTTCTTATATTTTCTATATTTAGTGGAAAACGTGGAAATATGTCAGACAGAATTGTAAACAATTTTGCTTATGTTTTATTTTATGTAACTGCCATTCAAATTGGAAGTTCTTTTTTTACTTTCCTTTGAATGTTACATATTACGTAGTTCATACAGAGGGCGACATACAACCAATCGATGTGTTCTCAACACACTACCCTTCTTTACGCATTAGGATTCAAATAACTGTGAATGACGCTCGAACAACAGGGAACTGACATGAATCGAGACAAAAAAATAGTGGTATTAATCTAATATATAAGCGCTATGTTATTCCATGAATTGCAACTTTTTATAATATCGCCTGGCCATAATGGCTAGACACTAGCCGAAATGTGGATTTGCCAAATAAAACCTGCAAAAAACAAAAAATGACGAATGTTTGCTGCCCTCTATAACTTATAAAGTTATAAACTGTTTGCGTGCCGCCGTGGCTGAAGTATACGTTCTTGTTGTTATACTCTTCATTCCGAATACTGGTTTGATGCACTCTGCAAGCTTCTCTATCCTGTGCAGGCCTCTTCATCTCCAATTCTTTTGAATCTTCTTGCTGTATTCTTTTATTGGCATCCCTCTACGATTTTTACCTGCTCCCTCCCCCACACTTCCCACCAGTACTAAAGTGATGCTCCCTTGATGTTTTAGAAGGTATTCTATCAACCAAACCGTTCTTCTAGTCAGATTGTGCCTTAAATTTCTTTTCTCCCCAATTGCATGGAGTGCCTCCTCATTAGTTATGTGCTCTACCCAACTCATCTTCAGCATTCCTCTGTAGCACCACATTCTCTGCTTGTTTAAACTCCTTACGTTTCACTTCATACATGTCTACACTCCAGACAGATTTCCTAATAATTAAATATATATTCAAAGTTAACAAATCAGTTTTCTTCAGAAACCCTTTCCTTGCCGTTGCCAGTCTACATTTTATATCTTCTCTACTTCGGCCATCGTCAATTATTTTACTGGCCAAATCGCAAAACTCGTCTACTTTGTCTCGTTTCCTAATCTATTTCCCTCGCATCACCTGACTCGTCAATCACTGCGTGTGGGCATCTGCAGCAGGCGCCTGGTTCTTGCGCCCATGCTGTGTGCTCTTCATCGGCGACAAAGGATTTGCTCGTCAGCGCCGCAACTGAAGGTCCACTCAAAGGCGGCAGATGGCCTTTTCAGTAGAATGACGTTTTACGCTCCAGCGAACAGGTGACCCTCGGCGTATAAAGTCCTCCAAACTTCGTAGGAAGGCCAGACCGGCGGAGGAAGCATTATCCTCTGGGGATGTTTCCGTTGCATTGCCTTTATGAATTCGTAGTTCAGGAAGCCACAAGGGAGCAACACAAGTAACGCATCTATCCTTGAGGATCATGACCCCTACATTTAGTTAGTTTTTCCCTCGGCATAACGGCATCTGCCAGCGGGACAAGTGCACGTGTCACACACCTCGCAATGTGCGAGTACAAGTGTGGTTCGGAAAGCACTAGAAAGAGTTTACCGTACTGCCCTGCCACCAGACTCCCCCTGTTAAAAAACAATTGGGAGTCTGTTGGACTAAATCAGTCGAGATGCTCACACAGTAGATCCTAAGCTTAGAATCCCAGCACAGCTGACCACTGCACTGGAGTCGGCATGGATCAACGTCCCTGTTGTACTTTCCAAACCTTCACTGGGTCTCTTCCTGCACGTCCACGCTGCAAAAGATAGTTACTCAAGTTTCTGAGAGGTGGTCACATTAATGTGACAGGACGTCTTATATCAGTAAACGGCTAAAACGGCCTCACATTCCAAGTTGCAGGTTGTCTACCTAATGATTTACAGGAGCTACAAAAGTTTGATTTCCAGTGTTTCATATAATTACTGACTGAATTTTTGTCATAATTTACTGTTTAACCGGTACAACCTTACGTTCAAAGTATGACACGATAAATCAAACATAGAAGGTAGAAACTGTGTGGATTTTGATAGGTATTGTTACACAGAACGCGTGAATTATCCTGACTATATTCATCCAGTATTTGAGAATGAGAGTGCTTAGCGACTTTCAACAAACTTTACATAAGATTGAAACAATTTTGTAACTTCTTGTTGCTTACGTACTTCATAAAATAATTAAGGAGTAAAGATTATAGTTTACCATGTTTTTACTATATATGTAGCAAAACTACAGCATCATATGTGACGTTATAGTTTATTATTTTTTTTACTACTAGTTATATTCGCCATACATTTTGTAGACGTTTTCTTGGCTGCCGAAGGACCAACACTGGTACACATCAGTCTCTGAATGAAGAATACATATGGGACAGCATGTCTGTTGAAAACGACCGTTGTGGAACGGTGCACCAAATTCCGACATGGAATGTTGCTGCTTCATGACAACTCACATTTCCATATCGCAAATGTCGTACCACAGAAGTAACGCCAACCCAAGTGGGAAACAATCGAGCACGTGCCCAATGGCCCTGGTCTCTCCCCATGCGATTCACGCCTTCGGTCGCTTAAAAAAATGCCTTGAAGGGTCGACAATTCCTTTCGGACGAGGGTGTGCAGCAACCACTTACTGACTTGTTCACACAGAGGTGCACATTGTTCATCAGAACGGTATCTTCAACCATGTGTTTCGGTGAGGTGGTTGTCACAATGCTTACGCCGATTTTGCATGTTTGGCATACCGATTCTGGACTGTACGGCCTTCGAGCGGAAACTTTTCGAGCGCCTCTCATGGCTTTTCTCCGAACGGAACGTAAATTATGCAGGTTGTACTCATACAGCTTGAGAGAAAGAAGTAGGCTGTATATTGCAGTAATTCAGATTTTTTTTTTTCTTATTGTCTCTATTCGCTATCCACTTTGCAGACAGCATCCACATATATCACTGAAGCCAACTGCAATACTATATTGTAACACAACGAGTAGTTTAGGAGAAAAACGAGCTTTTCTCAACAATGTTAGAGTACGGAGCTTTAACACAAAACTAACAAAGTCAACATAATTAGGGTTTCGCGCCTTCAACCATATATGCTTTACGTGCTTAACATTAAACGGTTAGTGCATTAACTCATTTTTAATCATATGTCTTATCCATGGAAGTTTCTCCTTTTGTACAGAATCGAGTGCTGAGGGACGGAAGGAAAGAACATCAGGGTTTAACATTCCGTTGACGTCGAGGTCATTAGAGACGGAGGACAAACTCGGTTCGTTTCAAGGATGGGGAAGGAAATAGGCTGTGTCCCTTCGAAGGAAACATTCCGGCATTTTACTGGTGTGATTTAGAGAAATCACGGAAAACCTAAACCTGGATGGCCGGACGCATGTTTGAACAGTCGTTCTCCCGCTTGTGAGCAGTTTGTTGACCACTGTGCCAAATTTCTCGGTCTTAAGGAGGTGGATATCCTGGTAGATCTAAAGCAGAGTCGAGTTAATGTTATTCTGCACCATTCACAGAAGTACCAAAGCTAAGCCGTATCAATATCTCGGCTAAATTTGGCACCAAAATGAGCTGCACATTTTTCTAGACAAGAAAGAGAGCTTTCATTTCAGGCGTTTACTGACAAAACATTGAAGTCACAGGAAATGGTTTGACATACAGTGGGCTGATAAAAGCCCTGGTATACCTCCTAATATCGAGTCGAATCTGTTTCTGCTCGGCGTTGTGCTGAAACTCGATGTGGCATAGACTCAAGAAGTCGTTGGAAGTCCTCTGCAAAAATACTGGACCGTGATGCCTCTACAGCAATCCATAATTGCGAAAGTGATGGCTGTGCAGGAGGTTGTGGACGAATTGACCTCTCGATTACGTCCAATAAATGTCCGATGGGATTCCTGTTTGGCGATATGCGTTCCCGATCATTCGCTCTAATTTTCCACATCGTCCTTCAAATCACGAACAATTGTGACCTGGTGACATGGGCCATTGGCATCCATAAAATGAAATGCTGTAGACGAACATAAACATTTCCAGTCGGTTCAGTTGGACCACGGAACCAGTCTATTCCATGTAAACACAGCCCACACCTTTATGGAACCACTATCAGGTCGCACTGGGCTTCCTGACAACTTGGGTCCATGGCTTTGTGCCATCTGAGTCACATTCGAGCCCTACAATCATCTCTTACCAACTGTAATCGATAGTCATCTGACCAGGCCATGGTTTTCCTGTTGTCAAGGATCCAACCGATATGGTCACGAGCCCAGGAGAGCCGCTGTAGGCAATGTCGTACTGTTAGCAAAGGCAATAGTGGTCGCTCGTCTGCTGTCAACGCCAAATTTCACCACAAAGACCTAGCGAATGCGTTCGTCGTACGTCCCAAATCGATTTCTGCGATACCTGTACGCATGTTACTTGCCTATTATCACTGATAACACGCAAACGCCGCTGCCCTCCTCTCGTTAAGCGAAAACTGTCGGCCACTGTGTTGTCCGTGGCGAGATATAATGCCTGAAATTTAGTATTCTCTGTACACTCTTGATACTGTGGATCTCGGAATACTGAATTCCCTAACGATTTACGAAATAAGCTGTCCCATGCGTGTAACTCTTACTATACCATGTTCATAGCCTGTTAATTGCCACCGTGCGCCCATAATCACGTCGGAAACCTTTTCACGTGAACCACCGGAGTACAAATGACAGCCCCGCCAATGAACTGCCCATTCACACCTTACGCAAGTGGCACTACTGCCAGCTGTGTATGTGCATATCGCTGTCCCATGACCTCTGTAACCTCATCGTACGGGGGTCGTGTTTTCCACTGGACATGTTATTCTGTCAAATATCTCCAGCCACCCTCTCTACCCGTCTCCTCCTTGTAACAGCAAAATTACTTTGAATGGATACAGAACAGCAAAGTCTTTAGCTTTGGCTGTGTATTTCTGCATTTCTTGAGCACGCAGGTACTTAATGTGTTCCGCTAAACCAGTTTCCAAACTCTTTCCTTGCAGCGTTTCGTTAGTAAAATCCAATACTTTAAAATACTTCTAAAACGGACAGTAGCAAAACGCACACCGGTCCTAAGTCAGCCGTCTTCGTTAGAAACTTCCTGCGAGTGCGAGGTGTAGCAACGAAGAGAAATACCACTCATCTATGGAGAACCTAGGTGGTCACTGAATGGCCAATATCCGTTTGAATTGTGTTTCCATCTGTCTGCTGTCAACTCCAGCAACTGGACGAGCTAAGTTACCCCAGATGCTTGCGCTGTGTATTAGTACAGAACAGTCAAAGTCAGTATGGTCTTACGTTTTTAATAACTTCACATTTACATGAATGGCGCACTGTGACAGGCATTTGGACAAGTTTTGAAGAGAAGGATTGGGCTACTGAATTGAAATATAGGGTACTATTTACGAAAGACGTAGTACTGTATCTTCGGAATGAACGAAGTTACCATCAAGGCAGGTATCCTGTTTAATGTCACCGTGATAGCTAACATCATTTGCCTTATACATTTTTTATTTTGCTTCTTTTCTTTGAGGCGGTGAAAATAAATGTGACGCCCTGTATACACTACAGTAAATTGATGAAATTATGATCCTAGCCATAGGGAACTTATGATGTATGTGAAAGTTCAGTTTAATATCTGAAAGCTAGAGAACTCTGAGGTCTGTTAAGATATTTCGTGTTTTATCAAGTATTCAGTGTTGCCACCCATCTGAGTTGGGAAAATTTAATTATAACAAGGGACTTAATTACTGATTTTGATGCACATCAATTATAAAGATATAATTGCTTTCATCGTTTCATAAGCTGAAACCAAATTCCGAATGGAAGGCAACAAGGGATTAAGTCTCAACATGATATAACTAAACTTTTACTGAATTATACGAAAATATTAGACCTGTGCTTCGGGAACGGCAGGTTGGATGCCATATGGTTATTCTATAGGGGTGGGGAGGGGGTGGCGGGTGCACTGGGAAACAGACATTGAACTTTAACCTCAATTTATTTTCCTAAAAATCAAATTTAAGCATTGAATAAAAACTAAAATTAAATTAAAGATTGTCGTTGCCCGTATTTGAGAAGTGACATCGTCTCAATAAGCAGCATGCTAGATACTGAGGGACTTCGTGAGTAGAATTCATACGTAACTAAAGGAAGGACGGATTAATTCACACACACACACACACGAGGATCACAGTAAAACAATTGAGCTCAAACGAAATTAGCGCTGCACCACTTAACTGATGACAAAGAGATTCGTGCCTTCAGATATAGTAATGTTGCAATACAGTGTATACTTACAAAAAGGGCCGGCCGCGGTGGTCGTGCGGTTCTAGGCGCTGCAGTCCGGAACCGCGGGACTGCTACGGTCGCAGGTTCGAATCCTGCCTCGGGCATGGATGTGTGTGATGTCCTTAGGTTAGTTAGGTTTAATTAGTTCTAAGTTCTAGGGGACTGGTGACCTAAGATGTTAAGTCCCATAGTGCTCAGAACCATTTGAACAATTTTTTTTTCTTACAAAAAGAAAATCTTTATAAAGAAAGGAAACATGTGGATGCAAAGCTCAATAACGTGGGAAACTCGCAAACTATTTGAATATGTACGTACTAATTAATTAAATACTTAGGCCTACACGCCACGACTATAATACAAAATGAACCTCAGTAGAAACGAGCAACGATAAATACGAAGAGATGAGGGCTCAACTGATCCGTCTGACACATGGTCTACAAGAAAAGAGCACGTATTCAAGATCTGAAATCAACACAATAAAAAACACAAGAAAGAGTGCTTAATCACACTGAGAATTTAATACCGCACGGTTTCTTTACAGGAAGCACGACCGGATAGTGCAAAATACACATAGAGGCATTTTACCACCACGTGGTATGAAACACAAGAGTTATTATATCACTAATAAATCAAAAAGAAATGAATTTACAACAAGAAATCAAAATATTGTCACACGAGAATACAATCACACGCGCATTCACACTTGGGAGAAACGTTTCTATCGAATCCTCAGCATTTAGTGGCTGAAGGCATTTTGCACACCACAAGGTCTGGTAGAACAAAGTAAGTACCAGAAAAACTTAATAAAACCTGTAAATACAATACTATCTTCTCTATATAATCTATGAAACATAACCTTGAGTTTATTTCTGCAAAAGTATATCAATTAAAGTACTTCAAACTCAAATAACAATCATTCTAAACCAAAGTCCCTAATATCACTCTTAAGGCTACGTTCCGCACTCGCCAACTGCCCAGCGCCAAGTGCTCAAGCATGCTCTCACGACAACGAAACTCTGCAGGTAGCCAGAAGTAACCAGAGGGGACCCATCTGCCACTAACCTAACTATGGTCGGATAACTTTGTCCAGGCTGTCACTACATCAGATAACGAGGTGCTGCTCGGCTAACTACTACTGAAATAAAAAATAAACACACGCCGCACTCACACTTTTACACAGAACTAAAGGAAAGAACGGAAATGCGAGAGCCAAAATAAAAAAAATGTGCACAGGGTTGAGGGTTTTGGTGGAAGATCAAAATGCATATATGTAAGAAACTTTAGCGAGATGCAGAACACAGATGGTTCGCATCGTTCAGTTGATTTAGAATGAAATAAACATGTGTTATTACTCAGTTTTCTCACAGGTTGAACAACGAAACGCTCCGTGATTTCAAGATGCCAATATTGAATGGGAATATTATGTACCACTTACGGGACTACATGAATTGTCTCTGACAGAGACACTTCAACAGCTAATATTAGTTATCAGCATCATTTGGGAAAAATGCGTTATTGATACATAGTATGTGAAATCATATTTAGAAAGTATCATGCACGAAACTATGCAATATCAGGTGTCTCTTCTTTGAGCCACCTTTTGTGTATCCGGCAAGAGGGGGGGGGGGGGGGGGGGGGAGGGGAGGGAGGGAAGCTGTGAGAATTGAAGATCATCATTTTGTTCTGTATTTTCACTTCCTGATGGTGTGAGCGAAAACCTCTGAATTACGATTACAGTCCTGCTGCCTCGGCTAAATTGTAATATTATATGCATGATGACCTATTGTTCTTAAGATCGGATGTGAGCGGCTTTAATTTAGTCTGTAAAAGGAATTGATGTGCATTTTAGAATGTTTGTGTTGTCCATGTAGCCCGCTAAGGTTTGTCCTACGTCACTGTGCGGTTGTGCTGGTTGTTGTCCACGGAGTCCCGTCTGCCTGCTGGCAGGAGAGATGCAAACTGCAAAACAGTAGCGTTTTTCACTTTTCCCGCTTTCTAAATTTTACAGAATGCTAATCCGTGGAGGACGCACCTCGGAGTCCTGAGTTGTTTGTAGTATTCCATATGTTTATTGCAATGGAACACCGTTTGTATTTACTTTGGAAATTTGTGGTAAGCTTCTGTGGGACCAAGCTGCTGAGGTCATCGGTCCCTAGACTTACACACTACTTAATCTAACTTAAACTAACTTGCGCTAAGAACAACACACACACCCATGCCCGAGGGAGGACTCGAACCTCTGACGGGGGAGCCGTGCGGACCGTGACAAGTCGCCTTAGGACGCGCGGCTTGTATTTATTCAAACTTGTTGCGTCGCCTTGGGTGAATTCCTTGTTGCCTTCTGTTTGTTAGTCGACACTTCCTACTAAGGTGATTATGGCGTGTGGCTAGGGCCTCCCATCGGGTAGACCGGTCGCCTGGTGCAGGTCTTTCGACTTCACGCCACTTCGGTGACTTGCGTGTCGAGGGGGATAAAATGATGATGATAAGTACAACATTACACCCAGTCTCTGAGCGGAGAAAATTTCTGACCCAGCCGGGAATCTAACCCCGGCCCTTAGGATTGACAGTCTGTCACGCTGACAATTCAGTTACCTGGGGCGGACTACTAAGGTGATTGAAATAGAGGTACCCTTGTATTTTGGCGGTAATTTAAGACTTCGTCAGTCTTAAATGTAAACATTAAGCACGAAGACTTGCTTAACATTATTGTACCGAGACTGTAGTTCAGAACCTTGCCTTTCCGCTCTTTGCGAGTCTTGCGAGGAAATGATATTTGCATCTTAACTAACAAAAATTTCTGTATCTCAATTGAACCTGCCATATTTGTTACTTATTTCGTCTGGGACCTACCAGCTACGTGAGCGAACTCGGATCCATTCAGAGCATTTGGTCAGTTCCACCGGCTTCTTGGTTTCCGCAAAGACAAGACGTAAGCTGGAAACGCTACGCTGTGTCTGTATTCAGAGCCTGCCTCTCTCAATGTGCGGATTCCCTAGATAAGTTTATTGTCAAAGATTGCGTACAGCGGGGTCTTTGAGATTTGATCCGTTAGTTGTATTTGTTATATTTTCAGACCCTGATGTGTCTCCTGTTACAGCTTATCAGAGAAAGAAGTTGTTCAAAATGTCAATTTAATGTTGAATAGTTTAATTTTTTTATTGTTGGCAAGTTTATTCCAGTTAATTATTCTTAGGCCCTCTTTGGATTTTCTCTAATTAATTAATTTTTGAAGCAGTTTCCTGAAGCAATATTGAATGCTTAAGAAATTGTGGAAGTAAATGCTATTCATGTTAGTGCCCAGATAAGGGCAATAATTTCATGCCTATTATACTATATGTCGGTTTTAACCTCTTGGGAGAGATGTTGGACCCTAATTAGAAGATTATTGGTCTAGTTTCTTGTTATTCCGCAGCTCGTGATCTAGTGGTTAGCTTTGCTGCCTCTGGATCACGGGTCTCGTTCAAATGGTTCAAATGGTTCAAATGGCTCTGAGCACTATGGGACTTAACATCTGAGGTCATCAGTCCCCTAGAACATTGAACTACTTAAACCTAACTAACCTAAGGACATCACACACATCCATGCCCGAGGCAGGATTCGAACCTGCGACCGTAACGGTCGCGCGATTCCGGACTGAAGCGCCCAGAACCGCTCGGCCGCTCCGGCCGGCATCACGGGCCTCGGGTTCGATTCTCGGTCGGGTTGGCTGTTTTCTCGGTCCGGGGATTGAGTGTTTGTGTTGTCCTCATCATTTTATCATCATCGTTCGTGACAGTGGCTCGAGTAGACTAGGAAAAAAAATTGGACTGTGTAAACATTGGGACATTGTACGGGCGCTGATCACCACGCGGTTGAGGGCCCCACAAACCAAACACCATCATCAGTTCCTTGTTAGTTTTATATACAATTATTGTGTGGTTTCAAATTTTATTCTGTTATCAGTTGTGGATCAGTTAACAATTTTAACGGAGCCTTTCAGTCGTGTTATTAACCAGTTGCTCTTGGTAAGTCTTTGCACTTGTTGTTTACGCGGTCTAAGGCGCTGCAGTCATGTACTGTGCGGCTGGTCCCGGCGGAGGTTCGAGTCCTCCCTCGGACATGGGTGTGTGTGTTTGCCCTTACGATAATTTAGGTCACGTAGTGTGTAACTTAGGTACTGATGACCTTAGCAGTTAACTCCCGTAAGAGTTCACACACGTTTGAACGGTTTTTTATTATTTATGTAATAAAGACATATTTGAATTTTTATCAATCGGTGAACATTGTTGAAGAGAGAACGCCTGGAGTCCAATGCTTTCCTTTGGGCCCTTTCCCGGGTACCCTAACGGCGCCAAAGCCAAAATCACAATCAAGCCAAAGAAAAAAATATTCGAGCTTAAAGAGGTGACAGATCGAATCCTATTGTGACAAATCGGAACCATGAGGACTTGGTTAAGCTTTTTTCTGAAAAATGGAAATAGTGTCTCAAGGCACTGTGGTACTCTGTCGTACACCGGTCTGTCTCTGTTGTATACGTACTGCTCGCCTTCTTGCAAGGTAAGGTTTCTTGCCCTGGTGTTTCGGTCTAAGCGGGTGGCTTGTTTCCGTGCATGCAGGCCGTTGGCCAGGACCACAAAACAGGGCCGTAGACTGCTAAATGAGGCGCATCTGCCGACACCAAACTTGCTCACAGCAAGCACGAATCTCGGTAGCATCCTAATGACGCTCTGGCACCGCTCACCGGGACACTTGCGAATTTAACAAACACCACGCTGTTCGTTTACTTGCTGCCTGTCTGCATCTCTGATGTCCTTCTAATTGAATATCGAACAACAAAACCACTTAGCGAACTCAGCGTTCATCTGGCAACGTCCACTTCGTCTTTAAATTATAAGTCTCCGACTACTGAACTACCCGGATATGGGTTGTTTTCTTCATCGGTTCCATTGTCACTGGCTGCCTCGGTACCTCAGTACGCGAAGAAACGAAGAAACCATGGGTAACAGAAGAAATACTTCAGTTGATCGACGAAAGGAGGAGGTACAAAAACGTTCTGGCAAACTCACGAATATAGAAATGCAAGTCGCTTAGGGATGAAATAAACTGGAAGCCGGCCATTGTGGGCGAGCGGTTGTAGGCGCCTCAGTCTGGAACCGCACGATCGCTACGGTCGCAGGTTCGAATCCTGCCTCGGGTATGGATGCCTGTGATGTCCTTAGGTTAGTTAGGTTTCAGTAGTTTTAAGTTCTAGGGGACTGGTGACCTCAGATGTTAAGTCCCATAGTGCTCAGAGCCATGTGAATCTTTATTTATTTATTTACTTTAACCATAAATTGGAAGCGCAGGGAAGCTAAGACGAAATGGCCGCATGGAAACTGTGAAGAAATCAAGAAAGAAATCATTGTTGAAAGGACAGACTCAATACACAGGAAAGTGAAAACAACTTTCGGTGACATTAAAAGCAAGTGTGGTAACATTAAGAGTCCAGCTGTAATTCCAACGTCAAATGCAGAGGGGAGAGCGGATAGGCGGAAAGAATGCATTGAAAGCCTCTATGTGGGGGAAGATTTGTCTGATGTGATAGAAGAAGAATCAGGAGTCGATTTAGAAGAGATGGGGACTCAGAATTAGAATCAGAATTTAAGAAAGATTTGGAAGACTTAAGATCAGACAAGGCAGAAGGGATAATTACACCCTCAGAATTTCTTAAATAATTGTGGGAAGTGGCAACAAAACGACTATTTACGTTGGTGTGTGTGTGTGTGTGTGTGTGTGTGTGTGTGTGTGCGTGTGTGTGAGTGAGTGTGTGTGTGTGTGTGTATCTTCACGTCTATGAGAATGACGGTTCTTCTTTTCCTACACTTATTTCAATGCGGATGCACATTACGTCCGAATTCCTGCAGGAATCAGGGTGAGCAGCCAGCGGAAGGAGAATGGAGAGAGACGCTACACGTGTAGGATAAGATGGGAAGTTTGGTCGGATAGGGAAGCGTGCCAGGATACCCGACGCTTTCAAGCGACCGCTTGTGTTAAGTGGGATATCCGAGTTCCAGTCCTGCACAAGTTTTCGCTTGTTGTCTTTGGATTTATTTCAAAGCCCGAACGCGTATGATGCCGTTGGTGTCTCTTCGTATTTAAAAGCTTTTGTTTCACAAATTGGCGCCCGTACTGTCAGACATGTCGGACAGAACAGACACCACGGCTATGTATGTGAGTGTGTATCTTCATGTTCCATGTGCTTGAAGGCTCTCGTTCGTGATGGAATTTACGGAACACGATGGAAGAGTGCTTGAATGAATCTCAAATATCCATTGATGTAAGATACCGAAGCAGCAGATCCAATTTCTCCCCCTGAAGCCCAGTGCAGTTGGCGACTTCTTTCTTTTTGCTCCAGCGCAGCGCAGCACGCACCCACCGTGCGGCGGCCACGTGATTGCGCCATTCCTGGGACGCGGCCGCGGCTGCAGCCGGCTTCCTGAGGGATCAGCGGGTGGGCCGCCCTGGGCCCCTGCCCACGGCTGCGGGGAACCCCCTATCGTGGTACGGCGCCACGCGGGTTGCATTATTCATCGGCGCCCTTTCATCCCTGTGTCGCGCGGATTATTGGGAGCCTCCGCCGTGGCCGTGCCTTATTAATGGCGCTGCCTGCGGTCCAGTCGAGGAACCGCCGGCTGCCGTGACCGCGCGTGCGAGGGATCGTCGTGCCCGGTTGCGCCTTATGAAATTTTCCGCTGAAAATTTTGGCCGGAATTAATATAGATGGTAATTAGTCGCTCGCAGCGACGGCCATCTGCTCAGCGCTTCGAGGGAATGCATAGGATTATGGCCTGCACAGTTCACATCTCGGAATATTTGCATTTGAACACACACATGGCTGAAGGCTATTCCCTCCAAATGGTGACACTCGTTCCAAGAAAACCTTTCCAAAGATGCATTCTTAACCTCCATTTTGCTTACAGCATAGCGCTAGAGTTCAATTGTCAGTTGAATGTTTAAATTCTGATTGTAATATCAGATTATTACAAATGACTGAAGCGATTTCAAAGATTTTCTCTAGCCATATTATTTGAGGGGCAGCAGCCTTTTCAGTCGTTGCAGGGGCAACAGTCTGGATGACTGACTGATCTGGCCTTGTAACACTAACGAAAACTGCCTAGCTGTGCTGGTACTGCAAACGGCTGAAAGCAAGGGGAAACTACAGCCGTAATTTTTTTCCGAGGGCATGCAGCTTTACTGTAAGGCATGGAGAGCTGCATCAAACCAGTCTGTGGACTGAAGACCACAACAACAATATATTATTTGACATATTATCAAAGGACTTTGTACACACACAGAAAACCTCAAAGCTTTTTTTGACATATTTCGAGTGCTCCATAAGTACCGTGCTAATGGGTTTGGAGATATCAAGGCGATAATCAAGTTCTTCCCACATTTGGCGCCGCATCTCACTATCAATCTGTTCAAAATTACTGCTGAAGCGAGCTGACGGTTTGGTAGGTTTGTTGGCAGAGGTGGTGTAAGCACAGAATTTTTCACATAATCCCACACAAAAGAAATCGCACGGGACTAGGTATGGAGGGCGTGAATGACATGATATGAATTGCTGGTCGTCAACCTCACCACGATCGATCGTCGGTTTCTGAATTTCCTGTTTAAGAATTCACGCAACACTCTGGAAGTGCGGTGGAACACCATCCTGTTGGTAGGTGAAGTCCACATTGTCGGCCTCCAGTTATGGCGTGAGTCAGTTTTCCAGCATGCCCAGATTCACGTAATCTATAACGGTCTTTTTGCAGAAGGAAAGTGACTGTAAACTTAAAATCGTGAGACTGCACAGGTCACATTAACAGATCACATTAACTTTCGGTGATCTCGAATGTGTTTCATGATAGCGTGGGGATTTTCTGTCCCTCATATTTGCACATTCTGCCTGTTCATTGTGCTATTCACAAAAAAATGTTGCTTCAGCACTGAAGACGAATTTCTCACAAATACCATCCTCTTCCATAGCTTGTTGCAGCCGTGCCAGAAATTCAATGCGTCTGATTTTGTCATCAGCAGTCAGGGCTTGTAGCAGTTGCAAGCGGTAAGGCTTCAGCTACAGTCGTTTTTTTAAGATCTTCCAAACGATCGGTTGTGGTATTTTCTACTCTCTGCTTGCTCTGTCCGTCGACTTCTGTGGGCTACGTACGGACCTCGCCTTCACATGGTCAACCACTTCTTCACTCACTGCAATACGAACCATTGATTTCCCCTTGCAGAGGCATCCCGAATCTTTAAACTATGCATACCATCGACAAATAGTGTTGGCATTTTGTGGGTCTTTGATGAACATCGTTCCGAAGTGGCGTTGCACTGTTACGGCAGACCGACGTGAATGTATTTCATGTACGTCATACGATTTCTTGACGCCTGCCATGATGCCTAACTGCCCACTGCTGCCCTCGCCTGGCAGAAACTTGAAGTGCGGCTGCAACAATACAAAACTTTTTGAGTTTTTCTATACGAATGTTGAGTATTGTGACAATATGCCAACTGATGTACCACAGTTACTTTACGAAATCGCTTCAGTCATTAAAACTTTATATGTTTGACGTATAGCAGTTTGTTTCAGGAAATACTGATCTCTTCAGTTTATGACACGGCACAGTATCGTTAAGTTAAATTTGTCATATTCATACACGAAACTCTGTGAAATCAATGAAGATTTACTTTTTATTCATCTTTTCAAATTACAATACAGAACAGAAAATGTTTCAGTATAACTATTTCATTTTATAAAAGTAATTTTCACAATTTAAACTCATTATCAAGTGCTCACAAATCTTCAAAACAAGCAGTAGTATTTCATATTAAATGAAATAAATCTTTGTATTGCACATTTTTTGCGTGTAAAATGGATCTTTGATTTACTTTGTATCCAGAGTTTTGGCAAGAGATGTTGTAACACAGCAGTAGTTGTAACTTTGCATGGAGTGCTTAAATCTGTGGCTAAGCAAGTAGACTTGAAAAATTACTAGTATCCAGTGACAGAGTCTTACAATTTATGTGTGCAAGAAAATTTCTTCAAAAATCACTAGTTCCACATGTATGGGAAGTAGCAAAAATCCAGGCAAGTAATGGAATGACTATTACCAACAATCATCGAGAACATCGATCGATAAAAATTAGAGCAAAAAATGTTTCTCTTCCTGCTCTCGCATAATTTGAAATACACTACAACAAACTCGTTCTTTTGGAGTAAACTGCAAATAAACTCAAAATCTGTATACCTTTTGTAGTCGAGAACAATGAGGGCAGGAGAATTATAAGTTTCAATACCGTAACAAATTTATTCCATCTGTTTCTTCGTCCTTCTTCTGGTATTGATGTGTTATTTGTTATAGAGGGTAAATCCGAACTTTATATATAAAATTTCACAGTTTTCTCTAGTCGCAAACTGTCATACAAGGAATCCGTGAACTACAGTGATTCGATCCGGAGTAACTGCGTTTCCCTTCATTTCTCGCCCGCGTTTATATTTGTATTTCACTGAGACTATCTGCACAGGAGTGCAGATGTCGACAGTGCGCGATTTGTATTTTGTTTGGAAACAAACCTGATCAGTTCACTCGCGGTACTGGTTGTTGATCACAGTGTGGTAATGAGCATTTTACTGTTCTCCACCGAGCCTTCAGTCGGTACTGCTTGATTATGCCTCGGATTTGTATTTCCGGCATTTTCACTTATGCGTCAACAGTGGTGCTTAGCAATATGGAAAGTATGACTGAGGAACAGTTATCGAAGTTGCAGGTCCAGTTGTAATGTGGTTGTTGTTGCAACTGGAGTAGCTCAGCGCAGCAACACATTCACGAGGTGTGCAGCGGTCAAAACCCCGTCACTAAACGTACCCATACTGCTGTGTATCACTCTTAACGCACAACGTAGAAAAGACAAACCTAACACAGAAAGAAGCACTACTGAGTGTAAGCTCCGTGCAAAGAGCAGTGTGGTCGTTACCGTTGTCGACAACACGTACCGGGAGAGAATGTTACAAATTTTTAGCATGAAAGTCACACAGTGAATACTTGCCATAATTGTACTGCTGCGCAGATGTTTTCAGTGGTATACAGATAAAAAGTTACCCGATGGTAAGAACTTAATAGAAGTGCAATGATTCACCGGAGATCATACGTTTATTAAACCATAATACTTAGAAAGTATTCCTAAACAACCTCAGAAATTAATATTTCACTTTGTGTAATGTTTGATATGAGACGCTAAAGAGCTACACTACCTCGTGTAAGAAAGTTTTTTTGAGTAATTCGTACTAACCTTGTTAAAATGACGTCAAAATAAATTCCACTGTAGGTTAGAGGGTATCCGTAAACATCTAGAACACTAGCTGTGTCAGTTACACCGAGGCTCAGAATTCTTCCACGGAAATGTTTGGTAAGAATGACTAGAACAACCCTCAAAATAAAGGTGGAATATGCAGCCGAATGTGGCAATCGAACGGGATAACACCAGAAATGTTGACTGACATGCAGACGGTGTGTTCTTTGACTCACACGAATTGTGTGTGTTCACAGTCCAACCAGTCTGGTCACTCCGTTGGTAGCGACATTGAGGTACTGCGTACATCCGTATGGAAATGGTTGTATTCATGAGTTGCTACCTGAAGACAATAATCATGTGTAGTACACTATCAGTGGTTCATGTCTCCTGCAACACGAAATAAGAAAAATCTTCGCGAAACGTGGTTCTACCTCGAGCGATATGTGAATGCAGAGGTTCATCGCACTTTGGCGTTAAAAGCAAGAAAAAAAGTTTAGAAGCCGTACTGTCCCCTTCATGCACAAAAATGCGTCTTTGGTGATTTGATTTAATACCGCCAGACAGTGTTACCCTTGTTGTACTTTTATTTATGGTAATCTCAGTCCCCCTTTCAGGACCCTATGTAATCCGTTCAGCTGTTGTTTCAAAGTCTTTGTCTTCTCTGAAAGATTTAAAACGTCATCAGCAGCTTGTATTTCCCTGAAGTTTATTTCTCTTTCTCAATCTCTCCTTAGTCTCCCTTGCTGACTGCTCAGTGTACATCTTGAATAACATGGGTGATGGACTGCAGCTATGTCTCCCCTTTCTCCATTACGGCCTCCCATTTACGTGTCCTTCGATTCTTACAACTGCACTCTGCTTTCTTTATAAGTTGTAACTACCCGTCCCATGTGGCAGCACCGTTTCTGAGGTCGTAGTCAATTAGCTTTTTAGTAACTTCCCTGCTTGGCCCACAGCTTGCGTAATGTCTTAAAATGACATCTTTATACTTTTACAAAAATAGCTGTAATTGGTTTGCTTCTTGTTGTATTTACATAGGTTCAAGACAAGAGTTTTCGGTATTTGTGCCATTTTCAGGTATTGTTGTTGACGTTACATCGTTTTATTCTACTTCTATGTAAGAGTACTATCAGACGTTTATCTTATATTTATGTCTACATGTCCATAAAACATCTTAGAACGTAATTTCTTTTATTTACTACGTTGTTAATATAGGTCACGCATCTACTATCTAAGGATATGTCGTGTTGTTTTTTGACTTGTAAAATGACAGATGATTCCATTGACATATTATGCCACAAGTAAATTACAACATAGATAGTTAGAGATACTTTTTGCCAGGAATATTTTGCATTATGTGGATGTGCGATCTCAACGTTGTCTGTTCTTTCCTTTTTATCGTGTTATGTTCATCCCTTTTCTATTGTATTAACATTGTTTTCCAGATAATTTTTATGTTTCAGGTCCATTTGTTCGTTTATGGCCCTATTTATGTATGTATAAATTTCTAGTTCTCCCAAAATGTTAGTGATTCGACCTTTTGGTATCTTATGTAGAACTTTCAAAGCGTCTTAGATTGTGTTTCCTCTTGGTAAAAACTCGATTAGTTGCTTGAGAAATCTCTCGTGCGTTCTTCAAATCTTATACTAAAACTTCGTCCTGTTTGTCCAACGTAAAAGCTACTGCAGTCCTCACAGGAAATCTTTTGTTCACCTGGATTACAAAAGGTAGGGACGTCGCTTATTCCTGATCTCAGCTTTGTTTGTAAGTTACTGGTACTGCGAAAAGGTAGCTGCATTTTCGTCTACTTTAAAAATTTGTTTATTTTGCGTGATATGTCACCTAGATATGTTGTTGGCACAAATATATCGGGATGACTTTGGTTTTATCATCTCTTTTCAGTGTTATGTCTATATGTACGTTGTCTGCTTTAGGTTTACTTTGATCTTGGTACATTTTGAGCACTGCATCTTGGTCGAAATTATTTTTTTGTCCTACGTATTGTAGTGCTGTAATTTCATTTTTATAGCTTCTTCTTCCAGAGGTAAATTTATGATTCTATTGATCATTGATTGAAAGTATGCATCTTTATCCAACCTGTGATGTTATGAATTTTAATTCACGATGACGTCAGTCGTTAGAATCTTTCTGTAAATTTCAAATTTTTGTTGGTTATTACCATTGCTTAGGCTTGCTAGGCGTGGGCACCAGTGTGGACTAAGAAAAAGCTCGTCATGTGTCACCATGGACGGTGGAGACCACGAAGTGTTGCTAAAACATTGTGATGAAGGCAGGCCTTGGTTCCATCTACTCATCAGTCTTGATACTGTGGAGGCAAGGTCATCCTTCCCTGGGTCATTGTCTGCAGCACACGTCCCTGGTGTTGCTGAAGTTGCTGGAAAGGCAGCGGTAAGTCGGGGTCCAGACGTGCCACAGTTTGCAGGAGAATCTTCTTTTCTCGTTGAGGTCCCTGTAAGTCATGCTGTGGCAGCGTCAACTCGTCTTTTTTCTACGGTGCCGTGGTGTGACGAGAAAACTTGCTTGGCACACTGGAACTTAATCTGCGAAATGGCACTAAAATTTGTAAAAAAAAAAATCTATGGATACACTGACGACACTAGGAGTGTAAATGATAGGTCGATAGATATTGTCGCCGTTGAGAAAAGGGACGCAATTTTGGAACCAACAACAAGTGACGCAGACAGGTCGAACAAAACTTGATATCTTGAACGCTCATCTATAACATTGAAGGGCGAAACGAAACTGTCATCGTTGATATGTACTGTGCCGCTTTAGTCGCAAGAGAAACACAGTCCCAGTAACCAATGTAGAACACGTTCAAAAAGATTTCCGGATTGCAGCCTGTCATCGTATATTGCATGGTAAAATGAAGTTTACGAATACCGGCTGCAACCCCCGAAATATTTTTGAACTGTTGAGTCACCGGGAAAATTTTAAATTTTACAAATGTAGAACACGTTTATAAGAAAAAACTTCAGGTAAAATGTCCTACGTGGAGTAAGTTTTTGCCCGATGGACAAGCGTCAGACTAATTAGGTAGAACGTAAGCCAGCCCATTCAATATTTGGAAGTTACACTAAAGAAAAACACCATCTTTCTGCGGCGTAGCACACAGGTGGAAACCTCCTCAGAACAACACAGAAATACAAATGTGTTCAGCATTGACTTAGTGTGCCAAGTGGACTTTGTCACAATTTAAGAAGTGTTTGGTCTCTGTCCATGAAAGTACTTGAAAGATTATAAGTTCCACAGGAAGAATCATGATGATAGGAGTCAGTGCTCAAATTTCCGATAGGGATAAGTATTACGTTCAATTAGCAATGGCCTGTGTTCAGGAACTGCCACAAAGTGAAAGTTAATTCCGTTTTATTGTGACGGCAACATCTGTGCACTGAAGACAGGGTAAGTTCCACACTAGAATACCAGTATTGGAATAACGAGCCCGCGAGAGGCCAAGTCGGAGGAGGCAAAGATTCCTGGGCTCCAGCTGGTCGCTAGTAGCGGCTGCAGTGCGGGATGGTCCAGGTTGGCCTGCTGCCGGAATCACATGTTGTAGAGCCTGGTAGTTGCCCTGCTTGTAGATGGTCAGCGGACTGAACCAGCGGAGAACGGCGAGGCCATATCCTAAATACACACCTGGCAGAGTGGCATCTGCTCCATACTCAGATGGCAAGTGATTTGAGAAGGCATAGCAGCGCTTCCGATTGTTACCCTGTTGCTGGGTAGTGCGTTCTGCTGGTCTCGGGGCTGGCACCTCTTGTGACGAGGTTAGTGTTGCATCTTCGCGTGGTGATGGCTGAAGTTCCACTTCAAAATCAGCGTGTATCACAGTCCAGCTTGTTACGGTTGACACACCATGCCTGATATACTGTTCCGTCTCGGTTTCCCAAGGGAGTGTCTTCTGTGGAGCCGGAGTGCGAGCAACATGCAGAACGTCCCTGTAAAGCGGGTAGCAGCGATCGCAGGCGAACGCCTCGGTTACCTCAGCAACTTTCTGCTCCTTGTATTTTATTCCATATAGTTTCCTAGAGAACATAAACTTGTGAGAGATTTAGAGGTGACCAATAACAAAACAAGACACAGGTGGAGTTATTGTTAGATTCATTTGTTTACGTCAGGTTGATTTAAAGTCTTTAATTGCTTATTCTTCTATTCCTCGTACTTTTATAAGGAGAATTTCTAAAGGGATATAGATCCTAGTCGTTCTGGTTGTATTTAATAAACTGTTGAAGCGACTGATAATTTTTAAATTCTGCTCATAACCATTCTAAATTAATTATAAGCTATTATCAGAGCATAATGATTTTTGTTTGTCAGTGTATTTCTGAGAAATTTTGTAATTAGAGAAGTTTGTTTGTTACAGAATAAATGCTTGGGGCTTTTTGATTTTAGTGTTTTTTCAATAAGCGATTAGATGCTGCTACCACTGTTCAAAAATCGTGGTCTGTCATGGAGGGCAAATTTTATTAATGTAACGTGATGCATGATTATGAAGAAAGGAGAGAAGTTTTAACATTCACACAACGCAAAGGGGTGAGGGAAAGTGTGCATCTGGAAGGGAATCAGTGTCCTGTATGAAATAAGACTTCTTCAAAAGACTACTGGGGCCACGGCAGTGCGGTAAGGGCTAGCGAGGACAATGTCATCCTGTGCCAAAATGAAAATCAAGACTGCCAGACTGTTAGAGAAATTTCTGGAAGGTTCTGGAAAGATTTTGGTCATTAACAAAATCTACATCAGCACCAGGGGTAAGCAATGCTGCTGGAGAAACTCATCCAAAAAACCCTGAAAAATCACTAACACATGGGACCAAGGCAGCCACAGCCAGTACCATGAGTTAGATTCATTAACGGGAAGTACGAAGATGCAGTACAACTGCCGAGTCGTTGATATCAATCACTATGGATGCGGTAAAATCTGTAAGAAGCCTGTACGCATTCATGGTAGAAAAACTGCATTTCCTGTAAGTGTCCAGCAACATACTATGTACCAAGAGTGATTCATAACAGAACTTAGCACTAACTTACCGTTAATTTTCATTTAACATTAGTGCGCATTACTTTACTTGAGGAACTTTTTCATTTCTGTCAAAATCGTTAGTACTCGTCAGGCTGATAAACGCACTGAACAAAAAATTAGTCACGTCCAGAAAACAATCATAATAATACCATGTAATACCGCCTCTAGCCATTCCAAAGGCCTCAGTATGGTGAGAAATGGAATTTACGTCGTATCCAGATGAACTTACCTTCCCGTAGAGCTGCCAAATCGCCAGGTTGTTGACAGGAACATTCAACAAGCTGTGTGCACATAGACCCAAACATTCTGTGTGGGATTTAAGACCTGGTGATTTAGTAGACCACTGAGATGTGACAGGGTGCCTAAATAATATTCAGACCAGAAAAGATATATGTGCAGCCCTGTGAGCACGGACACTCTCGTCTTAGAAAATGGAAATGTCCTCAGTATAGTCATCACAAATATGTACAAGAAAGACAAACTTGGTCAAACGGAATGACGAAATCAACAACCTGGTTCAGGATCGCCGTTACCTGACTCAGTGGGTCCAAAAGCAACGGTACGAAAAACAGTCCCGAAGTGGCACAGAACAACCTGCGTCCTGAACTACACCCACCACACTCGTTGATTATTGCTAATTCTTACGCCTGTTCACCGCAGTTTCCCATACCTAGGGAAAGATCTCGCCATGAGGCTCTGTCCGCTCCTCTGTCCTCTTTGACAAAGCTGTTGACAGAAGGAATATGACTATTTATACCGCCGTTCTTCGGCCGCCAGTACTTGTCATTTTTATTAAAAATTTAAGATGTGGCTGTGATCGAACCAGATCCAAGGGCGTTTTTATCACTAGTAAAAAACGCTACACTTTTTTTTTGTATCCCATAGACCATAGCTGGGAACAGCCTAACGAGGCGCAAAACTATGTATATGGTACTGATATCTGCCACTGTCGAACATTTTTACAAACTGTGGCGTTACTGCTGAGACATCGGCATAGCCCTGTGGATGCCACAAAGATATGTACCAGGCGTCGGATCGGTCCCCATAGAATCACGTGAATTTAGTTATATCCGTTACGCAATGGATAACTAATCTATTAAACAGCAGTGGTCGTAACATACGTGAAACAGGGTTGTTGTACAATAAAATTTTCGCTCTGCTGTGGTGTTAGCGCTGATATGGAACTTCCTGGAAGTTAAAACTCTGTGCATGACCGAGACTCGAAATCGGTACTTCTGCTTTTGTGGGCAAGCACTCTGGCAAGTGCGTTATCCATTCACGATTCACGACCTGTCCTCAGACCTGTACTACCGCCAAAACCTCGTCTCCTATCTTCCACCTAGAGCGCTTGCCCTTAAGAGGTGACGGTCCCGAGTTCGACTCTCGCTCCGGTACGCAGTTTTAACAGGCCAGGAGGTTTCATGGTAACTCACAAGATGATAAAAATAGGATGTTCATTGAACTACTGAATGAAACGATAGTCACTATAAAAGCCTACACATTACAATTTTTTGTGAGCTTCAAGTCAAACACAAGGATATAAAATCATTATTTTCATTAAATATTGGTACAGTACAAGTTACAACGGAATTAAAATATCACAAATGACAGGTAATGAGTGTGTGTGAAGTCTTGCGGGACTTAACTGCTAAGGTCATCGGTTCCTAAGCTTACACACTATTTAACCTAAATCATCCTAAGGACAAACACACACACCCATGCCCGAGGGAGGACTCGAACCTCCGCCGGGACCAGCCGCACAGTCCACGACTGCAGCGCCTCAGACCGCTCGGCTTATCCTGCGCGGCACAGGTAATAAGGTCGAGGTGAATACGTTAACGTCAACACTACATTTGGGGGAACGAACTAGCTTCGCGGTGATCGCACAGTGATAGCCAAATGTTAAATAAAGGAACGAACAACAGGTAGAATCACGTATGCACCAATTACCTTGGTTAAATATATGTTGAGTTCGAGACTAGTAATAGACATACTCGAATGAGAAATGTAAAAGCCATATCGTCAGTCTCCAAACTCTGCGAAAATCCTGTCATTTCACTTGCGGACGCTGCAGTTGTTCACCATACTTAGCGTTATCGGTGCCTGCGAGTGGCGGGTGGTGAATGAAAATTTTCCGGGGCATTCGGCGAAGGTCTGGCTGAGGGTAGTCTTGGCTGTCGGCGGGCGTCTGTCGGGATTCTCCACTCAGCTTGTTGTGAGGGTGCATTGGTTGCAGTTTCAACAGTTACACACTTTAAGAGCAGACTCCACATTCCAAGCTGAGCAGTATATTGATGAGCGTATCTGCAGTCGATGAATATTACAGATTTTTCTTTGAGGAGTTTGGTCTTCATCGGAACAAGTCCGTCTGACCTGCAGTCAACGTACGTCTTACCGAACTGCCAGCTAGACGTTCACAATCTCGGTAAAGTCAAGAAATAGTAGTTAGACAGAGTTTACGTTGCGATTATTTTCTGGAAGGCATCATGTTAACTTGAGTACCCCCTTTCCATTCAATAACTTTGGCAACTTTCACGTTATGTGTGAGCAATAATTTTGATTCGTGTTCTTTAAGTCATTTTGATGAACGTTTTATTTCTGTTTTCATATGTTTTGTATCATGTTTAAATAGATCTGAGGTGACCAATTAATCATTTTAGTACCTGGCAGAATGAAATTTTTTCCCCTTAGGTTTAGACTGGTCACTTATTATTCTGACTACCGGTGTGGATGAGGAGAATAAAATTAAGTGGTACAACTGGTATTATCTTGTTCAGTGAGTGCGTTAGGTTTTTCAAATCGTTCTAGTCGATGCTGTACATTTGCTTGGTTCCGTCTCATTAGGCTGCTGTGATCTGCACTGTTTCTTACAAATATCTTCCAGCTGTCTTACGCTTGTACTAAGTCTACCACTGCTTGTGGTTGTTGGTTTATTATTGAAGATTTAATAGCTACTGGCGTCAGATACAGGCACTGTTATTTTAACTTTGTTTTACTTGTGGAATGTAGATTAGCGGTATATATTAATACCATAAATACTTATTCTAAATATATTTCTGTGTGTGGGCAATGCAATGTTAAATTTCTTGAGCTTCGAAGAGCTACCCGGTTTTGTGAACTGGTTAATGTGTGTTTGTTAAATGTGTTCTATTTATATGTTTCATAAGTACCACTGACATTGCTATATAGACATATCCTGCAGAACAGTGCGTCCAGATCTCTTAACTGGTGCCAGGCTTGAGTCCTGTCCACATTCCGTTGATGGCAAAAGGAAGTTAAGAGTAACTGAACATCTGCTGTCATTTATTGCAACCTTTTGTGACTTATAACTTATGATCACATTTCTGTATTATTTTAATAATATTATTAGTGTTTGAATAATGTTTGACACTGTAGCTCTTCAACTCCCCAAGCATCTACCTCACTGGCCTTTAAAGCCAGGATTTTTCAATTCACTGGTATCTCCCTATGGTAACTGTCAGTTTTGACAGAAATAGTCACGTAACAATGTCACGAGAAAGTTGTATTTCCTGCAGAGTATTTTTATACAACTTAATATACAAATAAAACAAACAAAAAGTGATCTATATATAAAATTCAATTAAAATTGCTCCTGATATTCCTGAGGTATGAATCTACGAGGTGCATTCAAGTTCTAAGGCATCCGATTTTTTTTCTAATTAACTACTCACCCGAAATCGATGAAACTGGCGTTACTTCTCGACGTAATCGCCCTGCAGACGTACACATTTTTCACAACGCTGACGCCATGATTCCATGGCAGCGGCGAAGGCTTCTTTACGAGCCTCTTGTGACCACTGGAAAATCGCTGAGGCAATAGCAACACGGCTGGTGAATGTGCGGCCACGGAGAGTGTCTTTCATTGTTGGAAAAAGCGAAAAGTCACTAGGAACCAGGTCAGGTGAGTAGGGAGCATGAGGAATCACTTCAAAGTTGTTATCACGAAGAAACTGTTGCATAACGTTAGCTCGATGTGCGCGTGCATTGTCTTGGTGAAACAGCACACGCGCAGCCCTTCCCGGACGTTTTTGTTGCAGTGCAGGAAGGAATTTGTTCATCAAAACATTTTCGTAGGATGCACCTGTTACCGTAGTGCCCTTTGGAACGCAATGGGTAATGATTACGCCCTCGCTGTCCCAGAACATGGACACCATCATTTTTTCAGCACTGGCGGTTACTCGAAATTCTTTTGGTGGCGGTGAATCTGTGTGCTTCCATTGAGCTGACTAGCGCTTTGTTTCTGGATTGAAAAATGACATCCACGTCTCATCCATTGTCACAACCGACGAAAAGAAAGTCCCATTCATGCTGTCATTGCACGTCAACATTGCCTGGCAACATGCCATACGGGCAGCCATGTGGTCGTCCGTCAGCATTCGTGGCACCCACCTGGATGACACTTTTCGCATTTTCAGGTCGTCATGCAGGATTGTGTGCACAGAACCCACAGAAATGCCAACTCTGGAGGCGATCTGTTCATTCGGCGATCCCCCAAAACAATTCTCTCCACTTTCTCGATCATGTCGTCAGACTGGCTTGTGCGAGCCCGAGGTTGTTTCGGTTTGTTGTCACATGATGTTCTGCCTTCATTAAACTGTCACACCCACGAACGCACTTTTGACACATCCATAACTCCATCACCACATGTCTCCTTCAACTGTCGATGAATTTCAATTGGTTTCATACCACGCAAATTCAGAAAACGAATGATTGCACACTGTTCAAGTAAGGAAAACGTCGCCATTTTAAGTATTTAAAACAGTTCTCATTCTCGCCGCTGGCAGTAAAATTGCATCTGCCGTACGGTGCTGCCATCTCTGGGATGTATTGACAATGAATGCGGCCTCATTTTAAAACAATGTGCATGTTTCTATCTCTTTCCAGTCCGGAGAAAAAAAATCTGAGGCCTTAGAACTTGAATGCACCTTGTATGTCACCCCTCTTTCACCACCACCCCTACTGCTAATGGAGCTAGGGGGTTCTTACCCTCACAGTGCTTCTTCCCTGGTAGTGACATTTCTGTCGAGAATGATTGAAATCGACCCTGTAGTGTAGTAGTAGATATGGAATGTATGTTCATTCATTCTCACAGTAATTTTTTTTATGTTTTTAGTGTTATAACTAAAATCGTATGCATTTGTAGCTTGTTAAATGTGGCGATGGTGGGACTTTTTATGGAGCGAGGGGACTGAGAATCGTCCCAGAACTGAACCCTCGAGCCGTGCATCTCGTCTGGGGGCTTTCTCGTCCAACTACCTCAGATGAAAGCAATGTCTGCTATACGAGCAGCAGAATGAGGTGGACGGGGCAATCTTTAGGCAACGTCATTTGACGCCATTCTGTGAGTCCATTACCCGAGTTATTCGCGAGCAGTAAAAAATAGCCTTCCCTTTTAATCCGGCGGGGGCGCGTCGCGCATTCACTCAGTGGGCAGGCGGCAAGGTGGACGGGCCGCCTGCAGAGTGCCGTGCCGCCGCCAGCTGTGCCCTCCGGGGTTCCCCTCCGGCTGGGAAATGGCTGCCTGCGCGCCCGCGGTTGAATTAATGATGGCGGTGACACGGTGCGCCCTCTGCCGTCCGTCCATTAAGCAGAGGCGCTTCCTAGTACGCCCCCCCCCCATCTCCTCCCACCCACGTCTCGTATTTACCCCGTGCTCCTTACACGGACTGTTACCGCTGGAGCGTGACTGTCACCGACTTTCCTGAAAACATCGGTCGCGTAGGCAGCGCCTGACACCAACTGCTGTGCTGACTCTACTTTGGATCGTAAGACAGATTTAGCATGCAGCTGCCAATACGAGTATTGCATGTGCACTATATTTCGGGAGGAACGTGCTATATTCAACAAGGTAGTACTATATATCATAGTCAACTACGATGTATATATCAATGCGAGTCGTCTCCCGATCGGAAGATGAAATCTACATTTTCGTTCATCTACAAATATGCAAGGCAAACCATCATAAGGCACATGATGGAGGAAACTTCATCAGCGACCTCCTGTCGTACTACATCTGCGTACGGATCGCGTGATAATTTGTTCCCTGTACACTACTTGATGGAAGGATTATGGAGACCACTGTGTAATGTGGAATTGACCACTTTGTCACTACAGGAGGAGCAGTCAATATAAAAGGGGACAGGGAGATCGTGTAGTCAGTAGAGCTGGTAAGAACAGCTTCGTGTCTTCGAATCTTGACTAAGCGTTGGACATCACCTAAAGCAACAAATCCATCAGTACCAAATCCTGTAGCTACATTATTCGACTGTTGCTCATCTGATTGTGCAATGGAAACGCAAAAGAATAACCACTGCTAAACAAAGACCATGCATACTTAACGTATACCAACAAGCAAACAGGGACTGTTGAGCATTGCGCGGAGTGTCTGTGAAAAATCGTATGGTTTCAGCGGAAGAAATCACCCGTGAGTTGCAGAGTGCTGAAGCAGTCCAGCTAGCACAGCGACTGTGTATAACAATTTAAAAAGGAGGAGGTAGAATGGTCTAGCACCTACACATAGGCAACACATTCCTGCTGCCAATGCAAAACGACGTTTGAGGTAGTGTAAAAAGCGACGTCACTGAGCACTGAATGACTGATAATGCGTGATTTGAAGTGATGAATCAAGCTGTACTCTGAGGCAATCCGATGTAGGGGCTCGGGGAACGACAGGAGGATGTTACCTGCCATCTTGTGTAGCGCAAACAGTCAGGTACGGAGTGAAGGGGTGTTTCCGTGGTTAGGGTGTGGTCTACTTAATGAGCTTGAGAAAAAGCTAAATGTGGGACGATATGATCACACTTTACAGCATCTTGTTTCTTGCAGAGTAGAGAAAGGGCTCGGAGACGATAAGTGTACCAGCATGACGATGCTCCCTGTCATAAGGCAGTGACAATGGTATGTGCAGTGTAACACTCCTCAAATGTACTGGCTGCTCAAAGTCCTGGCGTGAATCCAATGTAATACCTTTCGGATGAGTTAGAACGTCGACTTCGCTCCAGACCCTAGCTCCCATCATACTACCTTCTCTGGTATAGGGTCTTGAGGAAGAATGGGCTGCCCTTCCTACACAGACATTCAGACTCGTCAATGAAAGTGTCCCAAACAGAGTTCAAGCCATCATACAGGCGAAAGGTGGATAAACCCCATTTTAATGTTCACTTATAGATCTCTGTATAGTTCTGATCAAATATTGTATGCCGAAAAGAGTGTAATTCAGTTAGAGACGGGGAAGGACATGTAAGATCATCTGAATGAGGTGCATAGTTTGTGAACTGATGATATAACGTCTGTAAATGGGTTAAAGGTTATGCTGGGCACTTAATTAATAATTGACCGTTTTTACAGCGCTTAATTATATAATACGGAATTTTACAGTTTTCGGCTTTCTTACATTGTTAAATCTGTTAAAACAAAGCCCCAAATACAGCAACTCAAGAGTAATAGGTACGGCATTGCTTAAGCCCCGTGTATCGTAAAAATCTAACCGTACATAATAAGGATAACGTGGCTGACAGCCCTAACATAGCAGTAGGAGTGTTCTGATACGAATATTAACGTCAAATGCTTTATCCACATGAGAACATGAAAAAGTGCTAGCGATAGTCTGAGGCATCATAGAGATCGCTATTGAGGAGATAACGTAGAGCCCAACCCATGTTGTTCATAGTCATAAACAGAGAGCATACATCTAGTCAAAATAAAACGGCATACGGTATGCAGTTGGATAAGGAAGAAAACGTGGCAGAAATTATGCAGGATATTTTAGACGTGTTGCATACAGCACTTTAAGGACGATTACTATACTTTCTGAGTGAAATGTAGATTAACGAAAACCATTCTTGCTGCTCAGTGAACAGAGTGCGTTTCTTGAACGCCTATTTCGGTGTTCTTATCGAGGAACTTACTTGTTAAATTAGTCGCACTCTGCATCAGTAGAAAGTCATTAAAATGTCCAGAAATATGCCCGTCCTGAGAGAAATTAGTAATACAGATAATCAGATTAAAGCGGTATGGGATATTGTCAACCGGGGACAGAACAGCTAGCAGCTAGTCAGTGAACAAGATACTATAACAATAAAATAAATGACAATGTTGTTATTGACAAATCATTAGTTGCAAGATTTTTAATTACTTTATAAATGCAACAGCAGAAGTAGGATTAAAAGCTTCAGTGTAAGTATCAAAAGAATATATTCACAAAACTTGATGCCTTTAGAAAAAACAACAACACCCTTCACTAGAATTAAAAGAATTATTGAGATTATATAAAATAAAATCTCATATGGTGTTGGAATTTCAGACAGAATGCTAACAAGATGTTGTAACTTAATCAGTAATGTTTTCAATGACATGTAATGGATCACTGGCACAGGATTTTTTCCAGGTAGGTTAAAAAAGGCTATTGTTAAGCCTCTTTATAATGAATGGAAGAGAAACGCGAAAATAATAGTCGTCAAATTTTTTACTGCCATCATTTTCCAAAATATCAGAAATAGTAATTTACTCAAGAGTAGTCTCACATTAAAGTAGATACAATTTACTTCACATAGCCCATTATGCACTATAGAAGGGTTACTCAAGTGAGAATGCTATTTACACATTCACCGTCAAATATTAAAGACCTTAAATAATATAATACTGCCACTTCGTATTTTTTGTGATCTTTCAAAGCCACTTGCGTGTAAATCACGTTAAAGTTGTAGAAAAGCAAAGTTCTGTGGAATTGTTGGCTTCGCACAATACAAATGATTTGAATGATACTTAAACGGAATTCAAAAGGTTGTGATGAAAAATTCAGACATTGAGGGAAAGGATGGCCATTTTAGCGATTGGGGAGAAATCACAAAATGAGCCCCAAAAGGTCCTACTTTGGGTCCATTCCTGTTCCTTAAATATGTCAATGACCTTCCACTTAACATTTGACAAGCAGAATTGGTACCTTTTGCTGAAGATATAGTGGAATGGTAAATCCGATTATACTACTGGTATGATAAATCCTTTTAGAGTGAAATCAACAAAAGGATTGCTTACGACGTTTTACAAAGCATTATTAATACGTCTCTGAAAATTGACAGATTCTTTGTCTTGAGGGAACACATTATATTCGATTCTCTTCAACACATAGTCATACAACAACTGATCAAGCACGTGAGGAAGAGTAATTAAATAGATTAGAATGCTCTAAATATCTGGGTGTACATATTTATGAAAATTCGAATTCATATTACTGGGCTTCTCAAACAATTAAGCTCAGCTGGTTTTGCTCTACATATAACTGCCACACATGAAAACAAACGAATCGACCTCCTGAGACGTTTTCCACATTTCCACCCATTTACGAGTAATGGGATAATTTTCTGAGTTAACTCATCACTAAAAAGGAAAGCAGTTCGCAGTACATCACACCTTCACTGTTCCATGAGATGGAAAATATATTATTTTTTGTGCATGCACGTAGTTCTTTGTTCGTGGAGTAGCTGCTTCGGTTGGGCTCAGCCATTCCTTTCTTTTCCTTGTTTTAGCATAAAGATACCATTTCTCGTTACCAGTAACGATGCAGGCTGGGAATGATCAGTGTTGTTCACCAGTCAATTGATAACGAACAAGTAGTGATGCACATATGGCCACCCACTGGTTTTTGTGAGTTTGGCTTCGAGCATTCCGTACCCATATGTCCGATTTTTAAAGCTTCTCCATTGCATGTCAACCTTATGGGGCTCATTTGGTGATTTCTCTACAGTCATTAAAATAGAATCCTCCTCCACAATGTCTGAATTTTTCATCATAACCTTCTGCATTCCGTTTCTTAAGTATCAAACAAATCATTTGTGTCGTGTGAAGCCAATAATTCCATTAAACTTAGTTTTTTGACGAGTGCCGCGACTGGTAGCTGTGCGATCTGAGGCGCCTTGTCATGGTTCGTGCGGCTGCTCCCGTCGAAGGTTCGAGTCCTCCCTCGGGCATAGGTGTGTGTGTTGTCTTTAGTGTAAGGTGGTTTAAGTTAGATTAAGTAGTGTGTAAGCTTAGAGGCCGATGACCTCAGTAGTTTGGTCCCATAGGACTTACCACAATTTCCATTTTTTTTCGACGAGTATAGCATGATCTACACGTAAAATGGCTTGGAAAGATCACAAAAATAGCAAGAGGTAATATTATATTATTTAAGGCTTTTAATGTATGATGGGTGAATGTGTAAATATCGTTCTTACTTGGGTAACCCTTCAGGAGTGCATAATGTGCAGATAGTAGACAGTGGTCGTGGTATAGAAAGTGCAGAGGAAACGATGACAGTGTTAGAGAAAAAGAGGGACAGAGTGGCAGTGGAACATAGCTGGCAGTGACAAAATATTAGCAGGATAAGAGTGAAGGAGACAGTGCCAGTGTTAGAGGAATAAAGGATGAAGTGGAAGTGGGTGAGAGCCAGTGATAATGTGAGACAAAGTCTAGGACAACGACAACGAAGAGAAGAGAGTAGTGATAGTGAGAGCAGCAGTGGGAAGGAATGAGAAAGATAGCAGCAGTAAGAGAGGGCGAGAGGGAGACGGTGACCGTGAGTGGAGGCAGAGTAGGACAGAAGCAAGGATACTGTGACAGTGAGACAGGGGACAGCAGTAAGAGAGGGCGAGAGGGAGACGGTGACCGTGAGTGGAGGCAGAGTAGGACAGAAGCAAGGATATTGTGACAGTGAGACAGGGGACAGCGACAGTTAAAGAGACACAAAGTGATAATGACAATGAGTTGGTTTGAAAGAATGAGAATGGGCAAGTGGGAGTGGATGGGTATGAGCGACTTACAGCGATGGACTAGTGGGTGTGAGCTTATGTGAGCGAGATGTAAATTGCGTATTATAAAGAGTGCGAATATATTCGCATGCACTAAAGGTGGTGTGGCAGATTGTATGAGGTAGTTCTTCGCCCAGTTTTCAGTTAGTCTTTCAAAACAATAGCATATTACTTTTTTTGGCTCCGATACGACTGTTGTTCTGCTGTTATTTATAGCAAGAAGTTTTCACGTTCTTCGTTTGTTTGCAAGAGAAGAAAATTTTTAGTTACTAGTGATCGGCAGTAGATCACTGACTAGTTCTGGATTTAATTAGCTGTGGCGATTTGTTAATAACATACCTGCTTTAAAAAACGGCCGCTCATTAGGCGTGCTTAATGCTGGGATGCATTACACATGCCTGGCAGCTGCATCCAGGCTTGCTAGATCCCTCTGCCCCACCACTTTATGTCATTATTATGGCCGGTGTACTTTAAAATATAAGGACAACTTCATTTTCTGTGGAAGATTTGTTATTCTTGTGGTCCATGGAACGATCTCACTTTCTAGGTGGCAATAAAACTGCACTTCAAGGTTTTCTCTTAATTAACAAAAGAGAGAGAGGGAGGGAGGGAGAAGTAATATAGAACTGACGTGGAAGTTATGAAGGCTAACCCATAAAATTTGTATTTTAATTTGGTGAAATATTATTTATGAATTTAATACTTCCATTTGGCTACAAGACACTGTGCACTAATTGTACAAAAAGAGTACATTAATGATTGCACGTTGTAGCTTATAACTTGCACACACTTGTCGCACACTGCTAGGAATTCTCTTCCTTACATCTGTTTCAAGATTATTGAGACCACAGAAAGACGGCCAAAGGAGCGTAGCAATTTAATGCTAGGGAGTAATTACGACCTTCTGAAGTAGAACAATTAGAGCTTGATTTTTAATTCCTTGTGACTCCTGTTCAAAGTGCGTATCTATTACTATATGTCAATAACGCTATTGCATTAGAAACCTGTCCTTTCCTCATATCGCAATGAAACAATAATTGTAACTGCCCTAACTAAACTCACCTCATAGTCATTGTCATTAACAGTATAGATTTGTTTAAATTTATGAAACCGTAAAACCAACGAGATTGGAGTATTTTCTTTTTTTTTTTTTTTGTCCTCTTATTCACCTTTGGCCTCTTTAAATGGCTTCGGAAATTCACAGTTCTTTCTGCAAGCTTATTTCACAATCCTGTAATCCATAAGAGGAATTCTTTTCCTTCAGTAAAGCTGTAACTTCGATATATTGCACGTGTGAGTCCATCATAGTGCAGAAGCTGTCCCAGTGTGTGCTCACTTCTTGTTTCAAAGTTAATTTCAGAGATGAACTGTAACCACTTTTTCATGTACCTTATAGTGCATTTTGCAGCATTTATCTTTGCTGCAACGTCCGGGGCGTGACACTTAGTCAAATGGTGTGTTTATACAGTGAGCAGCACGAGGAAACCTTCCGCGGGTATCCAAGGCTTTTATTGTATTGGTATTCTCGCTGGAAGAAGGGAAAAAAAACTATGCAACGCATCTGACGATATGTTCCAATCACCCATCCTTTCTTCTATTCTTTCATAATATTTACTCTCATTGTCTTAACAACCTGTAGGTAAATCTAAATAAAACATTAATCACAAGACATCAGACATAATCTGGAGAAAACGTGAATGTTTCAAGAGCAAAACATCTCCATGCCCGTAATGCAATTGTCGCTTGGAACCGGCAATACTGCAATCCGCGTTCGTGTCCCGACTTGCGCGGACCACCATCATTCGCACGGCCAACAGTTTGTCCTCGTTTCCTATACAATATTAAATCCTTGATGTCGACATAGTCTTCGTTATTTGACAGACCATTTAACCCTGAGATCTGAGCCAAGCTAAGGACAGGCTCGCTGCAGCAGCCACCGCCACAGCTGGCAGTGTAACAATGAGCCAGATTGCACCGTCTTGCGACCCTACTGAGCGCACCGTATCTGGGCTTAGCTATCTAGTTAAAAATTCCTTAAAGAGCCAGAACAAATGAGGAAAGTAAGATGTAGTTAGACGCGCCACAAAGTGCATATCAGTGCTGGTTGTATAGAGCAAGCTATCATTGCATCAATGTCTTCAAAGAAATCAATAATTTTACTCCTTCTACGGCCATTGTGTAATGTGCACTGGCAGTGAATAACACAAGAAGAAAGAAATGCTCATTACAAATGAGAAAAAACGGAAGTGCAGGGGTATGGAGAGGGAAAGCTTGACATTTCCTTGAAAATAACTTCTAGGTAACAAATGCAGTAGGTCAAGGGGAGTGTCAGGACAATTTGTTAGTGTGGGTTGCTTACATAAGGACCAAACATATACTCCTATTGTTCTCTTTTGATTGATAGCCCCTTAACCTATTGTTATCCTAAGTAGATTATGACCCCTTGGTGATAATAAGTCCTTTTGATTGACAGGTTGTAACCTATTGTTCAGTTAAGTGATTTTCCATGTCACCCCTTATCCTACTTCCCCTTCCCTCCTCCTCTCCTTCCTCCTCACCTACCCCTATGGGAACTACCCTCGCTGATACAAATACACTTTCCATATCAATTTTATTTACTAACTAATTAAATCGATCAATTAATTAACCCCTCCCACTCTGTGAACCCCCCTCCTCCTCATACAGCTCTCCTCCACCAGGAAATTGGTGGCAAAAAAAGTGATTGGTCATTTGGTGGGAAATCGATAGCAGTGGATGGAATACTGTTTAAACAATTTAGGCAATTTAAACTGTTTTAGTGATAAAGGCTGTGTATGGAATATAGTCCATGTATATGTTTAAATAATTTGTCAGGAAATCGATTGCAATGTTTGGAGCATTTAAAAAATTGCGGTGCTTTTTCATTTCGATGGTTAAGGACACACACACAATTACACAATCACAGATCGCTTACAAATACCCTAAAATTTCTTTAATATCTCACTACCCACGCAAGCTGCAATAAGTTGGGGTGTGCAGGAGAGACTCAGAAACACCACCAGGCTCACCTCACCACTGTCGGCTGTCGGCTGCTTCAAAGCTACACGAAGTACTGTGCTAATGCCCGAACAAAAGCATAACCTGAGAAATACACGCTCTCCCTCCTTCTCTCCCTCCCTCTCTCTCTGTCTCTCTCTGTTTCTCTCTCTCTCTCTCTCTCTCTCTCTCTCTCTCTCTCTCTCTCTCTCTCTCTCTATCTCCCCCCCCCCCCAAGGGACCATGTCATGTCATGTGCCACTTCACTACCTGGCCTGGATGCACTGTCAGTTGCAGTCGAATCAAACTGTAAACAAAGCAGGGTTTACCTGGTAAATCCACAGCTTTGGATGTCTTGGAAATATTCCATCACTCTGTCAGATTGATTGACTCATTAATTAAATTGTTACCCTTTGTGTGGGGCAGTTTTTCCTTGCTTTCTATTGGTAAACACTAGCATTGGAGTATTTGGTGGGATCTGATCCTGCAACGACTCGCTTCACAAACCATATTGGATTTGCCTTCTCTTGCCTGCTATTGCTGGTTACTGACACAGTTAGGTCATCTGGCAGGAAGTTCATTGCAATACAATTATCGGAAACAATAAAGTGATCAATTGGGAATTTGACATCACGACTGGGTTTTTAAAGCACAATGTAATTCCCAAACTGCTTCTCTCCGCTTCATTTGCAAGGAGGTAAAAGGGTCTACCACTTGATGGTATAGTAACAACAACAACAACAAATACCTTTGCAAGACACAGTCCACTGCAAGAAATTTAGAAGCTCTAAACACGACACACTTAAACCATTAACCAATCCACAGTAATAAGTTTTAATGGCTAGATGTCAGAGATTGCTGTCAATCGGGAAGTTGACGTCGCGATTGGGTTTTTAAAGCACTATAGAATTCCTATATTTGTTTTCTCCACTACATTCAAAAGGATGAAAGCCCTATCGCGTGACAGGGTAGAAACAGCAGCAAATACCAAGACAAAGTCCACTGCGATGTACTGAGAAGCACAAAACCTGACAGACTGAAACCATGATCCTGTCTGTAGCAATAGTTGTCATGGCTTAATGTCGGAGATCACTGAAGCACTTACACATTCCATGCACTCATATCCTGAGGCCACGTGCAGTGCACCAATGTCCTTATACTCCAGCAGTGCCAACGCTCAGTGGTCGATAAAAACAACCGCCACGGCAGCAGCAGCAGTCGTGGACATGTGTTTATGTCAGAGTTCACCACCCCTGGCCATGGAGGGCATCGGGGACTGTTGGAGCGGTAGTATTCGGATATTATCAGTACGTCCAGCACAAACACTCACCACTTTGAATCGCCTCTCACGTAACCCACACTTCCCCTTCTACCCCCATTCGCCCAGAAAACTAGTCACTTCACTAGTCTCCACTAATGCAGATAAGAGCAGACAGCCTGGCGCATTCTTTGTACCTAACCGCCTGTCACAGATTGAGCAAATCCATTACTTCCAGTTGCCGACTCCTCGTGACCGCCCTTGCAGCCAGCTGCAGTGCACTGTGAAACAAGCAGCTGTGGCTTGGATTTTACTGTAGTTCTGTTCAATTTCACCCTGACACAGACCGCTGCAATTTAAAAAAAAATCCATTTACCCACTCTGAGACAGCGATGTTGTTGACCATACAGCTCGAATTTCTCATGCAAAATGTAGATTCCTCCCTTTTATACAAGTTATTTTTCAAGGCAGAAGAAATCAGGGCATACACCTTTTCACGTTGCTGTACTATCGTTACTTGCTGTGAAAACCCTGTGACAGTATGGAATAGGCTACATTTCCTCTTAATATTTTGTCATCAGGTTGAAACAAATTGTTCTAACCGGCTTAATATCTCTTACACCATGTACCACAGGACTAGAACATTAAATTAATTTTTGCCGCATGATGGAGTACTAAGACCTGCCTGTTACAGAGCGCCTGCTGACTCCCTTAAGGCAGCCAAATGCCTCGACACATATCAAGTCTCTTAAGGATGCTGGGTACTTGTAAATGGTGGAAAAAATCGTGATTACATTGATATATACATTATAAGGCTTCAAATGAAAAATGACATATACAGGGTGATTCAAAAAGAATACCACAACTTTAAAATTGTGTATTTAATGAAAGAAACATAATATAACCTTCTGTTATACATCATTACAAAGAGTATTTAAAAAGGTTTTTTTCACTCAAAAACAAGTTCAGAGATGTTCAATATGGCCCCCTCCAGACACACGAGCAATATCAACCCGATACTCCAACTCGTTCCACACTCTCTTTAGCATATCAGGCGTAACAGTTTGGATAGCTGCTGTTATTTCTCGTTTCAAATCATCAGTGGTGGCTGGGAGAGATGGCCGAAACACCATATCCTTAACGTACCCCCATAAGAAAAAATCGCAGCGGGTAAGATCAGGGCTTCTTGGAGGCCAGTGATGAAGTGCTCTGTCACGGGCTGCCTGGCGGCCGATCCATCGCCTCGGGTAGTTGACGTTCAGGTAGTTATGGACAGATAAGTGCCAATGTGGTGGCGCTCCATCCTGCTGAAATATGAATTGTTGTGCATCTTGTTCAAGCTGAGGGAACAGCCAATTCTCTAACATCTCCAGATACTGTAGTCCAGTTACAGTAGCACCTTCGAAGAAAAAGGGACCAAAAACTTTATTGGCTGAAATGGCACAGAAAACGTTCACCTTAGGCGAGTCACATTCATACTGAGTTGTTTCCTGCGGATTCTCAGTGCCCCATATACAGACATTGTGACGGTTGACTTTCCCGTTAGTGTGGAAAGTTGCTTCATCACCAAACACAATCTTTGAAACGAAAGATTCATCTGTTTCCATTTGAGCAAGGATAAAATCACAGAAATCGATTCTTTTAATCTTATCAGCTGCAGACAGTGCTTGAACCAATTTCAGACGATAAGATTTCATAACTAACCTTTTTCGTAGGACTCTCCATACAGTTGATTGTGGAATTTGCAGCTCTCTGCTAGCTCTGCGAGTCGATTTTCCTGGGCTGCGAACAAATGCTTGCTGGATGCGTGCTACATTTTCATCACTCGTTCTCGGCCATCCAGAACTTTCCCCTTTGCACAAACACCCATTCTCTGTAAACCGTTTATACCAACGTTTAATACACCACCTATCAGGAGGTTTAACACCATACTTCGTTCGAAATGCACGCTGAACAACTGTCGTCGATTCACTTCTGCCGTACTCAATAACACAAAAAGGTTTCTGTTGAGGGGTCGCCATCTTAGCATCAACTGACGCTGACGCCTAGTCAACAGCGCCTCAAGCGAACAAATGTACAACTAAATGAAACTTTATAGCTCCCTTAATTCGCCGACAGATAGTGCTTAGCTCTGCCTTTTGTCGTTGCAGAGTTTTAAATTCCTAAAGTTGTGGTATTCTTTTTGAATCACCCTGTATATGCCAAATTTTAAAGTTATGGTCATTATGCCGCCACATCCTCTTTATTTTTGTTACAGAAACAAATTTAAAAGAATTGTGAACTTCCTGTTTCCAGCGATTATACGTATGATACATTGTATATGTTGGTAACAGTGCAGATTTCTACTGTCTGTTAATGATTATCTTTGCTAGTATTTGCCTTTGTTTCGCTGAAGCAGTTTCTTCACGTGTTAGTGAATGTTTGTTAGCCAAGTGCTACATATATTTGTGGAAGTACATATCATTTAGTGTGCCCTAAATACGAACTATGCTACGCATTAAGAAATTCGATAAAAGGAAATTCCGTGACTGGTAACCAGTTCACAAACAAAGCAAGCCACACTGTTGAAAGTAACCTATGCATCTGTTCTTCAGGGAAGGAACTCCCCATGGCACGACTCGTGATTTAAATTTTTGTGTTAACAATGACGCTGTTTGTAGTGCATTTGTTGTTGTTGATGTGGGCATCTTATCTTCTTTGATAAAGGAAGTGGAGAAATGTAAACAATGTGATGGTGTAGACTATCTGTAAATAACTGAACAACGAAGTAGCAGGAAGTGTTTACCGTCAAAATTAGTTGTTCTATGTAGATCCTGCATTAAATCTGCCTCGAAAATGACTTCGAACATCTTGCATAATTCATATGATGTGAATTTGAAGTTAGTGTATGCAATGCTTGCAATAGGAAAAGGAAAATAGGCTGTTCTACGTTTAGTGGTTCGATGGACCTTCCTCCTCCTCCCAGTAGGTTCAGAAAGTACGTAAAAATACTTTTAGGTGCCTTGACGTTTATGTCTAAAGCATCTATGAAAGGTGCAGTAGAAGAAACTGTAAATATTAGTGGAACCAGGAACATTGCTGTTGCACTTGGTGGAACATGGCAACGTCGAGGACATCGTTCCTTGAATGGTGTTGTAAGTGCTACTTGTCTGGAGAATGGAAAAGTTGTTGATGTTGAGTGCTTATCTAAGCGCTGCCACACCTGCCATGGTAACACTGAAGGACATATTAAAGAACATCAGTGTTCTAAGAATTATGATGGTTACAGTGGAGGTATGGAGTGTGATGTAGCTCTAAAAATATTTCAGAGGTCGGTGCCCGTTTATAACGTTAGATATACGAAGTACGTCGCGATAGCGACTCGAAAGCTTTCAGTAAAATTAATGAGTCCAATGTGTATGGTGATAACTTGGTAACAAAACTGGAGTGTTGCGTACACGTCCAAAAAAAGATTGGAGCTAGATTGAAGAAGTTACGAAGATAAATGAAAGGAAAGTTGATATCTGACGGAAAATTTCTGTCTAGCCGGGCAGATCGACAGAAACTGAAATAGACGTTCTTCACAGTTGTTATGGTCTGGCCATTAGACGAACTGCACCTCTGAATGATGTTACAGCAATGAGAAACGCCGTGTGCGCCACCTACTTTAATAAGTTGTCCTCAGATGACAACCTTGTTCACGGACTTTGCGCTAAAGGAGAAGATTCTTGGTGTGGTTACCAGAAAGCAAAAGAAAGTAGTCAAATATACCATCATAAGCATTCTCTTCCTGAGCCTGTTGTGAATGAAATGAAACCAATTTGTAGAGACCTGAGTGACTCTGTTTTGCTTAGTAAACGTCTTCATGGAGGCACTCAGAATACAAATCAAAGTTTAAAGCATTGCTCGTGGGAAAGATTGCCCACGAATGATTTTGTAGGACTAAATACATTAAAAGTGGTATGTTTAATTGATGGCGTGATAACAAGGTTGGAAGTCCTGAAAAATTTGGTCATAAAATGTGCCTCCAATGTGGAAGATCAACTGCTTGCATGTCGCAGACAATGGGTGCATGAAGCCGAAAGATTCGCTCTTCAAATTACCAAAGGAGCAAGAAGTGCGAAAAGGAATGCCAAGAAGAGGTCTGAAGATGAAGAAATGCTGCAGGATGAAGACTATGCTTCAGGAATGTTCTGAGACACAGTTCAGTTGGGCTAATAGCTTCATTCGCAACTTCCCGCAGGTTGTATTTTTCAGAATTCAGGTATAAATATTTCCTAAAGTTTACAAAGCATTGCTCTAATTTTTTCTATAACTTCCAATAGTCCATAATTATGTATCAGACATAGACTTTATTGCAGCACCAACTAAATTATAGAAAAAAATAACATTTTTATTAGGAAAACAATCATAAAAATCAAAACGTAAGATGTGATATTTTTTTATCCTTGCAATATACATAATAGGTGTGATTAAATAGGTCTAGTACCTCAGCCATCATGTCATGCATATCTGGTAAAAATCTGGTCTCCTTCAAAGGTATGACATTAGAGTGAATGGTACCTCAATTTGAGGAAGCATTTTGGAAAAAAATTGCATCAATTTCTTTGTATTTTATTTAATAACTCTAAACAGGTTCAAAATATTCAAAATACTTCTGATTTGTTTAGAAAGTCTCCTGCATTACCCGATATCAACAAAAAATCTGTTCAAATGGTTCAAATGGCTCTGAGCACTATGGGACTTAACTTCTGAGGTCATCAGTCCCCTAGAACTTACAACTACTTAAACCTAACTAACCTAAGGACATCACACACATCCATGTCCGAGGCAGGATTCGAACCTGCGACCGTAGCGGTCATGCTGTTCCAGACTGTAGATCCTAGAACCTCTCGGCCACTTCGGCCGGCTACAAAATAAAAAAAAAACGTAAACTTATACATTATAAACAGTGCCTGAAAGAAATAGGTGTTGATTGATACATAGTATTGAGCCAGAAAAGTACCCTGTATCCTTAAGGTAACAACTCAGGGAAGTTGTAAGTATTATGTTTATAGTAGGTATCACTTCATAAATTCGGTATTACATCTGATTTTATTAAGATGGTCGTCTCTCCGTGTGTAGGTAAGAAATTGAAATATCTTTGAAAGACATCGCCACAACGAAAAAAGAAACCGCCTGACTACCACTCCAAGTCAAGAATCACATCTGTAATACCACACCCATCGCTACCACCCACCAAGCGCATGTCATTGATAGACTAATTAATGAAATTGATCATCAGAGTCACTTCGCATGCCGAATAATTATTTTTTCCAGTAGTCGAAATACACTCACCATGTGGTTCAACTGGGAATCCCGGAAGGAAGACGATGTTTTTTTTTTTGAGGAGCACTATTAAAAATCGACATGTGAAGCTGACCAAAGAAGGATTCTACCACCAGCAACATGCATTTCACGTAAGGACTGCACTACTGAAAACACGATCACAACGGCTGTGTTACCGTCACCCAGTGAAAGCGTCTACAGGCACACGCAAGAGTCCCTGGTAGAGTTACGCTTTCTAGTAGAATTGCTGCCTCAGATTTGTAATAGAGTCTATGAAGATGTCTTTTAATGATTACAGCCATTGGTGATTCCTGTTCATGCCATCTTCATATCCCAGAACACGTCACATTTTTGGAACGTATCTGCTTAGCATCTCATACAGCGAAAACTCTAGTTCAGTTTTTTACATAGTCCCACTGAATCCTGTATCGCTTTCAGTCTCTGCCCTGCCCTCCCTGCAGCTTCGTCCATGTGATCGTCCCAATTTAAGTCGAAACCGAACAGAAGTCGGAGAGCGCTATACCTCAGATATTTTGCATCCCATGGAGAAAAAGGGTGAACTGAGTTAATGTGAAAGGACCATGTTTTGACCACTAGGTGGAGATGAGAACATGTTGTCATAGCTGTGCCAACTGTGTACAATGTGTAAAGCCAGTAGCAAACAAAGCTTTTTCATGCAACTTGAGATAATATAAACAATTACATTGGTGCTTCTTTCAAACCAAACGTGGTACAGGAACTGGAAGAAGAATGACGAGTGTGCTACTCATTGTGACATGTCTCCAAACTACATACAGGTACAGCAGTCCAAGGAAGATCTGCACCTCTCAGGACACATTCGTGTCTGTCATCCATACATTGTCTCCCTCATCGTTATTTTGTTCCAGCCAACAGATAAAAACTGTGAACTATAAAACTCCGCTAACGTCACCTGGTAGAGAACTCGATAATATATCACTCCACCCATGTCTTCTGATACATCGAAAACAAATACCTCTGGGGCTGCCATCGACGATATATGGGGCTTCCATTAAATATTCAGGTATTGATTCATTGGAGAGGTGGCTCATGATTGATGTCACTTCCACAGACCAGTGTAAAGTTTTGTCACCTATACTGTGGGAGGACCATATCCCACAGGCTGTCAGTTGCAAGCGAGAGTCCGTATGTCGTTGTTTGATAAATAGTTTTTTTGTAGTGTAGCACATCCAAGCAGTTATGTCTACAGCTACATATACAGCCTTTATTCTGTTTTCTCCACCACGACTTCAAGGTCTATGTCAGGTGCTCAACTGACATCCATCCATTGGCTCTCAGAGGGAACTGGACATCGTACAGTTTAAATTATGCTGCTACTGCTCCCATAACACACAGGATGACTGAAATAAAAGACAAAGGCGCTGTTCCTTATAGACAAAAAAATTTCAGTCATCATAACACATGGAAACAGGAAGGGTTTTGCAGCGTTGCAGGTGTTTCCAAACAGCTGACCAAGGTTGACTAATGACCTTTACATTTATAGTCATCTTTCACAGTTATGTGGTATCAGATGTCTAGGCATTCTATTTTGATTGAGTCCTCATATTACAGTCCTGGACATGATCACTGTTTCAGTACAGGCCATCCGCAGAGGGTGTTGTACCCACCAAGACCCTCACTCCATCTCCAATAAGTGAATATCAGACAATCAAACCAGTGGACTGATAGGATGGTAATGACACTGTCGATGTACTGTAGTAAACACCACTGTTGATAGTGCGATGAATTTTAGCAGTTTTACCAGTTTTTCTGTAATTTCAGTAGCAACCAATGATTCAGCAGTATGCTTCCCAGTTTCTGTATCATCGCTAAATCACCCCTAACTGCGAATGTAGATAAACGACTGTGCGGTGTGTCCATTCATTGTTAATTCCTAAACACATACAGGGTGATTTTTTTCTACCATGTACGAACTCTAAGGTTTGATCAATGAGAGGATACAGAATAAAAAAATGTCTAATGAACTTTTGTCCAGAAATGCATGGTTTACATGCTAGAGATCATTTATTCAGTCATACTTTGTTACAGAGACTGCGATCTAATAGTGCTGTACCATGATGCCACACTTACAGTATGTATGGTGTCCACCTAAAGGGTGCTAATTGTAATATCTCTTTACATTCGATGAATTATTCTGATACAATTCTACCCTTGAATGACGTTTACAAATTTTCTATTTTCATACTCGCAGAATCCATGCGCAAAACAGTTTCATACAATAGCTATGGCATGAGCGCATAATTATTCTTTGTAGTACTCTCTCTGGTGGTTGTTAGAAAAAAAAGCTTCCGAGATTGTCTTCGTGCCGATTAGCCTGAGCTTGGTTTGGAGAATTGTAATCTGAATATTGAGATTTATGACAAAAGATAACTGAGACGAAATTGTACGATTACAAGGGAAATATATATATATATTGCTCCCTCATACAAAAGGTGTGTATTTGACATTTGAGAATTAATGATATTCAACGATATATTGCGTAGTTGTTAATCAGAAGGGAAATTCCGACAGACTGGATACGAACCTGCATTTAATAATCCAAGAGCTCCATTACTTCTTCGGAAGGTTAAACTTCATCAAAACCAAATATCCGCTTGATCTGAGGCTTCCCGACTGATTATACAACGCTCCCAAAATTACGAGGCATTTTATTTGTACAGATTAGCAGACAGCCGCAAAGCACGAGCCTGCAGAGAAGAAGAATCATCACCTGATTTCATTCTAATAAGTAAAATTTCTGAATCACTTTGTGTGACTGAGCTATGACTGTGTTTCCTATCATGAATGATTGATTGCTCGAACGAATTGAGAACTACATAGATAGGAGGAAAAATTACAGTGGCGCTAGTGTGACAGGACTCTCTTGGATTGTTATACAATATATGTATTTTTTGTTTCATGAAAACCAACGAGAACGAGAGGTAACGAGCCTGAAGTGAGATACGGTGCCCATAGTAAAAGATTGCTCATACCAAGAAACGATTTCAACTACTGGACAACACCGAGACTACAGAACAAGCCCAGAGAAATCTAATTTTTTTTGTCCTGTAGTTAAAATAGTTTGAAATCAATTTAGTAAGAACTTTTTTCCAGATAGTAGTTAGATTGTAGAACTGTATATTGTGTGATGTTCATATCTGGACATTGAACTGTATACCATCTGTGAAGTAATTTGAAAGTTAAGTCTGTCTACGACAGTAAATTTGAAATTGTATTTAGTGACTAGAACCTGATATTGACAGTTATTTAATGGTATTGGCTAGAGCGGCATTTACAATGTCATTGAATCAGCAACGAGAAGTGCAACAGCCTTCAACTGTTTGTGCAGAAGCAGAGGCCACGGATAGCAATTCTGAGACTGTTGTGGATAGCGGTAGCAATATAAATAATCCTGCTGGTTCAGAAAACATTCATACAACAGCCGATCAGAGTGTTGTTGACACATTAGTTGCTATTATGCAACAGTTGCCTCTATTAGCCGAAGGCCAAGGAGGGAGGGGGGGGGGGGGGGGTAAAACGAGACTTCTCCGTTATACAAAATGAACTCCAAAATCAATTAGCCAAAAATCAAACAGAATTCCAAATCAATTAAGAGCAACCTTTCGCGAATTAGATCAGAGATTAAATACCCAGACCCAGGAAATAAAAGAACAGGCAGTAAGGACCGGACAGAATCTTATTGCTCAAATTGAGCAGGTCCGCCAACAATGTCAAGAAAACAATAGTAAATTAAAAGCGGAACTAACCGAATATGTATCCGTCAAAATTGACACAATACAAAAACAAGTAGAATTGTTTCCTCAAGTAATACAAGCTCAAGAGGACATACAGTGTTCCGTAGCTATGATACCAGAAATTATAAAATCCCAAGATAATTTAAAGAAGCAATTTCACGAAGTGAAGGAAAAACAGACGACAGTGGAACATAGAATGAATGTACTTGCGGGAAAGTTTTCAGAAATGACATTACAGCGGCAAAATTTTCCTTCGAAAACGATAGAAGAAACTGTGAAAGTAGCTTTACAGTCAATTTCGGAGAGTTCCGAGGAGAATTTTTTCGACAAAGGGTTAAAGGAAGTTCGCAAACAACTTTGCGAAGAATTCTCGCGTTGGAAAGAAAATATAGATAGATCACTAAATCTCTCGCAGGAGGATTTAGAAACAGCGAGAAGTAGGAAACAAAATTCTCAATCTGCGCGTGACATTCCGTCCACGTCAAGATCCGATGTAGACAGAACTGGTACATCACAAGTTAGATTCGATATAACGGATAGCCACAGGAAGAGTATGAAAAGTACGATTTTTGGAATTGTAGTACCGTTGAGGAGAAGATGATTAAACAGAGACAATTTCAAATCTTTCACCCTGACAAAAAGAATGTTCATCCTGTTGTCATTATTCGAAGTTTCAGAGGTCTAGTTCCACGATCTTGGACAGAATGGCAAAAGATAAGTTTTGTATCTGGATATATACAAGGATCAGGAGCATTGTGGGCATCCGAACAAACATCTTCTTGTAAATGTTACAAAGAATTTGAGCAGGCTTTTCTAGGAAAATATTGGTCTGCTGGAATACAAGAAAGACTTAGGCAGGGAGTATTATATCCTGAAAAGAAATGGCTCTGAGCACTATGGGACTTAACTACTTTGGTCATCAGTCCCCTAGAACTTAGAACTACTTAAACCTAACTAACCTAAGGACATCACACACATCCATACCCGAGGCAGGATTCGAACCTGAGACCATACCGGTCACGCGGTTCCAGACTGTAGCGCCTAGAACCTCTCGGCCACTCCGGCCGGCATTTTATCCTCAGCCTTTCTCATTTTCTAGAGGGTCTCTAAAGAGAGATTTTGAGAAATACATTAATAAATCTTTGTATTTGGATGTACCGATTCCTTTGCCGGATAAACTTAGGATACTCAAGTCCAGACTACCCACCAGTATAAGGAATCAGCTGTTATATATAAATGATAAGACTCATTTATGACTACGCTTGATCATATTGATATAATTGAGGATGACAATAAAAGGGCAAGAGAAATGTCATATCAAAGGCGAGTAATAGAAGCGAATCCGAGCTGCAACTCGAATGGGAATGGCAGTAATGGTAGCAGTAACAATAATCATAACCAACTACACTCACTAAGAAGATTTAGAAATGGGCAAAATGCAAACAATAATTATTACCATAACGTAAACTTTTGTAATGGTGCAGCGTGGGGCTATTTTAGGAACAATAGGAATTCTAATCGATATAATCAAATGTATGGCAACACAGGACAGTTCTACCAACACCAGCAGAACAACAACGATAATTACACGAATCAAGCAAGACAATATAGACAGAATTCATCACAACAACCGATAATCACTGAAGTAGCTGAAGAGACAAATACCAATCGGACCAACAATCAGTCAAACTAAACATGACCGCATCGTGCCGTGGAGGAGCGGTCAGGGGATCTGTTAGGGGCGAAACAGTAAAATTACAGTTGTTAAGATATAATGATGGTGAGCTGTTGACTGAAGAGTTAACAAAGGTTTTAATAAAGTGTCATAATGACAGATCGAGTGTTCCGGTATCGGAAGTATTTGTTGAAATAGAGGAAGTTCCAACGAATGTGATATTAGACTCCGCCGCTTCCGCCAATGTCATCTCAGGCGCTCTTTTAAGGAGAATTATTAGGAAGAAGAAGGTACCAATTTTGCCAGTACAGAACTGCAAAATCATCGGAGCTGTTGGAGCACGCTCTCCCAATGTCAAAATACAAACACAATTAGAGATGAAAATGGGAAATGTAGCAATAAAGTGCACGTTCCTTGTAGTGGAGAAGTTATTAGTGGACTGTATTCTTGGTATTGGGAGTATGCAGGAGTACGATTGTCAGATTGATTTTTTGGAAGGAATAGTTAAATTTAGATTAAATGGAGAAGAGATAGCACTGGATGTAAATAGAAAGGAAACGGTGCCTGAGAAATACTGTCACGGTGCCATAATTCAATTAATTGACACTACAAACGGTCGTTGGAAGGAGCTTTCAAAGGATTTGATACAACAGGAGGACTTTAACCAAACAACAATGATAAAAGCTAGTGAATCAAATCAGCTTACCGGAGAACAAAGGCAGCAGCTTCATTATTTGTTAGAGGCATATGAAGATATTTTTGATGAGAAGCCAGGAATTATTAAAGGGTATATTTGTCATCTACAAGTGAAGCCACATCAGACTTACTGTTACACGCACTTTCCGATCCCCTGGCGTTTAGAACAATCTGTTCAAATGGAGATAAATAGAATGTTAGAATGGGACTTGATTGAGCCATCAACTAGTCCATATTGTTCTACGCTCTTAGTCGTTCCAAAACCTGGAGGCAACGTAAGATTAGTTCTGAATGCGAGAGACATTAATATAATAATATGGAGAAAGGGTTTTATTGAGGCGACACATCCCTTTCTCGAAACTGATGAAGAACATAAAGAAATGGAATCTTATTTATACCGGACCATTTGTTATTGCAAATATACCAAATCCTGGATCATACTTGTTGGCATATCCCGAATAGAAAAGAATAAAGGGATTGTTCCCGCATAATGATATTAAGAAATTTTTTGAAGGGTCTTAGATCTGTGATACGAAATATGGAGAAGAATTTCGAGTGGAATTTGACTACGAGTCGAGTGTGTATATAAATATCAAGAACTTTTTGTAGTCCTGTCTTCCTCAGTTGCATGTAATATTACGGTATATAATAATTTTTACTTATGGACCGTCTGACAACAACTGAATAAAACACAATTTTAGTGCCATACGCGTTTCGCCTTTATTTCCTGCAAGGCATCATCAGCGGCCTGGAATATGTACATATGTTAGCTATTTAATTTACATTTTTGTCACTGTGCCTATAGGTTATAAACAGTTCTGGTGGTTGGTATTTCCTATTAAGTAGTAATTTTTGAACTTTACTTACAGGTTGCATGGACAATTTCTTACATATTACGCTCCTGTTGTATTTTATGTGTTGTTCTTCTTCTTATGAACGCCAATTTGCGGTTTTTTTCCACATTCGACAGCACTGTGAACTGAATGCTTGTTTTTATGCAATGTTTTGGTTTCTGTTGCCGACTGTCGAATGCCTTTTGCCAGAGATCGACTGTTATTGCCAACCCTATGAGTGTAACTATTGAAGTATCTGTGGTCTCTTCGTGTATGCATATGTGTGTGCGTTTCTGTGTGTGTGTGTGTGTGTGTGTGTGTGTGTGATATTAATTTTTTTTGTGCTGTGTGTGTGTTTGTGTGTGTGTGTGTGTGTGTGTGTGTGTGTGTGTGTGTGTGTGTGTGTGTCCAGATGGTGTGGGGAAAAGTCTTTTGGTTTTATGTTATCATTTCCTTTACTAAGTGTAGTAGGGAGCCTGTGCTGATGTGAGTTTGTTCATTTATCACATGTTTGTTTTCTGCTATGGCTTTCTGGATGCGGAAATTTCTTGCATTTGTATAAGATGTTTGTCATGGTTGCTTATTCTCATTATTTTCAGTTCTTGTTCCATGTTTGTAGGATGATGGTTATAGTGTTTTAAGTGCTCTGCAAATGTGGAATGGTTTGTTTCATTCTTCCAACATCTGATATGTTCTTTGTATCTTGTTTCAAAATTCCTGCATGTCATTCCTATGTACACTGCATCACAACTTTGACATTCAATTTTATATATTCCTGATTGTTGGAATTTGTCCCTCGTGGTATCTGGCTGGCTTAGGTGTGATTGAAGGGTTTTCCCAGGCTTATATGCTATTTTGAAACCCTGTCTCTTTAGGATGTTTGCAACTCTGTGTGTTAGTTTATGTGTGTAGGTCATGGTGTACCATCTGGTTCTTTTCTGTGTGGTGTTGTCATTGTGTGTGTTTGTAGGTTTTCAGCTTGTGAGTTCATTTGTATTCTGGGAATGTTGTGTTTGTTTTGTATTTGTGCTTTTATTTTTTGATTGAGCCTGTGTACCACATGTGTGTCATACCCATTGTTCCCAGCTATTTGCATGATTGTACTCATTTCTTGTTCATAGTTTCTCTTGCTGAGTGGGATTCTGTTTAATCTATGTAACATGTGTCTTAGTGCTGCAATTTTTTGGCTGTGGGGGTGGTTGGATGTGGAATGTATTATTGTGTCTGTGGCTGTTGGTTTTCTAAAGATGTTAAATGTATGTTTGCCATTTTCTTTTTTAATTGTAATGTCAAGAAAATTTATTTGATTTTCTTTTTCTTTTTCTAGTGTGAATTTTATGTTCTGATGAGCTTTGTTTATTTCTGAATGGAGTTCATCTATTTTTTTGCTTGGCTCATCTACCAGACAAATAATGTCATCCACATATCTGTACCAATATATGATTTTGAAACTTTCATTTGTGGTGATCTTTTCAAATATCTGATTTACTAGGTGACTGATCAAATGTTTGCTAGTGTTCCTGATATTGGGGATCCCATAGGCAGTCCATCAGTTTGTAGATAATATTCTTTCTCAAACTGAAAGTAGTTTTGTTCAGTTGTCAGTCTGAGCATATCTGTTATTTCCTTTATTGCGTCTGTGGTGAGGTTGCTGTGGGATGAGAGATTTTGTTCTATGATTTCTATTGTTTCTGTGATAGGGATGGAGGTATACATATTTTCTATATCGAATGAAATCAGTGAGGCTGTGTGTGGTACCTGTATGTTCTGTACGTTTTCTATTAGGTTTCCTGTGTTTATCACTGTTCTGTTGTTTTCTACTTTATAGTGTTTTGTAACTAACTTTTGGAGGTGTTTGGCTACGCGGTATGTTGGGGCTTTCTTGAAGTTGACAACAGCTCTCATTGGCATTCTGTCTTTATGTACTTTCGGTTGACTATGGAGTGTTGGTGCTTGTGGGTTTTTCTGTGTTAAGTAGTATTTCTGTTTGTCTGTGAGTGTGTGTTCAATGTTTTTCAGTGTTCGTTTCACATTTGCCTGGAATCGTGTGGTTGGATCTGATTTCAGTTTTTGTATGTCATTGGTGTATATGTATTCCTTGGTTTTTGTGATGTATTGCGCTTTATCCATGAGTACTGTTACATTTCCCTTGTCTGTTCTTGTTATTAAAATGTTATCGTTTGTTAACTTTTGTTTTAACCTTTTCATAGTGGCTGCTTCTGTTTGGTTGTTCTTATTGTGTGTCTGCTGTGTTTGTTTTATCATGGCTTTTATTTCTTCTTTTACTACTTCTCTTGTCAGTCCTATGTTTATTTCACAATTATTTTGTTGTTCTTCACGTGTAAGGATGTGTTCAGTTTCTACTATGAGATTTTCTATGTAATGATTGTTTACTTTGCTATTGGTGCAGTGTTTCATACCTTTTTCCAAGAGCATTTTTTCATTTTCGTGTAGTTCTGTCTCTGTTAGGTTAACTAAGCGTGGATGGAATGTGTGTTGGTGTTCATGTGATTTCACATTTAAAATGTAAATGTATTTTTGCGTCTTTTTTACTGTTAGTTTCATTATGTTCTGTTTATGTTTGTTTTGTAAATGTTTCATTGCTGTGTATGTGTTGTGTTCAGTTTTTTCTACTAGTGCCATGAAAACTGCGGCGTTTCCTAGGTTTTTTGCCAATTCTAGATGAGTATCATAGAGCATCATGTTGAGGTGCTGTTTTTTCGAATAGAGCATCTTAATTTCATGTAGTAACCAATATCGTTCTGCAAATGATTTCGACTTTTGTGCCACTGTAGAACTGTTTTTAACATTTACATTAATGTAACTTGGAATTAAATCGTTCTTTTTGCATGTTTTGTTGAATTTTATGTGCTGTATCGTCTTATGGAGTTTCAGATGTATTTTCTTGAACCTGTTGTACACGTTGACAGGGAATGCTTGACATAGCTGTATCGACATCTTCAACCTTTTGTAGTCCTGTCTTCCTCAGTTGAATGTAATATTACGGTATATTAATAATTTTTACTTATGGACCGTCTGACACAATTTTAGTGCCATACGCGTTTCGCCTTTATTTTCTGCAAGGCATCATCAGTGGCCTGGAATATGTACATAACATGCAACAGGAGCGTAATATGTAAGAAATTGTCCACGCAACCTGTAAGTACAGTTCAAAACATTACTACCTAATAGGAAATACCAACCACCTGAACTGTTTATAACCTATAGGCACAGTGACAAAAATGTAAATTAAATAGCTAACATATGTACATATTCCAGGCCACTGATGATGCCTTGCAGAAAATAAAGGCGGAACGCGTATGGCACTAAAATTGTGTTTTATTCAGTTGCTATCAGACGGTCCATAAGTAAAAATTAGGGTAAGAGACAGTGAGATTGCTCCTGTGATAGGTTAAGAGACAGTGAGATTACTCCTGTGATAGTTTTTCACAAAATTTTAAGATAGGCAGAAGAAATTGTTAAATACTAGTGCTTTTAAGTGTGGACTATGAGCAGAAGCCATAGTGATATCCAATGAAAGTGCATCTACATTTCCCCAAGACACGGCACTTATGTTAGAATTGCGTGTGAAACTTGAACAGTGCGGGATATGTAGGTAAATACGCTGTGTGTATGATGTGCGCTGTTTGCGGGAGAAAACAATGAACTGTGAAATGAAGCAACAGTCGATAATGTCACTGCTGCAAACAGTTGAAGAAACTCTCTGGTTGCGAGAGAGAAAATTATTATAATTTTTCGATTTTTCATTATGCCTTCTTTACCAGGATAATTAATTTAAGAATTTTAATTATCATTTTAAGAATAGCAGTTTCATGTTATGGACATAATTGTTGAAATATATTCCCATAAATGTTCATGAGAGAATGAAGAAGATTCTGTGAGTGGATGATTTTTTAAATGAACATACGTCATCATTAATGATATTTATTTGCAAGTGGATCTATAAATCAATTAATTACAAGAATAATGAAAATTTTTCAGAGAATTTTTTTCTAGAAATTATTCCTTTTGTGGAGTCAGTGTCATATGCCCATATTTAAAATTTTTCATCAGGTGTAAACTTAAATTTTACCCATAATTTCGTAATTGAAAGCAAACCTGCACTATAATAAAACGAAGATTAGATTTTTTAAAAAATTTTTGAGAGGAATACATTCGATATGAGCTACAACATAATTTAAATGCCCACAGTCTATTTGGCAATATTTTGCACAATCAGCAGTTGTAACTGGTATTGAGCACTACAAAAAAATTCGCAATTGTCAGGACTGATGGATGTTCCAGTCTAGTACAGATGGAAGAATATAAGAATCCACTCCGATTTTGAGTTCAACGATGAAATATGGACTTCGTTTCCTGAATCCACTCTCTTCCAGGGATTTATTCAGTCAGAACCTTTTCTTATTCCACTTTAAACCTGTTTAAACCTGTTCCATGTTCACGTCCCTGACCATCTGTTCCTGAGTTCATCTTGTTGTTTCTACGACACATTACCAGCTTCTGTCCTGTACCATAAGCCATCGCCTGTTCTCCGTGCCGCCTCTACCAAACGCTGTACGTCGCCTACCCGCTGTCCATACCCAATGTTCCTGTTCCATCGACTTCACAACGAGATCGCCGGCTACATCGTCGAACGAAGAATTTTGTAAAAAATTTTGAGCAATATTGTAAAATTTTTTTTGGCTTTCAGGCACTTTTCCTTCGATCTAATCTATGGAGCCTCTATATATACTTCAAAATTACTGGATTTAGGCTTTCCTATCTTCTTTAACATCTGAGCTGGGGTCTATTCTTCCGAGTTTTCCAGGGTTTCCCTGTGAAGGCCAGTTCCCAAATGGGTAGACCTTTTTCGTAATTACACCAATATACATCTTCCCTGGTTATGTACTCGGGATGCGGGTATACCCCGGTACATGTAAAAGCTACAGCTTAGGTATTCTCGTAACCTACTGTCTTAACATGATACCCATACTCTCTATAGTAAAATTCTATTAATTCAAAATATTCCTCTTTTGAAAAAAACAAGCCAACAAATTTTTCCTGTTAGCTCGCAAAGTGCATTATCATTAACTTTGCTCGCTGCGAGGGGCAATTGTAATATCTCTTTATATTCGATGTATTATTCTGATACAATTCTAACCTTGAATGACGTTTACAAATTTTCTATTTTCATACTCGCAGAATCCATGCGCAAAATAGTTTCATACAATAGCTATGGCATGAGCGCATAATTATTCTTTGTAGTACTCTCTCTGGTGGTTGTTAGAAAAAAAAAGCTTCCGAGATTGTCTTCGTGCCGATTAGCCTGAGCTTGGTTTGCAGAATTGTAATCTGAATATTGAGATTTATGACAAAAGATAACTGAGACGAAATTGTACGATTAAAAGGGTTATATATATATATATATATTGCTCCTTCATACAAACCTTTCCCGAATTAAATCAGAGATTAAATACCCAGACCCAGGAAATAAAAGAACAGGCAGTAAGGACCGGACAGAATCTTATTGCTCAAATTGAGCAGGTCCGCCAACAATGCCAAGAAAACAATAGTAAATTAAAAGCGGAACTAACCGAATATGTATCCGTCAAAATTGACACAATACAAAAACAAGTAGAATTGTTTCCTCAAGTAATACAAGCTCAAGAGGACATACAGTGTTCCGTAGCTATGATACCAAAAATTATAAAATCCCAAGATAATTTAAAGAAGCAATTTGACGAAGTGAAGGAAAAACAGACGACAGTGGAACATAGAATAAATGTACTTGCGGGAAAGTTTTCAGAAATGACATTACAGCGGCAAAATTTTCCTTCGGAAACAATAGAAGAAACTGTGAAAGTAGCTTTACAGTCAATTTCGGAGAGTTCCGAGGAGAATTTTTTCGACAAAGGGTTAAAGGAAGTTCTTGAACAACTTTGCCAAGAATTCTCGCGTTGGAAAGAAAATATAGATAGATCACTAAATCTCTCGCAGGAGGATTTAGAAACAGCGAGAAGTAGGAAACAAAATTCTCAATCTGCGCGTGACATTCCGTCCACGTCAAGATCCGATGTAGACAGAACTGGTACATCACAAGTTAGATTCGATATAACGGATAGCCACAGGGAAGAGTACGAACAGGATGATTTTTGGAATCGTAGTACCGTTGAGGAGAAGATGATTAAACAGAGACAGTTTCAAATCTTTAACCCCGACAAAAAGAATGTTCATCCTGTAGTCTTTATTCGAAGTTTCAGAGGTCTAGTTCCACGATCTTGGACAGAATGGCAAAAGATTAGTTTTGTATCTGGATATATACAAGGATCAGGAGCATTGTGGGCATCCGAACAAACATCTTCTTGTAAATGTTACAAAGAATTTGAGCAGGCTTTTCTAGGAAAATATTGGTCTGCTGGAATACAAGAAATACTTAGGCAGGAAGTATTATATCCTGAAAAGAAATGGCTATGAGCACTATGGGACTTGACTACTTTGGTCATCAGTCCCCTAGTACTTAGAACTACTTAAACCTAACTAACCTAAGGACATCACACACATCCATGCCCGAGGCAGGATGCGAACATGCGACCGTACCGGTCACGCGGTTCCAGACTGTAGCGCCTAGAACCGCTCGGCCACTCCGGCCGGCATTTTATCCTCAGCCTTTCTCATTTTCTAGAGGAACTCTAAAGAGAGATTTTGAGAAATACATTAATAAATCTTTGTATTTGGATGTACCGATTCCTTTGCCGGATAAACTTAGGATACTCAAGTCCAGACTACCCACCAGTATAAGGAATCAGCTGTTATATATAAATGATAAGACTCATTTATGACTACGCTTGATCATATTGATATAATTGAGGATGACAATAAAAGGGCAAGAGAAATGTCATATCAAAGGCGAGTAATAGAAGCGAATCCGAGCTGCAACTCGAATGGGAATGGCAGTAATGGTGGCAGTAACAATAATCATAACCAACTACACTCACTAAGAAGATTTAGAAATGGGCAAAATGCAAACAATAATTATTACCATAACGTAAACTTTTGTAATGGTGCAGCGTGGGGCTATTTTAGGAACAATAGGAATTCTAATCGATATAATCAAATGTATGGCAACACAGGACAGTTCTACCAACACCAGCAGAACAACAACAATAATTACACGAATCAAGCAAGACAATATAGACAGAATTCATCACAGCAACCGATAATCACTGAAGTAGCTGAAGAGACAAATACCAATCGGATCAACAATTAGTCAAACTAAACATGACCGCATCGTGCCGTGGAGGAGCGGTCAGGGGATCTGTTAGGGGCGAAACAGTAAAATTACAGTTGTTAAGATATAATGATGGTGAGCTGTTGACTGAAGAGTTAACAAAGGTTTTAATAACGTGTCATAATGACAGATCGAGTGTTCCGGTATCGGAAGTATTTGTTGAAATAGAGGAAGTTCCAACGAATGTGATATTAGACTCCGCCGCTTCCGCCAATGTCATCTCAGGCGCTCTTTTAAGGAGAATTATTAGGAAGAAGAAGGTACCAATTTTGCCGGTACAGAACTGCAAAATCATCGGAGCGGTTGGAGCACGCTCTCCCAATGTCAAAATACAAACACAATTAGAGATGAAAATGGGAAATGTAGCAATAAAGTGCACGTTCCTTGTAGTGGAGAAGTTATTAGTGGACTGTATTCTTGGTATTGGGAGTATGCAGGAGTACGATTGTCGGATTGATTTTTTGGAAGGAATAGTTAAATTTAGATTAAATGGAGAAGAGATAGCACTGGATGTAAATAGAAAGGAAACGGTGCCTGAGAAATACTGTCACGGTGCCATAATTCAATTAATTGACACTACAAACGGTCGTTGGAAGGAGCTTTCAAAGGATTTGATACAACAGGAGGACTTTAACCAAACAACAATGATAAAAGCTAGTGAATCAAATCAGCTTACCGGAGAACAAAGGCAGCAGCTTCATTATTTGTTAGAGGCATATGAAGATATTTTTGATGAGAAGCCAGGAATTATTAAAGGGTATATTTGTCATCTACAAGTGAAGCCACATCAGACTTACTGTTACACGCACTTTCCGATCCCCTGGCGTTTAGTTCTGGATGCGAGAGACATTAATAAAATAATATGGAGAAAGGGTTTTATTGAGGCGACACATCCATTCCTCGAAACTGATGAAGAACATAAAGAAATGGAATCTTATTTATACCGGACCATTTGTTATTGCAAATATACCAAATCCTGGATTATACTTGTTGGCATATCCCGAATCGAAAAGAATAAAGGGATTATTCCCGCATAATGATATTAAGAAATTTTTTGAAGGATCGTAGATCTGTGATACGAAATATGGAGAAGAATTTAGAGTGGAATTTGACTACGAGTCGAACGTGTATATAAATATCAAGAAGTTTATGTTGTCTAGAGGGTAAGAGACAGTGAGATTGCTCCTGTGATAGGTTAAGAGACAGTGAGATTACTCCTGTGATAGGTTAAGAGACAGTGAGATTACTCCTGTGATCGTTTAGCACAAAATTTTAAGATAGGTAGAAGAAATTGTTGAATACTAGTGATTTTAAGTGTGGACTATGAGCAGAAGCCATAGTGATATACAATGAAAGTGCATCTACATTTCCCCAAGACACGGCACTTATGTGAGAATTGCGTGTGAAACTTGAACAGTGCGGGATATGTAGGTAAATACGCTGTGTGTATGATGTGCGCTGTTCGCGGGAGAAAACAATGAACTGTGAAATGAAGCAACAGTCGATAATATATATTGCTCCTTCATACAAAAGGTGTGTATTTGACATTTGAGAATTAATGATATCATCGATGTATTGCGTAGTTGTTAATCAGAAGGGAACTTCCGAAAGACTGGATACGAACCTGCATTTAATAATCCAAGAGCTCCATTACTTCTTCGGAAGGTTAAACTTCATCAAAACCAAATACCCGCTTGATCTGAGGTTTCCCGACTGATTATACAACGCTCCCAAAATTACGAGGCATTTTATTTGTACAGATTAGCAGACTGCCGCAATGCATGAGCCTGCAGAGAAGAAGAATCATCGCCTGATTTCATTCTAACAAGTAAAATTTCTGAATCATTTCGTGTGACTGACCTATGACTGTGTTTCCTATCATGAATGATTGATTGCTCGAACGAATTGAGAACTACATAAATAGGAGGAAAAATTACACTACTCTTCCTCGTATATTATGCCCTAGCGCCGTTTCCTGACATAGTAATTGGTAGTGTTGTGTCTGATTCACTTCTACTGCTGACTCACCTAGTAGTGAATGTGATCATTGTATACAATGGTTATGTATTTGAATCAAGAGCTTTACTTAACGAGAGGCAAATGGCAATGGGTAGCTGGCAGCAAGGTTGCATCAGCAAGGTTGCCTACCTACAAGGTTGTATCAAGAGGCGTATCCTCGCTGACAACAACCACAGCATTCAATGTTTGCAACTGTGTTTCGTCGTTTGTCTGAAACAGGAAGCAGGAAGCAGGAAATCATGAAGGACGTACCCGAAATGTTCTGACACCAGACGTGGAGGAAAATGTGATTAACACTGTGGAAGGCGACCTCCATGTCAGTACCAGTCAGTTGGCCCACCAGTACAGGTGAAGCCAGATGATCGTGTGGAACATTATTCATGACAATTGTTACTATCCTTATCACTTTCAGCACGTGCAGGACTTGCTAGCGACAAACTTTCAACATTGGGAGTAGTTTTGTCACTGGTTTCTTCACCAGACACCCATGATTCCAGGATTTATGTCATCCACCGTATTCACAGATGAAGCCATCTTTAGACAGACTGGTTTCTTCACCAGACAACCATGATTCCAGGATTTATATCATCCACCGCATTCACAGATGAAGCCATCTTTAGACAGAGTGGTATTTTCAACTTCCGTAACAGTCATCTGTGGTATAATATGCAGAACTCCAATAGTGACAGAAAATCATCAGCATAGGTGCATCCGGAATGTGTGGGCCAGAATAATTGGCGAACGTATTCTGGGACCAATCTTCCTTACACTTCGTCTAACAGGTGGCGTTTCTTGTGGGTGACTTTGCCTCCTCTGCTGCAAGAAGCGCCATTAATGATTGAAAGGGTTACGTGGCTGCTACATGATGGTGATCCAGCCCACTTCCCGTTAACACCGGGACCCATCTCAATCGTGTCTTCTGTGGTCGAGGGATCAGACGGGGGTTCCTGCTCATTTACTGGATCCCAACCCGTGCTGTTTCTGGTTATGGAGCCATCTCAAAAGTATTGTGTATGCAGAGCCCATTCCAGATGAGAAGACACTGCAGCAGCATATTCATGCTGCCATCGACACTGTTCGGATGCAGCCTGCTGGTTTAACGTGTGAGACAGAACTTACTACGGCGCGCACATGCTATACTTGCTACATTCTCACCTTGTGACAGAACACAGCGAGCCAAGCTGTTCAGCGAAGACTGTTCCGCACCAATCCTACTCATAACGCCCATCGAAGAGCACAAGATCTCGCTAGACGCGCGCTTCGCGAGAAGGTTAACACCCCTTATCGGTGTATAGTAGATAAGAGACTGTTGTGATGATATAACAAAAAAATGGTTCTAATGGCTCTGAGCACTATGGAATAGAACATCTGAGGTCATCAGTCCCCTAGAACTTAGAACTACTTAAACCTAACTAACCTAAGGACACCACACCCGCCCATGCACCCGAGGCAGGATTCGAACCTGCGACCGTAGCGGTCGCGCGGCTCCAGACTGAAGCGCCTAGAACCGCTCGGTCACACCGGCCGGCCATGATATAACAGACAGTTATGAAGAAGAAACGTGTTTTATGCATGATAGAGCTCCAGACGGACGTAGTTTGAAGCACTTTATGTAAATCAACAGCTCTGTCAAATCAAAAGTATTGTTCTAGTGTCTGGGGTCAGCACCGAGAAGTTATTGGTAAGTGAGAAATGATCGTGGAACGTAGACACATGCATTCCTATGGCTACGCGGTTCTGTACGTAAAACACGCTATAATGCTAGAGGTGTGCGGTTTTCGGCCTATTACTCATGTGGAATGCAACGCAGTTAATATTCCAGTGTAAGAAATATATTCAAAGTGTTTGACATACATTCTCCCTGCAAGTTCCTCTACGAATAAAAAATGATGATAAACTGTAAAGTGATAAAACTACTCACTTTCACACCAAAGAAAACTTCGATTTTTTGTAACAGAAACACTACATAGGTTTCCAGAGGTGTATGACGCCTTTTGTTTACGAAGTTCAAGCCTGATTATGATTCGGAAATTATGACATGGTCGCAACAGCCCTGTAAAATAATCGTCGACAGCCGAAATTGCGTACGAAAAAAAAGTGACATCTTACGAGGAGATAAACACCATGATCAGTAACCAGAGGAGATGTAACAGTATTACTGCAGTTAACCAGCGCCTTTTCTAACCTGCCTCTTGCACACAGAAGCCATGGCCCGATGTTAGGCTGTATTGCTCATGTCTGAGTAAATATTGCCGTTTCGCCTTGCTGCGTCTCTAGAATGCCTTCTCTCTCCAGTATTGCGTGTATGTAGCATCAGTCTACTCTACTTCTCCAGAACAAGCAATTTTAATGATTTTACTCAATAATCATTCCCTGGTATTTGTCTGTAATTTTATGTATTTCAGTCAATTTCCGCAATTTTACTGGGTTTTCGCTAGTTTAGGTATTTCATGGTACTTCCATCAATTTTTACGTATCACACATCAAATTTTCGTGATTACACCAGGTTTTCCTCGAATTTTTCCGGTTTTCTGTCTTTTCCATATTTTTCCACAGTTTTCCATTTTCCATACATATTTGGTTTTCCACCAGAACATTTGCGAATCTTATACACCAACCTTTTAAAAAATCCTAAGACTCCCACTCTCGACGATGATCCACTTGCATGCATTTTGGATAGGACAAGCACGAAAAGTGTAGTAACAGTCGCTTCGTACCTACATGAAACTGAAGACTCGATTCACGTCCAAGATGTGGCAGAGAAATGGACTACTTCGCATACATTCTCGTTCGTCTAGAGGAGGGTATCTAAACAGGTGTCCCATCGATGGACATGTTTCATCACACATGAGTTGGAAGTCATCTGATGACTGTGGTGTGGAGAGGTTTGCTGTTTACAATTGCATGTAGATAGTGATCTAAGTCACACACAGAACACGCAGTTGTACAGAACGATTTTGGTCCTCTGATCTCACGCAACTCACTCAGTTTGGAACTGGAGCCTGAACTGAACTGAGTGAACCAACAGTATGGTTTCGGTCTTATTAATCAAAAGCACTTTGCAAAATTCGGAACTGGATCCTGAACTCAGTAAATTGAATTAAGGGGATGGTTATGATTTTTCAATTTTAAGCAGTTCACACAGCTCAGAACTGGAACCTGATGTGAACTAACTGAAATAACGGAACTGTTTCTGTCTTCCAATCGAATGCAGTTTGCACAGTTTGAAACTGCAGCCAGACTGAACCAAGTGAACTATCAGAATGGTTTTGGTCTTTGTTGTGAAGCTCTCCACACATTTCACAACTGGAGCTTGAACTTAACTATGCGTGAGACGCCCGCTAAACCCGCTGGGCAGAACAAATGGCTCTGAGCACTATGGGACTTAACATCTGAGGTCATCAGTCCCCTAGAACTTAGAACTACTTAAACCTAACTGACCTAAGGGCATCACACACATCCATGCCCGAGGCAGGATTCAAACCTGCGACCGTAGCAGTCGCGCGGTTCCGGACTGAGCGCCTAGAACCGCTCGGCCACAGCGGCCGGCCTGGGCAAAACAGGTAATTAGGATTGTGGAAAGGGCCAAATAATGTTGCGGTCAGTTTCACCTTCTAATTGTAATTTATTGTAATTTATTAACACATTTACAACAAAAGCGCCACATAGCCGAACCTTGACCAAATGCAACTCTTTCACGGCTGAAGGCCTTCAAACAAGAAATCTTAAAAATCAACAAGATAAAAATGCAGTTAAAATAGGAAATAAAATAATTAAAAAATATATATCACAGGTAGGTGGAAAGCCTCAAGGAAAAGAAGATAGAACAAACATATGCAAGGTGCAATTCAAATGGCTGAAGGCCAAAATTAAATTACAAAATTTTAAAATATATTACCTTAATCTTTTAAAGGTAGAATGCCGCAATGTTTAATCTTGAAAGATAATTTTAAGAATAAAGTTGCAAGGCTGAAAGCCCACAATTAATTTTCCAAAAATTTTTTAAAAAGATAACCATAAGACTGAAATTTTAAATAGCTGAAAACAGATAATTATACACCGGTGGGAAAGACAATAAAGACAACGGCATTCAGAAGCCTCCGGGGAGGTCGGTCTGCCCTCGTTCACTAAGGTGAGAAAGGTAGTGAGTCCAACTACACTTGATCCGTCGGAACCCAACCAGGGGACAGCCATGGACCGACCGACACAACGACTGGCTTGCCATCAATCAGTACTTGAGAACTCAAACACAAAAGGTTACGAACGTGATAATCCACAATTATGTATATACTATCTGTGAAAATTACACACCATGTTGGACAGCGACAACAGGTGAGGAAAGGACGCTGCCTGAAATTACGTTAGTGGCAGGGCAGGTAACCGGAACACTAACGGCCACAAGGCAGAAAATTCCGCTGGTGCTCTCGAATTGTAGTTAATAATAATAATAATGGCGTGGGACGAGGGCCCCCCGTCGGGCAGACCGCTCGCCTGGTGCAAGTCTTTCGATTTGACGCCACTTCGGCGACTTGCGCGTCGATGAGGATGAAATGATGATGATTAGGACAACACAACACCCAGTCCCTGAGCGGAGAAACTCTCCGCCTCAGCCAGGAATCGAACCCGGGCCCTTAGGATTGACAGTCTGTCGCGCTAACCACTGAGCTACCGGGGGCGGACTCGAATTGTAGTTAACCTAGATTGTTAATTGCACCACATGGCGGCTAAATTTCAGCAATAGAAACACTCGGTGTTGCTCACAGGAAAACCTCCCCAACAGCGAACCACCGAAACGAACCATAACAACATGAATGGACGTGGCTTGGGTACTGGAAACCACTACTCAACTTTGACGTCCTGGGTCGTGAACCACGAAGCTCGTAGCGATGGGACAGCTCCACGACACACGCTCCGACACCGCGCAGGAACCGCCAGCGGACCCAGCTGACTGCAGCATGCGGCGATATCCTCCCTGGTCCGCACCAACCGACCGACTGGCCTCAGAATGCCGACATCTAAAATCGTCGTCAGTGGAAATAACGCCAAGTACACATACTACTTGACAAACACTTGCACGAAGACCTGAACAATACACAACAGTAACTGAGCACGCACGAAGACAAATCGGGAGTCGATGCACACACACGCAACCGACTCATGAACGATCGGCGAGTCAAAACGCGTCGTCCAGTAGGACGACGGATCGACGATCCACCAAGACCGCGGCCCGGCTCAAGTGATGCGTGGCGGCAATGGTCGGGCGAGCCATGTCGACGCAGACCTCACTGCTGCTCCAACCCGACTGCACTAGTGCCGCATTGCAACTCCCCGACTGGCAGGTCCGGACTGCGCTCCAGACGCGTTCCAACTGACAGGCAGACCCGAACTCGCAATCCCAACTCACTCACGACAGACAACGACCGGGAAGTAATAGCAATCGAGCGAAGATACTACGAGAGGGGATATATCGATACGCGCTGCTAACGCCGCTCACAGTCGGGCAAAGCAGCAACTCAATGACAGTAGTAATTTAAAATAACGTAGTGAGGTGGAAGTACGTTAATAACAGGGTGTATAATACAAGATGGCGGGGACACGAGCCACGCACGGCTCAATGTGAACTAAGAGAACGGTTTTGATCCTCTGTTCGAAAGTAATTCACACAGTTCAGAACTGCAGCCTGAGTTGAACTAGTGCAGTAATGGAACGGTTTCGGTCTTCCAATATGATGCAGTTCACACATTTTACCGTCAGGAGTGGTGCTAGATCCTGGGACTGGGACGTACTCAGCATCAAGGGAGGAGGTATTCGTGCATGGGTGTGCCTTAACTTCCAGTAAGTAGGGCAATCAAGGAGTAAAAAACGATAGTTCATTGAAAGAATTACTTCTCTGCACAGTTCCTATCCCACAATAGCTCATTCGAATTAGTTTGTTCGTGAACTACACATCCGTAATCATCATCACCTACCGAGCGAGGTGGCGCAGTGGTTAGCACTCTGGACTCGCATTCGGGTGGACGACGGTTCAATCCCGTCTCCGGCCATCCTGATTTAGGTTTTCCGTGATTTCCCTAAATCGCTTCAGGCAAATGCCGGGATGGTTCCTTTGAAAGGGCACGGCCGATTTCCTTCCCCATCCTTCCCTCACCCGAGCTTGCGCTCCGTCTCTAATGACCTCGTTGTCGACGGGACGTTAAACACTAATCTCCTCCTCCTCATCATCATCACCTGCACTTCAGATAACATTAGAACTAATTTTATGGCACACTTCGATTTTCCTGTCTGGACTTATCTTTTTGAAGTCTTTGTACAATCATTTTAATTTTCAGAGATGATTTCTGAATCCTCGATTTTGTGATATGTTCTACTTTCTTCCATTTGCCAACATTGGTCTTCAGTGGTTTTCATTGGGAGTGTTGTTACAATGAAGACTTTGCTTTCACACACTGGAGGCAGTGCTTCAAATCTGCACGTGTTAATCCTGCCTTAAATTTCCTGTGGTTTCCCTGAGCGTCGTTAAGCTTTGTTGGAAACGAACAATCTCCTCCCCCATTCAACTCAGATCCGGGTTTGTGCTCCGTCCCTGATGACCACGTCGTCAACAGGATATCGAATCTTTGTCCTTCTATTTCCTTCTGTTATCTGGAAATCCATTTCTCAGTGTTGTGGTGTCACTGTTCCAAAGATCCATATTATTACGTTTGTGTTATCTATTGCATCATTGTGTCATTTTTTGCGTTACAAGATTCTTGGGTGTCCGCCTAGATTACCTCATAATTTCTGCATGCTATTTCGGCAAACAGACTTGTTGCCATCTTCAAGTGGCCCCTGACGACTGATGCTCTTCTACGGTCGGTATCCTATATACATTGGTCATTACCCCCTCCTTCATTCCGCTCCTGTCGCTGTTTTGCAGCCGCTGCGGTGGACTGAGGCGTTGGAGAGCGGGTGGGGGGAGTGACGCCTGGTTGCAAACAGTGGTCTTCAGTCTCTGCACTATCGCCAACGTGTGCAGACCTCACTGTTTGGGAACGCTTCGCTTCCTCTCAGCCCAGTTCAGGGTTTCTCACCTGAATCAGCTGTAGACTACTGTCTTCGTTAATTACGAGGGCAGTTCAATAAGTAATGCAACACATTTTTTTTTCTGAAACAGGGGTTGTTTTATTCAGCATTGAAATACACCAGGTTATTCCCCAATCTTTTAGCTACACAACACTATTTTTCAACGTAATCTCCATTCAATGCTACGGCCTTACGCCACCTTGAAATGAGGACCTGTATGCCAGCACGGTACCATTCCACTGGTCGATGTCGGAGCCAACGTCGTACTGCATCAATAACTTCTTCATTATCCGCGTAGTGCCTCCCACGGATTGCGTCCTTCATTGGGCCAAACATATGGATATCCGACGGTGCGAGATCGGGGCTGTAGGGTGCATGAGGAAGAACAGTCCACTGAAGTTTTGTGAGCTCCTCTCGGGTGCGAAGACTTGTGTGAGGTCTTGCGTTGTGATGAAGAAAGAGAAGTTCGTTCTGATTTTTGTGCGTGCGAACACGCTGAAGTCGTTTCTTCAATTTCTGAAGAGTGGCACAATACACTTCAGAGTTGATCGTTTGGCCATGGGGAAGGACATCGAACAGAATAACCCCTTCAGCTTCCCAGTAGACTGTAACCATGACTTTACCAGCTGAGGGTATGGCTTTAAACTTTTTCTTGGTAGGGGAGTGGGTGTGGCGCCACTCCATTGATTGCCGTTTTGTTTCAGGTTCGAAGTGATGAACCCATGTTTCATCGCCTGTAACAGTCTTTGACAAGAAATTGTCACCCTCAGCCACATGACGAGCAAGCAATTCCGCACAGATGGTTCTCCTTTGCTCTTTATGGTGTTCGGTTAGACAACGAGGGACCCAGCGGGAACAAACCTTTGAATATCCCAACTGGTGAACAATTGTGACAGCACTACCAACAGAGATGTCAAGTTGAGCACTGAGTTGTTTGATGGTGATCCGTCGATCATCTCGAACGAGTGTGTTCGCACGCTCCGCCATTGCAGGAGTCACAGCTGTGCACGGCCGGCCCGCATGCGGGAGATCAGACAGTCTTGCTTGACCTTGCGGCGATGATGACACACGCTTTGCCCAACGACTCACCGTGCTTTTGTCCACTGCCAGATCACCGTAGACATTCTGCAAGCGCCTATGAATATCTGAGATGCCCTGGTTTTCCGCCAAAAGAAACTCGATCACTGCCCGTTGTTTGCAACGCACATCCGTCACAGACGCCATTTTAACAGCTCCGTACAGCGCTGCCACCTGTCGGAAGTCAATGAAACTATACGAGACGAAGCGGGAATGTTTGAAAATATTCCGCAAGAAATTTCCGGTTTTTTCAACCAAAATTGGCCGAGAAAAAAAATGTGTTGCATTACTTATTGAACTGCCCTCGTACATCTGATGGCACCCTAATTTCAACAGGTTCTTTAATGACGCATTGAGATGAGGAAAGGCATGGCATTTCCGTAGAGTGAGGTCTGACTGTGCAGTAAATGAAGATCACAGTTCGTATGCGGGCGTCGCTACCCTCACGTCCCAATCACCTGCCAGGACAGCCGCTCTTGCAACGACAGGAGTGGACTGATGGAGAGAGTAATGCTGATCCCAGCAGAGATGCAGTCAACTGGTGTCACTGGAAGACGGTAACAAGTGTACTGGCCGCTATACCGTGGAGAACTTACAACCTGACTCTGGTGGACACCCGAGAGTTCTGCCAGTTTGAAACGCATCGGGAAAAAATCATATCGCATGTCATTCTTTCAATCATCACCTCGGACAATTGAATGATGCTCCTATTATTTTCTTATAGCTCAGAATTCACTTCTCTATAACAGCTTAGAACAGACTTAGATTCGCAAAATTTCACACAAGTTTGTTTTTATTAACTTCTATATCCAGTTCGGTATGATTACGTTCAGTCTGATAAACGAGACCTCACACAGTAGCTGACTGCTTTTGCCGGGCATGTCAGAAAGAGCAGACACCATTCATGATTCTTAAACCGTATGGGCATGACGACAGGGAAATTCCGACATCAGCTGCTATCAGCCCCGAAATGAATGCAATGGTGACAAAGAAAATTTTATGCTGGACTGGAACTTGAGCTCAGATTTTACGCTTATAGGGTGGCTGCTTAAACCACTTCGACTATATCAGCATTCTTCCCGTCCAACCAAATTTCCAATGTCTAAAACACTACACAAATAGTGTCCCTGTAGATTGTCATCACTGCTCGAGGACTCACCTGATTCCCACAAGAGATAAAATTAAGAGTGCATCTGTACAGAAGGTATCATCATTTGCCGTCAAGGTGCATATATTTATGTGTGTGGCGTCTGTCCATACCAAAATTTATGCGCCTTGATGGCAAATAATGATACCTTCAGTGCACATGCACTTCTCGTTTGACGTATTGCGGGAATCAGGTGAGGCTATGGGCAACGAGGATAATGGACAAGGGACACCACGTTTGTAGCGTGTGACATATGGCAATTTCGGATGTACAGAGAGTGTGCTGGGATAGTCACAGGGGTTAAGGTCATCACTTGTGATAAATGGGAGACCTCAGATCGAGTCCCGGCCTGGCACAAATTTTCATTTGTCGCCACTGGATTCATTTCAGCAAACAATAAAAGCTGATGTCGGAATTTATCATTGGTCATGTCAGATTTCAGTCGTTTTGAATGCTATATGCCTACTAGATTTACGAGAAACTTTTGAGAGTGTCAGGTAGGAAACATTATATTTTTTACTAAATCTACCCAGGCAGCATTTTAGCACACCAATCAATGCCAACTGACAGCGCCCATCTAGAGCTCCTGATAGGCTGTCGTAACCACTTTATCATAGTGTTACCTCATGTAACGGCTCGTGATCTTGCGGTAGCGTTCTCGCTTCCCGCGCACGGGGTGCCGGGTTCGATTCCCGGCGGGGTTAGGGATTTTCTCTGCCACGAGATGACTGGGTGTTGTGTGTCTCTTATCATCATTTCATCCTCATTCACTCGCAAGTCACCGTAGTGGCGTTAAAGAACTTGTGGAGCGGCGCCCGAACCGCCCCGCGAGGGGTCTCCCGGCCACCAATGCCATACGCTCATAATAACCTCATGTTCTGAGTGTGTCATAGACATTCTTTCAGTATTTATTTATAACCTTTCTAATTTTATCTTTTGTGTTGATTTTAGTCATAATTACCTGATAAGGATAATTCGAAACGCGTCATACGTAAATTAAATATTTAGCGACCAAGACGTTTCCAAGAAAATACTAAATTACTATATCCAAGCACTTCCTTTGTTGTAACTATGTACCCTACTGAACGAAACGCTTAAGAGTGACTGATATCATATTGTCCAGCACTTTAGCACTTAATCCATACTGAGAACGACGTGTTTTGAAGATATCCTTAATGTGGTGTAAAATTTAAACTACTTATTTTCGTAATACGCAACTACAAATAGGAAAAACAACACATACGGTACGCTAGCTTGGCAAACATCTGTAATGAGCCAGAATCTAATGGAATTTCTCGTAACTATAGAAGTCTACTTCAGCTATTGGATTTTAAATTTGTTTATATCTGTTTTCAGTTGCAAACAAGCTGATTCATGTGTTTGGACACATACTAAGTTAATTTACACTCTATCGAAACTTTGGCTTAGATATATATTTTTACCGATTACACATGGAAAGTTTCGTACTCTACCACGTTATACCATGAATACTAGTTTTCCTATAAATATCACTAAACCTTGTACTTCACATTCTCATTTTTATTTCTGTTTTGCAAAATAATATTTTGACATCATTCACGAGATATGTCAACAACTTTTATATTAACTCACCAATCGAAATGAAGTTACATTAATATCATGGCATAACATCTTTAATTTTGAAAAAAAAAATATGTAATTTATAATTTTACCTTGATAATAACGGCAAAGCTTTTCTATTTGTAATATAAAGTGAGTACTTTGGAGTTATGCGAAATGTTACGAAATCTGGTTTCACAGGATACAGTGGATCAGGTTATGGTTGTGGAGGGGGCTGTAATCAGTTACTGTTAGTTGCACAAAACACACAAACTTTTATTTTCCTAAGAACCACTTAATTACACATTGCCTTAAAAGGACCAAATTAAAACAATATGGCCTAGGTAAGAAAACATGTGATCCCTCCTGGGCTGAAGGCCCAAAACCACACCAAAAAAAGAATGGCTGAACATCTGAACACAAATTATAAAAAATTGCTTTAAAAAATACATGCAGCTGAAGGCCACACACAAGACATCGAACAACTCAGGGCTTAGGGCCTGGATAACAAGAATTTCAGATAGAGCAAATTTAAAAAAAAAATTAGTTTTAAACAAATCAATTTTCAAAATTTTAATTTAAGATGGCTTGAGGCCTTATCTTAAAAACATTTCACATAAAAGCTCGGCTGAAAGCCATACACTGGACATCGAACAACTCAGGACTTAGGGTCTGGATAACAAGAATTTAAGATAGAACGAACTTTCAAAGTTTTAGTTATTAAACAAATCAATCTTCAAACTTTTAATTTAAGTTAGCTGAAGGCCTTATTTAAAATTAAAACACACTAAATTAATAGATGGCTTAAGGCCTGCGTAGTACATCAGACTAAAATGAAAATCACAATCTAAAATCAACAGAACAGTGGTGCTCAGAAGTGTTCCAAGGGTCGGCCTGGGGAGGTAGCTCTAACGTAAGATGGAGTGAGACAGGCAGCCAAGATTAAGGTTAAATAATCGGACTGCAACCGGACCCAGGGATGGCTGAAGGACTGACCAACCACCTAATCAATTCCCTTCCGCCCGACCAACGGTACGACAACGGAAAATATGAGCCGGAGACGAAGATACTAGCAGCACTACGTCTTCCAATTGGCGTCTAAAAACAGCCAAGGCACAATAACCACTCTTAAGAAAAAAAAATGTGAACAAACAACTAAAAAGCTGTTGAAATACACGCCATGCTGTACAGCATCAACACAGTGAGGAAAAACACACTGCCGGAAAATTACGCTAACGACCAGGGCAGTTAACTGGGGCCACAAGGCAGAAAATACCGCTGATGCACTTCACTGATAAGTGACAATCAATTTAATTGTTAAATACCGTACAGGAAGACGGCTGCAAAATTTCGCCGACTCCAACACACCATATGTTGCTGCTAGCCGGAACAGCCCAGGAAGCAGCAACCGGCAATGAACGAAGAGATCTCACAGCAGTTGAGGTTTTCATAACAGGTTAACTGATCACTCAACTTCAGTGTCCAGGTTCAGTGAGCAACGAACTTCGTAGCTCTCGCGGCTAGCGCCTCACACTCTGATCGCGCGGGCACGCCACCAGCGGTCCCGGCCTGACCTCACGCTGCGGACACTTCCTGCTCTGTCCCAACCGACCGACTGCCACACACACACCACCACACGGAAGTATAGCGATGGTACAGCAGTACTAGTACCGATAAGCGCTGCTTCTGCCACTGATCGAGGCAAGTCAGCAACTCGCTATGGTAGTAACACAGGGAGAAATAAGACGCCACTCGATTGAAACAAAATGCCAAAGAATAAACAGTATCAACGCGAGACAAGCACAGCTCATATTTAACAGTGGAAGTCTGTGAGTTATCAATTTGAGTCATTGAGTGTTCTACAAGCTTATGGAACAGAGCAAAATTAATATACCTTGTAGATTTGGAGCCAAGAATCACTACTAACATTCGGACCTCGCTTGCTAACTGAGGCTTCTTGCTGTCTACTACTGTGACAAAGACATTCCAAGTACGAAGTTTTTGTGATACAAACTATAGCTTTAATTGTTGTGGAAAATGTGTCTGCTGAACTTGAGAAAGTGGAAATAAAAGGGGATATGTTAAAAGCAACAACAACAAAATTGTAAATGTAACTCCATCTCGGGCTCGGAGCATGGGGCAAAGGGACTGCGAGTGGTCGATGAAATGTAATATTGTACCAGCTGTTATTTCGGTATTGTTTTATTGGGTGACCTGTTTCGAGCTCCAATCACATCATCTTCAGGTCTACACATGACTGACACCAAGTACTGCTCATGTTTGTATAAGACACAGCACCGATATTCGTATATGGTTCTGCAGATATCCGAACTTAATCAGTATGTGTGCTCGTCCTGGTATTTTAAAATCTGTAATCCGTTATTGAGAAATACATTTTAACATATGTTTCGGGGTTGCTCCACCTCAGGGCTTTTATATTCTAGCCAAGGCGGCCATAATTTACATTTATATGTTCTACTTTTAGGTTAAGCCTAACCTGAATCATTTAATACACTAAAAGAAAATTAATTAGTGAAAGGAACTGCATTAACAAGGAAATTAAGTGCCTCGCAGCCCCCATTCACGCATCGTTTTCCTCGACGTATTCGGGTAAACTGGAGCAATGCAAACATAAGGACTGATGTGGCGTCATAAAAATTTGTCGTACACCTTCCCATATTATTTTAGAATTGGGTTGTCGAGACACGGATAAAAGTGTAGGAAGTAATGGCTTGGTTTTAAGAATGCCATTTCATGATCGAAAGATGAGGGAAATTACCCCACCCTGCCTTACCGGTGTTGTTGTTCTGGTTTTCATTCTGAAGACTGGTTTCATATAGCTCTCCATACCACTCAGTCTGTACACACCTCTTCATTTCTGCGTAGCTACTGCAACATACTCCGTATTCAAGTATGTAGTCAAGCTTTCCTTTCCTTCCACAGTTTTTAGTATGTGTCCCATCAACCGATTCCTTCTTTTAGTCTCTCTGTTCCACTAAATTCTTTTTCCCCCATGTCAGTACCTCCTGATTAGTTATTCAGTCCAGCCATCTAATTTTGAACATTTTCATGTAGCACCACGTTTGAAAAACTTTTATTATATTCCTGTGTGAAGTTCTTACCGCCCAGTTTCCACTTCTGGACATAGTAACTCTCCATATAAATACCTTCAGAAAAGACATGTGAATAATCAAATTTATATGCGATTTTAACAAATTTTCTGTTTTCCAGAAACGGTTGTCTTGCTATTACCACTCTGCTTTTGTATCCCATCAGAGCGGAGTAAAATTTCCAGAACTTTTTCTAAGGAATATAAAATTGTATAAATTTAGAAAGACAATATTTTGAGAAACCAATGAGCGATCTGTAACGTTTCTTAGGTCAATTGTCAGGCAGATGGCGTGGGCGGTAGGCTGCTGTGCATCTCCTGCACCACACATTCTGTCATTGATTGAGAGCTGCAGTCACTTAATCGTGGCTATTGGAAACAATAGAACAGGCATGCCGACTTCTGAAAATCTTCTAATGCACGACAAAGCCCGATTGTCACAGTGCTGGTGCAACGGAACGGCTCCTTGAGTAATTTCGATCAGCCGCCACGAAATTTCAGCCTAGCGCCGAGTTACAATGCCCTCTGTGGCATTGTAGCGACTCTGCCTTACTTCTCTGGTTTCTGTATTAAACGTGGTGTCTTGTTGCTTCGGTAGTCCCTCGTCGCACGGTAGTAGCACTCAGGCACCAGGTTCAATGTAGGTTTGTGATCCTGCTGAAGTGGGGTGTGTCGGGATGCTAGTTGTTAAATGTTAACCACGTTTTGTAATGTACTCGTTTTAATGAAGAATACTTTGAAACACACGTCACAGAATTTCCAATACGGCGGATCTTGGCTACGCCATTATATTCAACCCTTTCCAACACATACTCATGATAGATACTGCCCGCAACACGTGGCGTTCACTGATAACTAATACCTTCACTTTAACTTTATATCTTGTTTAACAGCTGGAATATTTACTCGTGACCGTTCTTTCGGAGCCGTCCCCGGTTACTCAACCGTGCGTTTTGAGTGGCGCCTCGCTACTAACTCGCGCTGTCTTCCCGACACACTAGAAAAACCCTACCTGTCTCACTCAGCCAATATGGCTTCACTCGTCTCCTACGCAATATATACGTCAAATCCTTCAACCAATGGGCGTTTAGATCGCTGTTGCCAGGAGGATCTGACGTCACGTTTGCGGACATTGTGTCGGGATGAGATTTTCACTCTGCAACGGATTGTGCACTGATATGAAACTTCTTAGCAGATTAAAACTGTGCGCCGGACCGATACTCGACATACTCGACCTTTGCTGTGGTAAAGCACTTGCCCGAGTTCGAGTCTAGGTCCGGCACACAGTTTTAATCTGCCAGGAAGTATCTATGTGACGGAAGTTTGTCTCGGAACACTGTCTCACATTGTAAGATCCTACTCCCGAATAGTCGGATCTTGTCCCTACTAAGGTTGCACAACATTGCCTCCTATGATATTATCGTTAATGCTCCATGCTGACGCATTATTGTCAGATGTACATGTAACCTGGCTGCTACTGAGCATTCCCGATCGCATAAATGTGCGCAATACTTAGTATAAACACGTGAAGGGAATGCACAGATGCATTACAGAGTGACTTAATATTTTCCCTGAGCTGAAAAAGTGGCTAGGAAGGCAAACTATCGAGGAGCTTCAAAGCAATTTCAAGAAGCATTTCAGTGTTAGACCACACGTACGACAAATGCCTCAATCTACGACAAATGCCTCAATCATTATTTTCATTGCGCTAAACGTAATCATTAGTGCACGTAACTTCTAGTAGTAAATTAATTTTATGTATAGGTTGTCTTCGTAAGAGCGTGCAAAAATGCAACAGCGTATAGAGAGTACTCCATAGAACAACTTGAGGTGGGAAAAAGTGTGGTCGGAGAAGCAAGGTTAAGGGGAGATGTAAGTATACTTGTCTACCGCTTTGTCTAGAATTCCTGTTTACCAGCTTATTTACAACTAACATGCAACAAGTGATCCCGTACTTAGTTGTTTATTCACATGTACATTCTTTATTTCCTGCAAGGATAAGAGGGAAAGAGAAGATTACTACGAAGTATTTCCTGGTCGCCGAATTGGAAGGGGAGGTCCTATTCCACGGATTGACCTGAATCCCCTTGATTATTTCCTACGGTGATATCTAAAGACGCTTGTGTATGAGACCTCACTGGACACGGAATTAGGTGCCAGATTGTAGCAGCCTGTGTGACGTGATTCGAAATACGCCAGGGATGCTTCTCAGGAAGCGTCAGAAACTTGTACGCTGATGTCATGCCTGCAATGAGGTTGATTGCCGTGTGTTTCAGCACATTTTGTAAGGTATAGAACAAATGGTATGTTCATTGTGTCAATGATGGTACTTGCAGTTAACTAATGTAAATAAAAAAGTCAACAGTGATGTGATTTTAAAATGAAATTTTCACTCTACAGCGGAGTGTGCACTGATATGAAACTTCCTGGCAGATTAAAACTGTGTACCGGACCGAGACTCGAACTCGGGACCTTTGCCCTTCGCGGGTAAGTTCTCTACCGACTGAGCTACCCAAGCACGAGTCACGCCCCTTCCTCATAGCTTTAATTCCGCCAGTGCCTCGTCTCCTACCTTCCAAACTTTACAGAAGCTCTCCTGCGAACCTTGCAGAACTAGCACTCCTGGAAGAAAGGATACTGCTAAGACATGGATTAGCCACAACCTGGGGGATGTTTCTAGAGTGAAATTTTCACTCTACAGCGGAGTGTGCGCTAATATGAAACTCCCTGGCAGATTGAAACTGTTTGCCGGACAGAGACTCGAACTCGGGACCTTTGCCTTTCGCGGGCGAGTGCTCTACCGACCGAGCTACCCAAGCACGAGTCACGCCCCGTCCTCATAGCTTTAATTCCGCCAGTACCTCGTCTCCTACCTTCCAAACTTCACAGAAGCTCTCATGCGAACCTTGCAGAACTAATCTGCCAGGAAGTTTCATATCAGCGCACACTGCGCTGTAGAGTGAAAATTTCATCTAGAAATATCCACCAGGCTGTGGCTAAGCGATGTGTCCGCAATATCCTTTCTTCCAGGAGTGATAGTTCGCAAGGTTCGCAGGAGAGCTTCTGTGAAGTTTGGAAGGTAGGAGACGAGGTACTGGCCGAATTAAAGCTGTGGGGACGGGGCGTGAGTCGTGCTTGGGTAGCTCAGTTGGTAGAGAGGTTACCCGCGAAAGGCAAAGGTCCGGAGTTCGAGTCTCTGTCCGGCACACAGTTTTAATCTGCCAGGAAGTTTCACATCAGCGCACACTCCGCTGCAGAGTGAAAATCTCATTCTGGAAATATCCCCCAGGCTGCGGCTAAGCCATGTCTCCGCAATATCCTTTCTTTCAGGAGTGCTAGTTCTGCAAGGTTCGCAGGAGAGCTTCTGTAAAGTTTGGAAGGTAGGAGACGAGATACTGGCAGAAGTAAAGCTGTGAGACCGGGCGTGAGTCGTGCTTCGGTAGCTCAGATGGTAGAGCACTTGCCCGTGAAAGGCAAAGGTCCCGAGTTCGAGTCTCGGTCGGGCACACAGTTTTAATCTGCCAGGAAGTTTCATATCAGCGCACACTCCGCTGCAGAGTGAAAATCTCATTCTGGAAACATCCCCCAGGCTGTGGCTAAGCCATGTCTCCGCAATATCCTTTCTTTCAGGAGTGCTAGTTCTGCAAGGTTCGCAGGAGAGCTTCTGTGAAGTTTGGGAGGTAGGAGACGAGGTACTGGCGGAATTAAAGCTGTGAGGACGGAGCGTGAGTCGTGTTTGAGTAGATCAGTCGGTAGAGCAATTGCCCGCGAAAGGCAAAGGTCCCGAGTTCGAGTCTCGGTCCGGAGCACAGTTTTAATCCTCCAGGAAGTTTCAGTAATGTGATTTTATTCCTGCTATCTCCTTAAGCTGGCTTTTCCGACCCCAGGTTCCCTACCTCAAAATGTTCAGTGGAGCATCGTCTATGTCCTGTTAAATTTTTGCACGCTCTTACGGAAACACCGTGTATACACATGTTTTTTTTATTATTTATTCATGGCCTATCGGAGGTTGAAAAGAAAGCGACCCTCGTACACCTTCTCAGAGTAGCACATGGAGGAACAGAGCGCGGCGTGAGGCACGAGATGGTGCAGTTCCGTCCAAGAGTCGTCGCACACGCAGCACTCAACCCGCGGGCTTTGGAGTCCCTAATCATCACCTCATCGATCCCCAAGGACTCGGTCGACCTCTTCAGCTGCGCGAGGGCCGGTTCTGGACGCTCGTTTGCAGTTGGAGCCACCACCACCGTGACCCACGCCACCCGGTCCACCCTCCCCCCCCCCCCCTCCCAACCATCCGCCCCCAGGGGAAGGCAGGAAGACCGCAGCCCCCAGGGGGCGCGGTCGGCGGAATCTTAAGCAGCGGCCGGGCCGTGATTGCGTCTTCCCTGCCTGCCGCAATTGGTCTCCGCACTGAACTTCTCGGCAAAAGGCTGCCCTCTTTCACTGCGCCAGAGGCAGAGGCCGCGCTAAAATTAGGTTGCTGTACCTCTTTTATACCTTACTAGTAATCAGAGCCGTCTTTGCAATGGTGGCGCTTTATATACTCCAGTAAGAAAGAAACAAAGAAGAAAATTAAAGGACATACCACGTACGCACAAGCAAATGACGCGTTGGTCAACCTCTGGCCCTTATAGAAGCAATTACTCGGCTTGCCATTGATTAATAGAGTTGTCGGATGTCCTCCTGATGGACATCCTGCCACGTTGTGTCCAAGTGGCGTGTCAGGTCGTCACAATCCCCTGCTGGTTGCTGAGCCCTGCCCATAATGCTTCGAACGTCCGTCATTGGAGAAGGTCTGCTGATTATGAGGCTAAACTTGGGTTCGGCAAGTACAAAGACAAGAAGTAGAAACTGTCACCATGTGCATTGTCTTGCTGAAATATAAGCCCAGGATAGCTTATTATCAAGGGCAAGAAAACGAGGCGCAAAATATCTCCGACATTCCGCTGTGCTGCGGATGATAACCAAAGGGTCCTGATATGAAATGAAATGAAATGGCACCACAGACCACTACTCCTGGTCAGGTCGTACAGAGGGAGACAGTCTAGTTGGTATCTCATCACTGTCCGGGGCTTCACTGGTCGTGAGGGCTCATTCAGAAGCGGGGCTCATCACTGAAGACAATGTCAATGAAATTTCAGAAGGGTGACGTGTCTGGAGACTCCTCAGACTGCGGAGTTCGTGTCACGTTTTCCGGACACTTCCCGTGTGTGAGTGAGCTAATCATTACATTGTCATACACTGTCCCTCCTGTGAAATACTTTGCCATAAATTATATTCACAGTTACCGCTTTTTCACTTCAGTATTTGTAGATGATTCCTTGATCTCCCTTAGTATTATTAACCTTAACAAGAATCACACCCTCAACTCACTTTTCTGAGCCACAGTTTGCCCTTTAGTTTCGTTTGCTCACAATTTATTACATACTTGTGTGTTACAGGGGGACGAACAGCATGTCGAACGGTTCACTCGATTCCAATCAAAGGCACTTCATATGTTAGCCCCAGCCCAGTGGCGTCTTGCAATGGTGTTGCCGCTTATGTCACTCACATAACTTATTAATAGCAAACTGTGTTAAAGTTCAGAAGATACATGTCAAACGTATCGCGGAGTAAGGACTTCGGGTGGTAATGACCGTAGCAGTTTTGCGCCCTAAAACCATAACAAAAAAAAAGAGTAAGGACTCGGAAGCTTATGAGTCGGACACGAACTGCATACTCGAAGAAACCATGGTGTCTGAGGAAATGCTACTCCGTGTCACTACGGACTTGGTTCGATGAGAGTAAGATACTGCAGGAATTCGAAAATCAGCGAGTCAGCACGAACAGCGTGCTAGAAAGGAAGTTTCTACAAGACTCAGAGACTGCTGAGGGTAGCGAACTGGAGGAATACGGGTGCGTTTTAGGAATTCATGTAGCATATTCGTCACTCACTAACGAAAATTTACGATAATCAACAGGAGGCTTCGCGATGGATCTTCAGAAATATACGAAATGATGTTGGTGTCGACATATCGCGCCCATTGCTTTGCGGATTTCTTCTAGCAATATGGGAAGTGTAAAATGGTCATGCTTTATAGCTTGCTGTAAATCGGAAGTCGCTTTTAATATCTGCGAAGTTATTGCAGATCTAATTTGACCTTGTAATTCGGACTATGAACGTCTAAGCTTCACTAACGTACAAGCTGCATGTGCACAAACACCATTGCGTCAACGACCAGAATTCGATTTGCTTTCTCTACAATGCGATTAGTCAGTTCTGTGCAAAACATTTCTGCATGAATAACGTCATTTGTTTGAAAAGCATCATTCTGCCCACCCTTCATATAATCTCGTGGTATTATCATATTTTGCAGAGTGTCTTCTCTCTGCCTGTGTCTTCTCTTTGCTTGTGTCTTCTCATGTTTTTCCATGCCAGGGAGGAAGATCGTGCTGGGAACCGAAGTTGAGTGATCTTTTATTTTATTTATTTATTTTCGTCAGGATTCCGTAAAAGCGGAACCTTTATAGAAATGTTTTGTTAGCCACCTGTCAGCCTGCCTGCCTGTCTGGCCGTTAAGAAACCTTTTTCACAGGAACGGATAGACGTATCAAGCTCAAATTTGTCTTATATGCAAGGATCAGCGGTCCCTTGGTGTGTAATCATTCAAACTGAGTAAGACCATTAATATCACAGACTTTGATACTCGCTAACTTACACATCTAACAATATGCAGGTACTTCCCGTTGGCCTTGAACCATGAAATTTGATAAGAAGCAAGGTTTCATAGTACAAGTAAAGGAAAAAATCCGAAAATTGTTAACGCGAAAAGAAAATTTTTGTCACTTTCTATCCCTCCGTCTGTCTGTCCACTGTTGAGACCTCCTTGTTACAGTAACAATAAGACGTATCGAGTTGAAATTTATGTCACACGCTCAAGTTTATGATCTCCTGTCACTGTACGAAATTCAAAAGTTTAAGTCAATACAATTAAAAGATATGGCCACTTATGTGCGATATTTTGATACTCGCTAAGTCAATCATCCTTTGACCCAGAATCACGAAATTTGGCAACAAGAAAGTTTTCACAGAACAAGTGAAGGTACAAATTCGAAAATCGTTAAATTGTAATTATATTACATAAAAATTATATTTTCGCAATTAGAACGTACATTGAATTTATTTTCAAACCTAGTAGAAAAATATTATTGGCTGCAAACATAAAATGTGAGTCGTCGTCATGTTTTAGTAAAAAAAATAAATTTTTTTTATTAAATCTTCTCTCTCAACATATACAGACTGACGTACCCTGCTCGCTTCTTTCTATATGTTCGAGCAGGTCTCAGGAACTACTGTAGAGGTATCGATATCGATAACATGTAAAAATCGTCGAGATTCTCGTTACTCGGGATGGACGAACTAACTATATACATAATTAAATTTGTACAACTATCAGTGGTCAAGTCCTACACGCACTTGCTCTTTATTTTTCTTTTTTAGGGCCTACATTTGATATTCAGCATACCATGTACCTAAAGCCATCTGTCCTAAGCATGGATGATCGCCCGATTGAATAAATGTGCGTCTAACCTCAAATGTATGCTGCAACTGCTTCATATTTGTATCAGAGACCCGGGGATAGCAGCTGAGTCTAACTTTCAAAGCTGGCTTGAGGCACCACTCGGGCCGAGCGTTATCTGTGTGGATTTTCTTAACAACCACCCTCGTAATTGGCTACTTCAGTCTCAGCGAGAGACCCATTTGTTTAAATTTTAGACGTTGAATCGGTGGGGAATTTTGAGGACGAGTAAACAGGCATTGTTCCTCCTGTCTTCTGAGTGGAAGAGGCTTCTGGCAACGCTGTGTCTTGTTAATTGGCCAGTTCACACTCTCCAAGTTGCTACGTGAGTGGAGGCGATGCAGGTTAGTTTTTGTACAGAGTTAGACAACATAGAAGACGTGCTGAGCTGTTCTGTGATGAATATGATGTGCCGCTCCTGTCCAAATTTAGACAGCGCATTTGGATAGGAGCTAGCTCAGATTTTCTTATTTAGGAACTTTCTGTAATCTTACAATTTGTTAGAAGCATTATGGGGTTAACACGAGTGATATGTTCAAATCTGAGCGAATTCCTAAGGGACCAAACTGCTGCGGTCGTCGATCCCTAGACTTACACACTAATTAAACTAACTTATGCTAAGAACAGCACACAAACACCCACGCCCGAGGGAGGATCTGAACCTCCGGCTGGAGGGGCCGCACGAGTGATCATTTTGCTCTCCTTTCAGTAAATTCGGCTAGGGCAGCGCTTGCTCTTTCCTCGGTCACAGCTAATTTCGTGCATCACGTTTCCATTTGAGTTTCGTAGCTCTTACCGCAGCAAGGCACGAACCAAATTTGTCGACTCAACTTCTGCTAAAAAATGGCGAATTTTACCTTCGGTTATTTGGTAATTGAATCTCTGTAAGTGAGCATATGCGTGTCCAAGATGATAATCCTCACTGTATAATGACGATTAATGTAATTCTCTCGTACGGAACTTAGTGTGAAGATTTTATATGTGAAACATGTTTAATGAAGGTCAGGATTATGCCCATTTTGTGAATGAATGACCTCCAACGCCCTTTTCCCCCAGTCTGCATAACAGCACGTCTTCCCTCATCCTGTGATCACTATGAGAAAAAGTTACTAGGAATCATTTCGTAAAGTCCTATCCCTGATCTATCGACCTGAAGTCCGGTACTCAGATTTCTGTAGCGTGCTTTCTTCGTGATACAACGTAGGGCTAAAATCCAATTAATACTTCTGTGACTTCAGACGATGTGGCAGTCAGTGGAACATAAAGAGTGTATAAAATTGCACTTATTCAATAGGAAGATAGTGGCTACGAAAAGTCCCTGTCATAAGGTGAAAATCGTTCCACTAGTGAGCGATATTTAGACGTTTTGACTGTTACGTAACAGCCGGCCTCTTTTAAGTTTATCGAGCTGATGTTTGAATTCTGTTACCATACAAACTGCGTACACACACACGCCATCACACCATCGTACCATGGTGCCAACAACAAATGTGCATTCGCTCACTCCCTGACTTCCCTTTCTGGTAAGGTAGGCTACCTCATGCGAAGAAGATAGCCTTCCATTGGTTGAGCCATTACCATACCCGTATCGGCTTTCTCATATTCTTTCAAGTTCACATTGTTTTAAACATTCGTGGCTCTTTTGAGTTCAGTTTATGAAAAACAATTATTGTCTCTTTCCATTGGCTTTCCTATTTTTCGACTATTTTTGTATTTTAAAGGTAATGAAATTCAGTTTCACTCTTTCAACTTAGCCTCCTCATTGTTTTCGCCAACCAATAGGTGTCCTGAATCATACAATTGTCGGGTCATCAGAAAAACGTCACAAACATATATTAGGTCATATGTCACAATACCACACAATAACAAAGCAGAGAAAAAATTTATTACAATCGAAAAGGCTATTCCATAAATGTCTAACTTTGTTGCCTCACTGCAAATAGTTTATCAAGCGAGGGTAGTATCGCCGATTAGTGTGAAACCCACAGTTGGTGGTGAGGTCATTAGTGAAAGAGCACAGGGTTGGAAGGAGGAAGGATATCGGCCACTCCCATTCAAAGAACCCATTCTAGCATTCGCCTTAAATTATTTAGAGAAATGACTAAAATTCTAAATCTGACTTTCCGCAATGGAATTGGATCTATCTTCCCCCAGAATACGAGCCCATTGTTTCAGAATTCCGTAAACTCACTAAATTTCTTTTACCGAAATGGTAAAGGATACTACGTGTTCACTGTGGGGAAAAGGAACTGTTCAAGTGAAGATACACAAGCAGACGAACTGGCAATGAGCAAATCTAGGTGAACGAAAGTGATGAGAGCATTTACAGTGGGAGTGGAACAGAAATCACACCCAAAAATGAGAGGCACAGTTTCTTGTTGGTAACTTACAATGTACTGAAACGAATTTTTCACTTAGTGGACGTTAGTTTTCTAACCGCAACAAAGTGTTCTTGGGTTTCTACTACTTGATTCCGAAAATCGCAGAAATTTAAATGGAAATATGTACCCTACAGTAAGAAGACTAACGATCCAACAACAATTATTTCTAATGGCTGTCATCCAAAACATTACAATTCGCTTAACAGCTTGTCGGTCCACCTCTGGAACATAGGCGGAGGTAACAAGTCATGCGATACCTCCTAACATCGTGTCGGCATGAAATCAACAAGTCTTTGAAGGTAACCTTCAGAAATGTTGAACCACGCTGTCTCTATAGCCGTCCATAACTGCAGAAGTGTTGTCGGTGCAGGATGTTGTGGATTAATCGATCTCTCCATTACGTCCCATAAATGTTCGATGGGATTCATATTGGGTGATCTGAGTGGCTAAATAATTCGCTAGAGCTGTCCAGAATGTTCTTCAAACTAGTGACATGACGCATTGTCATCCACAAAAATTCAGCCGTTGTTTGAGAACACGAAGTTCATAAACGGCTGCAAATGGTCTCGAAGTAGCCGAACATAACCATTTCCATGAGAGGTTCAGTTGGACCACAGCACACAGGGCATTTCGTGTAAACATAGCCCACATCGTTTTGCAGCCGCCACCAGCTTGCACAGTGCCTTGTTGACAACTTGGATCCATGGCTACGTGTGGTCTGCGTCACGTGCAACCATACCATTAGCACTTATTAAAATGCAGTCGAGACTCATCTGACCAGGCCACAGTTTTCCAGTCGCCTAGGGTCCACCCTACATGGTTACGAGCCCTGGAGAGGAGCTACAGGCGATTCTGTGCTGTTAGAAGAGATACTTGCGTTGGTTGTGTACTGCCATAGTCCATCAACGCCACATTTCATAGTACTGCCCTATCAGCTACTTACATCGTACGTCCAACCTTCTTTTCTGCTGTTATTTCAGTCAATGTTGCTTTTATTTGAGCACTGACGCCGGTCGGTGTGGCCGAGCGGTTCTAGGCGCTTCAGTCTGGAACCGCGCGACCGCTACGGTCGCATGTTCGAATCCTGCCTCAGGCATGGATATGTATGATGTCCTTAGGATAGTTAGGTTTAAGTAGTTCTATGCTCTAGGGGACTGATGACCGCAGATGTTAAGTCCCATAGTGCTCAGAGCCATTTGAACCATTTTTTTCAGCACAGACAACTATACGTAAACGCTGCTGGTCTTGTCGTTAAGTGAAAGCCGTCGGCCACTGTGTTATCAGTACCTGATCTCTGCTGTTCTCGGCACACATCCGACACTGTAGATCTCGGAATACTGAATTCTCTGAAGATTTCAGAAATGGAGTGTGCAATGCGTGTAGCTCGATTATATTTTTCTAATGGTAGAGTACCCTCGCTCTCGTTCCATGACACTTACTTTAGAGGAGACAACAATGTTGGTTATGTGTAGAAGATAGTTTCATGTAAACATTGCGATAATCCAAATAATCAACGCACTTCTTCTAAAGACTAAATACATTTTACAGATTCAGGTACTGTTTCAACGCAAAAACTACATTTTCTGTCGTATTCTAGAAAATTGCGACACTTTTGACAAGCGTCATAGCTGGGGTAAAATAATTAATTTGAGTCTTACAACCATTTTTTGTAATTACTCTCAAGTCGGTAACCAATCATTTGCAAACAATTGTTTTTGAATATGTTTTTCTATTCAACATTAGCTTCAGTTCCCCCCTTCCCTGCCCTCCTGACACTTACATTAGAGTTCACAGTCATGTTTTATGGATGGAAAATAACTTGATGTCAACAGTTTGATAATCGACGTAAACATCACACGTTTGTACTGTTGACTTTTTTCGGAGACTTTTTGTAATATTTTGGCATCATAAATGCGGAAAATAATCAATAAAATATAGTATCTTAAGCCAAGTGTGTTCCAAAGATCTAACAACGTTTTTACCAGTGCAGACACTTCTTGGTGACAGTCAGAGCAACTCGTGGTACAGATATGGAACATGTGACGCTTTTGAACAGTGGAACCATCAGTTGATAACGGCAAGCATCTGGGATATATAATAGAAGTTGATTTTATTTCCGATTTTCAAAGTTTACGGAATAGTATTTAAGGTAACACTCATGTTTGACAACTTTGTATTCTTCATTCATTATTTATATTTCATAAGCAAGTGTTTGTTTTTAATTGTTTGTGGAAAAAATGTTACATACTCACTCCAATATTCCATAGAGAATGATAAATAGCTTCGAAAGAAATTTAATAATATGGTTGGTGATCTCGTCCATAAATAATTCTTTTTTGTGAGGTCAGTAATGCAAATATAGGTGGCAATACTTTCTGTAATTTAGGAAATTCAGATACTTTGACATATTCTGTGATAAAAAAAAATATTTCGAATACTTTTAGGGCAGCCCAGATGAGGCTTACATTGTAATTGTTATATGAGGCCCTGACTGGAAAAGAGAGGGGTGTATGACGCGCTTCTTGATCAATACTTCATGTTGTTCGGTACTTCTGAGCATAGCCCAGATGCAGCTGAATTGTATTTGGCTCTTCCATTTTAATACCAGAGTTTCATTGGAAAAGAGGAGAGGAAGTGGAATATTATGCAATATGTGTGGTCTATTTTACATATACAGTGGCTACGTTTAACCTTGCAGTCATTTCAGTATTGTTTCTGAGGTAAATATGTGTACGTAAACAATGTAACTTGACACAATTTTCACAGCAGAGGTGTATGTTTTCGGAAATAATGTACACCTTTGACTTAAACTTAGGGTTCGAAATCTTTTACTGTGTATTTGGTGCTACTATTCATACTACACTCTGTTTTGTTGCAGATAGAGAAGTCGGAAATTATGTAATTTGTCAGCATTTTGACACATCATTTGAATACTATGCTTCGATTGGCTGGAAAGAAGAGGAATCGTGGGGTAGAAAACACGCAGGTGGTTTAGTCCATCAACCTGAATTTTTAATATTGCACTAAGACTGGCTAGAGAAAAGTAGTACTTCATTGAGTGATTGGTTGGAGACAAGGGACGGAGAGAATTTTTTAACTTTTTCCATTAGTCCAATTAGAATATTTCTACTATCTTGGATCTTTTTTAATACTGTGCTGTGATTGGCTGGAGATATGGAGAGGACGTGGCTTCCCACTGTTCAGGATCATGATGTCACTGACAAGGATAATGACATCAGTGGTAAGTGCGATGAAGTCACTAATGTTATAATGAGTTCAAGGTTATCTATGACACCACTGATGAGAATGATGGTGCAACTTTTCAATGACAGAGCAGACAGGGTAACACAAAAGTGCACCAGACAATTAGTTTCCCTGCTACTTCTATTCCTCTTCATTGCCACAATTACGTGACGCAGTTTTTGACGTATTACTTTTAGTTAGGATTTTTCTATAAAATTCGTTAAATTTCATCATCATTTTAAAGGTAAAAGTGGAATGTCTCTGTATATGACCTCACTAGAGCCTATCGGACGTACTAAACTCCATGTAGTCAGTTCTCTTTCGGTCAGTTGCCTGACAAGAAATGTATAGGAGCCAGTGATCGAGCTCTAACAATTGTCAGGCGCCGATAAATTCAGCGTTGAGCACCTTGAATGAAAACAACTACAACAAAACACCTACCATGGATAATTCTACAGAACTGTGAAAGTTGGTTTGTGTGCGGCCTGAAGAAGTGAAAAAATGTAGAAACCAGAAGCTATCGGCCCCTAATTATTGGCGCCCTCTGCCATTCTCTCACTTATTTTGCGATAGTTGTCTGGTGCCTTGGAGTAAGCAAAATTTTGTACGTTGTAGAGGATTGACTTGGCAACCTGTCCGAAAATATTACTTTAAATGTGAAACGCAGTTCCCTTACTTTATATACAAAAAATAATAATTTCACTTGCTTTGCATTTTCTCAGATTTCTTCGATTTATACAGCTAAGGGCCTGATTTTCAACAAAAGCAATTTTCGTTGCATAAGTAGATGTGGCTGGAATATAGATGACCCTCACCCACGATCATCTTGCAAGAAGTTGTTTGAGGAGCCACACGTTTTGGTTACAGTTTGTCAGCGATTACCATACACGTAATTGTAATGCCAGAAACAGAAGTTTCGTTCATTAATCTTCATTAAAATTGACTTTGGACTAGATAGACGTCAATTAGGTTGCTACCAGCTTTTAAAACAATTTAGATAAAGATGTAGAATGTTTGGTCCATAAAGAAGTTTGTTTTGAATGAAAACAGAGGAAGTTCTCCATTCCATAGAAAAATTTTCGTTGCGAAACTCACAGCCTCCTTACTTTATAAAACAGAGAGCATGCACGTATAATTAAATGCAAATTGTAAATCATTTCAAGGACAGGAGAATCGCAATTCCACATCTCATCCAGTAGAGCCAGCCATGGTAACGTATTGTGGCGTTCAAATCAACTTTCGGGTTGACGACAGCAGCATTCAATAGTCTATAAATTGAATTTTACTTCGCCATCACTATGCACGATGCAAATTATCAAATGAACATATAACGAACTCAGCTCTCCTAAGAATTTCCTACTGAAAAAGCCAGTTATGTAAAACAGAAGAAAACTACATAGGTATTCCCCGTGAAAGATGTGATGTGTGTGAAACATGCTGACGACAGACACACTCACTTTTGACGTCAACAGAATACCTTGTAGGTGCGGTGGACTCGTAACATAACCCGAAATCGATAGGGCTATGAGCTGTGCGCCACGTGCCGTTCCACTCCTTCCACCGGCTCGAGAGTTCCCGCTGTAGGGTTGGATCGTCGGCTTCTGCTGTTGCTCTCAACACCCCCTGTGCGCTGACTTTGTTTACAAAGTTGCATGTCACGCGAGTGTGACGTCGGCAGCATGAAATCAAACACAGCATACCTCGCCAGATGTAGTGGAAGCCGCGTTCTCAGCATGTGTGACGCTCGCACTGCACAAAACCATCGACATATGACGGTACGCAGCTGTGGAATCACCCGTCTAAAACAGAAAAGGTGTATAATCAGAAATTTATAGTTAAAGCTTCTGATCTTCACCATGTACCCAGCAGTCTTCACATGCCCACTCCAAAGCACAGTATTCACCGCATAACGTATGAAACTGAAGTCAGTTAGACATCAGTAACGAAGATTTTACAAAACTCAGAGAGTGAACTTCTGATGCTTGTGCTCACTTTCCGATGCATGTGTTGGTATGGGTGTGCTAAACAGCAACCTTACAACGTGCCGGGTAATATGTTGAATACATCCCGTAATCTCTTTATGTTATCACCAGCAGTTGCCTTATTCTTTACAGAATGCATTTGACATAGCTCAGGAATTGTTAAAGCTGTGTCCAAATGAAAGGCACAATTATCAGTCGTAGACTTCCAAGGGCTGTCTTAGTTTGACTGACATCATTTGAGTATTAGCACCCGTCATTGTGAGACACTAAAAGAACTTAAATACCAACGTTTTGGCTGTCTTTTCAGCGGTCCTCTTCAGGGTGATTGAGTACTGGTTTCTCATGATGGTCGTTTCCTATACTGAGTGATTCAGCTGACCCTACCCTTGGGTTTTATGCATCCCTCAAAGCCTTGTAATACCACATGCATGATTTTCTCTCTCGCTATGCACAAACTTTCAGTAATACATGAAAAACGACTAGGACATTATTGTAGGAAATTTAATGTAGTTAAATTTTATACTGGAATTCGTTTTCGCTAGAGGCCATAGTTTTAGAACTATTGAAGAAAAACATACGAAGGTAACAATTAAAAGCTTTTTTAAATCCCAGCACAAGATCTAACTACATTCAATTTCTTACAAAAAGGTCCTGTCCATTTCTTCTGTAGGTCTCTTAGTTTGTGCAGAGCGAGCGAGAGAATCTGAAAGTCCTGAGAGTGGTATTTGAAGCCGTCGTGGGTTGCATAAAACCCAGTTGTGAAGGCAGTTGAATCATCCTCTATAAATGTCGTGAAGTACAGTATCAAGCGATGAATTTGCTAATACTAAACCTGTTAATCCTCCGATTCTAAATAAGAAAATGAACCCTAGTCCTGTCTTATTTCCGTTGCCAGATGGCTGCCGACGTCACATTCCGGGATGCCATTGGGCAGTTCGAGGTAAAGCTTGCTATGGAGGGGTTTTTGTACGGCAGGCTACTGTCTGTGCTACTCTGACAGGTGATTGGTTCGCAACAGCTAATCAGTAGCTGTACACGGAGGTAATGTTTCCCTGCACAGAGATGGTAATGCTTCACAGCACTCTCTTGCGGCAGTTTGTTCGTACTGTTGAACCCAGGTCAAGTGGAGCTGCTAGCTGGAGAATACACGCGGCCCAGTGGGCTGCCTGTCGGGAACTTGCAGCCATCTGCGCTGTTCATGTCGTCAGAGAGTTTAATTATTTCGATTGCGTATCTTATTTTTCTCTGCTGCATTCACTGCTGAAAATTAACGGATCGCAAACGGTGGTGGTGGTATTCAGCTACAGCTGCTTTCCAGAATGAGATATTCACTCTGCAGCAGTGTGTGCGTTGATTTGAAACTTCCTGGCATATTAATACTGTGTGTCGGACCGAGACATGAACTCGGGACCTTTGCCTTTCGCGGACAAGTGCTCTACCATCTGAGCTACCCAAGCACGACTCACGCCCCGTCCTCACAGCTTTACTTCTGCCAATACCTCGTCTACTACCTTCCAAACTTTACAGAAGGTCTCCTGCGAAACTTGCAGAACTAGTACTCCTGAAAGAAAGGATATTGCGGAGACATGGCTTAGCCACAGCCTAGGGGATGTTTCCAGAATGAGATTTTCACTCTGTAGCGGAGTGTGCGCTGATATGAAACTTCCTGGCAGGAGAGCTTCTGTAAAGTCTGGAAAGTAGAAGACGAGGTACTGGCAGAAGTAAAGCTGTGAGGACTGGGCGTGAGTCCTGCTTGGGTAGCTCAGATGATACAGCACTTTTCCGCGAACGGCAAAGGTTCCGAGTTTGAGTCTCGGTCAGGCACACAGTTTTAATCTGCCAGGAAGTTTCATACAGCCGATTTGTTGTGTTGCCCCAGACGCACGTAGCGTTCTTGCTCCGACATTCGAGTGCTAATGGGTCTCTCGGCTTCACTACCGTAGACTTCACCGTAAACACTTCGAAGTTTCATCGATCTCTAAAGTGTGTAGAGTATCTACAGTATCATCAGGATTGCAGCCGATCTGTCAGATACATCATTTCAAAATTTGGAGTTGCGCCCTAGACTGCTACTTTTAAAAAGTCCGCCATGTTAGTACATAGCCTCAACGCTTTCCCCCTTCCCCAGATTATATTTCCGCTTATCTATCTGTTTCTGTTGAGAAGGATGCTTCCACATCTAGGAACCACCCTTACATCCAAGCGATCAGAATGTTTCTTAATTTTACCAGTATTCCAGTTCATTATTGGTTTTGCCAACTTTTATAGGGGTCTTTGTCTCCAACTAGTTTCTACAGACAAGATAATTCGACTATTCTAGACTTGGGCATGCACTGAAAGTGATGTAACCAGTTGTTGGTGTACTTTATTGTTTTATCAATGATTACCTCAACACCAGCTCTTCTGTTATGTTTTTCATCTCGAGGTGGTTAAGCAGTGAATAATCTGCTGTATACCGCACGGAATTCATATCGTCAGTATTTCATCGTTCGGAAATCTTTACAGCCCAGTTTTCGCTCCTATACAGCGATAATGGTACTGGTTACATTAACTGCTTACGTAGAGTTACTTTGAGTACTTTGTTGCTATGTTTTCGCTGTACTGTTTCCATGAAACACATAAATCAGCTATCTTTGTTGTAACGAAGGAGTGAATTATAATAATCAGAAAGTTCAAATAGGAAAACTCTGAGACGTGCTCAATGATTTATTTCTTAATAGCAAATCTTGCTTGATTCTTTTAGGTCATTATTTTGGTTCTCTCTGTAGGTATCTGAGTTGAGATGCTTCAGCGGGTCTTACATTTCATCCTCTCAACTATCTAGCACTAACTCATCATAAGCAATGTACAACGTGACAATCATTGAACTGTGGGAAATAAAATCGTCATAACTTCTGAACGGCTTGCGTTACAACGCTCAGACTGCGGGACTGGTCGCGGGCATGATGTAAATTAGTATGCGCATGCATGGTTCGGTTTAGCAACGAAGCTCACTTTCTCTTGGGTGGGTTCGTCAAGAACCAAAATTGACGCATTTGACGGACTGAGAATCTGCATTCCGCCATCGATAAGTCTTTTCATCCTCAACGGGTAACCGTGTGGTGTGCAATATGCAGTCGCAGAATAGTCGGTGCAATATTCCTTGATGGCACAGTGACTACCGAATGGTACGTGAAGGTTTTATAAGATGATTCCCTCCTCATTATCCAAAATGTCCCATATTTCGACAATATGTGGTTCATGCAAAACAGAGCTCGACGTCATCGAAGTGTTTGATCTCCTGGAGGAACACTTTGGGGACCGCATTCTGTATCTGGGTACCCAGAGGCCACTGGATTGGGCTTCGATTGGCCGCCATATACTCCGGATCTGAACAGATGCGACTCTTTTTTGTGGAGCTATATTAAAGACAAGGTGTACGGAAATAACCCCAAAACCATTGCTGAGCTGAAAACCGCCACTCAGGAGGACATCGACGGTATCCATGTTCCAAAACTTATGCGGGTCATGCAGAATTTCGGTATTCGTCTGCATCACATCATCGCCAATGATTGCAGGAATATCGAATATGTCAGCTAAGTCCGAACATCTATAGTGACGTTTATATGTTGAATAAAGTGTGTGTACGTTGCAGTTTGTCACTAATTTGCGTTTTTTTCATATTTTTCAATAATTGTCAGCATGTAGATTACGATTAGAATACTGTAACATATTACAAAAAGCTTCTTTATCCCTGTCTGGCACCTAGTGATGGCTTTGTTTTGTTGTCGTGATCTTCAGCTCTTGGTGCAGCTCTCAACGCTAGTACATCACGTATAAGTCCATCCATCTCCGCGTAGCTAGTACAACCTGCATCCACGTGAACCTACTTGCTGCTGTCAAACAGTGCTTACCCTCAGCACCTTTTACCTCCCTCCCTCTCCTCCCACTTCCCTCCATTACCAAATTAACTATTCCTTGATGCTGCAGGAAAAGTCATATCAACAAATCGTTTGCTTGAGTCGTGGTGTGCAGCAGGAAGTGTAAGTGACAGAAGATCTCGTATTTGAATCCTTAGTTTATGCTAGCAGCAAGATTACAGCTTTATTTGCTTACATTCTCGTACAACTGATTCAGAATTTTTTTTCATCTCTAACGTGTGGTAATTCTCCTCACCCTGCTAAAATATTCCTCTGTATATCTTTTTTAAAAACAATTTTGCAGTTAATAAATGAATAGGATATTGGGCAGTTGAAATCTCTTACTTTCTCGGTCACATGGGTAACAGAATCATTGACGATTTTCTCCAGAGTATAATGTCCAGTACAATGAAGACTCCTTGCTATGTCTGGCCACGCTGCCTGTAGCCTCGTACTTGTCCCTACCTCAGGAACTGATGCGTGGCTGGTGAGTTCGGTTTTCGTATACAGGGTGTTACAAAAAGGTACGGCCAAACTTTCAGGAAACATTCCTCACACACAAATAAAGAAAAGATGTTATGTGGACATGTGTCCGGAAACGCTTAATTTCCATGTTAGAGCTCGTTTTAGTTCTTCCACTTACGCTCAATGGAGCACGTTATCATGATTTCATACGGCATACTCTACCTGTGCTGCTAGAACATGTGCCTTTACAAGTACGACACAACATGTGGTTCATGCACGATGGAGCTCCTGCACATTTCAGTCGAAGTGTTCGTACGCTTCTCAACAACAGATTCGGTGACCGATGGATTGGTAGAGGCGGACCAATTCCATGGCCTCCACTCTCTCCTGACCTCAACCCTCTTGACTCTCATTTATGGTACGCAACCCCGGTACAAAATGTAGAGACTCTTCGTGCTCGTATTGTGGACGGCTGTGATACCATACGCCATTCTCCAGGGCTGCATCAGCGCATCAGGGATTCCATGCGACGGAGGGCGGATGCATGTATCCTCGGTAACGGAGGACATTTTGAACATTTCCTGTAACAAAGTGTTTGAAGTCACGCTGGTACGTTCTGTTGCTGTGTGTTTCCATTCCATGATTAATGTGTTTTGAAGAGAAGTAATAAAATGAGCTGTAACATGGAAAGTAAGCGTTTCCGGACACATGTCGACATAACATATTTTCTTTCTTTGTGTGTGAGGAATGTTTCCTGAAAGTTTGGCCGTACCTTTTTGTAACACCCTGTATATGATTAATCACACGCGAGCATCTTGTTCACACTATGTCTGTAGATGTTCTGCTTCTTTGCTCTATTTTTTTATTGAAGCCTAGTAGCATAGGAATTGTATTCTCGGTCCTTGCTGTGTTTCCGCCAGCCTATGTATCATATGGTTGCTTAGTTCGGTAATGTATGAGTATCACGAGCTTCACAATGTTCTGCTTGCCAGGTCCGCTCACACGCCTGCCTGTATTCTTGACGTGAAGCCTCGTAGTTCACTGCAAAAAGCGATCCAAAGCTTTATGGTTAAAATACACTGTATCTATGGTCCATCAACATCCGGTAAGTCTACATCTACTTTCATATTCCGCAAGCTACCGTAAGCTGTACCACCACTAAGCGTTTCTCTTCCCTGTTCCACTCGCGATTAGAGAGAGCGAAAAATGACTCTCTATATGCTTCCGTACGAGCCCTAATTTCTCTTATGTTCGTGTCCTTACGCGAAATGTACGTTGGCTTCAGTCAGTTTCAAATGTCATTTCTCTAAATTTTCTCAATCCTGTTCCTCGAAAGGAACGTTGCCTTCACTCCATGAATTCCCATTTGAGTCCCCGAACATCTCCGTAATACATGCGTCTTGATCGAGCCTAATGGAAACAAATCTAGTAGCCCGCCATTGAACTGTTTCGATATCTTCCTTTAATCGGACCTAATGGAGAACCAGACGCTCGAGTAGTATCCAAGAATGGGTCACGCTGGTGTTCTATATGCGGTCTCCTAGATAGATAAAGCACACTTTCCTAAAATTCTCCCACTATACCGAAGTCGACCGTTCGCCTTCAACGCTACAGTACTCACGTGCTAGTTCCTTTTCACATCGGTTTACAACGTTACGCTTTAATTGACCAGACTGTGTCAAACAGCACACTACTAAAGTTGTGTTCGAACGTCATTCTATTCCTACTCCTCAACTTATATATTTTTCTCCATTAGGAACCAGCTATCATTCACCACACAAACTAGAAATTATGTCTAACTTATCTTCTATCCTCCTACAGTCACTCAATGACGACATCTTCCCGTACACCACAGCATCACCAGCAAACAGTCGCAGGTTTCTGCTCACCTTGTCTCTCAGATCATTTATGCATACATAGAGTAACAGCGGTCCTGTCACACTTTCCTGGAGCACATCTGACGATTCCCTTGTCTCTAATGAACATTCGCCGCCGAGGACAATGTACTGGATCCTATTATTTAAGAAGTCTTGGAGCCACTCACATATCTGGGAACCTACTCCGTATGCTCGTACCTTCGTTAACAATCTGCAACAGGGCGTCTTGTCAAACGCTTTTCGAAAATCTAGGTACATGGAATCTGCCTGTTGTCCGTCATCCATAGTTCGTCGGGTATCACGAGCAAAAAGGGCAAACTGTGTTTCACTCGAGCGATGCTTTCTAAAGCCGTGCTGATCTGTGGGCAGTAGCTTTTCCGTCCCAAGGAACTTTATCATATGCAGCGTGAGGAAATGTTCGAGAAATCTGCAGCAAACCGATGTTAAGGATATCGGCGGTAATTTTATGAGTCATTTTGTTTTATCCTTCTTTTATATAGGAGTCATCCGAATTTTTTCCAGTCGCTTCAGACTTTCCGCTGAGCAAGAGATTCGAAATAAATGCAAACTAAGTGTGAGTTAGTAAAACCGAATTTTCATTCAATCCGGATCTGGTGACCTATTTGTTTTCAGCTAATTGCTTTTCTACGCCAGTGACACCTATTACTACGTCCTCTATACGGTATTCTGTGCGATGGCCAAAAGATAGCATGTCCGACGGATTTCTTAAGTGCGAAATTTTAAACTTCAGTTCCCTTTTTCATATCTTCTATTGCCACACCAGATTAGTCAACGAATGACTGAATAAAGATCTTCGAGCAGCTTAGTGTACTCGGACGCCATAGCATGATTATTTCCATACAACTTACGTCCCAAAACATTACACCGTAGGACATGAATGAATGAAAACATAGAATATATGTTGACATGGTGATATATGTATTCCCAAATATGTCAACTATTCTTGTCGCAAAAGCAGCTGAAGTTAAGCGTTTTAGCAAGTATTCTATAGGATTTCATCAGTTTAAGATTCCATTAATATGCACCTCCAAGCACTTAGGAAGTTCTACACAGTTTATTATTTTTAGCAAGTGTGACATTTTTGACAATAGAAAATTGAACAAGCTGCCGTTTTTTACTTTAATTTACTTTTTTTAAATTTTAAATCAAACCAATTTGCGCAAAACAAGTTAACAACCATAACGAAACATCATTTTTGTTTACACTGTTCATGTTTTCGTGATAGTCTGGACATTAACGCTGTTTCATATTCAAAAACTATGCGTTCTGCCCCCTGGTTCAAATAAAATGGCATCTCATTAATAAAGAGTAAAAACAGTAATAGACTCATTATCAAGGCGAGAGCCCATTCTGATTTTTTCGCATGTGAATGATGTGGTACCCCTATTTGTCTCGTAATGTCGAAACGTTAAGAACGAAAGTAATTTTCGCATGATGTATCACTGCCAAGTAACATAGCTCGCTGAAACTTGAAAACTGATGTATGTATAGCACTCAGCAAAATGTTCATTTCGTCAGGCAAAGTCGGAGACTAGAAAAAGAGCTGAACTCGGCCACACGAAAACACATTTAGAAACTTGAAAAATCACGTAATATACACTCCTGGAAATTGAAATAAGAACACCGTGAATTCATTGTCCCAGGAAGGGGAAACATTATTGACACATTGCTGGGGTCAGATACATCACATGATCACACTGACAGAACCACAGGCACATAGACACAGGCAACAGAGCAAGCACAATGTCGGCACTAGTACAGTGTATATCCACCTTTCGCAGCAATGCAGGCTGCTATTCTCCCATGGAGACGATCGTAGAGATGCTGGATGTAGTCCTGTGGAACGGCTTGCCATGCCATTTCCACCTGGCGCCTCAGTTGGACCAGCGTTCGTGCTGGACGTGCAGACCGCGTGAGACGACGCTTCATCCAGTCCCAAACATGCTCAATGGGGGACAGATCCGGAGATCTTGCTGGCCAGGGTAGTTGACTTACACCTTCTAGAGCACGTTGGGTGGCACGGGATACATGCGGACGTGCATTGTCCTGTTGGAATAGCAAGTTCCCTTGCCGGTCTAGGAATGGTAGAACGATGGGTTCGATGACGGTTTGGATGTACCGTGCACTATTCAGTGTCCCCTCGACGATCACCAGTGGTGTACGGCCAGTGTAGGAGATCGCTCCCCACACCATGATGCCGGGTGTTGGCCCTGTGTGCCTCGGTCGTATGCAGTCCTGATTGTGGCGCTCACCTGCACGGCGCCAAACACGCATACGACCATCATTGGCACCAAGGCAGAAGCGACTCTCATCGCTGAAGACGACACGTCTCCCTTCGTCCCTCCATTCACGCCTGTCGCGACACCACTGGAGGCGGGCTGCACGATGTTGGGGCGTGAGCGGAAGACGGCCTAACGGTGTGCGGGACCGTAGCCCAGCTTCATGGAGACGGTTGCGAATGGTCCTCGCCGATACCCCAGGAGCAACAGTGTCCCTAATTTGCTGGGAAGTGGCGGTGCGGTCCCCTACGGCACTGCGTAGGATCCTACGGTCTTGGCGTGCATCCGTGCGTCGCTGCGGTCCGGTCCCAGGTCGACGGGCACGTGCACCTTCCGTCGACCACTGGCGACAACATCGATGTACTGTGGAGACCTCACGCCCCACGTGTTGAGCAATTCGGCGGTACGTCCACCCGGCCTCCCGCATGACCACTATACGCCCTCGCTCAAAGTCCGTCAACTGCACATACGGTTCACGTCCACGCTGTCGCGGCATGCTACCAGTGTTAAAGACTGCGATGGAGCTCCGTATGCCACGGCAAACTGGCTGACACTGACGGCGGCGGTGCACAAATGCTGCGCAGCTAGCGCCATTCGACGGCCAACACCGCGGTTCCTGGTGTGTCCGCTGTGCCGTGCGTGTGATCATTGCTTGTACAGCCCTCTCGCAGTGTCCGGAGCAAGTATGGTGGGTCTGACACACCGGTGTCAATGTGTTCTTTTTTCCATTTCCAGGAGTGTATTTATACCAATGCAACGCGAGCAAACAACGATGTTACCACAAATCCTGGAAGACGCAGCTTAGAATAATCATCTCAAATCATTCACAAGAGAAAATGTCCGAACTTAAATACGAGAAAATGTGTGAACTTAAAAAACCGTCTGCGCTCGGTCTAATGTAAACAGCGTTCGACCGATATCAAGCGTAGCGAAATAGGAAGTAGAGAGACGGCGCTTTACTTTGATTCCCGCAACAGAGTTAACTGGAGAAACATGTTCGACACTGGTGGTGTTATCGTCGTTTGGCTCGTCTATGCTTATAATACTTCCCTGTTTCCATACCCAACACAGCTGATATCAAAAGAACTTGCAATTGTGAATAAATTTCGTAAGATCGTCACCATGTCGGAAGGAACAGACATTTTAAAGTATGTGCTAGAAGCATTTCTGCTTTTTTTTCAAATGCTGGTAGAAAAATCGTATCTGAGATGTCTTAGACGTCTGCTGATGCCCTATAATGATTTTTAATCTTTGGAGTGTAGTCCTAGTAACGTTAAAACTATTGGCAGCAGCTCTTTCGATCATTTCGCCTTCCAAAATACCTGAAACACTCTCGGGCCACTCTCCTCGACCCTAACCACCACGCTTCTTCAATCTTAGCATCATGTCCTAAAAACAAAGAAGGCATTATTTACATGCCCCATACCACCGCACTTTCCTATGGCCCATAAAGCCCGACTGACACAGAACGTCCGAACATGGCGGATACAAGAACCGGCTTTAGTGAACTGAATTTCATTTTTATGACGCAGTCTACATTAGACCACTTGAATATTAATACCAGTATGGTAATGTTACTTCTTATCTTTAAAAGTAGAAATTTTGAAAATTACACCGTTCGTCAGCTTCGACACACAAAAAATAAAATTTATTTGTGACACAAACTCAAGAGCTACATCGATCAAGTTATAGCAAATGGCGGAATGATGTCTGCGCATTACCATGCACTCCAGGTGTCCGGTGTTTTGCGGCGAACACGGGAAATACCAACTGGGCCATACCACCGACTGACCAATACGAACGGCCCTAAGAGTGCTTTTTCCAACACACCACGAGGGCCACTCGTACTTGTATCTCGGCGCCAAGCAAACTGTTCGACTGACATGGTTCTGCGTTTACAGTATCGCTTTCAGATATGTTTCCCACTATACAACCAAAGATACTATTTCTTTAGCAGACGAGAGCATGCACTGTATAATCTGTGAGTCATGTAGGTGACTGGCAACTCATGTAAATATACACAATATGAAAGACGTTTCTAATAGATGGCTTTCACTTAAACAACCGCACTTCTCTTATGTCCGTTCACAAAACCTTTTTAACTTCATTTGTGGAGTATTCAGCGTTCTTCCGATATCCGAGGTTGCGTTCCAAGGTCTTGTCCTGTACAGTGTTACTTGTCTGATAGAGGAAAGCCAAGTCTTTCACCTCTCCACACCGGAGTGTCGCAGAACACTACAGTCGTATATTTTCCTACACACACATGACGATATAACCTGGATGTTAAAGTCAAATAATTTGGAGCACATAAATAAATTAACTGAAATTCGTTCTTTCTGTGCGTGGTTCGTCCATGAATAATCTAGTGTTAGGCGATGGAGGCGGAAGATGTAGATGGTAGTGACACTTCATCTACCTGACGCCACATACCGTTAGGTGACTTGTAGCATATAAATGTGGACGTCTTACGGGTGGAGGTTTTCCTGGACACATGAACTTGCTATCTGTCCATCCACGATGCAGATTCTCGGCTTACTCCCGCTCGTTTCGTAACACATCAACTCCACATCGATGCTCTTATGAACTGTCCCATCTCACATGCCAAGCACGTGACTTTGCACCAGCCCACACTACCAACTTCCGTCCTATGCGCTCCTACTGCTTCGGCAGTCACTCAAAGACCGAGCGGAGTTGATATGCGGGCCGGTATCATATCGGCCGTAAGGGGCAGCCGAGCGTTTCGCAATTAATACCCAAGCGGACCCATCTGCATTGCTTTAACGCAGTTTCCGCACGGACTGCCTACCGGAAAGCGTGAAATTGCTTAATATTGCTTTCCATGCAACACGTCTTTGTACTGAATAAGCTACGCAAGTGCAACCAGCTCTCTCCCTTCCTTTCATTAACATATTACAAAACCTTAGTTTCATAGCTCGGCGATTTATTCATGAAGTATATTTCAAAATTTAGAAAGCGGTGCATACTAATCATATGTGTTACTGCTGAGAACAGCATGCGCCTGAGTACAACCGCGTATATGATTCTTGGCCTCTATATGCAACGGCCGACACGCAACGAGAGGAAGCTGATTAAAAATAAGACGATCAGATTAACATTTACATAATGACTGGGTAGGTGTGTGGGTGTTCCAATAAAACATATGATAACACTGAAGCTCATTATATCCACGTCACTAACGCTTTTTCAAAAGCATTAGCACAATATTACAGCCTGCGCCTTTAATACGTTGTTAGTTCTAAAAAATGTGTCTTAGTAACAGTATCTAAAAAATTCTCACAATTATAACAGAACATTAATGTGTTTTACTTTTTATGTGGGTAGAAAAGTGTTCCAACACAGTTAATAATTACCAAGGCAGCATACCATTCCACCCTATTCAGTCCACCAAGCCTACATGAGAAATGATTAACATCATATCTCCGCTAGAAGTGAGCTTTACCGCGCTTCTTCCTGGGAAATTAGAGAGATTCCTGATATGATGGCAAGTTCTGGTAGCGCATCATTAGAGATGCCAGCTGCTCACAGAGCGGCCATTCCACCCCCCTCCACCCTCTCTCCCACTCCCACCCTTTCTAGTTTGCTACTACTTTTTAATATTTGTTCATGTTAAATTCTGGTTTTCACCTCCGTTAAACGTGTCTCTGCGTTAAGCTACTAATAGTCATTTCTAAACGTTAGATTTAATTATTGGTATACAACAGTATCTTGTGTACACAGTTTGTTAGTCGCCGCCTGGGAGGCCCATTAGTGACCTCGCTACCTGCAGGTGCCCACTTGGAATTGTCGTGATAGGCGGTCAGTTCTGATATTTTGGGGTGTCTTTGATCTGCAAGAGGCAACACACGTTCCGAACAGCGCAAAAATTTCAACATTCATAATTCAGGTGCTTAGCTTCTTTATTTTATTTTCACAACGTGTACTTAGAATTATTCGTCATAGCATGTTGGCACTATTGTTAATATTTCTTGTTTATTGCCCAAACAGTGCAGTTGCTTGTGCCGTCTTAGTTGCAGTTCATGAGGTTTGTGGACAAGTTGTATAATGCATGTTTGAAGAACTCAAGAAACGTATTAAACAGATGCCAATCAGTGTAACAAGTACGATATGCAAATTTGCTATTATGCTTAATCAAATTTGGCAAGATGCTCATGTGTGTACAACAGGAAACACAAGAAACTTCAAGAAAAATTACATGGACGTATAGCAGAAAGATGGACGCAAAGGTGCGAAGCGATTCACTGAGAGTGACTTGGGATACAGCTTTGAAACGAATTAAATAAAATACATGAAGTGGAGATAATCTTAAGAAAACAGCAATAAAATACTACATTTTGTAAATGCAGACTAGACTCGAACAAACTGACACATCAGAATGAATACCCGAATCGTTAAAGAACACAAGTTAATAACCATTGATATAGCAGATCCAAACGATCCGTCAACTTGTCAATCTTAAACTTTCTCAGCAACTCACAAATAATTGAAGAAAAACACATATGCAGCAGAAAATTAACAAGAAACTAGCCAACAGGCTACAAAATTGTTCACTCCTCATATCACGATTAATCTCATAAGCATGAGAAATGGATTTAACGAAACATTTGAAATGTATAAATTCTTAAAGTGGAAGCCAAATAATTAACATCAATGCATTAGAAAGATTCTGTTTGGAAAATCATCATGTCAAACACTCAGAAAATCAGTCTTAGCCAAAGAATCGAACATTACGACCACCACATTGAAATGAACCGCCTTCAGGAATCCGTGACAGGCAAATAACATAGGAGGATTAAAATTATTCCATCAAATACATCGTCACCTTGAGTATTTCATGAATTAGACTTTGTAGAACAAGCATCACACAAAAACAGTAGTCTATGGATCAGCCGGCCGCTGTGGCCGAGCGGTTCTAGGCGTATCGGTTTGGAACCACGGGACCGCTACGATCGCAGGTTCGAATCCTGCCTCGGGCTTGAATGTGTGTGATGTCCTTAGGTTAGTTAGATATCAATAGTTCTAAGTTCTAGTGGACTGATGACCTCAGATGTTAAGTCCCATAGTGTTCACAGAGCCATTTGAACCCTATGGTTTAAAAGACAAAACATATCGTTCGTTATTCTCTGCGTATTGATCAGATACAAAGTTCTTCTCACAATTACAACGGTCTTCATCAGTCGTGTCTAACAGAAGTTACACAACGCCTCACTTTTCCACTACGACGTGCTTCCCCCACTCACAAGCATAAAGAGCGGTCGAGATAGACAGCTTGGGCGTGTGATTCCAGAGACCAGAAGTACGGGAACACCACACAATATAGAGTCCGTCCAATTTTGCTGTCACCTAGTGACTGTCCAACTACGTCCCAGCTGTCAGCCCCGCTACACCCGCCGCCGAGCCCTCTAGCACATGCCGGCGCCACGCGATGTCTGGCGGCACATTCCACGAACTCCACCCTTACAGAAGGAAGCACATAGAAAGTAGGCGGCACCAGTGCCGGCACGACAAAGAGGACATGTCGTCTTTGGAACATTACATTGCACAGGTACAAATTGTAAATCTTGAAGAAACCGTAGCTGACCAAAGCTCAGCACGAAAATCCGGAGTCCAGGCCATTTGCTGTATCAGGCTCAACAATAAGTTCAAGATAAGCTAGCAGACACTGTGAGAAAGTGGCTTGAAGCACCTGTATAGGTTGAAACTAAACCATACAACTTGAGCAGCAAAGTGCTTGGACCGAAAACGGATACCTCCCTCTTTCAACCCATGTACCCCTTATCATTCTCAAAGCACACGAAAAGAAATGTCCTGGAAGTTAAAGTAATGTGCCCGACTGGGGCTCGAAACTGGACCTTCGCCTTTCGCCAGCAAGAGTTCCAGCAGGTGAGCAATGAAACACGGATCATCCTCTCTGTCTGCAGTCCTCTTCTCGTACCTTCGAAACTTGAAGTCCTGCTGCCCTAGTGTCAGTCCTAGCCGAGGGAAAGGGAAATTCCATCTAACTTCAATGGAGGCGCGGTTGGACTATGAAATCTGGAGCCGCTGGCAGAGTGTGGTAACAGATGACAGCCAGCAGGCCAGCAAAGGTAAACATTGCACTCGCAGGCATGGAGCTGCGACAACGGTATTGCATCCACGATTTGTTTTGAATGGAGCAACAACAAGGCAGGAAACTGCAGCGTTGCTTGAAGTTATTGCAATATATGCGGCGGGGCACTAGCCCAGAGCCTGGAGGGCGATTTTTAAGTGGCTGACGTGTGGGAATTTATCGCTGCCATACTTTCTGTCTCTCTCTGACACTAATATAAATAAACGGGCAATTTTAGGTTGACAGAGTGTGTCAGGTCAGTCGAGCATCAGGACGGACCTGTGCTGGTCTAAATAAGTTACAAGTATAATACATAAAGTTATGTTATAAGTGTTATACATAAGTTATAAGTATTATGTTATAAGTATTATACATAAACTTCAACTTTGTCTCTGTGTACTTGTTCGGGCTATATTCCGCCTCCCGCCTCAAGGGAACACAACACCGGGGTGGGACAGAACAGCCGCCTGGAACTCGGAGATCACACAGTCTGCCTGAAAGAGGGCAGTGGCAGTGGTCTGCAGCATGTCCAGGAGGGGCTTGCTTCCACTCCAGTCTATGGGCCACATTCGCTTCCCACCTGCCGTACCGGGGTCCAGGCAAGGCGTACGCTGCGGGAGGTGCAGCAGCGCTGCAGCAACGCCAGGGATGGCGGCGGGTGTGCCATCCAGCAAACACCACTAGCGGCAAGTTGCGGCACCACATCCAGGAGGGCACGGGTTCGAGTCTGGTCCTGTCCTGGGAGCAGAAACAGCCTGAGAGCCACGGGTGACCAGTGCTTCCACCATCTTCCCATGGTTGGACAGAGCAGGCCAAACGGGGCAGAGGATGGTGAGGACCAGGGACTGTAACAGTCTCCGGAGTCACGGGCAGCAGCGTGGCGCAAGACACGACATATCGGACGGCAGCAACCGGGGAGAGTGCGGCTGACTTTCAGCAAAGCGGCCTTGATGACGGCAGCAGAAGCGTCGGCATACCAGGAGCTGCTGAGCCAACTGGACTCGCGGAACAGCAATGCGGGTGACACGCCGACACTACGCTGCACCCATTGAACACTGTAAATTAGCTGAATAAAGAAATGCTACCGAATACCGCTGTATCACTCTGCACTGCCCTTGACGCTCTTAATCTTGCTCGGCCTCCTGACGAAATATGGGGCAGTGGATCCTGGCTTCAGCTCTGCCATGTGGAGTCCCGGGTTCGACACACTGACTGCGCAACAGTCCTCCTGCATACCCTGTGGGAATAGCACGCCTGGAAGAGAATATTGTAGTGAAGTGGCTTAGCCACAGCCTTGGGTATTCTTTCAAGATTTAATCAAATGGTTCAAATGTCTCTGAGGAATATGGGACTTAACATCTGAGGTCATCAGTCTCCTATAACTTAGAATTACTTAAACCTAACTAATCTAAGGATGTCACACCCATCCATGCCCGAGGCAGGATTGGAACCTGTGATCGTAGCGGTTGCGCGGTTCCAGACTGTGGAGCCTAGAAGCGCTCGGCCACTCCGGACGGCTCAAGATTTAATCTTCCAGCAGAGTGTGCGCTGATATGCAACGTTTCACGAGACATTCTCACAGCTTTATGTCATGCTGGGATATGTCAGTAAGTCGAGTACATACTGGGGAATGGCAGTGGCCACAGGTTCAATTCTTTGTCAGACACTCAGTTTTAATGTGCCAGCATGTTTTAAATTAGCCGACAATTCACTGTCGAATGGATACTCTATCTGGATACGCATCTTATGTTTCTATGTTTTAGAAAATTCTACTCAGTAATGATGGGGATGCCATATGACGAACTGGAAACAGCAAAATTAACAAAGCGAATCAGCCTTCTCCATGATACTTGTCAGTCCATGTCAGTCTGTGACACTGAAGACCTACCAGTACCGCTCTTATAATTCCTCCTCCGTCTTGGGCAAATGATTACACTTTTTTTTCGTATGATTAGCAAAGGAGGAGAAAAAATGGAATTATGTTAATGACAGGAAATAATGTCTTTTGTGTCAGTACAATCTCTTATTGTTGATCCGCTATTAATAAAGTGAAACACGACAGTGGAAAGTATTGTAAGTATTTCAACACTAATATTAGCGTAAAAGACCGATACTCGTTTAAACAGATTGGACTTCGAAAGTCAAATTCTAAGAAAACATAGCTGCTTTTATTGACCAAGCAATATGCACTTAAGGCGTCAGCAATGGCTGCCGGTCAATAGCATCACTGTAACACTGACATCATCTTTTGCCGCCGATTACATCCCTGAAAAAAATTTATTCAAAAACAAGGTTAGGGCAGGAAATATTAATAACATTGCACCTCATAAAATCGTGTTTAAATCGAATGTAATTGGTCTAAGTTATACAACGGTGTCATCCTCTGCTCTCCGTGCAAACAGATAAGGCGCCAAGAGACAAGTGATAGAAAAAGAAGTAAGTCAGGAGTATCATATGATTTCCGAGAAAAACATAACGAAATAATTACGGAGAATATAATGTCTTACTATCCATAGTGTCTGATACTTTTGGGGGCTATGGATTTAATACTCTCAATTTTTTTTTTTTAACAAGAGGTGGAGCCCCTCCACGCCCACACCGGCATGATGGCCAACACAAAAGGTCTACTGCCATCTCTGCATAAGGGTTAGTATTCACTAAAGTGAGGTGTCGCAGGATGTGGGTACTGCGATGTTTGCGTACGTCTGGTTAGGATTAACCATTAATACGCGCTCATCTGGAGATAGATTGGTCGAAATCTGACGAAGGGTAGCGGTTTGAAGGGCAGAGGAAAAAAAGTGCCAAGGCAAGAGCCAAGGGAAAAAAACCTCTGCGAAAGTTAGGTCGGGCGGCAAGAGCAGTAGCGGTTGTCTTGCTGCCTGCGATAGGTTGTGCAAGGATAGGCTTTGTTAGTAGTGGGTATCATGCATGTCGATACCTTGACGTTGTGCGTTTGTGCTGCTCGGCGGCTGGCGCTGGGTGCTGGTACAGAGTCCTCGTTCAGCGTCCTGCGACCTGCAACAGTTATGTTTGTTATCGGTCTTGTGTCCGATAGGTCATATACCGGAGGCACAGTGTGGGGGAGTGTTGGGAGATTGTTCGTGCGTCTGTGGGCGAGCTCGTCGGTGTCCCTGCTGTGGCCTGTTGGTCGGCTCTAATAGCAGCTGGTAGTTGCCAGTCAGTATTGCTGTTATGCAGGGGCTTACCGACGTTTGTCGCTGTTTGCGTATGTTAGTTTACCATAGGTGGTTATGCCCTAGCTAGCAGTGTCTTTGGTCGCTTGTGTTTCCACCTGTGGTTGTGATCGTAGTTTCCCAGAGTGAGGATGAAAGGATTGTTCGAGTGTCTCGAGTTCCTGTATAGTCGTGTAGCGTGTTTCTTGAATACTTCCTTGAGGGTATCAAGGCGGTATTCATGGTGAAGATCCACGGTGCGTGTGTAGCGTGGAGCATTGCTAATGATTCGTAGCACTTTGTTCTGTATGATCTGCAGGCGGCGCAGTCGTGTGGGAGCTGCATATCCCCAGACGGGAGCTGCGTACGTCATCAGAGGTCTAATCAGTGTAGTGTATGAGGACCTCGACACCATCCTATTTAGTGTGCTTTCCCTGTTGAGCATTGGGTAGAGCTGTTTGAGCCTCGCGTGCGCTCGGTTGGCAACGTATTCGATGTGGTCCCCCCATGTAAGTTTCCGGTCCAGCCAGACACCAAGGTATCTGACTTTCTCTCGGAAACGTATTGGGCGTGTATGTAGTGTTATCGGTCTACAGTGTTGGTGTTTGCGCAGTAGTTTCGGTCTGCGTGTGAACAGAACTGCTTCGCACTTGTCGACGTTTACTTTAATACGCCATCGCTCCAGCCAAGGCTCAGCTGTTCTGAGTGCTGTCTGTATTCGTGAGTTGATGTTCGACGGTTTCCAGTCTTGCGCGAGGATGGCTGTGTCATCCGCGTAGACGGCTAACGTCGTGTTTCGTGTCGCTGGGTAGTCATTAATGTACAGGTTAAACAAGATGGGCCCCAGAATGCTTCCTTGGGGTACTCCAGCTTGGATACCGTGTTGTGTTGATTGTTTATCCTGCACGTTAGTGTTGAAACATCTGTTCGTGAGATATGAGTGTATGAGACGTACGAGTCCGTCTGGGAAACCAGCTTCGCTTAGTTTGCGTATGAGTCCGTTGTGCCAGAGACGATCGAAAGCCTTTTCGATGTCTAGGAACACGGCCCCTGTGGCTTTGTTCATGTTGTAGCCGTGTGTTATATGTTCGACTACGCGGAGGAGTTGTTGTGTTGTCGAGTGGTGATTCCTAAAGCCGAATTGCTCCGGTCTTAGGGTGTCGTTGGCGATGCAATGCCTAGTGATACGTTTTAGTATTACCTTCTCAACAATCTTGCTGAGCGAGCACAGCAGACTGATGGGACGGTAATTTTGTGGGAGGGAGTGGTCTTTCCCTGGCTTCCTGAACATCAGGACCTTGGCCGCCTTCCAAAAGTCAGGGAAGTGTTGGTGTGTCAGGATGGCATTCGTTAGGTGTGTGAGGTATTCTACGGCTTTATCCGTGAACTCCTGGAGGACACGGTTTTGAATGCCATCAGGCCCAGGGGCTTTTCTAGCGTTGGTGTGCTTGATAGCCCATGTGACTTCATTTGTGCTAGCACGTCTGATTACGTCGCGCGAGGGCTGGGCTACAAGTCGTGTAACCTCCTGGTCCGTTTCAAGTGTGAATGCTGGGTCTGAAGGAACCAGATTCGGCATGAAGGACGCTGCAAGTGTTGTGGCCATGAGCTCTGCCTTCTCCGTCGCGGAGTAGGCTGGGCCGTCTGGTCCTTGTAACGTGGGAATGTAATGTTTCTCCCTGGTGAAGTGTCTGGCCAGCTGCCACACGCCAGGACGTGTGGTATCCAGCCAAGCGAGTCTCTGTCCCCATTGTTCGTTTCTGAATGTTTGGATTTTATTCCGTATTATGCCCTGGAGTCTGTTGACGTGCAGTTTATAGAACGGACGCCTGGTACGCTGCCAGTATCTCCTGAGGCGGTTCCTCATTGAGATAAGGCCCAGGATTTCCTGGGGCAGGGCCGTCGAGTGTTGTCTTGGTGTTGTAAATGGAATGGCGTCAGTCATTGCGTCTTGGACGGCAGTTGTGAGAGCCTCCACAGCCTCATCGATTTGCTGTGTGTTGTTAATTTCGTGAGTGTCAGGAATGCGACTATCAAGCGTTTCCTTGAACAGTGTCCAGTTCGCACGTTTGTAGTTAAGCATCCTGCGTGGTTCAATGTCCTGCAGTGTCTCTTCCATGTGCAGTATTACAGGCATGTGGTCTGAGTCCAGATCGTTTTCAACCGTTAGGTTGAGTGTGCATGTGATGCCCTTTATGAGGGCTATGTCTAACACGTCTGGCCTATGTCGGGCCTGTGTAGGCACGAACGTCGGAACGTCCGGCCCAAGTATAATGTAGTTTCGGCCTAGTGCGTGTTCGTACAGTTTCTTGCCGTTGGAGGTTCGTATTCGTGAGTTCCAATCGGGGTGTTTTGCGTTGAGGTCTCCAGCGGCTATTACCCGCGGTGCCATGTTGAGTACTGTGCTGATATCGCGTGTTACTATGTTTTTAGGAGGATTGTATAGCGATACCAGTGTGGTGTTGGCTCCGTTGAACTTGACCCTAACGGCCGTAGCCTCCAGTCTTTCAAGTGCTGGGAGCTCGATGTTCGTGTGGTCTATGTCTCTGTGTATAATGATTGCCGTGCCGCCTCCCCTCCTGCCATCCGCTCGGTCGGTACGATAGACGCAATAACCTGGGAGGTTTAGTTGTTTGCGAGGCGTAAGCAGTGTTTCGTTCACAAGAGCGATTCGGATACCCTTTCGCTCCATGAACGCGGCCATCTCGGCTTTTTTGTTTGCGATCCCGTTGGCATTCCAAAACAGGATCTGTGTGACTGTGTTTAAGTCTGCGTTTCGGGGCTGGTGTGGTGTATTATCCATGTAGTAGTGTAAAGAGCGGTGTGATAGTGGCTTGGAAGCTAGTCCAGTTGAGCGTACCCGACATGAACTGCATAAAGAGTTGTGAGACACACCCCATAATCTTCGTGACTATTTCGGTGGTCGTGCGTCCGGGGAATAATGTTTCCATTATTCTCTGGAATGTTGTTGTGATGTTGGTCATGTCGGCCTGGGAGTTGTTGGTCGTGTTAGCGGCCGCTTGTTCCAGTGTTGGCGTTTGGTGAGGGCTGGCCTGCGAGTCGGTTGTTCGTGTGGCAGTTGTGGGCGGCTGTGTATTTTCTGAGGTGAGTGGGTGTGTTATGTGGGTTGTTGAGTTGGTGTCCGGGATGTGTTCGTGGGTGTTGGTGTTCTGTTGCCTGTGTAATTGTTGTGGTGCGGTCGTGTTCCTCGTGCTGCGGCTGTTTCTCCTTCTCCTCCTCCTCTGGCGCTGTGGTTGTCCCTGTGTGTGTGCGTTTTCTGTAGCCTGTGGTGGGCTGCAGTTCGCGATCTCAGGGGGTAGGGTGGTGTTGTTGCTTGTCTCGTGCGGTGTGCCCGGTGCGGGTGTGGTGTCATTTGTTGTGCATGTCTGTTGTGTGCCTGTTGCTGGGGGTGTTTGCTGAGCGTGTTCTGAGCTCTGGGGCTCCTCTGACCGTCCCGCGCTGCTGGGGCTGCCAGCGACCGCTCCAGCGAAGGATAAACCACTTCTTACTGGGCGCGGGGGCGGTTTTGGAACTGTGATGGCGGTTGGTTTCGCATGTTTGGCGATTTTGCGCCTCAGAGCTGCTTTGTATGCAATGCACCCTCTGTAGTTTGCCGGATGGGCAGCACCACAGTTGGCGCACTTGCGAGGTGCTGTATTGGGGAGTTTGCAGCGTTGGGTTGTGTGACCGCCGGCGCAAATGCGGCAGCGGGGTGCGAGACCGCATCTGATACCCGCGTGCGCATAGCGCTGGCAGTTGTGGCATTGTTGGGGGGTGCGCGGCGTGTTGTACACCTCTACATTAACGACCATGTGAAGAAATAATTTTAACTTCAGCAGGTCGCGGGATTTGGCCGTGTCGGCCAGCTCCGCCATGTAGTTATGTGACGGTCTCGCTGTGCCGAACTCTGACATCCGGTTTACCCGAATGCACTCCCACCCGAGAGCAGAGAGTTCGTTGTGTACCGTGTCGGTCGGGGTTCGTGAGTCTATCCCCTTAATCACGTACTGTTGTGTTTTTTCCAAGACTGTCCTGTACGTGAAGTGTTCTACCTTCCTTTCTTTGAGAAAGTCCAGTAGATTCGTGTAGTCTGTCTTGTTCGCCACGTACAGTGCGGCGTGTTCCCCGGTGAGCTTGGAGTAGTATGTTGTGGGGCTGTGCTTATTGTTAAATTCTCTGTTTAGGAGACTTAGGTCTCCATAGTTGTGAATGATGACCGGTGGGAAGCCGGTCGCGGTGTTGTTAGTGTTCTGCGTAGCTGCGTGTATGTTTGTGGTTGCTGCAGTCGCAGGGTTGTTTGTGTTGGTCCCTGTGTTGTTATTGTTTGTTCGCGGCGTGGATGGTGTTGGCAGCAGCGCTTGGCCGTTGCCTCGTGGGTTTGTGGGCTCACATGTTCGTGTAGTTGGCTGCTGTTTGCGCCTTGGGCCGACCTGCTGCCATGGCCCGTCTTCATCAGTGTTTGTTGTGTCCTCTGTCGGCTCTGGAACCGGTTCCGTCGGTGCCTGGGCCGCCAGAGGTGATATAGGGGGCATGTCCTTCTGTTGTTCAGCAGGTGCCTGTGTGTGTGGTGTGGGTGTTTCTGTTCGTGTGTTTTCGCTGCCCATCAGCTCTGCGATCAGCTCCAGCTGTTCCGCGATCTGCTGGTCCTTCAGGGCAACCTGCTCCTGGAAGGTGGACAGCGGGACGGAAATGATGGCGGGAGTAGCCGGCATTACCGCCTCTTGTGCTGCAGCTTTGCTGCGGGTGAGTGGTGGGGAAGCACAGGAAAGATCGGACATCTTCGCTGTTTCAGGAGTAATTATTTATTTGGATAGGGAAGGATGGAACACGACAATTTTGCTCTTTTTAAGGAGCGACAATAGTGCTTTTTAGCGATAGCGCTGTGTATCCTGTTCCTACAGAAGAGGGGGGTCCCTACGACCTATCTGCGCGGAGTGCAATGCGCGGCGCAAGAGAGCGCGGGTTGAAGAGAGCGGCCTACAGTGCGCGGGGTTATCCGACGTGAACGGGCCCCTGACACTGAGATTACCCTACCAAAGAACGGGAGAGTCCCGCTGGGGAGGTTTGCAACCGAAGTTGCAGGAAGTGGAGCCGAAGCTCTTGCCACTTAGCGCCCGAAAGCGTTAAGCAGCTTGCGCGAGTTCGTGCCGCTCAGAAGAGCGTCACTGGCAGCTACGCCAGTTGTAGCTTATTGGGGACCACTCCAAGGAGCTATCCGCGGGCAGCTACGCCAGGTGCAGAGAGCAGCGTTCCGCTCGGGTCGGCTGCTCGACTGCGAGTGTTTAATGCCCTATTTTATAGGCAATTGAATGGCGTTGGCATAGTTTTTTCTAGGTGATCTGACGGCGCCATTTGACTTATCACGACTCAACACATACACTTACGTAGAGAAATTCATTCATTTACATGGTATATTACCATCACAGTTGATCTGTGCTCATAAATAGTGTCACTCAACATACATTAAATTTTATACATACATGCTATTGACATAGTTAAATGCTTTCCTCCTTTCATCGTCCATAAATTACATTCCTTCTGACATTGTGTTTGTGTTGTATATAAACCTAAACAACTATTCGAGTGTCGTTGGAAGAAGGCTGAGAACTATTGTCTCTGAGCAGTTACAGAAAATATAAGACAGTTTAGCTGATCACGTTCAGCATTCGTTGAAATGAAAATATGGGCAGATGACAGTTGAGAGCTGTCAGCGTCGTTCTATGTTACCAATCGAAAGCAGTGGGCCCAAGCGACGAGTTGCTGGGTGGTTTGGAATGTGACATCACGAACAAACTGGTTTGTCGCTCGTACAGGCATCAGTTGTCCAGCATGGCCCAGATCCCATGGAACAGTCATACAGTGGAGTCAGAAATGTCGATGCCCAACTTATAATGGTTGTGCAGAAGTAAAACATATCATTACTCAACACAAGTTGCTTTTTTTTTCTTACGGGTCATACGTACATTACATAAGGAAGGCATAGGGAAGGAATTTAGAGGTCCGCATGTTTTCGTTGCTGTTATAGGAACATAGCTCTTATTTTTATAGCAATCTTTACGTTTAATCTCGTAGCGGAATTCATTGGTTTCTTGTTTATCATGCCTCAGAATGTGCGCTCAATCAGTTTCACATTTCACTAAGGTTCGTAATAGGCACAATATGCTTCCTCATTAGAGTTACTTTCAAATTAACTCCAGTAGTCTCGCTTAAACGTGCTTTAACGGCGACACCCATGTGACACAGCGTCAACAATCAAATTCCTCTTGCGGAACGTGGATAGTCACTAGGCACTGTTGCAGCTACGGTTCGCAGTCAGTTGGCAATACAGCATGGTGGCTACTGTGTTTATGTGCGTTCTTGTGTAGGATTCCTCGTCACACAACGCTAAGGCGTCATTCTGCTGAACATCGAACCACAGGCAACGAGCAACCCACGGGTCTGAACCCAGATCAGTGAGGTTTTCACCTCTCTACAGAATCGGGTTCACCGAATTTGTCCAGCTGCACTACGTAACACGTGCTAGACACTGGATTTCACTCACACGTTACCAGGTACGTTGACGCCTTTATTTCAGTCACAAGCGTTTACTTGCTGTTTTACGCATTCAAATAGACATTACAACAGTTACAACACTGTTTTTCACTTTAATATCTTATCATATATGTTACAAGAATACACTATTACTTCAAGTGAGTCCCCATGGAACACATTAGTCTTATTGTGACTAAAAGTCTTTTCATTGTATTCACCTGAATGAAATTATTTCCACATCCACACTACATAATCTTGTCAATATTTAGAAAAGTGTTTACATTATAAAAACTATGCATCTTTTCCGATGAGCTACTGATTAGACTGAGCTGATTCCTTTTCAACGATTTACCACTATAGACGCCCATCGCGACTTGATGTTTGGACAACTGATCGTTACATATTCTTGAACATGGCTCATCTGCCCAAAGCAGAATAATGCCCGCGTGTGTGCAAAAATTCGTGGAAATCATATCACAATCCCAAAGTTACAATCAGTCAGAGGCGCATGATATTTTATTGTCTGCACAACGTCCACACTAAAATATTTGACCATCACTCAGCTGGATTTAGGCCCTATTTATCTATTTACGGTTAATGAACTGGAAGTTTTCCTCATTCAGGCTCGTAAATTTTCCTTTTACAGACACAAACCATTATAGAATAGTACTGTTATACCAGTCCATTCGTTATGTTATAAAAGTTAAAGTTTAGCGCTCTGATTTAGCTCATATTATTTTCGGTTGCTGTACTGTCCTGGTGAGACAATTGTTGATTATTCACAAAACATCTTAACCACTAAGAAAGGATTTTTACCAATAGCAAAGTAGGAGCCACTTTAAAAAATTTATTTCATTGGGTTACAGCAGTGAAAATAAGACTTATGTAGTTTTGCATTACTGTAACAAACTTTAATATACATCAGTGTCACGCATGAACATACTGTACACGAAGTACAGTCCCTTACAACATAAATATTTGATTTTCTTCTTTCCGGTGTATCTAATTACATAGAAAAAACGTCTCATTGTACATTTCAAGCTTGATAGTTGAGAGTTTTATGCAGCATTCGTTGTACGCGAATTAGTACATCATAAAATTAGTAAAACTATTCGAATAATAAATTGCTTGGAGCAGATTTTTTACATAAGTTTCTGATTAAAGATTTATTCCCTCTAAATTTTCTCATCTCAAAGGTATGCAATCATCACTGCTAACTATGTAGATACATTTTCAAATTGTGGTAACTGAAGCCATTTAATTTTACTTGTTTTCGGAAAAGCAAAGAAGTTGCTCCCTGGATGTGGTATCCGACTAATCTCGTATGGTACAGCACCCAGTAGTTCCCATTTACTATTTCGTTTCTATAGGGCAGAATAATTTGGATGCGATTTTAACAAAATGGTTTCTAAAACTGAATCTTCTTGAACGCACCCCAACTTTTATCATGGACATTCTTCCGAATTCAGTTAGCGTAATCAGCGTATTCCTTACCTTTTCTTTCTGCGTTAATTCTCCTTTCAGTAGGTGTAGCAGTGGGTTTATCCAGTCGTTAAAATCTTTTCAGTTGGTTAAGAGATCTGAGGGTGCATTCAGGATTGCGTAAATTTGTAAATTATTTACTATGTTCTCAAATGGTTCAGTGCATTCCACCCATGTTCGTAAAAGCGATTAAATTCTCTGGAGATAAGTTCAGCCGTGTTGTTTTAGATGAAATATTGATATCACAGTGCGTTTGACGTTAGTGTCCTGCACGAAATCTTCACGTTTTTTAAATGTAAAGTTTGAAGCATTGACTGTTAGGAATGCGACAGCTTTATCAATTGTCTGAAGATGGCTCACGCTGTTGTCGTCTTTATTGCACGCTGACACTTGTTGATGGCCCTGCATTGAAATCTGCAGCAATTTGTGGAAGGGTTGCACTTCTGTCTGAATGATTCTCTTCAGTCGTCGTTGGTCCTGTTCTTGTAGGATCTTTTTCCGGCCGCAGCGATGTCGGAGATTTGATATTTTACCGGATTCCTGAATTCACGGCTCACTCGTGGTATGGTCGAAGGGGAAAGTCCCCAGTTTATCGTTGCCTCGGAGATGCTGTGTCGCATCCCTCGTGCGCCGACTATTACACCACGTTCAAACTCACTTAAATCTTGATAACCTGCCATTGTAGCAGCAGTAAGCGATCTAATAACTTCGCCAGACACTTGTCGTCCTGTATAGGCGTTGCCGGTGGGAGCGTGGTATTCTGCCTGTTTACATACCTCTGTATATGAATACGCATGTTTGTACCAGTTTCTTTGGCGCTTCAGTGTGCAGATCCAATTAGTATAGATAATATCGCACGTTACTGCACAGCTTGGATTTGGTACTTTTGTTCAATTTCCGACCAGTGTGGCCGAGCGGTTCTAGGCGCTTCAGTCTGGAACCGCTACGTCGCAGGTTCGAATCCTGCCTCGGGCATGGATGTGTGTGATGTCTTTAGGTTAGTTAGGTTTAAGTAGTTCTAAGTTCTAACATTAAGAGTGCAACGGGAATTCCACTGTCAAATGCAGAGGAGAGGGCAGATAGGTGGAAAGAACACATTGTAAGCCTCTATGAGGGTGAAATTTGCCTGATGTGATAGAAGAAGAAACAGGAGTCGATTTAGAAGAGATAGGGGATCCAGTATTAGAATCGGAATTTAAAAGAGCTTTGGAGGACTTACGGTCAAATAAGGCAGAAGGGATGGATAACATTCCATCAGAATTTCTAAAATCATTGGGGGAAGTGGCAACAAAACGACTATTCACGTTGGTGTGTAGAATATATGAGTCTGGCGACATACCATCTGACTTTCGGAAAAGCATCATCCACACAATTCCGAAGACGGCAAGAGCTGACAAGTGCGAGAATTATCGCACAATCAGCTTAACAGCTCATGCGTCGAAGCTGCTTACAAGAATAATATACAGAAGAATGGAAAAGAAAATTGAGAATGCGCTAGGTGACGATCAGTTTGGCTTTAGGAAAAGTAAAGTGACGAGAGAGGCAATTCTGACGTTACGGCTAATAATGGAAGCAAGGCTAAAGAAAAATCAAGGCACTTTCATAGGATTTGTCGACCTGGAAAAAGCGTTCGACAATATAAAATGGTGCAAGCTGTTCGAGATTCTGAAAAAAGTAGGTGTAAGCTATAGGGAGAGACGGATCATATACAATATGTACAACAACCAAGAGGGAATAATAAGAGTGGACGATCAAGAACGAAGTGCTCGTATTAAGAAGGGTGTAAGACAAGGCTGTAGCCTTTCGAACCTACTCTTCAATCTGTACATTGAGGAAGCAATGATGAAAATAAAAGAAAGGTTCAGGAGTGGAATTAAAATACAAGGTGAAAGGATATCAATGATACGATTCGCTGATGACATTGCTATCCTGAGTGAAAGTGAAGAAGAATTAAATGATCTTCTGAACGGAATGAACAGTCCAATGAGTACACAGTATGGTTTGAGAGTAAATCGGAGAAAGACGAAGGTAATGAGAAGTAGTAGAAATGAGAACAGCGAGAAACTTAACATCTGGATTGATGGTCACGAAGTCAATGAAGTTAAGGAATTCTGCTACCTAGGCAGTAAAATAACCAATGACGGACGGAGCAAGGAGGACATCAAAAGCAGACTCGCTATGGCAAAAAAGGCATTTATGGCCAAGAGAAGTCTACTAATATCAAATACCGGCCTTAATTTGAGGAAGAAGTTTCTGAGGATGTACGTCTGGAGTACAGCATTGTATGGTAGTGAAACATGGACTGTGGGAAAACCGGAACAGAAGAGAATCGAAGCATTTGAGATGTGGTGCTATAGACGAATGTTGAAAATTAGGTGGAGTGATAAGGTAAGGAATGAGGAGGTTCTACGCAGAATCGGAGAGGAAAGGAATATGTGGAAAACACTGATAAGGAGAGGGGACAGGATGATAGGACATCTGCTAAGACATGAGGGAATGCTTTCCATGGTACTAGAGGGAGCTGTAGAGGGCAAAAACTGTAGAGGAAGACAGAGATTGGAATACGTCAAGCAAATAATTGAGGACGTAGGTTGCAAGTGCTACTCTGAGATGAAGAGGTTAGCACACGAAAGGAATTCGTGGCGGGCCGCATCAAACCAGTCAGTAGACTGATGATAAAAAAAAAAAAAAGTTCTAGGGTACTCATGACCTCAGATGTTAAGTCCCATAGTGCTCAGAGCCATTTGAACTTTATCAAATTTTTGTATTATTCTCTTCTTCGGTTTCAGGAAACCAAACGAAGAATACGTCTGGCGACACAGTCTCTGGTAGGCCACTTGAATTTGTGCACGCAACGGCCTGATTGATTAACTTTATTGCTAATTAACTCTAAAATGGTGTAATGTATCAAATTTTTTGGCATCAATTATTTCTCAGCACAATCTATCCTCCAAAAACTTTACATGTTTTTCAGACTGTTTATAATCACCCCATATATCTGATATATCTGTGGTCTATATAGTAATCGGCATATCACCGATATCTCCAGCGAATTAAAAGAAATGTTGTTAAATATTACAGAAGTCAGTCTCCGGGAGGATCAGTTTGGATTCTGGAGATATGTAGGAACACGCCAGACAATATTAACCCTAACGCTTCCGTTAGAGTGTAGACCAGAGCAAAGCGGATCTGCGTTTGCTATATGGAAAGCTTTGGACAATGTTAAACGGAATACACTTTTTTAAACTCTAATGTTAGCATCGATAAATTTAGGGAGTGGAAGGTTGCCTACGTCTTGTACAAAAACCATATTACAGTAATAAATACCGAAGGACATAAAAGGGAGGCAGTGGTTGAGATGAGAATGAAACACGGTTGTCGTCTATCCACCATGTAACTAAAATTATACAATGAAGCAAACAGAGGAGAAATTTAGATAAAGAATTAAAGTATAACTAGAATAAATAAAAATAAAAACTCTGACGTTTGACGATGACACTGAAGTTCAGTGAGAGACGGCTAAGAACTTGGAAGAGCAGTTGAACGAGATGCATAATATGTAAAAAATAGTTTAAAAGAAGTAGATCACTAAAAGTAAAGTAAAGATATTAAACATAGTCAAATAAAATCGGACGCTGCTTAAGTATTTAGGTTAGAAAATGAGACACTAAAAGTAATAGATGGTCTCACTCTTTGGGCAGCAAATTAAGTGACGATGTCCGAAGTAAAGAACAACACGCTTTATACTGTGCAGCTGTAAGCATGCATTCTTGTCAAACAAAGCAGCAATTGCTGTTGAGTAATCCTTTATTAGTACAACGGTTTCCCAGCTTATAGTTGCATCACTATGCAAACGAAACAGGCAATGACCCTTAAGAGAATCGGGTATGCGATAAGCAGAAGGCTCACATTGAAATCATTCAAAGCAAACGTAATGATTATTGGAATCCTCTCTAACTCACAGTGAAGTCATATTAATATGTCCCTGAAAGCAATAGCCGTCAAAATACGGGTGGCGGAATGAAGAATAAGGCTGTTGTAAATGCCTCAAGTTCTAGAAAGAAGCATGGAGGACAATAAAGTATACTAACAGGACCAAGGAATGAAAAAAAAACTCGTAAAAGTCTATTGTATCATGCTCACCCGAAGGAAAATAACCATATTATTCGCGTAGGGCCATGAAACGGACAGGGAATTAAAAGTACTAAACTCGTAGAAACTGTAGCGAAATTCACGAACCTACAATATCGGGCGGCAGATAAAAAGAATAGCAAGGTGAACGTGATAAATAGGAGATAAATTACTTGGTCTTAACTATACACCTGATGTGTCGCGGCGAAAGCCAGTACTGGTTGATACCACCTGAATACCGAAAGCACGGTCAAGTGTCAGGTGACAGGGTAGTGCAAAGCAGAATATACTGTTCCCGTTTTCTGCGGTCAGTTATTTAAATATCCGCTGCTTACTGCGAAAAAAATGACGCAAAACGCTTTTTTAGTGTTTTCTCAGAAACTGACCATGAACTAAATGGTGCCTTCAAAAGTCCATTAAGGTGCCCCACAGATCGCATATAATCTAAAAAGAACCAACAGACTTGCTCCATTTGCCTAAGCTGGAGGAAGTGCGCAATATTGAAACCTTGAGCCAGTAATGTAGAATAGTTATACCCTGAAAAGCCAAAGACACTGGTACACGTGCCTAATACAATTAGACCCCCGCGAGCATGCAGAAGTGCCGCAACACGACGTGGCATGGACTCGACTACTGTCTGCAGTAGTGCAGGAGGAAACTGACACCATGAATTCTGTAGGGCTGTCTATAAGTCTATAACAGTATGAGGGGGTTGAGATCTCTTCTGAACAGCACGTTTCAAGGCATCAGAGTATGCTCAATAATGTTCATATCTGGGGAGTTTGGTGGCCAGCGGAAGTGTTTAAACTCAGAAGAGTGTTTCTGGAGCCACTCTGTAGCAATTCTGGACTACTGCGAATTGTCCTGCTGGAATTGCCCAAGTCTGTCGGAATGCAAAATGGACATAAATGGATGCAGGTGATCAGACAGGAAGATGACGTGCGTGTTACATGTCAGAGTTGTATCTATATGTATCAGAGGTCCCATGTCCCTCCAATTGCACAGGCCCCACACCATTACAGATCCTCCACCAGCTTGAACAGTCACATGGATTCATAAGGTTGTCTCCATGCCCGTATACGCCCATTCGCTCAATACAATTTGAAACGAGACTCGCCCGACCAGGTAACACGTTTCCAGTCATCAACAGTCCAATATCGGTGTTGATGGGCACAGGCGAGACGTAAGGCTTTGTGTCGGGCGTCATCAAGGGTACAAAAGTGGGCCTTCAGCTCCGAAAGTCAATATCGATGACGTTTCGTTGCATGTTTTGCACGCTGACATTTGTTGACGGCCCAGCATTGAAATCTGCAGCGATTTGCGGAAGGGTTGCACTTCTGTCATGTTGAACGATTCTCTTCAGTCAACGTTGGTCCTGTTCTTGAAGAATCTTTTTCCGGCTGCAACGATGTCGGAGATTTGATACTTTACCGGATTCCTGATATTCAAGGTATACTCGAGAAATGGTCGTACGGGAAAATCCCCACATCATCGCTACTTCGGAGATGCTATGTCGCATCTTTCGTGCGCCGACTATAACAACTCACTGAAATGTTGATAACCTGCCGTTGTAGCAACATTAACCGATCTAATATCATCGCCAGACATTTGTTGTCCAATATAGACGTTGGCAACCGTAGCGCCGTTTTCTGCCTGTTTACACATCTCTGTATTTGAGTACGCATGCCTATAACAGTTTCTTTGGCGCTTCAGTGTAGTAAGACGATCCTTCCGTTGGGTATATAAATGATCCCTAACCCAAGAACCACCCAAAGACTTGTCCCTTCCTTTCTATCATCAACACTACTCGAGGTATGAGCCCAGGAAAAATCTCATTTTATGCGCAGCGCTTAGGAACATACTGGCAGTGCACGAAGTCGCATGAGTACCAATTACTGAGCAACTGCAGCGATTTTGTTTAACAAGAACGAAGTAAAGAAAACATAAAATGCAGAATGGCAATAGCACGAACAGTGTTTCTGAAGGATGCCTTTTTAGAAATGTTTGTCTGGGCTGTAGCCTTGCACAGAAATGAGATGTTTGCACAGGCTAGTCTAGCACGCAGAGCTGCATCAAAGCTGACTTTGGACTGAAGACCACAACAGCAAGTGTCTGCCGCTTGATAACGGACGTGACTCAGAAACGAGGCGTGACGTAAAATAGTGTTAGATCCAAAACTTTACCTTCGTTATTTTTCAGTAAATAGTAGTAGTGGAAAGTGATGCTGAAACTGGCAGGCCGTAAGTGTCATACAGTAAGCTTATGCATTTTTTAACATAATGCATCAAAATATTAGTGGATTTGTGATTGCATCATAATGTTATTGTCGACTGAATATGTCAACTTACGAGCCCAATTTCTTTCATTGACGCGAATTTGTTTTCCTGTTTTAACACAAAGAAAGCTGCGCTGGGGCGCACAAAATGCAGGGCAACACCTATGGTAAGGCAACTATTAGTGCAAGAACATGCGGAGAATGTTTTCAACTAGAGCTGTAAAACTACTGTACGCTATCGTACGCTACCATAAGTAAGCGTGGACTACGGTAGTTCGCCTAACAGCTTTGGCTGGTTAAGGTTGTACTTGTGTTACCTGTAGAATGGGTGTGTTGCATACCGATAGGGAGTTACCTCATATCGATCGCTTTGGTTCAAATGGCTCTGAGCACTATGGGACTTAACATCTGTGGTCTCAGTCCCCTAGAACTTAGAACTAATTAAACTTAACTAACCTAAGGACATCACACACATCCATGCCCGAGGCAGGATTCGAACCTGCGACCGTAGCGGCCACGCGGTTCCAGACTGAAGCGCCTTTAACCGCACGGCCACACCGGCCGGCTTCGATCGCTTTCTCTATGCGATCAGTGTGGTGTCACCGCCAGACACCACACTTGCTAGGTGGTAGCTTTTAAATCGGCCGCGGTCCGCTAGTATACGACGGACCCGCGTGTCGCCACTATCAGTGATTGCAGACAGAGCGCCGCCACACGGCAGGTCTAGAGAGACGTACTAGCACTCGCCCCAGTTGTACAGCCGACTTTGCTAGGAAAGGTTCACTGAGAATTACGCTCTCATTTGCCGAGACGATAGTTAGCATAGCCTTCAGCTAAGTCAATTGCTACGACCTAGCAAGGCGCCATTTATCCTTTGCTATGTATCTAATGAAGCATGTACAGTAACAAGACCAATGTTCACCAATGATGGATTAAAGTTAAGTATTCCAGCAGCTACGTACTTTTCTTTATAGCATTCATTACGTATCCTGTTTCAGACCTCACGCCAGCCTGCGTGAGATAAACGCATGCCTTTCGGTTACCCGTCACTGTGGACTGGCGGTCTTGTCAGTCCACAACAATCAGTGTCTTACTAGATCTCCCGGAAGCGGTCATCCGCCCAGAAACTGAGTGAGGATACATACATGGCCATGTAATGTACGGAACACTTTTGTCGATCGATCAGTGTGTGAAATCTTATGGGACTTAACTGCTAAGGTCATCAGTCCCTAAGGTTACACACTACTTAGCCTAAATTATCCTAAGGACAAACACACACACCCATGCCCAAGGGAGGACCTCAGCCGGGATCACCTGCACAGTCCAGCACTTTTGTACTACACAGTTATGTTTAATTCACGATTTATTCAAAATTTTTATTTTGTAACGTCCAGCAGCGGGATTTTGTAGAAAAAACAAAGAAACCAATACCGATTTGCAATATAGTGCTAGAAAACGTAATGTCCTCAAACAAAAGGTAAAATTTAAAAAAAAAGTCACAAAACGCAAATATACCAAACCTCACTTCAGCACGTCGTACAGCTAATGTAAAACATATTGTCATTATTCCTAAGCAACTTTTACATTTATCAATAATAACTGGAAACTCTTGCTTTTGATCATGACGGAGAACGTTCTATTGAATACAAAATGACAACAATAATTATATATACTTTTAATGTTCCTGCAGTGAACCGTACTTGCATCAAAGGTAATTGCTTTGGTTTCATAAAAGCGCGGAAGTTACGCGATTAAATAATTTTTATTAATTATAAAATTCAGTTTTTATTCTATAAAGATATAAAATACACAATTGACTAACACTGAATGATGTGCGGTGCTAATTATGTGAAAAACAAACAACCAAACAAACAAAACACAAAGAGAAGTTGTCGACTTCTATTTTCTCTCTTACACATTTATTTATGTTTCTTTCCCTACCTATTCTACCAATACTACTGCTAATCGTACCATTAACTACGTCATTTATGTAGTGTACCTAAACTATCAAACCGTAGTTTTGGTAGAGCGCAGCTCTTGTTTGAACGCTTCAAGGACAGTGATTCTGACGCCGAAGACCGGCATGGTGGTGGAAGCGAGAAGGTTTTCGAAGCTACTGAAACCGGCGGAAACAATCCCAAGAGATCGTTATCGAAAGCAGTTGATGCGTTTGACCTGAGCACTGAAAGGCAGACGGCCACAATGTAGCGGTAGAAACGAAAAGGTGAATTTGTAGCATGGCAGTGTTCGACCTCACGTCGTAAAACTCGTCAAAACATACTTTGAAACCTTGGAATCGGAAGTGCTACTCAACTCACCGTATTCTCCAGACACTGCTCGCTCAGACTGCCACCTTTTCCGATCAGCGGCACACGGCGTCAAATGAACAACAGCAAAATTCGATGAGCTCATGGAGCTCCTGAAAAGACGTCAAGTTCTGCGCCACAGAAGTCGTGTGCTGCCCGAAAGACGAGAGAAAGTCGTTGCCAGCGATGGCCAATACTTTGAACGTAAATTTGTTTTAATTTGTTCACATAATGTCTCCAGCTTCGAGAAGAAGCGGCGGAACCATTGTTGTAGATCTAATAACGCAAATTAGTAATAAATAAATGAATAAAACTGATCATCTGAACTGCTAAATCTCCATTCACATTTTATGGCTGACACAACAAAGTAGATAAGTTACTTTTATATACATTTGGTATTTGGCAGCCTAGCTGTTGACAGTTTCTGGAAATATTTTAGCCCCTCAGTTACTCGCGTATGCAGACTGACGCGTGTTCGGTTCAGGACCCCGTCGCGCCACAGCGAGCCCGCTCTCGGCCGCCCTTAACTCTCGCGCCGCCCTTCGGCCGACACCGACGGCAGACCCTAACGACCGGCTCAGCCGCCGTTAACGACCTGTTGATGGCCGCCGCTTGCGCCAGAATCCATCGCCGGCGCCATTACGGTCTACCGCGATCGACTCTGCGAAACCTAAAAAATCTCGCCACCGCGTTAAAAACCGATACCGAACGCCGAACGATCATCGCAGCGCGACACGCGTTGCAGCAAGCTGCTTTCCCTGCGCTGAACCCATTCCCGCCCAAACTTTGTTCCGGATGGATAGGCTTTTTCCGGCAAAACCGATAAAATTTTCCATCGACATAACCGTCGTCTAAACTTCGTAACCGTTGAAAAGGATTTTCTCCGCGCGCTAAGCAGGGTACAACTCGAGAGTATTTCCAACAATTCTGTTTGTATCTGCACCACTTAAGTCCAGCTTTTCTCGTCTACAGGTGGAACTGGTATCAAAAGATTTTGTTTGGCATTGACTAAGTGAGCTACCAAAAATTCTAGAACACGTTGTAATCCCAAGTATTACGGCGTTCCTAGAGGCAGCCAAGCTTCTGTCAAAGAACCGGTCCGATTTCAAGAAAAAATATTCTTGTGGAACACGGTTTACATCTATTCGTTATTCGTGCAAACAATATATGCGTTACAACACGCAAATTCCGTCCTCCTAGATTTCCGAAAGGCGTTTGATTCTACACGAGACGATCATATGATGTTGCTTTGCAGGTATGTGGTTGGTTCAATGGATATTTGAGTGGTAGAACGCGATAGGTTATATCGGATGCTGAATGTTTTAAAGAAACGAAAGTGACATTGTGTGTGCCCCAAAAAAGCAAGATAAGGTAACTAACGTTTAAAGTACAGGAGAGTCTAGTCAGTTTTCTTGATAGCCTTAAGGGGGGTAGGACGTCAAACGGGCCGACTTGGAGCACGAGAGGCATCACAGGACATTTTAATTTGCACTGTCTATACTTTTACAAATAAATTCATAAAACTTTGTCAGCATGACCAGGAAGGACTCAGAATTTACACTCATAGCTGTGGAAGTTCGGTAACATAAGGAAGTAATTTTTTTTACATGTGAAATTTAATCATTTTTTTCACTTGCTAATGGCAGCATTTGTTGCTATAGGTACACTTTTCTTCATAAGTAAGAGAGATTCTTCGATGAATTTTGCACAGCATACAAATCATACTTAAAGGTGTATGAAACTCTAGAATTTTCCAAATCTATTAAAGACTGTGGTAAAAATAAAGGTAATTAACTATAAAAATTGTGTTTTTCCTAAACATGAAGTTTAAAATAGAACAGCTCATTCGTTTTTTCATAAATTAAATAAATTCTAGAATTTCATAGATACCCTACCCTAGCCGATCACACCATACTATTAACACGAGACAGCCAGTCACAGTTTAGTATTTTAACGGCCACTTAGATGAGGAAGTGAACCACAATGTAGCCATCTTCAAATATACAAACTCTGAATCCTTTGCACCATGATCAGAAGTGTTTACCTAAAAAATTACGTAAAAGACTTAACATGCATTTGATATCCTTGGCTACTCTCGAAGATATCCGAACATGCTGTTCCCTTTGCGTCATAACCAACCAAACAGCTGCGTAAAACGTCCAACTTGGAGCATTTCGAATTAATTTACAGGTTGTCCAAAAGTATTCAAACACTCTCAGTTTCTGTTTTGCGCCATGTACGAAAGTATCTATCCAAAAAATTACATAAAAGAGCACTTTCAAATTCTGAACAGCCTCTAATTATTATTTTCTACATCCAAATGGATCTGCGACACTCGTCAAGTGTCACAAGGTGTGCAGGCAGGCACAGCGAGGCCTGAACTCGCTAAAATTATGTGCGTTTTGCCTGTTCAAACAAATATTGTCTTGATGTGACATCCAATCAGTTCAGTATGACATCCATATCCCTATTAGCCATCAGCAACACTGAACTACCTGACTCAGAATTTTGTCTGTTCCGACAAGTTCAATCTTGCTGACATCTAATCAGATTAATATGACATGCGTGCCACATCGCAAAATACACGTGGGAACTACCGATGGACTAACTTGCTAATTGCACTTGCGCTTGTTGACGAGAGTGAACAATGTTATTTCCATCTCAGAAACTCATCTCTAAGACTTTATTTTCCACATCTATGACAAGTGTCTCAATGTCGATTTAACATTATCAGCAAAATTATGTCAACAATGCAAAAAATGCTGTGCTTACGTCAAGTACCACAGGGTTTTCTTGCACGTATGAACACTTATATCCATCAAATTCTTATCTAAAATAAAATTCTGTGTCGGATGCCTTCTGGAAGTCAAGGAACGCGGCATCCACCTGGGCGCCTGTATCTGCTGCTGCCGGCCGTTGTGACCGAGCGGTTCTAGGCCCTTCAGTCTGTAATTGCGCGACCGCTACGTTCGCAGGTTCGAATCCTGCCTCGGGCACGGATGTGTGTGATGTCCTTAGGTTAGTTAGGTTTAAGTAGTTCTAAGTTCTAGGGGACTGATGACCTCAGCAGTTAAGTCCCATAGTGCTCAGAGCCATCAAAGTTAGTACCTCAATGACTAAACACATGTGAAAAAATAAATAAGACGATAAACAGGCTGATTGCCTTATGAAATATGAAGCGAGATAGTTAAAAATCAATTTTTACTTATGCATTTTAATTGAGGACTTAGTAACGCATAGTTCCTGAAGATGAGTTTTAAACACTACATCACGTAAAGTGTTTTTCCCCTTACTTTCCTAGAAGTAGTATAAGTTTTCAGTGAGGCAATAAAACAGAGTTAATTATATTAATTGAAATGTATGTACCTCATGCAGACAACAATTGCCACAAAATGACACCTCTTCATTTGTTGGCGGTCAGTGATTCTGTACTCTCACGGGATTCAGGTCTCCGGAAGAAAGTATCTATATTGCGTACAGCGTGCTGAATGACAATATAGATCTTTTTCTCTACCATCATCGATTAAAACATTACAGTGAGTCCTGTGTCTGACTGATACTGTAGATCAACAACGACGCTGATTGGATACCAATGCTCAAATCATTCTCAGCACAGCTTGCACGAAACTTACTGCAACATACTTTAAATGATTTAGTTCAGGGCCACTTTGTATTTTGTTAAAATTCTAATTAATGACTGAACACGTTATGTGTTGCATGTTCTGAAATATACTGAATAACTATATGTACGTTATGCGGTGAAATATTGTTTCCGCACCATATTCTACTGGCAAATGCATGATAAACTACGGTCCCTTAGGAAATTCATGTTGAGCTATCCAAAAATAATTATATTTTGAATAGGCATTTACTCTCTTCTGCAATGCAACTTCCGACTGATCGGACGATCCAACAAGAAACAGCCGCATACGGTCGGCGTTCGCAAATATATCTCCACCACTGATTATAGCTATATGTTACAGCACAGAAGTAAACATATTGTTATAATTAGCGACTGCGAACGGGGACATTTATAACTGTATGTTTATGTATACACATTACGTAAACATATCGCTATAACTTGTCAAGACAAAAGGAAAGGAAATTATTCTATGAATGACTACAATAGTATAAATTGCATACGGAAGTTTAATCTTAATTAACGTCGGTGAAAGACACATACACGAGTAGACTCTAACAGAATAAGTCCACCCCTCCACCCCGTAGAGCAAAAGATGAAATACAGGACAAAAGTGAGCCAGCGCACAAAGAATTAATCTAAAAACTTTCATATTTTCTGGGTTTAGTAAATGAATTCCGTACATCTCTGAATAACTGGGAGGTTTTGATTTGAAATATTGATCTCTGGTGTCTTTCATGGGATATTACAGTATCGAGCCGGCCGGTGTGGCCGAGCGGTTCTAGGCGCTTCAGTCTGGAACCGTGCAACCGCTACGGTCGCAGGTTCGAATCCTGCCTCGGGCATGGATGTGTGTGATGTCCTTAGGTTACTTAGGTTTAAGTAGTTCTAAGTTCTAGGGGACTGATGACCTCAGATGTTATGTCCCATAGTGCTCACAGCCATTTGAACCATTTTTTTTTTACAGTATAGACTCAAACGATGTTTTTGTTTACGTAAATAAGGGAGGAATATATAAAGGCGGGGAGATGCACTGCGCCCCAACAAGTAGTTGTCCCCAGCCCGGCTCCACGACAAGACCTGTCTAGTTACAGCAGGCAGCGTAGGCAGCTGACGATCACGTAGGCGTCCTGTCACAACTGTGATGGTGTTGCTAACTGCCGCCATGACAACGCGACGGTTATCATGGAGCACGTGAGAAGACAGTATCTGTGTTACACAGGCAGTCGAGACTCGCGCAGTGCCTATCTGTAATTATGAAGACTTGTATTTTCAACGGTTTTTTAGGCTGGTAGTGGAACTTGCGTATTCTCTGACTTTACTGACTACTGGTATTTAAAAATAAAGATATTGGTGTTAGCGGTATTCAGAGCAAAGTTGTTAGTCCATGGGCCTTTATTTGTATTACAGGAGTGTCTGTTCGTGGCACTACACGTCGACAGTTGGATCTGCAGCAGGGCCTGGAATTGTCGGGTGCCATAATGACAGGTGACTCTTCGCGGCATCCGTTAGACAATTCGTTCGCGCATGTGCTTTTAAAAGTGTCGGTGATGTCCAGTTCATTAGCGGGATATTCATAGTTTGCCTGATTTGTTACACGTCTCCAGCCGATTTGCAGCTGGGCAGGGCTGAGTACATTGCATCTGTGCGCACTCGTCAGTTTCACTCGCATTTTGTTTCACTGTGGCGGGACAGCTTCCTTCTTACTAGCGGCCTAGAGTGTCCATTTAATTCACAAAGAGCTTTGCACTAAAACTTAGGCATTGGTTTCCTTCCTCAGTAATGTTGCTTAGCAACTTATTTTCCAATTTTGGAATCAGTTGGCCAAACACTTACATTCTGTCACAGTGGTTTAAACAATAGAAATACACTCTAACAAGGAACCCCTTGAGTGCGAGGTCGCAAGATCCATCTATAGTATGATTCATTTGAAAGTTTTGTGATAACAGTCATGACAGGAAAAATATTAACTGGTAATACTCACCATGTGCATCAGGAGGGCGAGAGAGACTAACCTTCTTTGGGATGTATGTATCACACTTCGCAAAATGGACATTTTCGACATTCAACTCCTTGGGAGCTACAAACAGTGCATGGCATTCGACTAGGTATTATCAAGAAACGCCTACAGAATCATATTAGAGTGAAGGAGTGATGAGAACTGATGGTATGTGACGACATGCAACCGAATGCGAAAGTCTGTTGTGCTGCTTATGCTGAAACTGGCTATCCTTTAAGTCGTAGCTGCAGATAGTGCGATGATATGTTTTACAAGCAGAGACAAACGAACATCCAGAGGGTGAATTTGTCCTGTTATTTCAGGTGGTATGAACTACAATGTCACACACGTTTCAGGAGAGACAGTTAACTTTAAAGGAGTATGATTTTTACACTCAAACCAGGAGTCAAGGAAAAGGAAGCTATTTTCATCAGCTATTGGCCAAAAGCCGTGCTCGTACCGTAGTTGTAGTCATCTTACGTTCTCTTTCTCACTCATGTTTGCCGTGAGGTGAATATTCCATGCTGCCCTTGAAAGGTGAAGCACACGAGAAAGAATTGTAGAGGGCAGAGCACCACCAACTACTCGCAGCGCAATAAATAACTTTCCAGCCATTTTACCATCCAGATTAACAATCTGTATAATTGTTTACGAATGCGTTAAGGCACTGATGTTAACTGATCTTGATACAACTGTTTTGGTATCTCTAACTTCCAAGGTTCCTCTCACATGCATTATCTCTTCAGATCCCGAATGGTCGGAATCGAAAACAAACTCATTACTGAATGATGGGGTAAGTTTCTTTATGTTATCTATAAACATTAGGACCAATTCCACAGTTTGCTGTGCATCGTCAAGTTGAAGCTTTGTTTGAAATTTTGTTATCTTACGTCTTCCAATACCTTAGCACTCTTTCAAGTTATGCAGCCATCCATTGCTTCCCTTGAAACCACTGTAATTTATGTCGCACGCCATTTGGCGTGCATTGTATAGTAGGTCACTATCATGCCATCCGGTAAATCGTATCAAGCACCCATAAACGCGAAAGCATCAGTGTTTGTGACAAGTGCGTCTTGTCCAACCTTGAATACCTGTAGTTTTTCTTATGCACTACACGGTCATATTGCTGCGGATTTATTCGAAATCTGTTCAAAATTGTTTTCTTATTATGCTGCCTATGATCTTCCACGTACTTAATTATGTTTAGTACCTGCTCCTTGGACAATGATTGTCCTTTATTAAGTTTACTGTCCGACAAGGATGATGAACTAATGGCTTGACACTTTATTCACTATCTTTTTCACTTCTTAACCTCGTATCGTCATCATTGCACTCTTCATGTACTTTGTCTACATAGTCGACCATACACGACACCACACATTCCAATGACTCATCACTGTGACACTCTAAGCCAAAAAAGAAAAAAAAATCAGCAATTCAATAACGCGTTGGCCCACCTCTGGCCCTAATGCAAGCAGTTATTCGACTTGGTATTGGTTAAAACAGTTGTTGGATGTCCTTCTGAGAGACAGCTTGCCAAATTGTGTGAAATTGACTTGTTAGATCCCGAGCTGGTGGGAGGGCCCTGCCCATAACCCTGCAAATGCTCCAATTGGGAAGACATCCGGCGACCTTGCTGGACAATGTAGGGTATGGAAAGCACGAAGACAAGCAATAGAAACTCTCGACATGTTTTGCCGGGCATTTTCTTGCTGAAATGTAAGAGCAGGATAGTTTTTTATGAAGAAAAAAGAATCAGGCGTGCTGCGAATGACAACCAAAGTGGTCCCGTATTGAAAGGAAATGGCACTCCAGACCATCGCTCCGGGTCGTCGGGCTGTGTGGCGGGCGACAGTCAGGTTGGGATCCCTTCGCTGTCTTGGGTGCCTCCAGACATGTCATTGGCCACGAATCTCGTTTACTGCAACACAGATGTCTTCAGTGATGAGTCCTGCTTCTTCAAACGGAGCCCTGACGACCAGTGAAGACGTGCCTACAGACCCAAGACAGCGGTGGTATAGCAACCTGAATCTGTTGGACTTGATATTTCTGATTTTATTACTTCTACATTCGTAGTATTTTAAGACCTCTCACTGAACAACACTCTACTACCAGTGAGCTACCTTAAAATCACATCAAATTAATCACTGAGTTCGGTAATGGTACGTGCGAACTGAAACGTCTCCTTTGGAAAATTATAAATTACTTTGCTGGTTAAACTCTTACGTTATTTGATTTTCAAACAGCAGAGTAAAACTGAAAGTGCTCTCTTTGCTTATTCTGATCATCAATAAACTGACACACAATATTTTTAGCGAAACGCAATCTGACTTTCAATAATCCCTACAAAAGAATGGCCCTGACTAGCAATAACCTATACCTCTCATGAATCACTTACCTCACAAAAATCTTCGTTACTCGAACTACTGCAATACAGCGAGTGCCAATACTGCCAGCTAAATAAAAGATTCTAACTACGGAAGGCACTAACTACTGATAGGCATAGTCAGCAAATGAAAGATTTTGATAGAGAACAAACACTGTATTTACCTTAATAATGTTCAAAAGTCATAATATATATATCAGTTCATGACATCCAGCCTTACAATTTTCCTTTTTCTGGCGGACACACGTCCAGATCGTCCGCACTCAAAATTCTGCCATCTCTCTCCCCACATCCACCACTGCTGGCGTCTAACCTCCAACTGCGGAACGCTAGGGGCTGTACACATCCAACTGCCCAACACTAAAATAGCAAATATTCCAACAATGCAAACCAGCCACAGACTGCACACAGTACAGTCAGGGATTTTCATACAGAGCGCTACGTGGCGTTACCAACACAAAAACCTAAACAGCCTACTTACAGAAGTGCATATACCCAAAAATAAAGATGTACAATTTTTCATAACTTTATTTTACTAAGTAGCATCAGGATACATCGCCATGTTAGAAATTTGAGTAGTAACAAAACGGCCAATTAAAATGAAACAATTTTTAAATCACATTAACATCTAATTAGATAACAAATCCTTTGTCAGTGCAAAATTTTCCAACAGTATAGCCGGCCGGTGTGGCGGAGCGGTTCTAGGAGCTTCAGTCTGTAACCGCGAGACCGCTACAGTTGCAGGTTCGAATCCTGCCTCGGGCATGGATGTGTGTGATGTCCTTAGGTTAGTTAGGTTTAAGTAGTTCTAAGTTCTAGGGGACTGATGACCTCAGATGTTAAGTCCCATAGTGCTCAGAGCCATTTGAACCATTTTTGAACCAACAGTATTTACGGAGTATCCGTCACATCTAAAATAAAGGAATTCTTTACACGAAAGTGCCTTAAAAAAAGAAGTTGAAGGTTGGGGAGGGGAGAGTGGACTGATCTTGCCACTGATGACGTCACTGACAAAGGTTGGCGTCGCTTCATCACAAAATGTAAACAAAGTACGCTAGAATGCCCCATGTAAAATAAGTGCAAGGGCTATCAAGTAGACAGTAGTATCACAATTGATGAGTATGGCGGCAATATGGGGAGAGGTCCCATAATTCGCCCAGTGCTTTGGAGAGGCATAGCGGTGTTATTGATAATTTGATGGTGTGGGGAGACTATTTGTATGATTTCATGTCACAATTCGTAAAGACTGATGGAACTAGGAAGACATAATGGTAAGTCTAGGAGATCCTGCGCCCTAACATGTCACCTCTAATGCGACATTATCATGATGCCACTTTCGAACAGGACAGTACTAGTCTACAGATATTTGTGTTATGCCCTTGAAGAGCGCATTTAGGCTAAACTTTATGTCCATTTGCAATTTTCTCTTTACGTTCTGCCCAAACTTCTCTCATTTGCGTGCTGCGTTTCTGCTTCCTTTCTTCGGTTCACTTTAGGTCATGTGTTCTCTTTGGCTTCTCCTTTTTACTGTTCGCCCAGTGCTTCTTCATCCTCTGTCTTTGTTATTACCCTCTTTATTCGGTCCAATGTGTTCGTTTGTTGTGTGGTGTCTCTTGTAGTTTGTTGCTTTCTGATCAGTTTCCTAAGGAGTGTTTTGTTTTGTATGGTTTCCTGTGTGATGTTGAGTTGTTTCATGTCATTTCTAACTTCATTTGTTGTTTTTCCTTGTGCTAACCCAGCCAAGATCTGTCTCGTTATCCTATGTGGTGCCATTCTGCTGAGGTGTCCGTAAAATTGTAGCCTTTGTTCCCTGATTTTGTCTGTTATTTCCTCTGTGTGTTCGTGTAATTCTTCAGGTGGCCTCTTTATCCATACCCCGTCTTTTTGCGTCGTCCCGAATATTTTCCTGGCTATTTTTCGCTCCGTCTTGTCTATCTGTTTGATTCGTGTCTGTCCTTGTACTACTGTGGTCTTGGCTTTAGTGCTTCCGGTAACACCACCGTCTCGTAGTGTCGTAGCTTGGCCTTTCGTGAGATAGCTTTCTCATTGTACTGATTCCAGGTCAGTTTGTAGGCCTTCTCTAGTTTCTCACTTCTCTCTTCATTGGATACCTTGCTTCTTCCTGTAACCTATGTTGTTTCTCCTAGGTATTTGAAATTTTCTGTTCTGCGTATTGTCCCATATTTTGTGTGTCGTGACGGGTGTTTTTGGGTTCTCATGAACAGTATATCTGTAGTCTGGTCCTGGCTGCATGTAGTTCCTCTATGGCTCTTGTTGTTTCTGTTTCTCGTACCTTTACGATGGCTAAATCATCTGCGAACGCTAGGAACTTGACTCTTACCTTTCTTAACAGGACTCCTTTCTGAGTCTTGTCCCATTCCTTCACTATTTTGTCCAGTACTGTGTTGAACAGCAGTGGCGAGAGGCCGTCGCCCTGCCTGACTCCTGTTCTCATATCTCTGTGAGAATGATTCTGAAAACAATCTTCGATTACTTTCACATAGCAAAAGTTTTCTCTTGACTGAAAGATTTTTTAAATTTTCAAATTATTCTTCATAATTCAATCTTTGACCACTTTTTTCTAATTTCAGAGGCATATTATCCTTGGATGCATTATCTTGGTCGTCCTAACCTAGTTACACCTTTATTGTTATCACTGCGTAGTTTCCATAACTGTTCTGTGATTGTTTTCCACATATCGTCTTAGAGTAGACAATATACCGCGACGTGACGCAGTTCTCAACACTACGGGAATCTGTGCAGCGGCCCATGTCGTTGCTGAGCAACAGTTTAAGATGAAACGACTGGTCAGCAACGTGAATGTATCCGCCCCCAGTCAGGAAACTCTTTAAGAAAAGAATGAAACGCAGTAAGAATGCAGAGCAACAACAGCAGTCAAAAGGTCAGCCGTCAACAAACTTCTGGGTTTCGCTAATCCGTGAATCTAATCCATAGGCGTCACATCAACTGCACCTTTCTGCGAACACATAAATTTTCAAGGTCCTGTATGCTCAATTTCTACGAAGATCTTCGATAATGCATTTACATTCGGTGTAATTCGATTTTACATACCAGTCTTTCAAACTGCATATCAAGTTACATGCCTGGCAGTTTGTGATAGAAGAGTATGAATTTTATAACTCTTCATATCAGAGGAGTGAGGGGAAACTACAAATTATACGTTCTTCTAGGAAGTTTCTGTACCTGATGTATTCGCTAGTACAAACATTTTTTGACAAGTCTGGTGTGTCACCACGGTGGTCTGAGACATAAATGATTATTTTTAAAAGATTTTTCAATTTTTTATAGAAGAATTGCAAACATTAAGCTATATTTTGTAAGAAAATTAATTTGCCTTTGAAATTACAGGTTTCTTATAAACAGAATAAAACACTATTTGTAATCTTTGTTTCTGCGGTCATATAAATAAGTAAAGCGTGTCAGCGATATCGTCTTTTTGGCAGTGCAATTCGTACCCATAGTCTCAATACAGTGCACCTACATTGTCGTGGCTTCTCCTCCCCTAGGAATGAATCTTCTAGATGCCAACTTCGACAATGAAATGAAACTGTGCGCAATAGGCCTGCTACTAGAGTCGTCATTGTTTAACTCCATTTTCATTTCGATTAAGATTAATTTTTAGCAGTGAGTTATTTGCACACGCTCTCTTTTGCCACTGTGTACTTGTGTACCTCCTCATATTGCTCAACAAGCATGGATCGTCCACTGTGATAAGACTTTCAGACCAATGGTTCCCGAGCAAGGCTTTTTGGGTTGTTGTACATATACTGTATGAATGTGAACTTACATTCAGTTGTTTCCAGTCGCTACAAATCTTATCTTTCAACGTTGAGTGAAAGGTATTAATGAACTTACACTATTTCTAAATCATTTGTATATAGCTTCTCTGTGCTCTTTAGATCTGCGAGTCACGTCTGTTTCGTAGCAGTGGTTAGCACACTGGACTCTCATTCGGGAGGACGGCAGTTCAAATCCGCGTCTGACCATCCTGGTTCATGTTTTTAGTGATTTCCCTAAGTCGCTACAGGCAAATGTCGTGATGATTTCTTTCTAAGGACACAGACTATTGCTACCCTTATCCTAGAAACAAACTGAGCTTGTGCTCCGTCTCTAATGTCGTTACACCCTAGTCTTCTTTGCTTCCTTGGCAACTACATTCCTTCAGCGAAATTTATCCCTCGAAGCAGCCATTGCAAAACGGATGACACTCAACCTCCCATCCCCCGCCATTTTAATCTTACAGGTTCTGAATCAACAGAGAAACTATGGAAAGGGGCTATGGCGCCAAATAATGAATACTAATTACGAATCATAAACACGGTATGGGTGCTGAAGTGATAAATTACTGGTGCAATTCATTTCGCCACCTTTATTGTGTATTTCAGTGGCCATGAATACATCATTTGTTAACTTCAATAGTACTTTATTCCGAATAATCAGTAATGTTACTTTTTCTGCTGCCCATTAATAATTACATTGTAATATTACCTACTGCTACCTAGGACGGTAGAATTTTATGATTCCAAATTTGTTCTACACAAATATGTTCAAGAACTTCCTCTAGCAACTACAGCCAAAAGGACTCATTTCCGCCGCTAGAACGCATTCGTGTTGGCCAGCCGCTCTCCGTACATTCGTCAGCTGGAGAAAGGCGCGTTCGCGGATAGGCCGCTATTGAGAACTCGAAAATAGCTGCCACTGGAAATGGATGTCGGTCGATCAGCCCAGCCTGTTAGCGTATCGATCCTTGAAGAACAGAATGCCGCGGCGCCGGCTCTTCCCTCAAATAGATGGGACCGGTCTCCCCGTTCGATGATTTTGTACTTCGGGAGCCTCCTCGTGGCTGTCAGTGAAAAGGCCATAATATCATCTTATTTAATTACCTGCTGTCGGCGTTCAGCATGTAAAGTACGCATGCAAGCCACATGTCATAAGCTCATGAATTTAGAACGTTATACACATCGACCGAAGCAGTACTAAATTGCCTCTCTGTCTGTCTGTCTGTCTCTCTTTCTCTCTCTCTCTCTCTCTCTCTCTCTCTCTCTCTCTGTATGTGTGATTGTGTGTGCGTCTGTGTGTGTGCGGGTGAGGGGTGTGTGTGAGAGAGAGAGAGCATATGAGCATGTTCTTGTGTGTGTAATCTTCTAGACGACAAAAAAGTTGGTATTTGAGCATCAATGCATTTGTAGACTGTGTTCACCTCATAGAAAACAACGCTTTTTACCGCAATTAACGACTGCTGAAGTATCGTCAGTTAAGTTCACACTACTTCACCCGAAATTAATGCAATCTAATAATAGAATTATTTCAGTGACTGCGCTTTTAGTTTTTTTGCATGTGTTGGGTATATTTCTTAAGTACTTTTCACTCTGTGTCTCTACAGGCAGAGTGGTAATTGAATTTGTGGTAAGTTCTATGGGACCAAACCACTGAGGTCATCGGTCCCTAGGCTTACACACAACTTAATCTAACTTAAACTAACTTACGCTGAGGACAACGCACACACACCCATGCCCAAGACAGGACTCGAATCTCGGACGGGGGAACCCTCGAGAACCGTGGCAAGGCGCCGATAGACCGCACGGCTACCCCGCGCGGCGCAAAGTGGGTTGTTCGATTCTGACTCATCTTAGAGTCGCGGATCTTTCCAGCGAAATACCATGCGAGCCGGTAGCTAGAAAGCAGGAGACCTGTTGCTTCCCGTTATTTGTTCTTAATATTATTGTTCTTAATTAATAAGAATACTCTTTTTATGAATACACACACACTGTTGGACGAGCAGCAAGTTGTTGGGTTGGGTTGTTTGGGGGAAGAGACCAAACAGCGAGGTCATCAGTCTCATCGGAATAGGGAAGGACGGGGAAGGAAGTCGGCCGTGCCCTTTCAAAGGAACCATTCCGGAATTTGCCTGGAGTGATTTAGGGAAATCACGGAAAACGTAAATTAGGATTGCCTGACGCGGGATTGAACCGTCGTCCTCCAGAATGGAGTCCAGTGTGCTAACCACTGTGCCACCTCGCTCGGTATGGCAAGCTGTTCTTCCGAAGAATAAGCTGCAGGGCCGTCTTCACTCCGCTATACAGCATAGGTCGACCGTGTTAGTGGGCGCCCCGAAAAAATATGTGTTAATAAATAGTTAAACATAAAATGAATTAGGAATAATAGGATCCAAGAAACCTATAAAAATAAAAATGTAAATATTCGTTTGTAGAAAATCGTAATTTTCCAATTCAATCTTCACACATTGCTTCGAAATTTTGGCACAATGTTGCATTCGAATACGCGCATGTTTTATATACCTTCTAGAGGTCCACATATGATTCATAAACATATGTGTAAAAATTATATCGAAAATTAATGGAAATGTAAATTTTCGTTTCTAGGAAACTGTAACTCTCCGAAAGTTCTTCACCGACTTGACACAACGTTGAATTGGAACACTCGTGCGTTCTTATACCTCTACAAGAGCGCCACTTATAATATATAGATACATACATAACAGTTGTGGTAGAAATCAACATAAAATGTAAAGGTTCGTTGGTTCCAATCTTAAATCTCTAAGTAATCCATATAAAAGTATAAATGTTAGTTTGTTCCAATCTTAAATCTCGGAACGTTCTTCACCGATCGCTTCGGAATTGTGACACAACGTTGCATTCCAATACCTGAATATACACTAACAATAAAGAGGCCTCAAGCTTAGAAAGAGGGGAGAAGTGGAGACGGACAGAAGGGTGGGAAGAAACGGTGATAGAAAGGGGAAACGAGGAGTTGGACAAAGAGAGGTCTTAGGAGAAGATGGAGACAGATGGGGAGGACAAGATGGATGTAGAAAGGGGGGTGGAGGTGACGGGGAGAGTGATGGGGAAGGAGCAGGAAATGGACGAGGAGAGAGTATGGAGGAGGGGCACAGAGATAGGGAGGGGGAGGGCGGGCAGAAGGAGATTGGGGCGTATATCCAATTCCCATACATGTTAGAAAGGTATGCCTTCTGTCCTTATTTTCCCGAAGCATAGCAACGCGTGGTCAGAAACAACTACTAAGTTATAAATAAGTGAAGACTTGTTAATTTACTTCATTCATTAATAAGTACTTATCGTCATGCAGTGACTGCAAAAAGCATGTTCTGGGTCAACATTCCAACCAATAATATAGAAAAGTTTGTGCAATTACGAAAGCTGGCAAGAGAGTGTTCATTAACAACATCTAGTGATAAAATAAGAGCTAAGAGACATATTCACATCAGCAACGTAAGATATGGACAAGGGCTTTATTCATTATAACAAATATTAAGTACTCAAGCAAACATTACACAACTTACGTCGAAAATTTAATACATACTATGGACCCAATTGGAAGTATGTGGGAAAGAACTCCCAGTTCTGACATTGGTTACAACCGAGACGAACCTCAAGAAATTCATGATCAGAAGCAAGCCATGGGAACCACTTTTTATTTAATTCTGGGAAAATACAGTGTGTCCCAAAATAATGTATACACTCTTTGAAACTGAACATCTCTTTAATGAAAGGGGTTAGAAATCAATTTTAGTCGTGTTAGGTGCCTAATGGTCCGACTTAAGGTGATAAATGTTTAAACTAGCGTCCGTCCATCGCAATACACCGTCGACAACGACTTACGACTGAGCGACACGCCAACTGTGTTGTTCACAATGGGATAGGATCACAAGCTTGCTCAGTTTGCAGATCCAGGTGAAAGTGAGCTGGCGCCTCATTCTGCTGAAAGTAATAAACTTCATTTCCAAACACAACGGTAAGACCAGGAGTTATCAGTCCCAACATTTCCAAGTACGAGTCGCCCGTGGCAGTGTTATCAAAGAAGTACGGCGCGATTAACCCTCTAGAGACAGACCACACCAGACTGCTACTCCTGGTAGACTGACATGCCTTTGCTTTGTTACGTATGGATTCCCCCTGTCCCAGTACACGCAATTATGGCGGTTAATTGTTCCATCAAGTTTCAACGTCGCTTCATCTGACCAAAGAATTCGATCTTGGAAACGATGTTCTTCTTCACATCTGTTAATGAACCACTCACAAAATCGCTTCACCTATCAGGATCATCCTCGTTAAGAGCGTGGAGAAGTCTTAGAATTTAAGGCTTAAAGTTCTAAGCCCGCCAAATTCTATGAACACTGCTTCTGCGAATCCCAGTCTGTAGAGAGCATTAGCTCACAGATTTCTTCGGGGATCGAGTGTATGCCTGGATTACTGCATCAACACTCTCATTGTATGTTGAACTTCTCTTTCGTCCGCTATGTCCCTTCTTCATATCGTGCACCGTTCATTCGACTTCAATCTTATCTCTGATTTCTGTAACTGTTAGCCTTGTCGGTGGTGGTATTCGAAATGCAGCTCTCCAACGTCGGCTAACTCACTCACATACTCTGTTTTCCAGAACAATTTATCCCCCATTTCCGTTGTTCAAACGATAACACCATGTTTGCTGACAATCATGAAACAAAAGGAAGTGTTGTTATGTTTCTCACCGCCTTCTAAATTATTGCCCATAAAAATTGTATTTCTGTCTCCTTTAATTAAAGAGATATTCTGTTTCAACGAGTGAATACATTATTTTGGGACACATTGTATATACCAGCCAAAGAGATGAAACCCTGTTATACGTGTATGTGTACTTTTTTTACTTGTCGAGAGTAAAGTCGATGAGTTGCTCTTTGTATCCAATGAACCATACGGCTGCTGTTCAGTGGCGCTGTCATTGACGTTGTACCTTTGGGAAATGAAATCTACATATGGATGTCTACAATAGTGCATCTACAAACAAGTATACGTTTTATCAGGGATTTTCAGAATTTTCAAAATATTTCGCACTTTAATTGAGTCAGTCATCCCACTTTACCCTGTGTTACTCCCAACAGTAAAAATATGGATATCATTCACATTCAGTGTAACCTCCCAACAGTTTATTATTCCGTAACCTCGCAATAATAACTTGTGACTAATCTCTCAGTAAAATTGTGGCTCACATAACCCTTTAATAATTAACTGACTGTGAATTTAAACTGGTAAATTTGGACGTCAGCAGTGCTGCGTCATGGCTCTGAAAGATCATTCTGAATAAATTGAAAATTCTTACCTCAATGAAGTCGCCGGATAACGCGTATATATCTGCTCCTATAAGAAATTTTTTTGGCACAGCCCAGTGCAATGCTGGCCGCTAGATTTGTCATGTATAAAGAGAAACAACTGATTTTTCCTTACGATAATCGGGATGACCATGGATTGGAGAAATTAGCAAATTCTTTAAATTCGGATGAATGAATGTCAATAAGTTAATTATATTAAAAAAATAATTATTAAAAGATTTTTGAAACATTTAAATGGGACTTGATATAACAATAGTGCAAATTTAGTTTAACAAACTACATATGCGCGCGGCTGCTTTTACCTTATACTACATCGCTCAGGCACCGCCATCGCTCCCCACGACCGGCCCAGCCAACTCCATACACACGACTGCTAGCTACTACTTACTCCCAGTGCCACTGCTCTTGCAGCAGCCAACACTGCTCTGTGGTCCGAGATTCTCTTATAGCTTACATATCGCAGGCAGTGCGTGAGCAATCCATTGGAATTACATCTGCTCAAGTGCGCTAGCAATAAATTCCTTAGTCATGGACCTCTTACAGGGTGCAACACATCAAATCTTAATTCTAATTTAAAATTGAATAACGAAAAACAAATGAGTTTGTTGCAGAACTGACTTGTTTCGGTGGACCTAAAAGCAAACTTCTGCGTGCAAGACATAGGCATTAGACTAAAATAATTCTCTTCTTCTTCCAAATAAAACTGAGTAAAATTTGGAACTGCTGATTCCATCTTGTTTGCAGTCAGCTGAATTCTCGTTTCCCGTATCGTTTCTAAAACTACACTGGCCAAAGCAAACACTTGAGGGTCATCCATTTATAAATATGGGAGCCACTGCCTTTAGTAATCATGTACTTCATTGTTATTTATTAATACTAGTTGAGTACCTGGTGTTGCCCGAGTATGTATTTATGCCTATTTTCTGTCAGTTCATTTCTTCCTCCCGTCTCTGTCCGTATTCTCCTTCTGTCCTTTTCGTTGTCCATCTGCTCCTAGAGCAAAACAAAACAAAAACCAAACAAATCTGCTCCCCCCCCCCCCTCTCTCTGTCCATCAGCTTCTGCACTTCTCGGATCATCTGCTCCTTCCCCTACTTCTGACCATCACCTCCTTTCCGCCTCCTCTTATCCCCGTTAAGCCCATCTCCTCACCCTCCCAAAGTCAATTTCCTCCCTCCCCTTTCTTTGTATCCCCTCCTCCCTCTCTCTTTTTATCTCCTCATGCCCCTCTCTCCGTCCATCTCTGCCTCTCCCTCTCTCTGTCTACCTCCTCCTCTTCCTCCTCATCTGAGTCTATCTCGTCCTTCCCCCTCTCTCTCCATTTCCTCATCCCCACCTTCTCTCATCATCATTGAGTTATCCTACCCACCACAATATCAGGCAGGTGGTGCTTAACCAACCTTCCCCCCCCCCCCCCCCCCCCAGAAAAAAATTCTTTCTAGATAGTATGTACTATCTGGACGAAGTTTGGTTTAAATTATTCCAGGGGCTTAGGAGGAGGTTTCTTCAAGGGACTTTCCCATAGTATCCAAATCTCACACGTATATATTTGACATGCGTCACGTATGTTTGTACATATATTTCACCTGTATCTGTAGTGAATATCGCCTGCAGTTTCGTTTTCACGGAGCTCAATGTTTTCGTAACAATACCTCCTGTAGAATAGGTCGTAGAATGAACTAATTTTGCAGGAGCTTCAGCGGTACATTTTGATAATGTATTCAAAAATTGTTGGGTATACAGTTGGTCGTAAAGACGTAATAAATCAAAACGGCATGGATGATGTGGCTGTTTTCTACTAATCTCAGTGTTTATGACGTTATATCTCATGAATTAAGAGTCGTAAAGTGATATGATTTTGCAGGTGAATTCAGTGTTATTTGTGAATACCGTATGCAAAATCTATCGTCAATAAATTTAGTAGTAATGAAGTAAAGAAATAAAACGCTATGCCTGATGTGGCAGTTTTATCGCATGACCAGCCAAAATGCAGTTAGCGAAAACCATTTTTACTTTTATGTTTTTGTAGGGGTTGTGAACGAGCAAAAGTTTCTTAAAGATCCAAAATTATGTGTAAAGACTGTTGCAAGCTACTAAGTTCTCTTATTCTCTAATCATGGAATTAACGCATGATGGGATGCACTTGTTTTTCGCACTACCCCCCGCCTCTTGTTTAGGTATGTAGTGCTTACCTCCAAGTAAGTTAATCGCACTATTACTACGACCTTCGCGCAGTCAGAAACAATAAGTAGACAACGTTTTATCGCAGTAGCATGAACGGTATGGCAGTGCATAAAACACGAAGAAACAAACAAACAAGCATTGATTTATATAATAGACAATCAAGTAAATCATTCTCCTGCTAACTCATAAAAATCTCATTTCCAGCGTTTTTTTTTTCTTCTACTATTCTGATGCTACAATGGGGTATCGCACTTACATAAAATATAGTACATATAGTGCATTCAGATTTTAAGATTTCTCCCATATGTTTCCCAGTGTGCCTGTTAATGCATCCATCCAATATTTGGTATTTCTGTACTTGACCCTCTTCTGTAAAAGTCAAAAGAATAGAGATAAAGTTGGGCGATATCTGTTCTCATAGAGAATGTTAGAGACATCATTTAACCAAAATGATCTCAATGCAGTCTCACGTTAGTACACAACATATTTCAGTTGCAATGAATTTAATTACTCAGGGTTACGCACATCCAGATAACAGCAGTAGCTTGTGAGGTCAGTCCTCAGGGTAGGCCTCTCCATGATGTATAATGCCATCCTTTCTACGTCTGTCACTGAAATCTAATAAGTATTTCCTTAACGCTCTCAGTGTAACGAAGCGAATCATGACGGAACGCCCCGCTCTTCGTGGCCCTTCTGTATGACCTTTACCAACGTCAACAAGTAAGGGACCCACACTAACGAACAATACTCAAGAATCTATCAATTATGGTTGTATAGCTACTTCCTTCACGGGTGAATTACATTTCCCTATAGCTGTTGAAACGAAACTCAGCCGAGGAGCTCCTTTCCCTATAACTGATTTCACGTTCTCCCTTCACTTTCCTTGCTTCACTTTAGGTCACACTGAAAGTATGCTCTTAAATATCAGAAACAGTACATCCATACGAAACGCCCCTTTGAGCAATTATACATGACTGTGCTTAAACTGACACACAATATTTTTAGCGCAACGCAATCTGACTTTCAAAAATCCTTACAAAAGAATTGCCCTGACTAACATTAACCTATACCTTTCACAAATCACTTACCTCACAAAAATCTTCGTTACTCGAACTACTGCAATACAGCGAGTGCCACTACTGCCAGCTAAATAAAAGATTCAAACTACGGAAGGCACTAACTACTGATAGGCATAGTTAGCAAATGAAAGATTTTAATAGAGAACAAACAATGTATTTACCTTAATAGTCATAATATATATGTAGCAGTTCATGACATCCATTCTTACAAATGTACTGTTTCTGATGGACACACCTCCAGATTATCCATTCTCAAAAATCCGCCATCTCACTTCCCCACATCCACCACTGCTGGCGGCTCGCCTCCAACTGCGCAACGCTACGCGCTGTTAACAGCCAACAGCCCAACACTACAATGGCAGACAACAATGCAAACCAGCCACAGACTGCATACAGCACAGCCAGTGATTTTCCTACAGAGCGCTACGTGGCGGCGGCGTTACCAATATAAGAACCTAAACAGCCTACTTACAGCGTCAACCACTAGTTCCTGCACAAAGCGGCAATACCACGCATGTCTTTCTTCAATCTCAGTAATTTTTTGACGTTTTCCGAACACAGCAACATTATCGGCCATCAGCCTCACGGGGCACCCTACGTTACGATCCGTTTGCTGTCGTGTTCTCCAGCCCGTTTACTGGTTTGCTGCACCTCTCCATGCTTGCCTCTCCTGCACAAGCCACTTCTTCTCGCAGTAACTACTGTAACTTACTTCCAGTTGAACATGCTCACTGTATCCTTCCCTTGATCTCCCTCTACGATTTGTATCCCCCACTGATAATTAGATGGTACCTTGATGCCTCAATATGTAGTCTATCAACCTGTCCTTTTAGTCAAGCAGTATCGTTCCCCCAGTCCGATTCAGTAGATCCTCATTAGTTACTCGATTACCCATCTAATCTTCAGTATTCTTCTTCTGTAGCACAACATTTGATATGCTTCTAATCTCTTCTTTTTTCACCTGCTTGTCGTTCACGTTTCGCTTCCGTACAAGCCTACACTCCAGACAAGTAAGAACCTTCAGAAAATACTTCTTAACACATAAATTTGCAGGATGTCGGTTATTGAACTACACTCCTGGAAATGGAAAAAAGAACACATTGACACCGGTGTGTCAGACCCACCATACTTGCTCCGGACACTGCGAGAGGGCTGTACAAGCAATGATCACACGCACGGCACAGCGGACACACCAGGAACCGCGGTGTTGGCCGTCGAATGGCGCTAGCTGCGCAGCATTTGTGCACCGCCGCCGTCAGTGTCAGCCAGTTTGCCGTGGCATACGGAGCTCCATCGCAGTCTTTAACACTGGTAGCATGCCGCGACAGCGTGGACGTGAACCGTATGTGCAGTTGACGGACTTTGAGCGAGGGCGTATAGTGGGCATGCGGGAGGCCGGGTGGACGTACCGCCGAATTGCTCAACACGTGGGGCGTGAGGTCTCCACAGTACATCGATGTTGTCGCCAGTGGTCGGCGGAAGGTGCACGTGCCCGTCGACCTGGGACCGGACCGCAGCGACGCACGGATGCACGCCAAGACCGTAGGATCCTACGCAGTGCCGTAGGGGACCGCACCGCCACTTCCCAGCAGATTAGGGACACTGTTGCTTCTGGGGTATCGGCGAGGACCACTCGCAACCGTCTCCATGAAGCTGGGCTACGGTCCCGCACACCGTTAGGCCGTCTTCCGCTCACGCCCCAACATCGTGCAGCCCGCCTCCAGTGGTGTCGCGACAGGCGTGAATGGAGGGACGAATGGAGACGTGTCGTCTTCAGCGATGAGAGTCGCTTCTGCCTTGGTGCCAATGATGGTCGTATGCGTGTTTGGCGCAGTGCAGGTGAGCGCCACAATCAGGACTGCATACGACCGAGGCACACAGGGCCAACACCCGGCATCATGGTGTGGGGAGCGATCTCCTACACTGGCCGTACACCACTGGTGATCGTCGAGGGGACACTGAATAGTGCACGGTACATCCAAACCGTCATCGAACCCATCGTTCTACCATTCCTAGACCAGCAAGGGAACTTGCTGTTCCAACAGGACAATGCACGTCCGCATGTATCCCGTGCCACCCAACGTGCTCTAGAAGGTGTAAGTCAACTACCCTGGCCAGCAAGATCTCCGGATCTGTCCCCCATTGAGCATGTTTGGGACTGGATGAAGCGTCGTCTCACGCGGTCTGCACGTCCAGCACGAACGCTGGTCCAACTGAGGCGCCAGGTGGAAATGGCATGGCAAGCCGTTCCACAGGACTACATCCAGCATCTCTACGATCGTCCCCATGGGAGAATAGCAGCCTGCATTGCTGCGAAAGGTGGATATACACTGTACTAGTGCCGACATTGTGCATGCTCTGTTGCCTGTGTCTATGTGCCTGTGGTTCTGTCAGTGTGATCATGTGATGTATCTGACCCCAGGAATGTGTCAATAAAGTTTCCCCTTCCTGGGACAATGAATTCACGGTGTTCTTATTTCAATTTCCAGGAGTGTATATGAAATAAAATCGTCATAGCTTCTGAACGGTTTGCGTTACGACGTTCAAATTGCACGGTTGGCCGTGGGGCATGATGGGAATTAGTATGCACTGTATGGTTTGGTTTAGCGACGAAATCCACTTTCATTTCGAAGAGTTCGTCAATAAACACAACTGACGCATATGGAGGATTGAAGGCCCGCATTTTGCTATCGAAACGGTGTGGCCAAGCGGTTAAAGGCGCTACAGTCTGGAACCGCGTGACCGCTGCGGTCGCAGGTTCGAATCCTGCCTCGGGAATGGATGTGTGTGATGTCCTTAGGTTAGTTAGGTTTAAGTAGTTCTAAGTTCTAGGGGACTGATGACCTTAGAAGATAAGTCCCATAGTGCTCAGAGCCATTTGAACCATTTTTTTGCTATCGAAAAGTCTCTTCACCCTCAACAGGTGACTGTGTGATGTGCAACGAGCAGTGACGGAATAATCGGTGCGTTATTCCTTGGTGCCGGCCGCTGGCGGCCGAGCGATTCTAGGCGCTTCAGTCTGGAACCGCGCGACCGCAACGGTCGCAGGTTCGAATCCTGCGTCGGGAATGGATGTGTGTGATGTCTTTAGGGTAGTTAGGTTTAAGTAGTTCTAAGTTCTAGGGCACTGATGACGTGAGATGTTAAGTCCCATTGCGCTCAGAGACATTTGAACCATTTGATATTCCTTGATGGCACCGTGACTACCGAACGGTACTTGAAGGATTTGGAAGATGATTTCATCCTCATTATCGAAAGTGACCCAGATTTCGACAATATGTGATTCATGCAAGACGTAGCTCGGTCCCATCGAAGCAGGAGCGTGTTGGATGTCCTGGAGCAGCACTTTGGCGTCCGCATTCTGGCTCTGGGGTACCCAGAGGCCACTGGCCGTTATATTCTCCGGATCTGAACAAATGCGACTCCTTTTTGTGGAGCTATGTTAAAGACAAAGGGCACAGTAATAACCCCAAAACCATTGCTGAGCCGAAAACAGCCATTCAGGAGGTCATCGAGAGCATCGATGTTGCGACACTTAGGCGGGTCATGCAGAATTTCGCTATTCATCTCCGCCACCTCATCGCCAGTGATGGCAGGCATACCGAACATGTCATAACCTAAATCCGACTAATCCGAATATCTGCCGTTACGTTTTCATGGTGAATAAGGTGTGTGTACGCCGTTTTGTCACCCTGTATATTGTATACTAAGAAAATCCTCTTTTACCGAAATGGTTTTCCTGCTATAGACAGTTTTTCATTTTATATGCTCTCTACTTCCACCATCATCAGTTACTTTGTCGCCTAGACAGCAAACATCATCTACTTTCGTTAGTGTGTCATTTCCGAATGTAATTCCCCTCAGATCGGTGATTTAATTCGAGTACATTCCTTTACCTTCGTTTTACTTTTTTTGATGTTCATCTTATAACTACTTTTCAAGAAACTATCCATTTCTTTCAGATTCTCTTCCAAGTCCTCTGTCGCCCTCATGTTGCACAGGTGACTTCTGTTCTTCAAAACGATCATGATACACGAGCACTGAACGTGTTACGTAATTCTACAAGAGACTGCTGTCAGAAGCAGAATATGCACATGACCGACCAACCTCCTTCACAACTTGAATGACCTGCACAATGACACCCAATGTCTTGGAACGCTTGGTTTTCTATTCGTTGTACGATAATGTGCTACTGGATACGGAGTAAATTGTTCCGCATAATGAATATACAGGTGCGCAGGTAGCATGTCTGGTAGAGTCACGTTACACTGATCTGTGGGATTACAGCAGATTTTCTGTGAAACAGCCCCGACTGGTTATTATACCGACTGTTCGCTTGCAACTGGAGCTTGCTGTAAATTCCACTCACGTTGCAAAAGAACACTTATCACGCCATACGGATGTATCTGAGAGTGTAAAGACTGTTCGCTGAACTATCTACTCTTTTTATGACGGTTCAGTTTTTCTTTCAGCGCTATCTCAGGCTGTGTTATTACTGATGTGTTAATAATTACCTCCATAATATAGTACCAAAAGGTTGTGATTTCAGTTCCTCAGGTGAACGTATAATCTGGTAATCCCAACTTCTCTATCCTTATCGAAAATTTACTCTACAGTCAAAATTAGGAGCAATTACGCACGAAAAAGCGTTTTTGGTGTGTGGAGGGGAGGGAGAAACGAAGTAATGTTAGTAACTAGAAGAATAACAATCTATCACAAGAATCGAAGAAAATGGAGATGTCAGTTGAGAGACAGCTATGGTGACTGGAAGGTCGCAAAATATGCAATCGAATAAGTGTCATGCACTATAATCTGCTCGTACATAACTATGCGACTAACAGGGACACCAGAACAGCTGCAGGATGTCTTGTAGGGGTAACAATTATTTGACACGTTTATTGAACAAATTTGAAAATTTAAATCGCTCTCATAATGTACACATTAAGAGGTGTAATCATATGTTAAATGTTTAGTACAATAAGGAATGTAGTATAGTTAGAAATTTTGTGTTTGTTTTGAGCAGCGTAACTGACAGCGAGCAAATACCCTGTCTTTATTCATCCAGTATTTGAGAATGTGAACACTTAGCGACATCCAGCAAACCTTACGCACAGTTTCAAACCTTGACGAAAGATTTCTCACTGACGTCCTCCACAAAATGATGAAAGGAAAAAAGTTTATCGCTTACTAAATTGTCGATGTTCAGGCAGGAAAACTTCAGCATCAGACATGACGTTTTAATTTATTACTTCTTTACTATCAATTCTGTTCACAATATATTTTTCAAACAGTATTCACATATACCACTGTATGTACCTGCAAAAATATGTCATTGTAGACACAGTTCCGGAGATATGACGCCATGAACAGTGAGACGCGTGAGAAACCAGCTTTGCTTAAAAAGGAGCAAAAATTACCGAGACATAATTCAACCAGTATTTGATAATGAGAGGTTTTAGCATCTTCCAACAAACTTCAAACATTTTCTAAACTTCTTTTCTATTACATGCTTAATGTTATATTTTTAACACGTTAGCTCATTTGTACAGTGATCAACAGGTTGATGCTATTTTATACATGAGAGACAAATTCTTTAAAGAATCGTGGACGGAGTTTATTGGCATTCAATAAATGACCAGTCGTTTGTTTGCATCTATTCCACCAGAGGCCCCCTCCCCGCTCATGTCTCAATGAGAAAGAAATATTTCTCCTCGTTTGGCTAGCAAGAAAACTGAGAGTGAGGAAATTGCCGTTGGTCTGTCGATCCTGATTTTTAATTCATGGGGTTTACTATATGAAGTTGTGGATTTACGGTGCTTGCTGTTTAGAGTACAGGTTGAACTAGTGACCATGCGCTCGGTAAATCCACTATGTCTCTAGTGGAAGGAAATGGCAACATATGCAAAGTCTAAGTGAGTAAGGGACAGTGGTTCGCTGAGTGCTAGTGTGATACAGACTTTTGGAAAAAAACAAAGTTTAGATTGTCTCTTCCATCTCACTGCACATAAACCGTACCGAAGGAACGGTGGGACAGGAGCTGATTTCAGGAAGCGCGAGCGTTAGTGGTGGATCAGTGGGGAGGAAGAAACAGGGGAGGGTGGTTTTAGAGGTGAAGAAGTTCAAAAACACTAGTCGCCACAACGTGGAGGCTAGCACATACCACTGGGCATCTTTTAAGGTAATAATGCTTGTGTTTTACACTGACACTCAAAGATAAACGCAAGGTATCTCCAAATAAGAAAAGAAATTAGAGTTAAACTGGACGCGCCTTCAAAACCCTCTAGATCTGCATTGCATCTCCTTGTGCTACGTAGTATTCCACTTTGTCTTCGGAACAACTTAAACATTGATGGGCATACTTCAGTAATGGCATAATCTACGTAATGAATAATCGCTTTTTAAATTTCTGTATGTGCAACTTCCTTGAACTTCCTATGGCTAAGTTCTTTGACCATAACCTACGTGCTTCTGTATGTGCACATCTTTACGCCTCCTAAGTTCTTTGACCATAGCCTAAATGTTTGTATGTAAACACAGTGTATTTCACGAGTGCACGTCGTAATAGTGAAATATTCAGCTAAACTTTATAAAACTGAAATATATACATGAAAATGATAACTAGTGTGCAACTAAGTGGGAAAACTGTCACTACAGCTTAATTATAATAATGATGCTTCATCTTTATGTCAATACAGATCTATTTTCGACAAATACTGCCTTGTCACTTACAATTGTTCCACTTGTATCTGTTTAGTCACCAGCAAATAATTTTTTGTATTTATACAGTGATTTCCAGCAATATAAACTTGTAAATGAGTGTACAAACACCTGAGGATGGGCACAAGCCTGAAACCGGTCGTGTGAGTATTAAATAATATTTTATTGTGACTGGTAGCGGAAATTTTTCTACACCCTATAAAGGAACAGTAACGGAGTCCAACAATATCCACTATGGATAAAACTCACATTATGAATCTCTTTTTTAATCTTGTACCATCATTATTTTTGTTGACGATATATAAAAGCAATAGCCATTTAGGCTAGTAATTAATAGCAGACAATTTACTATTAATAAGGTCTACCTTTTTCTCTTGAAATTAGCAAACACATACATTACGAGATTTCTAATTGTGATTGAAAAAGGAAAATATGTTTATTTTTACAGAAAGCAAATCAATTATTGTTTCACTTGTCAAAAAATCGGTCACACTCAGTTTAAGGAGACTCATTTTACCAAAGACATATGGGATCAATTTTTCAGCCAGTTATGGATCTGGGTATGAATATGTACACATCTACGTAAGTTGTAACTGATATGAGAAAGAATTCTAAATTAACTCCAAATTTTGAGGACAAACCTTCTTCATGGACCGGTTCATTGAAGGCTGCCAAAAAAAAATTAAAATAAATCATTTACGTCCGAAATTAGCAACAAAGCTCGTATGCGGCATATGTTTTGGAAAACCGCTGATGTCACCTTCTCTGATTACGAAAAGGGGACTCGGACACGCACTGTCTGTAAGCAAACAGGCCCAAATGTGAGTCCATCAGTCGACGGGCAGGACCGAGTTCCATCCCGCAGCGATGTTCGACTCCAACGTCAAACGAAGCAAGCACCTTAAATGAATACCCGTCAGCAGCATAAACTTATATGTGAGTGAGACAACATGAACTTAGTTAAGCTTACACACTGGAAAGAACTTGTAAAACAAGCCTAGTTGTATTTCTAGTTTGTAGTTCGTGATTTTCTTTGTAAATTTGACTATTTTACCTAAATCCGGTTGTCGCTTACATTGTGACATGTAATAGAATCTCTCTTATGTTGTTATTTAAAACGTTTGTAAAATTAATGACGAGGATTTAATTTGTATCTTAGTAAATAAAACAAGTCTCAGACTTCACAACTTCTGGGAAACAGAAAGGCAAATGCTTTCTGTCCCTCTTCCCCTTCTGCATCTGATCAGCCATGAGTAAGCATCTCTTTCTTGTACTGGTGTGACTTCGTGATTAATAATGATATTTGAAGAGCACTTTTACTGTACTAATTACGCTACCGATCCAGTAATTCTCTCCTAAATTTTGATGTATTAACTTGTCAGTTGCACGATATTTTTCAGATAAATTCTGGAGAATATGCGAAGGACTGATGTGGCTTTCTATCCATCCTGTGGCGAGATTTTTTAATTTATTTAAAATTCTATTTTCATCGTACAGCTGAACCTGCTTCTTTAGTGGCGAAGTTCGAACACGTATCACGATTATTACAGCAACGAAGGATTATCATGACGGGATTTTTTATTTTTATTAGCAGAATTCTAAATTACTAAGTATATCAGGAGCTTCCGTGTTTTCGAACAGCTACCTGGAACAACCACTAGCGAAAAGGCAAAGGATAATTATTTTATTGAAAGGTAACGTCAATGGCCATTTGTTCTCGTAAGAGGTTGGAGCGTCTGGTAATAGCTTTGGATTACATACCTAATCTGTGTTTTACCCTTAATGTAGGTTAGTCTCAGGACTCAAGACAGAAGCTAATGTTCATTTCGTAACCCCTGAGGTCTTGGAACCTCAACTAAACCATCTTCAGCGTTCCCACCTACACCCTCGCTCGTGTGACAAAACCACATCTCACGTCATCTCCAATCTGACTGCTAGATTCAAAGTAACTGTAATATTCCTGAAGAAAGAAGTTTGCCAAGCAATATACTTTCTTACTGTACCGATTTCGACAGATCCACACTGTCATCATCGGATCTGAAAGTTGTAAAAATAAACATCCCAAGTAAAGATGGCTCAGATAAATATGATTTCATATAACCACTGTGTACACGGCTGCAACGTTAGAGCGTACTTTGTAACGTTATTACATGTACACTTTTTACGACACTGAAAGTCAAATAGTGATGTTGCGTTAAATAGAAAGTTGTAGGGAACATAAAAATGTCACAAATACAGTAACGCACTATCAAAACATACAACATGTTGTGTTGATATCCCATATACACTAATCGCTTGACGCCACAATGACAATTTAGCTACTATAATATTTTCACAGAGAAGTATGTACACTGTTGTTTACTTGGTAATGTCTGTTAATCTACAAATATCTATACATACGCCACACTTACTTACGTCTTCTCTCTAATCCCATTAAAAAAACTTTTAGCCAATTTACGTAACTTTCAAAACACAAATGCAAAATAATACAGGGTGCATCCATAAGAATCAACCGATTTTAAAAATCTCACAGCTACTATGTTATTTTAAAGCCAACGGCCTTGCCGCAGTGGTAACACCGGATTCCGTCAGATCACCTAAGTCGGCCTCGGCCAGCAGTTGGATCTGGTCTGCCGAGCGCTGTTGGCAAGCGGGGTGCACTCAGCCCATGTGAGGCAAACTGAGGAGCTACTTTATTGAGAAGTAGTGGCTCCGGCCTCGCAAACTGACATACGGCCGGGGGAACGGTGAGCTGAGGCACCCAGTGACGCCTATGGTCTGAGGATGACACGGCGGCTGGTCGGTACCGTTGGGCCTTCATGGCCTGTTCAGGAGGAGTTTATCATATTATTTGAGATACGCAATGCGGGTCAGTAATAACTGTTCAGCGTGACTTTCGTACTAGGTATGACGTGGATCCTCCTACAGCACAGAGTATTAGACGATGGCATGAACAAATACAGGAAACAGGTTGTATGAGTAAAGGCAAATCTCCGGGCCTTCTCCGAGTGTCTGACACAGTGTCTTGGCGTGCATTACAAGGGGTGGCATGTTGAACACTTACGAAAATGCACAAAAAAAAGCTTTTTAGTTTCCCGTTTATCAAAAAACTAAATTCATTGGATATTTTTATTAGCTTCACAAATATAGACCTGCCAAATCAGATGTCTCTTTTTCATACACCCTGTATTATTTTTTGAAAATAGTGTCATTTTTTTAAAAGTAAAATTCACATTGTCACCCAGTACATTTAAACTTATAACAAAATGTCACTTTTTAAAATCAATTTAGAATAATATTAATTCAGATTATTCATCAATACAGAACCATACCAAAAGCCCTGACAGTGAAGGTAATCAGGAGAAATAAAGGCCATAGCTGTGGAACATACAAAATGACTCCATGAAATACTATCAGATTAACATAATTGTGTTCTTTTCACCATACCAAATGAACTCAACTAATATTTATGGGCCAGTGATGCGGTCCTCGTGGTCTGAGTAGAGCGTGCTCATCAAGGAATTGTGAGTTAACGTATCAGTGTAACGGCGCAGAGGATTATTAAAAATACTGTGGAGCTCGTGGTACAGTTCCCGAGCTTTTCGTGAGAGCATATGCACCCACTTACGAAAAAATGTAACATTTATTGTCGAATTCAAAGCTTAAGTATGCTAAAGTTCTCATGGTTTATACCTTCTAATTTTTAGTTTAATTAGGCAAAAACAACAATTCGAAATTAGACGTGATAGTACATCAATCAAATTTCTGTATGTAAATGATGCAACGCTCGATGTTTATATTTATTTTAATGCTCTAGATTTTGTTCAGGTAGATACAACAATAAATCCCTTTTTTTTAAAATGAAGGAACTGCAGGACAATTGCTTATCCACACTCGTTCATGATGTACATGTCTGTTTTCGGAACACGTAAAGTTCTACCATCTGGTGTAAAAAATTAAATTAGTTTATCATGTGAGGTCATCCTCAACCCGACTCTGTGATAGAGAGCCGTTCCCTCATCATAGATTACCTGTTTGTGTTTCCGATCGCGCAGTTCGGGGAAACGGTTGCTATGGAATATTTGTCCTGTTTACTCTTTTGAAACGGAACGTTTGGTTACATTATAACATTGGGGTGAGCATGACAGATGATTAACTGATTTTTTTATTCTATTTTTTTTTTACACCAGATAATGAAACTGGTCGCGTACTCAATAAAAAATTGTGGATTAAGCATCTGTTATGCGGTTTCTTTATTTTTCAGAATGGACTTGCGTATAGTTGCGGTTACCCTATAGGAAGCACTCTTAATAAATACATAGACATGAAATCGTACATGTTTAAGGAACATTTAGTGGGGATGTTTGTTTTTGTGACTTTCAGATCCGATGATGACAGCGTAGATCTATCGAAACCTGTCATAGAAATAAAAAGAATTGCTATCCATCTTTGCTAACTTGATTCATCAAAAATAATATAACTTTCAGATCGGCCCCAACAACCGACTCAATGTCAAACGTATGTAACAGAGTAAGTATGTTGCTACCCATGTCGGGCAACGAAAGATCGTTAGTGAAGAAATAGAGATCTCTTTGTTTACTAAGAATGACAACAAAAGAAATATGTACAGTTAATTAGCTGGAACATTTGGTTCAAATGATTTACTGCAAACACAGTTACCAAACTGTCTCGCTTCTCCTAGAGAATTTTGAAATAATATCGTCCCTCTACAGCAGCTGTACCGTCAGACCCAGAGTGACTGACTCACAGAGTACCCGAACTATTCAAAAGTTCATGGTAAAAGGCAAAATGTTCACATCTGTCACTATTAATGACATGTGAATGAAATGCCTGTGTTAAGCCACCACCCTGCTCGTTATAAAGTGAATCGGAGACCCAGTGGCGGATCACAGGTCCTGGAAGTATTCGTGAATATTTTACATCACCCCCACAGATCCATGAGAATCAGAATCTGAACAGGATCTTTCCGGAAGTACCCGTGTAGGTATTTCGCTAAAAATAATTGGGATAATATAATTCATTTTGGAAAAACATAAATGAAACAGAATGTACTCTCTCTTATTACAAGGTATATACAACCGTTTCTTAAACAAGCATAAGATGTACGATTAAACAATTCGAAGCACGACATCAAGCAAAAGCAAATGAAGAATTGTATCCGACTGTGTCAGAGGAAGTGTGCGTTGTTTGATCATAAACTCGCAGACGAAACGTTACACGCTAATGCACTGAGATATTCTTTGAATATTTCACTTAGCATAACATTTGAACATAAACGACGACAAAGATCATAGACATAGACATAGATCACAAAAGCCAACAGCTTTGTGTTTCCCAGAATAGTGTCTCTTGTGAAACAGTAAAACTGCAACAAGCTTATTTCGTGCCACTCAACTTCGGTTTTCGCAATAATGACTACATAATTCCGATAAGAAAGCTACAGAGAGCAATTATTTGCACAATTTATGTAACATCAACAGTATGCTTACCCAAAACCACAAAACGAGCTCACTGCATCAGACGTCATAGGCACATCTTTCCTGCCGTCGACTGAGAAGTGGGATAACTACATTGTAGCTACCGTCTCCACCACAAAACTCTCCCGTTAAGGACGTGCAGCCACAATGACAAACAATCAGCGAGATAATACACCGTCTTGACGTGATCTAATAATCGTCATTACAAACTTCTGCCGTCACATTTAATATACAAGCAAAGAGTTTGCAGCCAGTCATTTGTATTTTACATCTTTGTGTGGAATTTGAGACATCATGCTGTCAATACGATTACCATGAAAGACATTTTCGCAGATGATAAATTTTGAATCGTCTTCCTCGTCTTAGATTGTAGTCTGACACCCGGTCTCGCGACAATGCGGTAGCGGTATGCCTTTAAATTTGTCTGGTGTGAGAAATTCGCCTCGCCCCCTCCCCATCGCCCCAAAAGTAAAAATTAAAAGTACGTCTGTCGCAGTCATTCTAATAATTCGTTTGCTTCTAAATTGCATCTGACCATATTAATGGGTATATTACATGGTTTTGAAGTCTTTGTTTTTCAGTCTGAGTGGCATAATCAAAGTTGAAGAAACGTGTTCAAAAACTGCTTGCTCTCGCAATTTTATGTTTTAGAGGCTGGAAGAAGAATACTGTAAGACAAGGACAGCCTAGAAATCTTCGGAATGGGGATGTGTGTAGGGGATGTCGTACATCGGATTCGAAATCAATCTCGCAATATCTGTGTAATTTTGGTCTCATGTTCCTAGAGACGGTTGTGGAACGTCTGGAGAATTAGTACCCAAGCAGAAGCTTACTGTCAACAAAAAATACTTTTAAAGCGTGTTAGTAAAGAAGGCATTTCATTCTTTTTCCCCTATTATGTAGTACTGGGAAGAACAGATAACAGGCCAACGACGGATAATGAACTATTACGTCAATTTTACTCCCATATTGCGTCTATTAATGTATTATTTACAAACTTCCATCCTAGCAAGTTTTTGAGTTAGGGAAATTGTGGTATTCTAAAATATAACGCACTAAATACATTTAAATGTAAAGAACAGTAAATGAAGTTTAACTGCAAATATTACAAACATGCGATTTCGCAAGGTCCTCTAACCTATAGGGTAATTATCCGCAGTGGTTGGGGAACTGTACGCTCGAGAAGGGAAGCTTATTTTAAATATACGTGAGTCAAAATAATCGCCACTTAAATTATCTGTCAGTGTCTGTTAGGATTTTAGAATATTCAACAGTATTTAAACCTTCGAATCGAATGTGTAATCACTTTTATTTTCACATTCCAGCAGTTTTTAGAACGTCCATTTTCTGGATAAACAACCACCGTAAACTTGAGCTTGGAGTTTACTCTCCAGTACCTGCAGCATGATTCGAATCAGAGCACTCTGCATACCTGTATTGCAATTTTTTGTCTTGAGCTATATCTCCGCAGATGTAACATTAGCTCATTAGGTTCTTCGCTACTTGTAGATACTGATTCAAGCCTACTGGCTATGGGAAATATTGTCACAAATATCTAACTTACTGGAAATATCCGATACCTCCTATCATTATGGCGTATTTTTCTTTTGTTGTTGGCTTTGCAGTGAAGTACTCATGTAAAACTTTCCTATTCTTGTTCTTCAGCTCACACTGTTTTTTATTTTCATTCCTTATCTTCCTCTTCATTTTAAGTTCTTTCTACTTGTTTTTAATGCTGTTCTCTTTCAGCAAATCACTAGCCATAAAACAGTAACGCGATCATATTCTACATATTAAAGTTCAGTGTTTAGAAAGCAAAATGATGCAATGTTTTAATGAATTACCAAGTGTAATATCATACTCAGACAAAATTAATAAGTGCAAAGTCTGCCTTCTTACCTTCCGTTTACTGAAAATAATAAAAAAAACCGACTCGTTTTATGTGCCTCAAACTCACGCACTACGCAGCTCAAACGACACCTGTTTTCTTGTTCTTTTATGTTACGGGAGTCAGAAGCAGGCAGTAGTAGGGGGAAAGCATGAACCTGCAACCTTCAAATACTAAATGCGTACAAGTATTCACTGCACACAGTTACCTAACTCTTCCTTACAATTCCCCTACTTCATAAATCTGTAAAATGTACCTCAAAAGACGCTTAGTCCTCATTATGATGGGAAACAACTCTGATGGAAACTGGTGAACAGACCTGACGTAGTTTTGCTGAAGTAATAATTTTGGAAGGTAAAACCTAAATCAGAACAGTCGGGTAATAATATGAATCACGCTTCCCTCATTTAGCAGTCCAGTGCCTCATTTACTTTGGTCCAGGAAAGAAAAGGAAAACAAAGACTGGAAAACCCGGGAGCGATTCCTTCATCAACTTTGAAAGCCTCACATAAGGGCCCACCTATCTCAAGAGAATCAGAATTGTCTCTATAAAAACTGTTGTAATTATTTCTTAAAGGAGGTGGTTCGGCTTAAATGAACAGTTGACACGGGGTTTGTTGGGGACGGATCAACGGCTCAGCTGGGTAAGAACAGAGGAGAAAATCGGCTATATGGTGTTATCAAAGGATTCATCCTAACATTCATTTGAAGAGATTTAGGACATCTGAGGAAGATTTGAATTAAAATGAGCAGACGGGACTTTGAACAGGGTATCTTTCAAATACGAGATCAATCTCATAACGACTTTGCCACCATGGTCATTTGCCTTTTTTTTAGGTCATAGTGAAAAATATGGCAACATGCTGACCATTTACATCTCTGCCTCTCTCTCTCTCTCTAACACACACAAACGACTCGTGTGTGCGTATTTTCGTCACACATTCAGAAATTATTCTATTGTATAGGAGCTGCCAAATGGGTATGATTTCTGTTTGTGTTTGAAATTAATTTTAATGTCTACCTAATGCTTTACATCTTTTTTTTGCTGAAAACCTCACTGTTTTATGTGCTACATTAAGGCTGCTTAAGCGCTAATGCAAGTCATTTCCTCTTTCTTCTTTGAGAGAGAATTTAGAAGACAGACCTAACAAATGTAATGTTTCCACCATGACTTCTGTTAACGGTCATACGCACAAGAAACAACATGACAAGTTGTTAGGTTAACAAAACCTATTTCTCTCATTCCGTTCGTGAAGAGGGAAGGAATACGATGTAATATCAGCTGTATCAAGTAACTTCCGCCACAAAATAGTCTATCCCTTCCACAGCACCGATGACAATGCAGATGTAAACGGGAAGAAACCATTTCTGCAAGCGTTTGCCTTGTTAGTAGCTCTCTTGCTGCATCCCCGAACAACCACAGTGCTTCCAGAGCCTCTGGAGTGTTGGTTGGTCCTAGTGAAGAGACCTCCCTCTGAAGATTTTATAAGACCCCTGGCTGTCCGATGCAGGCGGCACGACGAAGAGAGATGGGCGACAGAAATAGCGCATAAATTATTCACATGTCAATAGAAATACGGGGGAGCCCCCTTACATGCGGCGCTCTGCCACTGTTTGTTCGTTCAGCTCGCGAATAAATTGCTCAAAGGCACGAAAAACACAACGGAGTATAAATAGAATAAGTCCATCTTCCTGGATGTCTCCCTTTAACGTCAAAGTGAAGATATATGTGCACCGGCTGTGAGTTATTACCTTAGCCGTCTTCATGTAGAACACGTAGCGTATGTATTGCTACCACCTAGTTTTGGCTGAAAATTATAAATTTACTCAGTGCCTTGATTCAAATAGAAACGAATTTTGTATGCACAACACATGATTTTGAGAGTGAGAATGAGCATTCGAAGTCCAAGTACGTTTTAACTGCCTAGGAACATTTTTACTGTTGCAGTTCATACTGCAGTATCTTCTTTTCCTCAAGATTGTATTTTGCCACAGATAAATAAAATTAGCTGGGATATATTTTGCAGTATTTATTACTGATTTTCATGAATAAAATTAGTGCGACTACATACATGCCGGCCGAGGTGGCCGTGCGGTTAAAGGCGCTGCAGTCTGGAACCGCAAGACCGCTACGGTCGCAGGTTCGAATCCTGCCTCGGGCATGGGTGTTTGTGATGTCCTTAGGTTAGTTAGGTTTAACTAGTTCTAAGTTCTAGGGGACTAATGACCTCAGCAGTTGAGTCCCATAGTGCTCAGAGCCATTTGAACCATTTTGAACTACATACATATTAGACTACTTACTGCCTCCTAGTGACACACGTAAGCTGGCTCTCACCTTGGGTAAAGTTGGTCTCCACATTATTTTTTGGTACTGATTCCTCCAGTTCAGCTACTTAGAAAATATTTTTTAAAAATATTACATGTATCGTCAAATAATAACAAATCATCTTCTGTGCATGTCAAATATTGACATGTAATTAACAATTGCCGTTATTTATTTACCTCTCTCATCATCGATGTACATTTTCGGATCAGTTAAAATGTTACTTACAAAGATCAGAATACCATAATTAATAATTTCACATTACAAAGTATATCCGATAGATACAGAAACATCGTAACTAACAATACTTCATCCGAACAAGCGTAATTTATATAATTTTGTAAGAACCAGTTTTGTAACAAAGCTGTCTTTCCTTCAACAATACACAATTTTAACACTGTAAATAACATTCTAAATATCCTTTCCCTATATTCACAACATAAGATGTCTGGACTAGTCCGATTTTCTTTCGTGAAACCCAAAATATGTAACTTTTCTGGATAGAACATTATGTATATACAGAATTATAATAACGAATTTCATCATATAATTTTAGAGCAATTATTACATTTGTACGAAAATGACGGCGCTGAAGAATTTATTAAAAAGATGTGTTAAACAGGTGTCAAGGCGTAAGGTCAACAGTCTGTGGCTAGTTGCTTTATGAATCTAAACTAAATTCGATGACGAGTAACCTGTTTTCGTTTTCTTGTCGTCCTTAATCACAAAAAAAATATGTTCAAATGTGTGTGAAATCTTATGGGACTTAACTGCTAAGGTAATCAGTCCCTAAGCTTACACACTACTTAACCTAAATTATCCTAAGGACAAATACAGACACCCATGCCCGAGGGAGGACTCAAACCTCCGCCGGGACCAGCCGCACAGTCCATGACTGCAGCGACTTAGACCGCTCGGTTAATACCGCGCGGCCTTTAATCACAGATTCTCCATCTCCTGATAGAACTTTAGCACTGTGAATGTATTGTAACTAAACTGGTTTATCTTAGGTAGCGTTCCCTCTCGAATTTTTGAGGATTAAAATCTGTATTGGTCGGTCAACGAAAAGGTTATTAGAGCTCTAAATGATATGTCAAACGAATGATCTTTTTTTTTTCAAAATTCTAAAAATGTAGCTATTTCTATTATGAAATGTTCGTTCAAATGCTTTAAATCTCTCCAAATCCCGCATATATTCGCTCATACACATCCCCTGTCAGTCAATCGCAAGTTAACAATATTGTTAATAGTTTTTTTGCAAACAAAATTTCGAAACCTATACTTGCTAAAATACCTAGAGAAGTGGTGCATTATTTTTTATCATTTTGTATTTGATATTTTCTAGTTAGTAGAGGATCGTGTTGGACCCTGGTACTCTTTACAGACTTTCAGCTCTAATCAACCCTGTAGCAAAACTTTAAAATATTTTGTTATTCCATTTTTAAATAGTGACATTCACTTTTTATTTGCTGCAATCTTTTCCTGAAATTACAGTAATTACTGCACAAAATTAGGGTTTTCACAAATGTGCGAACATACTCCAAGGTTCAATATGGTCATGTACCTCGGAACAAATATTCGATTGAAATTTAAAAGCACTTCAATAGATAAAATCTTGTCAATACTCTGTTTACCAATCTATCTGTTACATTGTTACTCTACTACACACAAATAATCTGTAAGTAAATTCAAACTAAGGAAAAGTATTATAAACCAATTACTAGTTAAATGTATTCTGAAACAGAAGCTGTTGACATCCAAAACAAATTTCATTTTTGAAGCAGGTAAAATTGTTAAGGCATTAAATAAACACAGTTCATTTCCAAATATCACATGTTCCACAGTAAATGACCTTCTTCTGTTTCCAGGTACAAGATGGTTAATCACTGACGTAGTACAGTTTCACTGTCCACGTGTTATGTAATTAGTTCTAAATATATATAGCGTTTTACTCATCATAAATTTCTGGACCTGAAACATTAACAATACAGGATGGTCAGAAAGAGCGTGAAAACTAGTAAGAGAGTTTCAGGTTAGGTTGGCTGAGAAATATTTGTTAAGGAAAAATTCGATACGTTGTGCCATTTCCAAGTTAACTGAGATTCAAGTTAGCCAATCGGGCCACTGAGATTGCAGTTTCAAGATGATTGCCAGAGACGGTTTCGCCGAACGTGTCCTTCACTTGGTTTCCTAAAACCGAACTAGAGAGTGAAACAAAAATTGTACATGAGACGGTACTTAGGATCGAACCCGAGCCAAAGGCTGTGCTGGCCCGCCCGCTATCATCTACGCTGTGATAACAACTGACACTAATTGTATCTGGAGGGACACTTGAAGTTGCTTGCGCAACCTATTTGGATAACTTCAAGGCTAAATAACTCAGAAACAGCGAACGTACCGAATTTTTTTCTCAACAATTATTTCTCAGCATAGCCTAATCTGCAACAACCTTATAAGCATTTCAGACTGTTTCTGACCACCCTACACATTATCGTAGCTTTAACACAGGGTGATTCAGCTGCCCCTACCTGTAATGTCTTAAAATACCATACTCGAGATACTCGCATTCTCTCGCTCACTACGTGCAAACTATTAGTCTCACAGACAAAATAGATAGGACCTTTATGTAGGAAATTTAATGTAGTTGAATTTTGTACTAGAATAAGTGTTCCGTTGAGGCCGTAGTATTCGAATCATTGAAGAAAAACGCACAGAGGTGCCCTTCAAAGGCAGTTTTCTTTAATAACTCGAAAACCTTGTCCTCCGGCGAAAATGTATCCCAGTAACAAAATTTAACTGCATTAAATTTCCTACAAAAATCTCCCGTTAATTTTGTCTGTAAGACTAATAGTTAGCATATAGCGAGCAAGAAAATACGAAAATCTTGCACTTGGTATTTGAAGGCGTTGCACTCAACATAAAACCCGTAGGTAGGGGCATCTGAATCACTCTGAGTGTTGTACAGCATTTGATTGCGTAGAACGCGAAACATTTACACATTTTGCGCAAAATACAAGCTCATATCTCAGAACAACATAAACTGTAGAAAATGAAGGAAACTTCTTATGGCGGTCTCTACGGTGCGTTCCTTTATTTGAATCTGATATCAAGCACTAGAATTAAGTATCGACCAAAAAACGTCGTGTCTACCAGGGTGCACTAACTTCTAGTACAGTACTCTCCCCTACACTGTATAGTCATATTTATTATGCAATACAACACTAAACAAAATCTACATGAAATAGGAAACTGTACACAGAATACACACAATACACATGTAATTGCCACAAAATCACATCTACGGAACATTTTGTAAGTTCAGACATTTGTAATTTATAATTACATTGGCAGTAAATTGGGCAGCGTCTTGGGGAATCAAACAGCAGCAAGGTAAGTTCCCATGCTATCATAGTTTTGTCTTCTAATAATAAACTGAGCATTACCATAAGGAAATTTGATTCTTGATTTGATCTATTGACGAAGTCGTTCTTTTCTATGATGTTCACATATTAAAGACGCCAAGAACATATGGTTTAAGGCTCTGAACGATTCACCGACACCAGTTGAGGGATGTTCACTACAAAGATTAAGAACGCACGTAGTGGGAAAATGCCTCGACTGAATTTAATTCGCGATATCCTCGGTGAACCAAGGTTATAGAGGAATTCCTGACTAGGATGTCACACCACTTGCCTTTGAAAGTAATGCAGTACTTCCAGTTTTATTTCCAACGTTCTCGAGCTTTGCTTTTCACGCATAGTGCAATATCGAAACGTGGAAACGATGTGTTTCAGAAAACTCCTAAAATTGAAATGTCTTTTGCCAAATATCTAGCTGTACATTGAAGACTAATCCCGTAAGAGCGACTATCCACAAAAAGCTCGAGGTTATTACTCCGCAACTATTCTCCACTGTCCCATGCACGATGACTACTGTATAAACATCTCATCCTAGTATTCCACTTTAGATTTCCTATTGGCACAATGTTTAAGACATTATTAAACTTGCATTCCGGAGAAATTGAGATCAGATCACCGAATCGCCGTTCTGATTTAGGTTTCCCGCGGTTTCCCTGATTCAATGAAATCTAGCACGCTGGTAGTTCGAACAGGACACGTCTGATTTCTTTCTTCGTCCGTCTCCCACTCGAGTTTCTACTCCTTGGCGATGAGACTAAAAGGTCCAGTCATCATTTCTTCCTTATTTCTCTTTTTCCGGTAATGAAACAGCCCACCTCCGTACCCCTGCAGTCAGCGAGTCTGACCTCCATGCGTAGGACGTGGGTTCATTCCACGGTACTAGCACTGGTATTTCATTGGTGGGATTACTTAAACAGGATGGTCTCAGCCACGTGAGGCATTTGACGAGCTACTTGAGTTAGTAGCATCTGGTCCAAGGTCTGGAAGCTGACAAAGACTAAAAAGCGCACTGCCTACCTCATGCCCTCACCTACCGCAACCTACTGGCGCCTGATGTCAGAGAATGATACGGTGGCCGGTTCGGCTCGGCTGGTCTTCAAGGCCTGATTGGAGATTTTTTTTTTTTATGCATACAGTGAAGAATTTCACGACAAGATGTCTTAGCTGTTGGTGAATCTTCCGAGTTATATGCTCGTGGTCGCTGGAATTATTCGTTTATGCCCATGTCTATGTACATTCCAAGGCAAAAAGTACGACGCATCATGAAGAAATTTAATCGTTTGTTTCAGAAACCAGTCAAGCGCAAGTTTGTCCATTTTGGGAAAACAAAAAAAAAAACTGTCTACCATCATACTAAATGTTTCGGTAATGACTTCGGTTTTTTTTCTGAAAGTAGTATATGCTGCATATCATTGTATCAAAGAAACAATTTTTGGATTATTTAACATTGCTGTCAATGGAACGAAAAAAATTTTACTTAACTGGTTTCTGCAGTAAATGAGTAGAGCAAACGTAGCTTTATGGTATAATTCTCCATATTTTTAGGATTTACAAATAAAATTCCTAAAGACAGAATTTTCTATGATATTGAGACTACATTACTAATACACCGATGAAACAATCAGCTACTTCAATCCTCATAAACAAATTCCACAGCGCATTCTGCCTCTGAAGTAGGCCATTGTAAACTGCTGTCATAAAATGTTTCATATCCCACCAGGTAAGGTCTTGGGGCATTTAGGTCTCGCAACTTCTGGATATTGATAGGAACGTAAAAGAATAACGAAGTAATTAGGGCTCAGACCTAAACACGAATGGAGAATGGTCAAAAAACATATTATTTCGGAGTGAACTACAGTATTTTAGGTAAAAGTTTGAATGAACGGAAATAGTTACACCTAACAGTAATTTTTGTGTAAGTTGCCTAATATATTATTATATTTTTATAAACTTTCTTTTCCTGAAGGGTAGGTCAAATTAATGAGTAATTCAGGTGCAGGCTCTGTTTTCAGCAGTGTGAAAGTTGAGTGAATGATTACATCAATATATGGCCACTTTTCCAGGTGTGTTACTGTTGTAGCAAATTTGTTTTTATGTGGGTATCTTGAAATTCTCCTTTCGAACTTTAGGAACACCTCTACCAGAAGTTTCGTCTGAATTTGCAAGCTTTTTGTATGCATGGGGCCACCATGGTTTGAAATTTCTGATATTTTTCAAGGACGCTTTCTGTACAGTAAAACGATTTGTTTTACTGGCTTTCAGTATAAGCTATATATATATATTGCTCTGGTGTATAAATTAGAGCCGCTTTTTTTCACTACATGCTTTATAGCCCCAAAGTGTCTGTCACATGGTGAATGCGAGTGACCACGAACAGGGAAGTTGTGGGTGATACTGTCAAATCGCCGTTTGTCACAGAGGTTCATCAAAATCCTAAAACTGTGTGGTTTTTGTTCTGTCCTGATGGGACATCACTAAAACGGGTCAGTCTCTTTGCTCTACTGGATTTTTCAGTCTCTATGTAATTCAATAGAAACTGCATACCTCATCTGGAGACTTGTTACCTTCACCCTCATAATAACGGTAGATTTTGAACTTGTTGCTATTCAAATCATTGATACTAAAAACGCTAACTCATAACTGCCTCATGTAAAAAAATTCCTGAACAGGAGTATTCGGGTGCGACAAGTTTTGCATATGACCAAAACACAAAGCGGCAGTTACTTCGTCGTCTTTTTGAGACGCTTCTTTCATAATAATACAAAACGTTTTGGCCCTACTCATGTGTACAGTGAGCTCTGCAGTTGCCGTACGTTTAGCATTATCATTCAAGGATTCATCCTTCAGTTTTGCATTTAGGCTTTCACATTGACTGCATACATCAACCTGTGGTCGACTGAACGAGTACCCAAAGTTTTCATGAAAGTAAGAACAGTAAAAGTGGTACTTGACAGTATCTTTTAAGTCAGGGTTGTCATTGATGAACATCTCATGAAATTTTGTGACATTTAAACGAGCATTCAAATACCTCTTGTGTTTCTGGCCATTATGGGTCTTCACATTTTTCATTATGATCGTGGTTGCGTACACAGATGTGTCCAGGAAGAGCATTGCCACTCCTGCTCTGGTTCCTCATGTCTTTAAGGGTAGTATTTTGAAGCAACAATTGGCAAATTCTTCCTAATCAGTTATGTGATATACCTTGGATTTCCATAAACACAGTCTTGCAAACATATTTTAGTACACCGCCAATCTTTACATTATATGTGTAAGAGTGATTTCTTTCAAAACTGCCTTCAGTATGCCTACCACTTTCTTTGCCTGAACTTTTGTCTGGACCTAGTTTTCCCCGTCTACGCTTAACTTCAGTAACCTCAATCAAAGTCTGAATGTAGATATCTGGACAATTTTTATTTTCAAGAGATTGAAAATATCTCCACGTTTCATTAGTGACGTCCTGGTTCATATTTACATAAAAATTTGCATTTCAGTTACAAATGATACTGCTGGGCTTCTTTTTCGTAGGTACTTCCTTGCCAGAGAAAGAAACATAACCTTCTCCTTTCACCCTTGCATTCCGAATACGATTACGTTTGTACGAGTCATCGTTTACTACTCCTAGTTTCCTTTTGTGTTGAGGCTCGTCTTCTGAACTTGCAGACATCTCACTTTGATATAGGCTTACTGTTACCACAAATCTATGATCACTGGAAAACAGACTAGACTTATTCGGAAAGCTCAAGCTAACTGATCAGTGACGACAATGAAAACATTTGAATATCTGACTGTTGTTGATTCAGAACGCGAGTACCAACTGACAAGAAAGAAACATAAAATGTCCCCATAGTTTACTGCAGAAACCAGACAAACGGAATCGTTTGACTGGTGTCTAATGTAAACGCGAAATCAAACGTCATGCCAGGCTGCAACAGTTGGAGATATTTGACTGCTTTCTTCACTGAAATGTGCGTTTGCCCTCAAAGACAAATATGGCGCCATTAACTCACTTTTTTCTGGCTTTGGCGCTTCACTGGTTTCTGAAATAAACCATTCAATTACCTGGATGGAACGGAAATTGATAAATCTGACGTCAATGTGTCGACAATATTCTACGCTCTGTTTTGTTGTCCTTCATGACAAGCCGTCTTGGTCTTACATTTCAGCAAGATAATGCCCGCCCACATACGGAGTGTTTGTTTTCACGCATGAGCAATATGGTCATGACCCTAGAAACAACTTGGGATTTTTAGGATCTGACTCGCCAGTTGGACAGAATTTAGCACGATACCCCTCAGGAGTACATCGAGCAACTCTGTCAATGAATAACCAAACCGAATAACTGCTTGCATAAAGGCCAGAGGTGATCCAACACGTTATTGACTCGCTAATTTGTGAAGTTCTTTTTCCTCATTCAGTCATCCAATTTTTCGAATATTTTAGTCATTTGTTTCTCTGTGCATGTACGCGACATCTACCTATTTCCGGCCTTTTCTTTTTAGCTTTCCTATATAGCTGTGGATAACAGTTCGAGAGTGAAGAAAATAAAATTTTCGTTTTGGAGAATTCCCACTCTCCCAACACCCTCCCCCAATCACCGATTCCCCACCTCCCCCCCTCCGTCCATGTGCCATGAGTCCTTAACTGAAGAGCGTGTTAGTCCTGATTTTTCTACTTTCACTAACAGGCAAAGACCGTGTATTCACGCTTCTCTTGGTAACTCCAATGTAAACGTTTCAACATCAACCAGAGTATTATATACACCGCATGTCGATAAAGGAGGGCGTTTATTCTTTGCATATCTGAGGGTCTGACTTATTTTCTTGGACATGTAAAAACTGGTTTCATTTTATGTTCCTACAAAATCTGCCCAATGTTATCAGTACTTTCTTCATAAAAGAAAGAAAGAGAGAAACTATGTTTTTCTATCAGTGTGTCTCATTCTTGTCGTTAGACCTACTAATATTTGGTCGTTGAACTCTATTTCTTTTGCTGAAAAGCTTTTCTTCTCAAAAGCCTACTTCAGATGTTTTCATTTGACATCCACTTGTTCGGCGTGCTAATTCTTTTGGTTGTGTCGACAACACTTTAAATGACATCCCTATTTTGTTGTGGATGACGGTTGAACTTCTTATGCTATTTTTTTTTTCTTTTTAGCCGTGAGACGAGATCACAAATGTGACGCCAACAAACAGATACCGTTTAGATGGTTTCTTATTAGCTTTTTATAGACTTGATTCTGCGAATTTTTCCACGTAAGAATTACCAATCACAGGATTCAACTGTCCTATTGCGACATCATATTGCTCCTAAAATTAACGCTGTCGTTGGAACTGACTGGCATTGTCTAAAAAGAGCAGACAAATCCTTTGGCAATATATATGCTGCATAAATGTAACTTCTTTAACTGGAATCAAGGTGAATAAAGAGCTTTACTAAAAATAAATGTTTATTTCGCTTTGTGTAGAATACACAAATGTAGGTCGGGTTAGGACTGCGTGCTTGTTTCAATCCAGATGAAGAAAGGCGTGGAATGTGCTCCTGTGACAAACACAAACCGGGTGCTGCTAGCATGTTTTTGTCTCTACTAAAAGCCTGTGAAGCAGAGTCCTATGGTACTCTTGGCTGGGACACCTCAAGAGATTGTTCAGCCGCATGATCGGAAAGCTTTGATTCCTGAGACTATACCACGCTGTGTTTGACAGTTGTTTCTGTCTCTAAGAATATTGCGTCCTACGGTAGGGCAGAGCCCTTTTTCAGCCATTTTTTCCTTGTATTGTTTATTTTTAATCTTAAGTTCTTATTTGCTTTGGCCAGAGCATGTAATGTTGGTGGACTGGAGGAAGACGGTCATATCAGAGCCTAAAGTAAGAGTCATGAAAATGGCAGATATATTCTGCAACTTCGCTACTGCAGCGCTGCCAAGCGGCTGGCCTGTATGAACATTAACATACTACGAAACGATTGTGTGTGTGTATATGGAGGGGAGAAGCATATTAAAATGCTGTCGTATTTCGGTGCTCATTGTGGCGCTATACATTGTAGCACCAATCAAAAATACAGTCCGCAAATATCTCCTGTCCAATTTCCAAAGGATGCTGAGAGTTTTAGAGATGGCCAGCTATACTTCTGGGAATTTCAAGGAAATGTTAAACATTTCTAATCAGTCGTAGTGCCTCTAGAACTTTCTCCTGATAATGAGAATCACAAAATCTTAACCACCATTTAGAGATGTTATTATAGCATAAAAACGTTTGAATGTTTCCCGTTTAAAGTTAAGCAATCGACAGCTTTTTCGATAGGACCTACTTAGTTTCCTAATTCAATTTCTCAAAATATACATACTAATATATTTTTGCGCGCTCATGTACTTGACTGAGTAAGGAAACGCGAAGCTGCAAGTAATTACTACGGTCGTGTATAAAGAACCAAGAAGTTGTCCGCCTATGTAGCCCAGCGGTAGCGTTACCGCCTACCACGCAACGGGGCCCGGGATCGATTCCCGGCAGGGGACTGGGTGTTGTATGTCCTTCATCACCATTTTCATCATCACTGACACGCAAGTCGCCGAAGTGGCGTCAACTAAAAAGACTTACAATACGGCTGCCGAACCCCGAAGGCGATATCCTGGCCAATTAATGCCATACGATCATTTCATTTCACTAGAATTAGCATGTCATAAGAAGTCCATGAAGGCAAGAAAACGATCTGCATTTCATTAGGCTACATTATGTGAGTAGAAACGATGAGGTAATTGTAATATTTTAGTAGTGTAAAATGTTTTGTGGTCCAGTATGCTTGCATTGTCGTTTTTCATTAAGTAACAGTTTCCTCTTCCCAGGAGCAAGAACTGGATTATAAACAGCAGAAGAGCCGACTTTATGAAGAAGGATGCGTCGCAGTTTAAGATATGCACATAAATAAGAAGAAAGTCTCATAGGTGGACATTGTGATACCTTGGAAGCAGGAAAGACAAACACGACAGGCGTCACGCCAGTCCTAGCGGCAACGACAAGGCGAAAAGTGAGCTTATGAGGAGAAGTAGCACCAAATCTCCAACAATGTAAAAATCATGTCTAGGTTCCCTCCATGAACCATGGACCTTGCCATTGGTGGGGAGGCTTGCGTGCCTCAGCGATACAGATGGCCGTACCGTAGGTGCAACTACAACGGAGGGGCCAGGCAAACATGTGGTTCCTGATGAGGGGCAGCAGCCTTTTCAGTAGTTGCAGGGGCAACAGTCTGGATGATTGACTGATCTGGCCTTGTAACACTAACCAAAACGGCTTACTGTGATACTGCGAACGGCTGAAAGCAAGGGGAAACTACAGCCGTAATTTTTCCCGAGGGCATGCAGCTTTACTGTATGATTAAATGATGATGGCGTCCTCTTGGGTAAAATATTCCGGAGGTAAAATAGTCCCCCATTCGGTTCTCCGGGCGGGGACTACTCAGGAGGACGTTGTTATCAGGAGAAAGAAAACTGGCGTTCTACGGATCGGAGCGTGGAATGTCAGATCCCTTAATCGGGCAGGTAGGTTATAAAATTTAAAATGGGAAATGGATAAGTTAAAGTTAGATATAGTGGGAATTAGTGAAGTTCGGTGGCAGGGGGAACAAGACTTTTGGTCAGGTGAATACAGGGTTATAAATACAAAATCAAATAGGGGTAATGCAGGAGTAGGTTTAATAATGAAAAAAAAATTGGAGTGCGGGTTAGCTACTACAAACAGCATAGTGAACGCATTATTGTGGCCAAGATAGACACAAAGCCCATGCCTACTACAGTAGTACAAGTTTATATGCCAACTAGCTCTGCAGATGATGAAGAAATAGATGAAATGTATGACGAGATAAAAGAAATTATTCAGGTAGTGAAGGGAGACGAAAATTTAATAGTCATGGGTGACTGGAATTCGTCAGTAGGAAAAGGGAGAGAAGGAAACATAGTAGGTGAATATGGATTGGGGGGAAGAAATGAAAGAGGAAGCCGCCTTGTAGAATTTTGGTTGTATACCTGGAAGAATCCTGGAGATACTAAAGGGTATCAGATAGATTATATAATGGTAAGACAGAGATTTAGGAACCAAGTTTTAAATTGTAAGACATTTCACGGGGCAGATGTGGACTCTGACCACAATCTATTGGTTATGAACTGCGGATTGAAACTGAAGAAACTGCAAAAAGGTGGGAATCTAAGGAGATGGGACCTGGATAAACTGAAAGAACCAAAGGTTGTAGAGAGTTTCAGGGAGAGCATAAGGGAAGAATTGACAGGAACGGGTGAGAGGCACCCACTTGCCTTTCTCATACTGTGGCATCAAGCAGTCAGGCCTGCAAGATGAGTGGTTTGCCAAGCGAGTGGAATCTTCCTTAATTTATCGAGCAACATGAATTCTCGTATCTTACTATTTAGTTACAAATTATCCTCCTGTATGAATAATACGCAACGGAAACACGCATCTGACTATCAGTGATTTATAGAACTCTGACTGTACACTACGCACTGGCAATACCACATTTACCTTTTGTCTTTGATTTAACGGCTTTTATATAAATTCGGGACATTACGATAACATACAATTTAATGAAAAAGGCCACCAATCTCTTTCTTTTCACTATTTGATTTATTCCTGAACACACAAATTCTACAACCTACAACAAAATCACATGAGAAATTCCGCCCAGTGGGCATGGCTTTACGTTAGTGAATCTCTATACTATGGTCTCGTAATCTATTTACCGCAACAGTGCACTCCCTGGATCGGATGGTGGATCTTTTATTATACCTCACACTTCGCCTCTCACAATAATCCTCACGAAACTTTCCTCCAGATCGAGCGATACAGAAGGAACAGGCATACCCACAATTCTTTCGAAACTACCTTGCTACTCCCATGCAAAACACACATACCCAAATTACAAGACATACACAACACAACAATATGAAATATTACACAAAGAACGGTTACAACTTCATCACTTTCCGCTTTCCCACTTCAATCAATATTTATCCCAGTTTCACACGACACTGCCCCACTTTGTAATTTCTACTTTCCTAATGTGAACTCTGGAGATAAACGCACGTCTTCCTGTGCAATGCAAACCATGTGGCGTTGCTGGAAAAACGGCCGACTCACCTTGATTCTCTCTCAGAGTTTAAATTCAGCGTCACACGGAATGATATTTCTTAAATACTTCAACTTATGATACACACGCTATTTCTTAAATATTTCAGCTTATTGTACACACGCTATTAATTCTTAAATATTTCAGCTTATTGTACACACGCTATTAATTCTTAAATATTTCAGCTTAAGCTCACGGAAGTATCTCAACTTATATCTACACGTGGGCTCTTTGTGACCGTTGGTTTACTACAATCCCCTTAAAATTACCTGCCTCACTTTGTAATTTTCCCCACAAAAGGTCCTGTGAAAGAGAAATTATTAATTCTAACTACTCTTAAATATTCCACATCCATACCATGCCTCCACTCTTTCATTCCGGAGCACAACAAAAAAACAGGTCTTTACAGCAGAAGGTTCAGCGGCAGAGTGCTGAAACATGGCCGTATTCCGATTCTCTCGCACCTCTCTCGAAGTGGGAGAAGCACCTTGCTACCTTATTGGTCAGCCACATTTCAGACGCTCAAAGCTCTGGTAACTTCCATCTCTTTGGTCTCACCAAAGGTAGCCAAAGGATCGACTCAAAGATGATCATATATTCCGATTCACTATCTGTGGTTAGCAGACGACCATACATTCATTCCTTTCACAGATCTCACCAAACTGGATGTAGGGATTTATTTTGAGGGAGTGCACATGTGATCAATTAAATAAATAAATTGTCATTCTTTCCCACACTGGTATCCGGCTTCGCTGTATTAATTGAAATTGAGTTACTTTTACACAAAAAATGTGTTGTTCTGACAAGAATTTCGTACCTATTTTCAGTGTTGGGCGGTACTGTACCCTTTCACCACCGGCTACCCATGCAGGAAAAAATGGCACGGTACTATCCTTGCAATGCGAGGGTAGTTCCGAACATTTTTTTTTTTTTTTTAAGAAAATTGTATTAAAACAAACGTAGCAATTCATCAAAATAACCAGGAGGAGACCTTAGCCCCTGGTGACCTCAAATTGACGACCAAATGTTGTTACTTTACCAAATTGGCAGTTGTTGCATTATTGTACTCTCCACAATCCGGAGTAACGTACACATACTAATTTACAACAATCTACATGACAAACAAAACATCACATCATAGAAATGAAAAAATAATCTTGAGATAAAATTTTGCTTTAGTTACTGGGATCTTCGTTATTTTTATGAGTAATCCAAATTTCAGTAATTCTAAAACAAATAAAAAATACTTTCTCTGTTGTCACACATATAGACGACAAGAACTTGCATTTCGACTAGCCTTCGTTACACTTTAATGTGAAATGTCACCACTGTGATAATAAAAATAAGTGGCTTCAGTCAAAACACCAACAAGATTATTACTATGGACGACATCAAAATACATCAGTTAATTCCGATATTTGTTGTGCAATGCAAACTCTTGTCCCCTGTGACAACCTTACTGATCAATGCTACATGAACCGCTACGTTAGTATTACGCCACTGGCTTATAATTAGAGCATCATTGTACCATATATTCTGATAAACATGCTACGTGAACTTGATAACCCAGAACAGACAAAAAACAAACACTAACTATTCTAAACACAAATGTTGATGAAACACAATTACACTTGCTGTCCCTTCAGGAATGAAACACATAAAAAAAAACATTTACACAATTACAAATACATTATTCCCTATCTTGCGAGTCACACGGAAACCTTTCATTCTGTGATTTTCTTGGGGTCAAAAAGTTGCTGATAGTTTTCCTAGAACCACTGTCTCGGTGTCAAAGCTCTCCCATGGTTACCCGGACGAAAGTCTTTGAGTCACTCAAATCGGCATTTTGAACACGCACTGAACAGTAAACTGTATCTCACATTAAACACAAATGTCATCGTCACTGTCAGAGTACCATCCACACGAATCTGTTCGTCCAAAAAAATGGCCCTACAACTACTATTACCCACGGTTCTGTCCTTTCAGTTCATGGTGTAATTAAAAGTCTTAAGTTTCAACAAACAGCACTTATTCCCGCACCAGTTCAAGAAATGTCTCCTACTACAGACGCAAATGTCAATGTCCCACTCTAGTTTCTTGCCTTCATACAATAATTGTTCACCAAACGACAACTGTCCTCTAAGTATACCAAGTGTCCCACATGCAATTCACAAAGCACACTTAACAAGTCACTGCCAAAAGTTTATGGATCCCACCATTCAGTGGTCAAGACAAAACAAAACGATCGTCCTGTCTGCTAAAGACAAAATCTTTTCCACCACTCACAACGTGGAAACACCAGTCCTTCACTTTCCACATTATGGAAAGTCGCAGTCATCTTGTTTCACGGCTCCACAGTCCAGTACTAGTTATTAGCTGCTGGTAAAAAAAAATGCTCGCCGGGCTCTGCCGCGCCTCGTCCATTCTGCAGTAGCGCCGCTGCGCGCACCGTTGAGCAGAAGAAACCACCCGCTGTTGCCTCCGCGGGATACCTTCCCCTGTCGTAAGGGTGGCGGAACTCATGAATGGCCAGTGGTACGTGCGTGTCGCCCCAGGCCGTTGACCTGCTGTAGCGGGCGCGTGGAGTGTACCCCGTCCGACAGTGGAGTGGGGAGTGCCGCGGCTCTGTCGCCTGTCGCCATGGCATCGTCAGCTCGGCCCGCTAGCGGTATGGGCGTTACGACACCCAATCAGTTAGCCTTCCGTGCATCTCGCAACATTACAGACAAAAGGAAATTCTTACATTAGTTTTCTACACATACAACATCAACATTTATCTCTTTTCTATAGACAGCCCATACTCGTGCTATTCATTGTACCTGTCGTCCCTCATACAAAACATGAAAGTGTAAAAAAAAACAAAAGGAATAATAAACAATCTATACAGCTCATAATTACAATATCAAATAGTAGGCTACTCTAACATCCTATCACAGTGAAAGTATTAGAAACTTTATCCTAAAACTACAATATACAATGAACTTTTGTGCTCGTGACAGACTAAAATTAATACCCCTTGAAAGTGTTCTAACAAAAAAATAAGAAATACTCTACACAGCTCACAATTACCTACCACAGGTTATTAAATATTAAACTACTTTAACATCCTAACACAACAAACATTTTTAGAAACTGATGACTCTAAATCTACAACATACAATGCACCTTTGTGCTTGTGACAGATTGAAATTAATACCACTTGAAAGTGTTCTAACAAAAAAAATAAGAAATAATCTATACAGCTCACAATTACCTACCACAGGTTATTAAATATTAAACTACTTTAACCTCCTAACACAATAAACATTTTAGAAACTGGTGACTCTAAATCTACAACATACAATGCACCTTTGTGCTTGTGACAGATTGAAATTAATACCACTTGAAAGTGTTCTAACAAAAAAAAAAATAAGAAATAATCTATACAGCTCACAATTACCTACCACAGGTTATTAAATATTAAACTACTTTAACCTCCTAACACAATAAACATTTTAGAAACTGGTGACTAAATCTACAACATACAATGCACCCTTGTGTTTGTGACAGACTGAAATTAGTATCTCTTTATACATTTTACATTTTATTATATATAACAACATTTCCAGGACATGTATGAACCATCCACATGATGTCAAATCCTGACCTGCCATCGAGGTTCATCCAAATCAAACAATACACAATAATGTTTTAGTTACAGGTCGGTAGCATCCCCTTTACAGGAGTGTGCGCATTGATCACAGTACTCTACGACTCTCACTCACCAGACATCACATTTTCCTTCTCATTCAATCCATTAATAAACTACCAGAATAGGTCTAGAAGTCAGCTAACCTTAACACCACCACACTCACGACAACATACCATACCTTTGCTCCCTTATACTCATAACACCACCTCACTCACAACATACCATACCTTTGCTCCCTTATACTCAACCACATAACACATGAAGCTGTTTCGGAGATAGCATTCCAGTCTCTGAATTCGTCCTTTCACTCAGGCACCTCTCTCCATCGGCTTACCTCTGCATTCACTTTACCGATTATTCATCCATTAATCATTCTGCTAAACACCAACTTAGAATTGCGACATTTCATCTAAGAACAAAAAATACACAAATTAATCAACCTGCAAAATAACTGTACACATTCTTGGTACCGTTTTGATTGGTTATACTGGTACCAGGCTTCAACAACAACAAAAAATATTATTTTTGCCCAATCGCAAATTTTATGCTAAGAATTAGATCTTACACTTATATCACATCTTACGTCAGTATTCCACAACGTTCACCATCTGGATCTCATACTCCCTTTATGTCCTTTCACATTGTGCAGTTGTCCTCATCTCTTCATTCGTATTTCGGCTCTCCGTCCGTCCATTACTCCATCATTTCCTGGTCTTCCTTCGCCATTCGCATCAATCTCTATTGCAGCATACACAGGTCTCTCTGTAACATACATCTAAGACATCTCCACATTATTCAGTTCTACTCACCTTTATTTACCACTATTTCATCACGTCGAATCTCTATTTATTAATCACACTGCTTCACGTCGCTTCTTCCCTTACCTATCACCTTTATCCACTACTATTTATCACGTCGCTTCTCTATCTACCATCTTTATTCCCTCATAAATCATCACGTCGTTTCTGCTTGATCCTTATTCATACGACAAAAAATACGTACATACACCACTCTGTCGACTCCTGTTCATGACTCATTTGACCAGTCTATTCCGTCATACTTCCTGACATCCCGCCTGAAAATTCTTATGTTCGATTTGACCCTGCACAACGTTACACACCACAAATAAATACACTGACTATCTACCACAAATTGCCTACTTTCGATCTATCCTTAACTTTTCCACAATTTGATGTTTGAAATGTGATGAAGCCCACGCGATTTTTTCCCTTGATCGTCTCAATCAGTACAGCATTTTCATGGACAATCCGCCTCACTCTGAGTGGTCCACTATACACAGTAAAGAATTTGCTAGTTAGGAATCTAAGTTTACATGAAAATTAAATGTGTGCAGAGAATATACAAGCTGGGAGAGATGGGCAACCCAAGTGTTAGTAACTTTGGTGCTAGTGGCCTCTTTCCCTAACACCAGACTCCGAACATCCATACGCAGCACCTCATAACTGTCGCTATAACAATGACATACTACCCATCAGATGGCAGCTAATCTAAAAACTTCGATCACAATGTTGACTTTTTTACGTTACGTGTTAAGTACCTGCAATAGTCAAATCGCACTAATTAAACTGGACTTATTGGCATTATTACATAACATTTCAGCAACTGGTTTCTTTGAGGAAACAATCGTTTTACTTTACTGTTCGAAATAAAAAATTTGCAAATTTTGCTCTGAGAGACCAGCCTAACAGATTCCATTACTGGTGTTTTACTCTCTGATCAGAAGTATGGTAACACCACCACACTCACGACAACATACCATACCTTTGCTCCCTTATACTCAACCACATAACACATGAAGCTGTTCCGGAGATAGCTTTCCAGTCTCCGAATTCGTCCTTTCACTCTGGCACCTCTCTCCATCAGCTTACCTCCGCATTCACTTCATGCTAAATATCAACTTAGAATTGCGACATTTCATCTAAGAAACAAAAATACACAAATTATTCAACCTGCAAAATAACTGTACACATTCTTGGTACCGTTTTGATTAGTTATCCTGGTACCAGGCTTCAACAACAACAACAATAAATATTATTTTTGCCAAATCGCAAATGTTATGCTAAGAATTAGATCTTACACTTATATTACATCTTAAGTCAGTGTTCCACAACGTTCACCATCTGGATCTCATACTCCCTTTATGTCCTTTCACATTGTGCAGTTGTCCTCATCTCTTCATTCGTATTTCGGCTCTCCGTCCGTCCATTACTCCATCATTTCCTGGTCTTCCTTCGCCATTCGCATCAATCTCTATTGCAGCATACACAGGTCTCTCTGTAACATACATCTAAGACATCTCCACATTATTCAATTCTACTCACCTTTATTTACCACTGTTTCATCACGTCGAATCTCTATTTATTAATCACACTGCTTCACGTCGCTTCTTCCCTTACCTATCACCTTTATCCACTACTATTTATCACGTCGCTTCTCTATCTACCATCTTTATTCCCTCATAAATCATCACGTCGTTTCTGCTTGATCCTTATTCATACGACAAAAAATACGTACATACACCACTCTGTCGACTCCTGTTCATGACTCATTTGACCAGTCTATTCCGTCATACTTCCTGACATCCCGCCTGAAAATTCTTATGTTCGATTTGACCCTGCACAACGTTACACACCACAAATAAATACACTGACTATCTACCATAAATTGCCTACTTTCGATCTATCCTTAACTTTTCCTCAATTTGATGTTTGAAATGTGATGAAGCCCACGCGATTGTCTTCCCTTGATCGTCTCAATCAGTACAGCATTTTCATGGACAATCCGCCTCACTCTGAGTGGTCCACTATACACAGTAAAGAATTTGCTAGTTAGGAATCTAAGTTTACATGAAAATTAAATGTATGCAGAGAATATACAAGCTGGGAGAAATGGGACAGCCCAAGTGTTAGAAACTTTGGTGCTAGTAGCCTCTTTCACTAACACCAGAATCCGAACAACCATACACAGCACCTAATTATAACTGTCACCACGACTATGACATACTATAGATCAGATGGCATCTAATTTAAAAACTTCGATCACATTACTGATGTTACCTGTAACAGCAGTATAAACGTACCCTATTCCATACAGATCACAATGTTTACTTTTTACATTACGTGTTAAGTACCTGCAATAGTAAAATCGCAGTAATTATACTGGACTCCTTGGCATTATTACATAACATTTTAGCAACTGGTTTCTTTGAAGAAACAGTTCTTTTACTTTACAGTTCGAAATAAAAATTTGCAAATTTTGCTCTGAGAGACCAGCCTAACAGATGCCATTACTGGTGGTTTATTCTCTGATCAGAAGTATGGTATTTGCACTCCTACATATCAGTAGAGTATGTCCGCTACATAGACAATTTTCAGTGCCAGCTGCATGTGTTTTAAGGCAAGATGCTAAGGGCTGATATGTTGGATTTGTTTCTTCTATCCATCAATCTATTACGACAAGAAAGAAATACCAGGATTCCATGCTCTCCTGTCATTCTGATAGTTTCTGCCGTTCCTATCCTCGACTCTGTCTGACCTATGAGTCGTGTCTCCGTTCACGATATTGCTCTCATTACCCAATTCTTGTAACAAGTGCTGAAATGACGCAGAATCGTCTAAGCCTCTGCCGGCTATCACTATATCTCTGCGCAATTTCACTGGCAACTTCGCTCTACAGATCCTAATGAGCTCCCCAGGTTCGTATGTCACATCCAAATACCTATTTCGTCTCAGGATTTCCTGATAGCACGACACTGGATCTCTTATACCACCTTCGTTACCATTTCGCATCATCAATATGCTTTGCGTAACCTGGTCCTGCTTACTTTGCGACCAGAATTCATTTAAATAGCTACTACAGTCTTTAATAACTTCCTGCATTTTCGCTCTAGCCTCGTCCCTCAAATGGTTATACACAAACTTCGTTTTGAGGAGCAGTCCCCACGATGAAGGTAATGAATCTTGAAATTGAGACAGCCTTGGACTATACCCAGTTGAGTCTACCACCTGTTTTATCCGACACAACCGTTCTTCTGACTCTGTGAATTCGTCTTGCTCTTTCTGCCTATTTTCGCTTTTTGAGTTTATCTCAATCTCCCTCTCCACTCTACCTGGTGATGTGTCACCTTCGCTGCTGCACGCTAATTGCAACTGTGCTAGTTCTTCACTATGTTTCCTACTTATTACTAATTGCGCCTCTTTAAGCTGTAATAGCGATTGTATCTCCCCCTGGTTGGCATAAACTTCTCGCTGCGTACTGTCAGAGCCTGTCTCGCCTCTTATACTAACCTTTCCTACCTCTGCACTAATCGTATTCATTCTGACCACAACTTCTTTGATTCGCTCATCCGGCAACACGTCCCTACGTTCTGTAATATCGCTCTCTATTGCCCTTATTCGTACCTCCAAATTATTGGCTTTTTCTTTCACAGCATCCTGTAGTTGCTTCGACGCACCCAGATTCTCCCCCCCCCCCCCCCTCATCTAACCGATTATTAACTGCGGGCAGACGCTCATCGATAACTGTGTGTAGCTTCCTCATTGCCTCTTTATTTCCCTTATCAATTGCCTCCAATCTTTCCTTATTTGCTTCCAATCTCTCCTTAGTCTCCCTATCTCTCTCCTTAGCCTCCCTATCTCTCTCCTTAGCCTCCCTATCTCTCTCCTTAGCCTCCCTATCTCTCTCCTTAGCCTCCCTATCTCTCTCCTTATTATCTCTATTGATTGCTTCTAATCTTTCGTTAGTTGCTTCAAATCTTTCCTTAGTCTCCCTATTCATCGCTTTATTATCTCTACTCATCGCTTCTAATCTTTCGTTAGTCTCCCTACTCATCGCTTGTAAAAACTGCAGTATCACATCGTTATTTCCTACTTTCGACGCGCTCACCTCGTTCGCCTGAGAAACCGTAGCTTCGCTAAGGGTAGCTGCACTTTCACCGCACACCTGGCCTAGTCTCGGCTCGCCCGCGTCGTCGGGAAAAGCCCGCGTTTGTGGACAAAGCCCGCCGCATAAAGGATCCCCCTGCAGCGGTCCACTGAACAATACAGCCCCTTCGGAGTGTTTGTCTTTCTCGCTCATTAACCCATGGTCAACAGTTACTTCCTGCTGCACTGCTACGTCCACCCCAGAATCGCTATTCTCCATGGTGGCTACACTTTTCGACTGCGACCTAGTTACTACGGACATTACGCAAAAAAAAAAAATTATGAAACGATCTTCAAGCCTTGTGCGATATAGCAACTAATTACATAAAATAAAATAAAAGATCCTCACCAATCCAGAAAGAATTTGCAAACAGAAAAAATTTTACTTCTTAGCGCTATCACAATACATTCCATAAAAAAAATCTTAACAGCAAACCCTAACAACAAAATATCCTAACAAAAACGATCCTGGCAAAGGAATCCTGGCAACAAATTAAATATCCTGGTAACAAAATTATCGTGGCAAAAAACGGAATCCTGGCAACAAATTAAATATCCAGGTAAAATTATCGTTGCAAAAAATGGAATCCTGGCAACAAATTAAATACCCAGGTAACAAAATTATCGTGGCAAAAAAAACGGAATCCTGGCAAAATATATCCTGGCAAAATAATCCTGGCCAAATTATCCTGGAAACAAAATATCCTGGCAAAAAAAAGGAATCCTGGCAACAAATTAAATATCCTGGTAACAAAATTATCGTGGCAAAAAAAACGGAATCCTGGCAGCAAATTAAATATCCTGGTAACAAAATTATCGTGGCAAAAAACGGAATCCTGTCAACAAATTAAATATCTTGGTAACAAAATTATCGTGGCAAAAAACGGAATCCTGGCAACAAATTAAATACCCAGGTAACAAAATTATCGTGGCAAAAAAAACGGAATCCTGGCAACAAATTAAATATCCTGGTAACAAAATTATCGTGGCAAAAAACGGAATCCTGGCAACAAATTAAATATCCAGGTAAAATTATCGTGGCAAAAAATGGAATCCTGGCAACAAATTAAATATCCAGGTAACAAAATTATCGTGGCAAAAAAAAACGGAATCCTGGCAGGGTCGAAATTATGAGAGGCACCCACTTGCCTTTCTCATACTGTGGCATCAAGCAGTCAGGCCTGCAAGATGAGTGGTTTGCCAAGCGAGTGGAATCTTCCTTAATTTATCGAGCAACATGAATTCTCGTATCTTACTATTTAGTTACAAATTATCCTCCTGTATGAATAATACGCAACGGAAACACGCATCTGACTATCAGTGATTTATAGAACTCTGACTGTACACTACGCACTGGCAATACCACATTTACCTTTTGTCTTTGATTTAACGGCTTTTATATAAATTCGGGACATTACGATAACATACAATTTAATGAAAAAGGCCACCAATCTCTTTCTTTTCACTATTTGATTTATTCCTAAACACACAAATTCTACAACCTACAACAAAATCACATGAGAAATTCCGCCCAGTGGGCATGGCTTCACGTTAGTGAATCTCTATACTATGGTCTCGTAATCTATTTACCGCAACAGTGCACTCCCTGGATCGGATGGTGGATCTTTTATTATACCTCACACTTCGCCTCTCACAATAATCCTCACGAAACTTTCCTCCAGATCGAGCGATACAGAAGGAACAGGCATACCCACAATTCTTTCGAAACTACCTTGCTACTCCCATGCAAAACACACATACCCAAATTACAAGACATACACAACACAACAATATGAAATATTACACAAAGAACGGTTACAACTTCATCACTTTCCGCTTTCCCACTTCAATCAATATTTATCCCAGTTTCACACGACACTGCCCCACTTTGTAATTTCTACTTTCCTAATGTGAACTCTGGAGATAAACGCACGTCTTCCTGTGCAATGCAAACCATGTGGCGTTGCTGGAAAAACGGCCGACTCACCTTGATTCTCTCTCAGAGTTTAAATTCAGCGTCACACGGAATGATATTTCTTAAATACTTCAACTTATGATACACACGCTATTTCTTAAATATTTCAGCTTATTGTACACACGCTATTAATTCTTAAATATTTCAGCTTATTGTACACACGCTATTAATTCTTAAATATTTCAGCTTAAGCTCACGGAAGTATCTCAACTTATATCTACACGTGGGCTCTTTGTGACCGTTGGTTTACTACAATCCCCTTAAAATTACCTGCCTCACTTTGTAATTTTCCCCACAAAAGGTCCTGTGAAAGAGAAATTATTAATTCTAACTACTCTTAAATATTCCACATCCATACCATGCCTCCACTCTTTCATTCCGGAGCACAACAAAAAAACAGGTCTTTACAGCAGAAGGTTCAGCGGCAGAGTGCTGAAACATGGCCGTATTCCGATTCTCTCGCACCTCTCTCGAAGTGGGAGAAGCACCTTGCTACCTTATTGGTCAGCCACATTTCAGACGCTCAAAGCTCTGGTAACTTCCATCTCTTTGGTCTCACCAAAGGTAGCCAAAGGATCGACTCAAAGATGATCATATATTCCGATTCACTATCTGTGGTTAGCAGACGACCATACATTCATTCCTTTCACAGATCTCACCAAACTGGATGTAGGGATTTATTTTGAGGGAGTGCACATGTGATCAATTAAATAAATAAATTGTCATTCTTTCCCACACTGGTATCCGGCTTCGCTGTATTAATTGAAATTGAGTTACTTTTACACAAAAAATGTGTTGTTCTGACAAGAATTTCGTACCTATTTTCAGTGTTGGGCGGTACTGTACCCTTTCACGGGAGAAAGAAATACAGTAGAAGAAGAATGGGTAGCTCTGAGGGATGAAGTAGTGAAGGCAGCAGACGATCAAGTAGGTAAAAAGACGAGGGCTAATAGAAATCCTTGGGTAACAGAAGAAATATTGAATTTAATTGATGAAAGGAGAAAATATAAATATGCAGTAAATGAAGAAGGCATAAAGGAATACAAACGTCTCAAAAATGAGATTGACAGGAAGTGCAAAATGGCTAAGCAGGGATGGCTAGAGGACAAATGTAACGATGTAGAGGCTTGTCTCACTAGGGGTAAGATAGATACTGCCTACAGGAAAATTAAAGAGACCTTTGGAGAGAAGAGAACCACTTGTATGAATATCAAGAGCTCAGATGGAAATCCAGTTCTAAGCAAAGAAGGGAAGGCAGAAAGGTGGAAGGACTATATAGAGGGTTTATACAAGGGCAATGTACTTGAGGACAATATTATGGAAATGGAAGAGGATATAGATGAAGACGAAATGGGAGATAAGATACTGCGTGAAGAGTTTGACAGAGCACTGAAAGACCTGAGTCGAAACAAGGCCCCGGGAGTAGACAACATTCCATTAGAACTACTGATGGCCTTGGGAGAGCCAGTCATGACAAAGCTCTACCATCTGGTGAGCAAGATGTATGAGACAGGCGAAATACCCTCAGACTTCAAGAAGAATATAATAATTCCAATCCCAAAGAAAGCAGGTGTTGACAGATGTGAAAATTACCGAACTATCAGTTTAATAAGTCATGGCTGCAAAATACTAACACGAATTCTTTACAGACGAATGGAAAAACTGGTAGAATCGGACCTCGGGGAAGATCAGTTTGGATTCCGTAGAAATGTGGAACACGTGAGGCAATACTAACCTTACGACTTATGTTAGAAGAAAGATTAAGAAAAGGCAAACCTATGTTTCTAGCATTTGTAGACTTAGAGAAAGCTTTTGACAATGTTAACCGGGATACTCTCTTTCAAATTCTGAAGGTGGCATGGGTAAAATAGAGGGAGCGAAAGGCTATTTACAATTTGTACAGAAACCAGGTGGCAGTTATAAGAGTCGAGGGGCATGAGAGGGAAGCAGTGGTTGGGAAAGGAGTGAGACAGGGTTGTAGCCTCTCCCCGATGTTATTCAATCTGTATATTGAGCAAGCAGTAGAGGAAACAAAAGAAAAATTTGGAGTAGGTATTAAAATTCATGGAGAAGAAGTAAAAACTTTGAGGTTCGTCGATGACATTGTAATTCTGTCAGAGACAGCAAAGGACTTGGAAGAGCAGTTGAACGGAATGGACAGTGTCTTGAAAGGAGGATATAAGATGAACATCAACAAAAGCAAAACGAGGATAATGGAATGTAGTCAAATTAATTCGGGTGATGCTGAAGGAATTAAATTAGGAAATGAGACACTTAAAGTAGTAAAGGAGTTTTGCTATTTATGGAGTAAAATAACTGATGATGGTCGAAGTAGTGAGGATATAAAATGTAGACTGGCAATGGCAAGGAAATCGTTTCTGAAGAAGAGAAATTTGTTAACGTCGAGTATAGATTTAAGTGTCAGGAAGTCGTTTCTGAAAGTATTTGTATGGAGTGTAGCCATGAATGGAAGTGAAACATGGACGATAACTAGTTTGGACAAGAAGAGAATAGAAGCTTTCGAAATGTGGTGCTACAGAAGAATGCTGAAGATAAGGTGGGTAGATCACGTAACTAATGAGGAGGTATTGAATAGGATTGGGGGGAAGAGAATTTTGTGGTACAACTTGACTAGAAGAAGGGATCGGTTGGTAGGACATGTTTTGAGGCATCAAGGGATCACAAATTTAGCATTGGAGGGCAGCGTGGATGGTAAAAATCGTAGAGGGAGACCAAGAGATGAATACACTAAGCAGATTCAGAAGGATGTAGGTTGCAGTAGGTACTGGGAGATGAAGAAGCTTGCACAGGATAGAGTAGCATGGAGAGCTGCATCAAACCAGTCTCAGGACTGAAGACCACAACAACAAACAACAACAGGTTTGAATTTATTAAAATGTGTCCGAAATCTCCTAAAAAGCTCGTGAAATGATCTACAGTCGCCGTAACGCATCAGACAGTACACACAAAGCATAATGGCATCGTTATAATCAGTCCTTTTTAAACTTAAATACATCCGGTTATAATTAATTTCTTGTTTTACACGATTTTCAACTATACAATTACGACTCTGCTACTGTCAACCGTATGTATTACACTGCGGTAATGTTTTATAATTACACATTGTTATTAACAGGGGATGGGTTATTACTTTATACGTATCTTCCTATTTGTATTGGAAAATTCACCACCACGTTTAGTGACTAGGTAAAACAGCATTAGCATTAAAAATAGCAAGCTCTCCGTTGTATCATGTCATTCTGGTGTTACTACGGGCTAGCAAATTTGAGCGCTAGCATCGCTTCAGTTGTCATAAGGTTGCACTTTTTGCCTTTAAGAGTTTCGCTACTGTTTGTGTTAGACCACGGTCGTATACTTATTAGTTCACCAGTCCATTTGTCTTACAACTGAGGTAAAATCATCTTCCAGAGAAACCTCAGCTGGGACTGTTTGCCTTAGTTCAAAGGACTTTCGGTCATGTTGCTTTGTTTAGTCTGATTGATGTATCCATAATTCTAGCTAATGTAATCATGTCAGTTCTTTCTCTGTATGCTAAATTATACCGTGTTGCGGCTGGATCGATTAAGGCTCTCGTTACTTCTTCATTGTCTACTAGCGACTGGTAGTATAGAAGGTCTGTTCAAAAAATTTCGGAACGTTCGTAATTTCGCTCCAATGGTGTGTTGGAGTGAAATGCGGTTGGTATCCACGCACATGCCTGTGTTTAATGGGTAACTGCTGGAAATTTCATTGCCATATGTCTGTTAGGTATTGTTCAGTGCTGTAATGAGTAGAACGTTGTGTTGTATTAAAGATGACCCTCGTTCAGAACGCCTTTCGACGTCTACCGACGACGCTCATGTCAGGAACGTCAACGAATTGTACGTGACAATTGAAGACTGACTGTCCGAGAGATTGCAGAAGAACGTAACATTTCAGTTGGATCGTGTCATGAATTCCTGACACAGCGTCTTGGAATGCATCGTGTTGCCGCCAAGTTCGTCCCACGGCTCGTGAGTCAAGACCTTCGCCTCGCAATCTTTGGAGAACTTCTGGATCGCGCAAATGAGAACGAGATTTTACTTAAGAGAATCATAACTGGTGATGAGACGTGCGTCTACGGTTATGATGTTGAGGTCAAGGTTCAGTCATCACAGTGGGTCGGGAAAGGTTCTCCAAGACCAAAACAGGCTCGTCAGGTCAGGTCAAATGTCAAAGCCATGCTGATAGTTTTCTTTCACTTTGAAGGATTAGTTAATCACGAATTCGTGCCACAGGGACACTGTTCGTTGATGGTACCATCGGGCCGTGTTGCGACGCCTGCGAGAAATTCTAAGAAGGAAAGGATTCGAAATGTGGCAAGTCAATTTACGGGTCTTACATCACGATAACGGACTCGCATTTCTATCCCTGTTCGTGCGTGAGTATTGCACAAAAAACGAAATAGCTGTTCTACCTCATCCTCCATACTGTCGAGTCCTGGCCCGTGCAGATTTTAATTTTATTTCTAAAGTTTAAAACCCCGTTGAAAGGACGACTATTTGCAACGATAGAGGAGTTAAAAGTAAATTTGCGGACGGCGTTTCGCGCGGTCCGGCAACAGGCGTACGTGACTGCTTCCGGAAGTGGAAGCGGCGTTGGGAGCGGTGTACAATTGTGGAGGAGAGTATTCCGGAGACCATGCACAATTTATAAAAGGTAAGCGCAGAAAAATTATGTGGACAACATATACTTTGGATGTGTGTGTGGTTGAAGGAATGATGGAATTCTGTGAATCAGGGGTATTGAATCTGCTTAGCCGTTACCCAACACGTTGCTGTCTTGTGAGCCTGGTTTGAATTATTGTTGCGGCAATGGGGTTGTCGTACTCTGTGCGTCTAGCTATTCGTAGTATTCTGGTTGGTTTCTCTAATTATGTATTCTGGTTGGTTTCTCTAATTATAAAACTGCATTATTTCATACTGCGAAAATGACAAACTTCATCTGCCATGCGCAGCAATCCAGTCCGCGTTGAAGACAGCAGCGATGTGCTGCCGTACTATGGGCAGGTCACCATCTTGTTCTAATTTCATGACACGCTGGTGGGACATTTGGAATTTAATGAAACAGACTGGTGCAAAATCTGGCGGCCAGATATTGGCATCGAATATTCCTTTCACTACCAGGACTCTACTCAGGTCACTCCCAGTCGAGGGCCGCCGCAGATGTGTGAGTTTCTCAGTGTGAGTAAGGCTTTTGAAATGCATCTACAGTTTCTTAGCACCGCTAGCGGCGATACCTTCTCGCCCGTTCACCAAGGTTGGCTGATGAATCAAATCATTATGACCATCTGCTTAGCGTCGACGTTTGAAAGTCAATACAGCAGCTATTCTGAGTGGAGAGTATTCGACCAGTCCTTGATAGGTATCCAGAAGCATATGGCATCTGATAGATTCAAGCACAGACCATGAAATTCCAGTGCACTGTGGGCGCGCGTTCTGCGAGCGCGTTAAGCGTCGCCCACAGCGCCACAGGTGCGTTCGGTGCAGTTCAGTTCAGGCGAATGTGGTGGCCGAGGCATCAGTGTTAGTTCACTATCAAATTTCTCAAACCACTCAAGTGCGATCCAACCACGGACATTTATCTTATTGGAAGATGCCATCTAGGAGGATCAAACATGGTTCGCAGTTATGATCACGTAGGTTACATACGTCGTAGTGCCTTCGATTTCTGTCACACGTCACATGAAAGCCAAAGTGTATGTCCCCTGTTGCATAATACTGTCCCCACCGGCCTGCGTCGGTTCCGCGGTGCAGGTTCCGAGCAGCGGTTTGCTCAGATGACGGCGTATGCGGACACGGCCATCGACCTCTTACAACAAGAATCGTGATTTGTCTGACCAGGTGACATGTTTCTAGTGATCCATGGTGAGGGGCCTTGACGACTCATCGCTAATCGGGTGCCTAAGGGATGCAGCGTTCTCGGAATGCTATACAACAATTCAAACAAATAACAGTAGTAGTTTTATTTCTAGAAAGCAAATTGACAATACTTAACTTAGATGAGAGGCGACATTGACAATAATTAACTTAGATGAGAGGTGACATGAAAATAGTAAAGTTCTTGCTATAAACAAAGTCGTAAGCACTTGATACATATCATTACAATCTAATAGCGTAGCACTAGTGACAGTTGCAGACTGCTGCCGAGTCTAGCAGGAGCGGCGCTTATTTTCACTCCTTCCAGGTGTCACTCATGGCGTGGCGCGGTCCAATTCCGTGCACCATTGGCCGACGTTTCCTCACCGCCTTCTCTGGTCTTGCGTTCCGCATCTTCGTTCTGGCGCTTGTGGTTACGGCACAACATTCCTCCCCCCAAAGCTACGGCCCGTCGTCGTGTATGGAGTGCGACCACGGCGGGGGATGCAGGAGTGTGGGCGCCTCGACGGGCTGGAAGCTGTGGCTGCGGGGTACCTCAAGCTTCCGGCCATACCCCGACATCCGGACTGGGCTCTGGGGGAAACATTCCCCTGAAAACGACCAGAATGGTACGCATCCACCTCATGCTGCCGTGAGCCAGGTGAAATAGGCGACTGCTGCAGTGTGGACGGGTCCAGCTCTATCGGTAGGACGAGAGGAGGCGGAGAAGGCGAAGGCTCCACGGGGTGTCCCGCGGTGTCGTGATGACACCTTCTCATGGCTGCTGCGGCCGTGCTGTCCTACACACCCGTGAATCTGGACGAAGAGAGGCTGAAAGATCATCATGTACATGAAAGGCGAAGTTGATTTTGATGGCGGCGCTGCAAGACATCGGGACCTGAAAGAAGATACGAGTACATGCAAGCGCCAAGTCGACAGACGATCTCACCTCGCGCCCGTCTGCTGCCGCTAAAGACCCTGTAAAAGACAATATCTTGTAGCGCGAAGCGATACTGCGACGACGGATGCTGAGGAGGGTGAAGCAGTGTGCGATGGCGGCGGCCGTGAAGCAGTTCCGCAGGCGATGGTTCATTTCGTGGGTTCGATCGATACGAGGTGAATAACAGATGCCAGGCTTGATCCCTGGTGTGTGCGAAGCGAAGTTTGGCCATCTGCTGCTTGAATGTCCTGACAAAACGTTCCGCCCCTCCGTTTGACTGTGGATGGAACGGTGCACTAGTTTGATGCTGTATGCCAATGCACTCAACGGATATTTCAAATTCATGTGACGTGAACTGAGGTCCGTTGTCTGACACTATTAGTTCAGCAAACCTTCTAGGCAACAAATCGATGACAACACCTGAATTGTGCTACGTGACGTTGTCGAGTTCATTGGCTCAGCAAAAGGAAACTTCCTATATGAGTCAACCACAATCAACTACTGAGTGTTCCAAAAAATCTGCAAAGTCTATATGCACATGCTGCCATGGCGATTGCGACTTAAGCAGAGAATTTTTGGGGGCAGCGGACTGACACTGTGACGTCACCTGTTCTGTTTTGGTGTCTATACCCTGCCAAGTACAGTGCCGACGCGCTAACTGTTTCGTACGAACAATCCCCCAATGTCCTTGGTGAAGTAATTACAACACTTTTTTTTTTTTTTTTTTTTTTGCAAAGCTTTAGAGATAAACACACGTGACGGGCCCTTGTCATTCTGAACAAGAATCACACCTTTCTGTACAGCGAGGCTTTGCCGACGTGCGATGTAATGGTTCACTACAGAGTTCTTAGTTCTTTATGCTACGCAAGAAACGAGGCCGATATGTACGAATGCACTGGAGCAAAATGTCCAAATCTGGATCAGCTCCGGTGGCCTGTGTAATTTTCCTGTGGTACAGCGGAAAAGACTGAAGCAATTCAGTATCTTGAGCATCGATGTGACAACAAGATGCACCAGAAGCGTCAAAGTCTGTATCAGGGCCAATCGGAAGAAATGAAATTGCGTCCGCACTTCCATGTTGAGCACCCGCACGATACTGGTATTGAGACAACAAAGCCCATCTTTGCAGTTTTTAGGCGGTTCCTACAGGAACCGGTTTCGGTGGATGAAACAAGGACTGCAAAGGCTTGTGATCCGTTACTAAGTAGAATTTTCTGCCACACAGCTTTTGGTGACACATACACAATAGCCAAAGCCTCTTTTTCATTTTGTGAATAATTACACCGAGCTTTGTACAACACTTTTGATGCGAAAGCTATAGCTCTGTCTTTATCACCAACACTGTGCGGAAATACTGTACCGATTCCGTAAGAGGAAGCGTCACCTTGCAATACAATTGGTTTTTCAGGATCATAGTTAACTAAGCATCGATTACTGAGCAATGCATCTTTAGGTTTTTGAAGAGATACTTGGCACCCATCAGTCCAAACAAAGGGGCATCTTTGCGACGCAAGCGATACAATGGAGCTGTGATTTGTGCAGCATTCGGTATGAACCGAATATAATAGTTTATTTTCAAATGGCTCTGAGCACTATGGGACTCAACATCTGAGGTCATCAGTCCCCTAGAACTTAGAACTACTTACTAACCAACCTAAGGACATCACACACATCCGTGCCTGAGGCACGATTCGAACCTGCGACCATAGAAGTTGCACGGTTCCGGACTAATGCGCCTAGAACCGCTCGGTTACTGCGGCTGGCAGTATAGTTTCCCTAAGACTGACTGCAATTCTGTGACACTGCGAGGAACTGGCAAATCTCGTATGACTAATAAATGCGACTGAAGAGGATGCACACCTTGACTGTTTATGACATGACCAAGTTACTGCAACTCAGGTTTAAAATAATCACACTTGTCCAGTCTACGCTTTACTTCTGCGTCAGACAAAACACGAAGCAAAGCAAGTACATTTGCAATATGTTCTTCAGATGTACAACCTGCTATGACAATATCGTACAAATAATTGAACAGTTGGCACCTGTGCAACCAGCTGTTCCACATACCGTCGGAGAATGGCGGGTGCGTAAGCACCACCAAAAGGCGAACGCAAATATTCAAACATGCCCAAATGAGTATTTACTACACACAATTTTTGAAATCTTCATCGAGCGGTATTTGAAGATATGCTTCGAGCAAATCAAGTTTTGAAAAGTAGCGTCCAGCGCCTAATATGTCCATTACATCCTCTGGGCGTGGCAATGGATAAAAGTATAAAAAAAATGGTTCAAATGGCTCTGAGCACTATGGGATTTAACATCTGAGGTCATCAGTCCCCTAGAACGTAGAACTATTTAAACCTAACTAACATAAGGACATCACACACATCCATGCCCGAGGCGCCGGCCGCGGTGGTCTAGCGGTTCTAGGCGCTCAGTCCGGAACCGCGCGACTGCTACGGTCGCAGGTTCGAATCCTGCCTCGGCCATGGATGTGTGTGATGTTCTTAGGTTAGTTAGGTTTAAGTAGTTCTAAGTTCTAGGGGACTGATGACCACAGCAGTTAAGTCCCATAGTGCTCAGAACCATGCCCGAGGCAGGATTCGAACTTTGTGACCATAGCGGTCGCGAGGTTCCAGACTGAAGCGCCTAGAACCGCTCGGCCACACTGGCCGGCGATAAGTATCAATGACAGTCTGTGGGTCGACTGTAGACTTGAAGTCAACACAGAGGCGAATGTGATCTGAAAGTTTGGGGAGCAAAATCAGTGGACTTGTCCATTGAATAGCTGATATGGGCGCAATAACTCCGTTATCTTGCAATTCTTTAAGTTCAACAGCGACTTAGTCCCGTAATGCAATGGGAACAGTTCTGCCCCGGAAAAACTTCGGCTGAGCATTGTTTTTCAGCGTAATACGTGCAACAAAATTGTTAGCTTTGCCTAAACCTTCAGAAAACAGTTCTGGGAATTCTTTTAGCAAGCTACCTACACTGTCTTTGACAGTGAATGCAGACACTGACAAAACATTGTCCTGGATGTTAAAACCAAACAAATCAAAAGCGTTGAATTCCATATATGTTCTCACACTCGTGTGATTGCAGCACTGTAAAAGTCATTGTTCGCGTAAGCGAGTGATACAAAGTGGGAATGCCTTGTCCATTATAAGCCGTTAGTTGCGTGCTAGTTTTAGACAGGCGTGACGAGCCCAACAGTTAATATGTGTGACGATTGAGAAATGTGACAGAGGCACCCGTGTCCAACTGAAATTTCACTTGTTTCCTGCAAATAAGTAAATGAACTAAAAGTTGGTTTGACTGATGTATCACTGACGAATCTGCACGCTTGCCAGTTGCAGACTTAGCATATACTGTGTTAACGACGTGGGTCTTGTGACTAGATTTTTGTGGGTGGGCCGAATTCTGATGTTTGCTTCGTTGCAAAAACGCGGATTGCACATGTCCTTTCCTACCACAAGCGTAACATTGAGCTTGGCGGGAGGGGCAATCTTGGCATTTCTGCATTTGTGCCGTTTATAACAGCGAGGGCAAGACTTAATTTTGTTCGCCTGTGTAGCCACCTGTTTAGCGAATTGCGTACGCATCGTTGAAGGTTGTTTGCTCGACGTGGCTAGCGCACGCCGCAGGTGCGGACTGGGACGATCACAAACAAGGGACTCTACGCGACAAATAGGTGGCTATTCAAATGTAAGAGCCGACAAGCACCGGAATCGTACTGATCTAGCATTTGCAGTACCTGCTGAAATCATGGATGATGACAGAGCGGGCGAACCTCTGACTTACTCGTTCTGCGATAAGAGGTAGACATCTAACACTTTGCCGCCTTCTCAACTTCTGCTCCCTTTCATGCACTTCGACTCTTATAATTGTTTTCTGGATGCTGCACAAGTTCTAGGAAACTTTTCGGTTATTGAATTTTAGCCTTCTTATCTTCAGAATTTCAAGAAGTGGGGTCCAGTCAATAGTGTTAAAAGCTTTATCTAAAAGTACAAATGCTATAAACGTAACGTGTTTGGCTGCATGGTCATCTTCCGCAGCAGTAATTATTATTCGAGATTCCCTCTTAAGCTTACTGTAGTTAAAGAGCATTTCTGATGAGAAGCATTTCGCTTTCATACATAATGTATCTTATGTAGCTTACTGTAAATATTATATACGTAATGTAACTCTACATTTTGGTATTTAAAGATGGAAAACAGTAGATACTTATAAAATTTTCGTGCAATTTACTTACTTTTAATGTCTATCCATTATGTATTCCGGAGACCACTGCCTTTTCCTTTATTGATGTCGAAATCAAGCTAGTTGCACATTCACTTTTAACAAATTTTTACCGGTTTTGAACTCGTTTTTTCTTCACTGTCATGGTGTTTTATCATTTACACGTCACTCCTGTAAACTCTACAAGAGAAACAGGAATGTAACTGTGGCACTGACAGCACGATGATTGTGTTTATTCGAATGTTTTCGGTGTAGATTGTGAGTATCCCCTATATTTCTAACCTGTGAATGGATTTTTTTCCTCCTGGTCGTTTGTGTGTGTGTGTGTGTGTGTGTGTGTGTGTGTGTGAGTGCGCGCGAGCGCGCGTCTGCGTCCGCGAGTGAGCGTTCGTGCAGGATTGAGAAGGTGGGCGGAGGGAGTGTAAGCGTGAGTGGATGTAAATTAGAGAAGATATATTACATGTTCAGCACATACGTGAGTGGACTGTTCGAAATGATTCAAATGGCTCTGAGCACTATGGGACTTAATATCTGAGGTCATCAGTCCCCTACAACTCAGAACTACTTAAACGTGACTAACCTAAGGAAATCACACACATCCATGCCCGCGGCAGGATTCGAACCTGCGACCGTAGCGGTCGCGCGGTTCCAGACTGAAGCGCCGAGAACCGCTCAGCTACACCGGCCGGCTGAGTGGAGTGTGAAGGGGAAATGGCGAGAGTGGTGGTTAAAATGGGTCCCATGAATAGAGATGCAGTGATACGTCTTTATTTTTTATATTATATTCAGTGGTTTGCCCACGTAAGAAGTGTGTGGTTTGACAGGTTGGTTTGATTATTCGTAAGTTGTTTCCTTTATGTAATGGGTAAACAGGTGTAAAAAGATACAAAGAGAATTGTGCAAAGAACTAAATGAAAAAAATCATGAGTAAGTAAGTAGTTTATGATGTGCAGGCTTACATTCCGTCCGCTAAGTTGATCGCTAGCACGATAAATAAAACAGAGAAAAAAAATAAGCCTCGCCATCGCAAGGCTAAAGCGGAGGCAATAGATGTGGGAGGAAAACATTACCATACAGGACAATTGACTGAGTGTCGGTGACGTCATAGCCAGTGTCATGGCTAAATGAAGATAAGACCAGGAACCAAAAGGTGAGTCACTCATGCTTTCTCCATTTGAAATACTCACACCGAAATAATCAATTTTAGTTATAGAGTAACGAGTAAGTATAGAAATTAAATTAGTATAGAAAGAAAATTGTACCAAAATCGAGTAGAACTTTGTAACATGATTTCCAACGTGCACCAACGGCCAAACAGAGCTGACGCTGCCAGCGACCTGCAAAACTCCCTCAAAGCCGTGAATGAAATTGGAAAAAGAAACACAGCAATCAGTTACCACTTAACTAGGGCCGAAAAGTGCTCAGCCGAAAAGACGTGGATGTATAACCGCCAGATAGAGCTGAAAGCCCCATACGATTGTAATGAGCCACATCGTCACGTTGTAGCGAGACCATACAGTCACACATAAGATGAATGGCACTTGCAGACTGGTTTACAAAATGTTTTTCAAAACAAGCAATTCCCCAAGACTGGAACAATGATTTTATTATTGTTCCTCACAAAACAGAAGACAGACGACACATAAAATTGTACAGGCGTATGAGCCTAGGCTTATACACACATATATATACTGCTGGAAGAAAATGTAACACCCACAAGGGCAAAATGTCATTTTATTGACAAGTGATGTGACAAATTGTTCCTCATTGTAGGAGCAGATGATAACAAATGCATATCAAACGAAACACATGCGTCACAGTAAAGGGTGCCCAAACAGTCGCATCAACATACATACATTGTATCCCCGCTGGCTGCACCGCGGGCACTTATTCCAGCACGCAAACGATTATAAAGGTGCCGAATGGTGTACTGCGATAGAATGTCCCAAGCATCTCGCACCTTTCGTTGCAATTAGGCAACGGTTCTTGCAGGCAACGGAGAACAAGTGAGTTCCCACTTCAACATGCTCCATACGTCTTCAATTGGTGAGAGATCTGGTTACCCTGATGGCCTGGGTACTTGTTGTGTAGCACGAAGAGCACGTTGCCTTGCAGCAGCCGCTTGTGGGCGTTCATTGTCCTGCTGAGAAAGTACATCATCTTCTTGTTGAGGAAATGCCAGTAGGAAGGGACAGGAACTTGTGCAATGTAGCGAGTACTGGTTTCTTTAAATTGCAAAAACATCCAACGTGACCACGACTTTTAACTGATGGGGCCCCATACTATGAAGCGTGGGGTAGGATCAGTGTGGCGAGGGTGAAAACACTCTGGAATAGGCCACTCACCAAGTCTACGCCACACATGGGTACGTCCATCACTCGCATATAGAGGACCTACTCTCATCACTCGAGACAAAAGGACGATCCACTCTACACTCGAAGGTTTCACTATACCAGAGTAACTGTGCTTGGCAGCGTCGTCGAGTCAGTGGTAGGCCTAAATAGAGGCAAACGTGACCTTAGTCCTGCTGCAGACATACGGTCCACAATGGGTCATGGTGACACAGTGCACCATGTGCGCGAATTTCCTTCCTGGAAGGTGTCTGGTAGGCAGCCGCAGCTCGCAAAATGCGTCGATCTTGAGGCGTGTCTGTGCTACGATGAAATCCAGCTCCTAGTGTACGGGTGTGTCAAAGTTCCACTGACCACTGCTGAAAGCACCGACGCACCACCAATATTTTGTGCACAATACGTGTAGCAAGCCATAGATACCTCCAACCAGCATCCCGCATGCTGGCGGTGCGACCGCGTTCAAATAGCAGAAGTTGTTGGACACATCGTCGGTGAGGAATGGCTGTACCGTAGGATACATGCTGAAAACACTGTTCACCTCTCAACGCAACGCAGTTACTGCCTGCAGAGTCAAACCAGAGGGTGTACAAATATTGTTGCCTAAAACTGCAACAAATGAATCACTAACACAACAAACCCTCGGTATGCATATATTTTAACTTACTCCCACTAAACACAGTCCTTAAGGTATTTTCTTTTTTTGTCCCTTGAGCAGTGTGTGTATACAGTTATTATTCCCGCCTAAGAGCCGTCAGACATATTTTCTGTGGTGATTCGACAGATATTTGCAGTTTCGTTTCTGTAATGTGTATTTGTATTCTGCCCAAATAAATACTGCTCATCACCCCTTTCATGCGACGCCTGTCGAAAGAATTATTTTCTTTCCACATACAGACAAAATGGTTTTCAAAGCAGAATTTTAGGAGCCAATTCGACAGAGCAGTCAAAAATTAGCTTATTCTGATATTCATTGTACCGGTAGTTGTTAACAGGGACAGTAAAACAAGAAGAATAACCAGTACTACAGCAGCACTTGAGCAGCGCTGGTGCATGGTGCTAGCAGACTGCGCGGGCCACGGCGCTGCTGAGTCGCTGCTGGAATGCTAGTTATTATTTATGTTTTACTATCTCTGTTAAAACATATCGATAAAACGAACAGGTCGTCGTACTACACTCATTTGGGACCTGTTTAACGAAAGCACATAAAATTCCATTTAAAAATTCATTTTCTTTGTAACGGCAACTAAGCCGAGGCTTTCCGTCGATACTGCCTATCGTATGAACGAAGTGATGAGCAGTATATGTTTGGGCTGACTTCAAATACACATTATAAAAACGAGATTTTTGTACACTGAGTTACAGATGTTATAACGATATCCACATATATAGACGGCGTAGCACCGCGTACAGATGGTATAAAAGGGTAGTGCACTGGCGGAGCCGTCATCTGTACTCAGGTGATTCACTTGGAAAGGCCTCCGATGTGATTATGACCGCACGACGGGAATTAACAGATTTTGAACGCGGAATGGACATTGCACTTCGTAAATCGCTGGGAATTCAATATTCCGAGATCCACAGTGTCAAAAGTGTGCCGAAAATACTGAATTTAAAGCATTATCTCTCAGCACGAAACGACACAGTGGCCGACGGGCTTCACGTAACGTCGGAGAGCAACATCGTTTGCGTAGAGTTGTCAGTGCTAACAGACAAACAACACTACGAGAAATAACTGCAGATATCAATTTGGGACGAACGGAAAACGTGATCATTAGGATATTGGGGCGAAATTGGTCATTAATAGCCCATAGCAGTAGACGACCGACGCGGGTGCCATTGCTAATAGCACGGCATCGCCTGCAGCACGTCTCCTGGACTCGTGACCATAGCGGTTGGACGCTAGACGATTGGAACACAGTGACCTGGTCAGATGAGACCCTATTTATGTTGGTAAGGGCGGATAGCAGAGATCGAGTGTGGTACAGACCCACAAAGCTGTGGACTCAAGATGTCAACATGTCAATGTTCAGGCTACAAGTGGCTCCATAATGGTGTGGGCTCTAATTACAGCGAATGGATTGAGCCCTGTGGTCCAACTGAACCGATCATTGTGTTACAGTGGTTACGTTCGGCTAATTGGATGCCATTTGCGTCCATTAAAGAACTTCATGTTCCCAAAAAACATTGTCATGTCACCGGGCCACAATTGTTTGCGATTGGTTTGAATAATATTCTGGACAATTCGATTGAATGATTTGACCACCCAGATTGCTCGACATGAGTCCCATCGAACATTCATGGAACATAATCGAGAAGTCAGTTAGCGCACAACGTACTGCAGTATATAGAGGCAGCGTGGCTCAGTATTTCTGAAGGGGGCTTCCAACAACTTTCTGAGACTTTACTATGTCGACCAGCTGCACAACGCCGGGAAAAAGGAGGTCAGACACGATATTAGGAGGCATTCCATGACCTTTGTCACCTCAGTGTACATACATTGTATTGCAAAATCTTTGTGACCAACGACCACGGATGAAAGACGAAGTTCTCTAAAACAACTTTAGTTATGGACAAAATGTTCGCTGACACTTTGTAGCGACGTTAGGCGTCCTTTACTTTTCGCAGGCCTCGAAACGTCGAGGTTTTATCGAACTAGCAACGTCTATTAACGGGGTATGCTGCATACTGCATACCCCACTAACTTGAAAGAGCGATTTTGAACAAAAATAAGAATTATTAGCTCCAAGAGGAGAAACATATCATAAACGAATCAACAACTTTAATTGTATGGATCCTACCGCCTTTCACGGGGACAGATGACCGGATGATAAGCATACAGACGCCGCTGAGTACCATCTCCCAGAGCCGAACCAGCCTTAAAAGGCGTCTGTTTCCCAAACATAGCATTTTCTAAATAGGTTAACATCATGCTTCAATGGCATCATTGTTAACATTTATCACGTATCAACAGCACCTATGATGTTTTAAAGCGCTGTAGATTTTTTTAACAGAGAGAAGGCTTTCAGGCGCAGCATGCGAATAGGTTACTTGGGGACGGGGCGGAGGAGGAGGGCAAAAGAAAAATGCAGAGAGAACCCAGCGACCTCCTCGGGAGAACATCTTTCACCGTCGAAGCATGTCGAGAGGCGGAGTTTATCTTCTCTGGGCGGCTTTTTATATGTATAAAATGTGTGGCAAGTTAATTTGGTCGTAAATCTGCCACGAGACTGGACGTCGCGCATTGGTGCCGGGCAAAGCCGGAGGCCGGCGTGTGTGCCGCGGGCTTTTAATATTCGCTGCACAGGCCTCTGCTCTGCGCTCGCGCTGCGCTGTTTCTCCTCTTCCTTCCGCCATCACTGAGGGGTTGGGGAGAGGGAGGGGAGAGACTGCTTCCGTGCGCTCCGGGGATTCCCCCAGTGGCGATGTGTTTTTGTTCGGCGGCCGTGCGGCGGAAACTCGCCGCTGGCGGAGTCAAAGATAACATCGCGACTGACGACATCTCTCTTACAGCGAAGCGATGACCTGTTACTCACGGAAAGGAGGGAAAAAAAGCACTGTCGATCACAATCTTCCACTGTCTGGCGTCGTTTCTGCTCGACGTCTGGGTGATCTGGAAATAGAACATAAAGTATGGTCGAAATACTCGTTATTTGGGAAACCTAATTTTTTCAGGTCTTACGATAGTTACTTGGTGAGACGCAGGTGTTTACGTTGAGATTATATCAGTCTTTCACGCTTCGACTTTTAAGAGGTAAGATATACTCGTAAAGTTTTAATTATCACTTTGAAAAAAATCAAGCTTCGATAGTATTAATTTTTCTGAACATTCCCCGTTAATGAAATACATTTTCTCCAAAGCTGGAAGACTTGGTGAACACTTCGGCCGTAGAGGTCTGCATTTCAGCAGTCGAGGAATCGTTGAAATTCGAAAATCACCCCTCATCATTCAGCAACTTCCTCATAAGGATTTCTTCATACGAGAAAAGAGGAAGTCGTGCATTTTACAGGGTGCAGAGTGAATAATTGCTACTGACCCACAAAACAAGGTATTTTTATTTAACATTGACCAGTTTCGAGTTTGCGCCCATCTTCAGGTGGTTTAGAGTCATGTGAATGTTTCCAAACTCAGAGCTAGAGCACACTGTTTAAATCAAAAACGAATAACAATATCTAAGTAGACATAAATGAAACTTTTGAAAGTGACTAAGGGACATGTGTTGTAAAATATTATAGTACTTACACACAGCTAGCGTATCTACATCGTCCTCACGTTACATTTATCAAGTTATTTTGCAAAAATGTTTTGTTTCTATACACGTTAACTGTATATTAGTCACCATGTTAATTATTAGTAGTTCCATAATATGTCTTTGATAAAGTAATGTCTGTTAGATGTTAATAACTTCAGAAGCATATGCACTCACAACACCCAACGTATTTACATTAGAAAACAGTGGTTATGGTCAAAGAGCTTAGGTCAAAGAAGCACAAAGATGTTACACCAACTGCGACATGGTCGCGTATACAAACAGTGATCCAATACTCAAATGTTTTTTATTTCAGTCTTTGATCACAATATGAATTCTTTAGACGATGACAGGTTTCAGTCCGTAATGAACATCCTCAGATCTATAATATACAAATATATACACCTAGTGAGCAGTGTGTCTTTCAACATAATACAGCAATACGTATCATAATATACTATCATACAACCAGGGAGATGTACAGAAAATACGGTAAAACGTACCTTTTTTACATCATGTCCTAAATTGATAATGCCATAATGGCATCGTCAAAACATATAAATATAATCAGCATAGCATCGCCATATAGATCTAAAATAAGGTGTAGAATAGGCCGAATCGTCCACACAGTCATTATTGCAACTGGCTACTGAAGTACAGTAGCTACCAGAAATCTGTTTGCCTACATCATCCCTAGATATCACTACTGTCAGCTTAGATGTAGCCATCATTTACGCATTTTTGTTAACTCCTGGGCCCCTCACAAACATTTTTCAATTAAAAACCTGTGTTTAACCTTATAAAATTTTGCCAGTAACCATTCTATATATTATAAATGACAGTGTGGTTCCACAATAATGTAAAAATTTCATTTTCGTATTGTGTAATATCTGTTACGTATATGTATGTGTAACACCCTGTATTTCTTTGACTATAACTTTGTTTTCTAATCAAAACACGTTGGATACTGTGAGTGCTTGTGCTTCTGAACTTACTAACATGTGAAGTGCCACTAGTTCACCAAACATAAAGTATGGAAGAACCAACCATTAGCGTGGTGACTAATATACAGTTAACGTGTACAACACGAAACATTTTTGTAAAAAGAAATATGATAAAAGTAATGTGAAAACGATATCGACACACCACTTACGCGTAAGTACAATAATTTATTACAACACATGTCACTTAACCACTTTCAAATGTTTCATTAGTGTCTATTTTGTCATCACATTATTTGTTTTTGATTTAAACAGTGATCTGCAACAATGAATATGGAAACAAGCACATGAATGTGAACCACCTGAGGGTGGACACCAAAGAGCAACCGGTCGTGTGTTAAATAAATTCGCAATCTATTTTTAACTGGTAGCAGTTATTATTCTGCACACTAGGAAGAAGTCAGTGCAAATCATATCAGGAGAATACAAGGGTGGAGAAAAACGCGTTGGAAAAACTTCCCGCATCGCTCAGTCTTGACAGACAGACAGTGTGTCTGTAACCTCCTCTGGAGATTATGGTAGGATGCTCCTCTGACGATTTGACTCTCACAACCTAAATCTGTTAACACACAATCACCATCACCTTTCACGATGATGGTTGGTTCTTTGCGCTGGATGCACGATTGTTGCTTGCGGAGTCGTATAGTGCATTTGGCGAAAAAATTATAAAATACAAAGGGGGATACGGTGGCGAATCAACTTGTTCCATGGCTCGGGGTCAGAGTGAAACACCCAGCACTCCTCCATGGTGATTCGACAGCTAAGGAAATCGTCTTGGATTGACTTCAGACAGCTGTTAACATTTCTAATTATACTGCAGATCCGCAGGTTTTTTGAGTAGTTCTTGGCGAATAAGATACTCTAACTCCATCGGTGTCATACAGAAAACTGTAGACAGTGCTGCTTTCTGCAGATTGCGTTGGTAATTGTAATGGAAGCTGTGAATAAATGTATGAGCTTAAGTTACTATGCTGAATTCCTTTGAAATACTAACACTGGCACCCTTTTGGTGCCGAAAGTTGGTAGTACGCGAAGCTATTAAGTACTAATACATGCTCATGCAGGTTCGACGTGGACGGAGAAAGTTCCGAGCGACTTGAATCTCTAAATACGATCACGCCACACCGTATTCACCCCACACAGGTAAAGTCGTGGCACTGCCCCAAATCCTCCAACGCTATATGAAGTCCGTCTCGCTTTTCGCATACGTTTACCTTCCCCCACTTGGACCTCTGCCATCTCATCAAATTCCCACCCCTCCTAACTAACATCTCTGCAACTTCTACAATCTCCACAAACTAGATTCCAATCATCCCATTGTCTCCCCTCTGATCACTAACCCTGGCATGCTACCACGCCTTCACAAACACAGCCCTCCATCCGTAAACCTATTCACACTCCATATTCTATCCCAACGCAATGAGATCCACTCCGATATGTATCCCTCCCACCTATTTCAAGTCTTTCACACCTATCTCATTCCACATCAGGGTTCCTCTCTCCCTTTCCCTTTCCCTCTCCATCCAACCCCATCCTTTGCCTGTTGCAACCACTGCCCTACTCACACAACACACTACTCCTCATCCTCTGTCTTTCCCACTGACCGTATTTCCTACTATCCTGCTTAACTCCTACCCCTCATCTCCATAGTTTTCCTAACAGACTCTTATCTTTCTACCCTCACCCCTCAACCCTATGGAACATGCTCTCTTCTCCGGTAATACGTCTCACCCTACTGCAAGTCCTTCAGGTTTTAAGTGAAAGTGCAGTGCTTTAATGTTTTTATAAGCAGGATTTCACCTTCCTGCGACGTGCTTTCGAAAATTATATGTTTTCCTTTGTAACTGCACTTCGATATTTGATTTAAAATAGAAAGCAGCCTCAAATTTTGTTTCTATTTCTCATTTTTTTTAAATACGCTTGGCTGATGAGCAAAGAATTGTACCGCTGACAGCCTGCCCACCTTCTATACGGGGCACTTTCACGGACATTACTGATTGATTCTTCTTGCAGATGGTGTAACTAGATGTATGAGTGTTGCTTGCAGAGCCGTATTGTGCATTAGGCGCTATATTCATACAATACAAAGGGGACTGCAAAAGTATTGGTTGACTGCAGCAAACAGCTAATATTCCAAAGAGTTCCTAACGGTGGATACTGCACAGCAGGCCCATCTCTTAGCCACAACGACGTCGGGAATGAGTGGGACAGACGCACCCTCGAAGCAGTGGGCAAAAGCACACCATGAGGGACGCAGATACTACTCTGCCCAAACTGCGACGCAAGCGGACCGCTATTACGCTCGAACGCCACGTGTTCCTCGAGCCAGGTAAACGCGTTCGGTGTTTCTTCGTCACCAGACGAAGTCGGACTCTGTCAGGAGCGCCTGCAGGAAACCTTGGAAGAGATGATCACACTCGATAAGTCAATAGGATTTACTGGATGACACGGCTGGCACAGAAGATTGTGAAGACTATTCCGACAGGAGCAAATATGCCAACCGAAAGGTGAGAGGAGTTTTACGAGGAGCACGTTCAGGGTATAGAAAACCAGCTGATACCAGAGGCGAACACGTTCCGCTTTTAAGCTGCCTATGCTTAGCTGTTAGCCAGGCAGGCAAGCTGCCTCTCGTTACCAGCATAAGCGGCGGGCTGCTTTATTGCCGTCTAAGCAAAGTTATGCTCAACCCAAGCAGGTTAAAGGAGTCTTGCCTGTCTGCCCGTCTTCCCGCTGTACTATGCCACGTTGAAGTTTATCCTGTACGCTTTCATTGTAGTGTTATGAGCAGACTTCGGACGTTGATGAAAAGTATTTTTCAACCGAATATCGCAAGGAGAAGCTCAATGAAGTATATATGCATTTTTGGTCATTGTAGGCCCATATTTGTCTCTTTTTTCCCTTTTCAGCGTATTTCGGTCTTATTAATTTCGATATCAATGATTTTCTCTGTAATTTCACCCTCTTTCAACCAGTTCTGGCTGTTCTCAATTTATATGTTTTCTGTGTTATCAGAATTATCTCTGAAAGTCGAGATCCTTTGCAGCTAAGAACCTGAAAACATCCATCATACTGCAGTGGCTACTAAAGTAAGGTTTTGAAAGTCCAGTTTCTGTAACTTTAGTGGGTTTCAGCCAAATATGACTCCAGGTATACCAATTTTAATTACTTTTTCCAGGATCTGTATTCCGGGTTCACTGAATACATTCTCAGTGGCGAAAACAGTTCATTCTAAATTTTCAAAACGCACTGTAGCAAACACGAAGTTCACTTTTAATGTTATGTTAATGTAAAATGCACATGACAGAAAGAAGAAGCTTCTTCTTCATATTAAGTTTTCTTCGCACCATCAGAATGTGGTTTTTAATATCCACTGAGCCATATCTTTTCCGGGAATTACTGCTAAATGGTCTCAAGCCCTTAGCACGCATTTCTACACACTTGTAAAGCCACTAAGTTTTCGTCATCGTTCAAAATATTTGTGGACTGAGGAAACTGCTGGTCAAATTTACAAACACGTCGTGACATACTCGAGGTTTCCGAATGAGTGTTTAATAACTTTTTGTACAATTTGCATTGCGAGACACGTACCGATTTATTTCCAGCTGCCTCATTAACACACGAAAACTTTTCTTGCGCTAGACTTGGGCTCTTTTTCGTGACTAGTAAATATTCCCACGATCTTAATTTCCCCTCCGTCTCCTTTAAATTTGTATTTCACCCATCGTTATGCTAAATGAGCTGTGGTGAAACTACCTACGCAACCATATACCTGGCTAGCCACGCTGGACTAACAGCGCAACCTGTTGTCAGGTGTTGTATGCTGTACGAGTTCCGTGAAGCTTCAGCCATTGGGCTTCAGTACATATCCACTATTGTGTCTCCGTTTCGGCAGAATGAGCTGCATTAATGGTTGCGGCAGGGTAGAGGCAGGCAGGCTGGAAGGAAAACTTCTGCACCTTTGGCTGATCACATTTGCCAACCACAGCAGCTCATCGACATACCTACCGCTCACTGTTTACCCAGACAATGCTACAACATTTCATGCAGCCAACGCAGAACTTTCTGAGCTCTTCGAAAGTGCCCAGCATACTGGACCGTGGAATCACCTGGAAGTACATACGGCAACGGGAGGCTGGTGGGAATGCATGACATGTTCCGTCAGGGATTGCTTGAGTAATGTGCTCGGGCGCTCTCAATGGTTGTGAGCAATAGCGCGCAATTCAGATGGCTGCGACCGTCGTAACCTGTGGCTGACTTTCCACGATGGCCTTGTTTGTGATACGATGGTCGTCGAGCACCAGGACCTCCATTTCCTTTGCGATTCGCTTTCCCTCACAGAGAGATAGGTCTGCCATTTCGCTCTTTGTCATTTAGACTTGTGTGACGACACTGCAACCTCAGCGCCACCTAACCACTGTGTAATGTGATGGAACGTTGTTGCTTGAGCAACATTCCACAAGGTCGGCCTGCATTGCTGCAGCGCTGGTCTACTTCTAATGCAGAGACGGAATTGCTGCCCTATATCAGTTTACCAAATATTTCGCGTTGTTTTCCTTGGCGTGCTACGGTACTGTGGCGCGGGGATTTCAGTGTTTACCAGGACTACATACATGTACCTACAAACAAACGAAAATTAACTGCTTCACTTTAATTTCTCGAGGTGAAAATTAGAATTATGTGACTACCCCCTGTACAAGAATTTTCAAAGGGTGCTTTGATACTGACATCCAAAAATTATTTACTAATTTTGTAAGGGGCGATCGAAAACTTTCAGTTTGAGGGCGTCGTTGCAGCGTATATGCAACATAGCGCAACTCCGATGTGGGTGTACAAGCATCGAGTTGTAGGCAACGGATTGCTGTGTCATTCGTATCTGTCTAATGCGCATATGCTAAATTCTGAAACGTTAATTATTGTAATGTGGTCTAGGGGTCTATGGATAGCGTCTTTAATTAGTAATCAAAACGTCCTCGCTGCTGGGTTCGAAAACTACAACCGCTTCAAATTTCAATCAAAATCATCAGCAGTGACAGCTGAAGGCCTCCGGCATAGGAAGTCACCCCTCATGCAGCCAATGACCTTATCAAAAAAGGCGGCGGATTGGACAGTGGTTTAGGGCACTCCCTTGTCCTTGGGGTGGGAAACTGCCCCTTAAAGGTAGAAGAGTCAGCAATGATCAACGGCATGAGGATGCAGAAGGTAATGTAAGTCACTGCTTTAAAGGCATATAATGTGTATCACTCCGGGGAGGAGGCTGGCGGGGGGGGGGGGGGGGGGATGACTGCCAAGGAGGAGGTACCCCGAGAAAAATATTGAATAAACAACGACAGGGTAGCGGTCTACTAGCCGGGACGTGGAATGACTGAAGTTTGAACCTGGGAGCTAGAAAATCTGGAAAAGGGAAATGCTGAAGTTCAATATAGATGTAATGGAGGGTCAGTAAAGTCAAATGGAAAGAAGACCATGATTTTTGGTCAGATCAGATCAGGGTAATATCAACAGCAGCAGAAAATGGTATAATGGGAGTAGGATTCGTTCTGAAAAGGAAGGTAGGGCAGAGATTGAGTTACTGTGAACAGTTCAGTGATAGGGTAGCTCTCATCAGAACCGGCAGCGAACCAACAGCGACAACGATAGTCCAGGTATACATGCCGACGTCGCAAGCCGACGATGAATGGACAGAGAAAATATATGAGGGTATTGAATAGGTAATTCAGTACGTAAAGGGAGATGAAATTCTAATAGACATAGCGAATTGGAATGCGGTTGTAGGGGAAGAGTAGAGGAAAAGGTTACGGGAGAATATCGGCTTGGTACTGGAAATGAGAGGGGAGAAAGATTAATTGAGTTCTGTAATAAATTTCAGCTATTAATAGCGGATACTCTGTTCAAAAATCACAAGAGGAGGAGGTATATTTGGAAAAGGCCGTGAGATACTGGAAGATTTCACATAGATTCCATCCCCGTCAGGCAGAGATTCCGAAATCAGACATTGGATTCTAACGTGTACCCAGGAGCACATATAGATTCAGATCACAATTTAGTAGTCATAAACAGTAGGCTGAAGCTTAAGATACTAGTCAGGTAGAATCAATGAGCAAATAATTAGGATACGGAAGTACTAAGGAGTGAAGACGCACGTTTGATGTTCTCTGAGATGCTGCGATAATGAATACCTAAGTAGACAGTTCAGTTGAAGATGAACGGACATCTCTACAAAGGACAATCTCAGAAGTTGGAAAGAAAATCGTCAGTACAAAGAAGGTAACTGCGAAGAAACCACGGGTAACAGAAGAAATACTTCAGTTGATCATTGAAAGAAGGCAGTGGAACAACGTTCAAGGAAATTCAGAAATACAGGAATACAAGTCACTTAGGAATGACATAATCGGAAGCGCACAGAAGCTAAGACTAAATGCATCCAGGAAAAATGTGAAGAAATCGGAAACGAGATGACTGCCGTAAGGACTAACTCAGCATAGAGGCAAGTCAAAGCAACCTTCACTGAAACTAAACGCAAGGGCGGTGACATTGAGATTGGAACGGGAATCCCACTGTTAAATGCAGAATAGAGAGCGGATAGGTGGAAAAATACATTGAAGGCTTCTGTGAGGGGAACGATTTGTCTGATGACGTCCCAGAAGAATAAACAGGAGTCAATATAGAAGAGATAGGTGATCCAGTATTAGAACAGAATTTAAAAGAGCTCTGTAAGACCTGAAACCAAGTAAAGCAGAAGGAATAGATAACATTCCATTATAATTTCTAAAATCTTTGGGGGAAGTGGCAACAAAACGACATCACGTTGGTGTAGGCTTAAGTCTGGTGATGGTCCATCTGAATTTCTGAAAAATATTATCCACACAATTCCGAAGATTGCAGGAGCCGATAAGTGCGAGAATTATCGCACAATCATATTAACACCTCATGCATCCAAGTTGCTAACAAGAATAATGTACAGAATAATGGGAAAGAGAATTGAGGATGTATTAGATGACAATCAATTTCACATCATGAAAGGTATAGGCAAAGGAGAGGCAATTCTGACGTTGCGGCTGATAATGAATGCAAGACTAAAGAAAAATCAAAACACGTTCATAGGATCTGTCGACCGGGAGAAAGCATTCGACAATGTAAAATGGTGAAATATATTCGAAATTCTGATAAAAGTGAGGGTAAGCTCTAAGGAAAGATGGGTAATTTACACTACATACAAGAGCCAAAATGGAACAATAAGAGTGGAGAACCAAGTACAAAGTTCTCGGATTAAAAGGTGGGGATGTTGTCTTTCGCCTCTACCTTTCGGTCTGTACGTTGAAGAAGCAGTGACGGAAATAAAAGAAACGTTCAAGAGTGGAAGTAAAATGATATCATTGATAAGATTCGCTTATGACATTGCTATACCCAGTGAAAGCGAAGAAGAATTACATGATCTCCTGAATTGTATGAGCAGTCTAATGAGCACAAAATACGCACTGAGAGTAAATCGAAAAAAGACGAAAGTACTAAGAAGTAGAAGAAATGAGAACAGCGAGAACCTTGAGATCAGGATTGAGAGTCACGAAGTAGATAACGTTAAGAAATTCTATACCCTACACAGCAAAATAATCAATGACGGACGAAGCAAGGACATCAAGGGAAGATCATCACTGGCAAAAAGGCTATTCCTGGCCAAGAGAAGTCTACTAGTATCAAACGCAGGCCTTAATTTGAGGAACAAAATTCTGATAATGTATGTTTGGAGCACAGCATTGTACGGTAGTGAAACATGGACTGTAGGAAATTCGGAACAGAAGAGAAAATGTGGTACTACAGACGAATTTTGAAAATTAGGTTGACTGATAGGGTAAGGAATGAGGGGATCCTGTGCAGAATCGGAAAGGAATATGTGCAAAACATCGGCAAGGAGAAGGGACAGGGTGATAGGACATCTGTTAAGACATCAGGCAATGATTTCCATGGTACTAGAGGGAGCTGTAAAGAGCAAAAGCTGTAGAGGAAGATAAGGATTGGAATATATCCAGAAAATAATTGAGGACGTAGGTTGCAAGTGCTATCCTGAGATGAAGAGTTTGTCACAGGAGAGGAATTCGCGGTGGGCCGCGTCAAACCAGTCAGGAGACTGATGACTCAAAAAAAAAAAAAAAAAAAAAAATCAAATGCGTCCAAACATGCCCAACGTGCTGTTATTCTTTTCTTGGCTACCGAAGGACAAACAATGGCAGACATCCAATCGGAGGTTGAAGAACGTGTATGGGGCGGAATGTCTGTCTAAAAACACCATTGTCCTATGCTGCAACAAGGGGTGTTGCTGCCAGGGATTGGAAAAATGGACGGGTTAAAACCGATACCGGTATGTTGATTCTGAGTAACCGGTATTTTTTGGTATTTGTTTGGTCTCGGCTGTACCAGGCGTTTTTTTATTTTTTACTAATAACCGAGTAAAAATCCATAATATCAATTAGCCAAAGCAGCAGGGCTAAAATTTTTCGGTTTTAATAACCCTGTTTTAAAAGAAAGTAGTAATTTTTACTCGCAAAATCAACATTAGTTTGAAATACTGCGTTATTATGGAAAATGGGTTAAGCGATCAGTGCTATTTTAATAACAGTACCGATAGAAACGATCAACAAATACATGGCGTAAGGAATGGTACAGCAATGCTGAGAAAATAAAGTCAGTGTTACCGTGTGCCGTGGTGTAAGGTACCCGTGTATGTGCAGTGTGGATGATCTGCCCCCACCCAGTCTATACGGTAGTTTCTCGCTGTTGCCGCCGGACGTTCGTTGTATTGCGGAATAGCACCAACTCTAGTCTGGAAATATTTTTATGAAGTGACGAAACAGATGAGTAGAAAGCTTAATTTTCTTTAAAATATTTAGGATTTGTCTGTCATCTCCATGCAAAAATAAATCAAAAACTTAAAAATCTTTCATTCATAGTATACAATAAAAGTTCCAAAGTAGGTGATCTGCTGTCTGTGTCTAAATAATACGCCTTTATCTGCTTGTAGCTCTTGAAAACTGACAAATTAACACGAAAAACAAAAGTTCTCAAAAGGAGTTTTCACCCTTTAGCACTGATTTTTTGTAATGTTAAAATGGTGAGATATTCCCGATTACAACATGGTTTTTGAGCATTGTTTCAAAAAATTAGAATCATTGGGATAATACTGATAATTTTTTGTCATGTATAACCGCGTAACACTTTTTGTAAAAAGCAGCGAACGGTGGATGGACTAAGCTCTCTTTCATTTCCATACTTAATTTAATATTTTGTTTCTCTGTGTCTATAAACTGAGAGAGTCCAGTTGTAAGAGGTCCGAGCAGATGTATTACAGATGTAATTTTATGTAAGAGGTTCGAGCAGATGTAATTTCGATGTATTGCTCATGCGCTGCCTGCGACACGCAAGGTATAAGAGAATCGCTGACCAGAGAGCAGTGTTGACTGTACGAACTGTGTAGCAGTAGCAGTAAGTTGTTGCCAGTGAGTGTGTCTGCTCTGGTCTGGTCTGGTGTATCATGTTGGCTGGGCCGGTCGCGGTGCAGCGATGCCGGAGCCTGAGTATTGTTGTATAAGGTAAAAAAAAAAAGCAGCCTCGCGCATATCTAGTAATATTATGTAAACTCCCATGTATACCTTTTAAAAATGTCCTAATAATGACAAGCATTCGTTTCAATTTAAAGAATTTAATATTTTCTTCAATGCATGATCATTCCGATTGTTGCAAAAGAAAAATCATTTGCTTCCCTTCATAAATAACAAATGTATAGGCCAGCATTGCACAGAGCTGTGGCGGAAAAGAGCTATTGTAAGAGCAGATAGTTGCCGACTTTATCGAGGTGAGAATTTTTGCTTTTTATTCAGAATGATCTTACAGGGCCATGACGCAGCACTGCTGTCGTCCAAATTTTACCAGGTTACTGAATTTAATTTTTATTACGAGGTTTAGGAATTTTTCTGTTTCGAGCTTATATTAAATGAGAAAAGAATTTTGTGGGTACATTAAATGGGAACCAGTTTTGTTCTGAGGTTACACTAAAATTAGAATCATTAACCAAATAATATTTAAAAATATATTTTTTTGTGGGGAGGTTACACAGTTTTTCAATCTTTGTTCGGTTTCTACATTTATTACAGCAAGTAATAAATAAAAAACAGAAAATTGTTTATTTCCGAAACAGGTTATTCTGAGCCGTTTTAACGGTCAAATTAATCTGTCACGTCCCCATATTGCAAATGTAACGCAAAAGTTACGCCAACTGAAGTGGCAGACCCTCGAGCGCCGACCTATATTCCTGATCTCTTCCCATGCCACTATCCAACCTTCAGTTCCTTAAAAAAAAGGTCTAGCAGAGTCGACGATTCCTGTCGGACGAGGATATGCTGGTGGAAGTTACGGACTTCTTCATGCAGCAGGACGCGGTGTTGTATTAAATGGGTTTCCTCAACGTGGTGCGTCGGTGGGTTGATTGCCTCAAAGCTAACAGCAGTTTTGCCTGATTGGCATACCAATACTGGACTGTACGGCCTTCGAACGTAAGCCCTTTGATCTCCCATTGTACTTAGCGTTTTAAAGAGAAAAATACGACACCCAAACATTACTAAAATATTAACAAACTAGTCTAAAATATTGGCAAGTGAAAATTTACTGATGTTATTAATATCACAGTTCCCCCAGAGTCGCATGAGCACCAATTTTAATCGTGAAATAGCCTTTGAAGATGATTTAATCGTTCCAGTACCCTAAATATTTTTTTGGTAGTACCCCCACATTTTTCATACTCAGTGCAAGATAAATGTACGTAACACAGGGTGTGTCCGGAAAGGAACTTGAATGTTTTTTCTTCCTGCCAACTCTAAAGGCTGCAGTGTTGCGACTGGTGGAGGAAAAGTTGGTGGCTGGTCTTGCAATGGCCAGTTGCCTGCTGGACGTTTCCCAGTGCGGATTGCTCGCAGTGTTTACCTCTGTTCGAGTGTCTCCCTGGGAGATCAAACTGCCACGATACACTGAAAAGAGGCATGGCATTAAACCAAAAAGACAATGTGGAGAATGGCACACGATGGTTTCTCTGATTTTGTATCCCGCCTGGAAGGCGGCGCGTGGGTCTGCTCCTGTGATCTGCAAAATAGGCCGAATGATTGAAGCGAGTAGGAGCAGGAGAGGTAAAGCACTTCGGTACTGCCTGTAGATTTTACAAGTTCACTATAGGCAAAAATAGAAGTACATAACTGAATACGTAACATTGGCTGATGTGAGCACGTAGCTGTGCAGTCGAACTCCCGTCGTAAGTAATACAAGTCTCAATAACAAGTTCGCCCACTCTGAAGTTGAAGCGATGTTTCCAGGCCGTCTGCTCTTGATCAAATGGGCAGAAAGCAGAGCGCCGCTCGTTGAGCTCCGCAGCGCCGGCTAGAGGGCGCTGTGGTCGGCGTAGTTCGTCCGCTCTCGTAGTGCCAACCTATGAGCGGGCACCTACGCTGTGGCATCGGAACTATCGATACCCCATCCGAAGCCAAAAGAGACAAGGATGACAAAATCCCGGGTGAAGGCGATGCCCATCATTTTTCTTGATTTCAAAGGCACAGAGGCAAAGTATCAACAGTCAGCTTCCCTTGAGTCCTTGAAAGGCTCCGAAACAGGGTGTTTCGCGTCAAGAATGAGATCAGTGGAAACTGGCGACTCGATGACGACAACGTCCCGTCTCATACCACTTTCATTATTAACAAAGTCCTGCCCAGGGACCTTGTCACAACGCTGCCCAGCCACCAATAAGTCCCGATCTAGCACCAACGGACCTTTCTATTTCCTCGAATAAAGAGAAGCTTGAAGGACCATCATTTTCTACGATAGATGCCGTGAAAGTCGCCGCGACGAGATGTCTGAAGGAGGTTCCTGTCAACGTGTTCCAGGAAGCGTATCAGTACTGGCAGAATCGTTGGAAAAAGTGTATTGACCCCCAAGGGTGCCATGTTGAAGAATACTAAACATTTGTGCTTTTATTGTCAATAAATTGTCTTTTAACGATTCATTGAACTTATTTTCTGGACACACCCTGCGTGTACTAACAGTCGTCGGAGCACTGTCTACTATGTAATACAGCTTTTCCGAATTTATCTTGAATTGTGTTGTCCACAATTAAAAAGTTCAATAAATGCAAAGATAATGTACACCTCGGACAACGTTATAGATCAGTCCGTTGTAACAGCCTTAACCACGCATTTAAATTAGTTGGTTTCGCTGACTTGCAACCACACTGTCTCCTTCCAGCCCAAATTAGACTCTAGGTTACGCTACAGATCATTCTGTCACCACTACCAAAGTGTTGAGAATGGACGCTATAGCACCCGAAACAAATCCACGTCTACATCTTTGCTCTGCAAGTCACGTTCTGGTGGGTGATGGAGGCTACCACTGTCACTTCCCTCTCTTTCTTGTTCCAGAACGGGAAGAACGAATGTTGGCATGTGAGTTCGAAACTCTCCGATTTTACCTTCATCGTCTTTTATGATATATAACTATCAGGAGGCAATCCGTTCTCGCAGTTTTAATAGTAAACTACTTCGTCGTTCACATCGCCTATCTTTTGGCTCGTACCACTGCATTTGGGTGAGCTTCTCCATGACGCTTTCGCCCTTATTATACGAACCTATAACTAAATGCGTCGCTCTTATTTGGATCTTTTGTAGACTCATGTTCAGAAAAAGCAGGTCACATTGAAGCACTATAGATAGGACGGCATTGGGTCACAGTGCTGCACCCGTCGTTGCAGCATATCCCACACGTTTTCCATTGGCGACAAGTCTGGTGATGGGTGATTTGGCGGGCGAGGGCATAAGGCTGACATCCTGCGACGCCAACAAGGCACGTGTTCTTGCAGCAACATGTGTCTTGCTGAAAAATGGCGTCTGGGGTATTGTGCAGAAAGGGTATGGCTACGAGTCGTAGAATATCAGTCGCGTAGGTCGCAGTGCCCTGGACATGCATCAGCTGTGACTTGTGATTGCGCCCAATAGCACCTCACACCATACGGCTTTGAATTGGCGCTGTATGTCTTGTGCGAATTAGTCGCTGTGATGCCGCTCCCCCTGTATGCGCCGAATCAAAATGCGGCCATCATTTTCAAACAGAACCTGAATTCGTCCGAAAACACTATCTGATGCCATACCTGTCCCTAGTGACGTCATTCCATACACCATTGCGATCAAGCATGTTTCTTCACATTCGTCAAAAGTAAGCGGAGAAGTGGACGTCGCGCACGTAACCCATGCCAGAATAAACGACGGCAGACTGACACCCATGATACTGCACGATATGTTACACTGTTTCATTGTTAGGCCACAGCCAAGGAAGACGCAAATCTGCCCTGTAATGCCATTCGTATGAAGTGTCTATCTTCCTGACCAATCTCGTCGTGTTCTATGGTATTTCGTGAACCATTCTTCACACACCAATTGCGCTCAAGAAACACTTCAGCACACACAAGCAGGAATTTCCCGGATGGAAGCATGACATTCTCTCACGTCGATAATGCGCCTTCTTTCAAACTCACTGATTTGGCGGTACTGTTCGCGCAAACGCCTGCGACGCATCCTGCGCGTGTGCTCAAGTCACACTGATCTATTACTGTTTATGGTGACAACGAGAGCCGTAAGCGCGTTTTACCGGTAGGTGATGATCATGGCGTCCTCTTGGGTAAAATATTCCGGAGGTAAAATAGTCCCCAATTCGGATCTCCGGGCGGGGACTACTCAAGAGGACGTCGTTATCAGGAGAAAGAAAACTGGCGTTCTACGGATCGGAGCGTGGAATATCAGATCTCTTAATCGGGCAGGTATGTTAGAAAATTTAAAAAGGAAAATGGGTAGGTTAAAGTTAGATATAGTGGGAATTAGTGAAGTTCGGTGGTAGGAGGAACATGACTTTTGGTCAGGTGAATACAGGGTGATAAATACAAAATCAAATAGGGGTAATGCAGTAGTAGGTTTAATAATGAATAAAAAAATAGAAGTGCGGGTAAGCTACTACAAACAGCATAGTGAACGCATTATTGGGGCCAAGATAGACACGAAGCCCACGCCTACTACAGTAGTACAGGTTTATATGCCAACTAGCTCTGCATATGATGAAGAAATTGATGAAATGTATGATGAGATAAAAGAAATTATTCAGGTAGTGAAGGGAAACGAAAATTTAATACTCATGGGTGACTGGAATTCGACAGTACGAAAAGGGAGAGAAGGAAACATAGTATGTGGATATGGAGTGGGGGTAAGGAATAAAAGAGGAAGCCGCCTGGTAGAATTTTGCACAGAGCATAACTTAATCATAGCTAACACTTGGTTCAAGAATCATAAAAGAAGGTAGTATACATGGAAGAATCCTGGAGATACTAGAAGATTTCAGACAGATTATATAATGGTAAGACAGAGATTTAGGAACCAGGTTTTAAATTGTAAGACATTTCTTGGGGCAGATGTGGACTCTGACCACAATGTATTGGTTATGAACTGTAGATTAAAACTGAAGAAACTGCAAAAAGGTGGGAATTTAAGGAGATGGGACCTGGATAAACTGAAAGAAACAGAGGTTGTACTGACTTTCAGGGAGAGCATAAGGGAACGATTAACAGGAATGGGGGAAAAAATACAGTTGAAGAAGAATGGGTAGCTTTGAGGAATGAAATAGTGAAGGCAGCAGAGGATCAAGCAGGTAAAAAGACAAGGGCTAGTAGAAATCCTTGGGTAACATAAGAGATACTGAATTAAATTGATGAAAGGAGTAAATATAAAAATGCAGTAAGTCAAGCAGTCAAAAACGTCTCAAAAATGAGATCGACAGGAAGTGCAAAATGGCTAATCACGGATGGCTAGAGGACAAATGTAAGGATGTAGAGGCTTATCTCATGAGGGGTAAGATAGATACTGCCTACAGGAAAATTAAAGAGATCTTTGGACAAAAGAGAATCACTTGCATGAATATCAAGAGCTCAGATGGAAACCCAGCTCTAAGCAAAGAAGGGAAAGCAGAAAGGTGGAAGTAGTATATAGAGGGTCTATACAAGGGCGATGTTCTTGAGGACAATATTACGGAAATGGGAGATATGATACTACGTGAGGAGTTTGACAGAGCACTGAAAGATCTGAGTCGAAACAAGGCCCCGGGAGTAGACAACATTCCATTAGAACTACTGACGGCCTTGGGAGAGCCAGTCCTGACAAAACTCTACCATCTGGTGAGATGTATGAGACAGGCGAAATACCCTCAGACTTCAAGAAGAATATAATAATTCCAATCCCAAAGAAAGCAGGTGTTGACAGATGTGAAAATTACCGAACTATCAGTTTAATAAGTCACAGCTGCAAAATACTAACACGAATTCTTTACAGACGAATGGAAAAACTGATAGAAGCCGACCTCGGGGAAGATCAGTTTGGATTCCGTAGAAATGATGGAACACATGAGGCAATACTGACCTTACGACTTATCTTAGACGAAAGATTAAGGAAAGGCAAACCTACGTTTCTAGCATTCGTAGACTTAGAGAAAGCTTTTGACAATGTTGACTGGAATACCCTCTTTCAAATTCTGAAGCTGGCAGGGGTAAAAGACAGGGGGCGAAAGGCTATTTACAATTTGTACAGATACCAGATGGCAGTTATAAGAGTCGAGGGGCATGAAAGGAAAGCAGTGGTTGGGAAGGGAGTGAGACAGGGTTGTAGTCTATCCACGATGCTAATCAATCCGTATATTGAGCAAACAGCAAAGTAAACAAAAGAAAAGTTCGGAGTAGGTTTTAAAATCCATGGAGAAGAAATAAAAACTTTGAGGTTCGCCGACGACGTTGTAGTTCTGTCAGAGACAGCAAAGGACTTGGAAGAGCAGTTGAACGGAATTGACAGTGTCTTGAAAGGAGGATATAAGATGATCATCAACAAAAGCAAAACGAGGATAATGGAATGTAGTCGAATTAAGTTGGGTGGTGCTCAGGGAATTAGATTAGGAAATGAGACACTTAAAGTAGTAAAGGAGTTTCGCTATTTGGGGAGCAAAATAACTGATGATGGTCGAAGTAGAGAGGATATAAAATGTAGACTGGCAATGGTAAGGAAAGCTTTTCTGACGAAGAGAAATTTGTTAACATCGAGTATTGATTTAAGTGTGAAGAAGTCGTTTCTGAAAGTATTTGTATGGAGTGTAACTATGTATGGAAGTGAAACATGGACGATAAATAGTTTAGACAAGAAGAGAATAGAAGCTTTCGAAATGTGGTGCTATAGAAGAATGCTGAAGATTAGATGGGTAGATCACATAACTAATGAGGAGGTATTGAATAGAACTGGGGAGAAGAGTAGTTTGTAGCACAACTTGGCTAGAAGAAGGGATCGGTTGGTAGGACATGTTCTGAGGCATCAAGGGATCACCAATTTAGTATTGGAAGGAAGCGTGGAGGGTAAAAATCGTAGACGGAGGCCGATGGATGAGTACACTAAACAGATTGAGAAGGATGTAGGTTGCAGTAGGTACTGGGAGGTGAAGAAGCTTGCACAGGATAGAGTAGCATGGAAAGCTGCGTCAAACCAGTCTCAGGACTGAAAACCACAACAACAACAACAACAATGTTGCACCGCTGCAAAACATACTAATGTCTTGTGAGTATAAACACCCTGTCTCTAGTCGTTCAAGGTGTTCTGTTTTTGTGAACATGGGCGTATTTATCTAGCCGCAAAGCGTCCCAGACTTACGAGCGCTATTAAAGTATCGGTCGAACGAAGATCCTGCGAGCTACCTGTTTCGTGAGTGGACTAACTTCCTGATGATTTTTCCAATGAAAATCAGACTGGAATCTGCCTGATTTCCGATTTATTTTGTGTGGTCGTTCCACTTTAAGTGGCTCGGCAGGCGTACACCCAGATATTTAAAGAATGTGTCACATTCCACTGAATATTCCGCAATCGTGTGATCATTCAGTGACAGATGTAGAATGAATTTTTCACTCTGCAACGGATTTTGGGCTGATTCGAAACTTACGGGTAGATTAAAACTGCATACAGGATCAGCACATGACCCCAGAACTTTGAGTTTGGCGGTCAAGTGCACTACCGCACATGCTAGCAACACGGTTTAATCTGTCAGGATATTTCATATCAGTGCTCACTCCGCAGCAGAGTGAAAAGTTCGTTCGGAAAACATCCCTCGGGCTGTGGCTCAGCCCTGTCATCGCAATATTGATATTTTAAGCGAATGTTTTCATACCCATGAATGTAACAATTTTTCGTTATAGCATATTGTATTGTTCTAAGACTTAATCTATTCAATAGCTATACTTCATTTCCATTTTTGCTGCAGATTTGAAGACAGCATTTGCTGACCGAAACCGGTAGTCCAAGAACCAAAAGATTTCTGATAATTGGCTGAAATAAAAGAAATTTTTTATGCACAACCTGCATCACTGTTTTAATCCGAGACGATATCGCAACTTGTGAATATTCTTTCTTCCAGGAGTGCTACTCCCGCAAGTTACCCAGAAAAACCTCTGCGAAATTTTGAAGGTATAAGATGAACTACTGGAGGAAGTAAAGCTGTGAGGACGGATCGTGTGTGGTGCTTGGGCAACATCTAGAAGGCGTTGGCTCGAGTCACGTAGTTCGTACAGCACTTGATCTCGAAATGCAAACGTCCTGCGTTTGAGTCCCCTTGCGGGACAAAGGAAGTTTGAATGATTGGTCTTTATGCCTAATGTACGCAGAATACGTTACGTTTCTTACGTTGAGTATGAACTGCCTATCCCTGCACTAAGTATCGATCCTGTCCAGGACTTCATACATTTCGCTGAACTTTCTAGCGTCTCATGGAACTTCAGACGTTATCCACAAAATCATTTACTTATAATCCGAACAGTAAAGGCGCTATAACATTCATTTCACATATGCCCGAAGCTACTTTTACGTGTGGAAATTCTTCTTCATCAAAAAGCTGGTCTGATACTCCACAGGCTCGTATCTTGTTCATTAAGCGTCAGTTCGGAGTTGTATGTAACGATTCCCGGAACTGTTGGAAATCGGCATCTACGCGAGTGCTGCCATCTACAGACGTCTGGATCTGGTCGACGAATAGAGCTTGCTGGTTTCACATTATCGTTGATTAAGGAATGTATGTTCTCACCCAAAGAGCCGCTTTCAGTCTCCAGAAATTCCGAATGTTACACGTGTTCCAAAATTCTACGGTGGAACTGTGTCTCGAAATCTGAAGAAAAAACGAAGAGATTCTGGTGGTGTGTAAAGTACAGGAGTGGAAAGAAGCAAACGGTTCCTTCATTGCGATATAACAATGGTGACGTTATTGATTACAGCGCCACTAAGGCAGAGTTGCTAAGCACAGTTTTCCGAAATTCCTTCACGAAAGAAGACGAAGTAATTATTCCAGAATCCAAATCAAGGGCAACTGTCAACGTGAGTAACATAGAAGGAGATATTCTTGGTGTAGCGAAGCATCTTAAAACGCTTAAGAAATGAAAGGACTCTGGTCCGGACGGTATACAGTCATGTTGCTTTCAGAGTATGCTTATACAATAGCTCCATACTTAGCAGTCATATACAACCTCTCGCTCGTAGAAACATCCGTCGTACCGAAAGAGTTGGACAGTTGCACAAGTCACACCGAAACCCAAGGAAGTAAATAGGTGTAATCCGCTGAATTACAGATCCATATAACTAACGTCGGTTTGCAATGGGATTTTGGAACAAATACTGTGCTCAAAGATTATGAATCGCCTCGAAGAAAACGATTTTTTGACAAATAGCCAACACGAATTCAAAAAATATCGTCCTTGTGTAACAGAACTACCTCTTTATTCTCAAGAATTAGTGAATGCTATTGATAGGACAAGTCAAATTGATTCTCTATTTTTACGTTTCCAGAAGAATGGTTCAAATGGCTCTGAGCACTATGGGACTTAACTTCTGAGGTCATCAGTCTCCCAGAACTTAGAACTACTTAAACCTAACTAAGGACATCACACACACCCATGCCCGACGCAGGATTCGAACCTGCGACCGTAGCGGTCGCGCGGTTGCAGACTGTAGCGCCTAGAACCGTTCGGCCACCCCAGCCGGAGTTTCCAGAAGACCTTTGACACCGTTCCTCATAAGCGAATTCTAATTAAATTGCGTGCACATGGAGTGCCCTGTCAGTTGTGGGACTGTATTCGTGATTTACAGTCATAAAGATCACTGTTCATAATAAATGACAGAAAGTCATCGAGTAAAACAGAAGTAATATCTGGAGTTCCCCAAGGGAGTGTTACAAGCCCTCTGTTGTTCCTGATGTACAGTATATATACGATTTAAGAGACAATCTCAGCAGCCCACTTAGATTATTTGCAAATGAAGCTGTCATTTACCGTCATGTACTGTCATCAGATGATCAAAACTAATTACAAAATGATTTAGACAATATATGCACATGGTGCAAAAAGTGGCAATTGGCTCTAAATCATGAAGAGTGTAAAGTCATCCACAAGAGCACTACACGATAAATCACACAAATCGAAAGGCTGTAAACTCAACTAAATATTTAGGAATTACAATTACGAATAGCTTAAATTCGAAAGATCACACAGATAATGTTTTGGGGAAAGCAAACCAAAGACTGTGATTTATTGGCAGAACACTTGCAAAATATAACAGATTTACTAAAGAGACTGCTTAAACTATGCTTGTCTGTCCTCTTCTGAAGTACTGGTGTACGGTGTGGGCTGCGCATCAGATAGGAATGACGGAGGACATCAAAAAGTTAAAAGAAGGGCAGCTCGTTTTGTGTTATCGCGAAATAGGGGAGATAGTGCCACGGGTGTCATACACGAATTGGGGTGGCAATCATTAAAACAAAGGCGTTTTTGGCTGTGGCATGACCTTCTCAAGAAATTTCAATCGCCATTTTTCTCCTCAGAGTGCGAAATATTTTGTTAGCGGCCACCTTTATAGGAAGAAATCATCATTACAGTAAAAAAAGAGAATTCAGAGCTCGCAGGGAAAGATTTAAGTGGCAATTTTTCCCACGCACTATTTGAGAGTGGAATGACTGAGATGTAGCTTAAATATGATTCGATGAACGCTCTGCCAGCCACTTAATTCTGAATTTCAGAGCAATCATTTAAATGTAGATGTAGACGTAGAGTATGTTCAGCGATATAGGCCTATAGCTGTGGGCGTCTGTTCGACGACTGGAAGGACGTGGAACTCATCGCTCTGTGATAAACTGCTGCTAAAAGTGAGGCAAGATATTTTGCGTAATCTATGTAGAATCTTCTAGGTATCCTATCAGGTCCCCACATTCCCTCCGTTAAGAATTTTAATTGATGTTCTAACCCGCGTAGCTTATTTCCATATCCGTCGTTTGACAATCTTCCTACGGTTGAACAGAGAAACCGCAGTGCTATCTACGTAAGTGAAACCATTTTGGAAATAGGATATTAGTATTTATTCCTTCACTCTGTTATCCTCCGTTTCATTGTCATTCTGGTCACTCCGTATCAGGCTTAACGGCCGTTACGCGCGAATCTGAGCTTAGAAGGAAATATGAAAACTCTTTCGAATTAAATAACGTTCGAAGTCGGAGTGATTCAGCAGCTAATCGTGGTTTCAGATCACATGGAACGTCCGTCCCCCGGGTCAGAGATAAAATTATACTGAAGTTTTCACAACAAATGTTTTACGAGAAAAGATCTTTCTCTCAGAGACCACGAAGTATTACCTTTGTAATTAATTGACTTGGATAAAATTCTATGACCGTGAAATTTAAAATTATAAATACACTTATTTCTGTTCACACTGGCGAATCGGACTTCGTGTGAATGACATAAGCTGGTTCAATGTAATAAATAAAAATAGTAATTATCTCAATGACATGGCCACAATGACAGCTGAACAAAACGCGAATGAGTTTCATTTATCGTTACTTATTATGCAGTGAGACTTACATGGACAATGTGTCCGTACGAATACAAGGCAAGAAGGAAACCATAAGAACACCTAACAAGATAAGAGTGAAACAAGTGACAGAAACTCATGGAGATAAAAATTAAATCAGCGTTATTACTATTCAAGCCCAAAATCTACACGAGTTCTTTTATAGTCATAAAAGTATTGTTTTCTCTTCAATAAAACATCAGTAACTGTTCAAAATAAGTTATACAGGCTAAGAAAGAGAAACAAAACTTTTGTGACTCTTCATTGGGCTAATGACTTTGATCCGTTCACCAATTTAACATAAGACCAAAACCTTTTTTTGGTTTTTCTGTCAGCTCAGATATTAAATTTTTGTTTTTCACTTTCGCATGATTGTTCTTACGCTAATTTAGGCTTCGTTGAGTATTTGCTTGTTTGTGACGCTTCAGTTATGTTTAAATTGGCAGAAAAACTCTCTTTGCTTTCGGAACAGTTTGTTAGTGCTTCTGTCGAACTACGGCTGCTCTTCCCTATCCTTCACAATTTTATTGAGCACAGACCTGTTAAAGGCATATTTTACAATGCTCTAGGATTTCACTCATTTGTATTTTACATTTAACATTTTCAGGATGACAGATGAAATACTGATGTTAACTACTCAGGTGAATTGAAAACAGTTTCCTGTCGCAATGACAGCGCAGAAATATCTTCCTACATTTCCTTACATTCCTATTGACACCTTTAGTCAGGGCTGCTGTAAAAGTTTTACTAGCACTGATTTCCAGCTCCACGCTAACTGCACGAAAATTTTTCAGAGTGTTTGTTACCAGGAAGTCTTAGATACCACCCTCGTGAGTTGGTTCTCTGATTAGCTGTTCACGGTAATTTTCGGAAAGGCATTTAGAACAGTTTCACCCAGTTTATTGTCTCCATACCTTTCCACAGTCGCTTGAGTCTCCCAATCTACAGACGGTAAGTTGAACTCTGTCTCTAACACTATAACAAGTTCAGAAAATTTATTCACAATTTTCTCCAAGTTTTTCCTGAGATTTTCCGCGGCTTCTGCTCCTGAGTGACGGTGTCTATGAGACTGGAGATAATCCAGTGTATCTGTAATTTCAGATCACTTATCTTTTTCAAATCATTTACAATATTTTTGAGAAAGTGATCTATAACAAAGCACTAACTATTTATATGACCAGAAATTGTTAACAGCCTCTCATGTTCGGTTTTTATATAGAATCCTCCACAAAGAAAATAAAACGAAAGCTCAAAAATAACGTTCTGGCAGATATAAACGCAAAAAATATTGTGTTGATATATTTTGTGGTCATGCCAAAGCCTTCCATTGTGTGGACCACAAAATCCGCTTGGTAGCCTAAGGTTTACATGCCAATTGCAAGCATGAATTCTTACCTTCATAACAGCAAACAGAGGTCACACCGACAGACTGTCGCACAGGGAGGAACGTAATCTCGAAATGGGAGAACATAACGTATGTAGTCAATCAAAGATGGGTCCTGAATTCGCTGTTGTTCTTAACCTATGTAAGTGATCCTATAATGACTTAAAATGGTGGCTGAAAAATTGTCACATTTAGTGATGAAGAAAGCATACTACTGAAGACTCCAAATTCAGTCATACCAGGCATCGCTCAGATGATGGCTGAAAAGGATTTAAACTGTTTCACAACAAACATTTGTTATTCTCACAAGGACTCATATCACGCGATTAAAAACAAGCAAAAATCATCACCAAAAGTAAACGTAATGGTCACACACTAAATGAAAGATTGTCAGGTGTGTGTATTGTAATAAAAAGAGGTGGTTAAGTAAAGTTCTGAACTGTTAAGCTAAGCTGCAATATAATAATATTCATGCTTCAGAAATGAAATTAGAAATGCTGTCCGACCAAATATGTTTAATGGCATAATTACTGAGACACACGCGATCGCCACCCTCCCCCCCCCCCCCCCCCCCGCTCCACCACTCACACACACATACTTAATGCACGAAACACGGACTTCGATGATGTGGAACAAATAGAAGAACGCATCACAATAGAGCAATTTCTGTTTTCTTTTAAGTGTTGCTTGTGTTGACATATATTCTTTCAAGCAAATGTTTAGCTTTTTGTTGGATAATTTCTAATTTATAACTCTTGTGAACTTGCCGGTCTTCGTTGTCCTTTATAATAAAATGTCGTACTGTTTTTCTTCAGCCACATGTCCTGTAGTCCTCAAATACTGGATTATATAAAAGCAAAATTTTGCAAACAAAAAGACTTTAATGGTCGTAGAATAGAACGCATTTTAAAATTATTTTTCGACCCCCGCCTCAGACGCTAGAGAGGGGTTATACAAGGTAGTCCTCTTAAACCTTTGAGCGCAAATATCTCTTTAACAACTATAAATGCTGAAAAACGACTTTCCTCTGGTATGAAAGTAAGGCAAGGGGTCATGAACGTAAACAGTATGAGACAATCCCAAATGTAAGGAAATATTATTTTCAACACAAACATATGCCTTTTTTTAATGGGCATTCCGTATTATTTCTTACGCAATCAACAACATGAAAAATCATAAAAAGAGTAGCGTTGGTGGTATCGGAATACGTCAGTTACATCCAGGGATATTGCAAGGCGAGGCTGGCGCTACGCCGCTGTTGCACATCCCAAGATGCACGCGTGAAAGCTACGTCGCTCGTAATCAAGATGTACTTATTGCTGTTTACACTGTTATTAAGTGAAATGGAATCAATACGGATGTCCAGTCACACACAATGAAAAATAAGGATACAGTTTACTTGTTTGTGCTTTATTGATCTTTACTACAGTACTAGAATCGACATAATGGCAACGAAAATGCAAATATCACCGGCTAGAGTAAACATAATTAATCGATGACCAGGGATCTAAGAGAGGGATAAATGGCAATTATACGTAGTTGTGTGAATGGACGTCTGTGCTGTTTCCAGTCCACTTAATAACAGTGTAAATACCAATAAGTACAGCGTTTGTTACATCGTAATACGTCAAGTGTGGGGTCGGTGAATCTCAGGATGTGCAATAGCGGCGCGTTTCGTTTATTTCGTGTGTCAGCTTCACTTTGCAATTTCTTGGGATGTAACTGGCGTATTTTGATGCAACCAATGCCATTCTTTTTCTGATTTATAGTGTTGTTTATTGCGTAAGAAATAATATAAGGTGTCCATTTTAAAAAAACCACAAGTTTGTGTTAATATTTAAGTTTTAGAAGAACTCACACTATTAATTTTCAAGATCCCCTGTCTTACATTTATATCCTCAAACTCGAGTTTTGATATCTATAGTTGTTCGAGAGATATTTTCTCTGAAACATGTGAGTGGACCAACATGTACATCATGGAAGACTTAGAGAAAACAGGCGTAAATTTCCTGATGATATTTTGGAGAGATTTGAGTTTACCTGCTAAAGAATGAGAGATATAAGTGATAAGTGATAGGGATGCGGGTGTTCGCGTCGTTGTTAAAAGTGCTTGATTTGAAAATTAGCTGAGAGTCGCCTCGTAAGAGCAACATCTTACAAGGGAAATCCCCAATTGTAATGGCTCAAACCAATTATGAACCGTTGTAGGAAAAATAATGTCTCCTATTTTCTTCTGCATCATTAAGTTCTATTACTTCCAGTTTGAATTTATTGGCTTTCAGTTCATGCCCATGCGCAGCAGACTTCTCAGTAGTGGAAAGACCACTGGCCAGCGACGGCGATCACTTTACACAACATCCAGTGTGTTGGCCAAACCATCCGTGGCGAACGCCGGACAAAGCAGGTATTATCTTCTTCTGGAAATAGTAAGCAGCTGATCATTTGCATATTGGAAGGTCTAGCTTCTCCAGAAGGAAATATCGACAACTGGATTACATGTTGTGGCAGATGAACGTTAAAACATAGCCGAAAGGCGTCAGTCAAATATAAAATTTCATCTTCATAATAAATTGAAATAAGCACAACATGGTTATATTTAAACTTGTCTCTGTCACATGTTATCTGGTCGTCAATATTTCTTTCAGAAGAAGACGTTTTTATAGACGTTGAAACAATAATAGCGAGGTTTAATAAACCCTTCCAGTTTGCAACTGATTGGCTGTTTACTATTTCCTCAAGAAGATTTCATTCTACGGTTGCTGCTCCAACCACATACAAAATTTTAAAATGAATACTGTGTCGCAGTTATCCATCGGTAAAGGCAGTGCGCTGGCCGTTACTGAAAAACTGAACTACGCCTTGATTTGTGCACACTGTGTGCAGCAAACGTTTTGAGCGATAAGAATACAGAAGCAAGGAAAACAATGGAAACCAATGTGTTGCAACGTCTTTTTTTCATCTGTTCGGTCCACTCAGAGAAGCTCATTGCGAGAACCACTTTGAAGACATAGATATCATGAAAAATTCAGTGCGCCAGTGGCCGAGGAAACATGTCCATAATTATTACCGCACAAGTACACTTACTCTTGGTTCAATGTGGAGAAAAACTGTGCAAAAAAGGGTTACCGTACTGAAAAGTAACAAATTAATCGAGATTGTTGTAGATGTTAGCCTGTTTATGTCGCATTTACTTTTGTCATCAAACAATAGTAAAGAAATAGGAGGCATCTACATTACTAAAAAGCTAGCACGGAACCTAGAACCCACAACCCGATAACAAAGCTGCGATTTCCAATACTTTCCGTTACTACTAATTTAAAAAACTGTAATAATTTACTCATTAAGATGTATGATCTTCAAGTGTGACAGAAACTTTGTATTTGTGCTGAGGCAGCCTAACTGAGTGCGCACTTATACGCGGACTTCATTCATCCAGTACTTGACAATGATAGCGATTACCGATTCCCAACGAACTTTACACATAATTTCAAACCTTCACGAAACCTTTTCTTGCTGAAATCGTCCACAAAATGTTGAGAGGAAAGAGGTTTATCGCTTGCTTCGTTTTCGCTGTTTATGAAATCAAACTTTAGGATCAGGAGAGACGTTTTAATAAAATAAATGTCGTGTGACTAGGGCCACCCGTCGGGTAGACCCTTCGGCGGGTGCAAGTCTTTCGATTTGACGACACTTCGGCGACTTGCGCGTCGGTGGAGATGAAATGATGATCATTAGGACCCTGAGCGGAGAAAATCTCCGACCCAGCCGGGAATCGAGCCCGGGCCCTTAGGATTGACATTCTGTCGTGCTGACTACTCAGCTACCGGTGGCGGACGACGTTTTAATCTATTACTTCTTTACTACTATTTCCATTCGCAATACACTTTTGTGGACAATATCGGCATACATCACTGACCCGCCAGGGTAGCCGAGAGCACTAATGCGCTACTTCCTGCTACTCGTCCCCGTGTCGAATCTGCCCGGCGGATTAACGAGGGCCGGTGTGCCGGCCAGCCTGGATATGGTTTTTAGGCGGTTTTCCACATCCCGCTAGGTGAATACCGGACTGGTCGCCACGTTCTGCCTCAGTTAACACGACTCGCAGACATTTGAAAACGTCCGCAGTATTCCATGGCTTACACTAGACGCAGACAGCTGGGGTACTCTCATCCTGTCCCAGGGGGTTCGGGGTGGCGGCAGAAAGGGCATCAGTCCACTCTCTGTGATTAACACTGCCAAATCAATAGTAACAAGGCCGACCCCGCATTGCAGCGGGACAAAGTAAGAAAAAAAAATTCTGCACACATCACTGAATGTATCTACAAAATTACGACAGTGTACGACATATAGTTCAGCAGATATGACGTCCTGAGCACTTACATATGTAAAAAAACTAGCTTTTGCTTATAATGGCGCGCAGTAAAACTGCGACATGAAGCTTGATGTCATAATTTATTGCTTCTTCACTACCGAGTCTATTCGTAACACAGTCTGCGTACAGTGTCTACTTACATTACTGAATCTACCTCCTAGGTTATGCCATTGTGCGATACATAATTCTGGAGATATGCCGTCATAAACATTTAGGTACGTGAACATGGACGATAAATAGTTTAGACAAGAAGAGAATAGAAGCTTTCGAAATGTGGTGCTACAGAAGAATGCTGAAGATTAGATGGGTAGATCACATAACTAATGAGGAGGTATTGAATAGAATTGGGGAGAAGAGGAGTTTGTGGCACAACTTGACAAGAAGAAGGGACCGGTTGGTAGGACACTTTCTGAGGCATCAGTGAATCACCAATTTAGTACTGGAGGGCAGCGTGGAGGGTAAAAATCGTAGAGGGAGACCAAGAGATGAATACACTAAGCAGATTCAGAAGGATGTAGGCTGCAGTAGGTACTGGGAGATGAAGAAGCTTGCACAGGATAGGGTAGCATGGAGAGCTGCATCAAACCAGTCTCAGGACTGAAGACCACAACAACAACAACAACGTGATAAAGTATCTTTTGCTTAAAATGGAGAGGAAATTAGCCTGTTAATATTAATCCATTGTTTGATAATGAGAGCACTTAGCGACTTCCAGCAAACTTCAAACAAAATTTCAGAGCCTTCGTACACTTTTTTTCCGCTTGCACGGAGACTAATATTTAACACACTTCCATTTACATCTTCATCATACTCCCCATGCTGCGTAACGGAGTGTGGTGAACCGTATTTCTCTACCATTAACTGACCTCCTTCCCTGTTCCACTCACGAATGGCGCATGGTAAGAACGATTGTCGGTAAGGCTATGTATTACTTCTAATATCTCAAATTTTCTCATCGTGATCATTTTGCAAGATGTATGTGGGAGGAAGTACTATATTGTCCGACTGTTCCCGGAAACTGTTCTCTTGAAATTTCAATAGGGAATGTATCCGTGATGAGCTACGCCTCTCTTGTAACATCTGCCACTAGGGTCTGTTGAACATCTCTGTGCCAGCCGCGGTGGCCGAGCGGTTCTAGGCGCCTCAGTCCGCAACCACGCGGCTGCTACGGTCGCAGGTTCGAATCCTGCCTCAGGAATGGATGTGTGTAATGTCCTTAGGTTAGTTAGGTTTAAGTACTTCTAAGCCTAGGGGACTGATGACCTCAGATTTTAAGTCCCATAGTGCTCAGAGCCATTTGCACCGTTTGATCATCTCTGTAATGCTCTCGCGCTTACAAAATGATTCCGTGACGAAACGCGCCACTCTTCATTGGGTCTTCTCTATCTCTTCTATCAGCTCTATGTGGTAAGGAGCCCAGATGGATGAAGAAAACCCAAGAATTGGCCGAACTAGCGCTTTACAGGCCTCTTACTTCGTTGATGAGTCACATTTTCTCAAGATTCGTCCTAAACGTCTCAGTCTGACATCTACTTTTCCTACAATTGGCTTTATGAGGCAGTTCCACTTAACGTTGGTCTGGGTAGTTAGACTACTCCTATATATTTTACGGTACTTACTGTTCCCAGTAATTTGTCATCAGTAGTGTAGTTGTACAAAAAGGGTTCAAATGACTCTGAGCACTATGGGACTTAACATCTGACGTCATCAGTCCCCTAGAACTTAGAACTACTTAAATCTAACTAACCTAAGAACATCACACACATCCATTCCCGAGGCAGGATTCGAACCCGCGACTGTAGAGGTCGCGCGGTTCCAGACTGAAGCGCCTAGAACCGCTCGGCCACTCCGGCCGGCGTAGCTGTACAGTAGTGGAGTCTTTTACCTCTGTATGCGTAACGTGTTACGTTTATTTACGTTCAGGCTCAACAGCCACAGCCTGCACCACATAAACCCTCTGCGGATCATTCTGGAAATTGACACTGTCTTCCGGCGTTGCTAGTTTCTTGTAGACAACCGCATCATCCGCGAACAGTGTTAAAGAGCTTCCGATACTTTCTACTAGACCATTTACTTACAATGTAAACAATAACGTTCTCGTCACACTTCCTTGGCCGACGCGCTGGGTTCTATCTGCAAGGAAGTCTTGAATACAGTCACAAATCTGCTAAGACATTCAGAAAGTTCGTATTTTTTTCATTAAATGGCAGAGCGGGAGATGTAGAATGCCTTCCTGAAGTCAAGAAACACAGCGTCAAACTGAACGCCGTTGTCCACAGCGCCGTAGGTCCGATGGAGGAACGGAGCGAGCTGAGTTTCGCAAGATCTCTGTTTGCGGAATCCACGTTGACTTGTAATAGAGGATATTTTCGTTGTCCGAAAAATTCTTTTGTTCTTGAGCATAAAACATGTTTCATTATTGTACACAGACTGACAGCAACGATACACGCCTGTAAAAAGGTGCATCTGTCCGTCGACCGTTTTTGAAAACAAGTTTTTCCAGTCGGTAGGTAGCTTTCGTTGCGCCAGAGATCTACGATAAAGAGCTGCTAGACGGATAGCAAGTTCTTTCGCATAACATTTGTAGAATCTTGTAGGTATTTCCTCTGGTCCTGATGCGTTTTCACTACTAAACGACCGTAGTTGCTTTTCTGTTCCGCGATCGGCTATGTCAATATCTGCCATTTCGAAGTTTGTATGATGACTGAATGAGGGACTGTGTTACGATCTCCACTGTGAAACGATTTAGGAAAACCAAATTACCTATTTCTTGTTTTCTTCCGTTCCGATGCCCGTATGGTCATTAAGTGAAAGAACTGACGATTTCGAGGCGCTTACTGATTTTACGTAAGACATAAACGTCATACGGGTTTTACTCCGATCGGTTATTAAAATTTTACTTTGAAAGACAACGAATGGCTCTCTCATGGCTCTGCATGTTCGTTTAGTTCAGAGTTGTTTGTCAACTTGATTTTGACTCGTCTTGAATGTGTGATGAAGCTCTCTTTGAATACGTAACAGTTTTGTAACATCGCTATTAAGCCAGGTTGGGTCTTTCCCATCCCTGAAGACCTTGCTTAGTACATTCCTGTCTAAGGAATATTGAACTATGCATTTGAATTTTTCTACATCAATTTATTGTGAAGTAATTAGGTGTCTGAAGCTGTTTTCTACATGAGACTTGTTTCTTTAGAGAATCTGTGATAGGGAGAGGGGGGGGGGGGGATTACTTATTACTTTGTGACTGTCCCACGTAAAGCGATTTAAATCAAATAGAGAACATTAAAGTTTGAACCTTTACTAGTAAATATGTTTCTTTGAAAATCAACATGCTGCTGTTCATATCAAAACCGTCCCTTCTCTCGACGTCACCCTGTAGTCACTGAACTGAGCGTAGCTGCCTGGAGCTGCCCCGCAGCTGAATGTGTGAATCAGGGCGTGCTGAGGCTGGATGAGGCCCCATCTGTGTCCAGGATTTGCGGTCGGGCCCGCGAGAACAGAAGCGGCGCCTGCATCAGAAGCGGCGCCTCCAGCAGGCCGATATCGTCCGCCGACCGACGGCGCCTGCAGGCAGTAGCAGCCGGCGGCCTGCAGATAGCAGCACAATCGCCGGAGTTTAGGCTATCGTCGGCTGCCGACGACGAGGCTGGTCAATTGCGGGGCAGCCGTACAGAGGACAAAAGCGGCTCAGCTGCAGCCCGGCCACGTCTGCAGAGGAGGGCGTGCGGCCGCCGAGGACGCGCTGTCCATTGGAGTTCTGGAGATAATGCCGCAGCTACACGGGCGTCCTCCAGCTGCGGCCGACGGCGCCAGAGGCCGCACCGCTGGCCTGGAACTGCCGGCTGGTTATCAGCAATGGGCGCTGCGCCGCTCGTTTTGGTAACTGGCTCTAACAAGAGGCCCATACCAACTTCTCCTTGGCAGTTTCATTTATATTGACAGTGAGTGTAGGATGCGACTACGACTGCAACATATTTAAACAGGAAGACGCAACTCTCAAGCGTTTTTCAGAAAATCGAGTTTGGAAATTCTAGGCGTGCTCATGTCGTAATCTTCGTAGTGCCGCGGATGATGCTGTAGTATACAGAGAAGTTGCAGCATTAGAAAATTGCAGCGAAATGCAGGAAGATCTGCAGCGCATAGGCACTTGCTGCAGGGAGTGGCAACTGACCCTTAACATAGACAAATGTAATGTATTGCGAATACATAGAAGGATCATTTTTTGTATGATTATATGATAGCAGAACAAACACTGGTAGCAGTTACTTCTGTAAAATATCTGGGAGTATGCGAACGGAACGATTTGAAGTGGAATGATCATATAAAATTAATTGTTTGTAAGGCGGGTGCCAAGTTGAGATTAATTGGGAGAGTCCTTAGAAATGTAGCCCATCAACAAAGGAGGTGACTTACAAAACACTCGTCCGACCTATACTTGAGTATTGCTCATCAGTGTGGGATCCGTACCAGGTCGGGTTGACAAAGGAGATAGAGAAGGTCCAAAGAAGAGCGGCGCGTTTCGTCACAGGGTTATTTGGTAAGCGTGATAGCGTTACGGAGATGTTTAGCAAATTCAAGTGGCAGACTCAGCAAGAGAGGCGCTCTGCATCGCGGTGTCGCTTGCTGTCCAGGTTTCGAGATGGTGCGTTTCTGGATGAGGTATCGAACATAGTGTTTCCCCCTACTTATACCTCCCGAGGAGATCACGAATGTAAAACCAGAGAGATTCGGAGGCTTTCCGACAGTCGTTCTTCCCTCGAACCATACGCGAGTGGAACAGGAAAGGGAGGTAATGACAGTGCCACGTGAAGTGCCGTCCGCCATACACCGTTGGGTGGCTTGCGTAGTGTGAATGTAGATGTAGATGTAGAGGTCACGGAGTGCGCAGCAGTCCGTGAAGTCCTTGTTTCATAAGCACGAGACCTCCAGATCGAATCTCGCTGATTCTTTTCTTCTTTTCTTTTTTTCATTCACATTTAATTCCAACAACATATTTATTATGCCCGTGCAAAAGTCTCAGTATTTAATAATTCATTTACTATTTTCCTAATCCCCAGCATTAAAAGAGGAGAAAAAGTTTTTACTCATGAAGAAATTTGGAAATGAAGAAAGGATGTATTAAAACTTTCAATCAAATCAGTGTACTCATTTTATGTATGCTCTGATAATCCAAAACATTATGACCACTGCCCACCACGACGTCGGATGCCGCCAGGTGGCGTTGCGGGCACATGTGATGTGGTAACAAAAGTATGTAAGTGGAGCAGACACGGACAGGAACCTGTGAAAATCTCTAAAACGACGAAGCTGCCACGACTCTTTAAAGTAGGACAGGTGGAGATCTGCGGCATCTTTGGCGAAAGAGCACAGTTCTGGTGCGCGTGCAACTGCTTCGGATCACATCGTTCATCACACATTGTTGAACATGGAGCTCTGCATTCGACCACCCCTACGTGTTCACATGTTGACCCAACGACATCGTCAGTTACGACTGCAGTGGCAACGGGACCATCGGCGTTCGACCATCGATCAACGAAAACGTGTCGGCTCTTCAGGAGCATCACATTTTTGCTACACTAGGTCCATGGTCGTCTCCACAAGCGCCAACACCAGGGAGAACGGCGGTGAGAAATGTTCAGTGCGCCACTGACACAGGCTAGTGGGTGCAGTATTATACTATGAGAGACGTTCTCCTGCGCTTGCATGGGACCTGTGGTAGTGGTAGTAGTCAAAGACAAGCTGAGAGCTGCAAGCCGGCCGGAGTGGCCGAGCGATTATGGCGCTACAGTCTGGAACCGTGTGACCGGTACGGTCGCAGGTTCGAATCCTGACTCGGGCATGGATATCTGTGATGTTCTTAGGTTGGGGGTTGGTTTGGGTTGTTTGGGGAAGGAGACCAGACAGCGAGGTCATCGGTCTCATCGGATTAGGGAAGGACGGGAAAGGAAGTCGGCCGTGCCTTTTCAAAGGAACCATCCCGGCATTTACCTGGAGAGATTTAGAGAAATCACGGAAAACCTCAATCAGGATGGCCGGACGCGGGATTGAACCGTCGTCCTCCCGAATGCGAGTTCAGTGTCCAACCACTGCGCCACCTCCCTCGGTGTGTCCTTGGGTTAGTTAGGCTTAAGTAGTTCTAAGTTCTAGGGGACTGATGACCTCAGAAGTTAAGTCCCATAGTGCTCCGAGGCATTTGAACCATTTTTGGGATCTGCGAATCACCTGCATCCCTTCATGATTGATGTCTTTCCCGACGACGATGTCATCTTCCAGCAGTATAATTGTCCATGTCTCAGAGCCACAACCGTGCTACAGTTATTTGAGGAGCATTATAGCGAACTCACGTTGATGTCTCGGCGACCAAATTCACCTGATGTAAATCTTATAGAACCCAACTGGGTCGCTATTGGGCAACACTCCGCATACGCATATCAGCGGCCCGTTATTTACGCGAATTACATGAGCTGTGCTTAGTAATCTAATGCAACATACCTCCACAAGCTACCAACAAACTGTTGGATTCCTGGTGCACAGAATCAGTGACGTATTTTGTTCCAAAGACGGAGAAACAAGCTATTAAGCAGGTGGTCGTAATGTTTTGATTCATCAGTGTATTACGCTATCTACATAGATTTGTGACAAGTATAATGTGCAATCTATATGGCATTGCACGAATGAGGATGACACTGATCATAATAAGATGGCAAACAATAGTTATCGTGAAATACAGCAGATGTAATGAATGCTGAATTTTTTCTTGTTTATGGTTTTTTCAGTGTGTTCATTGCAAAACATACTTACACTTACTTTACAATCATAAACGGTTCTCCATTGTCACGCAATATCGAAACATAGCACCGAATACTGGTGCTGTTAATTCACAAAAAGTAATGGTACTGGCAGCGAGATTCGGTCCAGAGACCTGGTGGTAATTAAATTTAGTGCTTACTCACTCGGCTGCTGATTGGGTGAACACTAGATGCCATAGAAATGATACTGCATGAAGACACCTATAATTTTCGATCTCGAGATGCGTCTTGTTGTTTAAACGTGCTTAAGTCATAGTTCTGACCTGCACAACCTGTCAATACAGTCCCGTTCTAAGCACAGTTCATCGGCGCTCACAACAGGACTACAGCTTCGGCTATTCCCTCTGAATGCAGCACAAGAAGAAACTGAATAACCAAAGTAATTTTAAAACAACAGTGGATAAATATCCTATGTCAAGTTTACTATTTTCTTTTTTTATTATCGGTTTCATCTAACTGATTAGCCATCTTCAGTTCTTGAGCAATTTTTTAAAGTCTCCCTTTGCCTGACTAACACATTTATGTTACTCTTTTACGTTAATCTGCCCAAGATCTGAAGATAGCTCTTCAGTGAACTGAAATTGGTATTCAATAAAGGAAATTTTCAAACATGATGTAGGATTTTTGTCCATATATGTTTTAAATCAGCAGATCGCGTATCTCCCCACTGACAATTCCAATGGATAACGTAAACATGCCCAGTCAGACAAAAGAAAATTGTAGAAAAATATTCAAGATATGAAGAAAGCTCATTAGCGAGCATAAACCAATAATCAATAAAGAAAATTTGCTGTCTTAACGCAGAATTTTTATCCCCACGCGTTCAAATCAAGAGACTGTGTATCTCCCATTGACAATGTCAAAGAATGACATAAATATGCCTCTTTAAGCGAAGGGAGTTTGTGAAAATCTGCTCAAGATATGAAAAGCCGAATCCAGTAATCGATGAAGAAAATTTGCAACACTGTCATAGGATTTTTATCCACAGATGTTTTAGACCAAAAGGTCGCCTACCTCCCTTCTGGCAATGTCATACAATACCATACAGCAATTCTAAATGCAAACATCTGGGTTAGGCTTGACCGCCGCCATTACCAATATTCTACTTCCTCTTCTTCTTATTCTTCACTTCAAAAAGTAGGCTCACAGCTTGTTACGTCTTCATTGAAGCCATTCATAACTCGATCATTCCACATCTTTCTTTCCTGTTGGTTTATGCTTCATTACATCATTAACTAATCTGTCTTCCCCCATTCTGTTGATACAGTGTCTCAATGTTATGCATCCTTGCATTTTTCCAGGTTTCCGTACCTCAATCGGTACTAATGGAACCATTAAAGGAACACTTTGTTAACCGCCTGTCCCTGAAGACCGCATTTTGTCAAGAATGGGTTCACGTATCAAGTTGAAATTAATGCCAAAACTAAAGCCTACAGTTCCTTGGCAGTGTAAAAAACCTGAAGCTTCTAATGCAATCAGAACTCAAGGCCATTTATGTCACATATTTTGATTTTCGTAAAGTCATTCGCATTAAAACCCATAGGCTACTTCCCGTTGACCTGGAATGATGCTATTTGGTGTGAAGCAAGGATTCACAGTACAACGAAAGGGAGAAGTCCGAAAATTGTTGGTCTGAAATTGTTGTTGTTGTGGTATTCAGTCTGATGACTAGTTTGATGCAGCTCTCCATGCTACTTGGCCTGTGAGCCTAAAATTAACAGAAAAAGGTTTTTTGTCATGTATTATCTGACTATATGTCTGTCAGTCTGTGCGATTGCTAAGACCCCTTTTTTACAGGAATGGGTACACATATTGAGAGAGGACGAGTCACTTTCTCACTATTTTCCATATTCAAGGGTACAATTTAATTTTGATTTTTCTCCCAAGACACCATTTTAGTGTGATGACAGGACGTTATCAGCATGAGTAGGCATTGATGGAAGCACGTACATTGTCAATGTATGCGGGATCTGTACGGCGGCTCTCCTTCAAATAGCTTTTTTCTGAAGTTGAGAACAAGCAAGCACTTTTGTCATTTAACAGTTAATCCTGCAGTGGACCTTTGGGGCTTGAAAGCCACGTGCAGCTATTAGGGACACTTACTGGAGACAGAATTCTGGGCCCAAGAATTTCTCACACCGGTGTGCAGACAATGTGTTCAGTCGAGGATGCGAAAAAACTGCCTACCTCGACCTACCTGTTTAGACGCCTCTGCCAGAGAAGGATAAGGAGCGCGACAGAAATCTAGATCGCCCTGCCAACGCATTATGACAGTGTCGTAAATGCTTTTTGTGAAGAGGGATGAAAGCCATAAAAATTTGCGAGCTTCTATGTTCACTGTGGACCGGATCCTATCAGGGGAACTGTCAGGTGTTGTTGTGCCTCGGGCTGCAGAGATACCCCTTGATGACGATCATATTTCACGACAGCAGTGGCATTTTCCCACAAGATAATGCGCCATGTGACAAGACCAAAACCTGATGAAGTAGTTCAAGGAACACAGTGGCGAGTCCCAGTTGATGTGCTGGACCCGACCTCGCCAAATCTGAACCCATGTAACACATCTGACGTGTGACTGAATTTGGTGTGAGGGCTCATCGCCCCCTCAATGGAATTTACGAGAATTTGGTGACAGATCTTGCGGTGCCAACTCCGTTCAGAGACCTACAAAGGACTCATTGCTTCCATGCCACGATATGTCACCGCTGTTATTGGTGCCAAAGTTGGACGTACTGACTATTAGGTGCCACAGGTGGTCATAATTTTCAGGCTGATCAGTGTATATTCATTTCCAGGTAACCAAATCAGAGATACATCCATTTATTTAACGATAGAATTATCTGTTTGCCATGGAGAATACTTCACGTTGCTTCTGGGCAACGTCAGAATGTATTGGAACGTCCCCTCTCATGGACGCAGCCTTAAATCCATCGGAGCATACCTCCTATGAGATCATCAAGTCAACTCAGGTTCAAATTGTCCTACTCTTCAATGTTGATTCTGCATGAGTCACACAAAGTACGTCGTCGTTGTCGACGTTCCACAACAGCTCGTTTCAATCGATCCCACACATGATCGAGTCGGTTCTTGTCCAGAAGGCAGGCTGACCACTCCACTTTGTTGTTCCTAGTACGCTGGAGTAACGTGTGCACGAGAACAGCACAAAGCATGCCAGTTATCATCCATCAAAATGAAGTGACACCAAAATTTTGGCGATGCTGCCCCACTATTGGTTTCAGAATATTGTTCCCTCATTGCAGAGCAGAGAAACTGCCCTCAACAACCACGAGAGGTGTACGATGGCCACATGTAATGCCACCCAAGTACCTCAATCCATTACCACTTTGTTGTACGTGTAGGCCGCAGTCTTGGAGGCGTTCGATATTATCGGGTCGTCTCCAGACACGTTGTCTGCGATTATCAGGATACAAACAGATCCGAGATTCGTCCATAGGCAACATTCGACGCCAGTCCTGTGGCGCCCATTCTGCATGACTTTTTCCCATGTTTTACGGAGTCCATAGCGTCGTGAAGTACGACAGCATGCTCGCCGAGATCGTCGGGAATGGAGTCCGCATCATTCAGTCATCTACTAACAGTATGACGCGATATATGATACTCTGTGGCTTCTTCGATCGCCAAATTCAGATCAGTAATACTCAGCCCACTCTTCCTTTGGCTCTGAAATCGTACATATCGAACATGGAAGGTCTCAACACTACCTGTCAATTGGAACCGTTTCCATATCCCCACTACATCACTTTAACTCCTGTGCACACGTCGTGAAACTTCCGTGGCTGACAAGCCTTCTGCTCGTAACATAGACACGTCAAAAAAAGTTTTGCACCACTCCGGTTACTAGAACTCCTGAAGACAGACGTTGACAGTGGGTATTGTATCAAAGACACAGTCCCTTTGACTGTTCAGAGACGTCATTAAACCCGCCCAAAGATGTAAACTACCATGCATGAGCAGCGCCTATTAGACGGATGGGGTTCCGACGGTCGACCAGTTCCAGTCATTCCACCAGGAAGGAGGTACAGGCTCGTGTTTTCTGTAGTTCAACCATGCCTAGACGGTCACCACCGCGGTTTCATCGCGTCTGCATTGTTGCTTTGTGCCAGGAAGGGTTCTCAACAAGGGAAGTGCCCAGGCGTCTCGGAGTGAACCAAAGCGATGTATTTCGGACATGGAGGAGATACAGAGAGACAGGAACTGTCGATGACGTGCCTCGCTCTGGCCGCCCAAGGGCTACTATTGCAGTGGATGACCGCTACCTATGGCTCGGAGGAAGCCTGACAGCAACACTATCATGTTGAATAACGCTATTCCTGCAGCCACAGGACGTCGTGTTACGACTCAAACTATGCGCAATAGGCTGCTTGATGCGCACCTTCACTCCCGACGGCCATGGCGACGTCTATCTTTGCAACCACGACACCACGCAGCGCGGTACAGATGGGCCCAACAACATGCCGAATGCACCGCTCAAGATTGCCATAACGTTCTCTTCGCCGAAGAGTGTCGCATATGCCTTCAACCAGACAATCGTCGGAGACGTGTTTGGAGGCAACCCGGTCAGGCTGAACGCTTTAGACATACTGTCCAGTGAGTACAGCAAGGTGGAGGTTCCCTACTGTTTTGGGGTGGCATTATGTGGGGCGCACGTACGCCGCTGGTGGTCATGGAAGGCGCCGTTACGGCTGTACGATACGTGAATGCCATTCTCCGACCGATAGTGTAACAATATCGGCAGTATATTGGCGAGACATTCGTCTTCATGGACGACAATTCGTGCCCCCATTGTGCACATCTTGTGAATGACTTCCTTCAGTATAACGACATCGCTCGACTAGAGTGGTCAGCATGTTCTCCAGATATGAACCCTATGCCTGAGATAGATTGAAAAGGGCTGCTTGTGGACAACGTGACCCACCAACCACTCTGAGGGATCTACGCCGAATCGCCGTTGAGGAGTGGGACAATCTGGAGCAGCAGTGCCTTGATGAACTTGTGGATAGTATGCCACGACGAATACAGAAATTCATCAATGCAAGAGGACGTGCTACTGGGTATCAGAGGTACCCGTGTGTACAGCAATCTGGACCACTACCTCTGATGGTCTCGCTGTATGGTGGTACAACGTGCAATGTGTGGGTTTCATGAGAAATAAAAAGGCGGAAATGATGTTTATGTTGATCTCTATTCCAATTCTCTGTACAGGTTTCGGAACTCTCGGAACCGAGTTGACGCAAAACTTATTTTGATGTTTGCATTAATGTGGACCCGATCACTAGTCGCGATTGTCCTTCGTGGCATGACGGATGTTGACTCTACTGTTCCACAGATGCTTCTAACGCGTTCCTACTGGTACTTTACCTTCAACTAAAATGCTGCATTCCATTCGTTGCGGTGTTCTACCCGTAGGAAGCGCTCATGGTAGCTGTGTGCAAGATTACAAATAACATCTGTGGTGACCTTCGCATCGATACAGAAACGTCACAAAAGCAATACACCTGCACGACATATCAAGATGATGTAAAACTTTTGTTGTTCGTTTGTATTATATTTTCCTTCTATTTCGTTAATGAGAGTACATCCAACTTCCCCGAAAAATTTTATTTCATCCGAATGTATTCTTTTGTCATTCCTAGTTAATGTACACGATTCAGCTCCGTATGTCACAATATGGGCATAAAAGCAATAATAATACCTGAGTGTGGTTCCATGGCTGGTGCAAGTCCTTCAACTGGACGTTACTTTGGCGACTTGTGTGTCTCTAACCTATTGTGTCTTTAATACAGTGCAGCCATCCACGTGAATAGAACAAGTTTGAGTCCAAGCAAGGTGGGCAGCGCATACCATCAAAATTTGCAACGTTGTCCACATTTTTTCACTGTATTACGGATACGAAGAAAACAGGAAGTGAGAAACCAAAGGAAACGCAATTAATCTGTTACGAGCCACCGCAGACAGTTGGTTCATCTCAAGATCTCCCCGTATATGATGGGATGTCAGAGATTTAACGTTACCATCTCGATAAATATCATGCATTTAGTGACCTGTGTGTTTGTGCTACTGGTATTTTTACAGCAAAGACTATAATATGTATAACTTTTAGACACTAGTAGATTCGCCATAAACGAAACGTGCCTCGGATTTCACCTTACACCGTAGTTACCCTTTGCCCGGTTGGACGACTGGTTAGGGACACGCAAGTGGCCTAACAGAACAACTGCACATCGAGAAACCACGCGAGTCCAAAACCTGTGGTTTCCAGTCATTTCAGCTTCCTGCTTCCTGCGAATCCAGCATAGATGCGAACGAAATTCTGTGCAAGCTAGGGCAAAAGATATTATTTGTTGGGACACTTGCAAATTATATATAAAACTGGTAAATAAATCACCACTGGCGAAAAAGGGATTTAGGCCTTTCAAAGATCGCAAATACATGGGCGCGGTCTTCTTGAACGGAATTCAGAAATTTCTTGCGGATGAATACACAAGTCTTTCAAATATTTCTACAGATGGTGGAGGGACACATTTTGAACATTTCAACATTCTTCTGTAATACCACGTCTCAAATGCTTCGATTCTCTTCTGTTCCGGTTTTCTCTCAGTCCATATTTCATTTCCGTACAATGCCTCGCTCCAAGCATACCTTCTCAGAAATTCCTTCCTCATGTGTTATTTTGCTGCCTAGCCAGCATCTTTAGCGTGATCCACAATTATGGTGTTGAATTCCTGGCTGTTCACATTTATGTTACTTCTCACTTCTTTCGTCTTTCTTCGATTTACTCTTTGTCCATATCCTGTACTCATTAGCCTGTTCATTCCATTCAGTAGATCCTGCAGGTCTTCCTCACTATCAATGAAGACAGCAATGTCAGTAGCAAATCTTGTCATTGGTATTCTTCTACCTTGAATTCCGCTCCTGAACCTTTCTTTTATTTCCGTCATTGCTTATTCGATGTATAAATTTAAAAGATGGGTGAAAGTCCATATCCCTGTATTACACCCTATTTAATCCGAGCACTATGATCTTTGTCTTCTACTCTAGTTATGTATAGGCTGTACATTACCCATCTCTCCCTGTAGCTTACTCTTATTTTCCTTAGAATTACGTATATTTTGCACCATTTGACACTGTCGAACGCTTTTTCCAGATCCTAAAGCGAGACTGATCTTCATGTAACACATCCTCAGTTTTCTTTTCCCTTAGAGTACCAGTCAGAATTACACCTATTAATTTTTTGCTAATTCTTCGAACAATGGGCTGTGAGTTACTCAACTATGAAGTAAGATAATAGTTACGACCAATTACGGAAAGATGACTCCCTCCTTACCAAGCTGTGATTTGATGGTTACAATTTGAGATAAGGAAAAACTTTTTGCCAATGATTTCCCTGCAGTCGTGTGAGAACAGTTGCACAGCAAAGAAGCATGCGAATACAAAAATGTGGCGTTTTATTTGTTATGCTTCAAGTAAAACGTTTTACACAAAAGTATTACAGCAACTTTGTTTCGTTTACATATAGTGCATTCTTTCAGTAAGGCAGCAGATGGGTCAACTTTCAGCTTCCTGCTTTCCTTGAATCAAATCTAGATGTGGACACGATTCTTTGCGTGGAACAGCAAATAAGTCCATCGGAAAGAGTCCACGACAATGAAAATTGCTGCAACGAGTCTTAACAATGCATCACAGTACGTACTAAGCCCCTCAAGACTCACAAGAGGAGTGCATTCCTTTATTTGTGCCATCGCAGCCAGCCACCGATGCCTATTAAACCACTCACGAAAACGGCCACACACACACACACACACACACACACACACACACACACATACATACATGCACCCACGATTTACAGAGAATATCTATATTCGTCGTAAACATATTACTTACATCAACATGTGCTCTCATGTGTTGTTTGAGATATTACTCAAAACGCCAATTCAATACGGAACAAATAACATCCATGCCTCCAGACAACCCTCCTACCGAAATGACATGGTACTGGTGTAGCCCTGGGGGAGTCCATCCTATTGTTCCAAAGGGGCGGTCGCGTCAGTTGGGTGTCGCTTGTTAATTTGCTCACATCGGGTGTTCTTTTTACCAAGTGTTTACTACATAGCATCGCCCCAGTCTTCACGCACCATAGATGCAGAGAAATGTTTTATCATGAGGCAAGCTTGTGTGTATGAAATGATGACATTGAATTTTCGGCAAAAGAAGCACACCAGGAAGAAAAAAATCTCAATACAACTGTGCTTGAGAGGGCGGCAGGAACTGCTTGGTATTGCAGTCACTCAGAAATGAGAATAATGATGGAAGGGAAAAAACGTAGCTCCTAGTACTTCCCAAAGCTTCATTACTTTAGAAATGCGCAGAAAAAGAAAAATTTTACTTTTAAGTGATGTTGTCAAACAAGTTGTCAGTAAAATCTGAAGATGGCCTCACTTATTCGAAACCCCAGTTAAATAAAAAACGTAATCTAGATTATGTGATTTTAAAGTAATAGAGCAAGAACTCTGTTATCTCCTGCGAAACAATGAAGCTTTTCTGATCGTGTTTACTCTTCAGTGGTGAACACGCGACGTTACTTTCCGTTCTGACGAACGTTGCGCCAAGCGTGGCTCTGGATTGGTAACCGAAGACTGTGAGCAGGGCGATCTTCGGTCGGCCCCTACGCCTCCTTGCTGACTGTCCACACCAGTGCTTCCGATGCGGCTGCCAACTGCTTAAAAAACGAGAGGAACAGCGCCGAAGCGCGCCGAAATGAAGAAAGTTTGGCTGCAGTGAGGACCGGCAGGAAGGTGGCTGTCTGCGCAGGGCAGCAATCGGGAGTCCGCCAAGTTCGTGACAGCTGCGCCCAGTCGGCAAGTCATTCAGAATGGCGGCGCGGGGACTCCCCCACGGCCGCGGCGTGACAGACTTCCGACGAGGCCTGACGGAAACTGCCGAGCGCACGAGGTGCCACGACGTGGACACTCGTTTGGAAGAGAGCCGTTTGTTTATCTTCGCATATTACACACTGTGCATATGCTCCACATCTCTCGCACGCGGGTGCCCAGAGCTAATAGTTTAAGGGCATGGTACAAGAGGAGGGGTGACGCCATTTTAGCTTTTTCTTCCACGGGAGACATCAAACTGATTAATGTATTTCATATAGCTTCAATAGTTCGGAGAGATATATTCTCGAAGCAACTACTTTAAGGCAATAATGCGTGAATACAGTTTGGAAGTTGTAACACTTATATCGATTAGTAGCAAGTTTATATTAGGTAACTGTGTATTTACGATTTTGTAGACTGTGTTCTTTGTTAGTCAAGGTCATTGATTTGTGACAGGAAATTTAAAGCTTGTGATGTTTATATGGAAAAGGAGAAATGATTGTCTAAAATATGAAATTTTATAATATGTGTATATTTATAAGGAAAAGAATGTATATTGGAAGCTGTGTCATGCTTAAGACACTTGTATTGTAAAATGTAAAAGATGTAGGGAAGTCCCTACGCAACGGAAGTGGCATGGCGCGATGTAAAAGGTGGTTTTGGCGGTCGAACTGGGCGGCTCCTCGGTGTGAACGGTACGCATTCAGTGGCAAGCCTTTGCACGGTACACATCGACACTGCTAAGGGAGGCAATTGGACGCCGTTTTGCAAGGAATGTGGCCTCGGATGTGGATTTAGCCGTTGCTTGGTACTCTCGGCAATGAGGAATGGCTCTAACACGTTAAAAATCCGTCGCCATGAAGATATTTTTTAGAGCATTCAAACATCAAGAGCCTTGAGTACAGTTAGCCGCCATGTCGCTTGCCACCACAACTTCGCCACTGCTGCACTAACATCATGCATACAGATGAGTATCAGAGCATGAACCAGTTAATTTGTGTGAATGATTTTAATAATAATCCAAACGCTATAAATCTGTGCGGGCCGGAGTGGCCGAGTGGTTAAAGGCGCTACAGTCTGGAACCGCACGACCGCTACGGTCGCAGGTTCGAATCCTGCCTCGGGCATGGATGTGTGTGATGTCCTTAGGTTAGTTAGGTTTAAGTAGTTCTAAGTTCTAGGGGACTTATGGCCACAGCAGTTGAGTCCCATAGTGCTCAGAGCTATAAATCTGTGTTTGGAACCATAACTTCTATCCTGATCATGAACCTATGCAGGGTTCTCTCCTAAGTGTTTATAAAACCGGGTATTCTGTTTCAAATGAAGTAGTGATTTATTTATGTTGGTCAAATGTGCAAAGATTAGCAAAAGTTGAAGTTAAAACAACAAAAGTGAAGTTAGTCAGAAATTTGCTAGAGTACTCTCATTTTAGTGCAAAGTATCGTTTTGCAAAAATACAGTGCTAGGTTGTGTAAATTTTACTGTCTAAAATACCTGCTTCATAGGTGATGAAAAAGGCAGATAAGTTAAACCCATTTGAAACATAATGTAATCTCGAGTACTACCAAGAATGATTTTTTTTTACTCAACTGAGTTCAGTGTTGAATAATTTGCCTTGAAATGTAAAATATAAACTATACCCAGTGAAGTTAAGAAGTGACTTTGAATTAGTTTTTGCTACTAAAATAGTCATAGAATTTGACTGTTGATACTATACCAGTTTATGGGTCCCCAATCATATTCTGCATATAATAGGAAGATAACTGAAATATTATTGCTACTGAAGATATCTGATATATTTCTATAAAAAAGGGAGTCTAAACAGTGTAATTATTATGTTATTTATCTGTATCAGTGGCTTTTTTACATGCTGGTTACAGCAGAAGTTTCTCATGTCCAATTTTCGTCTTGCACTTTTTGCAGTAACATTTCAGTGCTGATTCAAGTAATGATCTCGAATGTAGCTGTTACTAGTATGAGTTTGGCACATTTTTACTTTCTACGATTACTGGTTTGTGCTTTATTAGTAACTACTGCTACCCTCAGCTCAGATTGCCCTGTGTCCGTTTGTATCCTATGTGCTACTCAAATGGAAATATTAATGAAAGTAACTACAATAACTAATATTCAATTTTCTTTAACATGTATTTCCAAATTAATGTGCATAATTGGGCTGGCGACCATTTTTTTTATTCATATATAGATTTTACTACTTTCATTAAACCCCAAAGTTAAAGTATGTTTATTTTTTCTATTAATTGCACTATATTCCAAATTATCGTCCGATACCCTTATCCGTTAGACAAACACGCGGTCAAAATTCTAAATCCTCTCAGAGGGTAACATTAGCTTGTGTCACATCAGGTAAGTGTTATACGTGGCTTTTCCCGTGACAGGACTTAAGGTTAGGTTGTTAGGGAAGAGTGATGTATAACAAGCAAGTGTTATAAAGTTCAGCCCAATTAGTATTATTTACATTCATACAAATTTAAAATGGAGCTACCTCTCTCTTGCAGCAAAATACTAAAAACATGCCTAAGTACTTAAGACCGTCTCTTTCTTAAAATCATAAATGTGGAAGATGACTAAGTGAATTTAGAATACAGATTGTGCTATTTGAATCCAAGTATAGAACAAAAAATTAGAAATAGTCACCACAGCCAGTGGACGGTTCAGTGTCTAAGCGCTGTCTTCATCTACTGTAAGAGAGTCAGCACAGTGCTCACTTCCCTCCGTAAGATACACTCCAGTGCTTCGCAGTACTATGTGTCACTACATGGTATCTACTGCTCCACCGATGTCATTGCATCTTCTAGTTTCACGAATCTTAATGGCAGCTTTCGTTGTTATGCACATGGATCACTGAGGGTAATATTCTGAGACTGATTCAGCAGCCTGAACTTGTAAAAGATAGGCATTCTTGCAGATACACTACATTCTTATACATCACTATTGTGAATGTAACGAAACACTCGATAAATATCCACTATAGTTCGTTTAAAATTACTTGATAGATGACATCTACCACTCCACAGCTACCACTCGGATAAACGCGACACGCAAACACTGCGGGTCACTTCACAAGTGCTGAATTAATCCTGTTCATGTAACGCGGAGCAATGTTGCAATCTGCTGCCGTCAGGTATGGCAGGAACGCGAGATAGTCCGCACCTGATTTTGTATGACCAATGACTGAACTACGGCAGACAGTGAGTTTTGTAGCCCTGAATTTATACTCCTGTCCCAACATAATCACGGCCTCTTGATGTGCAATGTATCGAGAAAACGCCTGTCAGCTGTCTGCGCTTTGCTCACGGCTTTTAAAACTGACCTGAACGAGCAAACTAAACATAGAAAAAATTCAGTTTCAGCGGTAAAAGGGAACTGTAATTTCTCGCTTTTGCTAAGCGAGCTGACGCGAGACCGACCGATGAGCAGACCTGGTTCGAACTCATTTACAGGTTACAGGCAATACAGGCAGATTCCAAAAGAAACAAGAATGATACACTATGTGATCAAAAGTATCCTGACCCCACCAAAAACGTACATTTTTCATATTAGGTGCATTATGCTGCCACCTACTGCCAGGTACTCGATATCAGCGACCTCAGTAGTCATTAGACATCGTGAGAGAGCAGAATGTGCGCTTCACGGAACTCGCGGACTTCGAACGTAGTCAGGTGATTGGTGTAACCAGTGTCGTACGTCTGTACGCGAGATTTCGTCACTCCTCAACATCCCTAGGTCCACTGTTTCCGATGTGATAGTGAAGTGCAAACGTAAAGGGACACGTACAGCACAAAAGCATAGAGGCCGACCTCGTTTGTTAACTGACAGAGAACGCCGACAGATGAAGACGGTCGTAATGTGTAATAGGGTGACATATATCCAGACCATCACACACGAATTCCAAACTGCATCAGGATCCACTGCAAGTACTACGACAGTTAGGCGGGAGGTGAGAAAACTTGGATTTTATGGTCGAGTGGCTGCTCAAAAGCCACACATTCGCCGGTAAATGCCAAACGACGCCTCGCTTGGTGTAAGGAGCGTATAAACATTGGACGATTGAACAGTGGAGAAACATTGTGTGGAGTGAAGAATCACGGTACACAATGTGGCGATCCGATGTCAGGGTGTGGGCAAGGCAAATGCCCGGTGAATGTCATCTGTCAGCGTGTGTAGTGCCAACACTAACATTCGGAGGTGGTGGTGTTATGATGTGGTCGTGGTTTTCATGGAGGGGGCTTGAACCCCTTGCTGTTTTGAGTAGCACTATCACAGCACAGGTCAACATTGATTTTTTAAGCACCTCCTTGCTTCCCACTGCTGAAGAGCAATTCGGTGATGGCGATTGCATCTTTCAACACGATCGAGCACCTGTTCATAATGCACGGCCTGCGGCGGAGTGGTTACACGACAATAACATCCCTGTAATAGACTGGTCTGCACAGAGTCCTGACCTGAATCCTATAGAACACTTTTGGGATGTTGGAGCCAGGCCTACACCAACCAACATCAATATGGAGTGCCATTCCTCAAGAAACTTTCCGGCACCTGATTGAACGTATGCCTGCAGAGTGGAAGCTGTTACCAAGGCCAAGTGTGGGCTATCATCATACTGAATTCCAGCATTTCCGATGGAGGGCGCCACGAACTTGTAAGTCATTTTCAGCCAGGTGTCCGGATACTTCTAATCACATAGTGTTGGAAGAAAAGTAAGAGCGAATAAAAAAGTTAGTACGATGAAGAAAATAATGCGTTATAAGATTAAAAATAATAAATTAGATTGACACCAAATACTGCAACTGAAAACAGTAATCAAAATACTTTTGGTAAATATTTGAAAAGAAAAAGATCTTATTATCTAGCACTATTCTAACCATCATTTTTCTTACAGCACAGAATGTAACGTTTCCACTGTGCTATGAAAGAGCTTTCGACTGTATCGTTATATTTATTTACGTATAGAACCAGTTGCAAAGACCATTTTCTGCCTTTAAAAGATTGGTTCTACACCATGTCTATGAAGGTTACCTACTGTACGCCGACCTCTACGATTATAACTGAATATGTGAAGCCCAAAGCCAAATCACGTCTTGTGAGAAAGAATCCAGTAGTCTCTGGCGAGTGGCCTATACGGAATGCGCGTATTTCGGTACCATCGTTTTCTGCGTGCGCACACAGCGCGCGCGCGCGCTTTTATATATATATATATGTGTGTGTGTGTGTGTGTGTGTGTGTGTGTGTTTACCATGTGTGTTGAAATGCGTAATAAAAGGGTGGACCCAGGATTCAGTATCCAAACATGAAAAATGCCAGACAATGAATTTGACGTGAACAGCTCAGGACTGACATTGAGGGCTCTGATTGGAGGACGACGTCTCCAACACGTGAAGTGTGCTATCAAGTAATTTTAATCAGCCTATAGAAATTTATGTTTGATATCACTTTTAAGGGTTTATAGGAAGTAAGGTTTTAGATGACACAAAGTCTCGTGTCCTAGCAGGGTTCACGGTGATTAGATGGAACTTCGATAGTGATGTCTTTTTCACTATTTTCTCATATTACTGTGGCAGAAAAATTCTCTCTGTTCTGCACGTGTTCTTCCCGGTTAGGCCAAAATATCTACCTCAGGGCATTAAACTGTCACCTGGTTCAGGAAACCGGTGGGTAAGGGTTTTCAGATGGAAAACATTAACATATGTAAACATGAACTGAACTAGTGCTGTATTCTTGTTTTGGGTACAACAGTTGTCTGCGAATAGGTACAGATGTCTAATAGCTCCACTCAGGGTATTCTCAAAGTAGTGATTCGGAAAGCTTATTACCTCATTTGCACTTTTCTTTCCAAGCGATTCATCATATATATAAAAGCGTGCGGTCTTATTCTTGGCTCCATAGACACAGAAGTTACACACTGAAAGTTGACGACTGTAAAATTCAGCAGTAGATGGTACCTTGCGTACCCAAGGTAGAGGCATGTTCTGCTGGTAATCAGTGCACAATGTTTCAACAGAAGCCTCGTCCCGTGCCTCTACCAATTTATCTCTCAGCTCATTGTAGGAACAGTCAGCTTTTCTAAGATGCAACTCTTTCTCAGTTGCAAGTTTCTTCTTTTCTTCCTCAGATGCAGTACTTTTCATTTGATTTGCTATTGCGTCACAGGTTCTGCAGATGTCCTTTGGAGGGCTCCTAACCGAATAATTAAAGTTCCGATGGAAGTACCTGTAGTAGAAATCATACGAGACATTAGCTTTATAGCTTTTACCCACTACCTTCACAAAACGCTTTCTTCGAAAACATGTCAACCACCTAGCTCACATCTAACTCAGGAGACAAATAACATTTAATTACAGAATGTACGTTTAGCCGCCTCGGCTGCATAAAACTGTTGTCAAACTGACCATGGTTTCCATTGCTCTAAGGCGGTCTTAAAAAAATGGCTCTGAGCAGTATGCGACTTAACTTCTGAGGTCATCAGTCGCCTAGAACTTAGAACTAATAAAACCTAACTAACATAATGACATCACACACATCCATGCCCGAGGCAGGATTCGAACCTGCGGCCGTAGCGGTAGCTCAGCTCCAGACTGTAGCGCCTAGAACCGCACGGCCACTCCTGCCGGCAAGGCGGTCTTCATCAGAATAAAAATTACGTAGGATTACCTAGAATATATAATGACATGGCTCAAAATTACAATATAATTAATAAGGTTACTTCCATATGCTGTACAAGCAGTGTACTTACATCTAATCACACCATAGGTGAAAAACATCTGAGCAAAAAGGCTCTTGTCAAACTGAAATAATCACAAGAATAAAACTTAAACTGTAAAAATATATTTGTCAGTTGGGATAAAATGTTCAATTGAAATACAATGGCACTGTCGAGGTCGCTTAGAGACAAACAACTCCATCAAACAGCCGCTACCATCAGACTAAACGGCTAACAGGTCAAGGCAGCCACGAGTTGGACACGAAAACAGATTCGGGCCATCTAGCAAGAAGTGATCGAATTACAGAAAAGAGCAAATGAGGCACTGTATAGACAATTTAACATTACGTGTGACAACAGGAATCAGTGCACGAAAGTTACAACATACCCTTAAGGTCTTATTTTATAAATGAAATGTAGTTCAAACATACATTAAAAATGTAAAACTGGAAAGGAAAACGATGTTTAAGAGTCTACATTGAGAGCCATTCAGAGCCATTCAGACCATTTTTAATTAGTGGCTCCACACCTTGAAAAAGTTTTTATTACGTAATTGCAACTGTTCGTTCAGAATGAGACCGTCCTTCAGAGATAGGTGCTTAAAATCTCTAGCTCTTCTAAGATATTAAGCCTAAAGCATTTTTTCTTCGAGTGCGAGATCTGATGTATTTTATATCTTTAGGATTATGCCCTGTGACTAACAACTGGTCAGCGAAAGTTGAATTGTGAACATTGGTGCCTCTTTGGCGAGGTGTTCCTTAAATCTTTTCGCAATAGCTTGGCCTTGCTGGCCTATGTAACAGGCAGAACAATTGCTGCAAATAGTTTTATAGACACCAGAGATATGTAGACGGGAAAGCGTAGTTTTAAAGCTAAGTATGATATTACTTTTTAAAGGATTATTAGTGGAGAGAGCTACTCTACAGAGACTCGTCCATACGTCCAGAAGCTGCGTGGAACCAAAAAATAGCGGTGGTTACTTCTTCTTTTCTTATAAAAAAAGTAGTGACCTATGAGCTGTGACACTAGTCGCAAACAACAGAAATGCTCTTATGATGTTAAGAAGAATTCCACTGACACATAGTAAAATTGTTGTTTTCTTGACACACAACCGGTTTCGTGGCCTAAAGCTATATCATTAGGTGCAAATTACATCGTAAAGAGTAATATACTGTACGTACAAAGTCTCAACTTAGTGGATTATTAATTATTAAGAGTAATATCTAAAATACACTCACAATGTTCGCTCCTAGTCAAGATACACTGATGTCCAAAATTAAATCAACAAACTCCTATTTCCTCGTCGTGTGCCTAATTCACGATATAATCATACAAGCTGTCAACAAATGTCGTTGCGATTGGGTTCTGCATGGAAGATGGCATTCCGAGCAAATGGCAACTACGCCAGCAATGACGTCAGGGCATTTTTAAGAGGGCTAGTGTTTACCGAGTAGTCCCACATACAATCGCAGTGTACAGTCACAGACGATGCAGTACTGCAGAGACAAGGCGCCTACAGACTCTTTCCCGTGGAGGGCATTGGAAAGAATGGAAACAGGAAAGTCACAAACTGATGTGGCCCGATGGCTTAGTGTGAACCGTTCTGTTGTTTCTCGGATGACGCGATAGTTAATAGAGACCGAAACTGTATCCCGGTGACCAGGACAGGGCCGACCACGTTTGACATCAGAAAGAGTGGACCGTTATTTGGCTGTACCGTCCTAGTATTGCACTGCATCTGAAATCTGACCTCGCAGCATCCCCTCGACATATCGAAGCAAACGGTGTACAGAAGGCTTCAGCAGAGTGCCCTTTATTGTTGGATACCTGCTGGCTGTTTACCTCTGGCGTGTCTCCACAGAAGTGGAGCTGTCAACATGCCACCTGGACGGGCGAACGGTAGGCTAGTGGTATTTTCACAGATGAGTCCCGATTTCGTCTGGAGAGTGATTCTCGACGGAATCACATCTGAAGGGCTCGTGGAACACGATTTCGGGACCCAAACGTTGTGGAAAGAGCCCGATGTCGAGGAGGATCTGTAATAGTGTGGGCAGGAATTATCCTGAACACTCGAACACCCCATCATGAAATTGTACGGGTGAAGCAAGATTTAACTGCTGTCAGATACCGTGAGGAGATCTTGGCACCTCAAAAAATGGTTCAAATGGCTCTGAGCACTATGGAACTTAACTTATGAGGTCATCAGTCCCCTAGACCTTAGAACTACTTCAACCTAACTAACCTAAGGACATCACACACATCAATGCCCGAGGCAGGATTCGAACCTGCGACCGTAGCGGTCGCGCGTTTCCAGATTGTAGCGCCTAGAACCGCTCGGCCACCGCGGCCGGCTTGGCACTTCATGCGTGGTTGTTGCGATGTCTATTAGAAACAGACTTCGTACTGATGGACGATAATTCTCGACTTCTTAGGACACGGGTAGTTGATGTTTTTTGGAGAACGGAATATACTACACGCATGGCGTGGCCTGCTAGCTCTCCCAATTTGAATCCCGTAGAGCATCTCTGGGATGCACTAGCTAGACGGTCTGAAGCACGTTAGCTTCCTTCATCCAGTAGCCAAGACTTGTGAGCAGCTCTGCAAGAAGAATGTGCTTTATTGCCTCAACGTGAGATTGATGACATCATTCACAGCATGTTCCTTCGTTCTCAGGCCCGTATTGGTACCAGAAGTGGTCATACCCCATACCGAGCACATGAATCAGCTGTCAGAATGTGTGTGCAAATCCGTTGAGATGGAAAAAACAAGGACATTTTTTGTCCACCGTTATGAATATTCCAGTTGATTACGTTCTGTATTCTTTGCGTTTTTCTACTTTACTATCATCTATTTATCGTGGGAGATTTTTTTTTTTTTCAAAATAAACGCAACCTAGCAAAATTTCCGTTTGTTGCTTTAATTTTGGACACCAGTGTATAATACTGAGTGAATACTGTGTTCATTGCATTCGGGACCGAAGGGGGATAAACACGTGATCCTTTAATGTCGTTAAAAATGCTGCTGGGTGAATCATGTAGTTAATAGACCATCGTTTTGTGATTTTCCTACATCTAAAAGAAGAAAAAATATTTTATGTTTGTGAGTATATCTTAGATACTGCCTTTATTAATTAATAATCCACAAAGCTCAGACACTATATATTACTCTTTACCATGTAGGTTGCACATGATGATGCGGCTTTAGGCCGCGAAACAGGTTATGTATCAATAAAAGAATAATTTTACCTGCCTTGAGCGGAATTCCTCTTAACATCATCCTCTTCAACGGCTGCGGGTGACCACAGTATAAAATACTTTGTGACGTAATGCTCTTACATTTATTTTTACAAACATTTAAGACAAGTTTAATCCCAGATATCGAACGCACAATATTAAGACACATGTGAAACCCGCGCACACAATGCACGATACTTTTTAACCGCATCTGTCTGCACAAGGATGTAACGATATTCCAAATGTGCACAACGCTTACGGACAAATTTAAGGTCCCAGACAAGACTAAATTCGCTCTTATATATCAACGGAAATGTCAAACAATCCCTTACACGATCCACGAAATACGTCAATTTAACTTCTCTTCTGAAGCAGACGCTGCTCGTGTATGCCGTAATTTGTGTCCAATGGGAATGGCTACAGATACAGATAAATTATTTCTACCATTGGCTCCAGCATTGCGTTTAAAGAGAATAGGTTCTAGGCGCTTCAGTCCGGAACCGCGCTGCTGCTACGGTCGCAGGTTCGAATCCTGCATCGGGCATGGATGTGCTTGATGTCCTTAGGTTAGTTAGGTGTAAGTAGTTCTAAGTCTAGTGGACTGATGACCTCCCTTAATGCTTAGAGCCATCTGAACCATTTAAAGACAACAAAAAATCAAGACACTGGTCCAGCGAATGGTTTACAATGAGAGAGAAATATACACATGAAAATCTATTAAAGGAATTGTTACACTCGGAACCTGACGATTACATCAAGTTTCTCTGAATGGACAGCGAATCTTCTAATAACTTGTTTAGAGTTAGTTGCCCATTACGCTGAAAAATAAAACATAAATATTTCCTTTATCCCCTTCCACTTTGTCCCCTAATAACAGTTCATGAAAATACCACAACGTGGGAACATATAGCCTACATCTTCCGTCATCTTCTGTTTCACTGTCATTTCTACATTGTGCTTAGAATGTTGATTTTCTTCTTCACCTCTTCCTGCGTAATGCATGGTTGGGAAAGAAGGGACCACTCTACAATTTTGATAACTGCCAGTGCTGTTTTGTTTTTATCCTTGATCGTACTTTCCAAAATTGTGGAGGTACACTACATAGTGACATAGATTTTAATAACGCTCTTTCCCACGAAACAAATGCGGCGAAACATCAACAAAAACAACCACCGCCATCTCAAGTTTTTCTTCGGTCAAAATTTCTGTCAAACGTGACAACCACCCTCTGTGTTTGACAAGCAAGCCACAGTTGAATAGTCTGTACGTTGTAGAGCAGCCAGTCAGTACTCTCAGTTCATTGTCTGCCTGTGTCCTTTGCACCTGACTTCATTGAGCTAGTATTCATATAGGAAATTCTGCTTTTCATTCTGTGACTTTGTTTGTCAGTATCGGTTTCATCTACGTTAAAGGACACCAGAGCTTGACTAAAGATAGATAGGAACTGTGCCTGCTGTGTACGGATGCAGGGGTTATTGACCACGGTACGTTACCAACTGGAAGGTGTGTTGGCCACGGTCGTCAGTCTTCAGGCTGCTGCCCTGGGCTGTGGTCGCGTTGGAGCATCCAAGGCGACTGCTTTAGCACCTCTGTAGTCTAGAGTATCGTCTGCCCCTCTCGGTTCGCACGTCCCAGCCAGTCAACAGTTACCTGAGGGCGATTGTCAAATAGTGGTAGGATCGCGAATCACTGAGAGATAGGCGAAAGTGAGTACCAGCCGTGGAGCTGTCCCCTCACGTCTTAGTAACAGGTTTTAGGTATTGCATGGTGCTGAAAGTGCATATGAACTATCACGGAACGACTCGACTGTTGCGACTGTGGCCGATCCTATCGAGAGTTCCAGAGAAGTGCAGAGGATGGCTCCAGTATTAGGCGGGAGCCGGTGATGGGGCCTGTCAAGAAAATATCGGGCAGGTCGGGAAAGAAGACAAGTATCCACTCTGTTTATCTCTCGTCCGAGATGTGAACAAGGCTCTGCCAACAGCGACTGAGCGCATTGTGTGCACCTTGCTCCAAATCGTGGCTCATATAGGCACGAATGACCCTCCCGCCTGCGTTTGGAGGCCATTCTCGATATCTACAGCCGGGTAGCCGATTTTGTGAAGACAGCTGGCCTCGCCCACGGGGTAAAAGCAGAGCCATCGTTTTGCAGCATCGTTCCCAGAACGAATCGCAGTCTTTCGATTTGGAGCATAGTGGCAGTCCTAAACGAGACACTCAGATGATTCTGTGACGGTACGGCATGCAAATTTCTCCACTTGTGTTACCGGGTGGAGAACTGTGGGGCACCCCTTAATAGGTCAGGCACGCACTACACGCAGCAAGTGGCTGCTAGGGCAAAGGAATAAGTGTGGCGTGCGCATGCTGATTTTCTACAGACCTGATAAGATGCCTTGTGAGCCCAGACAGAGTAAAGTTCGTCATAGCAGATGTGAGAAGGAAAAAAATGTCTATGGAAAGGTCCAGCCATTAACCTCGCTTATAAACTGTAACAAAGACCACATACTACCTAGGTCAGGAAGACAGCTGAAACCAGAGCTTAACAGAATGAAGTTCTAGATTCCGGTTGGAATGCTTATTGCAAAGACAGGTATAATGCTGGTGACGTAGGGGTGTTTATAGGAATAGGAAACGCGATAATATCTAGTGAGATTAGTACAGACTCAGAATTCGAAATAATATGGATGAAGACAAGTGTTAAGAGGAATCAAATACGACCGTTAGATGCTTTTATAGATCCCTACATCAGCAACTGTTGAGGGGTAGACTGGAGAACATTTCAGGTAGATTTCTTGGTAACGTTATATTCTTACGTGAAAGTTTTCAACTTACCACCTACATACAGGCTGGGAGATTCAAGTGATTATGAAGGTTAGTAGGGACAGACAATGTGATACAGTTCTAAGTGCCTTATCCGAAAATTACCTTAAGCATTTGATCAGAGAACGTAATCGTGAAGATAACGTCTTAGACCTGCTGGTGGCTAACAAACCCAAACTTTTTGACTAAGCGTATAACAGGGAATCCATAACAGTATCACGGAATACGCTTGAATATAGGAATACAAAGAAATGCAGGAAGATCTCTCTGTTTAGCAAGAGCGACAAGAGACAGATTTCAGATAAGCTGACAGGCTATTACGAAAACTTGATCTCCAGCACTGACAATGTGAAGCATCAATGAGCAAAGTTCCATGGACAACTCGCTCTAGAGACGTATGTCCCCAGCATATTGTGAGAGATGGAGAAGACCCACCGTGGTTCGGCAACCTTGTCAGGAAGCTGCTTCGAAAGCAAAGAGAGCTTCGCTGCAAATTTAACCGTAGCGAAAGCCTCACAGGTAAACAAAAACCAAACGAACTCTAAATTAACATAAAGAGGGCAATACGTGATGCGTTCAACAAATGCGAAATTAAAACTCTAGTCACTAACTTGACAGAAAATCGCACTGTGGCCATAATCACACTGAAACACAGAACGAAACAGGAAAGGTCGACACATACCGAACGTCTTTTTCCAAAAATGTTTCATACATGAAGATCATATTGTAGTTCCTCCTTTAAATCGTCGCACGAAAGACAGAATGATAGATACCGAAATACGAGACCAAGGGATGGAATATGAATTGAAATCGATCAGCAGAGGAAATACCACTGGACCTGACGGGTTACCAGTTCGATTCTACACAGAGCATCTGAAAGAATGTGTCCCCCTTCAGCAGCGAACCGTAGGTCTCTTCAGGAGCGAAGCGTTCTTAATGATTGGAAGAAAGGACACGTAATTCCCATTCTCAAGAAGGGACGCCGAACAGACGCATAGAACTACTGCCCTATGCATCTAACGACTGTCTATTGCAGAATTTTGGAACATATTTTATGCTAGCCTGACATTTCTAGACGTCGAAAATGTCCACTGCAAGAATCAACATGGGATGCCAAAACAATGATCGTGTGAAATGCAGCTCTATTCATCCACGAGACACAGAAAGCAGCAGATACAGGCGTCCAGGAAGATGCCGCGTTCCTTGACTTCCAGAAGGCATTCGACACAGCTCCACACTGCCATCTAATGAACAAAACACGAGCGTGTCGAGTATCAGACCAGGTTTGTGACGGGGTTGAAGAGTTTCCAGCGAACAGAACACAGCAATTCATTCTGAACGGATAGGACTATTGAGACATAAAAGGAACTCCGGGCGTGTCCCAGGGTAGTTTTATAGGACTATTACCTTTCACAACATACGTAAATTACGTAGGAAGTTTCATGAGGCTTTTCGCGGATGTTGCTGTATACATCGAAGTCGCGACAGTAGAGAATTGTAGCGAAATGCAGAAAGACCAGCAGAGAATTTACAGTTGGTGCACGGAATGGCAGTTGACACTCAATGTAAACAAATGCAATACACTGCGAATATATAGAAAGATCATTAATTGTATGATTACAAAATTGCAGAACAGTCACTGGAAGCAGTTACTTTCATAAAACATCCAGGAGTATGCGCACGGAGTGATTTGAAGGGGAACATCCACATAAAATTGATCGTGAGTAAGATAGATGCCAGAGTACGATTCATTGGAAGAATCCTCAGTATATGTCGACCAACAAAGGAAGTAGCTTACAAAACACTCGATAGAGCAATACTTCAACTTTACTCGTACGTACCAAACAGGACTGTCAGAGGAACTAGACAAAATCTAAAGAAGAGCAACGCGGTTCGTTATATGTTGATTTAGTAGACGCGAAAGCTCCAAGGAGATGCTCATCGAACTCAGTTGGCAGACGCTGCAAGAGAGGAGTCGTGCATTATACTGTCGTTTACCATTAAAAGCTCCGAGAGCGTACTTTCCTAGAAGAGTAACTAATATATCGTTTCAAACTACGTATATCTAGCGAAAAGACCACTAAGATATGATTAGAGAGATCTGAACCCACTCGGAGGCTTACCGGTGATCGTTATTCCAGCGAAACATACGCAACTGTAACATGAAAAGGTGAAAGTGACACTCGTACACAAATTACCCTTCGCCACACACTATGAGGTTGTTTACGGGCGTCCACGGTCACATATATGGCAAACATGGTAGTGGGAAAAACTGTATGGCCGTGTACGATGGTCCTTACGACTCGCCTCAGTTACGTGAGTTTTGGAGTCAATATACGTTGTCGACAAACCTTCTGCTCTGGTATCTGAATGCTCATGATGTAGATATTCCTACTCTACAATGGGACCAGGTCATTTCTTCAATCTACTCAAATAGAGATAATCATGCACCTGCTGCTAATTTCACTGATAACATCAAGAATATAATTACAGGGTTTTAACCCTACTGTCACGGAGTTCGACAGAGGAATTGCATATATCAACCTTCGCAATACCAAGGGAAGGGTAGGGTTACTTTATGCCCACCCTCATGCAAATATTGCAATCTAATCAGTTACTTAATATTTAAAAATTTTGGAAAAAATATTGTTTTCGATTAATTGTTCCACCAGATTCCATAAATTTTATAATTTTTCAGTTAAACCTAACCCCAAAATTTAATTCCGAGTAGTAGACGCTGCTTTCAGCAATGAATGACATATATACTTCCAAGTTCAGGACTTTCCTTACATATCAATGTTTCCTTAAAAATTATAGCCTATTGTCAGTAAAGTTCAACAACAATTAATGAAACTTGTGTTTTTTAAAATTTTTTGTGTTTGTCACAAAGTACCTCCCTCTTGGTGGCAGACGTTATTAAAAACGCATTGATTTTGCGAATAGTGTATTAAAAGATAATTTTAAGTTGTGGTACCTACTTACACGTCAGTATCTCCAGAAAAGTATGTTCTTAATATAGTTCAATAACATTTAAAGAATTTTGTTTTCTTTACGTTTCTTATGGTAAGCCCAACGTACTTTCTTCCCTCCACTCCACCCGGCCCTCCTTGGTAACGCGCCTTGTGGAAAATGCGTTGGTACTGCTAGTATTAACACAGTGACGCATGCGCCGGCGCGCAGCAAATGGTTCAAATGGCTCTAAGCACTATTGGACTTAACATCTGAGGTCATCACTCCCCTAGACTTAGTATTTCTTAAACATAACTTAACCTAAGGACATCACACACATCCATGCCCAAGGCCGCATTCGAACTGGCGACCGTAGCAGCAGCGCAGTTCTGGACTGAAGCCCCTAGAACCGCTCATCCTCAGCGGCCGGCGGCTGGCAGCAAATGTAAGACAATTCAACAGAGCTAAATTCGACAATGGATAGTTATGCAGCCAAAATCATTTCAAATGCTCCAATCGCCAATTTTAACGGGCAGCAGTGATGTCTACTAGTAAAATGCATCTGAAGATGGCTGCTTCGTTGTCAGTCAAAGTATCGAGGCGAGACGACAACGTAATCCGACACGATCACGAGATCTTTCGGAACAGCCCTAGACATTATGCCGTGAAAACTTCAGAATACGAAATTAGTGAAAGTCGTTATTTGGTAGCCAAGTAGGAAATTTCACGATAAGAATATGCTCCACACATGTTCACAAGGAAGCATACTAGTGTACAAATTTCCATTTCGACTGTCATGTAGCATGTCCTGTAACTCAGATATTGCACCTATTACAACAACGCATTTAAGTGTCCGATATGATGATTTGTTAAACAGATAGTAGCGGATCGTAAGTCGTCATTCAACTTCTAACATCCAAAATTTTATATAAATGGATTATTTAATTGATCATTGTTTTGTTTCATCTCCGGAGTTTGTATATAGAAATGAACACGGCTGACTGCTTCTAATATATTGTTACAGAATAACATAAAAGTCGCATCACTCGATCTCGATTTTGTTACCCACAGCAATAGCAGCGCCCCATGCGTCGAGCAAGCAACACTTCTGAACCATCGGATGAGCAAGAAACTAACGTTTATAATGATTGGTAACATAGTTTTTACGATAGGGAGTGTGTGTTGTGCCATAAAAATCGACAACAACTAAAAAATGACACCACATTTGGCACTATTTAATTTCCTCCGGGCTCTGGGAAGTACGAAACGGTACGTTACAGGACAGTTTATTTGTGATTGTCTTGTAACGTAGAGAAATTCGTTGTATAATGTCGCTCTCCTTTAACAGAAAAAAATTGCTATTAAATATAGGAAGACCCGACTATTTGCAGAAAGACGTCGTATGTGTACCCACCAAAGAACAGTTCTGTTCGCTATAATTTCCTTTAGGAAAAAGCGCACAGACGTGATAATAAAGCGTCAAAAGCATTGAAGATACCAATAATTATTGCTAAATCTGAGCCACAAACGGCAAGAATCTTCAAGAAACTCGCTTCTGAAACAAAAGTAATTACGTTTATAAAATTATTCGTGTGTTAGTAATTCGACTGACGTGTAATAATGAGTCTGTCATTAGACTCCATAAAACATTTTTAAGTGCAAACCAAAGTGCCTTTGATAACAACAACAGATATTTAGGCCTCTCATGCAAGACATATGATTTATATCCTCATGCTTTGAGCGGAATAAGCTGCTAATATACATATATTCCGTAGTATTTTTTCTTGAATAAGTTGTAGTGTGTGTCAGTCAATCAATTCGGCGTTTTTAATGTGCTTCAAGATAATTCATATCTCTTAGTAATTTATTAACGCATGGAGCGCAAAAAGATAACAACTATTTCTTTAATTTAGCAGAAAATAACTGAAAACATTATCCCTATGGCGCGTGTGACTATCTGCTTATTCGCCGCTTGGAGCGCTAATGTGGCTACAGCTGTCAGATGGTAGCAACTTTCACAGTGTCGTGACTCTATTAGCACTTTGGTATTAGACCATAGTGTAACATAACAGTCGTGATACTGGAACTCGTTTTTGTTACCCACAGCGATAGCAGCGCCCCAAGCGGCCAGAAAGCAACATTTCTGATTACGATATCGGATGAGTACGAATACTAAGTTTATACCGATTTGTAACATAGTTTTTACAATAGAGAGTCTATGTAGAGCCAAAAAAAATGAATAGTAACCACAAAATGTCACCACATTTGTCATTCTACAGTTTCCTAAGAACCCTGGAATGTACGAAACGGTACACTATAGGACAGTTTATTTAGAGTGCTCTTGTGACATACAGTTATTTACGGAATTATGTCGTTTTCCTTTAATAACAAAAAGTTGCTAGTAAACACTGGAAAACCTGACATTTTTCAGAAATATGTTGCACATCTACCCAACGAAAAAGAGATTTTTTCGCTCACTTTCATGCACATCAGTGAAATTGGAATGCATGTGATCTATATGAAATGTAATATCTACATTATTTAATGTATGAAATAACTCACCTACAGAAACAGTGATTTTTTCGGTCACTTTCAGGCACATCAGTGAATTCGGAATTCATGTGATCTATATGAAATGTAATACCTACATTATTTAATGTATGAAATAAGTCACCTACCACAGCTGTAACTTAAGAGAAAACGACACAGACCTGATAATAAATCGTCGAAAGCAATAAACCTGTTTCCCAACACAGAAGAAACCGATCCGATTGCACAATTGTTGCTGAATTTGCGTCACAAATGGCAAGAATCTTCCACACATCCGCTTTTGCAGAAGAAGTACCAATATTTACAAAAATATTCGCGTATTAGAAAGCCAAGTGAACTGTGAGAATGGGCGAATCACATGGACCACATGAAAAATGTTTTATACGCCAAGGAAAACGCCTATGATAGTAACAACAGGCAACAACAGACAATACACTTCGCATGCATGAAATGTTAATATTCTCTTGCTTTCAGTGGAGTAACCTGCAAATAGACACGTATTCGAAAGTATTTCTTCATGAATAAGTTGTAGCTTATGTCACTGAATCAGTGTTATTCAACTGGTTTTATAGGTACTTAACGATAATTCATGAGTCTAGGTAATTTAATAACGCATGAAACGCACAATTATAACAACTCTTTTGTTAATTAAGTAAAAAATAATTAAAAACGAACATTGCCTTTACGACGCATGTGACTTTCTGCTTTCTCAGCGCTTGGAGCGCTAGTGTCGCTCGAGTTGTCAAACGGTAGCAACTTCCGCACCAGAGAGTCTTGTGACTGTATTTATTACACTGTGATTCGACTGTGATGTTGTCACAATTGTCTTTGAAGATATATCTTTATTCCTTGGTCGCAGATATTATTCAGCGATTTTTGACACTTTGTGACTTTTAAGGTGTCTACGAGCTGTTTTTAGCTACGCTTGTTTACTAATAATCATGCTGCACGTAATATGTCTCTTTTTAAGACAAAACTAGGCCGCGCAATCATCTGGACTTTTGTTCGATTAGTGCCTAACTAAAAGTAAGTAGAAGATATTTGTAAGTACGCTTCTGAGTAACTTGTTCAATTACAATGATTTTGTCGTTTTTGCTGTAATTTTATAATCAAATATTACGAGACTTAAATTTTACCAAAGAATACGATTATCGTGCACGCAAAACAGAATAAGCAGTTTTAATGCTACAAATGTTCTCCATATCATGTTATACACCGATAATGCATTAAGAAAATATTGTAATCTGTGTCCAGCCCTTTTTGGAATATTTGTTTATTTCAGTTAACCAGTTTTCGAGCATTTTCGACTCTTCATCAGATAGGACATACGGAAGTTACATCACCGTTGGAAGATGAAAATGTAACTACTGAGTGCCCCATCTGATGAGAAGTCTAGAAAGTCTGGTACACTTGTTTACGTGAATAAACAAATATTTAAAAAACGACTAGTAACAGTATGCTGTGTTTGTGTTCACTACAGATTCACCCACAATGGATCAATGTAATAATAAACTCCCTTCTCTAAGTTCACTACTTTATCAGAAAGTACTCCAGTTCATTCAAATTAATTGCATAAATGGAATGTAATATCAGTTACAACCGCACTTTTGAATATCTGGAATTAACAAAGTCATTCTACTCGAATATTTCTCTGTACAAAACTGTAGTGATTTTATTAGCTTAGACCAGAAAATACCAACAATTTTTTAAAAGATCCTTTCGTTTCCTTGCGCTTTCGTTATGGTGATTTCATCTAAACCATTGTATCTTATAAATATGTCGTAACATTTGAAGAATGAGGAATATGCACACTACAAAGGCAATGTTTGATAGCGGTACAAGAAAGTCACACTTAGCAACAGATAATAAATTTCTTTCATGGGACGTTCCATTTTCAACCCTAACCGATAGCTTTGATATGCTGTAGCATTTGTGAACCTGTAAACAATTAGTAAGCAGTTCGTTAACTAATCTGTCGCCGTTTATAAAACTTCCTGCAGCGGTTAACCACACTGAGACTGGGTGTAAGCTAGTAAATTCTGTGGCGGGTGCGTCTGTACATTTTGTGGAGGCACGTTTGTATACGATCATTGTATCCGTAAAAGATGCCTCAACGATTACTCGACAAGTTTTCAGTCTCAGGAAGATTCTTTACCTCTACAGAATTTGCCCGCTTTTCGTTGAAGGAAAAGGAAGAGTTATGGATAAAGAGGACATTGCGATTCCAGTCGTTAGCTATCTCCGGTCACGTAGTGAACATACGACAGGTGACATGAACTACTTGGCCGTTAGAAGGTCATCTCATTTGCTGCTAAGGACTAATAACGCGAATGAGAGAACCATTTCCTGGAAATAATGCAAACTGAGTATTGCAAAAACAAGTTCTACTGCTGTAATGTACTGTACTGCATAAAGTACGAATGAAAAAGTTATGTATCGTAGATAAATCATAGGCTGTATCGGAAAACACAATTCACCTGTATAGCGCAAGCAGAGACGGCGATACATGGTACTGAATTTACGTATGTATCAGGATTAAATCGGAACGATTATCGTACAAGAATAGTATCACTATTTGTCCGAATAAACGAATCCAACACTGTAAAAAAGCCCTACAGCTATAGAGGACACAACATTAAGCAGTACGAATTAAATGAAGGTTAATTTATTGTAATGAAAGAAGTTTCATGAATCGAGTAACAGAAGATGTACTATTTTGTTGGGTTGGGCAAACGATACTAGCGTTCAAACTGGCTCGACATTTCCCGATACGCCGCCACGTATGATAGAGTATCGAGTTCGTTCGAACTATCACGTGACATTTGACTCGCGCTGCGCGAGTACAACGGATATTCAAGAAACAACTTACCTGACACGATAATAAGCAATAGCTCTACTTAAAATCTGACAGTTTTACTAAACCCTGAAGAAAATAGCATTAATTCCTACCGCCGCAACTTTAAGATAAGTATTCTCATTTAGTACTGTATTAGAGTTGTGGATATATAAATATTTATGCTGATTGTTAAGTAAAGCTAACAGACAAAGACGAAAATATCATACAAGAAATGTTACTTAATTGAACCTGTATGATATTGTGTTTGTTATGAGAGGCGGTAACGATTCATAGGTTGCAAATGAGCAATTCAGTCCTCGTTCACTTATCAGAATAAGAGGTATAAACGTTACCGTGTTTTAACCAGTTCGGAAACAAGCCGTGAATATTAAGATGAAACAATCAAGAACATTGAACATTGATCAAAAATTAAATGCCGAACTGCCGGCCGGAGAGGTCGTGCGGTTCTAGGCACTACAGTCTGGAACCGCGTGACCGCTACGGTCGCAGGTTCGAATCCTGCCTCGGGCATGGATGTGTGTGATGTCCTTAGGTTAGTCAGATTTAAATAGTTCTAAGTTCTAGGTGACTGATGACCACAGTAGTTAAGTCCCATAGTGCTCAGAGCCATTTGAACCATTTTAAATGCCGAACTAATAAAATATATTGCATTAAAGTGATTGCTTTTTTTTATCTCGAGAGTGAATTACAACGACAGGATCCATCTTGGACACATTGCCGTCAGATGTCATTAGATCGCTGAACGAGTGAAAGTTCGAGAATAGACAGGATCGTGATTGCAGCCTTTTATTTATTTTTGTCGCTTCGCAAGACCTGAATCCAGAAAGTATTTCAGTGCGTGTTTCACAGTTGTTTTTATTATTAAAATCCATACTACATAGAAAGCTAAGACAGTCCGCTGCGATTGTAAGCCTACCACCAAAAGTCACCAGATTGTAGGCCGATCAGAAAGATCGAAGAGTGTACAGTATTTCCCAACCTGTGACCTGAACTGTTCGAACAGTTCGAGTCGTGTTCAGACACAGTCCTAGGTTATTTTGTTTCTTATTAGAGATTAAAAACATAACTTCTCTCGAAACCCCAATCCGCGAAACCAATGAAAACACGACAGCAAACAGCGTTATAAAGCTTAGGCTGTAGATGATATAGACCTCGAAAGACGTCATTAACTTGAAAACAATACCTCAGTCAACTGGCTACATGACCTTTATAGATAAGAGATTGGACGTAAATCTTGTAATCTGAACGTATTATTTCTAAATCATTTACATTGAGACTTTATTAATTCTATTCAGTATGTTAGTTCAGTTGGCTCAAAGTAATTATAATCAAAAATGGTGTCAGTTTACAAATAAACAATTATCAACTCAAGCATTAGTTTAACCTTAAAAAATATGACTGTGTATATAACATCATGAGACATTCATTTTAAAACTAAGAACAATTTTTATTTTGTTTGTACACAAGGTCCGTTTTTCTCTTTCGTATGAAGACCGTAAAATTTTTAAGTATATTTCAATACTTACACTTAGTTATTGTGGTTTGCAGTCCGAAGACTTGATGTGATGCAATCCCAATCTAGTCTATCCGGTGCTAGACTCTTTAACTCTGCATACCTACCGCAACCTAAATCCGTTTCAATCAATTTACTGTATTAAGGAATTAACCTCCGGTTCTTTAAACCGACACCTAGTCTATCCGGTGCTAGACTTTTTAACTCTGCATAACTACCGCAACCTAAATCCGTTTGAGCCCGTTTACTGTATTAAGGAATTAGCCTCAGGTTCTTTAAACTGACACCTAGTCTACTTGGTGCTCGACTCTTTAACTCTGCTTAACTACCGCAAGCTAAATCCGTTTGCGCCCGTTTACTGTATTAAGGAATTAGCCTCCCGTTCTTTAAACCGGCACCTTCTCGTGTTCCACTTGTGTCACAAATTTCATTTTTCGTCATTTAGGTTCAGTACTTTGACATTTGGTATTCGGTCGATCCATCTAATCTTCAACGTTCTCCCATAGTACCAAATTTCGAAAGACTCTGTTCTCTTTTTGCCGTAACTACTTGTCGGCCATGTTTTACCTTCGTAAGTGGCTGCATGACAGATATCTTCAGAAAAGATTTCCTAACGTCTAGATTTCTATTCATTGTTAACAGAGTCCTCTTCTTAAGGAATACTTTTCTTACTGTGCCTATTTGTTTTTTCGTAATGTCTCTACTTCGCCCATCATCAGTTGCTAAACATATCTTAGCGTCTCGTTTCCTAATCTAATTCTAACAGCATCACCCAATTTAATCCAACTAATTCCATTACAATTGTTTATTTTTGTCGATGTTCACCTTAGAACCTCTTTTCAAGACACTGTGCTTTCCACTGAGCTGCTCTTCCACTTCCTTTGCGGTCTCTAACAGAATTAAAATGTCATCAGGAAACCTCAAAGTATTAATTTCTTCTACTTAAACTTTAATTCTCGTCCAAATACTTCCTGTGTTTCCTTCAAACCTTGCAGTAGTTCAGATGAGTGTAAGATCTCTTCCACGCCTAATACATTCTTAACTGGTTCTCAAATCAGGTAGCGATGATTAAATAATGCTCTGTGGAAAATTCTACCAGGCGGCCTCCTCATTAACTCCTTTCGCCCAGCCCATATTAATCCACTATTTTACTTTCGCTTGCTTTTACTACAATGAAGTCCAGTCACCCATCACAATGAATTTCTCCTCTCATTTGACTACCTGAATAACTGCATTTACATCACCGTACATTCTTTGAATTCCTTCATCATCGCCGGAGATTGTGGGCTTATAAACTTATACTAATGCGGTGGGTTGGTTCAAATGGCTCTGAGCACTGTGGGACTCAACTGCTGAGGTCATTAGTCCCCTAGAACTTAGAACTAGTTAAACCTAACTAACCTAAGGACATCACAAACATCCGTGCCCGAGGCAGGATTCGAACCTGCGAACGTAGCGGTCTTGCGGTTCCAGACTGCAGCGCCTTTAACCGCACGGCCACTTCGGCCGGCAATGCGGTAGGTGTTGGCCTTGTGTCTGTCTTGGCTACGACACTGTACTTACTATGCTGTTCGTAGCAGATTAATCACATTCCTATTTTTTTTATTCTTAATCAGACTTTCTCCTGCATTACCCTGCTTTGGTGTTGTTTTGGTAAAACTGTACTCATCAGACCAGAAGTACTCTTCATCTTGCCACCGAATTTCATTAATTCTCATTATATCTAACTTAAACCTAACCATTCCCTTTTCTAAATTAAGTTTACCTAGCCCATTACGGGATCTAATGTTCCACGCTCCGACCAGTAGAATAGCAGTTTGGATTTTCCTTTAGACATCCCCCTGCGTTACCCCGCCCAAACATTCTTTCAGCTCGTTAACGCCTGCTTTAAGTAAGTGATCATCATTCACAGGTGGTGTGTGTGTGTGTGTGTGTGTGTGTGTGTGTGTGTGTGTGTGTGTGTGTGTGTGCCTGTGTGTGAATGTGTGCTTGACTAGTTTCCCAATAATACGTCAGAAAAGCTGACTTACTACACTTGCTAAATAGCTTACGACATGCTCAGTAAAAAATTAACGAAGCTCCAGTTATTCACTTCAGCAACTGTAACGCTACAGTACATACACCCCATGCCACGTGAACTTGATCAAACAGCCGAACTAAGCAGATGAAGATGCGCAGTTTGCCTCAGAAGTTAGAAACGTTAAGTAATATGAAGGGCTCGGATAAACTTGGACTCTGACATGACAGTTTCAGGTAAACCGGAAGTTATCTGAGTAACTGAAATTCAAACAGAGTAGGAGACGCCAATATGTATGATGTACGTGAAATGTCAATACTGCGAAGAAGTCAGTATGAATTCTTTGAAAATAGTTAAGTACTTAACAATAAAACGGATGAGTCTTTTATAAATGCTACAGAAACACTTAAGGAGTGATCGATTTGTTAAGTTTGCTTAATACGATGAGAGAAAAAGTGGTTACTGATATCCATCAGCCAGACAAAGCGTATGGAAAACAGAACTATGAAAGATGTAGCTGAGTGGTCAGCGCGACAGACTGTCAATCTTAGGACACGGGTTCGATTCCCGTTTGGAGATTTTCTCCGCTCAGGAAATGAGTGTTGTGTTGTCCTTGTTATCCCCATCGACGCGCAAGTCGCCAAAGTGGCGTCAAATCGAAAGACATGCACTCGACTAACGGTGTACCCGATGGAAGGCCCTATTCACACGATATTTAATTTTTTGGGGATAGTGTATCGCTATCTACGATGTATCGCCAGAGTAAAGTAGATACATAAATGTCGACAGTACGTCGAAAATATCAATATTTCCTATGCCGTTGAAATTTATACAAGAAACTGATGATGATTCAAGTGATCGAAAGTGATTCGAATTAAAAGTTTTTATTTTTGGAGAAGCTCATCGTCGTGATCGTGACATTCTTTAAATTTTGGTTCCTGCAACATAACTCGTTTCCGAAATGCTGAACCTTTCCATCATCCCATCTGCTCATAACGACCCCAAAATAGAGAACATCAACCACTGACCAAAATGCAATATGTGCAAAATACAAATATTCTTATGATTTCACACCCGTTGCCTGACGCGACTCATAAACATACTGTCACTTCACATTCTAACGCACATCCCCGGGTGCACAACAGAACAATTTAACACATCAGTCTGCTTTCAAAAAAGCCAATACAGAAGTAAAATAGATATTATCGGTGTTCTTATCAATCGCCGTCAGCTCACATACATCAGACGTTACATCAACATATCACGGGTCAACGGCGGCGTAAGATTCTTGTAGGTTCAAACCATCCACTATTTAAGAATATGAGGTGATGAGATAGATGTACCATGATGAGCGTTTTATGGCAACAAGACGGGCTTAGAGGAAGGTGCGTAAAATGGCCAGGGCAGAATTGCGTCTATTGCATATGTTTTTCCCTTAACAATGCTGCTTCCTGTCGAGAAATGGTAGAACTATTTCTAATATACACCATAATTGCTGTCAGAGAGTTTAACTGAAAGAGTTCGTTCAGTTATTTTTCTGTAAGAACTTCTCTGATTTTTAATCGTCTGATGTAAGGCAAGTCATTTATATTGTCCTTGTCACGTCACTCATACGTTGAACAACACCTTTTTTTAAATATCAGTGTTTAAACATCTTTAGGTTCACAGATGAAGTTCCTTGTTGTTTCGTTCTCTTTGATAGTTTCCACACGACGTCCGATGGGGAAAAATGGTCACACTACTCGTGGGAAGAAGTGACCACCTTCGCCAATTAGTTTTAACCTGTTTTCTCCCATGAACGGTACATTCTTCAACATTTCACGTGTGATATTAAGTCATCACTTCTAAATATTTTCACATACTACCATGCCTTGTCTTTGTGACGATTTTTAATCAATTAAACAACCATACAGTGGTCAAAATAAATTTTGCAAATTGCTTAATTGTCAATACTGGACATGATAGGAACCAAAACTGATTTTGTTCTCCCAGGTACAGTCATAATAGCCCGCATCTCGTGGTCGTGCGGTAGCGTTCTCGCTTCCCACGCCCGGGTTCCTGGGTTCGATTCCCGGCGGGGTCAGGGATTTACTCTGCCTCGTGATGGCTGGGTGTCATGTGATGTCCTTAGGTTAGTTAGGTTTAAGTAGTTCGAAGTTCTAGGGGACTGATGACCATAGATGTTAAGTCCCATAGTGCTCAGAGCCATTTGAACAGTCATAATAAAACAAAAATAAAGAAGATAAACACTCTTCCACTTGATCAAAAAATCAGAAAACCTTTTACAAAAGATGCCAATGCATGCTATCCAGATTCTTCTCATGACATTTTGCAGAACACATAGTTTATGAACCATTCGCCCCCCTCGTAATTGGAATCACTTTTGAATGCGGTTACGAGTACTCCTTACCAAGTTGTCTAGACAAGCCTGTAGGATTTTATCCTATTCCCACGAAGTGGCCTCTTGATGCCCTGTATGGTCTCTGGCGTGACAGGACGACTCCAAAATGCTCGTTTTAGCCTCGCCCATCAATTCTCAATGCAGCTGAGATTTCGAGAATATGGAGGGCATTCCATCCGACTCATTCTATACTCCAGTAGGAATGTACTTACAAGATTGTGACGATGTGGGCGTGTATTGTTATCCATCACCGTGAAACCTGCTCCAATATGTCCACCTGTTCACCAAAAGGAGCCACAATGCGTGCAAGGATGTCATTCCGATACTTCACACCAGTCATCCACCCATGCATTGACACAACGGGTGTCCTGCGGCCATACGTGATTCCACCTCAAAATATGACTGAACCGCCTTGATGAAGGTGTCGGTCTATGATATAATAGGGCTGTGAAAGTTATTCTTTGTCTCCTTGGCTCCACATACGAATACAAGTATTGTCCACGATGAAGACTGATACGGATCTCATCAGAGAAGAGTGCTGTGTCCCGATGCTACCTATTCTACAAAGAGTAGTTTCGCACCCATGCGACACAAGCCTCTCTCCAAACCTCATTTTGAGGAGGAGCCGTGAGAAGTCTTCTGGCACGTAAACCCTGGTGCTGGAACCGGTTTCGTATCGTTTGTATTGACATCTGTACTCCTGTATCTGCCTGAAACTCTCATCACAGGAGCGTAGCATTGTGTTGAGGGTTTCTGCTTGTCGTTTACGCCGATATCGGTCCTGCACAGAAACGTGTGTTGTGTTTCTTCCACGGCCACTTTTGTGACAATCCCCACATGATCCTATCACTAAAAACGTGTTCTAGAATCTAGAACGTTATTTTGATTAACAACAACATTTTCTACGACATCCAGCTATATCATTGCCTGCTCCATTAGAGTGACTGTACGGCGCCTCTGATCTTGCATAATTTTGGTCCAAACCACCCTGAATCAACACAACTCTCGTAACGACACACAAACCGATTACTGCAGTGTTTACAGGTGACATGGTTTACATTAACTGCACATACACTATGTGATCAAAAGTATTCGGACACTCCGAAAAATAAACGTTTTTCGTATTAGGTGCATTGTGCTGCCACCTACCACTAGGTACTCTATATCAGCGACCTCTGTAGTCATTAGACATCGTGAAAGGACAGAATGGGGCGCTCCGCAGAACTCATGTACTTCGAACGTGGTCAGGTGATTGATGTCACTTGTGTCATACGTCTGTACGCGAGATTTATTCACTCCCAAACATCCCTAGGACCGCTGTTTCCGATGTGATAGTGAAGTGAAAACGTGAAGGGGCACGTACAGCACAAAAGCAGACAGACTAGCCTCGTCTGTTGACTGACAGGGACCGCCACAGTTGAAGAGAGTGGTAATGTGTAATAGGCAGACATCTATCCAGACCATCACACAGGAATTCCAAACTGCATCAGGATCCACTACAGGTACTATGACAGTCACGCGGGTGGTGAGAAAACTTGGATTTCATAGTGGAGTGGCTGTTCAAAAGCCACATACGCCGGCAAATGCCAGACGACGCCTCGTTTGGTGTAAGGAGCGTAAACATTGGTTGATTGAACAGTGGAAAAACGTTGTGTGAAGTGACGAATCACGGTACTCAATGTGGCAATCCGATGGCAGGGTGTGGGTATGGCGAATGCCCTGTGAACGTCATCTGCCAGCGCGTGTAGTGCCAACAGTAAAATTCGGAGGCGGTGGTGTTATGGTGTGGTCGTATTTTTCATGGAGGGTGTTTGCACCCCTTGTTGTCTATCACAGCAAAGGCCTACACTGATATTTTAAACACCTTCTTGCTTCCCACTGTTGAAGAGCAATTCGGGTATGGCGATTGAATCTTTTAACACGATCAAGCTCCTGTTCATAATGCACGGCCTGTGGCGGAGTGCTTACACAACAATAACATCCCTGTAATGGACTGGCCTGCACAGAGTCCTGACCTGAGTCCTATCTAACACTTTTGGGATGTTTTGGATCGCCGACTTCGTGCCAGGTCTCACCGATCGACATCGAAACCTCTCCTCAGTGCAACACTCCGTGAAGAATGGGCTGCCATTCCCCAAGAAATATTCCAGCACCTGATTGAACGTATGCTTGCGAGAGTGGAAGCTGTCTTCAAGGCTAAGGGTGGGCCAACACCATATTGAATTCCAGAATTACTGATGGAGGGCGCCACGAACTAGTCATTTTCAGCCAGGTGTCCCCATACTTTTGATCAAATAGTGTACTACTCCATCACTGTATTAGAGGCATGGACCGTTTCCGCTAGAATTGCGTTACAAACAAATCAATGTGTTGATATCATAGCATATTTTAATACTAATGTTTTGGAAATATGCAACATTTATTTGACTACTGTATTTAAAACCTTCTCCGTTCTGTTGTGCACTGAGGTGACAAAAAGTCATTGGTTAGCGATATGCACATATACAGATGGCGGTAGTATCGCATCCACGGGGTATAAAAGGGCGTTGCATCGGTGGAGCTGTTATTTGTACTCAAGGTTTTCGACGTGATTATGGCCGCACGACAGAAGTTAAGAGACTTTGGACGCGAAATGTTAGTTTGAGCGCGAAGCATGAGACATTACATTTCGTAAATCAGTAACGAATTCGATATTCCGAGATCCACAGCGTCAAGAGTGCGCTGAGACTATCAAATTTCTGGAATTACCTCTCAGCTCGGCCAACACAGTGGCGGACGGCCGTCACTTAACGGGCGGGAGCAGTGGCGTTTGCGTAGAGTTGTCGGTGTTAACAGACAAGTAACACTCTGTGAAATAACGGCAGGAATCACTGTGAGACGCACGATTAATTCATCTGCTAGGACAGTGCATTGAAGTTTGGTCTTGATGGGCCGTGGCAGAAAACGAATGACGAGAGTGCCTTTGTTAACAGCACGGCAACAGCACGACATAATCTGCAGTGCCTCTCCTGGGTTCATGACAATATCAGTTGGACCATAGACGACTGGAAAACCGTGGCCTGGTCAGATGAGTTCCGATTTTAGTTGGTAATAACTGATAGTATGGTTCGAGTGTGGCGCAGACTCCACGAAGCTATGGATCCAAGTCGTCAAGATGGCAGTGTGCACGCTGGTGGCGATTCCATAACCGTGTGGTCTGTGTTTATATGAAACTCACTGGGTCCTCTGGTTTACTGAAAATGGTTGTATTCGGCTACTTGGAGTCCATTTGTAGCCATTCATGTACATCATGTTTCCAAACAACGATGGACTGAAACTTCCTGGCAGATTAAAACTGTGTGCCCGACCGAGACTCGAACTCAGGACCTTTGCCTTTCGCGGGCAAGTTTGTAGAGCACTTGTATGCGAAAGGCAAAGGTCCCGAGTTCGAGTCTCGGTCGGGCACACAGTTTTAATCTGCCAGGAAGTTTCATATCAGCGCACACTCCGCTGCAGAGTGAAAATCTCATTCTGGGAACGATGGACTTTTTATGGATGACAGTGCGCCATGTCACCGGCCCATAATTGTTCGCGTTTGGTTTGAAGAACATTCTGGACAATTCTAACAAATGATTTGGCCACCCAGTTAACATTTATCGGACGTAGTCGTGAGGCCTGTTCGTGCACAAAATCGTGCATCAGCAACATCTTCCCAATTATGGACGGCTATAAAGGAAGCATGGTTCAATATTTCTTCAGTGGGCTACCAACGACTTGTTGAGTCCATGCCACGTCGAGTTGCTGCACTACACCGGGAAAAAGGAGGTCCGATGCGATATTAGGAGGTATCCCATGACTTTTGTCACCTCAGTGAGTGTGATGTAGCACAAGAACAGATTGAAAACGGTCTGGTGTTGCCGCTTGGTATTGTTTGAGGTATTAGGGCATCAAGGTGCCTAGAAAATATGCCCGGAACTCAGAGCTACAAATGTGGAATCCTGTTACGATGAAAAATGGCACTGAGGCTATGAAGAATGACAGCATGTTTCCTTCTTCACCAGAAAAGCAATTTAGTGTTCTTCACAAGAGTTTTTCATGATACTGAGATGCAATGGATGGTAAAAGGATGATGGGAAGCTTATGGAGAGTGTCCAATAAAGAAGAAGCAATCCTTTATTACATTTATGAAATGGAAAATCGGTGTTGTCGATTTTCAGTGAATGAGATTAGGATTCCAAGTGTAAGAGAAGAACAAAATACCATATCTTTTTATGTCAACAACCTGTGCATAAACGTGGCCACGTTCGGGCTACATTACTCCCTTAGGAGGAGACCATCAGACCTGTTAATCACGGATTTTGGTGTGTCTTAGGTATGTTGTTCTGAGTACCTGGCTACAGGCTTTCCATACGACGGCCCTTGTTCCCCACAAAACTCGATGTTTACGTTATCCGTACCACCTTCACTTGTAAGTTAGTTATGTTTCGACCACGCGGAAGTAGCCAGCGGCTAAGGTTCCTGGCTGTTACGCTGGCGTTACCCGTTCAAATAGTGCCAGTGTACCTTTTTTTACAGTTGCATTGTACAGAATACAGTTCAGTAGTATATGTCATACAAAATTATTGAAAAATAGTCATTCACGCCGTAGTAAATTCATTAATAAATCGGTCACTACCGCCAACTTTATGAAAATGTGTATTTCGTTTGTTAGATCATAGAATCCTCTTAGTCGGTATCGCCTGCCCTGCTTCCTATGCTAGAACAGAGTTCCGTATGGTATTTGTAGTAGAAGTACAACACACCAGAAAATCATAGAGCACTATGCACATTTACTGAAAGTCCTTGCTTTGTAGCCGACCGGAGTGGCCGAGCGGTTCTAGGCGCTACAGTCTGGAACCGTGCGACCGCTACGGTCGCAGGTTCGAATCCTGCCTCGGGCATGGATGTGTGTGATGTCCTTAGGTTAGTTAGATTTAAGTAGTTCGAAGTTCTAGGGGACTGATGACCTCAGAAGTTAAGTCCCATAGTGCTCAGAGCCATTTTTTTTTTAACCTGCTTTGTAGGAACACGGAATTTTAAGAAGAGAAACTGGAGAACACAGTTCGTTTTAATTCAAAATGATTGTTATTTCTTCGATTAATTTCGATACGAACCACGCGTAATTGATCATTTCTGTGTAATTATGTGCACTTAATCTAGGCAGAATTAAAGTACGCACTTTTCTAAAATCTTAGCTCGAAACCGTTTTTCTGTTAGTCCTTACAAAGTCGATCATCACTGCTTTCTTCCCTAGCGTAGGTCTTCACTTGTAGTTCTCCCTGCAGTCCTGTCGTTTGCTGCCCTCTTCGTTTTCTCATGACTTTTTTTCCTAGCCCTGTACTATCCACCATCTGGCATGTTCTGCTTGTTCTTCTTCTTCTTCTTGTTCTTTCTTTCACTGTTAATTCAATAGCGTCCGTCAGTAAACAAAACCTTATCATTCAGTTTCCAAGCCAGTTGTGTTTCCTCTACCCGATTACCTTTAAAACTTCTCTCTCTTTCCGCTTCTCTTAACATCCTCTAATTTCTCACTTTGCCTAGCCATTTTATCGCTTCCATCCTCCTATAAATCCACATGTGAAATGCTTCTATTCTTCTTTTTTCGTCTGCTCTCAGTGTCCATACCTCAGCTACGTATAACGCCACGCTTCTTATGCAGCTTTCGTCAGCCTCTTCCTCAGGTCCTTGTCGATGCACCCACACAGAAGCCTCCTCCTCTTATTAAATACCTCCTTGGCAATTGCTGTACTTGTTTTCACCTCCTTATTACATCTCATGTCGTCCGTAATAATGTTTCGCAGATATTTGAAAGCACTAACTTGTTCTATATCTTCCTGTACTAGCTTCATTATTGTTTTTACTTTTCTTCCTTTTGTCACCGTACATTCTGGCTTTTTCTTATTAAATCTCATTCAGAATGCATCACAGGTCTTATTTCATTCAGTTAACATTTCAGTCATTGTTCTTTAGCTGTCTGCTCTACAACATCCGTAAATCGAATACATTTTATCGACCTGTTGTTCGACATATTTTTGAATAACATGTTCCAAATATATTTTAAACAGTATTGGTGAAAGAACGCAGTCTTGACTCACACCCCGTCCAACCAGCAAGTTTGGAGCGTTTTGATTTTTTTTTTTTGTGAAAAATTTAACCTGCCTGAAAAATAAACATCACAGGATTGTCAGGGTCAGATAATTTTTATTGGCCAGGTGCATTCTTTTCTCTCACAAACAAGGATACGGTCGTAAAGTGCCTAACCAATCTGTCCTCCCCACGAATCACGTGAACGTTGTCCAAATTTTTTCAGCTTTATCTGAGAACCACAAACGGAATACACATGTGAAGAAAGATTGGGCTATGATTCACTTATTAATAAAATTACAATTGCGAAAATGAAGAATGTTGCATAATATTTACTGTTTAGTAATATTCTGTACGTTTAATTTGAAGGAAAAGAAAGTACACGGACAGGTTTTGAACCGGTTCCCCCAGCATGACAGCTACTGCGCTACTCCGGCGTGGTTAAAATGTGTTTAACGTTAGAAATATAGAGGTACGTGTAAAACATTAATATCTATTTTCACGGAGACTAGGGGCCGTCGCATGAAAAGCAGCTAGCAGGTAGCACAGGTTCCTCTACATAAGACTCGTCAAAATCCATGCGTAACAGGTCTGATGGTACCCTTGTTATGTACACTGGTGTCCAAAAGTAAAGCAACAAACCGATGATTCCCCGTCTGTGTCTAATTCACAACAGAATCATACAAATTGTCAACCACATGCCCGTACGATCGTGTTCTGCACGGAAGATGGCGTTCCGTTCAACGGACAACCATTCCAACGACGACGTCAGGGCACCTATGAAACGAGGTAATGATTGCCGGATAGCCCCACATCCACAATCGCTATGTTCGCAGTCACACGGTGCAGTATGGCGCAGAGAAGATGCCTACCAGACTCTCTGCGAAGGAGGGCCTAGAAAAAAAGGAAGCTGGGCAATCGAAAAGTGATGAGACCCGATGGCTGAATGTGAATCGTTCTGTTAATTCTCGAATGTGGTGACAGTTTATAGAGACCGAAACTGTGTCCCGAAGACCAAAGACAGACCGACCACGTGTTACTTCAAAAGAGAGGACCGTTATTTGGCTGTAATAGCATGACAGTACTGCACGGCATCTGGCATCTGACCTCGCAGCATCCCCTCGACGTGTTGTATCGAGGCCAACGGTGTAGAGCAAAATGGTTCAAATGGCTCTGAGCACTATGAGACTCAACTGCTGTGCTCATAAGTCCCCTAGAACTTAGAACTACTTAAGCCTAACTAACCTAAGGACATCACACACATCCATGCCCGAGGAAGGATTCGAACCTGCGACCGCAGCGGTCGTGCGGTTCCGGTGTAGAGCAGGATTGATTTGAAAGTAATAGAAGCCAGTACGTTGTCCTCGATGGTGAATGTTCATCGGAGGTGAGGGTATCATCTGGAGTGCCCCAGGGAAGTATGGTAGATCCGCTGTTGTTTTCCATATACATAAATGATCTTTTGGATACGGTGGATAGCAATGTGCGGTTGTTTGCTGATGGTGCTGTGGTGTACGGGAAGGTGTCGTCGTTGAGTGACTGTAGGAGGATACAAGATGACATGGACAGGATTTGTGATTGGTGTAAAGAATGGCAGCTAACTCTAAATACAGATAAATGTAAATTAATGCAGATGAATAGGAAAAAGAATCCCGTAATGTTTGAATACTCCATTAGTAGTGTAGCCCATTGACACAATCACGTCGATTAAATATTTGGGCGTAACATTTCAGAGTGATATGAAGTGGGACAAGCATGTAATGGCAGTTGTGGGGAAGGCGGATAGTCGTCTTCCGTTCATTGGTGGAATTTTGGGAAGATGTGGTTCATCTGTAAAGGAGACCTCTTATAAAACACTAATACGACCTATTCTTGAGTACTGCTCGAGCGTTTGGGATCCCTATCAGGTCGGATTGAGGGAGGACATAGAAGCAACTCAGAGGCGGGCTGCTAGATTTGTTACTGGTAGGTTTGATCATCACGCGAGTGTTACGGAAATGCTTCAGGAACTCGGGTGGGAGTCTCTGGAGGAAAGGAGGCGTTCTTTTCGTAAATCGCTACTGAGGAAATTTAGAGAACAAGCATTTGAGGCAAACTGCAGTACAATTTTACTGCCGCCAACTTATATTTCGCGGAAAGACCATAAAGATAAGATAAGAAAGATTAGGGCTCGTACAGAGGCATATAGGCAGTCATTTTTCCCTCGTTCTGTTTGGGAGTGGAACAGGGAGAGAAGATGCTAGTTGTGTTACGAGGTACCCTCCGCCACGCACCGTATGGTGGATTGCGGAGTATGTATGTAGATGTAGATGTAGAGTGGCCTTTATTATCCGAGACATGCTGTATTTCTACCTCTGACGTTTCTTCACAGAAGGGAACGCCTAGATTGGACTCAACAAGCCACCGTGACAATCGAACAGTGCGCCAGTGTTGTTTTCACAAATGAGTCCCGATCTAGTCTGCAGAGTGATTCTGGACGGATTCGCATCTGGAGGGAAGGTGGAACACGATTTCAGGATCCACACATTGTGGAAAGAGGATCCCTAATGGTGCGAGATGGGATTGTGTTTACCACTCTAACCCCTCTTAATGAAACTGTACTGGTGAATCGGCAAGGTGTAACTGCTGTCAGCTACCGTGGAGAGATCTAGGGACCTCATTTGCGGCTGTTGCGAGTTGCTGTGGGCGCAGACTTCGTGTTAATGGACGATAATGCTCGACCTCATAGAGCACCGGTGGTTGATGTTTTCTTGGAAGCGGAAGACATTGCACGCATAGCGTGGCCTGATCGTTCTGCCGATTTGAATCCATTAGAGCAAAACTGGGGTGCACTAGGGAGACGGCCTGCATCACGTCAGCATCCACCGACCACTCTCAAAGTCTGCGAGCAGCTCTGCAAGATGAATGGGTGTTACTGCCTCATTATGAGACTGAAGACATCATTCGCAGGATGCCACGTCGTTGTCAGGCCTTTCTTGGTGCCAGAGATGGTCACACACCATAGTGAACCAATTGTTGCGCACAGATCCGTTAAGTTGGAAAAACGAAAAACATTTTTGTGTACCGTTATGCATGTTGCAGTTGTTTTCGTTCTGTATTCTTTAAATCGTTTCTACTTTACTAACACTTGTTTTTACTCTTTTGCTGCAAAATAAACGCAACCTTACAAAATTTACTTTTGTAGCTTTAATTTTGGACACCAAAGTGGGTGCTATGTAAGCCTTCAGAAAAATGCATGTAATTCCTATACATTACTTTCTTTGGCACTTAAAAATATTTGGTTGATGCTGTGTAATATATAGATTCACGGTGTGTAAACGGCGAACTTCTATCAATAACAATGGTTTGGTGGAAATTCAGTTTGAATTAGAGTGACCTCTTTACTCCGACTTCCCCTATAACAGAGGTGGGTAAATAGCGGCCCGCCAAGACAAACAGAAAAATCAGCGTTGAACCGGGACTTCCCTTCCATGCGCGACCGAGGATTTCCACTAGGATGGCCACATCATTACGCATGCGCACTGCGCATTGTAGATACGAATCGCATAAAGAAAGTTGACACTTTGCACGCTGAGTGATGGGAGCGACCACAAATGCATTTTCGATTTACTTATTGACATGCAGTCACATCACACAGTGAAAGATACACTTCATGCTTTTACAAATCTTCGTCTGCTGCAAAATTTGAATGTGTAAAGAAGTCTGCTAGGAAAACGTTCTCTATATTTGGGCCTTCATATAAAGAACAACAGTAAACATAGGCCCCTTGATGATCTTTTTTCCTTTTTTGTTTGTTTAAAACACGCTGAAACGTCCCCTTGGAAAAATGAAACATCCCCATAGAAAAATTTATGAATTACTGTGCTGGGAAACCCCTTACGTTACTTGATTTTCAAACAGCTGAGCAAAACTGAACGTACTCACACATTACTCTCTTTACTTATTCTGATCATCACTAAACTGACACACAATATTTTTAGCGCAACGCAATCTGACTTTCAACAATCCCTACAAAAGAATGGCCCTGACTAACAATAACCTATACCTTTCATGAATCACTTACATCACAAAAATCTTCGTTACTCGAACTACTGCAATACAGCGAGCGCCAATACTGCCAGCTAAATAAAAGATTCTAACTACTGAAGGCACTAACTACTGACAGGCGTAGTCAGCAAATGAAAGATTTTGATAGAGAACAAACAATGTTTCCAGAATGAGATTTTCAATCTGCAGCGGAGTGTGCGCTGATATGAAACTTCCTGGCAGATTAAAACATATCAACTCCGCTGTACCGGTCCCAAGCCCGGGGCCTCATTATGCAAGTGATGAGGAAGGAGGAGGGGGAGGAGTAACAACCTCGTTTAAAAAACCAGAGTTCACCTGGCCCGGGTGATAGTACTCTGTCAGGGCCCCTTTGCTAGGGTTACAACGAAGACCTCAACGGTAGTGAAGGCGGAGAGAACGAATATCGGTACGGTGGAACTAGCGGAAGAGGCACATAATACAATAAATCCACCTTGCGTCTGACTCGTAACAAGCGGCACTGTGGTCGGCGTCTGTTCACCAGAGGTGCGGCCGTAATACAAATTCTGGAACTAACCACTCCAGTCTTAACCACTGAGCTTTTCTGAGCTCAACCCTTTGATTCTAAGTACTATTATGGAGCGTTTTAGTAATTACAAAATTACCCCAGGTGGTAACAAATCCTCCGCCATCAGTGGCGCAACTAGTCTATCGGATTCTGGGGAGACTAGGCTGAAACGCTATATCCCAAACCAGAGGAAATCGAAGTCTTTTGACCGACTCATGCCCAAGGTCGAAACATTTTTTGGAACTATCAATATTAACTCTCTCTTGACACCAGGAAAACTCTATAAATTAGGAGACACACTAAAAGAACAAAATATCAAAATTTAGCCCTGCAAGAAACAAGGTTGCCTGATGAGAATACCATGGATTTTGGAAACTACCGATTGTTTAAAAGTAAAACAGACAAAAGAATTCTTAAAAACACTCCGCATCTGGGTGTTGCATTCGCAATTTCGCAAGACATTCTTGGCTCCGTAATCGAAGTAAACCCAGTAAACAACAGACTAATGACAATTTCCATGAAATGTGCAAATAAAATGTACTGTTTAATTAACGCACACATGCCTATCAACCAGGAGAATAAAACAAATCCAGAAAAAGTAAATAAGTCATGGGAAGTGTTAGAGAATACAGTCTCCAAAATTCCTCAAAATTATGTAAAGATTTTAATGGGTGATTTTAATGCACAGTTAGGGAAAGAGAGAAAATTTAGAAAAACGGTCGGTGAATTCCCTGCACATAAATGGACCAATCAAAATGGAAAGAGGCTGGTAGAATTTTGCAGAAATTTCAATCTCAAAATTATGTCAAGTCATTTTAAGAAAAAACCTTCAAAACAAAAGACATGGCGATCACCTAACAAGGACATAGGTGAATTCCAAATTGACCATATTGCAATCTCGTATCCATGTCACAAAGAAATTTTAAATGTTCAAGTTCGTAAAGGCACCAATATTGACTCAGACCATTACTTAACCCATGTGAAACTAAAGCTAAAACCCCAAAATTTCAACAAAAGGACACCATTAATCCCCAAATTTGACACCAGTAAAATCCAACCATCATTATTAGCAGACGAATTTGACAAAACAAGTGCACAAAATTGGGAACAACTCAAACACAAGATTATCAAAACAGCTCAAGATCAAATTCCTTTACGAAAACACAAGAAACATGCTTGGTGGAATGAAAACTGTGATCATGCAATCAAAGCCAGACAAGAGACATTTAAAGCATGGAATAGCAACAAGACAGAAGACACATATGATACATTCCTGACAACTAGAAAAGACACTTCAAAACTAATTAGACAAACAAAAAGACAATATGAGAATAGTCAACTCTTAGAAATTGAAGAAGATTTTCAGAAATACAATACCAGAAATTTTTATAAAACTTTTAAAACCAAAATAAAGGGGTACCAACCCCAGAATCTTTGCTTCAAGAAGGAAAATGGACAGTTGGCTCTTAACAACCAAGAAAATTGCAAAGAACTTTCTAAATATTTTAAGAATCTTCTAAATTGCCCCGAGCCCACAGAAAGATTTCCACCAAAAATTCCCCAACAATGCAATCCAGTTTCACTTGCACCAAATGAAGAGGAAATCATTAAAGAAATTCATAGGTTGAAAAACAACAAAGCATCTGGTGAAGATGGAATTGTTGCAGAACTTTTAAAGGCAGCTGGTCCAAAAACCGTTAAAGAAATTACTTCAATCATGCAAAACATTTGGCAAACTGAAAAAATTCCTGATGAATGGAAAACCGCCTTGATTCACCCACTTCATAAGAAGGGAGACAAAACTGATGTTAATAATTACAGAGGAATTTCTCTTCTTCCAGTCACATACAAAATCCTCTCTCAATGTCTTCTGAACCGAGCACAACAACAACTTGAATGGAAAATTGGCGAATATCAAGCAGGTTTCAGGCCAAATAGATCTTGCCCAGAACAGATTTTAGTCCTCAAACTAATTCTCAGACATCAAAAAATTTACAATAAAAAACTAGTTTGTACCTTTGTAGATTTTAGAAAGGCTTATGACTCAGTGGATCGTGAATCTCTTTTCCAAATTGTGAAAGAACAAGGCCTGGATCCTAAAACCACGGCAATTATCAGAGACACGCTAACTGGTACAAAATCAAAAGTAAAGTTCAGAGGAGAAATTTCAGAATCCTTTGAAATAAAAACAGGCGTGAGGCAAGGTGATGGACTCTCTCCGTTGCTATTTAACTGCGTTCTAGAAAAAGTAATACAAGAGTGGCGCGAACGAAAATTGGAGTTCAAAATTGACCAACCAGTGAAATTAGGACGAACAAATATTCGAATAGACTGTTTGGCCTTTGCAGACGACTTGGTTATTCTAACGCAGGACATCCAAATTGCTCAGAAACAAATAGAAATTCTTAAAGAAACAGCAGAAAGAGTAGGTCTCCAAATCTCATTTGAAAAAACACAGTATATGACTAGCAACAAACTGGCACCCAAACTTTTGGAAACTAAGTATGGAAAAATCAAAAGAGTTTCGCAATTCAAATATTTAGGTGAAACAATCTCAGAGACTGGTCTAGAAAAAATTGGAAATGAAATTCGTTGTCAAAAGATGGAGACAGCTTTTAGACTTACAAAAGACATCTACAACAAAAAATGTCTCTCGAGGTACTCTAAATTGAGACATTACAACACGGTCATAAAACCAGAGTGCCTTTATGGGGCTGAAACGCTAATTTTAAACAGAAAAAAGGACATTCAAGAAATCCAAAAAAGAGAAAGAAAAGTAATCAGAAAAATTCTAGGTCCAAAATATACTGAAGAAGGAACATACAGGCTAAGAGCAAATAGTGAAATTCAACAATACACCAGCATATATTCGGATATGAAAAAACGCAGATTAAAATTTTATGGGCATATTAAAAGAATGGATGCTACCAGACTAACTAAACAAGTAGTGGAATTCTACGAAAATCGAAGTAAAGCTAAATTTGAGACAATAAAATGGATTGCTGCTATAAAAGAGGACATGAAAGAGGCAGATATAAAACAAGAAGAAATTCAAGACAGAAAATTATTTAGGCAAAAAATTCATGACTGGGTAGTTGGTCAAACTGAAAAACCAAAGAAAACTGGAACCACATGGTCTGATGAAAGGAAAAGAGCACATTCCGAGAGAATGAAAACAATTTGGGCAGAGAGAAAGTCTAAAAGAAAATAACTGAATGCCCCGTGATTGTACTTCGCGTGGTCCAGTAGGGCCCAAACGTGAATAATAATAATATATATATATCAGTTCATGACATCCAGTCTTACAAATTTACTGTCTCTGATGGACACATGTCCAGATCATCCGCTCTCAAAACTCCGCCATCTCTCTCCCCACATCCACCACTGCTGGCGGCTCACCTCCAACTGAACAACGCTACGCGCTGTTCACATCCAGCTGCCCAACACTACTATAGCCAACAACAATGCAAACCAGCCACAGACTGCACACAGCACAGCCAGTGATTTTCATACAGAGCGCTACGTGGCGTTACTAATAAAAAAAAAAAAAACGAGCGAGGTGGCGCAGTAGTTAGACACTGGACTCGCATTCGGGAGGACGACAGTTCAATCCCGCGTCCAGCCATCCTGATTTAGGTTTTCCGTGATTTCCCTAAATCGCTCCAGGTAAATGCCGGGATGGTTCCTTTCAAAGGGCACGGCCGACTTCCTTCCCCGTCCTTCCCTAATCCTATGAGACCGATGACCTCGCTGTCTGGTCTCCTTCCCCAAACCAACCAACCAACCAAAAAAAAAAAACCTAAACAGCCTACTTACAACGCTCCATTACACAGTATTTGTAATACTAGAGGTATGTATTTTGTGTGCGTGTAGTGTAATGTTTCTGTTGTATGGCTGAATGACGAGAGAAGGGAGAGGGTGAAAGCCGGTGTCGGCACACAGCCGACTCCTCGCGAATAGCACAAAGGCGGCAGCCAAGCTTAACGTCCCCATCGGACGCCTGAACACCATCAACAGTGTAGCATAACCTCATTTCGTGAGACATAGCCAGGAGATCTCGTATTTAAACCAGGATGTTGAGGTGAAGCCTGGTAATCAGGAACTTTACGCCCCTTGTCGGCCAAACACGGGCCGTGAAATTGTTCCCACCAATAGAATTCAAACCGGTTTATCTGCGGGTCGAGCGCTGTCAAGCGCCACTGCAAAAGTTGCGTTAGCGACCTCGGCCACGGAGGGGGGTTCTTGATGTTTTTTGTCACACATTAGCTTTTAGGTAGTTTCGAGAATCTCAGCTGATAGGATAGACTTTTCTCAGTAAATTGATTCTAAAAGTATATTCCCTTGCAAAAAAATGGTTCAGATGGTCCTGAGCACTATGGGATTTAAAGTCTGAGGTCATCAGTCCCCTAGAACTTAGAACTACCTAAACCTAACCAACCTAAGGACATCACACACATCCATGCCCGAGGCAGGATTCGTACCTGAGGCCGTAGCGGTCGCGCGGTTCCGGCCTGAAGCGCCTAGAACCGCTCGGCCATTCCGGCCGGCTCAAAATAGCACAATAAATAATTTATTTAATTTATGTTTACTGGTTTTTACGGTAAAATTTACACCTTATCTGTAATGCAACGTTAACTAATGAATGCAGTCATTTTAAAAGGTGCGGCCCTTCATTGACGTCTGCTTCCATAATGATGCCTCGAGCCAAAATAATTGCCCACCCCTCCCTATATCATGGGGAAAGGGTGTTACAATGTCAACACATCCCGCATCAAGGCTGGAGTCGAGCGTTACAGCCTTAAAGCCGTCGGCACACGGACCGTGCATCCGAACGTTGAGCGTTGGCCGTGCCGAGTTTCTGACGTCATAGCGTGGAGAATAGCACGTTCGGGAGTCTTTCCGAACGTGCAGAGCAATATCTGGCATGTCAGGTATTCTGAGCGTGCCTCTGAGCGTTGACCAATGAGATGGCACAACCCCACCTACGTCACACGCACGCTGTCTCCTTTCGGTACACAGGCGCCATATTGCCATTCATTTCAAGCATATACGTATATATGCCGTTTCTGAGCACCAGCAAACGGAGAATCACTGGAAAACCCGTTGTTAGCTGTGTGATTCGTTCCAATAAAATAATGAGGAATATCATTTTCGTGGCAGAAGAATTATTGTAACTTTCGTATTATGAGAGTAGGCTATTTGAAGGCAGCGACACACTGAAGGTCCACCCAAAACGCAGTGTTCTTGGTACAATTTGTTATAGTTAAACTTCAATTAGTAACATATGTACGATTAAGGTTTTCAGCAAGGGGGAAGATACTATTGTTAGACAAAGATGTGTAGTTGATAGTGTAGCGTAATGACTAGCGTCACTGTTCGCTGGTGCGATATGCGTTGGGGCGGTGATTCGCGTTTTGCCACTACCGAGTTTTTTTTCCTAACATTCGTGCTTTTATTAGGTTCTGGTACTTTATTATTAGTTTAATATAAGTATATAATATAATATTTGAGGTTATGCAAATATAAGTTCACCTTTTTTGAGGGGTGACTGTTCGATTGGCTTAATACACAGGACAGCTACTTGTATAAAGATATTTTGCTCCTTTTTCTTTTACGCTTCGTAATTCACATGTTGCAACGATTCTGCTACTGGGTAGGAACAGTGATCGAGTAAGACTGACCTTGGGGTTTTATTAAAATGTGGGAATGATGAAATAATGTTTATTTTATGCGGAGGAGTATTCCAAATTTGTACAGCACTGTTTGTAGTGGAACTTTTATTAGCCTGTGTCCTCACTGATTGGACATGTTACTTTCCTTTTCGTGGACGATGGAGGAAATGTCCGTTTTAATAGAGCTAACGTGGGAATTTTACGCGCGCCCCTTGAGTAAACAGTGTGATTTACGAACTAGAAACATCCCTCAACTGCCGCTGCAGCGCGTTGCGATCGCGTATGCCACGTTGGGGAACCAAGTACCGTATGCACATGTCCCTTCGTTCCTGAGCGTTCAGCAGCACGTTGAATTTGGCACGCTCAACGTTAACGTTCGGCAGCACGGTCCGTGTGCCGACGGCTTAACGCACACACACACACACACCATTGCTACAGCACACGACGCAGTGTGTCAGATGTAGAGCGATGAGTGTGTTGTGGTCCGCAGGACAGGCGTGCGAGATGGGGGAGAACGCGGACAGGCAGAGCATCGTGAGCGTGCCGTCCCGCCGCGGCAGCGCCATAAGCCAGCGCAGCATGCGCAGCGCACACACGCAGCTGCTGATGATGCCCACCGAGATGCGCGCCGTCGCCCTGCTGGGGCCCAGCTTCGTGCCCGAGAGCGTCGCCGCCGAGGAGCTGGAGGACTGCATCCAGAAGCTGCGAGAGGCCAACTACGTGCGCCAGCTCGAGAACCAGGCGCTCAGGGAGTACCTGATGCGCCGCAGGCCCGCGGAGGTGCGCAACGTTGAGGAGAAGTACGGTACGTGCCGTGCTGGCCGTTGTCACGAACATGAGTCGTACAGCACCTGATATCACGCTTTGTTCTTACATGTAAGAGGGTCACTCCAAAAGAAATGCACAATATTTTTCTTAAATCCATCTTTTATTCTACATGTTTGAAAGTTTTACGGTGTGTAGATACATCCTTTAGGAACAATATTTCATTTCTCCACATAATTTCCATCCGTCTCAACCGCCTTAAGCCATCTTGGAACCTCACCTGTATACCCGCACGGTAAAATTCTGGACCAACCTGTTGGAGCCACTGTTTGGCAGCGTGCACAAGGGAGTCATCATCTTCAAACCTTGTTCCACGAAGAGAGTCTTTCAGTTTCCAAAAGAGATGATACTAACATGGAGCCAGGTCAGGACTGTAAGGCGGATGTTTCAGTGTTGTCCATCCGAGTTTTGTGATCGCTTCTATGGTTTTTTGACTGACATGTGGCCGTGCATTGTCGTGCAACAGCAAAACATCCTGCTTTTGGCCATGTGGTCGAACACGAATCAGTCGAGTTTCAAGTTTCTTCAGTGTCATCACATATGCATCAGAATTTATGGTGGTTCCACTTGGCATGATGTCCACAAGCAAGAGTCCTTCGGAATCTAAAAAAAACCGTAGCCATAACTTTTCCAGCAGAAGGTGTGGTTTTGAGTTTTTTTCTTGGGTGCGTTTGCATGATGGCACTCCATTGATTGTCTCTTCGTCTCTGGTGAAAAATGATGGATCCATGTTTCATCACCTGTTACAATTCTTCCAAGAAATTCATCTCCACCATTCTCGTACTGTTCCAAAAGTTCGATGCATACCGTTTTCCTTGTTTCTTTGTGAGCCACTGTCAACATCCTGGGAACCCACCTGGCACAAACATTTTTTAACGCCAACACTCTCAGTATTCTGCAAATACTTCCTTCCCCTATCAGAACGTAGCGTGACAATTCGTTCACTGTGATGCGTTTGTCAGCAGTCACCAATTCGTTAACTCTCTGCACATTGTCTGGAATGTGTGCAGTTCGAGGCGTGCCGCTGTGAGGACAATCCTCAATATTGCCATGCCAGCTTTCATCACGTAACCTGCTTGCCCACCGACTAACTGTACCGCGATTGACAGCAGCATCTCCATACACCTTTTTTTAACATCTTGTGGATGTTTCCCACTGTCTCGTATTCACAGCACAGGAATTCCATGACAGCACGACAAGTGTAGCAGCCATCTTGAAGACATGCTGTGACGGCGCCACTCGCGGGAACAGATTGAACTAAGTTTTAAAACAAGAGGGAAGGATGAATCTACACACTGTAAAACTTTCACACATGCAGCATGAAAACTATATTTTTACAAAAACAGTGTGCATTTCTTTTGGAGTGACCCTCGTATTTTAGTATACTCTGTACAAAAATGGAAACTGGAAACAGAGCACTGTGTGGTGTTCACGTGGCTATAGTATACGAGAAGAAGGGGAGATAGGTCGCAAAGTTGCAGTGTGCACCGTTGCCGTGCTCTTCCTCTTCAATGATACTACACTGTTCCAGAGATCTTATCGAGTCGCGAACACCTACGACGTATACAGGGTGAGTCACCTAACGTTATCGCTGGATATATTTCGTAAACCACATCAAATACTGACGAACCGTTTCCACAGACCGAACGTGAGGAGAGTGGCTAGTGTAATTGGTTAATACAAACCATACAAAAATGCACGGAAGTATGTTTTTTAACACAAACCTACGTTTTTTTTAAATGGAACCTCGTTAGTTTTGTTAGCACATCTGAACATATAAACAAATACGTAATCAGTGCCGTTTGTTGCATTGTAAAATGTTAATTACATCCGGAGATACTGTAACCTAAAGTTGACGCTTGAGTACCACTCCTCCGCTGTTCGATCGTGTGTATCGGAGAGCACCGAATTACGTAGGGATCCAAAGGGAACGGTGATGGACCTTAGGTACAGAAGAGACTGGAACAGGACATTACGTCCACATGCTAACACCTTTTTATTGGTCTTTTTCACTGACGCACATGTACATTACCATGAGGGGTGAGGTACACGTACACACGTGGTTTCCGTTTTCAATTACGGAGTGGAATAGAGTGTGTCCCGACATGTCAGGCCAATAGATGTTCAATGTGGTGGCCATCATTTGCTGCACACAATTGCAATCTCTAGCGTAATGAATGTCGTACACGCCGCAGTACATCTGGTGTAATGTCTCCGCAGGCTGCCACAATACGTTGTTTCATATCCTTTGGGGTTGTAGCCACATCACGGTACACATTCTCCTATAACGTACCCCACAGAAACAAGTCCAGAGGTGTAAGGTCAGGAGAACGGGCTGGCCAATTTATACGTCCTCCACGTCCTATGAAACGCCCGTCGAACATCCTGTGAAGGGTCAGTCTAGTGTTAATTGCGGAATGTGCAGGTGCACCATCATGCTGATACCACATACGTCAACGTGTTTCCAGTGGGACATTTTCGAGCAACGTTGGCAGATCATTCTCTAGAAACGCGATGTTGCAGCTGTTTGGGCCCCTGCAATGAAGTGTTTGTTACAACACGCAACTGAACGTCGTAGGTTTCAAGCGTCAACCTTAGGTTACAATATCTCCGGATGTAATTAACATTTTACAATGCAACAAACGGCACTGATTACGTATTTGTTTATATGTTCAGATGTGCTAGCAAAACTAACGTGGTTCCATTTTAAAAAAACGTAGGTTTGTGTTAAAAAACATACTTCCGTGCATTTTTGTATGGTTTGTATTAAACAATTACACTAGCCACTCTCCTCACGTTCGGTCTGTGGAAACGGTTCGTCAGTATTTGATGTGGTTTACGAAATACACTCCTGGAAATGGAAAAAAGAACACATTGACACCGGCGTGTCAGACCCACCATACTTGCTCCGGACACTGCGAGAGGGCTGTACAAGCAATGATCATACGCACGGCACAGCGGACACACCAGGAACCGCGGTGTTGGCCGTCGAATAGCGCTAGCTGCGCAGCATTTGTGCACCGCCACCGTCAGTGTCAGCCAGTTTGCCGTGGCATACGGAGCTCCATCGCAGTCTTTAACACTGGTAGCATGCCGCGACAGCGTGGACGTGAACCGTATGTGCAGTTGACGGACTTTGAACGAGGGCGTATACTGGGCATGCGGGAGGCCGGGTGGACGTACCGCCGAATTGCTCAACACGTGGGGCGTGAGGTCTCCACAGTACATCGATGTTGTCGCCAGTGGTCGGCGGAAGGTGCACGTGCCCGCCGACCTGGGACCGGACCGCAGCGACGCACGGATGCACGCCAAGACCGTAGGATCCTACGCAGTGCCGTAGGGGACCGCACCGCCACTTCCCAGCAAATTAGGGACACTGTTGCTCCTGGGGTATCGGCGAGGACCATTCGCAACCGTCTCCATGAACCTGGGCTACGGTCCCGCACACCGTTAGGCCGTCTTCCGCTCACGCCCCAACATCGTGCAGCCCGCCTGCAGTGGTGTCGCGACAGGCGTGAATGGAGGGACGAATGGAGACGTGTCGTCTTCAGCGATGAGAGTCGCTTCTGCCTTGGTGCCAATGATGGTCGTATGCGTGTTTGGCGCCGTGCAGGTGAGCGCCACAATCAGGACTGCATACGACCGAGGCACACAGGGCCAACACCCGGCATGATGGTGTGGGGAGCGATCTCCTACACTGGCCGTACACCACTGGTGATCGTCGAGGGGACACTGAATAGTGCACGGTACATCCAAACCGTCATCGAACCCATCGTTCTACCATTCCTAGACCGGCAAGGGAACTTGCTGTTCCAACAGGACAATGCACGTCCGCATGTATCCCGTGCCACCCAACGTGCTCTAGAAGGTGTAAGTCAACTACCCTGGCCAGCAAGATCTCCGGATCTGTCCCCCATTGAGCATGTTTGGGACTGGATGAAGCGTCGTCTCACGCGGTCTGCACGTCCAGCACGAACGCTGGTCCAACTGAGGCGCCAGGTGGAAATGGCATGGCAAGCCGTTCCACAGGACTACATCCAGTATCTCTACGATCGTCTCCATGGGAGAATAGCAGCCTGCATTGCTGCGAAAGGTGGATATACACTGTACTAGTGCCGACATTGTGCATGCTCTGTTGCCTGTGTCTATGTGCCTGTGGTTCTGTCAGTGTGATCATGTGATGTATCTGACCCCAGGAATGTGTCAATAAAGTTTCCCCTTCCTGGGACAATGAATTCACGGTGTTCTTATTTCAATTTCCAGGAGTGTATATCCAGCGGTAACGTTAGGTGACTCACCCTGTATATGCAGACTGATTCAATGAATGAAAATTTGCACAAAGGTGGGATTTAAATCTACATCTACATCCATACTCCGCAAGCCACCTGACGGTGCATGGCGGAGGGTACTTTGAGTATCTCTATCGGTTCTCCCTTCTATTCCAGTCTCCTATTGTTCGTGGAAAGGAAGATTCTCGGTATGCTTTTGTGTGGGCTCTAATCTCTCTGATTTTATCCTCATGGTCTCTTCGCGAAATACACGTAGGAGGGAGCAATATACTGCTTGACTCCTCGGTGAAGGTATGTTCTCGAAACTTCAACAAAAGCCCGTACCGAGCTACTGAGTGTCTCTCTTCCAGAGTCTTCCATCTCCAGAGTCTATCATCTCCGTAACGCTTTCGCCATTACTAAATGATCCAGTAACGAAGCGCGCTGCTCTCCGTTGGATCTTCTCTATCTCTTCTGTCAACCCTATTTGGTACGGATCCCACACCGGTGAGCAGTAATCAAGCAGTGGTCGAACAAGTGTATTGTAACCTATTTCCTTTATTTTCGGATTGCATTTCCTTAGGATTCTTCCAATGGTTCTCAGTCTGGAATCTGCTTTACCGAAGATCAACTTTATACGGTCATTCCATTTTAAATCACTCCTAATGCCTACTCCCAAATAATTTATGGAATTAACTGCTTCCAGTTGCTGACCTGCTATATTGTAGCTAAATGATAAAGGATTTTTCTTTCTATGTATTCGCAGCAAATTACACTTGTCTACTTTGAGATTCAATTGCCATTCCCTGCACCATGAGTCAATTCGTTGCAGATCCTCCTGCATTTCAATACAATTTTCCATTGTTACAACCTCTCGATGTACTACAGCATCATCCGCAAAAAGCCTCAGTGAACTTCCGATGTTATCCACAAGGTCATTTATATATTTTGTGAATAGCAACGGTCCTACTACACTCCCCTGTGGCACACCTGAAATCACTCTTACTTCGGAAGCCTTCTCTCCATTGAAATCTTGGCCTCGTGCTCATTAGGCAGATGCGCTAACCACTGCGCAACCCTGGCTTTGCACAACCGTACGGACTACCCTAACACGTCTCCCTCCTAAACAGAAATTCTCGTTCACTCCTCAGAGGCCGGTGTGGCCGTGCGGTTCTAGACACTTCAGTCTGGAACCGTGTGACCGCTACAGTCGCAGGTTCGACTCCTGCCTCGGGCATGGATGTGTGTGATGTCCTTAGGTTAGTTAGGTTTAAGTAGTTCTAAGTTATAGGAGCCTGATGACCACAGATGTTAAGTCCCATAGTGCTCAGAGCCATTTGAACCATTTGAACCACGCCTCAGCCCACTTGGTATTTCCAGTAAACTCGGACATCATTGCAGAGACGCTCCAACTGTCTCCATGCTGAGGTGCTATTCCAATAGTCACAGTGTCCCTGCCATGCTTAATACTGTTCGAGAGTAGGGGAACTACCAAATGGTGTGAGATGTGAATGGGAATTTCGGACGAGAAGAGATGCATGCTAAGGTAGGCCGTGGGTTGTGCAAAGACACTGTGGCACAGTGGCCCGGCTTCGATACAATCTTTTATTTTTCGCTACAGTTGGCATACACACATCATACATGTTTGTAACTCGAAAAAGCATCTAGAACCATATAGTTTCACTAATTAAAGTACCCATACCTGGGTTTCAGGCATGATCGCCCGTTTCTTCCGATGGTGAGCGTTATTCCACTACAATTGGAGAGTCTCTGCAAAGCCGTCCACCTTTAGGGGGAACACCAAGTGAACCGAGGCGTGAACGGGAATCTGCAGTGATGAGGGAGACATGCTAGAGTAGTCCGTGCAGTTGTGCAAAGCCACTGTACAAGAATGACATAGTGGTTAGCACATATACCTAGTGAGAAGAAGACCTAGTTTCGAATCCTGGCCCTGGTACAAATTTTTATTCATTGCCTTAGTCTGCATATATACTCTTTCTCTTCCTCGTGTGCTGCGTTGTAACGTAGACGATCGCCTTACAGAGGACCCAGATTCAGTTCCCGGTATTGTCTGTCCACCTTGGAGGGTGGACTGAGACGTCGTTCACCGAGCCTTGTGATTCGAGCTGAGAAGTTTGTAACTTTTCTGCTTTAACTTTCCTGTCAATGCGAATGTCTAACTGTAATATTTCCGCTTATGAGTGCTATACTCTTGTAACTTCTGGAAAGAGACATTTTGCTCGTGCATCTCAGTGAAACCTTCAGACTATGTATGTGTTCTAACTTTATATTGATTAGTGTCTATATGTAACCGTTAATTGTACTACATATTAAGGTCCTGTGTTTAAAGTACCTATGCACATTATTATGTACATTATACGAAATGAAAGACATCAGACATACCATGCTGACTTGCCATTACTGAAATTTAGCCATGTCCGTTGTAGGAGTGTTGGCAGGTCACTTGACCGGAGCTTGCACTAGGCTTCATCTCAATACCCTGTAGAACCTGGTCCTCCAAACCTGGTGTATGCAGAGTCTGACGCCTCCCTGCCATTTCGTCTGTCTATAAGGACCCACGACCACACAAACGCCCAAAAAGGGCTTGAAATGTTGTGTGAAGTTGTTGTTATCTGCGAAGGTACTTGTTTTGGTATAGACATACTTCCTCTCGACCATTTCTATCTGCTTAGCTGTACACAAACACCATCTCCGCTTGTTCTCGACATGAATACTGGACCATTCTGCCGCTTACAGTACGTTGCGTCAATCACACAGCCTGCAACACCCAAGGAACTCGCGGCACAGCGTTAGAGGAGTTTTCATTCGTCATTTATCGTGATGCATTTCCAGACACATGTTCACAGGACCTTTAACCCCTCATTTCCTGTGAGGAATCTGTCCCTGTATTTTCCCAGTTATTAATGTTCACTATACATACATGCAGTACAACGGGAGTAGTGAGAAGAAATGCTGTTGTGGCATTTTAAATGGACTTCATTATGGAATATTTTTGACACACACAGACACACCTTTAACATAATTATATATATATATATATATATATATATATATATATATATACATATATGTGTGTGTGTGTGTGTGCGTGTGTGTGTGTGTGTGTGTGTGTGTGTGTGTCGAAACTATTTCACAATAGTCCACTGAAAAAGCCAGAATAATCTTTCTACTCTCTGCTCTCATTGCACTGCAAATGAATATTTCATATCAATTTCTCGTCGAAATTCCCACAGTTGTTTCCTTAATTACAAACTACGTAAACCTCCCTGCTCGCTTCACTAGCTCTTACTCTGTGTCCTCCATTGTTTTATTAATGTCTTACCACAAAAAATAACAGTAATCGTACCTACCAAGTCAACAACGTATACATTCATCACTATTCACCAGTTCATACATATGCAGGGTGAGACAGCTAAGACAGAACACCTCTAATACACCCAGAATGAAAAAAAATTATCCAGGTGCAGTTTTCGCCAAGTTACAGCAGACAGTATGGCCAATTTTCTCGCCTTCACAGGTCATTCTTATCGTTTGTAGTCGCCAAATTACAAAATCTACATTTTTTTTGTAATAGTACTATATACTTTATTTATTATTTGAAAGAAGCATCTAAGAAAATTTGAACGACATAATATACACGGGGCTTACTCAAATAGTATCAATATAACAGCACCACAAACCACTGTCCAGCCGTCAGGAGAAGTATTTCACCCAAGTGAGCCCTACCATACCAGATGTAAGTAAACACGTAACCCAAACACGGTTTATTTGTTTATCATCACTGCTGCGATACCAATTGCTCAAAATGTTGACCTTGAGAACAGCTACGTTATATAAAGCGATTTTGTGGAAACAATACTGCACGTTGAATGTCATCTGAGGTTAACGGCAGCACAGGCCCTTGTTATAAGGTTTTTCATGCCTTCGGTAGTTGTCAGTGTATCCTGTTAAACCACTTGTTTCAGTTTTCCCCACAGATAGAAGTACAGAAAACAAAACCATTCCTGTACGATGCGAACAGTGTACACAGGGACCCTGCCGTCTTTGAAATCTGCGTCACCATTGAGGAACAAACATTATGGCATAGGATGGACCTGATCAGCCAAAATGACCGCAAAGTTCTTGGCAGTAACGTCACCATACAGAGTACCCATGTGGCCAGGGAATACCGCGATATGGCGGCCCTTATCATCACCGAACCTCTACCAGTTTATTTTCGGGACGTAAACTCGGGCAGAAGTCTGTAACAGTGAGAAACAAGACTCATTCTATCAAATAACATTCTTCCACTGCTCCGTAGTTTACGTTTTAAAGCTTCGGCACCATGTTTTCTTGTTACGGGTATTTGCATCACTGATGAGTGGTTTTGGAATTCCATCTCACCCTGCAATCCCCTGCTTATGGATTTTTTTTTCTTCAGGTTTCGCGATTCTGACATTCACTTCCGCAGTTACTTTCGCAGCTGTCGTCCTATTATTTTTCATAACAGTCACCGCCCGTCACAATCACTCAACACATAATTTCGTCCAAGCTGCGACGTATCGGATGACATTTTCCCGCTTTTCCCTGTCCGAGGCATAAACTTCGGTAAGGTGCCTCTTGAAACAGGAACCACGTCTGCCAACTTATTTAAGGAAGCACCCATCACTCGACCAACAACAATTTGCTGACGTTTGAGTGCACTGAGTCCTGACATAATGCACACTCGACTGAACGTGATACAGTTCTGACCGCGACTGACAATTAGAATGCATTAAGGGTGGGTTTGGGTTGGGTTGTTTTGGGGAAGGAGACCAGACAGCGAGGTCATCGGTCTCGTCGGATTAGGGAACGACGGGGAAGGAAGTCGGCCTTGCCCTTTGAAAGGAACCAGCCCGGCATTTGCCTGGAGCGATTTAGGGAAATCACGGAAAACATAAATCAGGATGGGCGGACGCGGGATTGAACCGTCATCCTCCCGAATGCAAGTCCAGTGTTTAACTACTGCGCCACCTCGCTCGGTACAATGCATTAAGGAACCTCACAGGTGCAGTCTGTGGTCAAATACAACAGTGCTACCTGCAAGCTTGGCTTGCCTCTGCATTTATTTTCAATTGTACGTTTCCCGCGAAGTTTCCACATTTTTGTCCACCACGATACCGGGAGAAATATTAAAATGCTTGAACCAAGATGGAATAAGAGAAATATTGAGGTTATGTAATAAAATATATGACAGTGGTGAATGGCCTGAGGACTTTCTGGGAACAGTAATGATTCCATTGCCGAAAAAACAAGGAACCAAGATATGCAGCCAGCACAGGACAATCAGCCTCATTTCACATGCAGCCAAAGTGATGTTAAGAATAATTAATAAGAGACTTGAAAAGGTAATGGAGGAGAATCTAGGCGAGGAGCAGTTTGGCTTTAGACGGAATACGGGCACCAGAGATGCAATAGGGCTCCAACGATTCTTGGGAGAAAGGTTTATTGACAAAGGAAGACACCTGTATATGTGTTTCATCGATCTAGAAAAGGCATTTGACAATGAGGTTTGGGACAAGCTGGCGACTATAATGGGGGAAAAGAGAGTGGACTCGAAAACCAGAAGACTTATAAACTCATTATATCTTAATCAAAAAGCCTCAATTAAAGTGAGTGGAGAAAGTACAAACTAGATCAGACTAGGAAAAGAAGTAGGACAAGGATGATGTTTATCACCTACTCTTTTCAACATCTACTTGCAAAATATCATTGACCAATGCTCATTAGATGACAAAGGAGTAGAAACTGGAGGAAGAATAGTAGGGTGTTTGAGGTTTGCTGATGACATGGTCCTTCTACCCACAGGGGAAAAAGAATTGCAGGATTTGGTGGACACCATTGAAACTAACGGCGAAAAAATGGAATGAAAATTAACACAACTAAAACAAAAGTATTGGCACTAGGAAATAAGGAAATAAAAATTATGCTGAATGGAGAAATACTAGAACGGGTGCAAAATTTTAAGTATCTTGGAAGCAGGATAGACACCGACTGGAAGTGCACCACAGAAATTAAAACAAGGATAGCAATGGCAAAAGTGGCGTTTTATAAGAAAAGGAGAATTTTCTGCAGCGGTCTGGACAGAGAACTCAGGAAGAGACTCATAAAATGTCTTGTATGGAATGATCTTCTATATGGCGCTGAAACACGGACTATGAGGAAGAAAGACAGAGAAAGACTGGAGGCTTTTTAGATCTGGACATGGCGGAGGATGGAAAGAATAAGTTGGATGGACAGAGTAAAAAATGAAGAGGTACTGAGAAGAGTGGGAGAGGAAAGGTAGTTACTAGATGTAATAAAGAGAAGAAAAATAAATTGGATTGGGCATATATTAAGAAATAATGACGGACTGATAAAAACAGTTTTAGAAGTTTATGTTGAAGGGAAAAGGTAGTGAGGGGGGAAGATATTCCAGATACTGCATAACATGATGGACGGTACAACATACAGCAGCCTTAGGAAGAAAGCAATGGATCGCAGAAAATGGAGAGGCAAAGGACCTGCTAATATAGCAGATAACTGATGATGATGATGACCCTATACATACTTGCCCTGTATATAGAGGGTGATACAAAAATACTCGTACTTTACAAACTTTGGAGGCAGCTTCTTAACAATAAAGCAAGAAACAAGCTAATAAAAGCATATGTCCTAAAATACTTCGCAACCGAGTTAAGGAAAGTTTACATTCAACAGATTGACAGGTACAGCGCAACAGTTTCAACGTACTTATTCAAGGAAGGCTTTGTCTCTTTGAATCCATTATATTCTAGATGGTGGAGTTCCGTCTAGCCATCATCATCAGTTTAAGATTAATGTGTATGTTTGTACTGTATGTGACTGTCTGGCAGCTGCTTACATTCTCCTAGCACGTCTTGCAAGTGCTGTCTACAACCACTTTATTCAATGACTTTATTCATGATACCCTCAACGATTTACTAGAGTACGTGCCCTTGCTAATAAGCAAGGAAGAAGCTTCTGGTTTATGCATCATTGGGATCCATTGTTCCAGATGCACTGGCTGTTATCTACCACGGGGGTAGGGGAGCACTAGCTCAATGGCTTTGGCGTTCTTCCGAGCTCAGTGTTTTGTATTTTTATCACAAGGGCCACATTGAACTGTTTATGCTGCAGACAACCCGGATGTGAAAGCTATTCATCGACGTTTCATGGAAGACTGCCAAATTAACCGACGTCATCTGGGAGTATACGAAAGGTTGGGACTCTTATAGGTACAAACGAAAATGGCGAATGGAGAACAATGAAACAAACAAACAATATTAGTAAACTTAGGTCCGTAAAACAGTGATTTCGTGGATTCGACGTATGAACAAGTGCAGTCATGCCAGTGCTGCAACACCGGTAAATGTCTAAAAGTACGTTTTGATTTTTTTGTGTGGGGATATTTAAAAGCTTCGGAGTATTTCAGCCCCATTGAGAGTGTCGATGGATTCCGAGAACACGTTGTTGATGGTTGTCAATGCATTCAGAATACGCCGAGAAATTTTTGAAAACATTCAAACGTGGATGAGGGGACATGTTGAATGTGCCTTCACATGAACGGTGGCCACGTTGAACATCTGTTGCATTGCATTTGTCCTCAAGTGCGTATCTGCAATATGGAACCTCGGCGACTCTGCTAAGAGGTGTTCATGTGCTCGTAATGCGTAGTATCAGGGAAACAATTGGTTTTCGGACCTATGTTTATGAGGATTATTTGATTGTTAATCTGTCTTCTAAGCGTCCGTTTCGCCTGTACTTATAACAGTGAAACACGCAGCATGTATGTGGTGCTATAAATGTAAGAGCAGATATTGTTCAAATGGTTCAAATGGCTCTGAGCACTATGGGACTTAACAAAAAATGGTTCAAATGGCTCTGAGCACTATGGGACTCAACATCTTAGGTCATAAGTCCCCTAGAACTTAGAACTACTTAAACCTAACTAACCTAAGGACATCACACACACGCATGCCCGAGGAAGGATTCGAACCTCCGACCGTAGCAGTCCCGCGGTTCCGGACTGCAACGCCAGAACCGCACGGCCACCGCGGCCGGCGGGACTTAACATCTTAGGTCATCAGTCTCCTAGAACTTAGAAGCACTTAAACCTAACTAACCTAAAGACATCACACACATCCATGCCCGAGGCAGGATTCGAACCTGCGACCGTAGCAGTCCCGCGGTTCCGGACTGCAGCGCCTAGAACCGCACGGCCACCGCGGCCGGCCGCAGATATTGTGATCATTGGTACCTTAATACGTGTGTTAGTGTGTTACTTGTTTTTTCTCCCTATCTATCAGTCTTTCCACAAACACGCCACATAATTTTGTACCGGATGTTTTCTGCATTGCCGGAAATGCACCACTAAGTAGACACAGCTGTCAGTATAGACTAACCGTTTTGCGTCCACGTGTCCACACTTCAACACCCGGCCTGCTGCCCGGAGGAAAATACACATGTTCTTGGAGGTTACTAACCAACCTAAAAATATACTACTGCTACTAGCTGTAATTATTTAATCATAAATGAAGTGAATACTGATGTAGTGTTATTCAGTATACTGTCCTCAGTCACCCATAAAAATGTCTGCCCTTATATATCTAACACCCCCTACGTTAATTATTTCCTGTTCTTTTCAAATAGCACTGGAACGTATTCCTTAAACTCATATGACCTATCCTAATGCTACACAAGAGGAATATGTGATAATGGTAGCAGAAATTTCTTACAGTCTCCTTTAAATACCCATAATCTCAATTTATAAAACATGGTTTTGTGAATAGAACGTCGTTTTTGTTCTACAAATTCCCATTTAAGTTTCCCCATTACACACTTTCGTGTGGAGTATGGAGAACTGTTACAAGCCGAGCAGCCCGCGTCTGGATTCGTTCGACGTCTGCTGTCCTGCCTACTTGGTAATAGCTACAAACCCTGGAACAGTGTTTTAGAATTGGCGCACTAGCGTCATGTATGAAATTTGCTTCACAAATCCACAGCACTTGTCTAGAACGCTTCCAACAATCGAAGCTTTCCATTCGCATTCAGTATCACAGATTTCATGTGTTAGTCCCGTGTAGTATATCTCCTTTGTATTGCACGTAAATATGTAAACGATGTGAATTTGTCCGAATGTTACCGACTAGTGTACTAGGCTTATCAGTTGCGTAGAGGATGTGCTTGAGTGGAGAAAGGACAGAATTGTTGGACATACCTATGGTGGAGCGGGCCGTTGGATAAAGAGAATGCCACATAAGAACAACTGAGGTAAGTGTGGAAAGGAGAGCATACTACAACACAAGGTCAAGGTACAGATAGGAGACAGATTTTTGTTCCTTAATAATATTAATTAATGTGTAGATTAATTAGAATATACGTCGATTTTTGTAAGTGATGCAGTGGGCTGATATTTTCGTTAAGGAAATGCCGTAGTATTTATTTTAAAGCAAAGTAACAGTTAATTTACGTGTACTAAAGATGCGGTCAGTACTGTCTATAACAAAGAGTTGGAAATGTCGTTCTGGCCGCAGCTGCTGTTGCCTCTGCCCCGTGCTGAACGCTCTTGTGTGCCTGTGCTTGTTTGCAGTGGAGATGCTGCGGCGCGCCATGTACCTGTTCCGGCGGCCGCCGTCGCAGATAGCCGACCTCCTGCCGCCACAGAGCGGCTCCCAGCAGTCGGTGGCGACCATCCAGTCAGGTAACGTCTAACCTTCATCACATCGCAACTAGTGTGGAGCGCTGGTTAGGTCTCGCATAACATACTGAGGCAGGATTTGGGAGGGTGTTTCCTGCGTTACGAGGAGGCGAACAGCCTGTTTAAATACACTGGCGGAAAGAAGCACCAAAAAGTAATTAGAGTAATGAAATTTCGGGACTATGAAACATTTGTCTAGGTAAAATATTTAAGGGATTAACACTGCAAGATCGCAGGTTAATATACACTCATCTGACAAAACATTATGACCACTGTCCATGGCGACGCTGGATGCTGCCAGGTGGCGTTGCGCGCACGTGATGCTGTAACAAAACGATGTAGCGGAGCAGACAAGAACGGGCAATCACCCTAGCGAAGATATGGGCAGCAAATGGGGAAATCTTTTGAGATAAGCACCTTTGATAAAGGGAAGATTATTGTTACGCAAAGCCTGTGAACGAGTATCTGCGAAACGGCGAAGGTGGTCGAATGTTCACGTGCTCCTGTAGTGAGCATCTATGGAAGGAGATAGGACAGTGAAACTACCACTAGGCGCTAAATAGCTGAACGTCGACGACTCTTCACAGAACGTGGGGATCGGAGACTTGTGTGCTGTGTAAAGTAGGATAAATGGTGATCTCTGCCATCTCTGCCGAAAGAGCACAATGCTGGTGTCCGCACAAGTGTTTGGAACACACCTTTCATTGTACATTGTTGAACGTGGAGTTCGGCAGCAGACTACCCCTACGTGTTCAAACGTTGACCTAACGACATCGTCAGCTGCGATTGCGGAATTCGACCGTCGATCAATGGAAACGTGTCACATTTTTCTACACTAGGTCGATGGTAGCCTCCATAAACGACGTCAGCTAGGTGAACGGGGACTCGAAACGTTCAGTGCACCAAGGACGCAGGCTGGTGGGAGCAATCCCCTGTATTTGCATGACACCTGTGGTAGTGAAGTGTACGCAAGCTAATGTACAGTATATATGTGTAAGATTTAGTGCTACGTAAAAGTGAAAGATTCCATGCAACAACATCTCTGACGCAACCTGTGATCTATGTTTATTCTTTTTTCCACAGCTATAGCATTTATTCTTTTGTTTGTTCGCTCTCTCATTAAATATGTCATTTTGTGTTACGGGTTATTCCTAAACTAATAGAAAGAGGTTGCTAACCCGCAACAGTTGGTGACCCCGACGTAATGTTCGATGGGCACCGGCGTTTAGTCCGACACACGTTTGCGCTCCGTACCGTGCTGCATCGCAGAAAGTACAGTCGCGTCAACCGCGTCGCGCACTCAACCAAATCGCATATCTTCCGCACTCCACGGCAGCCGCGCTGCGCATCTGTAGCCTACTGATTCCGCAATATTACTACGATGGTGGATCAAGTTCCCGCAAGTATTTGGCGATCGCACGCCATCGCAGCTGCTGCGCCGATTACGTACGTTGGCAAGCAACGCAGTGAGCGACGACATTCTGCAAAGCATTTGGCTATCACGTCTACCTCCTGACGCGCAAAAGATTCGAACTGTCTGCGCCAGGTATCTAGAAGTACTAGCGCAAACTGCCGATAGAATATGTGAAATGTATCCATCTGCGTGTGTTGCAACAGTTAGCCCATAACCGCAGACGGACATCAACTGTGCTGCGATACGTGCTCCAATCCTGAACTTTCCACGCTAGTCGGTGCACTACGAACTCAGAACGACAATCGCCAATCTCGTCGTTACCGCTCGTCCGGGGAAACGCAGTCACTCATCTACGGCTACGAAGGTATCTTGGTACCGTCACTGATTTGGGTCCGAGGCATGAAAGTGTAGCCCACCTTGTGAGCAGGGAAATGCAACAGGAGCTCCGTGATGACGGAAATTCAGTATGGTGTTGATAACGGCATCTTTGTTGCCTTTAAAGGCATTCTTGACTAACATCACCTCACTACGTCTCATTGCCAAGGTTTCTAACGCTCACGATCGTTACAACATGTATTTAAGGGAAACCCGATTTGCATCCTCATATTGGTGCTACTAGAACCATTCTCGCGCGTCTGTCACTAAATCTGAATACACATCATCTTACAGATGTAGAAACACGCCAACAGCTCCTTGTTGATGTTGCGATTTTTTGCGTCAGTGTACACGACTTCTGTAATGGGCGATAAAAAAATTTACGTTTTAATGGCTTTGCTGCAGCCTATACGCAATGAAGTTCGACTCCGATTCGGCTAAATAAGGACGACATCGCATGCAAGGGATTTGCGTGCATTCGTGTGTTCCGACGTGCGTGCAGTAAATGGCGAAACGTGAACTATGGCGACGTTACTACCAAACGCGTCGAAACTGGACCAATGTGATATTCTTTTGTTGGCTGCCGAAGAACAAAAACCGAAAGACATCCATCGGAGAATGGAGCCTGTGTTTATGATAGCATGTCCTTCGGAAACCACGATTGTGGAATGGTGCGCAAAGCTGCGTGGGGTTAATTCGTGATAACGTACATCCTTATGTCACAAATGTCAGAAGGGTGAAGCTATGCTAACTCAAGTGGGAGACACCCTCATCTCTTTCCACGCGATTATCAAGCTTCCAGTATCTTAAGAAAGACCCAGATTTCGGTCAGACGAGGACCTGCAGCAGAGAGTTACAGACTTCTTCACACAATAGAACACAGTGTTTTACCAGATGTGTGTTTTTTACCGGTCGTGTCGGTCGGATGATTGCTCATGGCGATTTCGACTGTACGGCCTTATAAACGGAACTTTTTGATCGTCTCTTATACACGTTCAGTCAAAATTATTAAAATAACGGAAAACCGCTCCAGTTGTTTTTTATGATAACACGTAAAATGATGGACATATAGAAATATTTGTTTTTATTTGTTCTCATAATAAGAGATGAGAGACAATCCTTATTTATGTACACTACAAGTGCAGAAATAATATAAAACTTAAGTTACGTTGTAGAGAATCAACTTCAAATGATAAAAAGTCAGTTTTCGCCCAACGACCTCATGAGAAAATGGGCGTGTCGTAATTACAAAAACTCACAATCCGAAAAACTGTTTGCTTGCTTTAGCTTAAAAGAGCTATGTTGCGTTTGTAGTTTCCTGCGAGCGGATCAGGATGGGAGCTAGACGCTAAATCCAGAAATAAGGTGGCTCGTCCAACTCAAAGTTCTGGTGCTGGAAAACAAGCTGGAAATTCTTTGCAGATAAGGGAACTCGGTGGGATAAAGGACGCGTACTTCTGATGAAATAATTGAGATGAAACACGAGGTAGGATAAGACCACTGTCGAACCCTCAGAGGCACCAACACATTGCATGTAAGTTGGGCAATCCTGCATGTACCCTTTGCAGCTAAGTGCCACGAGAAACTATGTCCCGTCTCGAGGGCAGAGTAACTCAGGTCCAGCGTCTGAGGCAACTGTCAAAGGAATCTCCTAGCAGCACCAGCGGCCCTGCTTATATAGGCTCGTCTGATGCAATCCCCCGTGATCACGCGCGTCTCCCGTGTCCTGTCGTCCTTCCAGAACATTCTGTCGTAGTTGGTCATGTAGCTCCAGCGTCCCTTGCCACAAAACGCAACCTCTCCTGCTTCCCATCGCCCTGGCTGACGTTAGGTTCCTTTCCTACATGTCCACCTCATGCAATTTTATGCATTTCTACTCACATCCGCGACCCATTTGTGACAGTTATATTCTGACGTGTTTCCGAATTACAATTCCATGTTTGAAAAATAAAAGTTGGAAGCAATAACTTGGAATAAACAAAAGTGAAAAATAGGTACAATGGACGAGGTGCCCAAGCCGAACGTAAATGTACGATCTCTAACGCGTCATTGGGCGCAAAGCTTATGTAAATCCACTTCACTTTGCTGTTTTATCAGTTATTTTTAGATGTTATCTGAAAAACATGCAACGTAATTTTCAAACACATTAGACAACAATGTTTACGCTAAATCATGTTAAAAGTTTTAAAGTATCGCATCGACAGTTTTTGTAATTCTGACAGGCCCATTTTTCTCATGGCGTCATTGCGCGCGAATGTTTTAAAATCCACATGACTGCTTCGTTTTTCTCATTTGACTTTGCTTCTCTACAAGTTTTATGTTCTTTCTGCACATATATAAGCATTGTCTCTCATCTCCTGTTACAAAAACAAAAATATCTAATTATATGCCCACCATATTATCTATTAACATCTGGCAGTTTAGGATACATTTGATAATGACTTTTCGTTACTTATAGAGCAGTCGTGATGTCACTACTACCATTCAGACGGAGAAACAAATAAGTCAAAATTATTTTACTCTCGAATATTAGCTATGTTCTTGGTCATGAAACGTCTATTTGAACGGAAGTTGCCAAAATTTGTAACGTACGTGGAAGTCTCATCTTGTTCATCAACTTGTGTAACACGTAGAAACCAATGATTATAACTAGGAAATGAAGCTCATAAACGTATTTCACGGAGAGTGGATAATATCACTTCTCGTATTCGATCATACAGGTCATTCATGTTGATTTTCTCTTCATTTCTCACAACCAAAAATCGCGGGAGGTCAAGTCTGATTATAGTGAAAGCCAGTGCGATATTCCACCACGGCAGATCCATCTATTGAGATATGTTTGGTCAAGATATGTACAAACAATATGCGCATAAAGCCATGGTGCCCCATCTTGGAAGAAACCCACACAGTGGGTTTGTACCGGAATTTAATCAATGGCATACCCTTCAAACGTGCTTAAGTACACGTCTGCATCCACTAAACAGGTATCAGGGAAGTACGGCCCAATTACTTCAGTGAAAGTCACAGGCGCACCAGAGATGCACCATAGGGCAGTCACGTTCATGATCTGGAATCCATGAGTATTTTCACTCCCTCGAGTACGAGCCTCAGTTTCTCATATCTGCGTGGTCCTTACGCGAAGTGTATGTCGGCTCCGCGGCAGTAGAATCGTTCTGCAATCACTTTAAAACTACGTTTCTCTAATTTTTCTCAATAGTGTTCTGAGAAAAGAACGTCGTCTTTCCTCCAGCAATTTCCATATGAGTTCACGAAGCATAACTGTAATACTCCCGTGATGGTAGAATTTATTGGTAACACATCTAGTAGCACGCTTGTGAATTAATTACTTCGACGTCTTCCTTCAACCCGACATGGTGGGGATCTCAAGCACTCGAGCAGTACTGAAGATTAGGTCGCAGTAGTGTTTTATGCGCGGCCTCCCTTAAAGATGACCACACTTTTAAAATATTCATCCACTGAACCATTCGTCTTCCCTACCGCGTTCCTTACGTGCTCGCTCCATTTCATATCACTTTGCAATTCTTCGCCCAAATACTTACACGACGTGACTGTTTTAAGTAGGACACTACTAATGCTGTATTCGAACATTACGCTTTTGTATTTCCTACTCATTTGCATTAGCTTACGGTTTTCTACGTTTAGAGCTAACTACCATTCATCACACCAATTATCTCGTATTCTCCTACAATCACTCAACGACGACACTACAGCATCAACAGCAAACAGCCGCAGGTTGCTACTCACTCTGTCCGTCACATCATTTACGTAAATACAGATAAATTCTGATAAGCTAGACGTCTCGCTTCTTGACTCTATTTATTTGTTGTTTTGTGCGCAGTTTTAGGCAGTTTATTGTGATCATATTATTACATGTAATCTTAAATTGATGTAGGACCATCATATCCTGTGTGATTTCTTTATTATTTGGTGAGATGTAGTACTCTTATTTTCAAAATAGAGCCATTCCTACTTCCTATATGTTCTCATGTTCTCTTCAGGAAGAAAGTGCTAAGAAGGAACATCAAGCTGTTCTGTAAAAAAGCTACTGTTTCTAGTAAAGGATCTCTGTCTTTTCTGCTATAATATACATATTATTATGTAAATATTCATTTATCTGACGTGTAAAAGCTATCAGAAGTAGTATTCTACAACATAGCGTTTATCCTGTTCTTCAGTAACCAAGCTAACAAGGTTGATTTTAAACATTCATTTGAACTGATTTAAAATCTTGTGAAATAATGTTATAGGGATTTTTTTCAAGTAAATGGAGCTTCCTGTATGTAATCAAGTATTTACAAAAATAAATTTTAAGTGTTTTTAAAACAGGATATAGCTTATAAGCAACTGAGTCCTTACATCACTTAAAATATTATATTTTTATGAATATAAATGTAAACGTAACTCTACCTGTTTCATAGAAGTGGATTGAAAAGTCTGTGTAAAGACCTTGCCTCATTCACCAAGAAATTAAGCGAACACAGTGTCTTCCAGGGACTCTGTACTCGTGCTACCCACTGTATACGTGCAGCTGCAAGGGGTACCCACTCTCATCTAGTCTTGCGAAATAGGCAAAAGAAACGGTTCAGTACTGAGGTCTACCGTCCCGATTTTAACCACGATGACGTACTCCTCCGGCTACGTACTGTCTCAGTTGGTGTAATGTGGATAATTATATGCTTTCCTGTCTTCAGTGTCGCACAGAGATGAGGACTCCTCACTGCATAAATACTGATGAGATGAGCCGCTTTTCCCTTAGCTGTATCCCTCCTGTGGATGTATTATAAAACAGTTGTTTCTTTCGTAGATGTAAGTGCCATGCTAATCAGCGAGATTAGACCCCGTACGAATATTCTTCGTACGAATATTCTTCGTACATATTTCATGTTCTTCATAACGGAAAATGGATTTATTTTTTTACACAAAGCAGGATTACTTGGTCTGCCTAGTCGAGAAAGGAGTGCTTCTAAACTTTCATGGAAATCGTCGCAGTAGTGCAAGAATTGCTTGAGGTGTTTCACAAAACAATGACACGTCTGGCGGCAGAATACGCTGTCAGGTGATATTTAAGTACCGAGAGAGTCACTAACTATTGACACCAAGAATAACTCCGAAAGTATGACAGGAGCTGAAGAGTTTGTGGGACAAAAGTTGCATGGGACAACGGGGGCAATAATACGACGTTGCTATTTTGTGGCTAGGTAGAGTCGCTTCAGAGATATGAAGGTCAACTTTGTTTTCTTAAATGGGTTGCTATAGTTGGGTACTTATTTTCTGATAGCGGATATCGAGGCCAATTCAGTGACGTGTAACAGTAAGGTCTTTGAAGGTCAACGAAGGTCACAAAAGTGGCATGAGCGTCCATTTACAGAAGGTGTTCTAAGTTATGAACATTGGTATCAACGCAGTGCCGCAATCTTCTTATCATGGATTGAGTGGTATTCCTTATCACATCGGCGCTTATCGAAGCACATGCTCTGACAGTTCTCTCTCGCTTATCTTCAGGTGTAGTTGGAACGCCTTTATAAACAATGTCTTTTACGAATCCCTACAAGAAAAAATCCAGAGGCGTCAAGTCTAGCGAACGAGCCGGCCACGACACATCTCCTCCGCGTGCAATCAAACGATTTGGGAATTGTCCCTGCAACTCATTTCTAACCATCAGCGGAAAATGTGCCGGACATCCACATTCTGTTCCTTTCTCCTATAGGTATTTCTTCCAATAACAGACCTATTGTTTCTTGCAGGAATGTGGTGTACTTCCTACCATTAAGATTTCCTTTGATGACATAGAGGCCTATGATTCTGTCCTCCAGAATCCCACATCATACATTTACCGACCACGGTTTTTGGTGTGCAATTGTCCGCATCTCGTGGTCGTGCGGTAGCGTTCTCGCTTCCCACGCCCGGGTTCCCGGGTTCGATTCCCGGCGGGGTCAGGGATTTTCTCTGCCTCGTGATTGCTGGGTGTTGTGTGATGTCCTTAGGTTAGTTAGGTTTAAGTAGTTCTAAGTCTAGGGGACTGATGACCATGGATGTTAAGTCCCATAGTGCTCAGAGCCATTTGAACCATTTTTTTGGTGTGCAATTCGCCGCAGCTAACATGGATTTTCAGTTGCCCAGTAATGTATGTTATGCAAATTAACATTTCCATGTTTCGAAATTGTAGCCTCGTCAGCAAATAAAATCAAGTTAATAAATGTGTCATCCCTCTGAATCTGAAATAGAGCCCATCGGCACAATGCAGTGCGTTGCATACAGTCTCTACCATTTATTTCTTGGTAGTGACTGATATGGTGGAGATGATATTTATGGCGATACAGAACACGAACAACATTACTCTGCCTCATGCCAGATTCCCTTGCGGACTTGATGCGAATTAACACAAGGATCTCAAACCATATTGGCAAAAGTACCAATTTCCGTTTCCTCGTTGATAACTTTCCTTTTCCGTATATCTTTCCGATGCGTAAAGATCCAGTCGTTCTCGATTTATCATACACATATTTATATGTATGACGTGTAGGGTGACTACGTTGAGGATATCTTTCAGCGTATAAGTCTCTAGCTCTCACTGAATTTCGATGGCATTCTCCGTAAATGAGAAGTGTATCGACTTGTTCTTCGAAGGAATACATCTTTCATATTCGCTTGATTCGACGATACTAGTCTTACCTTTCCTATTAGTGTTGTATTGCGAAATAGTTGAATGGTGTTTCCATAACAATCACACGTTGAATGGATACGCCGTATTCGGCGAATATTTAGCATTTGCACGATATACGAGAGAGAATTATCAGAGCATGTGCTTCGATAAGCGCTGATGTGGTAAGGAATACCACTCAATTCATGATAAGAATTACAGCACTGCACTGATACCAATGGTCATCACTTCGAACACCTTCTGTATATGGACGTTCTTGTCACCTTTTTGACCTTCGTTGACCTTCAAAGACCTTACTGTTCCACATGTCATTGGATTTATCTCGATAGCCGCCATCAGAAAATAAGTACGGAATTAACGCTACCCATTTAAAAAAAAAAAGTTGACCTTCATGTCTCTAAAGCGACCCCACCTAGCAACAAAGAACCAACGTCATATTATGACCGCCGTTGGCCCATGCAGCTTTTGTCCCACATAGCTTCAGCTACTATCATACTTTCGGAGTTATTCTAGGTGGCTATAGTTAGTGACTCACCATGTGTATTACATCGAATCGTTTATCTACCAAAATTTCAATTAATACTTTCGTTGCGAATGTAGAAGCTGTTCTTGTTTAAAGTTATTTTTTCGCTTGTTCGACGAAGGAGTACCGAGTCTTTAATACTAATCACTGTCTAACATAACAGTCGCGACTCTACGACTTGTTTTAGTTAGCCACTGCGATAGCAGCGCACTAAACGGCCAGCGAGCTACACGGTATCGGATGAGTGCGAACAGTACGGTTTATATAGATCTGTAGCTTAGTGTTCACACTAGGGAGGGTGTGTAGTGTCATAAAAATTGACAGTAACTACAAAAATTGGCGGGGTGCGAATAGGACTCGCACACTGAGGTTTTCGCATAAACTTAATTACGTATATAGACAGTTTATCTGTTCTAGGAATCGAGAATCTCTATCATTTTTGCCTGTTATTGACACTGGTACTAGCAAGATATCGGTCCCAATTTGTAAGATTTTCAAAAATGATTTAATTCAAATACTATAAAGGTGAATAAAGTCATGTTGGGGGCAAAGGACCATTATTATAATAATTAACAGTTCTCCATTCAGGCTGACTGGTAAAAGTTTAAAATCAGGTAGGGAATGATTTTACTGCTCAGACACTAGCCTGCAAATGTTTGACATAGAACTTGAAGTGCCATATCTACGTGAGGTATACACTCTTGTATATCTCATGATGGATAAATTCGCATTCGGAAGGACGACGGTTCAATCCCGCGTCCGGCCATCCTGATTTAAGTTTTCCGTGATTTCCCTAAATCACTCCAGGCAAATGCCGGGATGCTTCCTCTGAAAGGGCACGGCCGACTTCCTTCCCCATCCTTCCCTAATCCGATGAGACCGATGACCACGCTGTCTGGTCTCCTTCCCCAAACCAACCAACCAACCATGATGGATAAATTCCGAAACACGTAATATGAGCAATGGAGTTATTTTTCGCTTGATGTTTGACTTTCACCATAGCCACCGAGTTTGTCTGAATGCACAACTACTGACTGTTTTAATTTCAAGTTTGGAGTCGGGGAACAAAAGACAAAAGAAATATTTTTTCGTGTGATATAATTACTTACGAAAAAATTGCGGATTTTTTCCTTCACTTGTTGTGTGAAACCTTGTCTATTGACAAATTTTATGATAACAGATTTTGATGAGCGAGTGAGTGATAATCATCAAAATACGTGACAAAATGGCCGTACCTTTTGATTGCATTGACTTAAGAGTTAACGTTTATTAGAACGCCGAGGAACGATAGACCTTAGTATGTGACATATATTTCAGCTTGATACGTCTACCTATTCGTGAGAAGAAAATGGTCTTAACAGATGGACGGACAGACAGCCACTATGATAAAAATGGCAAAAAATTGTGTGATATAACTATAAATTCACAGTTCTCCTACTCTTCATTTAATTATATTGTGAAACTTCGTTTCTTGGTAGCCTACAGGTCTCGATGTGTGGGTTTCTGTGTGATATAACTAGAGATCGTGTGACATAATTACAGATTTAGAGTTTTCGGATTTTTTGCTTTGAGTATACTGTGAAAACTTGCTTCTTGCCAAATTGTACGACACTACGACAGCGGGAAGTACACTATAGATTTTAATAAGTGAGTATGAGAATATCAAAACATTTCACTTAAATAGTGTATATTTTGGTTGCATTGACTTAGAAGCTTACATTTATTACACCAGCAAAGGCCTATAGACCTTAGTATGTCGCACAGATTTCAACTTCATGGATCTACCCGTTCCTGAGAAAGAGGAACTTAACAGACAATTAGACAGTCAGATAAGAAATGAAATTTTTCATACAATTTAATAACAGATTCACAATTTTCGGAATTTTTTCTTTTCTTGTACTGTGAAATCTTTCTTTTCTGATAAGTTGACGATTATAGGCAGCGGTAACTACCCTACAAGTTTTGATGAGTGAGTTAGCGAGTATCAAAATATGTGACATTAATGACCGTATCTTCCGACTGCATTGACTTAAGAGCTTCAATTTTTTACACCACTAAGAGAGCGTACGCCTTAGTATGTAACGTAAAATTCGACTTAATGTCTACCCGTTCTTAAGAAAAACGGACAGATGAACAGACAAAGTCGAATAATGAACGACAGAAAAAATTTTTTTCGTATGATATAGTAACACATTTACATTTTTCGGATTTCTTACTTTGGTTGTACCGTGAAACCTTAGTTCTTGCCAAACGGAAGTAAGTTATAGACTTTGAGGTTTTGATACGTGAGTTTGCGAGTGTTAAATTACGAAACGTAAATTACGTTGAGTTAGAAGCTTCAATGTTTTACACCGCCAAGCGACCACGAACCTCAGTATGTAAAACAAACTTCAATTAGATACGCGTAGCCGGCCGCGGTGGTCTAGCGGTTCTGGCGCTGCAGTCCGGAACCGCGGGACTGCTACGGTCGCAGGTTCGAATCCTGCCTCGGACATGGGTGTGTGTGATGTCCTTAGGTTAGTTAGGTTTACGTAGTTCTAAGTTCTAGGGGACTTATGACCTAAGATGTTGAGTCCCATAGTGCTCAGAGCCATTTGAACCAGATACGTGTGTCCATTCCCGAGGACAATAAAGCGATCCTATAAGGATTCCTTTTTTATCGATTGATAGATGGGACCCTGAAAATGTTACACCTACCTGATTACTCCGCAATAACATCGAAGTGTTTAGAATAGAGTTCACAAACTACTTTCAGACTATTTCTGTATTGTTCCATTCTTGGACAGCGCTCGGAAAAAAAAAACTCCTAAATCTTTCCGTGGAAACCATAATTTCTCTTATTTTATTGCCATGGCCACTTCTCCCTCTGCAGATGGAAGTCAAAGAAACACCGTTATTTTAATGGTTACAACCCCAACTCGCTCATCATATCCCCTATTTCAAGTTAGTAAAATCGAGCTGCCGCTCTTTGAACTTTTTCGATGTCCTATGTACGCTGTCTGGTAAGGACCCAATAACGCACAACAGTAATCCAGACGAGGAGGAAAAGCCGTACTGCACAGAGTCTCTTTTTTCGCTTATTAAGTACAAGAAGTTCTTTTGTTCCAGTTCCCTGTATCATTACCTATGTTATTGTTCCAATTTAAGTTACTGTTCATTGGAATCCCTAAGTATTTATTTGGATTCACAGTCTTTAGGTTTGTGTGATTAGTAGTGTAATCGAAACTTAGGAGATTCCATCCAGTACCGGTACTTTTGTGAATGATTCACACTTTTCTTTAAGGAGAGTCAGTTGGCGCTTTCCACACCATACAGATATCTCGTGTAAATCATTTTGCTGTTGGTTGTGATCTTATGACGAGTTTATAAAACGGTAGATGACAGCATATTCTGCAAATAATCTAAGAGGGCTGCTCAGATTGTCTCCTAAATCATTTAAATAAATTAGGAACTGCAGAGGGCCTGTAACACATTCTTGGGCAGCGCCAGATATTACTTCCGTTTTACTCGGTGAATTTTCGCCAGTTACTACAATACTGTTTCCTACATGTGAATAAATGGCCAGTTATTTTGACAAGAATCAGAATACGGGCAGGTTACGTGCCAGTAGATTCTTTTCTGAGGCATTTTGTGTTGGTGGGACGCTGTATACGTTGCAGAATCCGAGACAAGTGTTGTGTGCGTGATCCCCAGAGGCTCAGAGCATATCGTCGGCGGCGTCCACGGAGAGCCTGACGAGCGTGTCCGCGCTGGAGATGAAGGAGAGGCTGCCGCTGAGCGACCGGCTGACCATCGTGCGCATCACGACGCAGCTGGCGCGCGAGCGCCTCGTCCGGGTGCGCGCCGGCAACGAGCAGCGGCTGCGCAAGCTGCGCTACCTCACACAGGTCACCGAGGCGCAGGTGGCCGACGCAGAGGACACGGTGCGCATCCACGAGAGCGTGCTCCAGGCCGCCGGTGAGTGTGCACCGGCTGTGGCCCGTCACATTTCCTGCTTACATTACGATCGCTTCATACACTACTGGCCATTAAAATTGCTACACCACGAAGACGACGTGCTACAGACGCGAAATTTAACCGACAGGAAGAAGATGCTGAGATATGCAAATGATTAGCTTTTCAAAGCATTCACACAAGGTTGGCGCCGGTGTCGACACCTACAAAACGCTGACATGAGGAAAGTTGTAAACCAATTTCTCATACACAAACAGCAGTTGATCGGCGTTGCCCGGTGAAACGTTGTTCTGATGCATCGTGTAAGGAGGAGAAATGCGTACCATCACGTTTCCGACTTTGATAAAGGTCGGATTGTAGACTATCGCGATAGCGGTTTACCGTATCGCGACATAGCTGCTCGCGTTGGTCGAGATCCAATGACTGTTAGCGGAACATGGAATCGGTGGGTTCAGGAGTGTAATACGGAACGCCTTGCTGGATCCCAACGGCCTCGTATTACTAGCACTCGAGACGACAGGGATCTTATCCGCATGGCTGTAACGGATCGTGCAGCCACGTCTCGATCCCTGAGTCAACAGAAGGGGACGTTTGCAAGACAACAACCATCTGCACGAACAGTTCGATGACGTTTGCAGCAGCATAGACTGTCAGCTCGGAGACCATGGCTGCGGTTACCCTTGACGCTGCATCACAGACAGGAGCGCCTGCGATGGTGTACTCAACAACGAACCTGGGTGCACGAATGGCAAAACGTCATTTTTTCGGATGAATCCAGGTTGTGTTTACAGCATCATGATGGTCGCATCCGTGTTTGGCGACATCGCGGTGAACGCATATTGCAAGCGTGAATTGTCATCGCCATACTGGGGTATCACCCGGCGTGATGGTGTGGGGTGCCGTTGGTTACACGTCTCGGTCACCTCTTGTTCGCATTGACATCACTTTGAACAGTGGACGTTACATTTCAAATGTGTTACGACCCGTGGCTCTACCCATCTTCGATCCCTGCGAAACCCTACATTTCAGTAGGATAATGCACCACCGCATGTTGCAGGTCCTGTACAGGCATTTCTGGATTCAGAAAATGTTCGACTGTTGCCCTGGCCAGCACAGCCTCCAGATCACTCACCAATTGAAAACGTCTGGTCAAAGGTGGCCGAGCAACTGGCTCGTCACAATACGACAGTCACTACTCTTGATGAACTGTGGTATCGTGTTGCAGGTGCATGGGCAGCTGTACCTGTACACGCCATCCAAGCTCTGTTTGACTCAATGCCCTGGCGTATGAAGCCCGTTATTACGGCCAGAGATGGTTGTTCGGGGTACTGATTACTCAGTATGTATGCACCCAAATTGTGTGAAAATGTAATCACATGTCAGTTCTAGTATAATATGTTTGCCCAATGAATACCCGTTTATGATCTGAATTTCTTCTTGGTGTAGCAATTTTAATGGCCAGTAGTGTATTTACTTACAATTCTGTTTGAGTGCAGGCATTAAAGGATGCCTTTTCCCAGCGTCATAATTATTTACTTACCAGGTTAATAAGCTAGAATGGTTTAATATACAAGATGCCCTCCTAAGACTCCTGACGCGTAGAGTACTACAACCATCGTACGTTACTGTAGACTGTCGTAAGTAAACTAGCCTACGGTAATATTCTTAGTAGGCTTTGTCAGATGAGATCGTAACCGCGTTACCTGTACATTAGGTGTGTTGCATACATTTTGGGCGTTACCTCACTTCGATCGCTATATTTGCGTTCGGAATCAGCCTTTTAGGCTGCATTCACTGTGGCACCGACATCAGTAGATTCCGCAAACGACCGACATCGTCCGAAGACAGCAGATCTTTTCAAATCTGTGCGTTGCTACGTGTGCGGTAACAATGTAGCTGATTTTATTCGGCCGAACGTACAGTTTTCGGACGACAATCGGTGAAATTCAAATCAGTTTGGGTTTTCTTTCGGTGTTAATGTCCGACACGACACGAAACATAGACTATAAGAAACTGATAGCTTTAGTCAAAGGAGTAGTTCGTGGTATCCTGAGGATTAAAAATATCATAATCGGGGTATAGTTCGGAATCTATAGACTGGAATCGCAGGTTTATTGGAAACCACAAGTAGGCAAAATCTTTATCGGAAATTTGGGTGTAGATTATAACCTCGAATAATAATTTGTTCAAGTAACAAGGATGGTGTGTCTTATGGTTAAAGTTACATTAGTGGATCTTTTTGGGCTGTGGTAGATGGACATTATTTAGCTATCTACAAGTTATTGTTACTGCGTTTTTATGCGAGCAGGCTCAATATTCTTTTACATAAAGATGTTTGCAGATGTGGTGTTCGTAAGTGTTCCGACTTTACAGCGCTTTAGGTGTTCAGAGTATCTTACTCCAGACTTCCAGTTTGTCTTTCACACATATCCTGAATGACAGTCATTGAGGGTTGGTAGTGGTGGTAAGTCCCTATGGGACTACACTACATCTACATCTACATCTACATTTATACTTCGCAAGCCACCCAACGGTGTGTGGCGGAGGGCACTTTACGTGCCACTGTCATTACCACCATTTTCTGTTCCAGTCGCGTATGGTTCGCGGGAAGAACGACTGTCTGAAAGCCTCCGTGCGCGCTCGAATCTCTCTAATTTTACATCGTGATCTCCTCGGGAGGTATAAGTAGGGGGAAGCAGTATATTCGATGCCTCATCCAGAAACTCACCCTCTCGAAACCTGGCGAGCAAGCTACACCACGATGCAGAGCGCCTCTCTTGCAGAGTCTGCCACTTGAGTTTGCTAAACATCTCCGTAACGCTATCACGGTTACCAAATAACCCTGTGACGAAACGCGCCGCTCTTCTTTGGATCTTCTCTATCTCCTCCGTCAACCCGATCTGGTATGGATCCCACACTGATGAGCAATACTCAAGTATAGGTCGAACGAGTGTTTTGTAAGCCACCTCCTTTGTTGATGGACTACATTTTCTAAGGACTCTCCCAATGGAGTGGCCGTGCGGTTCTAGGTGCTACAGTCTGGAGCCGAGCGACCGCTACGGTCGCAGGTTCGAATCCTGCCTCGGGCATGGGTGTGTGTGATGTCCTGAGGTTAGTTAGGTTTAAGTAGTTCTAAGTTCTAGGCGACAAATGACCTCAGAAGTAAAGTCTCATAGTGCGCAGAGCCATTTGAACCATTTGACGTGTATCGAAAAAACTAATTATATGAAGGTGTGGTTTCTGTTCTTTCGAAAATGTCCGAAAGAACAGACATCACCCAGAATCCGCAGCTGTTATACATTACACGTAAATTGAAGGTGGAGAGAGCAAGAAAGGAAAGGAAGGGGGAGGGATCACAACTGTCAGTTGCATTAGGACATTACGCGGAATCGGCGGCGATGAGTGAAAATGTATACCGGACCGGGATTCGAAGCCGGGATCTCCTGCTTATTGTGCAGGTGCGGTATCCACTGCGCCATCCGTGACAAAGTGTTAACGCAACTGCATGAACTATCTAGGTTTATCGAATGGGAGAGTATAATTTCGCTTGAAAAATAATTTTGCTTCTGACGGGAAAAAAATTCATGCTTTCCGACGACACTGGGCATAGTAGAAAGGCGTGAGTAGCAGTATTTGTTTGGCTGACTTCAGTTACATATTGCTTGGACGAAATTACAAATGTATGTCAAAACACCAGAGAAAACTTGCCTATAATGTGGGATGGTTCCAGATCCACACAGCCTGCTGTGAAAAAGGACATGGGGTAACTTTCGTGGGGATAAAGAGCGGCCGATGAGAGGGATTTACGACTTCTCTTCCTCCAAATGCTGTGTCGGGCAGAAGGACTGCACTTCGGAGGGAGTCCCTATACATTATATTTACCTCTAAAGCTAGGTACTTAATATAACTTATACAAATACAAGGTTATTCTTAAGTACCGCCAGATTTTAGGAAGACTGGGTAAAAGCTACAAGATATACAGAAGTATGACTTATCACTGAATACAGCTCAGGGCGATGATGTTCCAACGACTACAGCACTTCACTCCTATCCTGGGGGATCCCTAGTAAGTTTGGGGGTTTTTCCTCGGTCCTCTCCCTGTGAGATGGTTCCAGATCCACTCAGCCTGCTGTTAAAAAGAATATGGGGGAACATTTACGGGGGTAAAGGGCGACAGCGGAGAGGTATTTGCGACCTCTCCTCTTCCAAGCGCTACGGCGGGTAGAAGGACTGCACTCTATCTGCTGTCAGGCTGATGCACGGGTCACGGGCTTGCGCCATATACTCTACCTTTATACATTGATTCACTCTTCCCTCGGTTCTTGGCAGAGTATTTCGTACATTATGAATGAATACACACACAAGAATGTGGTGTAATACTGTGCAGTATTGTGGAACTGTAGAATAATACACCAGTGTCGTATTGGTTTTCATTCGTAATTTGCCTTTTTACCACTGCATACAGCATCTCTCCAAGTTTCGATTCGTAATAAGCGCTTTTGCGTAGTTTCAGAGTGCACCAGCAGGAGGCTGTCGTGTAAGAAAATGTAGACAAATCGTCCGGTCTGTACTGTCAAATCTAATTAGTTCCCTCCTGTAGTTAGGCAACCAAACGAATCGATTTCGAATGCGGTGTGGTATCATTGTACCTTTCAGGCTGCAGCAGGTACTTCAATGAACTGCACGCACGTATTTACGTATTGACGTTTTCTGTGTCCCAAATGGTGCCCGGGACAAGGGTGGAATTATTTCCAAAACAGATAAATTAGTAAACCGTTTGCGTACAGCCCTGATAACATATACACTGCACAGCAAGATGGCGCTATCCAAAATCGGTGCCGACGTTACTGTGGTTCACCACGAGCCATAGATGACAGGAATGAACGACGGCTGCGGAGATGTGTGGAAGAACTGAGGTGCAAATGTCGTACAACTCACTGGTCATATAAACCGAAGGGCTACCAACAGCGTCTCTTCAGCGAGAGTTGGTGCGTGTCGTCCGTCTCCAGAGCCGGCGCCTAGCTGATGCACCAATGCCGACTGCTGTTCATCGAAGACGAAGGCTACAATTTTCATGTCAGTACCGCGACTGGAATGTACTGATTGGAGACAGGTGGCCTTTGCAGGTGAATAACGTTTTATATTCCATCCATTTTGCACAGAGCGCAACTTAATCATAGCTAAAATTTGGTTCAAGAATCATAAAAGAAGATTGTATACATGAAAGAATGCTGGAGATACTAGAAGGTATCAGATAGATTATATAATGATAAGACAGAGATTTAGGAACCAGGTTTTAAATTGTAAGACATTTCCAGGGGCAGATGTGGACTCTGACCACAATCTACTGGTTATGAACCGTAGATTAAAACTGAAGAAACTGCAAAAGGTGGGAATTTAAGGAGATGGGAACTGGATAAACTGACTAAACCAGAGGTTGTACAGAGTTTCAGGGAGAGCATAAAGGAACAACTGAAAGGAATGGGAGAAAGAAATATAGTAGAAGACGAATGGGTAGCTCTGAGGGATGAAGTAGTGAAGGCAGCAGAGGATCAATTAGGTAAAAAGACGGGGGCTAGTAGGAATCCTTGGGTAACAGAAGAAATATTGAATTTAATTAATGAAAGGAGAAAATATAAAAATTCAGTAAATGAAGCAGGCAAAAAGGAATACTAACGTCTCAAAAATGAGATCGACAGGAAGTGCAAAATGGCTAAGCAGGGAGGGCTAGAGGACAAATGTAAGGATCTAGAGGCTTATTTCACTAGGGTGAAGATAGATACTGCCTACAGGAAAATTAAAGAGACCTTTGGAGAAAAGAGAACCACTTGTATGAATATCAAGAGCTAAGATGGAAACCCAGTTCTAAGCAAAGAAGGGAAAGCAGAAAGGTGGAAGGAGTATATAGCGGGTCTATACAAGGGCGATGTACTTGAGGACAATATTATGGAAATGGAAGAGAATGTAGATGAAGATGAAATGGGAGATACGATACTGCGTGAAGAGTTTGACAGAGCACTGAAAGACCTGAGTCGAAACAAGACCCCGGGAGAAGACAACATTCCATTAGAACTACTGATGGCCTTGGGATAGCCAGTCCTGACGAAACTCTACCAACTGGTGAGCAAGATGTATGAGACAGGCGAAATACCCTCAGACTTCAAGAAAAATATAATAATTCCAATCCCAAAGAAAGCAGGTGTTGACAGATGTGAAAATTACCGAAATATCAGTTTAATAAGTCACAGCTGCAAAATACTAACACGAATTCTTTACAGGCGATTGGAGAAACTGGTAGAAGCCGACCTCGGGGAAGATCAGTTTGGATTCCGTAGAAATATTGGAACACGTGAGGCAATACTGACCTTACGACTTATCTTAGAGGAATGATTAAGGAAAGGCAAACCTACGTTTCTAGCATTTGTAGACTTATAGAAAGCTTTTGACAGTGTTGACTGGAATACTCTCTTTCAAATTCTAAAGGTGGCAGCGGTAAAATACAGGGAACGAAAGGCTATTTACAATTTGTACAGGAACCAGATGGCAGTTATAAGAGTCAAGTGGCATGAAAGGGAAGTAGTGGTTGGCAAGGGAGTCAGACAGGGTTGTAGCCTCTCCCCGATGTTATTCAATCTGTATATTGAGCAAGCAGTAAAGGAAAAAAAAAAGAAAAATTCGGAGTAGGTATTAAAATCCATGGAGAAGAAATTAAAACTTCGAGGTTCGCCGATGATATTGTAATTCTGTCAGAGACAGCAAAGGACTTGGAAGAGCAGTTGAACGGAATGGACAGTGTCTCGAAAGGAGGATATAAGATGAACATTAACAAAAGCAAAACGATGATAATGGAATGTAATCGGGTGATGCTGAGGGAATTAGATGAGGAAATGAGACACTTAAAGTAGTAAAGGAGTTTTGCTATTCGGGGAGCAAAATAACCGATGATGGTCGAAGTAGAGAGAATATAAAATGTAGATTGGCAATGGCAAAGAAAGCGTTTCTGAAGAAGAGAAATTTGTTAACATCGAGTATAGGTTTAAGTGGGAGGAAGTCGTTTCTGAAAGTATTTGTATGGAAGTGAAACGTGGACGATAAATAGTTTGGACAAGAAGAGAATAGAAGCTTTCGAAATGTGGTGCTACATAGAATGCTGAAGATCAGATGGGTAGATCACATAACTAATGAGGAAATATTGAATAGAATTGGGGAGAAGAGGAGTTTGTGGCACAACTTGACAAGAAGAAGGGAGCGGTTGGTAGGACATGTTCTGAGACACCAAGGGATCACAAATATAGCATTGGAGGGCAGCGTGAAGGGTAAAAATAGTAGAGGGAGACCAAGAGTTGAATACACTAAGCAGATTCAGAAGGATGTAGGTTGGCTTAAGTACTGGGAGATGAAGAAGCTTGCACAGGATAGGGTAGCATGGAGAGCTGCATCAAACAAGTCTCAGGACTGAAGACCACAACAACAACAACATTCCATCGGCGTGAAACGTCCGAAAGCAAACGATGTGCAACAGTCGCCGGAAGGATCGAGGCAGAAGGGAGCGCTATTGTCTGGGGACAAGGAGTGATCCCGTTATTCTGGAAGGCACAACAGACCAACACAAGTACGCATCTATTCTAAGTCCACCCCAATATGCAGTTTGTTTTTCTTTGGTACCATGGCACCTACCAGTAGGGAAATCGAATGTGTCGTACAGCTCGCAGAGACCGTGCTTGTTTCGAAGAGCACCAGGGCGACTTTACCGTACTAACCTGGCCACCAAACTCCACAGATTTAAACCCAATCGAGAAAGTGTGGGTCCACCTCGATCAGGCTGTTCGCACCGCAGACCATCAACCGAGATGCCTAGCACAGCCGGCCACGGCACTGTTGTGGTTATGGCTCCACATCTCTGTCTGTACCTTCCAGAACCTCACTGACTGTCTTCCTGCACGTCTCGCTGCACTTCACGCCTTAAACGGTGGTTGGTCAGGCTTTTGACAGGTGGACACATTAATTTGACTGGGCAATCTATATGCTTCTAACGCACGATTTTTGATGTGCAAGACAGGATATTTCATACTGTATACCTACGCCGTCTTTCACTAGTTAAAAAATCTGCATCTCATAATGGCTGGCATTTTTTATTGCCAAGTAAAATTTTGCTTCGTAGTCTAGGGCAGGAACTTTAAGGAGCACAGAATTGATTCAGGGAATAAAGGAATTTGTTTACAAGAAGTGATTTTAATTTTAAGTGCCTCTCCAGTTTGTGCTCTTTTGGATTCGGGCAATTTATGATACCACATTGGGCCACTGGTATATGGACAGTGGTCGATTCTGTCACACCACCACGACGCCGAGTGTAGATCGCCAATATATTGAGTCCAGAGAAAAATGTAAAACGACCAAGAGAAAACGTACCGACGTATATCGTGACTCTGTTTATTTGTGTTTTTCGTCCTATATCATAAAAAATTGGCTTAAATAAGCAATGGCGCAAAAAGAGAACATGATGATAACGTAAGGAACGAAGTAAATTAGGGTTGAACGTCCCGTCGACATCGAGCTCAATAGAGATGGAGCAAAAGTTGCAGTGTTTCATGAATGGGGAAGGAAATCGGTTGCGGTATTTGAATGAAAACGGCGTGGTAATTTACTGGAGCACGTTAGGCAGTTTACTGGCGTTCACATAGTTGTAGCAGCGTGCTATTTTGTAAGCGAGGACAGATAATTGTTAGGTCCTGCTGAGTCGGCAAAGAGCCGTCAAACGAAGTGGACACTTGCAAGCTAGTGGCTGCATGTCCCGTTGACATCAAAGGGTGCAATATCAGCATATGAGTGATTTCGAACGGGACGGAATGATCGTTCTCTGGGAAACGGGTTTCTCCATGCTTCACATTGCGGCTCGTACAGGGCCCGCTGCTATGACAGTGACGCCAGTGTGGAACCAATGCATACAAGAGGGTCGTACACAGCTATGAACGGGCACTGGGTCACACACTGTGACCGCGCTCCGAGAAGACCGCAACCTTTTTGCATGGTCGCAACCGGCAGAACAGTTTCGTCCACAGTGTCATATTTGTTCTGGAGCTCTACGACGGGGGTGGACTTGCCTGTGTCCATGGTGCAGTCTGCTGAGGACTGAACAGTTTGCACGTATGCCATAGCGTCAGGTTCCATTGACCAGAAACTATCATTTCCTCAGACTGCGGTGCATTTGACCGCCGTCACTGGAGTGTAGAGGTGAAAGATTTATTGTTTTGCGACGAGCCCCGCATCAACCCGTCCTACAGTATTGGCACCTATCGTGATGGACGCAGTCGGGCAGACTATTGTTGAGTGGCTCACCTGGCAAACGCCAAGTGTGATGAATAAGGCCGCCATTGGCTTTAACATTTGACGTCGCCTTCTACGTACTGAAGGAAATCTGAATGAATGGCAACCGCTACGTTAGGGACGGTTTAGATTACGAGGTAATGCCAGCTCTCCAGGCAATTCCACTTGTCGTATTTCAGCAGGACAATGGCCACATGTTGTGAGAAATGTGCAAGCCTTCTTCCAAGAATGACGAGTACCACTACCTCTCTGGCCTGCACGTTCACCTGACACTCCATTCACGGATCAGTGATGTTGTCGGTCGGCAGCTCGACCGTTCTGGTCCTCCCATAACCGCTGTCGACGCTTTGTGAACGCGTCTACAAACCGCGCGGCAGTGCGTTCCCCATCAGCATACCCAGGACCCATTTGATTCCCCGCCACGTCTAGTGGCCCTGAAGGATGCAGCGGCTCCACACTGTACAAAGTTCTCACGGTCGACGTGCATGTACATTTCTGCAACTCTGATCATTGGTATGGTGTCATGTCGACTAAATTTCATTGTAATCACATGTCTCGTTACTGGTGCTGTAATTTTCAGAAATAGTAGTGCATAATTAAAGTGATAATCGAAATCTGTGGTGACAATAGCGCACTAAGTGTTATTGAAGATACGGTGATAGAAAACGCAGCGGCTGCTGTTCCTCTAAACACCAGTAAACGATGTCAACATTTAACAAATCCTCATCACTTGCGGAAGCTTGTGGTTATAGCGGACAGTCACACATGCTGGATTGCATCTCGTATTAATGAGGCGGCAATCATAAAGGCAACAGTTTTTGTCACGTCGTAAAAATACTTTTTAAAATTTGTTGCTGACCTCCCCCGGCTGGTACGATCGTCTACACAAATCAGACTTTGATTTCTTTCTTGTTTGTTCTCTTACAAAAAAATAAAAATACTGTAAAAATAAAATTACACTGTTCGTTTCTTTATTGTCACATAATTATTTCGCTGATCATTAAATTAACTATTTAAATAAAAATCTTTTTTTTATTTTACATGTTTTTAAGAGGGCGTAAGAAGTATAAAATAATTTCTCCTTGCCTCATACAGATTCCTAACCTCAAGTATATACGCCTGAAGATATTTGCTTGTGAATTTTTAAATGCTATGAAAAACTTGTAGAATTCAAAATTAAAAATGTTCAATGCATGCAAAAGATAATAGTAAGAAAGTGAACTTTTCATCCATCAACTATGCAACGCATGCGCCGAAAGCTTTTCATTTTAAATTATACAAGTATTTTCATGACTATTAAAAATTCGCAAGCACAGTTTTCAGAACTATCTGCATGGAATTAGGAATCTGTATGGTGCAAGGACAAATTATTTTATACTTTTTTACTCCTTGTAAAAAATGATAAATAAATATATTTTATTTAAATAATTATTTTCTGCTGTTTAGTCTTGTATGTGTCAATTTTTTTCAGTCGATTATAGCATTTTGATGGGATTATAACAGATATATGTGGTAAATTTCAGGATTATTTCAGTTTCTCTTCAGCTGAGTTAAGCGATATGTTGTTTAGTCCTTCAACTATCTCACTAAAAGATCATCAACATAAAAATTAGGGATATTCGAGCTCACAACGGGACTTACCAGCTGTCGTACTTCCCGTGAACCATTCGTAGCCGGCCTGTGTGACCGAGCGGTTCTAGGCGCTTCAGTCCGGAACCGCGCGACTGATACGGTCGTAGGTTCGAATCCTGCCTCGGGCATGGATGTGAGTGATGTCATTAGGTTAGCTAGGTTTAAGTAGTTCTAAGTTCTAGGGGACTGATGACCTCAGATGTTAAGTCCCATAGCGCTCAGAGCCATTTGAATCATTCGTACAGGAATACACCAGACAAGTCTTTAGCTCATCGAGATTTTGGTTTTAATTCAATTGCAAAATTTGTATCAAACAAACGGACGAGGAAGCGACCTAAAGGCGTGTTAAAATACTCTAAATTACCATATGAGCAGTATAACGATTCGTTGTATGATAGAACTAATCTCTCAGTTCAGCTCAGATCATGACTTAATTACACGATCGAACTGAACACTTAGTAAGGAACGAAGGTAGGTCGAAACATTTGTTGTCGCAGACGTACAGATCTAACACAAGTCATTCACTTAATCTATTACCCGCGCACAGCCTACCGGTTCACAGGACATAGAGAGGCTGACGAACGTGTTTGGGTGTAGAGAGCTATGTGCTTACGAATAGTGCCGTCTCGGTCCGCGCCAGATACTAACTGAATACAAGGAAGGAAACATGGTGGGTGGGATACTGTGTTTGGCCCTCTATGTCACAACCGACCTAGTCTGCCGAGAATAATAAACTGGAGGAATTTCAAAACTACCAGCGACTGAAGCTCAGGAAGACCGGTATCTTCGAGTGAATGAACGAAAGAACTCCAGAACACACATTTTCTTCCGCTCGCATCATTCACACAGTCAGAGAGAAAATACTGTTAACTTCAGGTCTTTACATGGATATCGGAGACCATGAAGAATGGCACTTAATTAACAACCTTGTAAATCAAGTAAAACATACTCCTCGTAGAATATAAGGAAAGGTGTCTGCTTGGACTTGCCAGTTTGCCTCGTGTTCCAAACACGGAATAGGAGCAGTGTCGATATTGTGCGTGAGCCGAACTCATACCTTCATGGCTAAGTGCCCACATACTTGGCAATTCCCACACTTAAAAAACGCTACCTAAAAAAAAGCACAATTTCCCATAGTGAGTACTAGCAAAAGCCCTGTAGGCGGAATAAAGGCTCTTGAACTTCAGAGTCTAAGCCATACCTGCGAGGCTACATAGAAGTGTAAACGGTAACATACTGTAGGCGAATAGCCGTGAGGTGTAGACTCGACGTACATTCCAAGGCCAATACCGCCCGCTACTGCGATGTTGACTTACTCATTTCTCTTCCTGTTTTCCATTTCTTCTTTTCTCTTAACATCTTTCAGTTATATGTCACCAATTTCCCTGCATAGTTTGGAGCTCTATAGTTTAGTAGTAATATGTTGAACAAAACACTAACAGAACAGTTAACCTTTCGACTGTTCTTTGCACAGATTATTTTCAACTTTAGGAATAAGTTCAGAATAGTGGTCTCATATCAGGGGCGCAGAGTGCACGAGATAACCCTTCCCAACTACATTCGCAGAGATTTTCAGTTACAACACCGGCGCTGACTGGGCGAGATTTGCATGGGGAATGAATAGCACAGTCTCGAACAACAAAGGTCGGGTTATGATCAACGTTCCTTCGAGACGTTGAATGAACTCACGCTAAACACAATTATGACACTTTTCCAAATCGAATTTCGTCAAACAATGGCGATTCCATAATAACCATAAGCAAATATCGTCTTTTTTTACTCTTGATTTAGATTGACGAATTTTTTTAGTCAATTAGTCAATCAACTTGACTTAGATTTCAACCGCGGTTCAAAGTCCGTATTTTTTTAAAATTTTTATTTACTTTTTTTTGAGTAACCAGTCTTATGACTGGTTTGACGTGGCCCACCACGATTCTTCTACTATGCCAACCCCTTCATCTCAGAATAGAACTTGCAAACTACTCCTCAATTACTTGCTGGATGTATTCCAAACTCAGATTTCCTTTACAGTTTTTACTCTCTACTTCGCCCTCTAGTACCATGGAAACTACGCCGTGATGTCTTAACAGATGTCCTACAATCCTGTTCCTTCTTCCTGCTAGTGTTTTACTTATATTCCTTTCCCCGGCGATTCTGCAGAAAATCTCCTCTTTCCTCTTACCTTATTAGCCTACCATAATTTGAAGATTTTTCTGTAGCGTTATAACTGTGATGCATCAATTTTCCTCTGTTCCGGTTTTTACACAGTCCATGTTTCACTATTATTCAATGTTGTGTTCCAAAAGTACATTCTCAGAAATTTCTTCCTCAAATTAAGGACTTCTCTTGGTGACGAATGCCCTTTTTGCCTGTTTTTTGTCTGCATTTCATGTCCTCCTTGTTCTGTCTGTCATGGTTTATTTTGATTGAACGGTAGGGGCGAAAGACTACATCCCTATCTTAAACACTTTTTAATCCGAGCAACTTCTTTCTTGATCTTACGCTCTTATTATTCCCTCCTGCTTTTTTTCCTACATATTGTATATTACTCTTCTCTGCCTATAGCGTATCCCTGCTTTTCTCAGGATTTCGAACATCTTGCACCATTTGACGTTGTCCAACGCTTTTTACCAGGTCGGCAAATCCTGTGAACGTGTTTTGATTTTTCTTTAGTCTTTCTTCCATTATCATTCGCAATGTCAGAACTGACTAAAGCCAAACTGTTCGCCATCTAACACATCCTCAGTTTTCATTTCCTTTCTTCTGTTGATTATTCTTATGAGGTTACAAACTGATTGTGCGATAATTCTCGCACTTGTCAATTCTTGCCGTCTTCGGAATTGTGTGGATGATGCTTTTCCGAAAGTTAGATGGTATATTGCCAGACTCACACTTTCTACACGCCAATTTGAATAGTCATTTTGTTGCCACTTCCCTGAATGATTTTTGAAATTCTGGTGGAATGTTATCTATCACTTCTGTCTTGTTTGATTTTAAATCTTCCAAAGCTCTTTAAATTCAGTTTGTAATACTCGACTCAATATCTCTTCTATACCGACTTCTCTTTCTTCTTCTTTCACGTCCTCAAACAAGTCTTCCCCCTCATAGAGGCCCTCGATGCACTCTTTCCACCTTTCGGCTCTCCCCGCACGGTGGAGCTCCCGGCCGGCCTTTGTGGCCGTGCGGTTCTAGGCGCTTCAGTCTGGAACTGCGTGACCGCTACGTTCGCAGGTTCGAATCCTGCCTCGGGCATGGATGTGTGTGATGTCCTTAGGTTAGTTAGGTTTAATTAGTTCTAAGTTCTAGGCGACTGATGACCTCAGAAGTTAAGTCGCATAGTGCTCAGAGCCAATTTTGGAGCTCCCGTTGCACTCTTCATGTTATCACCTCTGCTTCTAATTTCACCAAATGTATCTCTTGCGATTTCTTCACATTTTTCAGTGAGTCATTTCGCCTCAGCGTCCCTGCACTTCCGATTTATTTCATTAGTGACTTGTCCGTAGTGATAATAGTAAACATTTTTCAAAATTATATTAACAGGGAACAAAATCGCAACACCAAGACGGAGTTGTGCGATGTAAGCGGAAGTTCGTAGACGTATTTCTACATCTGAAAGGTGAAGTCTATTCATATTTTGCGCTTGTGGCATAAGGGGGGCGGTAGTAACAAATTTGCAAACTGTAACGGTCGTGAGCGTTAGTTAGTTTGAGATTGGACTCAGTGAGTTGATGCTAGTCAAGAATACCTTCCAGACGAGAAAGACGTCGTTATCAGCACCTCACTGAGTTTAAATGGGGTCGTGTGATAGGGTATGAGAACCTGGATGTTTCTTCTGTGATAATGAAGAAAGACGTGGCAGGAAGGTATCCACTGTGTATGATTGCCGCCAGCCGTGGTCACGAGCGTGTGCGGTCGCTAGAAGACCGTGCTCCGGATGGCGACGTGGCACTACCGACAGGAAAGATCACCGTATCGTTTACGCCAAGGAAAACACCGAGCCAGACGCCCTGTAGCGTGCATTCCATTGATCCTGAACAACCACCAATTGTGACTCACGCGGTTTCAAGGTAAGGCTCATTGGAGGGCAGAGTGGAGGTCTGTTGTGTTTTCTGATGTAAGTTGGTTATGGCTCGGTGCCAGCGAGTGTGTTGGTTAGGAGGCCAATTGATGGCCTGTAACCAACCTGCTTGCGCGGTACACACAGTGAGCTACACCTGGGGTTACAGTCTGAGGTGCGATTTGTCTGACAGAAGAAGCACTCTGATGGTTATCCGATGGATCCTGACTGCAAATTTGTACGTAAATCTGGTGATTCGACCTGTTGTGCTGCCATTCACGAACAGCATTCCAAGGTATGTTTTCCAACAGGGCAACACTCGCCTACATACCGCTGTTGTAACCAGACATGCCTTACAGAAAGTCGACATGTTTCCTTGGCCTGCTCGATCACCAGATCTGTCTCCAATCGAACACATATGAGAACAAAGCGGGAATCATATCAAAATGTTAGAAGTAGTCACAATCAAGCTACAGTAGCCCATTACAAACAGTATTGTAAGGTGCTTAAAAATGTTATTAGCAAGGCAAAAGTATGTGGTATGCAAATAGAATAGCTAATTCACAGGATAAAATTAAAGCCATATGGTCAGTTGTGAAGAAAGTGTTTAGTCAGCAGCACAAGGTTCGCAGTAATAATATTTCTGTTACTGATAAATCAGATATATGTGCAGTATTTAACAATCACTTTCTGAGCTTTGCTGGTGAATTAAATGAAAATTTAGTTTCCACAGGAAATCATATAAATTTCTTAGCGAATGCCTTTCTGAGATTGACGTCTGAAATACTCCTCTGTGATACAGACAAGAGGGAGATTGAGTCCATAATTAAATCACTGAAGACTAAGGACTCTCATGGTTATGATGGAGTGTCTAGCAGATTATTAAAGTACTGTGCTGCACATGTTAGCCCTGTATTTAGCCATATTTGTAATTTTTCCTATAGAAATGGTCAGTTTCCTGAGCGATTAAAGTACTCAGTAGTAAAGCCGCTTTATAAAAAGGGAGAAAGGGATAATGTAGATGATTTTAGACCTATTTCGATGCCATCAGTGTTTGCAAAAGTTATCGAAAAGGCTGTGTATGTAAGGATAATTGATCATTTTATATCGCACGATTTGCTATAAAATCTACAGTTCGGCTTTAGAAGTCGTTTGACAACTGAAAATGCTATTTTCTCTTTTCTCTGTGAGGTACTGGATGGGCTAAACAAAACGTTTCGAACGCTGGGCGTATTTTTTGATTTAACAAAGGCATTTGACTGTGTTGATTTCACAATATTGCTCCAGAAGTTGGAACATTACGGAAAACGGGGAGTAGCTCACAATTGGTTCACTTCTTACTTTAGCAACACACAGCAAAAGGTCATTATTCACAATGTTGATAATGGCTGTGATGTGGGATCTGAGTGGGGTACTGTCAAGTGGGGCGTGCCCCAGGGATCAGTGTTGGGGCCGCTCCTGTTCCTTATTTATATAAATGATATGCCCTCTAGTATTATGGGTAACTCTAAAATATTTCCGTTTGCTGATGACATTAGCTTGGTAGTAAAGGATGTTGTGTGCAACATTGACTCGGTTTCAAATAGTGCAGTACATGACCTCAGTTCATAGCTCATAGAAAATAAACTAACGTTAAATCACAGTAAGACTCAGTTTTTACAGTTTCTAACACACAATGCAACAAAATCTGACGTTTTAATTTCACAGAACGGGCATATGATTAGTGAAACTGAACAGTTCAGATTTCTATGTGTTCAGATAGATAGTAAGCTGTCGTGGAAAGCCCACGTTCAGGATCTTGTTCAAAGACTTAATACTGCAATTTTCACTATTCGAACGGTATCAAAAGTGAGTGATACTTCGACACGTAAATTAATCTACTTTGCTCATTTTCATTCACTTATGTCATATGGTATTATGTTTTGGGATAACTCTTCCCATTCTAGGAGGATATTTTTGGCTCAGAAACGGGCGGTTCGGGCAATAAGTGGTGTGAGTTCACGAACCTCTTGTCGACCTCTGTTCACGAGTCTGGGTATTTTGACATTGGCCTCTCAATATGTATATTCCTTATTGTCATTTCTTGTTACAAATATTAGTTTATTTCCAAGAATAAGCAGCTTTCACTCGGTTAATACTCGGCAGAAATCAAACCTCCATTTGGATCGGAATTTGCTTAAATCTTGTGCAAAAAGGTGTGCAGTATACTGCTGCATCCATTTTCAATAAGCTGCCACTCGAATTCAAAAATCTTAGCAGTAATCCACGCGCTTTCAAATCGAAACTGAAGAGTTTCCTCATGGGTCACTTACTCCTTTTACTCTGTCGAGGAATTCCTTGAAAAATTAAGCTGATTCTTATTGTATTGCTGATAGCGTTTACTTAAACTTATGGACTGACTTTTTCTCAGGTTCATGAACATTTATTTTTGTCTGTCATTACTTTTATGTTGTAAGTTCATGTACTGACACGTTCCATGACCTTGAAGATTTGCTCCTCAATTTGGTCCTACGGAACTTGACGTGTAAATAAAATAAATAAAATAACAACAGACGACAACTCGACATCATCCAAAACCATCATTAACCGTCCCTGTGTTGACTGACCATGTACAACAGGCGCGGAACTCCTTCAGATAAACTGACTTCCGGAACTTATTCCACACTGCCATGCGCGTTTGCATGCTTCCATTCAACATTCTGCCTCTTACACCGGATATAAGTATACTAACATTTCGCATTTGCATTGGTTTATCTCGCGCTGACATTAATCTGTGATACTTCATGCTAAGTATTGAAGTATTTTACCCTAAAAACAACTAAACTTTTTTTGTTTTTACCTCTCAGAATATTACACTGTTCCCTTCAGGGGTTAATTACCTTCAGGTTGGGAACCAGTGTATAGACGCATTAACATCGAGGCTCTGATTTAAGGTCATAGTACAGTAAGATAGTAAGAGGCAGAGAAAGAGGAGAACTCCGTTTCTGCCCCGATTTCTCCTCTGACGTGACTTTTGGGTTAAATGGGAGTGGTGCAGAGATGTGATTTGGTGTGTCGGCAGCGGGCGGCCACCTGGGGTACGAGACGCTGGCGTATCACGTGGGCAAGGTTCTGCGGGACAAGGACCAGGCGCTGCAGCTGCTGAGCATGGAGCGCGGCCGCATGTCGCGCGAGGCGCAGCTGCTGATGCAGACGCTGGCGCGCCGGCGCGAGCTGGTCAAGGAGCTGCACCCGGTCGACTGGGACAAGCTGCGCATCATCAACGAGACGTACCGCCGCAGCATCGAGGCCAAGACGGCCCAGTGGATCGCCGCGCGCAAGACGGTCGGCTACATCGGCCTCGACGTGCACGAGCTGCAGAGGAGGGTGAGTGCCGCCACATACACGCACTCATCCCGTTCCCTAGTTGGATACACGCTGTCCCATTCATCTCGACCACCCCCCAAATACCTTTTTCTCCAGAAACAAAATAAAATTTTTTTTAATTCAAATGTTCTTTAGCTAGCAGATGGTCATAACCAGCAGATAACTGTTCGTTATGAAGATATCAACAGCAGCACGTCTGTTTCAAATAATGCCCTATATTTTTTATGTGAGTCACTTGGGGCGGTCAAGAGAAATGGAACAGGCTGCAGATTTTGGACTTGTTTAAAATCAGTAAGCTGCTCGAAATCCTCTGTTCATTCACCATACTGGCATGGAAACTACGGGACACGAAATTTGAAAATACTCGCCTTATCAACCGATCTCAGCACGAATGATTTTCATGTGTTAGGAGGCTCAAAGAAGCTCTGGGAGCAAGTATTTCGGATACGATGAAGAGATGACTACGGCGATCCAAGAGCAGCTGCATCCGAAATTAGGAAATTCTTCTCACGAGGTGCCCATGTACTTTCGAAAAGGTGGGATGCAAGCATTACACATCGTTCGCACTACTTCGAAAATGATGCATCTGTCATTTTTCCGTACTGTCTCAGTTGGATAAAATACATAATTAAAATTTCTTATTTTAATTATCCTCTTAAATATTGATAACTGCGACCAGCCACTTCTGAAATATTTCCATATCCTCATAATTAGTTTCGAGCTTTATGAAGCTCGTATTCACCCGGGCCACGCCAAAGTTTACATATTTGTGTTTGAGTATGATATTTTGTATTGACATTTGGTTCATTGTGACAAGATATTGGGGAACACTTTGATGTGTATGGTAGTCATTTGGCACCTTATCTCGAAAAACGAATTTCTTTACTTTCATCTGCAGTGCGAACGGTACTGTCGTTAGCATCCATGGCTCGCAGCTTCCACCTTTATAGCCTGTCGGCAAAGTAATTAAGCATTAATCGGTAGAAATACCGAGTATCATAATAAACGCCCCAGGATCCAGCATTTGCTGTACAACTAATGTATTCTACAAAGTTATATGCTCAAAAATATAACTTTTTCTCACTTGTAAAGTAGGCCTTCGCTATGTATGTGAAATATATCCAACTTGTGGAAAAAGAAACCGAAATAATGAGGTGTTGGCATAGATGTTGTAAACAGCCTTACATTAAATGAAGGATCATAACTCTACAGTTCTCATATGTGTAATATCTCAGTACCTGGCTCTGTGAGTACTTATTTATTCCACTCTTCCATTAGTGTATCTCCTCCCCCTCACTCTGTCCATCTCGTCCACCCACTACTCTCTGCCAATCTGCATCTTCTCCCTCTAATTCCATTTTCTCCCCATCCCTCTCTCATTTCCTCCTCGTCCTTTTTTCTCTCCATTTCTTCCTCCCCCATTGTCTGTTTATCTCCTACTATACCATCTCTAACCCTATCTCCTCTTCCCCTTTGTGTGTCAACTCCTCCTCTTAATTAATCTCTGTATATTTCCTCTTCATCCTTCTCTCTGTCCATTTTCCTCCAACCCTCTCTTCGTCCATCTGTTCCTCCCACTATCTGTTTCGACTTCTCCTCTCCCCTTTGTCTCTCCACATTAACAGGGCCACCCACGTCCACACATGTAAAATATATTTCAGATATATTTAACATATTTCACACGTATTTGTACGTAAATTTCACCTGTATATGTAGCAAATTTCTCCCTGCAGTTTCATTTCACGCAGTTTATATTTATTATGTCGTATCTCCTGAACTATATGCTGTACAAATCTGTCATTATGCAGGTACATTTAGTGGTATATATGGCGACTGTCTGTGAAATGTGTTGTGAATAGAGTTAGTAGTAAAGAAGCAATAAATTAAATCGTCATGCATGATGCCGCAAGTTTTCGCGCAACTCACTATTTACGATGTCCTCTCTACTGAACTATATGTCGCACAATCATATAATTTTGCTGATACATTCAGTGGTATATGTGAATACCGTCTGCAAAATGTGTTCTAATATAGTTTGTAGTAAAGAAGTAATAAATCAAAAGTCATGCTAGACGCGGCAGTTTTACTGCGTGAACAGAGAAAATGTACTATGGGATAAAATTTTTTGCTTTCATAATTTTGTGGAGGCTGTCAGTGAGATAAAGTTTCGTAAAGGTTTGAAAGTATATGTAATGTTTTTTGAAAGACACTAAGAGTTCTCGTTCTCAAATGAATAAAGTACGGATATTTTCACTCCCACCCCACCCCCACGTCTTTGATAGGTTGAACTTACCCCCACACCAATGATTTTTGGACAGTAACTGATATGCGTACTATGGGTTTGGTTGAAATCAGTTCAGTGGTGTAGCAGGAGATGAGGAACCTACATACATTCATGCATACATACATACATGTACATATACATCCATTTTTGTGGATTATCGTTGAACTTACTGGAAAAACTTAAATGCGAGGTACTGATTTATTTTTGATCTTATTAAGATAACATTGAATTATTGTCTTATGAGAAACAGAGATTCGGTTTATTACCACTCTTTGTGCTGAATTTATTGGATAGCAGTTACGTAACGAACTGCTGCCTGAAACAGGTAGTAAATATATTCATCCAGATATTGAGATGATTTAAAAGTCGTGTAATGATTCTGAGTTTACTTTAAATGTCCAGAGATGTAAGATTTTGTACCACACTAAAACGTAGCATCCTATGTCCACAATATCAAAGATTTGCCTTTGGAATTAGTCAACTCATAAAAATAACAATTTGTACTCTTATGAAATGTATGAGTCACATAGACTCAGTCATAGGTGTATTAGGAGGCAAACTGCGGTGTAAAGGTAGAATACGTGGGAAACACAGTCAATCTACAAACGACAGTGCTTACAAAACACCCATGTGAACCATCCTACAATATTGCTGAAGTGGCTGGTACCTGCTCCAAATAGGAGTAACAGGGGATATTGAATACATAAATGCAACAAGAATGCACAGAGGTTTGTTTCATGTAGGAGAGAACGTCATGGAGATGCTGATATAAGTGAAATAGCAAATACTTGAATGCAAACGCAAACTCTCCCGTGAAAGCGTACTTAGTAAGTGTCAAGAACCAGCTACAAGTGATGAATCTAGGAATAAACTATAACCCAATGTATCGCTCTCGTAGGGATCGCGAAGACAAGATATGACTATTTGCAGCTTGCAGGGATGCGATTCAGCAATCGTTCTTCCCGAGATTCATACGTGAATGTAACGAGAAGCTGCCCTAACAACTTTGCCATGCTCTTCACAGCGGTTCACATACTATGTGGTAGCAGAAGCATTGGTAGAACAATTTTTACATTAAGGGCATAAATGTCTGTACTCGTCATAGAGTTTTTGGAAAGCGCTTTTACTTGAGGTATCTTATGGTTATCTAATTAAATGCCAAAATAATTGTTCTTTGTTAGTTTACCGGATAGTGATATAGTAATAGCTACGATTAATAAGTGAGAGAAAAGAGGTGGGGTGTTGGACATTTACATTAACTCTTGCTAAAATTGTTTGACAGTTCTGTCTAATCATTGAAATGTAATTCGATGCCGTATTTATGAAGATAAAAGTTACAATCTGTTCAAGATGATCAGGCTATATCCACTTCTACGAGCATCTTGCTGTGAAGCTTCTACCAGTTTATCATGTACAGAGGCTTGAGCATAAGTTACAAATACGTTTTAAAACACCAAATTCTTTTGTATGGTTGCATAGTGCGAGTAGTTTAGCTACTGTGAGTAATTTCAGTTTGTATTTTATTGTTGACGGAAAAGTGTATTCTCATGTTATGTGTCTAGGATTCCTCGGCAATTTGGTAATAGATCTTTTTCTTCTGGGTAGTTATTCAGTAATTCGTTGTTAGAATTCGTTGTGAGAAGTAGTTTATTCATGATCGCAGGATTGTATCGATTACCGAAGGTAACTAGTTTTATAATTTTTGTTTCTTTGTATATTTCAGTTGTATGCTTTGGCGTTATTAAGCAAGTCACTAACTGTAGCTACCAAGAATGCCTTTTCATGTTGGTCATGGAACCAATTAGAGTCATGAATGGTAGTGGTGGTAGGTGAATTTATATTCAGTTCTTTTGTTGTCACGGTGATTTGTGGCTCTTACTGCCGAAGATAATATTATTCGAGCAGTATTGCCCGGCAAGGGAAACTGACGATCTGAGGAGAGTGACAGCACCATCGTTCTTAGCCTAAGAAACAGTGAGAGGAGGAAGAAACATCGTACATATCAGTATTCATAGAAGTGACGGGATGTCGTACTCTACACGTCTATACAATAATGCCCTGAGTAGTATAGTGATTAAAAATTAACCAGCAACTTTGTCTGACAACGCTTCTCACGCACTGTGACTGCGACATTTATTTCACAGTGCAATGTGTATGAAACCACGTTCCATATAAATTAATCACTTAAATTCTGATACTTCATTTTTTTCTTAAAACACTGTGTGTCCTGTGTTAGAATTTGGCCTTGTTAACTGGTTTCAGTGTACTATGTATGTGAAAATTTGTTTACTGTCGGAATCTGTCCTTTGTTAAGCTTATGGTACCCTGGTGGGACTTACTCTAATGCACACTCTGAACTGTCAAACACAAACTGTAGTATAACATTTCCAGTGTTACGATGGTTGTATGGGTCCGTCCCAAAAGAAAATAAATTGAAATGAAAAGAAATAAGTTGAATCCTTTTTGGTAAGCTAGTATTTGTTTTTGTTGTTGACAACATCATAGAGATTTCTACCAAATAGCGCAATGTCAACCATACGTTTATTCTTTACTTCTAGATACTATAATCCACTCCACGCTGCATCGTTTCCTCCACACGAAATTTGCACAACATAGGCTTACCCAGATTTAACATTTTACTTGCTTATTTCATCAAGTTTTCCGACAGAGTAGTCATCCTTTTTCATCAGTAAATTTAATAATTTAGTAGGAAAAGTTATCTCGATCACCTTCCGGGCTTGCACTGACTGTTAGCAACATGTGCGACTTTGTGCCTTAATTTGGCTGTACCAAGCCAACGGTCTGGTTTGTCTAGCAGTAGCAAAGTATTAATTGCTGTTTATTTATTTAACTTGATCAGATCGGGTCCTCAAACACGCAGAACCTTAATCGCGGTCGAAGTATTCATCGGAAAGTGTGTTTTAAGGGCTACCGCGTCGTGGTTAGATGGTTAGGCATCGTCCCACACATTCTTGAATTGCGCTTCGCACTGCAAAATTTTGCATTATATTTCTTCGGTTCTTATTATAAGAGTAAATAAGCTATTACATACATCGACCTGAACGATGACACTCCTTCCCCTGGCGCCGCATCTGAACTAAATAGTGAGTAAATTTGTGAACGTGGACCGAAGACGGTGATACAGAATTATTCAGTAGTTGTCATTCAAGAGTAATTCGAGACATAGTGAGGCTATCCATTACAAAAACATTAATCGAATTTTCCTTCGGTGCTTGAGACATTACATAATCATTTTTAACAAAAAAGAACTTTTTTTCAATATTCCGCAACTTTTACTAATTTAAGTACTATCTGGTTTCTCGGCGGAAGCAGAGATAAAAATGAAGTCCAATTTAGTCAGGTACCAGGGTTTGAGATACATAGCAACATACAACAACTTTAAGAAAAATTCAAGAAATTATTAATTTTAAAATTCATTACAACTTAAAAAAAAGACAGAAAGATTTGCTGCAAAAATGAGGTAGTTCCATCAAGGAGGAGCTTGAAGTTGGGTGTACTATATCTTGGGAAAAAAATCTCTTGGAGTTTTGATTAAAAAAGAAAATGAAAGAAACCGTGAACAGGCGATTCTGCCTGTCTTTTTAGATTGTTCACAGGTATCTAGACCAGAGCCATAGGTTTATGCTTCATGATCGTACATTTGGAAACATTGAAATGCAAACAACAAAACCAGATACGGTTAAGTACACTAAATTTATGAAATGATGAGTAAAAACCCTTTTGTTACTGAACCTGAAATTGTCACTGTTTTGCTGGAAGAGTGGTACAAGCCTTCCACGAAAAGCATAAAGGACTGGTATTTGTCCATTCTGTACCGACTGAAAACTGTTTTGAATGCCAACAGTTTTCTTACACAGTATTAGGCACGATAATGTGTTGTGTTTGTGATGTTTCCATGGCTTGTCTATTCCTTGCACATACCTGTCACTCCTTTTTCGATATGTACACTACTGGCCATTAAAATTGCTGCACCAAGAAGAAATGCAGATGATAAACGGATATTCATTAGACAAATATATTATACTAGAACTGACATGTGATTACATTTTCACGCGATTTTGGAGCATAAATCCTGAGAAATCAGAACCCAGAACAACCACCTCTGGCCGTAATAACGGCCTAGATACGCCTGGGCATTGAGTCAAACAGAGCTTGGTTGCCGTGTACAGGTACAGCTGCCCATGCAGCTTCAACACGATACCACAGTTCATCAAGAGTAGTGACTGGTGTATTGTGACGAGCGAGTTACACGGCCACCATTGACCAGGCGTTTTCAATTGGCGAGAGGTTTGGAGAATATGCTGACCAGGGGAGCAGTCGAACATTTTCTGAACCCAGAAAGTCTCGTATAGGACATGAAACGTGCGGTCGTGCATTATCCTGCTGAAATGTAGGGTTTCACAGGGATCGAATGAAGGGTAGAGCCACATCTTAAATGTAACGTCCACTGTTCAAAGTGCCGTCAGTGCGAACAAGAGGTGACCGAGACGTGTAACCAATGGCACCCCATACCATCATGATGGGTGATACGCCAGTATGGCGATGACGAATACACGCTTCAGATGTGCTTTCACCACGATGTCGCCTAACACGGATGCGACCATCAGGATGCTCTAAACAGAACCTGGATTCATCCGAAAAAATGCCATTTTGCCATTCGTGCACCCAGGTTTGTCGTTGAGTACACCATCGCAGGCGCTCCTGTCTGTGATGCAGCGTCAAGGGTAACCGCATCCATGGTCTCCGAGCTGATAGTCCATGCTGCTGCAAACGTCGTCGAACTGTTCGTTCAGATGGTTGTTGTCTTGCAAACGTCCCCATCTGTTGACTCAGGGATCAAGACGTAGCAGCACCATCCGTTACAGCCGTGCGGATAAGATGCCTGTCATCTCGACTGATAGTGATACGAGGCCGTTGGGATCCAGCACGGCGCTCCGTATTACCCTCTTGAACCCACCGATTCCATATTCTGCTAACAGTCATTGGATCTAGACCAACGCGAGCAGCAATGTCGCGATACGATAAACCGCAATCGCGATAGGCTACAATCCGACCTTTATCAAAGCCGAAAACGTGATGGTACGCATTTCTCCTCCTTACACGAGGCATCACAACAACGTTTCACCAGGCAACGCCAGTCAACTGCTGTTTGTGTATGAGAAATCGGTTGGAAACTTTCCTCATGTCAGCACGTTGTAGGTGTCGCCACCGGCGCCAACCGTGTGTGAATGCTCTGAAAAGCTAATCATTTGCATATCACAGCGTCTTGTTCCTGCCGGTTAAATTTCGCGTCTGTAGCACGTCATCTTCGTGGCGTAGCAATTTTAATGGCCAGTAGTGTATAAGGAGGAAACTCTTTGAAGATGTGCACTACAGATATTGTGTGTCTTTTCACAGTCAGCGACGAAGCGTTGGCTAGGAACCACATATTAATGGCCATGAAAAATTCATAGCTTCGCGACAAGTGGATCAGAAAGTAAACCTCCTTCCTCCCGGCAGGTTGCGAGAGCGAGAGCGAAGGGTAAGTGGGTGTCGGCCGCCGTGGAGTCGAAGATGTCGTCGGCGCAGTCTGTGCTGAACGAGCTGCCGCACGTGAAACACCAGGCCGACGTCGAGACGCAGGAGGTGCGCAAGAAGAAGGCCCTGCTCGACAAGTACGAGGCGCCGCTGTGCTACCAGTACACCGAGGACTGCGCCGCGCTCGCCAGGGCCCAGTGCGACGCCGTCTACTACCGAAGGAACCTGCCCATCCGCAAGGTCTGCCGCCGCTGGCTCTTCAGCCGGGGAAATTTATCCCACACCTAACTTTAAGTTTCTTGTGGTTCATCGCACACATGTGTGGTACCAAATTTAGTATCCAGACACACACGGATGAGACAGAAATTGTGTTAGAGGGTAATAGCTGAAGCAGTGATACTAAACTCCATCATACAGACTTAATTTTGGCACCAGCGTAGAGATAATGAAATAAACTGGCGGAAAATGAATGAAATATCCTCACCGAGTGTGTTCCGAGTAATACACGGCACGGTCAAATTAAAGTGTCAAAAGCCTAAATCACCATCCAATGCAGCGCGGATGTGCGTGAAGGGAGTCAGTGAGGTTCTGGAAGGATGTGTCAGGGATGTAGAGCCGTGCTCACTCCATTGTCGGGGGCAGCTGACCTAGCTTTCTCACTTGAGGATCCAGGGTGCAAGCCGGCTGGTGTGGCCAAGCGGTTAAAGGCGCTACAGTCTGGAACCGCGTGACCGCTACGGTCGCAGGTTCGAATTCTGCCTCGGGCATGGATGTGTGTGATGTCCTTAGGTTAGTTAGGTTTACGTTGTTCTAAGTTCTAGGGGACTGATGACCTTAGAAGTTAAGTCCCATAGTGCTCAGAGCCATTTGAATCATATTGAACCAGGGTGCAAACAGCTCGATCGAGGTTGTCCTACACATTCTCGGCTGTGTTTTAATCCGGGGGAATGCAATAAACTCATCCTGATACTGATCAAACTAAGCACGTACATTGTGAGCTGAGATGGCCTAACTGGACCGCTCTCCACCCCCTCCACCCCCCCCCCCAAATTAGTTCTTTTTCAAACACAGTTGCTGATGCCGCATACCCTTGTGAGTCAGCGTTTTTTCCGTGTCCTTCACAATGGTCATTCAACATCTGACAGTATTCACTCCCCTTAAGTACCGTATCACGTTGCGTAACCACACTAAACAGGAACAACATTAATGTGTTCTGGTGGCTGTTCTACCAACTACAGAGAATACAACGCTAATCTTTTGCATACTCACTGCTTGTGTAATTAAGTACGAAATTATATTGACTTAACTATTATCGTCAGACAGTGAATTTCTTTTGCACTTTTTCTATTTAACCTCTGAACCAGCAAGCAACAATATTTTGCGAGACATCCACTACGAAATACTCTATTGCTTATACGACACGGTACACTTTGTGGTGCTATAAGATGTTTCATCAGGCGTAGCAATCAGAAACGATTGTTTAGTTACTTCCCCACAGACTGAAAATGAATAAAACTGGTGGAAATCCGTATGGTTGACCCTAAATAACGGAAAGTGTGAGGTTATCCACGTGAGTGCTAAAAGGAACTAGTTATACTTCGGTTACACGATAAATCAGTCTAATCTAAAAGCCGTAAATTCAAGTACCTAGGTATTACAACTACGAACAACTTAAATTGAAGAAACACATATAAACTGTTGTGGTGAAGGCTAACCAAAGACTTCGTTTTATTGGCAGGACACTGAAAATGTAACAGACCTACTAAGGAGACTGCCTATTCTACGCTTGTCCCTCCTCTTTTAGAATACTGCTGCGCGGTGTGGGATCCTTACCAGATAGGACTGACGGAGTACATCGAAAAAGCTCAAAGAAAGGCAGCACGTTTTGTATTATCGTGAAATATGGGACAGAGTGTCACAAAAATGATACATTACTTGGGCTGCACATCATTAAAAGAAAGGCGTTTTTCGTTGCGACGGAATCTTCTCACGAAATTCCAATAACCAACTTTCTCCTCCGAATGAGAAAATATTTTGTTGACACCGACCTACATAGGGAGGAACGATCACCACTATAAAATTAGGGAAATCAGAGCTCGTACGGAAAGATATAGGTGTTCATTCTTTCCGCACGCTGCAAGAAATTGGAATACTGGAGAATTGTGAAGGTGGCTCGATGAACCCTCTCCCAGGCACTTAAAAGTGATTTGCAGAGTATCGATGTAGATGGTAGATAGATGTAGATGGTGATGCTCGTTATATTGTCCCACTGGTGGATGCCATCGTACCGAAGACAAACAAACCATGTGCAGAGGTGGACGTGGTCCCCAAAGTTAGACACATACTTGAGTTCACCTACGGTGCCTTCCAGAATGACGTGATCACCCAGGGAATGCCTCGAGAACATGCCCAAGACCATAACGCACCATCCTCTGACCGGGACGCTGCCGACGATTCTCGTACACGCTGAAAATGGCCATCTGTCCGACGGGGCATAAAACGTGATTCATCTGAAAAGGCCATCTGTCACCAGTCAGAGAACGTCCATTCGCGGTATTGAAGTGAAAATTCCATCCTTCTTCGCCAATGAACATCAGTCAGCATGGATGCAAGAACTAGGCGCCTGTTGCGGAGGCCCATAAGCAGTAACGTTCGCTAAACCGTTTTCGTGAAAATACTGTTAGTAGCCCCTTGGTTCGTTAGGATGGTCAGTTACTCAACAGTTGCAAGTGTATTCGCTTTACACATCTCCGCCGGCCGGTGTGGCCGTGCGGTTCTAGGCGCTTCAGTCTGGAACCGCGTGACCGCTACGGTCGCAGGTCCGAATCCTACCTCGGGCATGGATGTGGGTGATGTCCTTATGTTAGTTTGGTTTAAGTAGTTCTAAGTTCTGGGGGACTGATGACCACAGATGGTAAGTCCCATAGTGCTCAGAGCCATTTGAACCCTTTTACACATCTCCGCAACCATCCTTCACCCCTGTTATCTATGGCTCGTAGTGCCCCACAGTTGCCTCAGCACCAGTTTTGGATAGTGCTAGTTTGATGTGCATGGCATATCTTAACCATGGCGGCATGCCAAGAGTTCAAAAACTTAGCTGTTTCGGAAGCGCTTCTACCGTTGGACCGAACGCCAGTGATCACGCACTTTTGGACGCAAGATAAATCACTCTGTTTCCGAATTACGACAACGGCTGCACTTTTATCCGCATCCCCCCTGACACGTTTTATATTCCCTCCACCGCTAGTGCTGCCACCTGTTGTCTTTGAGTGATTATTGTACGTTGATGCCGAAACGTTGAAGTCGAACAGTGGCAGTTATCGCATTAATGCGACTGGATGGTGTATGCGCATTCTCTGTGGCTGCAGTGTGAGCAGCTTCTGCTATTTGAACTCTGTCTAATTGTGGCCCTGCGGAAAGTTGAGTGGACGTATCGGCGGACTGTTTCAAACATTGGCGACAGTGTATCGGTCGTATGTCGCTTCGTCCAACAGCGAACTGTGGAACATTGCCACGCCTGTAGACCAGTTTCTGAACGTCCGCGTAGTACAGACGTTCTTCGAGATCGACGTCTGCTTGCAGCAGGATCAAGATTAGACTCCACGACACAGCTATGAATGGATTACTCTGTTGTCGTGAAAACGTTGACTGGGATGGCGATCTGTTATCTTCGTTAATGAGAATTTTTTCTGTCTGTATGGCGTAGACCTAGTGAACTGCCTATTTGAGAGTGCTTTGCCCGTGACATACAGGTCCTATACACACTTCGTAGTGTAGTGAACCATCTGCTGCAACCCGCGATCACATTTGATGTTTCTGCAGGGCAAAGTAACCAGTGTTTGCTTCATTGCACAAGTTATTAAACCTAAGCTGCTAACAGTTCTTCGACTGTAAGGATATGTGCCTTTTTAAGAGGACAATGCACTCACAAACGTCTGCCGCTACGAAATTTGCTCTTCGAGGTGTACCACGGGCCTGAACAGCAGGACCACCTAATTTCTCGTAAATTGAAGAAATATGGGGCTTGATGATTCGGTAAATTTCTCGTTATTCTAGATCTGCAAGGATTATTGCCAAATTGGAACGAAAGGCACAAGATGCTTGAGATATTCTCAAGGCAGTGTGCAATTCGGCACATTTATGATCGTTTCATGGGAGTGTACACTCATGCCCTGCCGCAGAGGGTGGAGGGCGGGGGGTGTACTACGTGTTGATAGGACTGCTTTGCCAATGTTAACTGTAACATGTGTGTTTCATTCAGTCTGAATTTGTTATCACATACTCCTACAATGATGAATTACCTCTCACCCCACTTGTCAATAAAATGATCTTGTCCCTGAATGTGTTGTATTTTTTAGGGCAATATATTTATCATTAGTGCCAATGGCGTTGATGAATAGCTGAATTCCTTAGAATTTAACAAAAAGTTATTTTTGTTTTAGCCGTAATATACCGTATATCCTTCGAACAAAAATCATTCCCAGTGGCTGGAAGAAAGCGCAGGTCACACCCCTCTACAAAAGGATAACAGAAGCGATTGAAAAAACTGCTGTACAAAATCCTTGACATCAATTTGCTGTGGAGCCTTAGAACACAGTCTGAGCTCAAATTTCATGAAGTGTTTCGGAGAGAAAAACTTCCTCCATTCCATCCAATATGGATTCCGAAAGCATAGATTATGTGGAACCCAAATCACACTTATCTCACATGACATACTGAAAGCATTGGGTGAAGACTGTTAGGTAGCTACAGTATTTTTTAACTCCCAAAAACTTTTTGACGCAGTGCCACACTTATGGTTGTTATGAAAGTACTATCGTATATTTAACAAGTGAAATTTGTGACTGCATTCAAGATTTATTGGAGGCAGGGTGCAAGTCATTATCTTTAATGGAGAGTCATCGACAGACGTAGATATAAATTCAGGTGTGACCTAAGGAATTGTGCTGTAACCCTCACTGTTCATGTGGTATATTAACAAATGTTCAGAAAATATTAACAGTAATCTCAGAGGTTTCGCAGATAATGTGCTTATCAGTAACGAATTACTGTCTGCTACAAACTGTGCAAGTATTCAGTCGGATCTTGATAAGATTTCCAAGAGGTGCGAAGACTGAAAACTTCCTTTAAATGTTCAGGAACGCGAAACTGTGCACATTAATAAATGAGAGAACGTGGTATTCTACTAGTACAGTATGAATGTGTCAAAAACGGAAACGATGAGCTCGTAAAAAAATCTGCGTGTAACAGTTTATGTGGGTATGAAATGGAATCATCACATAGATTTAGTCACAGGTGAAGCAGGTGGCAGACTTAAGTTCATTGGTAGAATGCCAGGGAAATTCAATCAGTCTACAAGCCATTCGTGTGGCACGTTCTAGATTATTACTCGATTGTGTGGAACCGCTACAGAACTAACAGGAAACGAACATATACGCAAGAGGGCAAGACGAATGTCACAGTTTGTTTGATCCGTGGAAAAAATTGGATATTTGTGGTAAGTTCCTATGGGACCAAACTGCTGATGTCATCGGAATCTAAGCTTACACACGTTACGTAATGTAACTCCAACTAACTTACGCTAAGGATAACACACACACTCATGCCCGAGGGACGGCGCGAACCTCCTGGGGGGAGCCGCGCGAACCGTGGAGGCAAAGCGCCACAGACGGGGCGGCTAACCCGTGCGGCGATCCGTGGGAGACTGTCAGATAGCTGTTCAAAGAACTGAATTGGCAGATGTTTGGAGATAGACTTTAATTATGCTGAGAAAGCTTATTTATAATATTTCAAAAAACAGCTTTAAGTGACGAATCCAGAAATAATTTACAACCTTCTACATATCGTTTCCAATAACGGTCGCAGAGCCAAGATTAAACTAATATCAGCGCGTGCTTAGAGGTATTTGACCAATCCTGTTTCGTGCTCCATACGTGAGTGGAATGGTAACGGGCCCTAATAACTGGTACAGTGGGACGTACGCTCAGCCAAGCACTTCACAGTAGTTGGATGTAGCCATAGATGCCCACTAAAGTAACACACAGGTCTTAGCGTTGTGACGCTTATGATGCATTTCTGTTTCTTGCTATCCAGCGAGAAGCTTTCGGAAATTTAAGAAACTTGCTACAGGTTTCATAGGGCGGGGGGTTATTTGAACTTAGTATGGGCACTGATGACTGCGCAGTTGAGCGTCCAACAAACCAAACATCATCATCATCATCATCATCATCATCATGGGGGCGATATGCACAAGACTGTTGGCGATCAAGTATGAGAGCGTATGTTAGCTGGTAGTGTGCGACTGTCTTACGAAAATCAAACTAAGACACAATATTCTCAGTTCCAAGAATGTTGAGGATAAAATGTGTGTTTCATTAAATACTGCAGACTTGGTTTTGAAACTTTAATTAGTTCCTCAATAAAAATCTGCTGTTTTGCACTTCAGTTGTAATTAGTGGGACATGAATGTCGAAGAAAACTTAACCGAGTGCGAAAATCAGTGGCATGTGGTACGTAATTGTCGCCTAATGCTTTGACCGGTACAGTGACACCTGTGTTGCACGATAGTCACTCGAGATCTCGCAGTGGCGTATGTGAGGAGCTGTGGGATTGGATCTCAAGTACTGCGGCGAGCACTGAATCAAGAAGGCTTGTACAGCAACAATATTCTTTGTGCTTACACACGTGAGGTTCATAACTGCTGCCCAGCAGGTAGCCGTAGCTAGCCAGTAACATGTGAGTATGCCGACCCAGCAGAGTGCCGTGGCAGCATAACAGCGACTGCTAGTGATGGTTCACGGATGAGTGAAGGTCGGATGTCGTCTCCACCACAAGCGTTTTTAAACAGTGGGGTAGACGTACACGGCGTGTGACCAAAGTGGCTAGCAGGACTGTGCAGGAAGCCCGAAGTTGAACTGTGGGTTCTCAGGGATTGGCTGTAGGGCTGAGTGTCAGGTGAAGGAGCCCAGCTGTAGGTTTCGCCGCATTGGATCCACTTTGAAGCCTGGAACCATCAGGACTATCTTACAGATCGTATGTCAGATGATTTTCCCAGTTCATGATGCTGCTTTAGAGGCTGTAGGTGCTGGGCCGCACATTCAACCGATGTATTGAGAATTTGCCAGTCGAATATGGAGTGCCAGTGGAATACCACTATGGATGAGGTGGGAGCAAATATGCTCGCTCTGGCTTTGTGTTTTAAGACAGGAAGTATGATTCTATTAATTGGTGCATGGTGACTGGTACTTCCAGAATATTATATCATGTTAGTGAGAGTCTGTGATAGAACCATCTGATTGGTAAGTCATGGACCAGAAGATCAGATGGGTGGATGGTCCTCTGAAAATGATTGTTATAGACCACACAAACAACTAGAGTTCTGCACTAAAGTGTCCATTTTGTGCTGCTAACAGATTGTCAAGGCACTTAACTATGGTGTAATAAAGGGCAGTATGCAGGTATGTTAGTTCTTCTCTTGCAAGATTTCTAAAGCATTATCAGATAAATACAGCAGCTTGTACTTTAGGCTCGAAGCCATAGTCCCTGTTATTGTTGCTAGAAGCTGAAAAGTGTTTTGTAATTTCCGTTGTTCTGTTCCCCTTGAGTATCCTTGCTCATAGCTGGTTGTGATAACTACAACTGCATCATACATTGAGTACACCGAGTCAGGTCCCACTTTCTGAAGATATGGGTTGGTTGCAAGGGTGTCCTGCGACCATTCTCCCACGTCTGTTCCCCCAAGACCTAGCTCCATTTCACATGTCCCCACAAAAGCAAGTACCACCAAAGAGGGGCGTTCCACAATCGGTTTGCTCTGTCATCAGTGCAGTTCCTCTGCTGCCATCAACGCATGAGCCTTCCTGTCTGGTGTAACTAACAGCGTCTGATATGTACAAATATCCCTTATGTCCCCCATTTCACTGAATATGGGTGTACCATATAGCATCCATATCCACTGTCAGTGCTTCATGTTTAAGTTACAATTCTCTCTTTCCTGTGTCAGCCTGAATCTTGATTTTAGTGCATTTCCTTTTTTAACCTCTTCTCCTCTTTCTGGATCCAACGCCAGTATTTGTGGTAAAGCCTATGACACACCCAAAAAAGAGTTAAATAATAAGTAGGGAGCTGTAATTGTGTCATTACAGTACCACTTTGTACAGATCCTGCTTTAATGAGCATATTATGTAGTTTTTTCTCTCAGGGTGTAAGGGCTTATCAACAGCATCCATTGGCCTCATCAGGCAACTTTGCCTTCCATTGCTCCTTCACTCATGTTGTTTTTGGCCTTTTGTATTTGTTTGTTGTAGATAGCACCATGCTGCTCTTAAGGTCACAAAATTCCTCACTAATTCTCCTTTTTCCACCACTCTGGGTTTCACTATCACTACCCTGTACAGCGACGGACCCACACTCTCTTGAATTTTTAAGCTGCTCATAGCGACTAAATAAGAAAACAGTGTACTCTTGTCATTATGATGACTATTTGCATAATGACTCAATTTTTTCCCTATCTTCTTTCGAACCATTTCCGTTCTCCCACTTGCTAGAAGGTGTACTGGGCTAATTCTTAATTTATGAATTCATGGCAAGTGACAAGGTTGCTGTATCAGCTCTGACATCAAGTCAGTATCTTCATGCATAATCACTATATCTGGAGTACAGAATCTTAACAATAAATTAACTGTGGTTTGCACACCTGCATCAGCTTTTTGATTTAGAATGGTCGCAATCTCTATGTAATGCAAAAAGTGACCTATTATCATTTACACATAGTAATTCCCTGTTTGTCGCTGGTCAAAAGGACCCAAGATGTGAAAACCGATCATCTGAAATGGGTTGTTTTCCTCTGATAATCTCTGTGATTGAATACATCAACGACTTATTATGGATCATTGTGCAGATAGTACACAGGTCTTTACATATTGCTCTACATCTTGCTTACATATTCGGCACCAATATTGTTCAGCTAAATGTCAGTTTGTTGTTCTGTGACTATCATATTCCACTCACACACGATCAGCATCTGCTCTAATACCTCATTTCACAACATAGCTGTCCGCCCCTGGTAGCTGAGTGGTCAGTGCGACAGAATGTCAGTCCTAAGGGCCTGGGTTGTGTTGTCCTAATCATCATCATTTCATCCTCATCGATGATACACCTGCCACACAGGCAACATATTTGGTTCAGTGGTATCAAAAACACTATTTCTTCTACATACAACAGTATTTTCAAGCCATTTTCATGAATTATATTACAAAATCGGGCTCCACGTACAAGTGGACCCCTTACAACTGTAATGAGGCATAGGCAACTGGGTGTTCTGTTACATTGATTTCCTGACTAATTAAGTATTTGAGCACATGATATCTCATGTTGCAGTGTTATAGCAGCATAAATTCCTTCTTATATTTTGGGATACTAATCTCAGTCCAGTTGTCAACTATTATTTCGGCTGATTGAACACATATTCACGCTCCACTGACCATTGAACCTTCACTCCTTTCTTTGTTGAATGACTGAGCAGCCGAGATACATCTGCAAATTTTGGTACAATTTTCCAGTAGTAATTCGCCAGCACCAAGAAAGACTGCTACTCTTTTTATGTCTGTGGTGTCAGATTATTCTATATGGTTTTTATTATCCTGGAATCTATCTGGATTACCTTGCTGCTAGCCACATGTCATAAATACTAAACTTTCTCTACTGTGGCAGTTTTGTAAACTCACGCCATACATAACCATTTAGACACTTCCGAAAGCTGCAATATATGCTCTTCCATGTTCTTTACAATGAGAGTTATGTCATCTAAACACATACAGCACTGAATAGACCTCATTCCCTGTAAAACGGCGCTTTCATGGGGCTGGGGCGTTTTTCAGTCCAAATGGAATATGCTGATACAGATAATGTCCTAATGGTGCTTTAAATGCTCTGTCTAGATGATACTCTGGTTCTGTTTCTTAACTCGTGATAACTGTTCCACACCTCCATGGTAGAAAAACTACATGCATTGCGCAAGGATACGCTACGTTTCTGTTATATTCAGGCTTGGATAACCACGTGTAACTGTACACTTCTTAAGAGGCCGATAATCACAATGAAAGTAATATGTCTTCATCCCATTTGCACTTGTCTTCAAGACAGTTACTATCACTGCACATCAGGAACTGGTGCTTTCATCAGTAATATCTTGTTGTAATTGCTACTTAATAAATTCATCCATCAGAGAGAGCAGGTGATGTGTTGTATAATATGTTTTACGATACACAGGTAGATCATTCCCAGTTGGGATTCTGTGCTGTTTTGGTAGGGTCACTAGCAAAAACACATGAGGGTTAAACACATATTCATATTCTTGCAATAAGTACTGCGTTGCTACCTTGTCTGCAGCTTCAAAGAGCGGTACATTCCCCACAATGAAACTAAACTGGGGGAACCCTTAAGCTTAGGGCCCAAATCATTCCCGCAAAATCCATGGTATCCATCAAGCCGTTGGACAATTCTACATCTATGCTCCCAAAATTGTCTGTCCTCATGGGCACTACCTGTCCACCATCTAACGTATATACACTTGCAACACCCGTGTGTATAAACATCATGCTTCATCTAATTCCTCATATTTCTGTAGTGTCTCTGCTACACGTAATATATTTACCAGAAAATTACTACCAGATCCGTTTTAACTTAATGTTCAAGCAAAAAATCTACCCCTAAGTATGTGCAGTAACCCTAGTCTATATGAGGCAAAATGTCTGTAAAAATATGCAAGTCTGATTTCCCAACTCAAGAACCAAACGCCATTTTGTCCAGGGATCATGTCGCTTCCACCCACTTCATGTAACCTACATCGTGGTGAGCGCACCCTCCTTTTCCTCGTCAGGTCAGAACCTGCCACGGACACCTCTGAACCCAAAAGCAATAAAATATTATGCTTCTTTCCACTCACTAAGGTATCCAAGCAAATTTCTGCCACTGCACGCGTGTTGCCTGTGCTTATGTACCCTGACAGCGCCGCACAGTGACTGTACAGCCCCATTGCCCCTTAACAGAGAGGTGCTATTCCTACCCCATGTCCATCTATCGCACACATTTTTGGCTGTTTCAGATACCCTATTTGCGTGCATTTCTTTCATTACCGCTCGCAGAATTCCCAGTGTCAGCGAATTCCTTAAATCCTCTTAACAGATTGCATATGGTTAAGCATCTCCCAGTGAACTTCATTTGGTCACGTGAAAAACGTTTTCTCTGGCCAACACCACTGTGTATGTGGACAGTTCGTCCACATATGTGGCGTTTAAGAACAACCTTGAAAATTCCTTTCTCTATCTGCATCCATGTCTCCCCGTCCCTTTTCTAATCCTGTTGCAGTCGCCATGGGTTAGGCTTTGATATCAGGGAACATCCCTGACACCTTTCTTAACGATAGGGCGGTTGCCCCAGCTAACATGTACTCAATGCCCTCTCGTCTGCTTCTTCCAGAAGCACCCTTTTGGTATCAGACTTTTCTATTAACTCGTGTGTATTCACATATAGGTATCTGATACAGTCCAATTTTTTTTAAAAAATAGACCTTCCCTCTTTTGGGACAAAATGTTCACTTGTTCCCTATTACAAAAATGGTTCAAATGACTCTGAGCATTATGGGACTTAACAGCTCAGGTCATCAGTCCCCTAGACTTAGAACTACTTAAACCTAACTAACGTAAGGACATTACACACATCCATGCCCGAGGCAGGATTCGAACAAGCGACCGTAGCGTCCCTATTACAGCTACAGTTATTTTTATCTTCTTTATCGCTGTACCAAATTTCCAGACAGTATTTTAAACGTCAGCGTGTAATCCTCCTGATACATTTCGTATGTTTTAGAGTCTCCCACCAAACGCAAATTGGCCGCATGAAACTGCTGTTCCTCTGAATAACATTTCAGCTTATCGGCTGTTAACAGGTTGTCCATGAATGCGAACACTTTCTCATCTACCTTACCAAAAAAGTAGAAACTGTGGTAGCGATACTAGCATCTAGGATAGCTGTAGACATAGTGGATGGCGAGTGATCTCTTCTTTCCTCCCTCAATGCATCCAGTTGCTTGTCCAGTTTTGTATCATCTACCTGCATTTGTACCATCAGATTCATTACGGTCAGAAACGCCTGTGTAATTCTAATGCTCTTGTGCACCCCTGGTTGTTTCACTGCAAAGTCGGTGTCCACAACAGACGGAAAAATTTCGTTGGAAAGGTAACAACATCAATATAACAATCATATTTACTTCCACTGAACGTATCTAATTCCTACTTCTGAGTATTAACCATGGCAGTTCCCTATATTGTCTGGCGTAAATTCCATGCCAGCTATTCAGACGATTATACCTTGTTTGCATACTTTCGGATTCACCACATTTCTGCGACCTCCAGTCGATGAAGATAAAAGGATGATGATGAGGACAGCACAACACCCAGTCTCGGGGTGGAGAAAATTCCCCGACCCAGCCGGGAATCGAATCTAGGCCCAGAGGATTGACAATCCGTCACGATGATCATTCAGCTACCGGGGCGGACTAGGTCCAAGAGACGGAATGCTGCAATAATAAAAGATAAAGGTGTTCATGGTCCATCTGCCAGTCAAGGGGATTTGACCTGAAGAGAAGCGAGTGGACACGACTGAACAGGATAAAAACCTACTGCGCCAGGTTCAATGCTGTTATGCACTAGTGGGGACTCTGAGACCCTCGAAAATGCGATTGTTGGACCCAAGAACGAACTGTTCAGCAACTCTGATTAAATATATTTGCTTCAATTAACACGCCTACGTTTATAACTTAAATGTCCTCCTTTTAGTATTATTAAATTATTAACGTTAAGAATTTGAACATCTTACCTTTGTGCCTAAATCATTATCTGTATAATTGGAAACTGTATGTATTTCTTAATATTTGCTGTTGTCGCCATATGACAAAAATTAATGTGTTTAGGTACTGATTGGTTGCACTTTTCCCATATTAACCATTCTGAAGAAGTTTCTCTACAAACAAAAATTCCACTTTGAAAATTGGAGAGTCAGAACAAAATATGAACCCAGTTAGGTTCAAGTGACACATGTGTTCCCCTCACTTATTTGCAGACTCAGTCAACATTAGATTTTTTGTTTGTGAAAGTCTAATATTAATCGCGAAGGAAGACAGTTTTCGACTATTTAATTTTTCAAATATGCGTAAACTGAGCATTACCCACGAAAGGATTTACTGTGACTAACAGTTTCGGCATTTATGCCATTTTCAAACACAAACGATATTAAGTGCCATCCCCTCACTATCACTCCTCTTCTTATAAAGCATTTCTACCCCAGGGGTACAGTCTGTGGCTCGAGTATTCAAACAGCGTATGGAAATACAGCCAGGTGATGTCTTCTACAAGTGACATTCATTCCACATGTGCACAACCCATCATTAACAATCACAAATGCAACGAGAGAGTGCTGTGGAAGGACCTTTAAAACCTCAGTATGTGCAACACATGCAGAAGAACAACACACACACACACACACACAGCTTGTGCATCACACAACCAAAGATGACCATCGCCAGTCAATATTACCAATGGCTGAGCAACTAGCATCAGCCCTGTCGCTCTATTGGGAATGGAGAGAGCAGGATTCCAAGCAGAACTGAAGCAAAACATTTGCCATGCCCCATCATACTTGCGGGGTGTAACACATATAGCTGCAGGTATTTATACTGGCGACAGAGGACAGTAGTAAATAACTTTACATCAGCATTTACGTCATTTTCATACATATACTTACAGCTATTGCAAGTCGTATGTTTAAGGTTGGTTAGTACCTTCAAGTATACGTGGTTATAACAAGTCATTATTGCTTATTTTTTCCTGGCAGCAAGTCAGGAGTTGAAGTGTGATGCATGGACAGAAAAACGTTATTCTACACTGCCAGATGTAAGCCACTTTGTGATGCAGTTATGACCCTGCAGAAAACATCATGTATTAAAGTTTGTAATGTGTTTGTGGGAAGACTGTTTGACACAGAGGAATAAACAACCAACACACTGATATGTGTACATATTAATGTACTACAAATAAAAATATCTACACTTAAACCCGTTATACTCTGTATATCACGTTCCCCAGGTATAGGCTATGGATGAAATTTTAGCCCAGTTAAATGAGTAAAAAGGTGAAGTCTGTATCCCTCAACCTAGCCTGACTGCCGGTAGAGGCCGGTAGAAGGCGAAAAGTGGTGATCCCGCTATCCTGGCTACCCTATACTAATGTCAGTCTCATAGCATGCTAAGTGGACCACAGGCCTTCCTGGACGGTGTAGCGTTGCTCTTGGGGGGCGAAAATAAAAAGAACTGTTACTTTTTTTTAATGTCGAAAAAGTGAATATTTTGGTGGGCCACTTGGCAACAGAATCAGGGATTTATTACGCTATTATAATAACATACGTTGACCATTAAATACCTGAATAAGAGCAGCATATTGATATATATATATATTTGAGATCGCTCGGAAGAAACATGATCATTTCTGTGCATTTTTATAGTCGCGATGTAGTCATACCCGGATCAACACTACGGGACCGGAAGATTTATAGACTTTAAAAGAAATGCAACACTATACAATTAAAAAAAAGTTGGTTCAGAAATAATAGGAAAACGATAATGTTCCTTCTGCCTCATGCTGCGTTCGGCCCATCAGCGTGATCGTAATTTCTGATGATGAAGTAACACAAAATAATTAACAGTTAAGTAAATAAGGAGATGGACTCATCAAGGTTAATTTACGAAAATAAGCACACTTATCTTTAACACACGTTTTTTTTAACGCTACGTACCTTTTCATATTAAATTACAATAGATGACCATTGTGGTTAAATACTTTATACATAACAGTCAAAATGTCCTCTTGATGCTGTCTGTTCGATATCAATTACAAGAAACTACATCTTTTCTGATTGGAAAAAAATAACAATTAGCATATTCACTCAATATTTTCACATCAAATATAAAATACAGTTGTGGAACGCAGCAAGTCCGCGTCCGCCACTCATGGAATACAAACAGTAAAAGGTGAGGCGCCAAAAGCCTCACTTGTCTTGAAACAACAGAATTCTGTTTTATACCATTAATCGATACATGTACATAGAGATTTACTGGCACCGCGCAAGAACGGCAAAGATAAAGAATAATAGATTCTGTCGCTGCTATGCGATGATTCATTTCTTTTACTTTACAATTGTTCGATAACTTTAGGCCATCAGGCGTTTACTATTGAGCGTATATTAATGTTTGTGAGGCGAAAATTACTAATATTACACTGCCTCCCATGAGGAGGGAAGGAATACCGAACGTATTACTTTCATCCTCATGCCCATTGGAATATTTGTAATTTTCGGATGTAATATACAGGTTATTAAAAGTCTCATTTCATATTCATTCCATAATAAAAGAATTAACGTTTCAATTTGTAATTACTGACGGTGGATCATTGTGAATTTGTTCTGTGTTTCTATCAGTGTTTGTATGGATTCAGTCTATCTTGATGATTCTTAAAATTAAGGCTATAAGTACACATATTTACAAAATTTATAAGGAAATAGAGTCACACTTCATTTTTCATCGTTTCACAACTGGTACACAACTTTCTGTTTTGACAGTATTCATTATATTGTCATCGTCTTGTCGACTGATTGCCTTGTCTGTCGTCGCACTTAATTATACATTTATTTTCGTCGCACATACACTATTTATGATAGACTTGGATTGTAGAGCGGCCACTGGTGATGGCTTCGACAAGGAAGTCCATCTCTTTCACTTTCAGGGCTCGAGTGTGGCTCTCCGAATTATCTCACATATGAAACAGATAAAATATCTTATATTAGAATAGCTTACAAAACTAATTTTATATACATGTGGGATGGGATAGAGGAAGGATCGGATCCTTTGACGTATTTTCGTGTGCTTATTTTCATTCGTATCGTGACCTCTCGTCAAAGTTTACATTTCAACAGTGTTCAGAGGTGACCTTGTGACTTGTCTCTGTGTACAATCAGTCATTATAATAATTACGTTAACTTCTCTATCTTAGAGTCTCTCGGAAGGTTTATGATACATACAAAATATTTTCAGTACTGGGTGTGAATGTTTTTTCTACAGAATGTAGCGCACAGCAACTGTGTTGGCGGTTGAACGTTTACATTATTTCGTCACGTGGTGGCTGTCCGCCTCCACTGTTGCGAGCAATCTTGAAATTCATTCTGTGCGCGCGCACGTGACCGGAGCTTTCTTGCAGAGCGTTGATTTCGCGCTTGAGGTGCCGTGCGTCGCTTTTGTTCGGCGGATCGTGGCTTTGTGCTTTTTAGATTGCTGGAGGGAGCTTCTGCCACCGAAAGTGCCTCACATCACTTCCTGTCCACTATCCAGTTACGGATTCACAGGTAAGTGGTAGCTACCGCTGCAACTGCATGTGTGGAATGACACTGATTATTACACACTGCACACATCAACGAAATTTTCACACATATGGTGCAGTAGAATACTGCCACTGAAAATCGTCGAACTTTAAAACTTCACTTGCACTGTGGTGAGCGTCTGCGTGAACGGTGTATTAAAAGAAATTCTCGCGTCATAACATCACACGGTGTTTACGAGTTGATTTATATACTAATATTTACAAGAGTTCATTTAAATCGATAAATAATCTAATTGGCCACTTTGAATCAAAACAATTGTTTCTTAATTAGTCTTTTTTTTTATTTATGCCTACAGTCACAGGTAGGCTATTATAAGTCCTTTTTGACCAAATCCATTCCAATCTCCTTTACAAATTAATTTCATTCATAGTAATCTTTATCACGCTTGCTTATTCATTTTGTAGGACCAATACTTTTTTTTTTTTTAGTGCTCGTCTTATTTAGTGACTTGTGAGGGGAGCTTCATTTATGTCAAAAGTTTTTCTCGTATGTGCTTGTCTTTAAAGAAAGTTCGAGGACAGATTTGAAAATAGCAATTCCGCCTCTGAGTTTCGTGTAGAAATACAAACAGTCGAAAAAAGAAAGGTGGGAAAAGCGGGTCTACTCGCTGATCGTCGACAGAATTTAAATTACTCTTCAACCAGGTCGAAAATTTAATTTACCTTGCGCATTACAAAAGCAATATGCGCGTCGCGAACCTACTCATTTTTATATGTAGTGCCTCACTTCCTAAGCACACGTGCATCTTTACAAGTTGATCCTGAGGAGTGGATAGGATCAAGGATCTTAAAGGATTTGCACTTAGGAAAGGGATTCAATAATCACAGAGAAAACAATAAATATTGCAGGGCACACTTAAAATAAAATCTATCACTTCAAGCATGTATATCTAATATGTATCTTGCTGCTGCTTGCTTACTACTCTTTGCTCATTTGTTAGACTAAGTCAAGTTTATGCATTACGCATTTGGGTATTAATTATCATTTGTATATATAAGCCTCTCACTAGAGTGTTGTTGTTTGCTGCTGTCGCTACCTGTGAAGCTTGGGCGAGATCCTTATTCTATGTGCTGCTAGCTTGTGAATTTGCAGTATCGCTAATGCTCAATAGTACCGTGAAGTTGGCATAATAAACCATGTTACTCATATGTTCTTTTACTCAGCTTGTTTATAGTCTGGACTCATCTTACTTTGCGTTATATAATAAACTTCCTTTTTATTCCATCACGCTTTTACTTAAGGTTAACGTCAGGCCTTTTTAGAACAATTGCACTGCGTCATCAGTCGGGTCATGCTTAATCCTAGGTATCTGTTCACTTCAAAGAGATGTTATTTTATCGCTGGCACAGCACTGTGCTGGAATTTACAAGTTAAATCTACCGACTGTTTTACGCTAACAGGTGGTGCCTTATTTACGTCACCTTTGAAAATAGGGAATAACCTCATGGAATCGAATCTTTCTCACAACTTTCCTCTTTTGTCTGGACGTTTAAGTATTTCCTTTTAAAACAGGTCATTAATTTGTCCTCGATTAAATTTCACTTACTAATACTAAGCACATATAATCATCATTTTCATATTACTATTTAGTGAGAGAAGTGCATTATTCGTTCCTTCCTGCTCATTCTCAAATTACTATTTAGCGAGAGAAGTGCATTATTCGCTCCTTTCTCTTTCCTCATTTTACTACCTCGGGGCTAATTAATACCTCTCGAGTACATCATTTTCCTTACATACTAACTTATAACTAAAATTGAAAATCGCCTCTAGGACATGTCCTCCTGTTTGCATAAAGATTATTCATGTAAATACTTGTCTACAACTTATTCTGTATTTTATTTTCCAGACGCGTTGTTTTAATACATAAGGTTTCCTTTCAGCACCGGTTAACGTCCGTAGTCAGTTCAGTTCCGTTCTTGTTACTCATTGGTTAATCCTGATCTCCAATACCTTAGAATTTTCTTACAGCTTAAATTAACTTAATTCCTGGCGTTATAAAATTTTCTTAAATCTTGATGGTGGAACAATCCTTTGATTTTATTCGTGGCAGGGTCAGATAACAAATAGGTACCAATGTGTGGTTTCCTCATTATCACAAAGGGACCTTCATAAATGTGTTGCCACTTACGATTCTTCTTTAACAACAGGGATGGTTTAAAGTGAGTCCTGACTAATACCTTTTCTCCTTCTTTGAAATCTATAACTCTGTTTACCTTCTTATCAAATGCCTTTTTTCGGAGGTTAGCATACGTTGTCAATGATATGAGATAATCTTGCATCTAAGGCTAGCCTTACGCTACCATCTGATTTTAGCACAGACAATAAAGGACTCGAATAAGGTGAATGAGATACTTCTATCACATTCCAGCGTAACATTTTCTTGATCTCGCACTTGACAGCTTCGCGTCTCGCATATGGAATGGAATAGCTTGTTCTACAGTAGGTTGAATGGGGCAGGACATCCATTCGATATTCAAAGCCTTTTATTAGTCCAGGTTTCTTAGAAAATACTTGAACGTAATCTGTTAACAAATTGTAAAGCTCATTCTTCTGTTGTTTGGATAATTCAATGGACTCATTAGCTTTACCGTATAATTCATTCTGACCGGGAATTAGGTCTTTATACTCATCGTCATTAACACTTTCAAGATCTGTCATGTCTTCTGTCTGACTGTACTGTTGTCTTTTAGTCCATGGCCGTACTGCTATTTGAAGCACCCCAAAGTTTGTCTTCACCTTACTTCTTAACAAATTTACAGTTATTTGTTGCTGGCTCGCTACTAGAGTACAGATTGCACACTCGATGTCAATTTTAGCTTTCGTCTGCCTCAAGAATTCCATACTCAGGATACATGGCACTGATAGGTTTTTAACAATAAGAAAAATGCACGTTACTGAAATAGACTCTATCTGGATTTGAAGCTGAGTCTGAAGATTTACACGTTGTGTTAGTGGACCAATTGCTCCCGATACGGTGCAACATTGAATTGGAAGTGATAAAACTTTGCATACAGAGGATATTTGCTTAAATAAACATAAAGATAAGACATTTATATTAGCTCCTGTATCTACAATGGCTGTTACTGGTATGTTGGCAATTGATACTCTTATGGAAGCTTGAAGTTGTTCGTCCCATACGTCATCATTGTCTTTCGTCTCAGTGTCTGCTACTAGATCATCCCGTAAGTTTGTCTCTTTGTCATACCTAATTGCTTTAATTTCGTGTGGACTAAGGGACAGGGTGCCCCCGTTCAAACTTGCAGCATCCTCTAGGAGGCTCAAAGGTGCTGCTTTTAATTTTCCGCTCGACGCTTACTTTCCTGCTGATTTATATTTCTTAATGTTTCTTCCGTCTGGAACTGGTGTTGGTTTTGTGGTACGAACTCGGTTGGAAACGGATCTTGTTGTCCTGGCGTATTCGCTTGCGCATAATAAATTTGCGTATTATGCAGGCGTTTAGGCTTCAGAGTTCCCGAAGGTCCGTTCGCTTGTTGCGTGAAGTGTATATTTTGTGGCTGAAAGGTATTTTGCTGTGGCTTGTGTTGATTGTAACCGTTACTGGAAGCTGTACATTGGTCTCCACCTTGATTATGCCATTTATTTCTTTTCCACTGACGATATGAATCGTAAGACTGATCGTTTTGATAATTACCGTTGATCGGTTGCGTGTTTCCATATTGCTGGGGCTGTGTGTTACAATGTGCATTTTCGTACTGAGGTGGTGACGAATTATATATTGGATTGTATCTCTGGCCGTTATTGTACTTATTTTTGTATTTGCTGTTGGAGTACGTAGTGTGTTTATTTTTGAAACCGTTGTGGGGTTGGTACTGGTTGTCGCTGTGACGCGCTTTCGCTCGGCCACCATTGTTGCCTACGTATTCTGTATTGTGCTGGCCGCCTGCACTGAAGTGGGCGTTGCCAACATCAACTCTAGCGTCCTCGTAAATCAGATCTAACGAGTCTAACACAGATAGGAAAGTGTCCGTATCGTCCTCAGACACGTTTACTAACTTTTCTCTGATCGCAATCGGTAGCTTAGTTTTTAGAATCATAATAACGTCTTTGGCGGTGATCGGCGAATCCCAGAACTTGATTTTCGCTAAATACTTTTCAAAATATCTTCTCAAACTACCGCTCTTACTGTTAAACACTTCGGCGTTGTAAACCTCTTTTCTCAGGCGCTGCTGCACACCAGAACTCCAGAATTTAGCTAAAAACATCTGTTCAAACTCTTTGTAACTTTTACAAGAGTCGACCATTCTGGTTCCCCATAAGGCAGCATCGCCTACGATAAATCCACTAACGAATTGAATTCGCTGGCGGTCACTCCAGCTATTCGGGAAAATTCCTGAAAAATTTCGGAGGAACACTATAGGATGAATTTCTCTTTTCTGTGGGTGAAAGGTCGGAAAAATACGATGTTTGATCACGCTTTCCTCCTGCATCAAACTGACAAAAGTGGGTGGGCTGATACCCTGGTTAACTTGTGTTTCTATAGAACTATGAGCTTGAGCGTTATCAAATGGTGAACGGTAATGTACCTGCTGTTGTTCATTACTTCGTGGTGAATTATTCCAGTTTCCTGACACGGGAGGTGGGGAATTTTCAACTTGACATTTTAGTGTACGAACTTCATCAACTATCTGTTGACGCCATTCAGGTAAATCTTGAGCTAACGTTCGTCTTATCTGGCATAATTCTGACATCACCGTGTCTCCTGTTTTTCCAGGGGCTGCCAATATTTCAAAGGCCACGTTTTTGACCGTTTCCCTGAGTTCGTTCTTTACCTTGTTTTCTATGAATCCGTTTTTGTTTTTAATCCACTCTTGGTAGTGGTCGGACAATGCTTCAGCATGTGCCTTAACATTATTCTTTATTTGATCCTCTACATTAAGAGTCTCAATCTGTTTGGAAAGATCATCAACAACATTCTCGATCGTGTCTACTGCGGTTTTAACTCCTTTAACCTCACCAGAGATTGCAGTATAATCTTCTTTTAATGTCGCAGCTTGTTTTTGATATTCTATCACTTTTGAATTTATCTCTCCCTTGGCTGCTTCGATTTTTTCATCTAACCGTTTTGAAATATCCTCTATTTTTGACTCTACTCGTGTGTCAATTTCTAGCCTCATGATCGTGATCTGACTACTGATTTGGCTTTGGACATTACCCAACAGGGTATTTAAATCAGCTGTTATGTCTGCCTTTAGTTCGGCCTTTACCGAATTTAACCGTGTATTTAGGTCATTTATCTCCGTTTGCAGATCTGTTTTTACTGAATTTATGGCTGTTTTTACCGAATTTATTTCTGTTTTTACTGAATTTATGTCTTCTTTTACTGAGTTGCACAGATTTGTAAGGACCTGATTTTTATTATGCCGTCTTTCGGCCTTCTCTTTTTCTTCGCGGGCCTTTTCATCTAATCTTTCCTGTTTTTGGCTTTCTAACTTGCGTTCCATTATTGCTTCGATCATTGCAGCCAAGTCATTTTTTTCAAAAGCGGGAATAGTTTGCACACTAGGACCAGTTTCTAAAACTTCGGTCGAGGCTGCTTCTGCCTCCGCTCGTGTACCTATCGCGCGTGATCGTAATGGATAGTGAGGTCCATTCGCATCACCGCTGTCGTCTGGTTTTATTTGTGTGCGCTGTTTACCGTCAGCCATGGTCGTGAATTATTTGTCAAATGTCAAAATGCTACAGATATTGTTTGTCACTGCCGTCAGTCGTTTGACTGTGACGTAGTGCTATGGCTTACTGGGACCTAAGATAAAATTTTAACTCTGGGTAACAACTGACGTTCATTTACGCCAAGAAGACAAGATGGTTCCTACTAATTACAAACAAATGAAATATCACACGTTTTACCAGTTTTGAGCGTAGTTATCCGCCATATCGTAATTTTTTTATGCACTGACAACAATGGTACACTTTCACTGAATTTAACTACATAAGAATGGACTATGGACAAATTGAAATAAAGCTGTTTCAAGGCAAGGAAAGACAGGTTTACGTTCTGATCAACTCGAAAGATGCTACGTCACTACGAAAGCTTGGCTACTGCGTATAAAAATTTGACTTACTATGGCTGTCTTGATAATGATACAGCTGGATACTCGCGTTTTTTGGTAATTTCATCAATCGTTCTTCTGAATTAATTAAAAGGTTTTCCCACTTCTCTTTCTCGGTTGAATTGCATCCACATGAAAAAATGAAACAATTACTAGAACAAGCACTGAAAAATTAATAAACACATTCATGAAATGATTTTTGATCAAGTCCCTGTTCGGGCGCCAAGTGTAGCGTTGCTCTTGGGGGACGAAAATAAAAAGAACTGTTACTTTTTTTTAATGTCGAAAAAGTGAATATTTTGGTGGGCCACTTGGCAACAGAATCAGGGATTTATTACGCTATTATAATAACATACGTTGACCATTAAATACCTGAATAAGAGCAGCATATTGATATATATATATATTTGAGATCGCTCGGAAGAAACATGATCATTTCTGTGCATTTTTATAGTCGCGATGTAGTCATACCCGGTCCACACTAAGGGACCAGAAGATTTATAGACTTTAAAAGAAATGCAACACTACACAATTAAAAAAAAGTTGGTTAAGAAATAATAGGAAAACGATAATGTTCCTTCTGCCTCATGCTGCGTTCGGCCCATCAGCGTGATCGTAATTTCTGATGATGAAGTAACACAAAATAATTAACAGTTAAGTAAATAAGGAGATGGACTCATCAAGGTTAATTTACGAAAATAAGCACACTTATCTTTAACACACGTTTTTTTTAACGCTACGTACCTTTTCATATTAAATTACAATAGATGACCATTGTGGTTAAATACTTTATACATAACAGTCAAAATGTCCTCTTGATGCTGTCTGTTCGATATCAATTACAAGAAACTACATCTTTTCTGATTGGAAAAAAATAACAATTAGCATATTCACTCAATATTTTCACATCAAATATAAAATACAGTTGTGGAACGCAGCAAGTCCGCGTCCGCCACTCATGGAATACAAACAGTAAAAGGTGAGGCGCCAAAAGCCTCACTTGTCTTGAAACAACAGAATTCTGTTTTATACCATTAATCGATACATGTACATAGAGATTTACTGGCACCGCGCAAGAACGGCAAAGATAAAGAATAATAGATTCTGTCGCTGCTATGCGATGATTTATTTCTTTTACTTTACAATTGTTCGATAACTTTAGGCCATCAGGCGTTTACTATTGAGCGTATATTAATGTTTGTGAGGCGAAAATTACTAATATTACACTGACTGGAGCAGGTAAAATTTCCGACTGCTACCTGGTATGGATCCGAAGACCTCCAGAGCCGCAATCTAGTGCGCAACCAGCTTTTTTTCGATTAGTCATCAAAGAAGTTACTCATTTTTATTTTTATTTATTTATTTACTTTTTCAGAGGCCGCAGCGCTAGCCACTTTTTATTTTTTTATTTATTTTTATATGATTACTTTTAGGAAGTGGGTACAAATGATAATTCTAGAAACTGAATGTTACACCAACAAAGATGGCATTCAGAGAATAAACAAAAAATAAATAAAAATGTAAGTGACTAATACAATTCCATTGAAAAAAAGTTCTTCAATAGACGTAACCGTTTCCATTTGGTTCATCGCCATCGGTATCTGATATCTTCGACAGCGCCTTGAAGGGTATCTGCAACGAAGGCATTCTGCTTCGCTAGTGCCTCAAGGAAAACAACAATCCATGAATTAACATGTCCCGATCTTCTCGCATTGCTGAGAAGGCCGGATGTTCAGCCGTATGTGTCATGCGGCACAGAACATTAACCGCAGCTTGGCAGTCCCCGTCTGAGTGGGAGGTTAACGAAAACACTGCGTAAATAATTTGCGAAGAGCGTACGGTATCTCGGTGTGCATTCGAGGACATTATGAGCATTTTGCAGGAACCATCAGTAATCAATGTGCTCTTTCTCTTCGTCGCTAAAGATATAGACGACGTTAAGTCCTTTGAACCATGTAAGCGCATATTTTGAGGCGGGAAAGTAAGATTCATCGGGGCAAACGAGGGTCTGAGGGTCCATCGTATCAGGCGTGACCCGGAGGTAACAAGCTAATATCTTCTGTGTTAGGCGCCAAACACCGGACGACGACACGCATGGAAAACGATGTTCATCGGTGTCCAAGAGGTGACAATCTGGGCAATAAAGGGAGTCTCTTAGTCCAGTAGCGTGAAGCCGTTGTCGTGTCGCATATTTTTTGTTGGCGATCTGATTCCATTTCGAACGCACTGCGGTCGACAGAAAGTTGTGGTGAATCGTTTTCCACACTCTTGACCATTGAACCGTAGGGTACTTGTTTTCCACCACGTTGTGAAGCCCGCAGAAAGTTGATATAAAAATCTTTCGCCTTTGATGGACGTGTGGCGGGGAGGTTTGAGCTTACATAGCTGTATTCAGGAATGAAGGTCGACACATGGGAGAGCTGTGGGCAACGAGCGCAACCAACACCGGCGGGACGGGAGAGACTGGCATCAGAACCTGTAATAAACGACGGGTGAAAGAAGTATGTTGACTCTTCCATCGTTTCCACATGTTGCTCATGTAAAGGGCAGCTGCTCTTGCCCTGACGTTGACCAATCACTGCCTCCCCCCCACCCCCCACCCCCCCACCCCCCTTGTGCACTGGATCGTATCGTACTTTAAAAATATGACCTGCGGAAATGTAGTTACTGAAGGCCGCCTGAAGCCGGCAACCTATCTGCATCGGTAGTGGGAGCACTTGTGCCACATGGTTGAGTTTTGATGCCACGTAGAGGGTCAAGTATTCCCCACGTTGTAGTTGATTCAAGTCATGGAGCAGGTTTTGTCGCACCATCGCGCGTATGATCTGTAGTAACCGTCGATAGTTTCCGGCAGCTATTTTCCGTACATCCTTCGTGAACGTGATTCCCAAATATCGCAGATCTGAAACTGGTGGGAGGGGAGCGAGGGCATCCGGTCCGAGACTACGCCCAGTATTCAACGCCGCTGACTTGTTGATGTTCAGGAGACTGCCTGCGGCCTGTCCGTATCGCTCGATCCAGGTTAGTACGCTTTGAACTTCATGACTGGAACGAACCAGCAGTAGCAGGTCATCAGCGTATGCCCTATAGCGAAAGGTGACGTCCCGCAGCGTGGTGCCTGATAGCCTGTGGTGGCTCGAGTGCGGTTGCATAAAGGTAGGTAGAAAGTGGACAACCTTGTCGTAGAGACCTCTTAATGTGTACTGGTTCCACCGCCTGTCATTGACCTGGACGTGTGAGTTGGCTGCGGTCCAAAGACGCCAGAAGGCGTCAATGAGGGCCGGGGGAAATCCCATACGGTCTATCACTCGTAGGAGGTAGATATGGTGCACCCTATCAAAGGCGCGATTGAAATCGATGGAGACGATCGCCGCTCTCAGACGGCACGCAGAGGCGATTGTTATTAAGTCCCTGCAGTCATCGGTGGCCATGTGTATGTTGGCTTCTCCCCCCTGTGACGTCTGTTCTGGGGCGAAAATCACCGGAAAAGTCGTCTTAATAGGCCCGCCATAAGCCTGGCAAAAATCTTGTAGTCAGCGTTCAACATTGTGAGTGGCCGGTAGTCGTTAATTGATCGCCCTCTAGTTGGCTTGTGAACCGGTATGAGAAGTCCTACAAACTCTGGCGGCAAAACACAGTGTTGGGACGTAAGTTCGTGGAACATTATAACCCAGAGAGGCATTATGATGACAGGTAAGGTCCGGTAGAATTCGATGGGCAATCCATCAGGCCCAGGAGACTTATTGGCCTCACCTTAGTCCAGGGTCTCTTAGACTTCTTCGAGTGAGACTTCCTCCGTTAGTGCATTCACTGTAGCCTCATCGATAGTGCGTGTTACCTGCTGTAACACTTCTGTAGCGGCCTTGTCATCTACAGTTATTTCCTGGTAAAGATGACAAAACTGATCCTCCATCACCTTTACTATGGTTGCTTGGGTCATACAGGAGCGACCGTCTTGTGTCCTGAGTGGTGTGATTAAGTGTTAGCGATGTAGGCGCATATCCGCCACAACGTGATCTATAGTGGGTCCCTCTGCGGCCGTTTGGTCGTGTCGTCGCGAGCGGACTACGGCACCTTCTAGTCGACGCTTCGTCAATGATAGTATGTGAGCCTTGATTCTGCATTGGTCATGTTGTCTCTCTGGTGAAGGGGGTAAGGTATCGAGGTTCCTGAGTGCCGCGTAGTCTAGGGTCTGCCGATGCCACGCAGCCACATCTTTGCCAAACTGCATAAGTGTCCTGTGGATCGCCGGTTTGGCACAGAGGAGCCACCACTCCAGAGTCGAGTTGTATCTTGGGTGATGGCGTTCACAGACAGTCCACGTTACTTCAACTTGCCGACGGCAATCCAGATCCTGGAGGTGAGTTATATTAAGCTTCCAAAAGCCATTGCTGCTCCAGACTTGTTGGGGGAGGAGATGTATAGTGCAGATATAGGCACTATGAGCGGAAAAGGCCTGAGGCCATAATTCGGTGGCCACCACTCCTTGCGTGAGGCCTTGCGCCACATATTTGCGATCTAGCCTGCTGTCCGAATGACTGTTAAGATGAGAAAGGGCAGAGTGATTACCGTGGACTTTCTCCCACGAGTTGCACAAGTGAAATTCTTGGATCATCACACCCACTTCGGGACAGGGCATGTAGTGTGGGATTTGGTCCTTGGGGTGATGTGCGCAATTAAAATCTGCTGCCAAACCGCTGTTTTAGTACCGCCCGAGGAAAAGAGGGGCGACATCCTTGGAGTAGAATCTGGCGCGGTCGTGACGTCTGGTGGTACCTGACGGCGCGTAAACATTAATAAATCGGGCGTTGAGCGCGGTAAGTGCTATTCCTCGCGCGGAGGGAAGATACGTGAGGTCAGCAACTTCAATACCATCATGCACTAATATTGCCACTCCGGTGTCTGCAGGGCCACCGGGCGCCACATATGTTGCGTAACCATAAAAGTTGGGGAGTGCGGTCGTTTTCACTTTTTGCAGGAAAGCAAAATAAACTCCAGTGGCTCGTATTGTTTCTTTCAAAAGCTGGATCTTGACAGGATAGCTTATTACGTTGATATTCATTATCACCAGACGGAAAGGCTGTCGACGCGTTGGCTGGGCCACGTTATCCATGTCGATGTTGGCGAGAAGCGAGCATCGGAAGTTATGTCACCCCCCCGCCGAACGCGGTCCTCCTTGCGCAGTTTATACAGCATGCCTCAGCTGGCCCCGAATCGGGATCTTGTGTCTCGACGTCCTCGGCCTACGAAGCGGGCGCGGATGTCTGTTCATGTTCAATAGGCGCGGAATCTTTGATAGGAAGGGACCGAGCGACTTCGCTGCTTGCACTGGTACCTTCCTGCTGCACACTGTTTACTTCAAGGGGCTGGTAGTCGAACGCCGCATGTTTCTCCGTCTGTTCTGCAAGGTTGGAGTTATTGGAAACAGCCTGAGCCTCGCGGTTGGCTTCGTGAGTGGTCAATTGTTCTTCCCCGGCGGGACGGGAACAGCCGTGTTCCGATACGTGCCCCAACACGGTCCTACGACGGCGCTTTCAGCATTTCCGTGATCACTGTTTCCGTACGTGGCCTTCATTGATAGAAGACGGCACTGACTCACGCCTCGCCGGTACAAATGCTTCGGTCGGTACGATAAGTGAATCAATTGCCATCTTGCTGGCGTCAATTTCTGTCGTGTTCGGTAGCTCCAGCGTCATCCTACTATTTTCCACCACTGCCCAGGCCGGTTGATCATCCAGGTTCCTGTCAATGGAAGGTGATTCTTGTACCGCTAAATCGGTCGGCTGTGTCTTGTTTTGTTGAGAACGTCGTGAGCGCCGCCACGTAAGTCACGGGGAGAATCGTCGGTGGAGGTGCAACGTCCGTCGGTGTGAGTTGTGTGATCCGACGCTGGAGGCACTCGGAACGAAGGTGACCTTCCTTGCCGCATCCGGAACACGTTTTCTGCTGGCCGTCATAAATAACTATGGCCCGGCACCTATCTGTAGGCAGGACAGTAAGTGTCGCTGGAGGTCAATGCACACTTCGCGTACTCCATTGAGCTCTAGATACGTCTTAAACTGGGTCCATTTTTCAACCACGTGTTCGTGTACCGTGCCGTAGGGACGGAGCGCCGCCACAACGTCTGCCGCAGGGAGTTCAAATGGTAGTTCGAATATGCAGATAGCCCGCACACATCGTAGACCTCGACTTTGCCAACATTTCCATCTACGTGGCAAAAACGGAGTTGTTGTTTCATCTCACGGAGCACCTTGGCGCATGTAGAAGTCTCCTCACACCACACCGGTGTTACTTATGTTTCAATGTTTGATCTTTTGAAGAACATTACGTTTTATATTTTAATGCAAGACTTGAGCAACTCACCTCTTAAATCACTGTACATCTTTGACGATATGTTCTTCATGTAATTATCTTACCTTCTGATGAAGTCACCCTTAGAGGTGATGAAACCTGGTCAAGGTATATAGAAAACCTATGCAACCGGTTGGCTGATTTTTACATATTTTTCAAATTTGTGTATACGGTTGCTGCAAACGTCAGTCATGTTCAAAGTTGTACCTTTCATGTTAAAAATCAGTTGCGCCTCGTAGCTACACGTTTGTGATTATTTCACAAATATCTCATTAACTTATCCACGCCTAAATGAAGGTTTTTCCGTTATTAATTATGATACCATCTCCATACACATACATGCAAACAGTATACGATGGGGGCTATCCAGAAATTATCAGTTTAATTGGTACAAGGTTCTTTTTTCGGTCCACTGATATACGGGGAGAGCAACTAACTATTGCCACCTATATAATAACCCGAAAATGTGATATTACCTGAAAAGTTTGTGGAACAAAAGTTGCATGGGCCAACGGGGACTATAGTATGACGTTGGTATCTAGATGAAGGTCAACTTTGTCTTCTTAAATGGGATACTATAGTTTAGTACTCTTTTTCTGATAGCGGCTATCGAGGCGAATCCAGTGATGTATAACAGTACAGTTTTTGAAGGTTAACTAAGGTCAAAAATGTGGTATGAACGTCAATTTACAGAAGGTGTTCGAAGTGGTGATCATTCGTATCAGTGCAGTGCTGGAATTCATGTCGTGGATTGAATGGAATTCCTTATCACTTCGGCACTTATAGGAGTACATGCTCTGACAATTCTCTCTCGTATATCGTGCAAATAGTAAATATTTGCCGAATACGGTATATCCATCTAACGTGTCATTGACATGTAAACACCATTCGACGGTTTCGCAATACAACACTAATAGGAATGGTTAGACTAGTATTGTCGAATCAAGCGAATGTGAATGATGTATTCCTTCGAAGAACAAGTCGATATGCTTTTTATTTACGGAGAACGCCAACGTAATTCAGTGAGAGCTAGAGTCTTATACGCTGAAAGATATCCTCAACGTACTCACCGTACACGTCGTACAATAAATATGTGTATGTAAATAGAGAACGACTGGATCTCTAACGTATCGGAAACATATTCGGCAAAGGAAAGTTACAAACCAGGAAACGGAAATTGGTACTCCTGCCACTGTGGTTCGAGATCCTTGTGCTAGTTCGCGTCAGATCGCAAGGGAATCTGGCATGAGCCAGAGCAGTGTTGTTCGTGTTCTGTATCGGCATAAATATCATCCTTACCATATAAGTCTCCACCAAGAATTAACTGGTACGGAATGTATGCGTCGCATTGAATTCTGCCGATGGGTTCAACTTCAGATTCTGAGGGATGACACATTTTTTAATTTGATTTTATTCACTGACGAGGCTACATTCACGAACCATGGAAATGTTAATAAGCGTAACATGCATTATTGGGCAACTGAAAATCCATGTTGGCTGCGGCAAGTTGCTCACCTAAAACCGTGGTCGGTGAATGTATGGTGTGGTATTCTGGAGAACAGAATCATAAGCCCCTATTTCATCGAAGGAAATCTTAATTGTAGGAAGTACACCACATTCCTGCTAGAAACATTAGATATGTTACTGGAAGAAACACCTTTAGGAACAAGGAAAAGAGTGTGGTATCAACACGATGGTTGTCTGGCACATTTGCCGCTGATGGATAGAAATGTGTTGGAGAGAGAATTCCCAAATGGTTGGATTGCACGCGGAGGAGATGTGTCATGGCTGGGTCGTCCGCTAGACTTGACGCCTCTGGATTTTTTCTTGTGGGTATTCGTAAAGACATTGTTTATAAAGATGTTCCAACTACAACTGAAGATATGCGAGAGAGAATTGTCAGAGCATGTGCTTCGGTAAGTGCCAATGTTATAAGGAATACCACTCAATTCATGATAAGAAGATTGCAGACTGAATTGATACCAATGGCCATCACTTCGAATACCTTCTGTAAATGGACGTTGACGCCACCTTTGTGACCTTCGTTGACCTTCAAAGACCTCACTGTTACACGTCATTGGATTCGTCTCGATAACCTATAGCATCCCATTTATAAAGCAAAGAGGACTTTCATATCTCTGAAGCGACCAATCCCGGCAACAAAAAAAAAAAAACACCGTCATATTATGGCTCCCGTTGTCCCAAGCAACATTTGTCTCTCAAACTTTTCAGCTCCTGTCATACTTTCGGAGTTATTCTTGGTGGCAATAGTTAGTGACTCACTCTGTACAAAATCCCTTCTACTTGACAGAACATCAAAGGAATCTTGCTGTTTTTCAGGTGATGTTGCGCAATGCCTACCGGCGCCTCGTGCGGCTGGACAAGACGTACCACGAGGCGAAGTATGGGAAGAGGATAGTGTATGAAGTGCCCGAGGAGATACGCAGCCTGCTGAGGCGACCCACTGAACAGGAGATGCAGTTGCAGACGTCACACATCTCTTTCGTACCCAGCCGCGTGGCAGACACTGGGTAAGGGGTATCGTCGCTCATATAACGCACTCGACTTAACCATATAACGCAGTATCTTGGCGTCAATTTTAGATACATGTGCATTTAGCCGCCGTCTGAAGCTCGTCAAAGCTTCGGCTCCTTACGCCACAGACAATTTCAATTGCCAACTTTTCTAGAAACGTCATCCCCATAAGCTTATTTGATCAAGGCGCGCAATCATTCGTGGCCGAAACTTACATATTTGGTGATTTTGGCTGCATTTACATCAAGCCGTAGTTTGATGCAGGTTTCTGTGCCTAAAGTTTCGTCAGTTATTGACGTCTTCAGAGACAAAAAGTTTTCGATACGTCCTCCTCGTAAGGTGTTTCATCACGCAGTGCTTACCTTAATGGCCTATATTTAAATCTTTGGTGATTTTTAGTTATGTGATCACTAAGTGTGGTCATAACTTCACATTTCAGTGCTTAATGTTAAGTCTCCTAATACGGAAGGTATCTCTAGAAGAGGCGGCATGTTACGCCAGAGCACCAAAATTAGGTCATTGTATGGAAAAAGGTAGCTACGTCGTGAATCACAGCTCGATCTGTTCGTTCACGAGAAGCGAAAGACAGTAGATGCTTTGTGGTGCAGATAAAAGTAGACCGTCTAAGTATAAAGAAAAGGTAGTAATGTTACAGTAACAGAAAGCTGAAAGGTCTTACCATTTATTTACAACGAAAATTAAAGTGAAAAATACATTTATAGAATATGCTGAAAGCGACCAACTGCAACATTAATACACAGCTGTGGGCGTCTAAGTATATTCAGATACACTCGGCATAAATTTCGGATACCGATGGCGACAATTTCACGGCTGATATCTTTCAGTTCCTGTATTGTGTGTGGATTTGTTTCATAGACCTTGCTATTCAAATGCCACCACAGGATAGAATCACATGTTAGGTCCGTGGTGGCCATTAATGCTTGTTGACAGTTCGTTCCCCGGCGGAAATATCACTGACTAGTTCCAGGGATACTTTAGACGTGTGGCATGTTTCCCCATCTTACTGGAAGAAGCAGTATTGTCTTTCATATTCAGTGAGTTGACCACAAAATGAATCAAAAGTTTCTATATACGCAACCGTGTTGAGGGTAGTATCAAAAAAACATCGGTCAATTGATGCGCATTCCTGTTACATCGCACCAAACGCCGATTTTTCATCATGGAGTGATTTCTGACATACAGTGTTAGGGTTCTCTATTGCCCAGTGCCTCATTTTCTGTGAATTCACATGACCGGAAAGACGAAACCATGCTTTATCTCTCATGATGTAATGGAAAGGGTCTAAGAAACCATCACTGAAGTTGTCCAAAAGCCAAGTGCAGTAATCTACACGTTTCTGACCGTCATCCTTCCGTGATACACTATGTGATTTAAAGTATCTGGACACCTGGCTGAAAATGACTTACAAGTTCGTGGCGCCCTCTATCGGTAATGCTGGAATACAACATGGTGTTGGCCCACGCTTAACCTTGATGACAGCTTCCACTCTCGCAGGTATACGTTCAATCATGTGCTGGAAAGTTTCTTTGGGAATGGCAGTCCATTCTTCACGGAGTGCTGCGCTGAGGAGAGGTATCGATGTCGGTCGGTGAGGCCTGGCACGAAGTCGGCGTTCCAAAACATCCCAAAGGTGTTCTATAGGATTCAGATGAGGACTCCGTGCAGGCCAGTCCATTACAGGGATGTTTTTGTCGAGTAGCCACTCCGCCACACGCTATGGATTAGGAACAGGTGCTTGATTATGTTGAAAGAATTCCCCGAATTTCTCTTCAACAGTGGGAAGCGAGAAGGAGCTTAACGTGGGTAGGACGTCAAACGGGCCGACTTGGAACAGGATAAGCATCACAGGACAGTTTAATTTCCAGTGTCTATACTTTTACAAATAAATTCATAAAACTTTGTCAGCGTCACTAGGAAGGATTCAGGATTTACACTCATTGCGGTGGAAGTTCGAAAATATAACAAAATAATTTTTTTACGTGTGAAATTTCATCATTTTTTCACTTACTAACGGCTGCATTTGTTGCTATAGGTACACTTTTCTTCATAAGTTAGAGAGATTCTACGATGAATTTTGCACATCATACATACCATACTTACAGGTGTATGAAACTCTAGAATTTATTTAATTTATGAAAAAACGAATGAACTGTTATATTTTAAACTTCATGTTTAGGAAAAACACAAATTTTATAGTTAATTACCTCAATTTTACGGCAGTTTTTAATAGATTTCGAAAAGTCTAGAGTTTCATACACCTTTAAGTATGGTTTGTATGCTGTGCACAATTCACCGAAGAATCTCTCTTACTTATGAAGAAAAGAGTACCTATAGCAACAAATACTGCCGTTAATAAGTGAAAAAAAATACGAAACTTCACATCCAAAAAAATTATTTCTTTACGTTTTCGAATTTCCACTGCTATGAGTGTGAATTCTGAATCCTTTCTGGTCATGCTGACAAAGTATTATGAATTTTTTTGTAAAAGTATAGACAGTGGAAATTAAAATGTCCTGTGGTGCCTCTCCTGCTCCAAGTCGGTCCGTTTGACGTCCTACCACCCTTAAGACATCAGTGTAGGCCTGTGCTGTGATAGTACCATGCAAAACACCAAGGGGTGCAAGCACCCTCCGTGAAAAACACGACCACACCATAAAACAACAGCCTCCGAATTTTACTGTTGGCACTACACACGTTGGCAGATGACGTTCACCGTGCATTCGCCATACCCACACCCTGCCATTGGATTGCCACATTATGTACCGTGATTCGTCACTCCACACAACGGTTTTCCACTATTCAATCGTCCAATATTTAGCTCCTTACACAAAGCGAGGCGTCGCTTGGCATTTACCGGTGTGATGTTTGGCTTACGAGCAGCCACTCGACCACGAAAGCCAAGTTTTCTCACCTCCCGCCTAACTTTCATAGTACTTGCTTTGGATCGTGATGTAGTTTGGAATTCCTGTATGATGTTCTGCCTATTACACATTACGACTCTCTTCAACTGTCGGCGGTCTTTGTCAGTCAGCAGACGAAGTCGGCCTGTGTGCTTTTGTGCTGTATGTATCCCTTTACTTTTTCACTTCACTATCACATCAGAAACAGTGTACCTAGGGATGTTTAGAAGTGTGGAAATCTCGCGTACAGAAGTATGGCACAAATGACACCCAAGCACCTGACCACGTTTGAAGTCCGTGAGTTCCGCGGAGCGCCCCATTCTGCTCTCTCGCGATGTCTAATGACTACTGAGGTTGCTGATATGGAGTACCTGGAAGTGGATGACAGCACAATGCACGTAATATGAAAAGCGTATGTTTTTGGGAAGGTCGGGATACTTTGGCCACATAGTGTACCTGTGACCTGTGCAGCCGTCACACGATATGGCTTCAAATGAAGATTGTACAGTACAGTACAGTACAGTAAGTGCCAGCTGCTGTTGTCTGGAAAGGGGAAGGGGGGTGGGGGGAGGGAGATGTCAGCTAACTGGGGGTGTTTCTAAAACGATGTGTGGTTACACATGGGAGATGAAATGCAGTTATGAGGTAGAGTGAGAAAGATGTGAAATTTGCTATGGGGTGTGGAATTATTTGCGCATATACGTATTCGTAATGTGATGTAATAGGCAGCGGTGGAAACAGAGGTGGGAAAACATTTTGTGTGATGAAATTTAAATAGTGAGGTAGTACAATGGACAATTTTTTACAATGTTACTGTCACATGAAAGGCAATTTGTTACACGATTTTGCTGTAACATGGGCATTTTTACAATTGCACTGTAACAGAAAAGTAATTTGTCGTAATTTTGCTGTAAACTGAACAACTTGTTACAGTTTTGCTATAAAATCCAAGGCAATTTCCTAAGCTCTTGTGGTAAGCTGACACATTTTCGAAGAAAAGTGATAGAATTTTGAGAGGCAAGATGATGCAGTTTAGCAGATGTTGATATTTTTTCAGATCAAGTTAGTGCATTTTCAGGGCAAGTTTATAACGTTTCAGGAGCAACATAATAGATTTTGGTGGCAAGTAGATACAGCTTCTGGGCAAGTTGTTATGGTTGGCATATGCAATTTTTCGCTCAAGTGAAGTCACGTAAGGGTTTACTGGTTATCTTGGAACTTCAAGCATTTTTATATTACTGACTGATTTTTTTAAACTGGGATGCATATATTACAAGTTTCAGTATTTATTTCAGTAAACGGTCTGCATCATACAGGTCATGTTTCAGCCTCTTGAAGAGTCTGTGACGTGAATGTTCCTTCATACTCTTTTTCCATCAAATTATATTTGTTATAGGGATAATAAACTTGCATTAATTGCCCCATAATTAGCTGAAGCTGAGATGCAGTGCCTCTGCCCTAGTTTCTTATTTTTCTGGGCTCATACACCCACCATTAATTTCTTTTTCTTTTTAAAGAAAGTTATTCATTACACACACAGAGTCCAGGACGATGAGCACTGAGCCTGCTTCTGTCTAGCCTTGCACTTAACCGATTTTTGCATGAGGTACGACTACATGGGCTAATGAGGCAGCACCACTACCACGCCTGCTGCAAACACAAGAGTGAAATACACGTTCCTGTACCCACACACTTATGTATCCTAGGACTTTTGATACCAATTCCATGTGTGTAAATGGTGAAAATATAGTGTGCAATATTTTTTGATATCTGTTACTGTCTGCATTCCAGTTAGCCATTATGGCTATTTGGGTGACGTCACTTAATGTCCACCTTCATGCTGTCTACATGTGAACATTTGTTTGCATGTGTTAAATGTCCCACAGGGTTTGATGCAGCAGAAAACACTGCATAGTGAATCGAATCATGATATTCCCACAGAAGTAAGAGGCACACTTCATGTGTGCACTCTGATGAGAGTAGGTTTACACCTTCAAGATACAGCACACCACAGACATGACAGTGTTAAGCATTTTGCGTTTACTGGAAGAAGATCACTGATAGTTCAATACAAACATTACACTATACTGTACTCTGTCTTATTACAGCAGGGCAGGGTGTTGAAACGTAAGATGTACCTATGTGGTGCTGGGGATGGAAAATTTCTTCGCTTCTGATTACTCTTTAGGGCAGTGAGTTTGACTTGCAATTAATCCACGAAAAAACAGGTGGTGACAGTGTAGCTTGTCCATGACAGGGTTTCGGCCTACCTGTGTGCACAGTTACAGAGCAATCTGTCACCTGTATCTCAGCACTGACTTGGCCTATAATACAAGTTACCTGAATGGTCCATCGTAAAGGGGGAAAGCATTTTTTTATCGCTAGGTTATGTAACAAAATCCAATTGTCTGGTTGACAGGGTAGTAGTGTAACTCCTTGATTATTTCCCTGCACCTGTCTAGCTGGGGAGTTGAGGTTACTCTGATGTTCCTTTTGACATATAATTTTAAGTCTTTGAGCCAATCTTTTTACCTCACTTCAATAGATATTTAACTTAAATGGAGAACTCGTTGGTCATCCGTATACCACAAAGATTTATGACCATTTTGGGTGGAAAGTGTAGTTCTCCACTTCTTCATTTTTAAAAGCTTACATATCTAGACAAATAAAGCAGATGTAAAATTTGCTCCCTGGTATATAAGAACGATATCTCAAAAAGCAATACTAATGTCTGACAAATGCTTTTTCTACTCTCTCAGCCATCATATCAGTAGTTGGTATCAGATCAGAGTAACGCGGAAAGTGATCACTAACTGACGAAACGTATTTGTTCTCCTGTTGAGTCTGTGGGAAGGGTCCCAAAATGTCGAAAGTTACAATTTTAAAAGGCCCAGAAGCTTCAGGCAAAGTTTGTACCAGGACTCACGGTTTCGTTTATTTCGCTTTCTGCGCAAACACAATGCATGCTCGCTGATGACTGTTACACCAACAACATATTGCGGTTGAAGCGTTAGAGCTTCTCACTCTGACAAGCTAGCGTACTATAGTGTCATTTTGCAATGATATTGTGCTGAAGTGCTTTTTATATCACTGATCAATTCTCTTGAGGAGAACGGGATACCATATCTTGATACGAAATCTGGAAGAGTAGTATATTACTGAATTTTATATCCTGTTGTTGCAAATTATCTATTACTGCAGTATGCATCCCGTTTGCTTGTAATAAATGAATCATTCTATTCAGTGCAAGCATGTTATTGTGAATTTTCCCCAGTTTATGGCATACATCAAAATCATATTATCCTAGTGTCAAAGCCCATCATATCAATTGAGTATTTTGATGGCACCGCATTAACCTGGTTGATATATTCTGTAAACCACCTACCGGAAATGTAGCGTTTAAATTAGTTCAGCCAAAACACCAACGCTATCAACTCTCTCTGCCCCCGCACTGTGGTTAATTTTTGATTTACTGAGTTGGGGAGAGGTGTAAGGGGAGAAGTGCAAGCAGAATGCAAGCACAGCTAGTTCACCAGCGTCATAAGACAGAGTAATTGGTTTTTGAAAATCTAGATAGATTAACCAGCGGGATGTCGTCAAAACACCCTCACCGTTTTATGTTCCAATCTCACATCCTGTGGTCTATTCAAAAGGTATCCCTTTTTCAACAGCTTCGTCAATAGTTTGATTACATAAGCATATTCTTGGAGAAACCTATGAAAGCAGTTGGCCAACTGAGGAATGCTTGCAAAGAATGTTGGACACAAGGAAATTGTCAGCACCTTTTGTAAACTGACCCATTTTAACACCAACAGAACTGCTAATAGGGCTGAGGTACTGAACCTGTTTCTCTGCAAAATAATATTTTTCCAAATTCAAATTTACATGTGCCGCGCGGGATTAGCCGAGCGGTTTAAGGCGCTGCAGTCATGGACTGTGCGGCTGCTCCCGGCGGAGGTTCGAGTCCTCCCTCGGGCATGGGTGTATGTGTTTGTCCTTAGGATAATTTAGGTTAAGTAGTGTGTAAGCTTAGGGACTGATGACCTTAGCAGTTAAGTCGCATGAGATTTCACACACACAAATTTACATGTGCTCTCTTTTAGTAATGATAATACGCTTTTTAGTCATTCAGCGTTTTCCTCTATCATCTGTACAAAAAACTGTGAGTTCAAGTACATAAACTAGGTACACTATTGGACCCAATTCCCTGAATTATAGATCAGCAAACTGTAGGAATGTATCAGCTGCTTTTCTTGAACCAAAAAGCATCCTAAGAAATTGATACAGCCCTGAAGACACCATGAATGCTGTTTTCTACCTACCTTGAGGTACAATAGGAATCTGAGACAACCTTATTTCATATCCAAGATAGCTAAGTATTTGCAAACTTCTAGCCTATCAAGTGTGTTCCCTATACAAGGCAGCAGATATGTATCAGATGCATTCACGTTATTAACTGCTCGCAAGTCAACACAAAGACGGTAAGTCTTGTCGTGACTAACTGAATTCTTGAGCAACATAACTAAAGTACACCCAGTGACTAGAGGACGGGAGAATGATTACAATATCTAACTGTAGGTGAATAATTTCTTCTACAACTGTTTGTAGATGATAAGGAACTCGGCAGGGCTTTTGCACTATCAGTCTAACATTCCCTGTCAGAATATTATGATACATCAAACCTATGGCAGGTAAATATTCCATTTCTTCAAAAAGCCATGCAGATTCCTTTATTGCTGGAAATAAAGGGCTGGTCTCTGAGTGTCACAAATGTAACAATGGAGGTTATCTGCTTTTATTGAGAGTTGACCATTTCCTTGACTGGGCTCTCTGGTATCTCCAAACTTTGAAATTCAACTGGGTTACCTATTTTTATTGAGAGTTGACTATTACCTTGATTGGGCTCTCTGGTGTCTCCTAAATTTTGAAATTCGTCTCAGCCACTATCTTACCAACTTTAAGACATCTAACAGTTATTGGCCAAGTGGTCAATTCTCCTGTAGTAGGAACAGCAAGTTGACCAATGTTTATCAGAGGTGTCACCCAGTCACTTGCATCGCTTACAGTTTGCCTCATTTGTGCAAATGACACAGGAGTCACTTCCATGGGGAGAGAAGGAAACAAATGATCAGCTTCCTCTGTTACCAGTGCTAAACTCATTACCTCTTGTAAGGAGAAGGAAGATGACACCGTGTCTTTGCCTCCAATTTATGGGTTGACTTCCTTGATAGAGGTGCTGACAGCTCTTTACACCTCTGCTTCTTCCAGCAGGACATCATTATATGTCTTATCTCACCTCAGAGTATACTTACAGCACGAAACTGTGCAAATATGGTCAGCAAATAGTTCAAGATCATATCCCAACCTCTCTCTCGGGGTTGACAGCTTGTCTCTGTAGTAACAGACACCTCTGTTATTTGAATTCCTCTTTGCCAACTCCTTTAGCCAAAACTAGAAATTCTTAGTATTATTTACTATGCCCACCAATTCTGAAAATGTATGAATGCTCTCAGGCAGCTTGAAATGCACCACATATAATTTTAAAACTTTGGGCCATTTGCACATCTGGCTAATGTTGCAGATATTCTGAAGAAAAGGTATATACATTTTTAGTTTGTTTTCCCATAAAGGAAGAGATGAAACTGACCATGGGAAAACTACTAATTATTTTTAGTGTCAGTACTCCTTCATCTGATGGTAGATTTTTTTTCTTTTAACTGTGCTTAAGCTATCAGTACCCTGTTGTCAGGAGCAATAACCATGATTTGATGCAGATGATCCTGTGGTGTATCCACACTGCATTCTGCCTCTGCTATTGAAAATTCTCTGTCTCCATTAATCATTTATCAACAGAGATTGAATACTGATAGGAAACAAGGCAGAGAATAGGATAGTCATAACATGGAAACAAATTTCAAAAGTTGTTATGAACAGTTAGGTCATTCCACAATTGCACGCCACTACTAATTAAGTATAAGGTCTTTGTGGATAATTTAAAGCTCTACCAAATGATTTTGTTGAAAGGAGAACATGGGAAAACAGTTGGAAACAGAATTTTATTGATAAATCTGACCAAAAAAGGGTAGTAAATCTGTGGAAACCAGACTCATAGCAAACAAAAGGTTGTAAAGCCAACCAAGGAGTGTCGCCTTTCTTGAATGGTGCTGTAAGGAAATAGAAAACAAGAGTTGTCTTTGCCATTGGTGATGACAAGCTCAGCTCCCCCTCTTATAGCTCAGCTACAGAATGACTGAAAAGCTTTGGAAAGCAATACTTTCAGTAAGCGTGGTGCAATGCGAAGTCTGAACAACCTGAAGCAGCAAAGTGAGGAACTCATCATTATGAAGAGAGCAGTGGAGCAATGACATCAATGGCAAGGTGAAGCTACCCCAGCCATGAACCTCAGCGACACTAGTGGCGGACTTCCCAGTGAAGATGGGTCAGATAGCTTGCTGGGCGCATCTACTGGGGTGGGGGTGTGCTGCAACGAGATCCAGGGCGATACCCAGTTGAAAGTCAAGCGCAGTTATCAGCATTAGGTGGTCAGAGGTGAGGAGGTGGCTAGGTGTACAGCGCGCCTCAGTCTGTCACAGGCAGGCATTGATTCACATGCCCTACACACATGAAAAGCACAGCCCTGATCCAAAGCATGGTAGTCCTTGCTCCTCATGACAGTGGAATGCTCACCCTCAACATATGTATCTATACGTAGAAACAGTGTATGAAGTGCAGTGGCATGAGAAAGAAGGGCGAGTGCTCCCTGCTTTCGACTGAAGCAATGCTCAATTCACAGTATTGTGCCATGGAAATGCAGCCTTGTTAAAAGACCAGAATGTGGGACACCCCACTTCACAGACACAAGAACTGTGCCATGATGTGGTGGGCTGAAAATTGCAAATTGGTCAGGACTCTCGAAAACGTACCATCCACAGGATTTTCAAATAAATAACAGAGTTTAGTAGGCAAAATTGTATGTAATCCGGCATATGGAGTACATGGGTCTCAGCCAGGGACAATGGACATGCTACCAACTATCTGGAGGAGCCACCACTTGTTAGTGGAATGGACTGAAAGTTGAAAAACAGTAATGGTCATTGCAGGCAGCACATGCAAAGCATCAATTACTAACTGGTACAAATCAGTTCTGACATGTGAATCATGGGAACAGTACTGAGAATGGACAATGGTTGTGAATTTGCACGAAAGAAACGAGCATCCAATACATCAACAATAAAAAAACTCCTGGTAATTCCTCCAAACATGTGGTGGCCAATACAGAGTTTAAGATAGCTAAGTAATCTCATGCACATAAAAAAATTATTATTATTATTATTAGATATCAGTCTTTGAGTAGCAACAAATTTATCGAGACATTGTGTTTATCGTCTACCTGGCTGAGTTTTGTAAAAGGGCTATCAGATTACTCTAGAGTACAATAATATTTATTTTCATTTTATTTAGAAGGTCCAACAGTTCTTATTTCAAATTTTTATGCATAACTGAAAAAATTTAAACTACAAGTTGTATTTAATTAATATAGAAAATCGTTGCAACTTTTCGGAAAGTTTGTACTTTGTTGTACTCCTGGCGGAAACAAGATTTAATAATAACTTTTTTCTTACCATAATGGTCAAATGTATTTGTAAGCAATATTTATTATGTATATTATTCGTTTTTCAGGTTCAAGGATCTATTACTGATGACCTTTACTCAGTAGCCATATATTTCAAAACTGGTGGAGTGTTCATCATTGTCTCGGCTGCATTTCTTAGGGAACGTGTCACGATGACTTCTCCAACTGGAAGAGACTACTCTTACTTTCATTACAAACATACTCGCCACGACAGAAATAAGTCACAGTATCGAATGGAGGAGTTCATGATACTTCACTACGCTTTTAGAAGACGACAAGACCATCATTTGAACATTCCAAGAGAGGCGAAAGTGGAGAGCTTTTCAGAAAACTGCTGTATGCTTTCAAGGGGAACGATGCTTTTAATTTAAAGACGTTCAGTTTCCAACACTACAGGCAGAGTGATTGAACTGCATAGATAAAATCTGCTGCTACCGGTAATCCAGATGACAGAGCATTATCGGAAGTGTCTGTGACATCTGGCCACAGTCCTTTAGGATATTTCATTCCGCTCTAAATTTATAGTGTGCGTTGATAATTTAAACGTTACTTTTGCTTTAAGTAGTAGCTATAGGTTAACTTACGATCTAGACTTCGAGTGTATAGAAAGTGGCATGATCCATGAGGGCACGAGGTCATGCAACTCTAAATGCATCGCTGACAAATATCTTACATCACTGTAAATATTCCGCTTAGAGCTAAACATGTTAGATAAGAGTAAACTAGTATGTCAATGACGGATAAGTTTTTAGGCAGCAAAACCCTGTACATTAAGAAAACAAAATCTAAATAAACAAGAGATCTTCACGTTTTAATTACATTACATCTTTTGTTTCAGATTTTATCTAACTTTATTCACATTCATCTCATTACTTCTGACGTTTCGTTTATTTAGGGATAGAGGCGCATTTTTTGATCAATATCAACTTAAAGGCTGAATGTTATATTTTAGAAATATGGAATATGCAGAGCCAGTGTACTTATACAGCCAAGCAACCAATTGGGCGATGTATTCCATGTAGCTTGTGTATGCGTGTGTGTGTGCGTGTGTGTGTGTGTGTGTGTGAGAGAGAGAGAGAGAGAGAGAGAGAGAGAGAGAGAGAGATGACCTCGTATCAGTATGTCAGAACACTGTCCTGTGTGTTGTATATAATTGTACTAACATAGAAAACTATGTATCTAGACGTTCTTTATGTCCACCATCGTGCCTTGCACAAAGCTCTATGCGTCCCCATGTTCTCCTTGACATCTTGAGGAGCATCTCGGGACTTACATTCGAAATATTTTCTGAACGCTTTTGAGCGATTCTTTACCAGTCTCGTGCCGACGTTAATCCACAAAGGACTTGATTATAGCCCATAATAAGACGTCTGGTGTGCTAATGTCCGATCTTCGTGGTAGCCATTTATTTAGAAATGGACGTGTTGTTGATCCATGCACAATACAAAGGTATCTAAATTGTTCATCAAGGAACCCACGCATCTCTACAGCAAAGTGTGCTTGAGCTCCGTCCTTGTAGAGCCAAATATGAACCAACGTTCCTTTCTGCACACTTGCAACATGTCTAGATAAGAATTTCCATTATCATAGCCTTCAAGAAAATGTGCTCCGAATAGATATCTTGATGAAATTTTCGCCCATATCATAACTTGATGTGGTTCCCATACCTATTTGGGGCATAAAGGGACCAAACTAGAGGGTCATCAGTACCTTCTCCCTCATGCAAACAAGTCTCAATGTAAAAGAGTTCCCAAAATTAGCTTGGGAAAGTAAAAGGGCGTAAAAGTAATGGGGAACAACATCGAAAGAGGAAACGAAAGATGCGAACAAAAAATGGGGAAACTTACACCACAAGGAAAAGTAGAGGAAGGTATTAAAAGCATAGAGCTGATGGCCTGGGCTGGCTGATCACAAGAATAAAAAAGGATGAGCCAGCCACTCTGCAACACACTAAAATGTCCAGCCTAAAAGACAAGGCAAGATGAATACACATGGGGAAAAAGACGAACATCAAGACAAACAAAATGCAAAGAAAGAGTGATGAACAGCTAAAATGGAAGGAGGGTGGAGACCTTGGAGAGAAAGCCAGACGTCCACCCTTAGACTGCATGATAAAAACCCCCGTCTTCAATAAAACGTAAAACTAAATCAGACCTTCAGGCGCTGTCGCCCAACACCGTAGGTTGGGTACTGGGGGGGTGGTTAAAAGTCGGCTACAGTGCTGCTAAAATTGAGCAGTACAACAAGATGAGGACGACAGTCATATGGGAGCCATAGCGACAGCGAAGTGGGTCCTCCAGACGGAGGAGGTGACCATGTGTTAGCCAAGTATGGCCGATGCGGAGCTAGCAAATGATAACAGAGTCCTTGCGAGTGACTTGCATTGATGACCGCCAGACATTCATTGTGTTCTTCATAAGACGAAGTTTATTTAGTGTACTGAGGGTGTACCATTGAGTATTCCAGATTGCAAAAACTTTGTGGCGGAACACTGGTCCCAAATCAGTCTCCAGCACGCCGATCTCCAGAGTTGGTTCACTGGTAGCCGGTTTGGACAGGTAGTCAGCAAATTCATTGCCCGGTATTTCGACATGTCCTGAGGGTCACTGAACGCCCACTGTTGCCGAGGGCATAAACAGACTACTGTATAGTCATTACCAAAGGATGTCAAGGGAAGCACTAGCTTAGAGCTTGTAGGCCGCTTAAGAAGTCACTACTGATGACGAAGGACTCAACGGCGCTGGAGCGGATATGCTGAAGAGCGCGATAGATGACTACCAACTCTGCAGTGAAAACGCTGCAGCTGTCCGGCAAGGAGTGGTGTTCAGTATGTCCAACGTGAACGTAAGCGAAGCTAACGAGACCGTCGACCATTGACCCATCGGTGTAGACTATTTCTGAGACCTGGAACTCGCTGAGAATAGAGAAAAATTGCCGACGCAGGGCCTAAGGTGGAAGTGTGCCTTTTGGACTTGCGATAGATTCAGACGGAGCTGTGGCCAAGGCACGTATGTAAGGGACCCCAGGAAAGGTGGCAGGGAAGGCGTCGAGTTCAACAACAAGCGACTAGACACGAAAGGCAAGGGGATCGAACACATCTAGGATATGACTGAACTTGGTGTCAAAGCTCATCGTCCTCTTCCCTGAATTTAAGGGAATTACGTGGCGTGTGTGCGCAGACGTGATGCCAACTTTTCTGCTTCCTTAATTTTTCTGTACCCGGCCTTCAGTTTTCTTGATGCTGATTTTATGTTTGTCACAAAGTGTGTCTTCTCAAAGAAGTAGATCATCCCCAGAGATTAGATAGTAGACTGCCAAATTATTATCATTATCATTATTATTGTTATTATTATTATTATATGCTTATTATTATTTACCCTTACTCTTTTTAAATTCACTCTTGACGGTCAATTTATTACCATTAGCATGTTAGTAATATTAAGTATTTTGTCGCTAGTGCAGTGGTGGTCGACAGTGATTTTTAAAAAAGGAAGATTAGGGTTTAACATTACGTCGGCGAGTAGATCGTTAGAGACGCAGCACAAGCTAATTGGCGAAGGATGGGGAGGAGTATTTGCGTGACTTAAAAAGGAACCAGCGAGGTATTCAGGTTTCTTTTCTAAAGTTTGGAGAGAAGAGAAATGAAGCTCTTAGTGTAAATCATGACTCGAGCCTGGATAACTCGGTCGGTAAGTACATTTCCCCGAAACATAACGTTCAGGGATTGAGTTCCAGTCAAGCACACAGTTTTAACCTGTCAGATAGTTTTAAAAGGCGCACATTCGCCTACAGAGTGAAAGATTCATCCCGGAGATCACAGGAATGACTCTCGTATCGATCCGAATTAATTTAAATCAAGCTCTTACAAAGTAGGAGAATGTGTTGGAAGAGCATACAGAGAAACTGGAGAGGATGTTTCTCCTACTTGTTCTTAATGTTGCCACTTCCATTGCGTACAAATGTAGCACACAGGCGAAGTGAGAACCAGTAGGGTCTCCCAGAAGTTTGCCCTGAATCTGCCGATATCGATCGTCGTTTCCGACCCGTGGCGTAATAATATTGTGGCATTTGACGAGATATGAGCACAAATAGAGATAGAATAGAACGCCAAAAGTATTTGTATTATTGCTTATACATTATTTGTTTGGAATGTAAATTTTGGCAGCAGACAGATCTGCAGCATAGTGCGAGTTTTAATTAAGCTCACTGGTGACAGATCGGTTGTGAGTTAAAAGACAACTTAAACCATTATCCACGTCACTCACTTTTATTTTGTTTCTCGATGCATTGTGAAGGCTCACACCCTCAGTTTCTGAAGGAACAATTCTTCACATCAGATTTTATTTCCTTGGATTCAACTTGTTGTCTGCCTCATGCATCATTTCGCTAAAAATTAGTTGTTATGTGACACTTGTCATAATATGGCACTGAACCCATATGTTATAAATGACAAAAAAGCTATTTATGAGATGTTACAGCAAAAACCACATTGCAAACCGTCATATATATAAACATTTATATCACACATCATCGCAAACTATACCCTCCAAATATCACATATGTATACCAATACAGAGCCTTGCAAGTTAAAGGTTATAATCATCTCACACTGTGAAACAAAGATGTAAACATCTATAAACATATTGTCTATCTTTGATCTGAAATGTAATCTGGTAATGATATTTGACACGCAGTGCATTGTATTCGCTTACGTAAATAATCTCCAGAGTTTGTAAATGAACACGCCGTCATTTGACTGCATTGTTGTTTACTTAATTACGACCCAGGTTTCGGCCTATTATGCCATTTTCAAGTGTTTAACCATTGGTATCACTGGGCAACAAAAAAATAATTTTTGAATGTTTCGAGCACTTCGTGAGGCAATTCCTACTAATTTTGGGTTGAGAAAAATAAATATGACAATGAAAAGTTTTTATTACCTCTAGTTTCTATTATATACACAAGGTGGAAATATTACATATTAACGGATTGAGAGAATTACACACATGCTAACAACAATGAAAGTGCATTTGATTTTTTTAACTGGTAATTACATGCTAAGAGTTCTAAATTGCTGGAAAAATACTTCGCAGATGGTCGTGTCTGAAGAGAATGATGTGGGGGGCTATTGACTTCGTTGCCTTTAGCTTGCCTCTTGTAATGGAGTTACGCAGAATCCCTACACAAAGACCAACTCTAATCCGCAAGCGTTACTTCATTCCAACGGCCCTGATATCTTTGTTCCATAACAGAAATGTCCTGATGGAATGTCTCACCGTGTTCATCACTAACAGCTCCACAACTAGAAAGGAAAAAATCTAGGTGGGAGTGGAGAAAATGGATCTTAAGGGACATGTTGCATCCAAGGTTACGGTATTTTTGCAGGAGCACTGTCACCAAATGCTTGTAGTTGTCATCTCTTTTGTTGCCTAAAAATTCATGCACAACAACACCCTTGAAGGCTTCCCAAGCTTCCTTTTCTTTCCCCTCCAAAACTTGGTCAAATGCAGGATCCTTTACAAGTTCTCCTATTGGTGGCCTGACAAAAATGCCTTCCTTAACTTTTGCATTACTTAATTACGAAAATTTCTCTCTTATGTACTTAAAAGGCCCGTCCTTCTCGGTTCATAGCTTTGACAAAGTTTTTCATCAAACCCAGCTTGATATGCAGGGGTGCGTCTTTTCGTTCCACAAGAGGCTTGCCAACGACATTTTTCTCGCTAGGGTGAAGATTTCTTACAGGCCAGTTTTCTTTAATATAACGCAATTTCCTATCTCTACTGTCCCACGTACGTAAGAAGCAGCAATGCTTTGTGTAACCCAATTGCATTCCTAAGCGTATGGCAATGACTTTAGAGCACTACAGATTTTCCATTTGTGTTCATGATATTTAATTGAGTCCAAGAGAGCTGTCATATTTGCATATGTCTCCTTCATGTGAACAGCATGACCAATTGGAATAGATGTGAAGTAACACAGCTTTCAAACTAAGCTTGGAGGAGTCTATGAATAGCCTCCATTCAGTTGGATCATGGTTCAAATTCAAAGATTTCATCAAGCCATTAATGTCGCAGCAAACAACAAGAATATTTTTTTCTCAAAAAAGGGAAGCAGTTCCATGTGACGTTTTCTGTACTGTGAGATTCTCACATCACTTTGGAGAAGATTCCATTGCTGTAACGAGACCCAAGAATTTCTGCATTCTCCTTTGACAGGCCAAGGTCTTTAATGAGATCATTCAATTCCGCTTGACTCAGTCGGTGCGGTTTATCATCTTTTCCCACAAAATCAGGGTCATAGGATGTGGAAGGCTATTTTGGTTCTTCATGTTCCACACTGTCCTCATTTCCTACTTCAAACACACAATTTTCGAGTGGAATAGGAACTGGTAAACTATTCGAATGTGGAATGGGTCGAATAGCAGATGGAAAATTCGGGAACTGCACTGTTCTTCTTTTCTTCACAGACAATCCTGCCTTTATAGGTGGAATCAGGCAGAAATAGCAGTCATCTGTATGGTTTGTAGGCTCCTTCCAAATCATAGGCACAACGAAAGCCAGAGATCGTTCCTTCTTTTTCAGCCATTCTCGCAGTGTAACTGAACATGCGTTGCAACATATATGTGGAGCCCAAGACTTATCCTGGTCCCCTACTTTCATACCGAAATAATACTGATAGGCAGTCTTTACAAGAGGCGTCAGATTGCGTTTCTGTGAGGAAAATGTTATTTCACCACTAATATAACAAAAGTTATTCACCATATTTACACATTTTCGTGGCAGTTTTACAAATTTTACACTAAATAAAGCACTCGCGAAACAGATATTTTGCATTAATTTGGGTAGAAGCTACATGTAATTCACAGTCAGAGCAACAGTACCTATGTTTGTGACTAACAAACAGCTGAAGAGCATTTGTGTTTTGTTCTTTGACAGGTGTGCCAATTCAAAAAAACAAAACAAAAAAAATCCCCCAAATTTAAGATCTTCACACTAAAAAGTGAAATGTCACTTTATCTTCAAAACAAGAGCTAATCTGTCATTTTTATGGTGATTTTTGAATTCAGCAGATGGAAATACATATAAATTTACTATTTTTAGGCCCGAAACATTTTCATTGTTGCCCGGTGTATTAAAACACATTAACATTAGGCAAGACATTAAACAGCTTTTGATGTTGCTGAGCAACAGCCATACAATAATTTTTAAATGAACGCGCCGCCATTAGACTGTATTGTTGTTTATTTAATTATTTAATAATTTATGTATTTAATAACTAATAATATTTAAGGTTAAAGTAATTACTTGAAAATCTCATAGTAGGCGGAAACTTGGATCGTAATGAAATAAACAACAAATCAGTCAAATGACGGTGTATTCATTTGAAAATTTTGTATAACTGCTGCTCAGCAGCATGAAAAACTGTTTACTGGTCTCCAGAGTGTTTCGTTTTCTGTTGATGTGTGATATTGATACAAAGGTGTACGTACAGAATGTGACGTGATTAATGGCCAACAGACACGTATGATAGAAGCAATATAAGAAAATTATTTGAAATACAAAGCTTTGATTAAATCCCGTCTAATTCGGCTGGAATTTTAGCCACGAGCTATGGTTGGGTAACGCGGTGTATGTATGACGGGGCACTATCACATTTTGCTATTGATGTAAGACGCCGCAAGATGGACAGATTGAATGCAGCCTGTAATTTGGCCCCCAAGATCATCTGATCTTAATCCCAGGTTTTTTCCTGTCTGGAGTCACCTCGTAAGAGAAGTTAACAGCACTCTCGGTTGAACAACTACAATACCGAATTTCTAGGACTTGTCAAATTTTATGGGGTAGTAAGGGGATACTAGAGGAATTCGTGACCCACTATAGAAGAGGCAGTATTGCATAAAATGAGTGGGCGACCAGTAAATACCCATCTTTACCTTGTATGAGTGTTTAGTAAATTATATGAAGTAACTTACTGAAGTATATTGTATTTCTTATTAAGGTGCGCCATGGGTGTGCTATCAACTAAATTAAACGAGAGGTTTAAAGAACTAACTAGGACAATGTTTCAGCTGTAGTCAGTGGCGATTTACAACCAGACAACAGATATTATTGCGAAAACGGTGCATTTGCGGATCCATACTTGCACAACGACGTTATTGCTTCTACTGTCGTGTACTGTTACTAGCGTTAACTTTTGATGTTAATTACCACACACCTCCGGATACGTATTTATATCACTGAATATCAGACTTGTAGACACCTAAATGCATTTTGTTTATGGCTTGGATTTCTAGTGTGCTCCATGTGGTGGAAAGCATCCGTAAATCCATATATAAAGTGGAATTGACCACTAGAGGACACGAGAATTGGACCCGCCGTATAAAAAGAGGCGGAGAGTATCGTATTGTCAGTAGGGACACAGTATTATTACAATGGATCGGTCAGAAGAGGTCAGTCACTCCGAACGTGGGCTAGTCATCGGGTGTCACGTGAGAAAAAAAATCCGTCAGGGAAATTTGAAACTTTCTAAAGCTGAACAGGTCGTTTCAAACATCTTGTCGAGTTAAAACTGTGTGTCGGACCTGGACTCGACATCGGAACCTTGACATGTGTGGGCATTGCACTTATTGACGAAGCCATGCATGCTAGACTAACTCCTCACCGTCACAGCCGTACTTCCGACAGCGCCTCTTCCCTATCTTCAAAATTTCGCAGATGTTCTCCTGCATGCCTTGTCAGTATTACTGTTTGTAATGTATAACTTCAGTGCCGTATTATGATACAAATGACACATAGCAACAAATAAATTCTTATTTAACCACTGAGCTACCTAATGGTCAAGGTGTCAGATCTCCAAACGCGCCATGGAAAAAATTAAATGTGACCCATGCAGTTTTTGTTTGAATTGTGTTTTATGTTATAAACAGTCCAATGTGGATGAAATTTGGCTGTGAGTTGTCGAAGAGAACCAAAGTGATATCATGAGAATAATTATATTACTGATTATACTATTGTGATTAAAATTTCTTGTTAATTAGACTGGGTCATTTCGAAGCTCAAATCTCTGTCAAAACCGACGTTTCGACACGAGTAGCCCGTAGCAGCTGATGTGTTTACGTAAGCCTTCGAACTTTAGTCCCGCTGGTTCAAAAATGGCTCTGAGCACTGTGGGACTTAACTTCTGAGGTCACCAGTCCCCTAGAACTTAGAACTACTTAAACCTAACTAACCTTACGACATCACACACATCCATGCCCGAGGCAGGATTCGAACCTGCGACCGTAGCGGTCGCGCGGTTCCAGACTGAAGCGCCTAGAACTGCTCGGCCACTCCGGCCGTCTTCAGTCCCGCTGGGCCCACACTGTTTGTTGAGGTACGCAAACGAAGCGTTTGTCGTAAGGCCAGACAAGGAGGCAGAACCACTCAAGATACGCCAACATCTCAACAGCACACATAAAAACATGGAATTGACACTGGAAATGGAGAAAAAAGTGAGGGGGTTCAAAAAATGTTCAAATGTGTGTGAAATCTTATGGGACTTAACTGCCAAGGTCGTCAGTCGCTAAGCTTACACACTACTTGACCTAAATTATCCTAAGGACAAACACACACACACCCATGCCCGAGGGAGGATTCAAACCTCCGCCATGAAGGGGTTCCTTTGGGCGATCTGGAAGCATATAAAACAACTAGCTGAACACTTGGACGTAATGTGTATAGAAAATTGACTCACATGAACGAAATGGGACTCACGTGAACGGAGTGGGATCATCATCCAGCATAAAATAATGCTGTGTTATGTAATATTACACCATGGCCTCTGCGGATGAGCGAAGATGTACTTCTAACATGAATCAAACGAACTCCACAAAACATTCCGTTGGAATGATAATCAATGAGGTACGGCGAAGACAAAGCGTTTAATGGAAAAGAAAAGCACTCTGTTGCTCACTTATCATATGTGAAAGGTGTCAGCAACAGCATAGGAAACTTGCTGCACCGCTGAGGAATAGGTTGAGCATGACCTGAACTTCAGCCAGGAGTGCAAGATCAGAAGTCCGTTGAGGCCCACGGAGGGTCCCGTAGATACTCTCCAAGCCACGGAAGTTTAGAGCCCGATGCGATTGTGGTGACATCTATGTCGCCATAAGAGGAACACTGATTTACACAAGCGTATCGGAGCATGAGAGTTGAGTGCGACAGTGGCATCCGAGCTAATCAGATATAACCAAACCCCGTCAGAACATCGAGCGAACGGTCAGTTTCCAAGAAACCCGTGTACTTGCCCTGTAGCTATGGATGCAATAGCGAAAAATAGTAGAGACTCTTTAAATAACTAAGCGGCCAAAAGCATGAACAGATAGGATGGTTACTATGTGCCGACGGCATGGCTGCTGCGGTTCCCAGCACAACGAACCGCGTTTGTTGGCCAGCCTGCAGCTCCTCAAGACCTAGATACGCCGACTTACACCAGCGGCATGACGTCAAGCTGCAGGAAAACGCCACCGCTGGGTATAAGCTGCAGATTTGCTGTTGCCTGAATTTACCTGGTAAAGCAGCAAATGGTTCAAATGGCTCTGAGCACTATGCGACTTAACTTCTGAGGTCATCAGTCGCCTAGAACTTAGAACTAATAAAACCTAACTAACCTAAGGACATCACACACATCCATGCCCGAGGCAGGATTCGAACCTGCGTCCGTAGCGGTCGCTCGGTTCCAGACTGTAGCGCCTAGAGCGGCCTAAAGCAGCACAGCCAGCAGTTTCTGAATAACCATAACTCCACGTGCATCTTAAATTTCTGTTCTATGGCGCTCATGGAAGTGACGTCGACAGTCAAGTGATGACCAAAAGAAGACGCTGTATATCGGAAGACCTTCTCTAGAAAGTAGCAGTTTAGTCGCTTTGGAGAGAACCGCTGTGAACACTCTCGAAACGTCGGTTGTAAAGAGATTTCAGTTTGAAACCTTTGTGGCCTAATGCTCAGAAGTATTTTCATTCAAACGGACACTGGCCATAGAAACCTTCACACTTAGTTTCAGGTATTCCGGGACATAAATTTCATGGTGGCCCCAACATTTCATCCACATCTGCGGAATACATCTTCAGGTGCGACGGTAGCTTCTGTGAGGGTTCGATTCAAAACCTAATTCGCTACTGACTGGAGTAAACAGTTTGTTTCCGTGTTCTGCGCAGACCGGTGACGTCAAATGTTTTTAAAACTCGTGCTCAGTCGGCCGTTGCCATTTGCTGTCGTCCGCTATTGCTATCTCTATACAGCGAAAGACCTCTTCAACACTAGAATTCAGATACCATTCAGTTTCAGAATCTCCTCCCAGTTTTTAAATTAATGGAGTGCTTAACACGTTTTCTAGCCTCCCAATAAAGACCATCGTACTAATTGCTTGTGACCTCAGTCTTATCAACCTTAATCTGATGGTCTCCTGTCAGCAAAGACTATCCCTCAATATCTGATCTACTTTTCTTTTTGCGATATCCCCATACACATCTCTACAACTACAGCTTCCGAGAAATAACGTGACCCCTACGCAGAAGCACATTCCAGTTCTTTGCGGTGATCGAGTTCACCCCTTAGTTCCAAAGGGGCGGCCTCCATACTTTGCTGTGTCCTATTGGCCCGTGCATGTCATATCAGTTCCCTGATTTTCTTATTTGGTACTCTTGCCAGATCCTACTGACTTGTGCAATTATTGGTCGTACTGGCATAACCTGTTAATACAACAGTTTCCATATTCGCTAGGTGCACCTAAGAAGTTACACTAGTTTGTAGAATTTAGTTGTTGAAGTGAACCACCCGACAGCGCCGAGGCCACATGCGACGGAATTCTCGCAACTAGCATTGTTCCTGCCCTACCATGCCGTCTCCCCAGGTGCAAGTCGAGTTGTTTTGTGCACGATCTACACAGTATTCTGTAGATTTGCGCTTTTTCCAGGGGCTTGTGAGAGTCCACAGCCGACCTAAGATAAAATTATAGTGATAGCGAACGACGGCAACCGAAGGTGGCCAATTTCATGTGAGTTTTGAAAACATGTAACCTCACACCTCTGAGCGTGAGCTCGGAGAAACTTTATACTACAGTTAGTAGGAAGTCAAATTGTGACTCGGAGATCCAGAGAATATACTACCCTCGTTGAGGATAATCATCGACATCTTAAGATGTTTTGCCTGTTGCCCGGTTCCTGACATTATCCGATTCACTTGCAGGCCGACTGCCTCAAAGTCTGGTTTCTTCTTCTTTTCATTTCATCCAGCATTTTCATTCTTTTCCTTCTGACTTTTTTCTGTGTTTCCACTACTGTCAGAATAACTTTTGTTCTAGTCAGTTTGCTTTCCTTTTTTGTAAATCACTCCTAGTAGAGTTCTTTGTCCCTCTAACCTTTCTACCATTTCTTTATTCTTCACTTTATCCACCCATTTTATTTTACTCTATTCTCCTCCAGACCGACCTTACGAGTGATTCAGTTTGGTCTCTTCTGTCTCGTTCTGTTTCGAGCTTTCACAGCCATAGAGAAGAATAATTCACACGAAGCTTGTCTGAAGATGTCCTCTCCAGGTGGCGACGTAGCGCTGTATTTCTCCAAAAAATACATTCCGCTACGGCGTAATAGCACAGATTATTTTAACAAGTGTGATATTACCGGTTATGAAAGTTTGCCGTCAAGATTATTGGATATCAGGTCCGCTTGTTACTCATAATATTGTTTCTTTTATATATTCTTTATTTTGTTCCATTAAATGTAAACGTTTTGAAAATAATAATTATTATAACGGAATGAGGCCTAATTTTATTGGAAAGCGATAGTTTGCAAGTGCAGTTAAATGTTAAATGTGCAGTTAAATATGCAGTTAAATAAGTTTGATTGTTGAGTTAGCAAAACACATTGTTGTGCGAAAATGTTTTGCGATTACTTACTGTTGATTTCGAAATATTCGTTCTCATCTGTTGTTGAAATTGAAATGTAAGTGTCATAGATATTTTCCGGAGCTTGACTTATTAAATACGCTTTTTCACTCTACAAAATGCAAAATGTCACTGTTGCGGTTTCAGTCCAAGATAGTATTCAGTTTTTCTCATACGAGTTTGGTACCAAATTTGAAGTTTTCTGCCCTCGCTCGCGCGCGTTTGGTGTGTGTGTGTGTGTGTGTGTGTGTGTGTGTGTGTGTGTGTGTGTGCCTACTTCTTTCGTGTATTCTGTACAGTTCCTTTAATGTCTTAAATAGCGAGCCATTGCAAAAATTACACATTTTCACAAAATTACGTTAGAGACTAAGTTATTAATTCGCCTACCGAGCTCACAGTAACATTGCGTTAGCGGGGTAACGTAGTGGTTAGCACACTGGATTCGCATTTGAGAGGACGACGGACCAACCCGCGTCAGGCCATCCTGATTTTGGTTTTCCTTTAAAACTATCCTCTTACACACAACTACAAAACTTACATACAAGCATATATCAGTTGGCTTCATGTATATGAAACCTTTCACATAGCCTTAGTGGAAGTAATGCACTAAACCGTAACTCAGTCGCAATCTTGCATCAACAGCTTTTAGACATATTGCATCATCCGGCATACGACGTAGGTGCTACTAGTGCAGGAAACGTTTAAAGGCCAGCAAATGGTGGCAACCTTCATGAAATATCTTTCGGTCAAACATCACATTTCCTTACATCAGTTACAAGAAACACATCTACAACATATGTAACAAACAAGAAAATCGACCCTTAGCACTTATTTTAAACAGGGGGCAAACGGGGAAGAACCTTAGCATCGAAAAAACTTATGCTAGAGACAAATACACTAACATATACACTGAGTTGACAAAAAGTCATGGGGTACCTCCTCATATTGTGTCGAAGCTCTCTTTTCTCAGTGTCATGCAGCAACTCGACATGGCATCGACTCAACAAGTCGTTGGAAGCCTCCTGCAAAAACAATGAGGCATTCTGCCTCTATAGCTGTCCATAATTGCGAAAGTGTTGCCGGTGCAGGGTATTATCCACGAACTGACCTCTCAGTAATGTCCCATAAATGTTCTGTGGCTTTCATGTCGGGAGACCTGGGTAGGCAAATCATCGGCTGGAATCGTAGAAAATGTTCACCAAACCAGACGCGAACAATTGTGGCCCAGCAATATGGCGGGTTGTCATTTACAAAAATTCCACCGCAGATGAGTACAATTGGTCTACAAGTAGTCGAAAATAACCATTTACAGTGAATGATCGTTTCAGTTCGGCTAGAGGACCCAGTCCATTCTATGAAAACACAAGCCACACCATTATAGAGCAACCACAACTTTGCCCAGTGCCTTGTTGACAGCTTGCGTCCATGTCTTTGTGGGGTCTGCGACACACTCGTACCCTACCACCAGCTCCTTTACCAAGTGAAATCGGAACTCATCTGACCAAGCCACGGTTTTCCAGTAGTCTATGGCTTAACCGATATGGTCACGAGCACAGGAGAGGCGCTGCAGGCGATGTCATGCTGTTAGCAAAGTCACTTGCGTCGATCGTCTGCTACCATTACCAATCAACGCCAATTTTCGACGCACAGTCCTAACGGAGACGTTCGTCGTCCCACATTGATTTCAGCGGTTTTTTCACGCAGTGCTGCTTTTCTGTTAGCACTGGCAGCTCTACGCGATCGCCGCTGCTTTCGGTCGTTAAGTGGAGGCCGGTGGCCACTGTGTTGTCCTTGGTGAGAGGTAATGCCTGAAATAATCTGTTATCCTCGTCGCACTCTTGACACTGTGGATCTCGGAATATTGAATTCCATGACGATTTCCGATGTGGAAAGTATCGTGCGTCTAGCATCTATTACCATACCGCGGTCAAAGTCCGTTAATTCCCGTTGTGTGACCATAATGACGTCGGAAATGTTTTCACCGGGATCGCCTGAGTAAAATTTAAAACCCCCGTCAATGTACTGCCCTTTTACACATTCTGTGCGGGATACTACATTGATCTGTATACATCTACATCCCTATATCATGGCTTTTGTCAGCACAGCGTATAGGTTAATAAAACACGAGCTTGTGCTACGAAGTAACGCTAAAGCGGAGCAATGCAGGACACAAATTCGAAGCAGAAGACAACTACAAGAAAAATGCCGTAATAAAGCACAACGACAGCTTAAAACGTCGTCCATGCACCGATCAACCACAAGGTCTGGCGAACAACATCACAAGCTAACCAACGACAAGGACTCCCAAATAACGTCACTCACACACAAATGAAGAATACTTGATGTGCACATCACAGTGTTGTAGCAGGACACAGCAATATAGGAAAACAGACCAAATAGCCTCGAGCACCACAGCACGCACCATGAACCACGTGAAACAGACAATAACTTCACTTCGGCTATTACTGGCCCGGCTGGTATACCTTGAAACCGCAGCAGAGTACCATGATTACGCGATATAGTGTCTTTCGCATCCATCCTTACCAGGATGAGACAGACGTAACGTTAGCCCAGTCGGCGTCGTCCGTACACAGCAGTGAGGAGTAGAAGGCAGGCAGACTCGTTGCCTGTAACTCGGCACTGCCTTGGTCGCTCAGCAGTACGCAGACTGCTACACAACGCACTTCAGATGACTGTACGTTTACTTCTCCTCCCGAGGCAGAATCAGCGTCGGCCTACACTGCTACACTACTGGCCATTAAGAATGCTACACCAAGAAAAAGTGCAGATGATAACGGGTATTCATTGGACAAATATATTGTACTAGAACTAACATGTGATTACATTTTCACGCAATTTGGGTGCATAGATCCTGAGAAATCAGTGTCCAGAACAACCACCTTTGGCCGGAATAACAGCCTTGATACGCCTGGGCACTGAGTCAAACAGAGCTTGGATGGCGTGTACAGGTACAGCTGCCCATGCAGCTTCAACACGATACCACAGTTCATCAAGGGTGAGAGATCTGGAGAATGTGCTCGGCAGGGCAGCAGTCGAACATTTTCTGTATCCAGAAAGGCCCGTACAGGACTTGCAACATGCGGTCGTGCATTATCCTGCTGAAATGTAGGGTTTCGCAGGGATCGAATGAAGGGTAGAGCCACGGGTCGTACGTAACACATCTGAAATGTAACGTCCACTGTTCAAAGTGCCGTCAATGCGAACAAGAGGTGACCGAGACGTGTAACCAATGGCACCCCATACCATCATGCCGGGTGATGTGCCAGTATGGCGATGACGAATACACGCTTCCAATGTGCGTTCACCGCGATGTCACCAAACATGGATGCGACCATCATGATGCTGTATACAGAACCTGGATTCATCCGAAAAAATGACGTTTTGCCATTCGTGCACCCAGGTTCGTCGTTTAGTACACCATCGCAGGCCCTCCTGTCTGTGATGCAGCGTCAAGGGTAACCGCAGCCATGGTCTCCGAGCTGATAGTCCATGCTGCTGCAAACGTCGTCGAACTGTTCGTGCAGATGGCTGTTGTCTTGCAAACGTCCCCATCTGTTGACTCAGGGATCGAGACGTGGCTGCACGATCCGTTACAGCCATGCGGATAAGATGCCTGTCATCTCGACTGCTAGTGATACGAGGCCGTTGAGATCCAGCACGGCGTTCCGTATTACCCGCCTGAACCCACCGATACCATATTCTGCTAACAGTCATTGGATCTCTAGCAACGCGATCAGCAATGTCGCGTTACGATAAACCGCAATCGCGATAGGCTACAATCCAAGTTTTATCAAAGTCGGTAACATGATGGTACGCATTTCTCCTCATTACACGAGGCATCATAACAACGTTTCAACTGGCAACGCCGGTCAACTGCTGTTGGTGTATGAGAAATCGGTTGGAAACTTTCCTCGTGTCAGCACGTTGTAGGTGTCGCCACCGGCGCCAACCTTGTGTGAATGCTCTGAAAAGCTAATCATTTGCATATCACAGCATCTTCGTGGTGTAGCAATTTTTATGGCCAATAGTGTATTCATTTGAAAAGGCCACCTGTCGCCCTCACTGGACGTCCGTTTGCGGTATTGCGTGGAGATCCAGTCGTTGTCGCGAATGAACAGCAGCAGTTAGCACTGGCGCATGTGCCAGGTTCTTGCTGTGGAGGCCCATATGCAGCAACATTCCCTGAATAGTGGTTGAGCAGACACTGTTGGTACAACTTTCGTTCATCTGTGCCGATCAGTTCCTCAACAGTTGCACGTCTATTCGCCCGTACAGATATACGCAGCCGTCATTTACCCAAGTCATCTATGGCCCGTGGTGCACCACAGTCCTCTCGGCGACGGTTTTGGATAGCGCCATTTTGTTATGCACGACATACTTTAACCTCAGTAGCACTCGAAACTTAGCCATTCGGAAATGCTTGCATCCTTGGCCGAAAGCCTTATGTTCGTGCCCATTTGGATGTCAGATAGATCAGTCCACTACCGCTTTGTGATAACGAGTTAACTGTGTTTTGCCTCTCCCAGAGACACGGCCGGCCGCTGCTGTCAGGCGAATACAGAGGAACGTTTTGTTGAGATGCATTGGAGCATTCAACACAAGTCCCACAGACGCGCTGTTGATAATCATGAGTCTATGTCCACAACACCTGATAATAAGGCAGCACGCAGCCTTCTACTGGCTGCACAAACAGAACATCGACAAGGTGCAAAATATAATGGGCAGTCCTCTGATAAGCGTTAAAGCCATCCGAGAAAAAATGCTTGACATTTGGCAGGACGAATAGGATGGGTCCAGTACAGGCCGTAGAGTCCACGGGTTTCTACCCACAGTAAGGGGAAGATGAAAGAACAAGATAATGAAGCCCTCACAGGGCCTAGTTCACTACCTTACAGGTCACGGTCCCTATCCCAGGTACCTGCATAAAATAGGGAAAAGGCCAACACCAGAGTGTGACTGTGGCGCCCACGAAGGATCGCCAGAACACACAGTGTTTGAGTGCCCAATATACGAACAGGCTGTCTCAGTGGAGAGTCAGCTTCTGCAAACAAGGAATGTGAATGAAATATTGACAAATGGTGAATTGTTCACAAATTTCGCAAAATTTGTAAACAAAATCTCAAGGGAGGCCCAGCGAGCCTACCTTGGGAGGGGGTAAAAGCGCTTCAGATCTAATGCGCAATTGTAGATATGTAAATACTATGTTTGTTTAAGTCTTTGACTTGTCGTAGCTAGTAGTTGTAGTTAGCTCAGTATGGTGGTGGGGGGAATAAAAGAGTAGTATAAATGGAGTGGTTTCTTCTGGTAGTAGCGGCCCGCCTCCACGTGGCTAGGGACGAGCAACTCTCTGAAGGATTCCAGAAAGGGTAAGAGGCCGATCATTCACATATAGCACAATGTTACTTATTAAATAGGTAGTGTGCATGCATTAATAAACCACTTCTGTAGAACTAATAGCAGAGTTAGTCTTAATACACCCACCCAAAAGTGTCAGACAGTGGGTTATGTATGTTTCATAAAACACTGAAAATAAAAAAATAAAAACTCTCCCAGAGACACTGTACATACCTTACAATACCACCTGTCGTCTGTGACCGGTTATTGCACATCGACGTCGGTGCTCACATTAATATCATGGTCCCAAGTATAAAAAAACTTTGGTTTGCGAAATAGACGGATCTGGTATTCAGTAATTTTTACATCTTACTTCTGTATATGGCGAATTTTAAGCGTATCGGATTGCAGAGTTGTAGACGTCACGGGTCGACGTAGACGGGCGGTATCGGCAGGTTGGATGTGTGTGTGCGTGTCTCGTCTCCCTGCAGCATGGCCGAGTCCCCGCTGGGCTCGTGGCACTCGCTGAGCCGGTCGGAGCGGGCGCTGCTGGCGGCGGCGAGCGCGGCCGCGTGCGACGTGGAGCTGCCGCCCGCGCCCGCCCCCACCGCCCCGGAGCGCTGGGCGACGGCGGCCGCGGTGGCGGCGCTGCAGGAGCGCGGCAGCCTGCTGCGGGCCCTGCGGGAGGCGCTGCCCGACGCCGGCGGCCGGGCGGCGGACGCACAGCGGCGGCCTCGCCGCAGCCGCGCCGCACGCGCCAGCCGCGTCGGGCCCGCAGTGCCCTCGCTGCGGCGCTCCGTCGACATCCGGGAGCTGCCGCCAGAGCGCAGGCCCGTCCCCTCGGCCAAGTCGCGCCTCGTCTGAACGTCCGCGCCTGTACCCTCTTCCGCACGCACAATAAACTATTTTTGCAGCATGATTTTAGTTCCAGTCGCTCGTACATTTACACTACTGGCCATTAAAATTGCTGCTCCACGAACATAACGTGCTACAGACGCGAAATTTAACCGACAGGAAGAAGATGCTGTGATATGCAAATGACTAGCTTTTCAGAGCATTCACACAAGGATGGCGCCGGTGGCGACACCTACAACGTGCTGACATGAGGGAAGTTTCCAACCGATTTCTCATACACAAATAGCAGTTGACCTGAGTTGACTGGTGAAACGTTGTTGTGATGCCTCGTATAATGAGGAGAAATGCGAACCATCACGTTTCCGACTTTGATAATCCTATCGCGATTGCGGTTTATCGTATCGCGACATTGCTGATCGCGTTGCTAGAGATCCAATGACTGTTAGCAAAATATGGAATCGGTGGGTTCAGGAGGGTAATACGGAACGCCGTGCTGGATCCCAACGGCCTCGTACCATTAGCAGTTATCCGCATGGCTGTTACGGATCCTGTAGCCACGTCTCGATCTCTGACTCAACAGATGGGGACGTTTGCAAGACAACAACCATCTGCACGAACAGTTCGACGACGTTTGCAGCAGCATGGACTATCAGCTCGGAGACCGTGGCTGCGGTTACCCTTGCCGCTGCATCACAGAGCGTCTGCGATGGTGTAATCAACGACGAACCTGGGTGCACGAATGGCAAAACGTCCTTTTTTCGGATGAATCCAGGTTCTGTTTACAGCATCATTATGGTCGCATCCATGTTTGGCGATATTGCGGTGAACGCACGTTGGAAGCGTGTATTCGTCATCGCTATACTGGCGTATCACTCGGCGTAATGGTATGGGATGCCATTGGTTACACGTCTCTGTCACCTCTTGTTCGCAATGACGGCACTTTGAACAGTGGACGTTACTTTTCAGATGTGTTACGACCCTGGGCTCTAACCTTAATTCGATCCCTGCGAAACCCTACATTTCAGCAGGATAATGCACGACCGCATGTTGCAGGTCCTGTGTGGGCCTTTCTGGCCAGCACATTCTCCAGATCTCTCACCAATTGAAAACGTCTGGTCAATTGTGGCCGAGCACACACATCACAATACTCCAGTCACTACTCTTGATGAACTGTGGTATCGTGTTGAAGCTGCATGTGCAGCTGTATCTATACACGCCATCCAAGCTCTGTTTGACTCAATGCCCAGGCGTATCAAGGACGTTATTACGACGAGAGGTGTTTGTTCTAGGTACTGATTCCTCAGGATCTATGCACCCAAATTGTCTGAAAATGTAGTCATACGTCAGTTCTAGTATAATATATCTGTCCAATGAATACCCGTTATCATCTGCATTTCTTCTTGCTGTAGCAATTTTAATGGCCAGTAGTGTAATTTGCATTCATAAAACCACCCTTTCACAGGACGACGACCCGTCTTACTATGAGTGAGCGCACTGCATCTGCGTAGGAGACCCTATCTGTGCCCAGTCGCGTGGCAGTTTTCACCATACTAAAATATAAGGGAAAGGACGGAGTGCGGGTTGGCAGGTAGAGGTCGGGCCCAGGAGGCAGCGGCGCGCAGGTGCAGACGACGTACCCGGATCCTGAACCCGACCGCTACAAAATCGTTCCCCACAAAGGCAGACCAACTCGTCACGGTAGGTTGGCTTATACGTCAGCTTGTGAATGGGCGGGTCTTAGCGCACATTTTCACTGCAGTCGTGCTGATTGCACTCCCCGGTATGGCACGGCAGTGATGAAACTAGCCCACTAACGCTGCGGCCGCAGTGGCGCTGACATAGGTGTATTTCGCCGCCAATCGACGTGGGCCGAAGTTCGTCGATCTCTAGAAATTACTTAAGTTTTATTGCGATAGCACTCATTTCTTTGTCGTGGTTAGGTTCGGACCATCATGCACAGTTTCATACAATGGCCTACAAAATATGTTATGATGTTGACAACGGCAAAGTTGCGAGGGTCACTCTAAAAGAAATGTACCATACACTATTTTTGTAAAAATACAGTTTTCATGCTGCATGTGTGAAAGTTTTACAGTGTGTAGATACATCCTTCCCGCTTGTTTTCAAACTTAGTTCAAGCTGTTACCGTGAGTGGCGCCGTCACAGCATGTCTTCAAAATGGCTGCTACACTTGTCGTGCTGTCATAGAATTCCTGTGCTGTGAAAACGAGACAGTGGGAAACATCCACAAGATGTTAAAAAAAGGTGTATGGAGATGCTGCTGTCAATCGCGGTACAGTTAGTCGGTGGGCAAGCAGGTTACGTGATGAAAGCTGGCACGGCAATATTGAGGATTGTCCTCACAGCGGCACGCCTCGAACTGCAGACATTCCAGACAATGTGCAGAGAGTTAACGAATTGGTGACTGCTGACAAACGCATCACAGTGAAGGAATTGTCACGCTACGCTCTGATAGGGGAAGGAAGTATTTGCAGAATACTGAGAGTGTTGGCGTTAAAAAATGTTTGTGCCAGGTGGGTTCCCAGGATGTTGACAGTGGCTCACAAAGAAACAAGGAAAACGGTATGCATCGAACTTTTGGAACAGTACGAGAATGAAGGAGATGAATTTCTTGGAAGAATTGTGACAGGTGATTAAAAAAAATTCAAAGCCACACCTTCTGCTGGAAAAGTTATGGCTACGGTGTTTTTCGGTTCCGGAGGACTCTTGCTTGTGGACATCATGCCAAGTGGAACCACTATAAATTCTGATGCATAAGTGACGACACTGAAGAAACTTCAAGCACGATTGAGTCTTGTTCGACCACATCGGCAAAAGCAGGATGTTTTGCTGTTGAACAACAATGCACGGCCACATGTCAGTCGAAAACCCGTTGAAACGATCACAAAACTCGGATGGACAACACTGAAACACCCGCCTTACACTCCTGACCTGGCTCCATGTGACTATCATCTCTTTGGGAAACTGAAAGACTCTCTTCGCAGAACAAGGTTTGAAGATGATGACTCCCTCGCGCACGCTGCCAAACAGTGGCTCCAACAGCTCGGTCCAGAATTTTACCGTGCGGGTATACAAGCGCTGGTTCCAAGATGGCGTAAACAGTTGAGAGGGATGAAAATTATGTGGAGAAATGAATGTATTGTTCCTAAAGGATGTATCTACACACTGTAAAACTTTCAAACATGTAGAATAACAGATGGATTAAAAAAAATAGTGTTTTGGAGTGACCCTCGTACAATGAACTTCCTGGATTGTTCGCACAAGTTGAACATTACTGAAAGTATTACAATTTCTTTTTTGCCATCTGTCCAATATATGTTTTTATGTATCTTAGACGTAAGTGTAGTCTTAAAGTTCCCACCTATGTTCAGTCTTAGAAGAAAAACTGACTGCCGGCTGTCCCCCTAGCGACTAAATCCGAGTCGTTCACTTAAGGTGGCCAAAAAAACCGATCGCCGAAGACAACGCTAAGTTCGGCCATCTGCACAATCTGACAACACTGTAAGATGCGGTACCGTCAGGAGGAAGTGTTGTCAACTTCCGAGATATTGTGGCATTCTAAACTTACAGTCGCGTGGTCGCATCGAACCGTATCTCCTTTCTTCTTTTTCTCCATATTTTGGCCTTCGTCTAAAGTTATGAAAGTGATTGAACACCGAAGAAAATGCGATTCACATTCTACCCATCAGCAATAACAAGTACTTCCAGAAATAATTCCGCAGGACAGCTCGTGGCTGCGTCGAGATCATAACAGCTCACGCTCGAGCGTTTCCTCGCGCTGCAGCGGCTACCGGCCACCGGCCAGACGCCACCCGCCGCCTGAAATCCGGCGCCGCTCCGGGTGAAAGCGGCGCGACGCTGTCAGTGTATGTATCAACTGTCATTTTCGAATTTGAAGTTCTAGTTATCATCTTGGAGTTAAGCATTGGATTTTGCATACTTGAAAATCATGAACTACGATAAAGCATTGTAAAATTGGTCGCAAGCAGAAAAACGTGGAACATGTGCAACACAATTTTACGTTTAGTATAATAGAGGGGTGAATGCAGAGTAGGCAGTTCGATAGATTTGATCTATGTTGGGGTGAGTCCTTTTGGGAAAAATACGCCAGAAAAAGACATCCTTTATTCTTGTTTCAACAAACATCATTCTGGCATGAACGATTTTCCACATTAAGCAAGTCTCGACTACTGATATAATTGTTGGTTTACCATTTAACCGTCATGCGACATTTGCATTCAATAGTCAAGGTTCATAAGTCTTGTGTAGGAGTATTGCATGCTCTGATTCGGAACAACAAAAATCAACGGAGTGATTATTACCAGATTTGCTTCATCATCATCAGGTCGCTCATTGAGCATACCTATGCAATACTGTCACTGTCGCATTGCAACTCTATCACTGAGGGACGGACTGGAGCTGCATTAATACACTCATTTCACTAGATATAGTTGTAATTTTCTGAACAATTCCCGTTTAATAAGTGACAGCGAATTCGAAACTTAACGTTTGCGAGATGGTTACTTTGTGCATTAATTACACTGCCTCTCATCGTTTTCTTTGTGGGAAAGTTGCTTCTTTCTGCCCTATCCTGTACTACAGCAATGAGTGAATGCTCACATTCTTGATACCTCACTGGATCTGTTACAAAGATTCAAATCCCGCTGGAAAAGTATATTCCTAGTCAGATGGTTTTGCTCCTCCCCTACTTTCATTGAAAACGACCACAACGAAATTAAGGATAGGAATCCTGCGAAACCCTTGAGTTCATACGGAGATGCTGTGCAAACGAAAAAAAATAGTTTTTCGTAATTATCAGATGACAGATGGTATTTGTAAGATTTCAATAATTATGACTGCATTATTAATTGTTGGTTTACAGGCGGTTTTCTGCCGCTTATTGTAGCTATTTTTTGAATGTTAGAGCTGGAAGAATCAAAACATCACATTTTCTCCATATGGAATATTCGAATTCACCTTAAGTCTTCACTTTTTGAGCAGCGGCAGAATATACGTCAGAAACCCTGACAACAAGAAACCAGGTCATGCCTGTCTTCTGGCAGGTGTGCCAATGACAGTGATCTCAGTCACAGCAATGTTTAGCAGAGATACGTCGCCAACTCAACCACTGGAGAAGCTCCAAAATTGTGAAACGCATATGGTGAATACTCTTTCAAGGTTTCGGTCCGATTAAGACAGTAAAAAACAAATAATTGTCGCAGTTTTTGATTTATGACGTTTCGTTTCCACTCAGTGCATCGATGTATTAGAAGTAATTACACTCTAGTCCCTAAACGTAGTTACAGAAATGCGAATAAGACTCATTGGCACCCACAACTTTGAGACGAAGCTGTAGTCACTTGCGACGTCACTCACAAGAACACATACGCTGGTGTCGTTCTTGGTAGTAACGGAAAATCGGCAACAACGCAGAATATGTTTGGCAACTCTGTGACTTACGAGTTACTTCCTTGATAGCACAGTATTACTCTGATAGATTCACTTGCTATTATCGTGCCATTTCAGTTGAATATTGTGTGTGATTTTCTCTTGAGATGTGATATAAGGATATCAGTTAAGGCTTTTGAGTCCACGAAAGTCGTTCCTCACGGGAAATACAACTACTCTCGTCTCTTATGTTGCGATTTATCTGTCATAGCAGCTACTGGACCAATAAGTAAGACACATCTGCCACACTTCTTCCCTAGCTCCGAGGTAGCGTGTTTGCTTACCTAGTATACGCTGCTTTCGTTCGCCTTTCGAGGCTCGCTGAAAACGAGATTGTTAATTATTTTGTAGCAGAGCTACTAGCAGGCAGATATAACTCAATATGGGAATAGAAGACAACGCCCGAGCAAAATTCGTCTTGTTACTTTCAGTGCCCCTTAGTGTCAGAGCGAAAACCTTACGGTACTGCAAAATTTATAATGCCACTTTTGCTTTCTGATGATATATTTTTTGTTGTTCCGAATACACTATTTTATCCATTAACTGCCACATTTTTATAATACTTGAGTATGAAACAGTACATAAAGTAAATACAGACCTTTTCGTAGTCAAAAATCGGTAATATCCTACTAATTCGTGTTAAAACAGGCACAGTCGCCTTACAGACACTTAATGCTTTGTTAAGATATACTGCCGTCGTGATGTTTCTATAATGAGTTGAATTTAAATTTTATTGGTACAGTGAATATTTTAATAGCGTTTTCCATTAGTTTATTGAACACAACCGTAATGATCAAAGAGAAATTAATCAGCAACAGTATATTCTTTCACAATATATAAAGCAATCTGACAATGCTAAAGTAGTTTACAAATTCTACGCTTATAGAAACCTACTGGATCTAACGATGTCATTAAACCAGTGTACTTTCAAGAGCGTTTTCGTCTAGGAATTGCCTTACGGTTGATAGATCAAGAGTGGGAAAGGTAAAATTTTACGAGTGTAGGATCAGAGGGACAAGTGGCTGAGAGATGACTTCCCTATCAATCTCCTGGTTAGTTTTGTTTCTCAAATCAACAGAGTGCTTTATCAAGCAGTAGTACACTGCGATCGAAAGGTGTCCCAGTCGTTGGCAACAAATTTCAGCTGTGATGGACACACTCTTGGGGAAGAATTCGTAGAACAAAACACATTTTTGGAGCTATCAGATGGAAAATATTACACTACTCTTTGCTCGAGTTTACGTCTTTTTGGATGGCTCAGCGTTTAATTTCTTCTTAGGAAGTCAACGATAAAGCCATCATAACTCTTCAACAGTGACAGTACTGCATAGGAATGCTCAATGAACGACCTCCTGACGTTGAAGCAAAACTGTAATAATAGCCACTCCGTTGATTTTTGTTGCTTGGAATTAGAGCATGCAGTACTCCTACACCAGACTTTTGAACCTTGCCTATTGAATGCACGTGTCGCATGTGGAAAATCATCCATGCCAGAACGATCTTTGTTGAAACACGTATAAAGAATATCTTTTTCTGGCGTATTTTATGCTCCACACACAGTTCAAATTTTTCGAGCTGCCTCCTCTGCATTCAGCCCTCTGTTACACTAGAACTAAATACTGTGTTGCTCGTGTTACACCTTGTTCCGCTTTAGATCGAATTTTACAACGCTTAACCACATTTCATGATTTTCAAGTACGCAAAATCCAATGCTCAACTGCAAGATGATAACTAGAACTTCAGATTCCAAAATGTCAGTTGATACATACACTGACAGCGGCGCCCGATTTCAGGCAGCGGGTGGTGTCTGACCGGTGGCCGGTAGACGCTGCAGCACGAGGAAACGCTCGAGTGTAAGCTTTTCTGATCGCGACGCAGCCACATGCTGTCCTGCGGAATTGTTTCTGGAAGCATTTATTATTGCTGGTGGGCAGAATGTGAAGCAAATTATCTTCGATGTTGAGTCAGACTCATAACTTTAGACAAGGATCGAATTGAGGGGAAAAAAAAGAAAAGGAGGTACGTTTGGTTGCGACCACGCGACTGTAAGTTTAAAATGCACGACAAGTACCACTAGACCACGGGCTAACGCACCAGGACAAAATCTCGGAAGTTGACAACAGTTCCTCCCGATACGTCCTCATCTTACAGAATTGCCATATTGTGCAGATGGCCGGACTTAGCGTTGACAGGGGCGGTTGGTTTTATTGGCCACCTTAAGTGAAAGATTCGGACTTAGTCTCTAGGGGGCTGGCTGGCGGTCAGTTTTTATGTCTAAGATTCCACATGTGAATAACCAAACATTCATTATTCGTCGCCAGTAATCATTACATAGATATAAGACGATCAGCTTCGTATGAGCTTATTATATGGATTTTTTCCAATCCAACGCATCAAACTGTAATACTGCTCTACCCTACATGCCTCTTAACGTCAGCAGATGTTGCTGGCAGTGATATGCTACAGCCTCATACGTAACTAAAGCATCATATGCACTTTTAGTCGGGGGTAACAGACCACACTTAATAGTACAAACCTTCTTTACAATTGTTCCAATTAATTGCGCTCATTTACATTTCTTTTACATACACAATTTTGACACATCATGCATTATAATATAACTAAAGCAGCGACACAATTTGCATACCAAAGACTATCACCTGTCAGTCATAACCTATATAACAACTTACAATAAAAAAATTTTTTTTTTCTTTATAATTTTATTAAAATAATCACAAAGCACAAATTGTTAACATCGAGATGCTTCAATTGTAACATTTCACATGTTTGGTAATAAATTGGTTGACCATGACTCATTAGCACGTCCGGTAGTTCATACAGTATTCGTACATTAAATTACCATCCTTCAATCTTATTATGTGCTATAGTCAGTTAACATAATAAAATATTAAAACTTTTAAACGTATTGTTTGCTATATTCAGCTCACATCGTAAAATACTAAAACTTAAAACCAATTCATCACTGGAACAGGTAAATTCCTCACATTTACCGTACAGTTAGTGAAACCACTGACATTTAGAAGTGTCTGCCTACAACATATTGCGTATTGCACTGACCAGATAGATGAAAAGTTGTCTATAAGTTGTTATGCATAAGCTACAACCACTACATTGATTGTATACTTTCATCATCTCATATCACAACTAAAACATTTCTTTATAAAATTAATCAATGCTACTACCCATCGTTAAATTTTACCAACATATCGCATGCCTGGCATCTACATTGTCTACAAACAAATCACTTTCATGCAACTACTAAACTACTGCCTTCCACATCCAGATCCAGCCATAACATTTCTGTAAGCCTGGGTTAACAAACTTACAACTAATGCCTTACCTATGGCACGTATTCTCGTGTGCTATGTGCTATGATGGCTGGAATCCTACCCACATTATAAGCCAAAGAAATTACTGATATATCAATTGCGAAGGATATTTAAGTAAAATAAAGATTTAATAGCGCAAATTGTTGGTCCTATACTCCATCAGTATGCTGGAACTTCGTAAACTTTACAAATCAGTTGCTTCTCTCTTCCTCATGATACAAACTATGTGTCTTTGAATCACCCACTAATCGTTAACTAAGCCGTATGCAAACGTACATAATCTGGCTAATTACCTAGACTAACAGCAGCTCCCAGAATGTCAATAATCACTGGCACATCCTCTGTAGGATTACGTAAAGAAGGAGCTACTAGATCATCTGCAATAGGATTTACAGAAGGAACAGGTATACTGTTTGAACCTTTTGCCTCCATCATCCCTGCTTGTCTATGCTCACTACGTATCCTTAAAGCATCTACCTCCTTTTGTAACGCTACACCTAAAGTACACCTAAAAGCGAGGATATCTATAACGAAACATTCAGACAGAGGTTCAAGTGATATGAAACTAATTCTTATGAGACGAGACTATCAGCACTGATGTTCTTCATGCCCTTAACGTCAGTATGTGTCACACGCTGCTGGCACTGCCTGCATACACAGTAATGCACAACCCACCTCACTAACCGCAGATTGTACTCTCTATAGTTCCCCCTAAACTATGGCAGATCCGCATGGTTTTTTTGTTTCTCAAATCGCAACCGCAAATTCCTATGCACATCAGTCCTGTCCACCACAGCCAAACACAAGACTAACTCGACAAAGGCAGAAAATATAATGAGCACTCATTAAACTCTTGCCATTGAAACTGCAGGACAGAACTGGTAATGAATTCACAGACGAAGCATCCTTTCGATGAATAGCAGCAGCTGACGTTGCAGTAGACACTTATGACACCAGATGTAAAGACCAGTAATCTGACCTCTGCTATTGCAGAGATAACGGATATGTGAAGGTCAGGAACTAACACTGTCTTCTTCGCCGGGATATATTGAGGGTGGTGGTGGTGGTGGTGGTGGTGAAAAAAGGAGCGGTAAGCTGCTGGTTCAGTCAGACGTCTATTAATCATAGGTAAGGAGGTGTGGCGGCCACTGGATGGAAGTCGACCTCGGAATAATTCAGGGGGGCACAGAGCTACCCAAACTGTCATCAGCTGCTACACATGGGCAGCAGCGTGTATAAGCAGCGTCACCCACAGCGGGCGACGGGATGATGTATGACAGTCCTGCCCAGGCTGCTTGCCCACTTTAGGCCTTGGAGCTCTTCACAGAGCAGGTCAGTACCAGAAACATATCCCCCAGCATGACTGACGTCATTGGTGTGTGCCCACGCTGCGTGATGATCAGTGTCGATGTAAGACTCCTGGAAATGGTGCACTATGACAGAGGCTAGGCTGGTTCCAGTCAGGGCCCAGCCAGGTGTCCCACTAGAGAGGTGGCCTCCATCAGCAAGTAGTCACCCCGAGGGAGACTCAATGGTGCAAAGGCGACAAGTCTTCAATGTGCGGTCCCCAGCTCAGGTGGAGATTAAGTCCTTGATACATGACTAGATACATCACCACCATCTGCAGCAGCCTCCATCCTATCAGCTGTGGAAGAAGGAATTTGTTGGCATCATGTATACACTCTAATACAGTCACGTACAGAGAACGTCGGCGAGTATCTGAGAACATCTGAGTACGTCTCAGCATGGGAGTCTACTTGAAGGGGATATTTATGAGAGTCGGTGGCCAACAGCAGCACCCACAACAGAAGGCGCAACAGGCCGTAGTAGCCACGTGTCACCATTGCGTGGTGATAAGTGTGTTGCTATTCAAGCCTTTCTACTGTGTCGATGAAAGACCAAATACTATGTGCGCATTTTTTACTGATGCGGATATACGAAACACAAATGTAAGCACAGTAGAGCCACAAGGCGCAACGAAGGGCGAGTGTCTTATTGGTGGGAAGGAGACGTTTACACTTGGACGTCGCAGCTTCGGGGTGCCTTGGACGCCAAAGAAGAAGAGGTCGGGAAGCAATGGTTGTTATTCTGAAAAGAAAAACAGGAGAATTTAAATGTGAATTGTTAACTGATGTGTTGAAAATGTTATGGGGCTGTTAAATACAGAAAGATTTTGAAAGGAAATGGTTACGTGGTTTCGTAGATACTGGATAGCAAACACGATCTTCCATTATCACAGCGCTTTCCTGAAGACGGTGAAGAAGTTCTATATAGCTACGTGTGGCACTGCATAGCAGGAGCGCAACTTCAGGGAGCGACATGAGAGCAGAAAGAGAAAGTTTAAAGGTAGAGGTAATTATAAATGTACGACTGACAGATCACATTAATGGGATTGATGCCCTAGTTAAGTACTCTCCAGCAGCGAATACCAGCGGTGAGATTCCAACTGGGTGCTGATGACTTCATTAGTTCTGCTCTTCTTGTTTAGTCAGCTGCTGAAAGAGCCTAGCTGGAACTGTACAACTGCACTTCACGATTCAAAGGCGCCGGACAGCTTCTGCCGCTTGGTGAGTTTCCTGAATAAGCGCTCTTGCACTCTGAATACATCATCTAACTACATACAGCATGCTCACCAAGACGCGTCTCTGCCTATGACATCGTTCTGCTGCACTGACACCAGGCAGATTAATGCTCCAGACTAGGGCGCGGCAAAACTGTGTACCTTAAATAATTTCAGGAATGAGAACTTAAAGTGAGTTATTTGAACAGGTAATTGTATCAGCCGTTTTTAAATGCGAAGATGTCTGGGAGCAGAGGCTTGCCCCAACAACTTCATAATGGGTAACTTTATTTGTTAAAATGTTAAGATTAAAGTATTCAGGTAGAAGATGTGGTTCTTGAAGCAGACGCGGATAAAATTTGATGGAATGTTGCCTAAGACATGAGAATGGCTCTCCTACAACAACTGCAATGCTAATATTAGGTCTCATTTTCATATGTTTAACTAGTTACGGTTCAGTAACATTTTTACTGAAACGGTAAATTTTTTGCAGCGTTAGTAACTGAAAATCTCTCCGGTTAATTTCTGATCTACTGACAGAATTGGTGAAAGTATCTGCAGCATGGACGTTCTGCTTCAAAGGGTCCATTGTAACATCCTCTTCTTTCTCTTTACGCACAACCACTTGTTTGGCGTGAACTCACCACGTCTACTGTTGTCAGATGATGTAGGAATATCGTTTTCACATCACACACCTGCAAGTAATCCATTCAATTGGCGATGTAAACAGCTGTAGTGTAAGTGCCCCCGACTCGCAGCGAGCGGCGATCTGATTAACAGCGGGGTTGCAGCATAAACTTACTTTAACAAGGGAATCGTCAGATTTGTCGAGTCGAAACCTTCCGTAACATTTTTTGCCGTTTTTAGTTAACGCTACTTGACACACATAATCCTAATTTCAGTTGAAGACATGCACTGGAAGGTATCTAAAATGATCCCATGCATCCGAAAAGGAACCTAAATAACATCACTAAAACTGGGATTTCCTGGCCTGATGCCAGCAACTGTGAATTGGATACCCCTGGCTATAGTTAGCTGTTGTTAAGGCGCGTGTAGTGTGCATGATCTGGGCTTTGGGTCCCTCCACCGCCGTAGCTCAGTAGTGCGACACTGCACCTCAAGTATTCGGTCAGAAGCGCTGGCTGACCTTTGTGATAAAAAAAAACTGATTAAAGTATTCAACGAAGTACTTGAAGAGGCTCCAGCGCGGCTCCCTGCCATGTAGGGGACTCGGGTTCGATTCCCGGTCTTACCAGGGATTTTTTCTTGATTACATGACGTACTGGGTGCACTCAGGCTCGCGAGGCCAACTGGAGAGCTACTCGACGGATTAGATGCGTTACTAAGGTCAAGAAACCTGGGAAATCTGTGTTTTGATCACTTGCTCCTTCATAACGCATCCGGTGACGCCTTTGGCAGAAGATGAGACGGAGGTCGATCGTGCCCAATCGCCCTGTCTAGGCCCAGAACGCGGAACTTTACTGTCGCTATAGCCTTCATACAGGAGGAATGTCAATTCAAGGTTTTCTGAAATACAGAACCTAACATTTAAATTTTTTGTACTTGCTTTTAATTCTGCTAAATATTTGGAATCAAGTTCTAACCACGCGTTTCTTCTTCCCCGTGAAATCAAATCCCTCTTCTTTTAGATTCTTGGCCTAGTCATAATAATTCTGTATCACCTGCCGCTAGAACTATCGCTGACAAAGATGTACAGATACTTCAGATTACACCTGTTACAACAAATGTACTTCAGCCATTAGACCGAGAATTTTTCCATTAGTGGAAAGTATTTTAGAGAAAGTTAACACCACCGTAACAACATTTTTAAGTTTTAATTACTATTGCACTACTTTTTCGTCTCCTACTTTTCTGGATCATAATAAATGAGCAGAGTATTTCTCAAAATATACCGATGTTCTCCAGTTCTCTTTCCCAGTTTTCTATAAGGACGTCTGAGTCTGTCTGCTACTGACAGGGCTGCAAGTTGTCATGCTAAAACTGTGTTCACGGTGGACAAAAATGTGTATTTGGAAAATTCCATCAAAAATTAGAAGTAGCAAAACAAGTAGACGTGTTTAAATTTTACCACCTACGCTCAGTATTGATTTGGTAAGTAAGTTATTGATAAGATGTAAGTTGTATTTCTGCACGAATATTTAATTATATGTAGATCGCTTTCAGTCTGCATTAGTACGCGCGTCGCGAAATCTATGGGCCAGTGGCAAGAGATCGGTGTATCGCGCAGCCAGAGAATTTGGGACTGTACATCTGGCAGTTGTAGGTAAAGAAACTACGCGGAAAGTGTCATCCTCCATTATATTTTTTTGACTGACTTCCAGTTCATGTCAGCAGCGAAAACTGTCCGTACGGAAGTTTTTCAGAGTTGACTGACAGTTGCAAGAAGTCAACACTGATTTCGACATGACAGGGTTTGGCCACTTTTTTGTAAGTCTACATCCAAAGAGTGACATTTTAATGCACACAGCAACGTCGCCAGCAGGAAGTGCAGTTAATAATTTGCAGACGGAAATTCCTCTTCTTTTTTGCCAACGATCTGGACAGAGGTGGTTTGTCTATGTAACACGACAATCCTTTCCTGCTACTTTTTATCTGATTGTTTATGACAGAGAGCTACACTCACATATATACAGTTGATCAGTAAGAATAAATGATCGTACTGCTGTTTCTCTGAGCTCACAACTTCAAGAACAATACGCCTGTGCTAAGGACACACATAAAAGAAATATTTTTTGACGGACATCTTTTAGCGAAGACTAATGCTTAAGACAATCGTCATGTACACAAAATACTTCGCTAAGGAAGGTAAATGCAAAACTTCAAAGAAAATTAAATTTATTTATTTCGTAGATTAACTGACGAAAGTGGAGTCCAGCGTATGAATATTCTTTAACTTTTGCATACAGCTTAAATTAGCGTCGGTTTCTGGCTATGTACAACGCTCAGAATACCGTTAGCTGCTATTTATAATTATCGTCAATTGAAACATGCTCTGTCGATAGAAAAAGTTCTTCAAGGAAACAATCGTCCAGCTAAACGACATTTAAAAATGAAGAAATTAATGTAATCGGACTTCAATATTGACGAAGATAGGGTCTTTCTCTATTAATAGAATGTTTAACGAAAGAGCACAAATGAAGCTCGAATCTTTTAGTTATTCAACAGTCCGGCTTCATTCCTTTGAAGAGAACCTTTGAAAATCATAAAAAGCACATGTAATGCGAAAATCTTTTCAGATAAGGTATATCACCTGCAACTATGGAACTAAACACAGTTTGATAATTTTCTTCAACTTATTTATCCGTAAGTAGGGAGTACACCAAATTTACACATAGTCCCTACCACGATGAGACGGAAAAAGGTAGGCAAACACGAAAGTGACATACGATGCTAAAACATATGCTTGATAAAAGCGAAATAAAGTAGCTTATAATAAGTCTTTCAGGCTCCCCTTACTTAGTAATATACACTGGTAATCACTCACCTAGTGATTAAAGTTTTATCCTTTTGATTTTAAATACAATGAATACAAAAAATTATTCTACAACATATTCTAGTATAAGAACAAAAAGTAATATTATACACTGATGCTGACGACATAATGAAGAATAAAATTTCACATCTACAGGTTTCACATCTGTGTCGACGTTAAATATTTCTTTGCTGCTGTCTGTGAAGATAATTTGGTTTGTAAACTGTGAAACTGACCGCAATGAATTATTGAAGAGCGATGTAATACACATAGGCTCGTAAAATGATTGTGTTTTGCTTGGGATCGTAAAATTAACTTCTGATCGGTAAATTATCTGCAAGCAAGAAAACATTTTTTTCTCTGAAATATTAGGAGCTATGTAGAATTCTCTGATTGGGTTTCAACATTAATGCCAGAGGTAGAAACGCTGAGTGGCTTTAAACATTCAGACTTAATATTTCATGTCTGGTAGAGAACATTTTTACCACAATAATGGTATAGGTAAAATTAATATTTCCCTCTTTCTAAGTTTTCTACTCAGCGTTGTCTCACTCACTGAAAACGCCTGGAAGCAGCTGCAACGAAATTGTAAACTAAAATAGTGTAAGTGCTGATCGGCTATCTGGCCACAGTCCGCTGCTAATTATTTCTGTTCTAAAATAAGGAAATGAGTCGAGCTTATGGAATTGTTACTAACTAACCTGCATTCTAAGTGTTGCGCTACATTGATGAATCTGTAGCTCAAAAAAAATCTGGTAATTCTTTGGCAATAGAAAACATATTTTCTCTCTCATCAGAAACTATTCAAAGAAAGTGACACACTTACGACCACTGACCAACTCAATTATATGCCTGCGTCTCAGTAACTCTAAATGATAACTGTGATAAAGTAGAAGCGCTTTTCACTATCATCACTATCACAACTTCAAATTTCTCCCAGAGTCACACCAGAGTAATCTTAATTATAACAATGTTCATTATTTTCTGCAGTTATGTGCATTCTTCCCATGCAGTCATAGATTTAGCGAATGGCCATTGGAGACACTGCACGCTCCGGGAATTGTTCGATTTCAATATCATAAAATACTGTTGACATACAATAATGTATAGGAATACATGTTATTTAACTAATTTTTATGTTTGAAATTAAAATATTTTAACCTGTTGGTACTATGAAAACATTATCCGCCACTTGTTGTTCCAAGTTTAACAATTCTTTCAGCCTCAAATAGCTGTTTTTAATCAATTAATAAAAATGCACTGTTACAAGATGTAGTTTGCACTTGATATCGGCCCCGCACTATCAGGGGCAACACATCGCACTGCCAATTTTTCATTTTGGGAAAAAAATAACTGTAAGCAGTTTGAATTGAAAATAGTTACAAAACTTTGAATTATGTGCGTGTAATTGCGCACTGGACTTAAAGTACTGGAAATAATAGATCACTGCAATGAAACTGAGTGCATTTTCTAAGTTTTAAAAATACTCTCGTCGTCATTTTATTATATTGAACTTCATTCTAGGTATTATGCATTAGAGAACAAATTCTTAATATATTAACAATCCACCTAATGTTCCAAATAGCCGTACACTTTTACTACAGGATTACATTTCCTTTAGTGGGTCTAGCGAGGTACGATACGCTGCCAGACTATTCGTTAAACTAATAATATCTGCGTGCAGCTCCATGAACAAAGTCATCTTGGGAAGACGGAAATGTCCACAGCATATTTATCACGAAGATTTATAAGAAATGACAACACTTGGTTCATCGAGAACGTTGAAATAACGTCCTGTTAATGTTCATGGTAACTACAAAGAATGGACCCAAGGCAATGGACGATAACATCCCCAAAATACCACAGAACCACCTCCGTCCTAAAGAACATGCTGCACAGACTGAAGCTTAGTTTCATTGGGTGATCAGTACATCCGTTACATTGCATCATTTGAAAAGAGATGGAACTTCCACTTGTCGGGCCACACCACACACCACTAGCCAACTACTGTACAGTTTCCTTGAAATTTGTCCAATTGAAGAGCCGCAGGTTTCTATACAACTGTGAACAATGTTCTTTTCGACACTGACTGACTCCAAATGTCCATTGTACTCACTTCCATTCATAAATTTCTGTAGTAAAATAGTTAAGATGGATTTATAGTAAGGTGTGAAACAGAATGGGATTGACACCGTGTTACACCCTTCCCTGATCCTAGCTTGTTAGAAACTTTTTGCGACCAGTATTCGTACGACATGGTACATTTTTGTTAGTAGTAAAAACATTGAATATTCCACGTTGATACACAAAAAATCAGAAAAATTCATTCAAGGTAAACTTATTGCCACATCTAAATACGGTAACTCCTTTCTCCCATTCTGTCTCGTCTCCACATCAGTCTATCTCACTGTGCAGAACCGGTACAAATGGCTGGCACGAACAAATCACTTCAGTGCTGTGCGTCAGTTGCGGAGGATCACATGACCAAATGGTACAGGCTCTACCCACTTTTGCATCAGTTCTTAACGCTGGATGTCAGGTGTCCGTGTTGCGGTTGGTTGGATGGTTGATCTGGTGGCGGGCACCAAACAGCGAAGTCATCGGTCCCATCGGGTTAGTGAAGATTGGGGAAGAAAGTCAGGCGTGCATTTTCAGAGGAACAATCCCGCATTTAAGAGGTGCGAATGAGTAGGCTGTTGACCAGTTCTACCTTTGCAGCAAATCAAAGTACAAGGAGCAATCCTCAGGGAGAGTGTAGGGGTGAAAACAATACTTTCGGTTGAGTTTACATATAAAGAACATGCATTTTCTGCAATTAACGTTGTTTTTCACTTATTTGTTTCTTAAATTGGAACAGCAGATTGTAAATTTGTATCGTCTGTATAGATCTTGAGTACCCAACCAACTAAAAAGCAACGAAACTTTGTGAATCCCCAGGAAACATAGATTGCTTCAAACTCTGTAACTGAAAAGTTACATTCTCACTTCATGACTACCCAGCTCTCAAAAGCAACCGTCCAACGGTACAAGATTCCATCCTCCTCATTTTGCTGGAAGATTTCAGTCAAAAATCAAGTCTTCGAGCTGTCAGCTCCATGACAAAATTTCTTGCCTAAATCAAGATGTGGCAGAGTGGGAACAGCCTGTTTCACACACTCAAACACGACTAGCGTTTGGTATCCCATGATTCCACAGACAAATGTGACAGCCTTCACACTGAGATTCCTAAAACGCTTAGAAAAATTAGAAAGACCTAAATATAAATGAATTTCGTGTTGGTTAAAGAAATCGTAATATTTCTGACTGTTTCAGTTGCATTTGGATGCCCACTGCAGTCGCAATTTGCACAACAAATTTGACCTACTTTCACCCGAACCGGAATTTTTCGAAGTTTCGTTGATTCCAGATCTCTCAAAAACACTAAAAAGTCTGTCCAAACCTCATTGTGATCTGTAGAAATTCTGTGCCCTTTCTCAATTTTGCAGGTAGCATGTTACTGAAACCTTTTATAAGGCCAATTAAGCTCACACTATGACAGAATCGTAGCTTTCGAAATTGATAGCGTGTACCACAATAGAAAAACGCCGTGTATTTCTGACATGAGGTGTGTAGTTCAGTTTTGCAGTACTCATCTGTAGGTCAATGGAAACTACTGTTTCCTTGGTGTATCTGTAACAGTTCATCTAATGTTTAAGGCCTGTTGGTTTACGGGGATTAATATCGTTAATTTTTCAACAATCTAAAACCATTCTTACGCACCACTAGCAAGGGATTATTATACAAACTAGCACTGACATCATTGACATCCTGTTGCAACGTCTGTTCAGTCCCTTCTTCCACATTCTCTTTATATATAAATGGTTTTGGATGTAGCTTAACAAAATACTTTCTATGTTGCTAAAACTTCAACTCTTTGACCGCTCTGAACATGTTAACGAGCACTTCTGCCACTGTCCTAGGACACTCTGCACGCATTTACACGTGCCTTTTATCCTTTCGTCCGGTATTCTAGACGTGTATACTCGTACGCTATTGCCACTGCCTTTGTGCTTCCGAATTATTACGCAGTCAGTCCAGGACTTTGTGCGCTCCGGGCATGTTACCGCGCGAGGTACTGAGCGGTCAGGTAGAGCGGTCAACTGTTCATACCCATACCAAAAAGAGTTTTGCATCACCTCGATTCCAAGAGTTTCGGAACCTGTACAGAACATTGGAATAGAGATCAATATCATTTCCGCCCTTTTTGTTGCTCATGAAAACCACACACTGCATGTTGTACCACCATACAGCGAGACCTTCAGAGGTGGTGGTCCAGATTGCTGTACACACCGGTACCACTAATACCCAGTAGCACGTCCTCTTGCATTGATATATCTCTGTATTCGTCGTGACAACTATCTTCAAGTTCATCAAGGCACTGTTGGTCCAGATTGTCCCACTCCTCAACGGCGATTCGGCGTAGATCCCTCAGAGTGGTTGGTGGGTCACGTCGTCCATAAACAGCCCTTTCCAATCTAAGCCAAGCATGTCGATAGGTTACATGTCTGGAGAACATGCTGGCCACTCTAGCCGAGCGATGTCGTTATCCTGAAGGAAATCAGTTCACAAGATGCGCACGATGGGGGCGCGATTTCTCGTCCATGAAGACGAATGCCTCGCCAGTATGCTGCCGATATGGTTGGATTATCGGTCGGAGGATGGCAGTCATGTATCGAACAACCATTACGGCGCCTTCCATGATCACCAGCGGCGTGCGTCCGCTCCACATAATGCCACCCCAAAACAGCAGGGAATCACCACTTTGCTCTCACTAGGAAACCAACTGTTTCAAAAATATGTAGAAAGTAAGAGGAAAGATCTGTTGCTAGGTAGCAGCCATGGAAGAGGTGTGGGCCAGATTTTGCAGGAAAAATTAGGTTACAGGTACCAGATCACAAACTTTTTCAAGCCAAGTGCACGTCTTAGCCAGGTGGTAGAGGATACAGGTTCCGTGTGCAAGTGTTTCTCAAAGCAGGATCATGTGGTGATAGTGGGTGGAGTGGGAAACAGTATTGCTAGGGATCAGGGCTACAGTATTGAGTGTGACCTGGTGAAAATATCCTCTGCAACGACCCATACCAATGTTGGGCTGGTGCCTGCTTTCGTGCAGCATGATCAGTCCCAGTTGAACCGCTCTGTCAGGAAGGTAAATATGGAGTTGAATCAGTTGCGTAGGACGGTCACTCTGTCAGACATTGGATTGCTTCCTGTCGAGGCTATTGATAGGGGGCTGGGGGCGGATTTCACAAGGCATGGCCTACACCTCAGTAGGAAAGGGAAGGAAGTAATGATCCAGAAACAGCTAAATATTAGAAAAACTACTGTGCTACATTAAGAAAAGTTATTAAGAAATCCAGAAGCATGTGCGTCATGTCTGACATTAATACCTCTGGTAACAAAATCAAAACAATTCGGAACATTATTACAAGGGAGACAGGGCAACCAAGAGTACAGGATGACGGCATTACCATCAAAGCGAATGTAAACTTGACAAACAACAAGCCTGAAGTCGAAAACATTTTGAATAATCATTTTTTAAGTGTTGTAAAGAAAATAATGGAAGAGGCCTTACCCACACAATTTGATTCAATTGAAATTCCACCCACCTCTCCTTCTGAAATTAGGAAGATGATAAACTCTCTCAAGAATAAAAGCTCACATGGAATTGACGGCATTTCCAGCAGGATAATAAAAGCTTGTTCCCAAGAGATGTGGGATTCTTAGCCACATATGTAATAGCTCTCTGAAGCAGGGTATTTTCCCAGATAGACTGAAGTATGCCATTGTTAAACCTTTGCATAAAAAAGGGGATATGTCTGATGTCAACAACTACCGCCCAATCTCTCTTCTGACTGCCCTACCCAAAATTCTTGAAAAAGTAATGTATTGTACAGTAGCTTCACACCTTTGTAAAAATAAAGTTTTAACTAAATGTCAGTTTGTTTTCCAGGAAAGTTTTTCAACGGAAAATGCTATATATATATATATACTTTCACTAATGAAATATTAAATGCTCTGAGTAACCGGAAGTCACCCGTTGGGATTTTTTGAAATCTCTCAAAGGCTTTTGATTGTGTAAATCATGGATTACTTCTACATAAGCTCAAGTACTGTGGTATGAATGGGACAGCGCTCAAATGGTTTAAATCATACCTAACTGGAAGAATGCAGAAAGTTGAAATAAGCAGTTCACATAATGTGCAAAAAACTGGTGATTTCTCGAACTGGGGAACAATGAAGAATGAAGTGCCGCAAGGTTTGGTCTTGGGTCCTCTGCTGTTCTTATGATATATTAATGACTTGCCATTCCATACTCACTAAAATGCAAAGCTGGTACTTTTTGCCGACGATACACGTATGTCTATCACACCCAACAGACAAGAATTAACTGAAACTTCCTGGCAGATTAAAACTGTGTGCCCGACCGAGACTCGAACTCGGGTCCCGAGTTCGAGTCTCGGTCGGGCACACAGTTTTAATCTGCCAGGAAGTTTCATATCAGCGCACACTCCGCTGCAGAGTGAAAATCTCATTCTGAAGAATTAACTGATGAAATTGTAAACGATGTTTTTCAGAAAATCATTAAGTGGTTCTCTGCAAATGGGCTCTCATTAAACTTTGACAAAACGCAGTATATACAGTTCCACACAGTAACTGGAATGACACCATTAATAAGCCGGCCACGGTGGCCGAGCGGTTCTAGGCGCTTCAATCTGGAACCGCGCGACTGCTACGGTCGCAGGTTCGAATCCTGCCTCGGGCATGGATGTGTTTGATGTCCTTAGGTTAGTTAGGTTTAAGTAGTTCTAAGTTCTAGGGGACTGATGACCTCAGATGTTAAGTCCCATAGTGCTCAGAGCCATTTGAACACCATTAATAAATATAGACTTCGATCAGAAATCGGTAGCTAAGGTAGAATATTCAAAATTTCTAGGTGTATGCATTGATGAGGGGTTGAACTGGAAGAAACACACTAAAGATCTTCTGAAACGTTTGAGTTTGAGAGGCACCCACTTGCCTTTCTCATACTGTGGCATCAAGCAGTCAGGCCTGCAAGATGAGTGGTTTGCCAAGCGAGTGGAATCTTCCTTAATTTATCGAGCAACATGAATTCTCGTATCTTACTATTTAGTTACAAATTATCCTCCTGTATGAATAATACGCAACGGAAACACGCATCTGACTATCAGTGATTTATAGAACTCTGACCGTACACTACGCACTGGCAATACCACATTTACCTTTTGTCTTTGATTTAACGGCTTTTATATAAATTCGGGACATTACGATAACATACAATTTAATGAAAAAGGCCACCAATCTCTTTCTTTTCACTATTTGATTTATTCCTAAACACACAAATTCTACAACCTACAACAAAATCACATGAGAAACTCCGCCCAGTGGGCATGGCTTTACATTAGTGAATCTCTATACTATGGTCTCGTAATCTATTTACCGCAACAGTGCACTCCCTGGATCGGATGGTGGATCTTTTATTATACCTCACACTTCGCCTCTCACAATAATCCTCACGAAACTTTCCTCCAGATCGAGCGATACAGCAGGAACAGGCATACCCACAAATCTTTCGAAACTACCTTGCTACTCCCATGCAAAACACACATACCCAAATTACAAGACATACACAACACAACAATATGAAATATTACACAAAGAACGGTTACAACTTCATCACTTTCCGCTTTCCCACTTCAATCAATATTTATCCCAGTTTCACACGACACTGCCCCACTTTGTAATTCTACTTTCCTACTGTGAACTCTGGAGATAAACGCACGTCTTCCTGTGCAATGCAAGCCAAGTGGCGTTGCTGGAAAAACGGCCGACTCACCTTGATTCTCTCTCAGAGTTTAAATTCAGCGTCACACGGAATGATATTTCTTAAATATTTCAACTTATGATACACACGCTATTTCTTAAATATTTCAGCTTATTGTACACACGCTATTAATTCTTAAATATTTCAGCTTATTGTACACACGCTATTAATTCTTAAATATTTCAGCTTAAGCTCACGGAAGTATCTCAACTTACAACTACACGTGGGCTCTTTGTGACCGTTGGTTTACTACAATCCCCTTAAAATTACCTGCCTCACTTTGTAATTTTCCCCACAAAAGGTCCTGTGAAAGAGAAAGTATTAATTCTAACTACTCTTAAATATTCCACATCCATACCATGCCTCCACTCTTTCATCACGGAGCACAACAAAAGAAAACAGGTCTTTACAGCAGAAGGTTCAGCGGCAGAGTGCTGAAACATGGCCGTATTCTGATTCTCTCGCACCTCTCTCGAAGTGGGAGAAGCACCTTGCTACCTTATTGGTCAGCCACATTTCAGACGCTCAAAGCTCTGGTAACTTCCATCTCTTTGGTCTCACCAAAGGTAGCCAGAGGATCGACTCAAAGATGATCATATATTCCGATTCACTATCTGTGGTTAGCAGACGACCATACATTCATTCCTTTCACAGATCTCACCAAACTGGATGTAGGGATTTATTTTGAGGGAGTGCACATGTGATCAATTAAATAAATAAATTGTCATTCTTTCCCACACTGGTATCCGGCTTCGCTGTATTAATTGAAATTGAGTTACTTTTACACAAAAAATGTGTTGTTCTGACAAGAATTTCGTACCTATTTTCAGTGTTGGGCGGTACTGTACCCTTTCACCACCGGCTACCCATGCAGAAAAAAATGGCACGGTACTATCCTTGCAATGCGAGGGTAGTTCCGAACATTTTTTTTTTTTTTTTAAGAAAATTGTATTAAAACAAACGTAGCAATTCATCAAAATAACCAGGAGGAGACCTTAGCCCCTGGTGACCTCAAATTGACGACCAAATGTTGTTACTTTACCAAATTGGCAGTTGTTGCATTATCGTACTCTCCACAATCCGGAGTAGCGTACACATACAAATTTACAACAATATACATGACAAATAAAACATCACATAGAAATGAAAAAATAATCTTGAGATAAAATTTTGCTTTAGTTACTGGGATCTTCGTTATTTTTATGAGTAATCCAAATTTCAATAATTCTAAAACAAATAAAAAATACTTTCTCTGTTGTCACACATATAGACGACAAGAACTTGCATTTCGACTAGCCTTCGTTACACTTTAATGTGAAATGTCACCACTGTGATAATAAAAATAAGTGGCTTCAGTCAAAACACCAACAAGATTATTACTATGGACGACATCAAAATACATCAGTTAATTCCGATATTTGTTGTGCAATGCAAACTCTTGTCCCCTGTGACAATCTTACTGATCAATGCTACATGAACCGCTACGTTAGTATTACGCCACTGGCTTATAATTAGAGCATCATTGTACGAAATATTCTAATAAACATGCTACGTGAACTTGATAACCCAGAACAGACAAAAAACAAACACTAACTATTCTAAACACAAATGTTGATGAAATACAATTACACTTGCTGTCCCTTCAGGAATGAAACACATAAAAAAACATTTACACAATTACAAATACATTATTCCCTATCTTGCGAGTCACACGGAAACCTTTCATTCTGTGATTTTCTTGGGGTCAAAAAGTTGCTGATAGTTTTCCTAGAACCACTGTCTCGGTGTCAAAGCTCTCCCATGGTTACCCGGACGAAAGTCTTTGAGTCACTCAAATCGGCATTTTGAACACGCACTGAACAGTAAACTGTATCTCACATTAAACACAAATGTCATCGTCACTGTCAGAGTACCATCCACACGAATCTGTTCGTCCAAAAAAATGGCCCTACAACTACTATTACCCACGGTTCTGTCCTTTCAGTTCATGGTGTAATTAAAAGTCGTAAGTTTCAACAAACAGCACTTATTCCCGCACCAGTTCAAGAAATGTCTCCTACTACAGACGCAAATGTCAATGTCCCACTCTAGTTTCTTGCCTTCATACAATAATTGTTCACCAAACGACAACTGTCGTCTAAGTATACCAAGTGTCCCACGTGCAATTCACAAAGCACACTTAACAAGTCACTGCCAAAAGTTTATGGATCCCACCATTCAGTGGTCAAGACAAAACAAAACGATCGTCCTGTCTGCTAAAGACAAAATCTTTTCCACCACTCACAACGTGGAATCACCAGTCCTTCACTTTCCACATTATGGAAAGTCGCAGTCATCTTGTTTCACGGCTCCACAGTCCAGTACTAGTTATTAGCTGCTGGTAAAAAAACTGCTCGCCGGGCTCTGCCGCGCCTCGTCCATTCTGCAGTAGCGCCGCTGCGCGCGCCGTTGAGCAGAAGAAACCACCCGCTGTTGCCTCCGCGGGATACCTTCCCCAGTCGTAAGGGTGGCGGAACTCATGAATGGCCAGTGGTACGTGCGTGTCGCCCCAGGCCGTTGACCTGCTGTAGCGGGCGCGTGGAGTGTACCCCGTCCGACAGTGGAGTGGGGAGTGCCGCGGCTCTGTCGCCTGTCGCCATGGCATCGTCAGCTCGGCCCGCTAGCGGTATGGGCGTTACGACACCCAATCAGTTAGCCTTCCGTGCATCTCGCAACATTACAGACAAAAGGAAATTCTTACATTAAAATTATACACCCTAGTTTTCTACACATACAACATCAACATTTATCTCTTTTCTATAGACAGCCCATACTCGTGCTATTCATTGTACCTGTCGTCCCTCATACAAAACATGAAAGTGTAAAAAAAAAACAAAAGGAATAATAAACAATCTATACAGCTCATAATTACAATAGCAAATAGTAGGCTACTCTAACATCCTATCACAGTGAAAGTATTAGAAACTTTATCCTAAAACTACAATATACAATGAACTTTTGTGCTCGTGACAGACTGAAATTAATACCCCTTGAAAGTGTTCTAACAAAAAAAAATAAGAAATAATCTATACTGCTCACAATTACCTACCACAGGTTATTAAATATTAAACTACTTTAACCTCCTAACACAATAAACATTTTAGAAACTGGTGACTCTAAATCTACAACATACAATGCACCCTTGTGTTTGTGACAGACTGAAATTAGTATCTCTTTATACATTTTACATTTTATTATATATAACAACATTTCTAGGACATGTATGAACCATCCACATGATGTCAAATCCTGACCTGCCATCGAGGTTCATCCAAATCAAACAATACACAATAATGTTTTAGTTACAGGTCGGTAGCATCCCCTTTACAGGAGTGTGCGCATTGATCACACTACTCTACGACTCTCACTCACCAGACATCACATTTTCCTTCTCATTCAATCCATTAATAAACTACCAGAATAGGTCTAGAAGTCAGCTAACCTTAACACCACCACACTCACGACATACCATACCTTTGCTCCCTTATACTCAACCACATAACACATGAAGCTGTTTCGGAGATAGCATTCCAGTCTGCGAATTCGTCCTTTCACTCTGGCACCTCTCTCCATCGGCTTACCTCCGCATTCGCTTTACCCATTAATCATTCTGCTAAACACCAACTTAGAATTGCGACATTTCATCTAAGAACAAAAAATACACAAATTAATCAACCTGCAAAATAACTGTACACATTCTTGGTACCGTTTTGATTGGTTATACTGGTACCAGGCTTCAACAACAACAAAAAATATTATTTTTGCCCAATCGCAAATTTAATGCTAAGAATTAGATCTACACTTATATCACATCTTACGTCAGTATTCCACAATGTTCACCATCTGGGTCTCATACTCCCTTTACGTCCTTTCACATTGTGCAGTTGTCCTCATCTCTTCATTCGTATTTCGGCTCTCCGTCCGTCCATTACTCCATCATTTCCTGGTCTTCCTTCGCCATTCGCATCAATCTCTATTGCAGCATACACAGGTCTCTCTGTAACATACATCTAAGACATCTCCACATTATTCAATTCTACTCACCTTTATTTACCACTGTTTCATCACGTCGAATCTCTATTTATTAATCACACTGCTTCACGTCGCTTCTTCCCTTACCTATCACCTTTATCCACTACTATTTATCACGTCGCTTCTCTATCTACCATCTTTATTCCCTCATAAATCATCACGTCGTTTCTGCTTGATCCTTATTCATACGACAAAAAATACGTACATACACCACTCTGTCGACTCCTGTTCATGACTCATTTGACCAGTCTATTCCGTCATACTTCCTGACATCCCGCCTGAAAATTCTTATGTTCGATTTGACCCTGCACAACGTTACACACCACAAATAAATACACTGACTATCTACCATAAAATGCCTACTTTAGATCTATCCTTAACTTTTCCATAATTTGATGTTAGAAATGTGATGAAGCCCACGAGACTGTTTTCCCTTGATCGTCTCAATCAGTACAGCATTTTCATGGACAATCCGCCTCACTCTGAATGGTCCACTATACACAGTAAAGAATTTGCTAGTTAGGAATCTGTGCTTCTTTGATAATCGATGAGTTTTAATTAGAACCTTGTCTCCTACTGCCAATTCGATCTTACGGATCTTTCCTTTCTGCTTCTCCTGCCTATCCTTAGCTGCTTTCTTAATACGCTCTATCGCAACCTTGACAATTTCTGTGTGCCTCTGCTTTCCTGATCGCGGAAAATCTACCAGCTCCCTGACTCGATCTGGTGGTGGTTCATTCTTTAGTACCGTAATTGGTGATAAACCAGTTGCTCCATGTGGTAGCTCATTGAGGATGTCCTGAAAATCTTTGAGAAAAATACTCCAACTTCTGTGTTGCCTATGGCAATAGATCTTACACAATTTTCCCAGTTCTTTTACCACTCTTTCACTGGGGTTACTTGCAGCATGGTATCGGGATATGAACACCGGTTTTATCCTTCTTCTCTTCAGTGTGGTTAGCCATTGTCTGGATCTATATTGCGGTCCATTGTCAGCTATGAACTTTTCTACAGTTCCTACTTCTCGCAAAAAGTTTTTAACGATCGCTGCTGCCACTGTCCTTCCCGTCGCACGTTTCAATGCGGTAAAAGTCACATACTTTGACACCAATTCCACTGCTACTAAAACATATCTATATCCCTGCACTGACTTAGGTAGCGGGCCAAACAAATCTGTTGCTCCGAATTCCCTCAATCTACCTGGCACTATCGGAAAAAGCGGTGCTTTGCATGAGATAGTTAACGATTTTGCCTTCTGGCACAATTTGCAACTACCAAGCACGTTCTTGATCCTCCTCTCCATACTAATGAAATAAACTGATTCCCTTAACTTCTTACAGCATTTCCTTGCCCCGTAATGCCCGTAACTTAGGTGAGTGTACCAGATCAGCTTGTTGACTATTTCATTTGGTATACACAACACCCAGTCCTGTGTGTTCGGATTTCTACGGTAGAAAAGGACCCCGTTCTGAATTGTATAAAAGCGCGCTATATTGGCATCTAAGTTCGCTCTAACTCTGTCCTTCACCATTCTCCATGACGCGTCTTTATCCTGCTCTTTCGCGATATTTGTGAGTACCGTCCCTATGTATTTCTCGAACGGCACGCCCTGCATATACAATATATCATATCTGTTCTCGTTTACCTCCTCATCAAAGCATTGACTGTGACCTACTGGATTCCTTGACAACGCATCTGCCACTATATTCTGTCGCCCAGGAATATACATGACCGAAAACTGAAACTCCTGTAAATAGAGTGCCCACCTAGCGAGTCGTCTATGGTTAAGTTTGGCCGACATCAGAAACTGTAGTGACTTGTGGTCAGTATAGATTTTAGTATGCCTTCCATACAAATAGTATCTAAACTTACTAAAACCCCATACTATTGCCAAAGCTTCAAGCTCAGTTACCGTGTAATTTCTCTCAGCTTTGCTAAGCACTCGGCTCGCAAATGCAATAGGTTGTTGTATTACTTCTCCTCCTTGCTCTTGCTCTTGGAACAATGTTACCCCAAGTCCACTACGGGAACTGTCCGTGGCCATACAAAACTCTTTCCCTAGGTCTGGATGCCCGAGAAGAGGTGCCGATAGCAGTGCCTTCTTTAACGCCTCATACTCTTCCTGCGCAACAGGGTCCCAATTCCATACCGTTTTCTTTCCAGTCAGCTGACATAGTCTGGGTGTCGCTGCACCCCCAATCTTAATGAACCTCCTGTAAAAATTGATTAATCCTAAATAACCCCGTAGCTGACGTTTTGTTCTTGGCACCGGAAAATCTCTGATTGCTTCGAGTTTGTCTGGATTTGGTCTTATTCCCTCTGGTGTCACAATGTGACCTAGAAACTCGATTTCTTTTCGTCCAAATTCTGACTTTCCCAAATTCACGGTCACCCCATGTCTCTCCAGTGCACCGAGCAATATGCCTAACGTTCTATTGTGGTCTTCCCAGTTTCTTTCGGCTATCAGGACATCATCCACGTACTGTGTTACCTCATCTTTTATTTCATTAGGAATGACAGTATTTAGCGCTCTGATAAATGCCGCGGATGATACATTTAACCCAAATGGTAGTTTCCGGAACTGATACGATTTCCCGTAGCACAAGAAAGCAGTGTATTTTCTACACCCCCTGTCTAATTCCACCTGCCAGAAACTCATTCTCAAATCAACTGAGCTGAGAACTCTGATCCCGTGGAACTTTTGTAGCAATTCGTCAAGTGTCAGCGGCCGATCTGTCTCTGGCTCTATTATCTTATTAATCCTTCTTGCGTCCAAAACTAATCTAATTGACCCATCCTTTTTTTCAACACAAACTAAAGGACTGTTGTACGGACTGGATGCTGGTTCGATAATCCCTTGTTGTAGCATGCTTTCGATCTCAGCTTCCACTCTTTCTTTGTACACAACAGGTATCGGGTACACTTGGGCCCTAAACTGTTTATGTGGCTTGACCTTGAATCTATACACAAAATTTCTTATTGTACCCGCAGCATGTTTAAATACCTTTTTATTCTCGTATAAAATTTTCTGCAATTCCCCGTAGACCGTGGTCCCTCGTAAATGCCAGATTTTCTCCCTGATCTCCTCCTCCAAACATTTATGAATTTCCTTCTTCTCTTGTTCGAACCCCGTATTCTGTGCCTGTTTACCGGACTTTACCGCCAGACATAATGCTAAGTGTGCGTTATCTTTACCATGTAAGCAATCGTCGAATCTTAATGTAATTTCCTCCGAATCTCGTTTCAACTCCATCGAACCATTTCTCATGTTAACGACTGCTTTATATTGGTTCAAAAAATTAACCCCTAATATCCCTTCAACAGTTAGAGATGACACAATCATGAACACTGTACTAAACTTCTTCGCCTGGCACACGAAGTCTACCTGCGCTTGTAACTTCACCTCAATTCCCTTTCCTGTAATTGCCCCTCTCACTGTTGTCCTTTGCAATGGCAACGTTGGCCATGGTTTTGTAAGACTACAACACTTGAACACATCTTCCCTCAAAACACTCATTACACTGCCTGTGTCGATGACACAAGGTACGATTATATTATTTATTTCTACGCTAATTATTGGGTGGACTTCACTCCCCACATCTCCTACCTCCTCTAACAGATTCTCCCTTAGTTTTCCGTAATCGATATACCTAATATTTACATCATTAATAGTCCTGGTTTGTACCCGTCTATCAAGTAGTCACCTTCTTGTCCCTCCGTCATTGTGACAATGATTGTCCTGTCGTGAACCCAATAATTGCCTATCCTCTCTTCGCCCATCATTTTCATTTTCCCTTCTTCTTCCATCTCTGTCCCATCTTCTATCTTCCCGGTTTGCTGGTCGATATCCCCATGAATTCTGCCCCCTATTTCCTCGCCATCTTCCATTTCCGTCATTCCTCTGATTCCATGCTCTCCTGTCATTCTGATAGTTTCTACCGTTCCTATCCTCAACTCTGTCTGACCTAAGAGTCATGTCGCCGTTCACAATGTTGCTCTCGTTACCCAGTTCCTGTAATAAGTGCTGAAATGACGCAGAATCGTTCAAGCCTCTGCCTGCTATCACTATATCTCTGCGCAATCTCACTGGCAACTTCGTTATACAGATCCTAATGAGCTCCCCAGTTTCGTATGGCACATCCAAATACCTGTTTCGTCTCAGCATTTCCTGATAACACGACACTGGATCTCTTATACCACCTTCGTTACAATTTGGCATCATCAATATGCTTTGCTTAACCTGGTCCTGCTTACTTTTCGACCAGAATTCATTTAAAAATTTGTCACAAAACATCTTGTAGCTACTACAGTCTTTAATAACTTCCTGCATTTTCGCTCTAGCCTCGTCCCTCAAATGGTTACACACAAACTTCATTTTTAGGAGCGGTCCCCACGATGAAGGTAATGAATCTTGAAATTGAGACAGCCACAGGCATGGATGTTGGTAATTATCAGGATCCGGAAAACAAGTGTACGTTTGTACCGACACGAAGTGTCTCCTACATTCTTCTTCCGCATTTATGTTTTCCGACCTTGGGCTATACCCAGTTGGGTTTGCCACCTGTTTTATCCGACACAACCGTTCTTCTAACTCTCTGAGTTCGTCATCCTCTTTCTGCCTATTTTCGATTTTTGAATTTATCTCACTCTCCCTCCGCAGTCTACCTGGTGGTGTTTCACCTTCGCTTCTGCACGCTAATTGCAACTGTGCTAGTTCTTCCCTATGTTTCCTATTTGTTTCCAATTGTGCCTCTTTAAACTGTAATAGTGATTGTATCTCCTCCTGGTCGGCATAAACCTTTCGCTGCGTACGGTCAGAGCCTGTTTCGCCTCTTATACTGATCTTTTCTACATCTGCGCTAATCGTATTCATTCTGACCACTACCTCCGCAACTTCATCCCTGTGTTTATTTAGCGCCATTTCCTGCCGTGTGACTTGAGCTTCCACGCTGACTAATGCCCCTTGTTTATCTGCCAGTAAGTCCCCCACTATCTCTTTGATTCGCTCATCCGGCCACACGCCCCTATGTTCTGTAATATCGCTTTCTATTGCACTTATTCGTACCTCCAAATTATTGGCTTTTTCTTTCACAGCATCACATTCTTGCTGCACCGCATCCAGATTCTTCTCCCCCTCATCTAACCGATTATTAACTGCGGACAGACGCTCATCGATAACTGTGTGTAGCTTCCTCATTGCCTCTTTATTTCCCTTATCAATTGCCTCCAATCTTTCCTTATTTGCTTCCAATCTCTCCTTAGTCTCCCTATCCATTGCTTCCAATCTCTCCTTAGCCTCCCTATCTCTCTCCTTATTCTCCCTATCTCTCTCCTTATTATCTCTATTGATTGCTTCTAATCTTTCGTTAGTTGCTTCAAATCTTTCCTTAGTCTCCCTACTCATCGCTTGTAAAAACTGCAGTATCACATCGTTATTTCCTACTTTCGACGCGCTCACCTCGTTCGCCTGAGAAACCGTAGCTTCGCTAAGGGTAGCTGCACTTTCACCGCACACCTGGCCTAGTCTCGGCTCGCCCGCGTCGTCGGGAAAAGCCCGCGTTTGTGGACAAAGCCCACCGCATAAAGGTTCCCCTTGCAGCGGTCCACTGAACAATACAGCCCGTTCGGAGCGTTTGTCTTTCTCGCTCATTAACCCATGGTCAACAGCTACTTCCTGCTGCACTGCTACGTCCACCCCAGAATCGCTATTCTCCATCGTGGCTACACTTTTCGACTGCGACCTAGTTACTACGGACATTACGAAAAAAAATTATGAAACGTTCTTCCAGCCTTGTGCGATATAGCAATTAATTACATAAAATAAAATAAAAGATCCTCACCAATCCAGAAAGAATTTGCAAACAGAAAAAATTTTACTTCTTAGCGCTATCACAATACATTCCATAAAAAAAATCTTAACAGCAAACCCTAACAACAAAATATCCTAACAAAAACGATCCTGGCAAAGGAATCCTGGCAACAAATTAAATATCCTGGTAACAAAATTATCGTGGCAAAAAACGGAATCCTGGCAGGGTCGAAATTATGAGAGGCACCCACTTGCCTTTCTCATACTGTGGCATCAAGCAGTCAGGCCTGCAAGATGAGTGGTTTGCCAAGCGAGTGGAATCTTCCTTAATTTATCGAGCAACATGAATTCTCGTATCTTACTATTTAGTTACAAATTATCCTCCTGTATGAATAATACGCAACGGAAACACGCATCTGACTATCAGTGATTTATAGAACTCTGACTGTACACTACGCACTGGCAATACCACATTTACCTTTTGTCTTTGATTTAACGGCTTTTATATAAATTCGGGACATTACGATAACATACAATTTAATGAAAAAGGCCACCAATCTCTTTCTTTTCACTATTTGATTTATTCCTAAACATACAAATTCTACAACCTACAACAAAATCACATGAGAAACTCCGCCCAGTGGGCATGGCTTTACATTAGTGAATCTCTATACTATGGTCTCGTAATCTATTTACCGCAACAGTGCACTCCCTGGATCGGATGGTGGATCTTTTATTATACCTCACACTTCGCCTCTCACAATAATCCTCACGAAACTTTCCTCCAGATCGAGCGATACAGCAGGAACAGGCATACCCACAAATCTTTCGAAACTACCTTGCTACTCCCATGCAAAACACACATACCCAAATTACAAGACATACACAACACAACAATATGAAATATTACACAAAGAACGGTTACAACTTCATCACTTTCCGCTTTCCCACTTCAATCAATATTTATCCCAGTTTCACACGACACTGCCCCACTTTGTAATTCTACTTTCCTACTGTGAACTCTGGAGATAAACGCACGTCTTCCTGTGCAATGCAAGCCAAGTGGCGTTGCTGGAAAAACGGCCGACTCACCTTGATTCTCTCTCAGAGTTTAAATTCAGCGTCACACGGAATGATATTTCTTAAATATTTCAACTTATGATACACACGCTATTTCTTAAATATTTCAGCTTATTGTACACACGCTATTAATTCTTAAATATTTCAGCTTATTGTACACACGCTATTAATTCTTAAATATTTCAGCTTAAGCTCACGGAAGTATCTCAACTTACAACTACACGTGGGCTCTTTGTGACCGTTGGTTTACTACAATCCCCTTAAAATTACCTGCCTCACTTTGTAATTTTCCCCACAAAAGGTCCTGTGAAAGAGAAAGTATTAATTCTAACTACTCTTAAATATTCCACATCCATACCATGCCTCCACTCTTTCATCACGGAGCACAACAAAAGAAAACAGGTCTTTACAGCAGAAGGTTCAGCGGCAGAGTGCTGAAACATGGCCGTATTCTGATTCTCTCGCACCTCTCTCGAAGTGGGAGAAGCACCTTGCTACCTTATTGGTCAGCCACATTTCAGACGCTCAAAGCTCTGGTAACTTCCATCTCTTTGGTCTCACCAAAGGTAGCCAGAGGATCGACTCAAAGATGATCATATATTCCGATTCACTATCTGTGGTTAGCAGACGACCATACATTCATTCCTTTCACAGATCTCACCAAACTGGATGTAGGGATTTATTTTGAGGGAGTGCACATGTGATCAATTAAATAAATAAATTGTCATTCTTTCCCACACTGGTATCCGGCTTCGCTGTATTAATTGAAATTGAGTTACTTTTACACAAAAAATGTGTTGTTCTGACAAGAATTTCGTACCTATTTTCAGTGTTGGGCGGTACTGTACCCTTTCAAGTTCAGCTACTTATGCTATTAGGGTCATTGCAAATTTTGGCGATATACATCTCAGTAAATTAGCTTACCACGCCTATTTTCATTCTCTCCTTTCGTATGGCATCAAATTCAGGGGTAACTTATCTTTCAGTAAAAGCATGTTCATTGCACAAAAGCGTGTAATCAGAATAATTGCTGGAGTTCATCCAAAATCATACTACAGTCACTTATTTAAAGAGCTAGGGATCTTCACTGTAGCCTCACAATATATATATATTCACTTATGAAATTTGTCATTAACAATTCGAACGAATTCAAAAGTAATAGCAGTGTACATGGCTACAACACTAGGAGGAAGGATGATCTTCACCACTCAATGTTAAATCTAACTTTGGCTCCGAAAGGCGTAAATTATTCTGCCACAAAAGTATTTGGTCACTTACCTAATAGCATCAAAAATCTGACAGATAGCCAAATAGCATTTAAAAGGAAATTAAAAGAATTTCTGAATGGCAACTCCTACTACTCATTAGATGAATTTTTGGATACTATCTTGTATAGACACCTTTTATTAACCTGACACGTTCCACATCATTACGAAGTGTCGTATTCATGATCTATGAAACAAGTACAAATCTAATCTAATCTGATGCACTCGTCTGTAGTATAATACACTCCTGGAAATTGAAATAAGAACACCGTGAATTCATTGTCCCAGGAAGGGGAAACTTTATTGACACATTCCTGGGGTCAGATACATCACATGATCACACTGACAGAACCACAGGCACATAGACACAGGCAACAGAGCATGCACAATGTCGGCACTAGTACAGTGTATATCCACCTTTCGCAGCAATGCAGGCTGCTATTCTCCCATGGAGACGATCGTAGAGATGCTGGATGTAGTCCTGTGGAACGGCTTGCCATGCCATTTCCACCTGGCGCCTCAGTTGGACCAGCGTTCGTGCTGGACGTGCACACCGCGTGTGACGACGCTTCATCCAGTCCCAAACATGCTCAATGGGGGACAGATCCGGAGATCTTGCTGGCCAGGGTAGTTGACTTACACCTTCTAGAGCACGTTGGGTGGCACGGGATACATGCGGACGTGCATTGTCCTGTTGGAACAGCAAGTTCCCTTGCCGGTCTAGGAATGGTAGAACGATGGGTTCGATGACGGTTTGGATGTACCGTGCACTATTCAGTGTCCCCTCGACGATCACCAGTGGTGTACGGCCAGTGTAGGAGATCGCTCCCCACACCATGATGCCGGGTGTTGGCCCTGTGTGCCTCGGTCGTATGCAGTCCTGATTGTGGCGCTCACCTGCACGGCGCCAAACACGCATACGACCATCATTGGCACCAAGGCAGAAGCGACTCTCATCGCTGAAGACGACACGTCTCCATTCGTCCCTCCATTCACGCCTGTAGCGACACCACTGGAGGCGGGCTGCACGATGTTGGGGCGTGAGCGGAAGACGGCCTAACGGTGTGCGGCACCGTAGCCCAGCTTCATGGAGACGGTTGCGAATGGTCCTCGCCGATACCCCAGGAGCAACAGTGTCCCTAATTTGCTGGGAAGTGGCGATGCGGTCCCCTACGGTACTGCGTAGGATCCTACGGTCTTGGCGTGCATCCGTGCGTCACTGCGGTCCGGTCCCAGGTCGACGGGCATGTGCACCTTCCGCCGACCACTGGCGACAACATCGATGTACTGTGGAGACCTCACGCCCCACGTGTTGAGCAATTCGGCGGTACGTCCACCCGGCCTCCCGCATGCCCACTATACGCCCTCGCTCAAAGTTCGTCAACTGCACATACGGTTCATGTCCACGCTGTCGCGGCATGCTACCAGTGTTAAAGACTGCGATGGAGCTCCGTATGCCACGGCAAACTGGCTGACACTGACGGCGGCGGTGCACAAATGCTGCGCAGCTAGCGCCATTCGACGGCCAACACCGCGGTTCCTGGTGTGTCCGCTGTGCCGTGCGTGTGATCATTGCTTGTACAGCCCTCTCGCAGTGTCCGGAGCAAGTATGGTGGGTCTGACACACCGGTGTCAATGTGTTCTTTTTTCCATTTCCAGGAGGGTATTTATATTTTGGTTTTTCTAAGACTCTGAGCACTATGCGACTTAACTTCTGAGGTCATCAGTCCCATAGAACTTAGAACTATTTAAACCTAACTAACCTAAGGACATCACTCACATCCATGCCCAAGGCAGGATTCGAACCTGCGACCGTAGCGATCGCGCGGTTCCAGACTGTAGCACCTAGAAACGCTCGGCCACTCCGGAAGGCTGGTTTTTCTATACAGCTAATGCAAGGGCTAACAAACGTGGCCCTAGCGGAATACTTTGAGAATCCTCGTAGTTTAAGGGAACATTTTGTTTATTTCGAAGCTTAATAACATGTTAAAAATGAGAAATACTTGTTTTAGAAAGTATAATAAACCTAGATAAATCATTAGAGCTGTCAAAATGTGGAATAAAACTCCATATTTTAATAGTTTCTCGCAGAGCACTCGTGGAGTTCCTGAGGAACACCAGCATTCTGTGGAACACAGTTTGGGAATCGCTGCTCAAATGTAAAGTAAGTGACAAATTCACTTGTATATACACTGAAGCGCCAAAGAAACTCGAATAGGCATGCGTATTCAAATACAGAGAATTGTAAACAGACAAACGTGGCGCTGCAGTTGGTCACGCCTATATAAGATAACACGTGCCTGACACAGTTGTTAGATCGGTTACTGTTTCTATAGTGTCTGGTTATCAGGATTTAAGTGAGTTTGAACGTGGTGTTATCGTCGGCGCAGGAGCGATGAGACACAGCATCTCCGAGGTAGCGATGAAGGGAGGATTTTCTCGTGCCATCATTTCACGAGTGTACTATGAATATCAGGATCCGATAAAACATCAAATCCCTGACATCGCAGCAGCCAGAAAAAGATCCTGCAAGAACGGGACCAAAGACGACTGAAGAGAATCGTTCAACCTGACGGAAGTGCAATCCTTCCACAAATTGCTGTAGGTTTCAGTGCTGGGCCATCAACAAGTGACAGCATGCGAAGCATTCAACGAAACATCATCTATATGGGCTTTTGGAGCCGAAGGCCCACTCGTGTACCCTTGATGAGTGCACGACACAAAGTTTTACGCCTCGACTGGGCGCATTAACACCGACATTGGTCTGTTGATGATTGGAAAATATTGCCTGGTCAGACGAGTCTCGTTTCAAATCTTATCGGGTGGTTGGACGTGTACAGCTATGGAGACAACAAATGGTTCAAATGGCTCTGAGCAGCATGGGACTTAACATCTGTGGTCATCAGTCCCCTAGAACTTAGAGCTAATTAAACCTAACTAACCTAAGGACATTACACACATCCATGCCCGAGGCAGGATTCGAACCTGCGACCGTAGCAGTCGCGCGGTTCCGGACTGAACGCCTAGAACGGCTAGACCACCGCGGCCGGCTGGAGACAACATCATGAATCCATGGATCCGGCATGTCAGTAGGGAACTGTACGAGATGGTTGAGGCTCTGTAATGGTGTCTCCACACCAGTGGTGTGATATGGGACTCCTGTACGTCTAGATACGACTCTGACGGATGACACGTAGGTAGGCATCCTCTGCATCCATTCATGTCCATTGTGCATTCCGACGGACTTGGGCAATTCCAGCAGGACAATGCGAAACCACAAGCTTCCAGAAATGCTACAGAGTGGCTCCAGGAACACTCTTCTGGGTTTAAAAACTTCCGCTGGCCATTAAAGCTCTCAGACATGGACATTGTTGAGCGTATATTGGACGCCCTGCAACGTGTTGTTTAGAAGAGATCTCTACCACCTCGTACTCTTACTTATTCATAGAGAGACTTGCAGGAATTATGGTGTCAGTCCCGTCCAGCACTACCTCAGACATTAGTCCAGTCCATGTCACGTCATGTTGCGGCATTTCTGAGTGTTCGCGGGGGTCCTACATGACATTAGGCAGGTGTACCAGTTTATTTGGCTCTTGAGTGTATATAGATTATTCTGTCCAACAAGTGGCGTAAATCAGTTCGTGATGCACCATAATGACTTCGTTTCATGCCAAAAAGATTGGTTTTGGAGCTCCTCCTCTTCTGAAGCTCACAAGAAGCGTCTTGTCTTTTGAGGCATGACAGTTTTTTACAGAACTCTTGTCTTAAGTGTATTTTTCGGTACCATGAACAATGTGGCTACTATAGCAATATGCATATTTTCTTCCGTAGCTTCGGAAACTCACAATTGTTGTTGTGACACTTAATTGCTATAACACTTGTGGTACATTTTAGCTTTCGAAAGTAGGTGTTTACAAATTTGCTAAGTTATCTACTCTAGTGCACAGGCCACATTTAGGGTCGTGGCCTGCAGTCAGATCATCAGCGGGTGAAGTGGCCACTTTTCCTAAACTTATTTTTTGTAATGTGTTTTTCTTTTTTCAAGGCAACTGAGCTGATAATAAGGCAATATCATTTCATCAAGTGAGTATACTAGGGGAATAGTGTATTAACAACTTGATGAAAAGCTATGTTCTCTTATTAGAGCTGTAAGTGAAGATACCGTCAAATTATTTAAGAAACTCACGACATTCATGAGATGTAAGAAAAGATGTAAGAAAAGACGTGTTTTGCCGAAGCATCCACATTATTCATTGTCCCGAAAAATACACTTAAGACAAGAGTTCTTTAAAAAAACTGTGATTCCAGTGTGTAAACAACCAAGAGAAGAGCTCTTGGACCATATTTTTTACGTGAAACGAAGATATTATAGCACATCACTGATTGGCGCCACTTGCTGAACAGAATTATCTACCACACCCAATCAACAAAGGAAAACTGATGGTATGCAGGGAATGGATAATACGTTTTTGGAAGAGAAATCCAAACACAAGTGACAAGAGCACTAGGTTAAAGTGCAACTGATCTTCAACGTAAGAGGCAGGACCAAGTTCTTGGTCTCAGCGGAATGGTATACGCCTGAAGGAGGCGCATTTATTTCTCTTTTTGTGGTATTTCCCAGAGAGAGATTGGAAATTGAACTTTAAGATATTCCTGCCTTAGGAAGTGCGTTTGCTTGTCATCTCAGTGAATGGATTCAGATGCACATTTTCATGAACTGCTGCAACACAAAGCCTCCGTCCGAGGACTCCATACATCGATAGCTGAGTGGGCAGCGCGTGGGAATGCCATACAAAGGGGCCCGGGTTCGATTCCCGGCTAGGTCGGTGATATTTTCCGCTCAGGGACTGGATGTTGTGTTGTCTTCATCATCATCATCTCATCCCCAACGACGCGAAGTCGCCGAAGTGGCGTCAACTGAAAAGACTTGGTACAGGCGACCGGTCTTCCCGACGGGAGACCCTCGCCACACATTTCATTTCAATTATCCATGGACATTTAACCTACGTAAAAAATTTTGAGTTCGTAGAAATAACAAGGCCGTGTCATACAACTGTAGTCTGCTTGCACACCACACTGTAGTCACAAACTACTGCCCCCAGATGTCTTCTTTTTGGCACCTTTCGAAAGATTGTACACCAGAGCGTGTGAAAAGTTTCTCCGAAATATCCCAGGAGCATTTATTCAAAGTTCATTTTGGGTAAAGCACGTGTAATTTGTTTCTGACCACATTTCAGATTTCTTGCCTTCACTTACAGAAACAAATGACACACTACACAACCAAAAAGGTTGTTGATTCAATGGTATATTACGAAATAACACTAGCTCTGCACGAAAAAGTGCGAGTTTCAATCAGTTTTACTGAGGGAAAACGGTATCATTTTTACTAAAGAAATACACTTTTGGTGCAAGTACCTTTCATTTTATCATAAAATGTTTATGTTGAAACTGCTAAGTTCCTAAAAGGTACTGTAATTTCCTTAACAGTTTTTCTGTGAATGACTCTTGAAGTAGTCTTTACAAACATTTCACGAAGACATTGTGCAAGCAGTATCGATATGCAGTGTACGTTCTTTTATGTATGAGTCTTTGGGATACTACCGCGGAGGCATGTGTGGCCTCTGTGCTCTCCGCCAGTCAGATAGCTACCAGTTAGCTTGCAAAACTCCTTCCGAGTAAATGTTTGCTGTGAGCCAGGAAGTTAATTAAGAGCCAAAAACGCTTTTAAGACCCAAGTTGTAATTACTGTGCGCAGTGGAATGAATACCGCGAAGAATTTATAGCCTAAGGATCCTCAAGTGGAAAATTACAAATAAATAAATTTGATATGAATCGAACGTATTAACAGAAACAAACTTTGGATTAATACATTAATTTATTCAATTAATACGCATTAATCCGATCTAACTATGACAGAATAACAACTGACTTTACAAATGTTCACAATGTGAATCCTACTAGGTAAACTTATTGGTTTTCAGTGTTACTTGAACGAACGTGTAAAGGTGCCACTTAGATGCAACAGACATTCTTAAAATTACTCACTAATTTTTATCCAAACGAATACAGTCACAGTTGGACTTGAGGTTGGTGCTTGCAATGACTTGAGCAGATGTGGTCCAAGATTTGTTCTACAATGCCAGTGCTGCTAATTACTCTCACTGTAATTAATCAGCATGGTAAGTGCAGGATTCAGCCGTCAAGGGTGTGACTTTGCGGTACAGGACGAGCCCCGAGCTTCTGTCGACGTGAACTCTGGACCCCACTCGTCTGCTAAGATGTATGCCAAATACACACAATTCTCCACCTCTTAACAAACGTTAATGATGTGCACAAGACACGTGCAACTACAATCTCCCAACGAACTCCAGATTTTCAGCTGAACTAGACAGACTGCTGCTTTGCCTGCCAAACAGGATATGTCCGCCAATCGTAGAATATGATCACTCAGCTGCCCAATGGTAAGGTTCCTTCGCGCATAAAAATCCCACGAAGGAAAAAGCACCACGATAAAATGCCAATGACTTCTCGATTCTACGTTCTTCTTCTGCTTGTTCGAAAAAGTTACTGCTTCTGCTCCACGACCATAACGTCTCAAACATTTCTACCAATCGCAAGTTTTCGGACCCAGAAACTAGCGTCAAAGCAGTCCGCCAAAAGTAAAAACTGCTACTGAGGCTTGGCTCTTATTTTTCTGCAAGGTGTGTTGCTTTGGAAAAGCGTAAGATTATTATCTCCTAATGGAGTTCTTCAAAACACGAGAAAGCACCAGCCTACCACTGACACAATCCCTTAGCATCAGCTCGGGCAGGCCTCAGTCGTAAATGTACAATAGCTGACATCCCCCTGAGGCTAGCCTGTCATGGAGAATTTCGTGGAGCCAATGCCAGGTGGCTACTTGTTTCGTTACGTCAGCCACTGCCTTGCCTGTTCTAGTTCCAGCGTGCTTTCCGCACACTCACCAAAAACACAAAGAAAAACTAGGAATACATGCACCATGTCAAATGTATTTGAAATGAAACATTATCTTATTCTGCTCCCTCATTATTATCTAATTAATGTGTTATTCTCATATTAATGAATATTTACATGTGAAATGACTAGCCACTTTTCAAACTGAACCATGCTCAACAATAGTTTCAAACACTTGATTCCTGGAGTCGCGTGTAAGGTGTATACAGGACTGCAGAGACAGCGCCAGTCGGAAGGTTTGGTGAGAATATTCGGTTTACCTGAAGTGGCTGCTAAAGAATTGCTAAGGTGTTGCAGTCAATTATGCGTATGGTATCTGTATCGCACTGTCCATTTCTCGTGGAATTAGCGTGGTAGACTAGTCATGGTTTGCGAACGTGAGCTGTTAGTTAGGTGTGTAACGCTACGACAGATTAGAGCCTTTGTCTTTATTATGAGCTTGAAACTGGTTATGGGGTCGTGTCTTGATCATTCTGTCCGAGGCACTAGGCGTTCACTTTTGTCATTCCCGCCTTCAGTTTCAGTAATTCTGTGTTTTGCCGGTTGTCTGCAGTTAGATTTGAATCTGTAAGATTACTGTAATTCTCTGCTTTTGTCCATGTGTATCTCGAAGACCAAGTGGCTCATGTGCTTTGCTTCTGAATTTGAAAACAATATACAGGTTGAGCCAGTAACTATTGCCACCAAGAATAACTAGGAAAGTGTAACAGGAGCTGAAAAGTTTGTGGGACAAAAGTTGAATGGGACAATGGAGGCCAAAATATGACGTTTTTTGTTGAAAGGTGGGGTCGCTTCAGAGATACGGTCAACTTAGTATCTTTAAATGGGATGCTACATTTTGGTACCTGTTTTCTGATAGCGGCTATCGAGACGAATCCAATAACGCCCAACAGTAAGGTCTTTGAAGGTCAAGGAAGGTCACAAGGCTCGAACGTCCATTTACAGAAGGTGTTCGAAGTGATGACCATTGGTATCAATGCAGTTCTGCAGTCTTCTTATCAGGGATTGAGTGGTATTCCTTATCACATCGCTCTTATAGAAGCACATGATCTGACAATTCTCTCCCGCATATCTTCAGGTGCAGTTGGAACGCCTTTATAAACAATGTCTTTTACGAAACCCCACAACAAAAAATCCAGAGGCGTCAAGTTTGGCGAAAGAGGCGGCCACGACACATCTCCTCCGCATTCAATCCAACCATTTGGGAATTGTCTCTGTAACTCGTTTCTAGCCATCGTCCGCCCCTGGTAGCTGAGTGGTCAGAGTGACGAAATTTCATACCTAACGCCACGGGTTCGATTCCCGGCTGGGTCGGGGATTTTCTCCGCTTAGGGACTGGGTGTTATGTTGTCCTCATCATCATCATTTCATCCCCATCGACACGCCAGTCGCCGAAGTGGCGTCAGCTCGAAAGACCTGCACCAGGCGAACGGTCTACCCGATGGGAGGCCCTAGCCACAAGGCATCTCCATTTCCATTTCTAGCCACCAGCGACAAATGTTCCGGACACCCATCGTGTTGATTCCACATTCTGTTCGTTGTTCCTATAGGTATTTTTCCAGTAACAGACCTAATGTTTCTTTTTGGAATGTGGTGTACTTCCTACCATTAAGATTTCCTTCCTGCTGGAATGTGGTGTACTTCCTACCATTAAGATTTCCTTCGAATCCAACACCATACATTCACCGATCACGGTTTTTGGTGCGCAACTTGCCGCAGCCAACATGGATTTTCAGTTGCCCAATAATGCATGTTATGGAAATCAACATTTCGATGGTTCGTGATTGTAGCCTTGTCAGTAAATAAAATCAAGTTAATAAATGTGTCATCCCTCTGAATCTGAAGTTCAGCCCATCGCCAGAATTCAGTGTGACGCATTCAATCCGTATCAGTTCATTCTTGGTGGAGACTGATATGGTAAGGATGATATTTATGCGGATGCAGAACGCGTACAACACTACTCTGGCTCATGTCAGATTCCCTTGCAATCTGACGCGAACTGACACAAGGATCTCGAACCACAGTGGCAAGAAGCAGTTTCCGTTCCATCGGTAGTAATTTTCTTTTGCCGGATATGTTTCCGATGCTTTAAAGATCCAGTTGTTCTCAATTTATTATACACATATTTAAATATACGACGTGTAGGGTGAATACGTTGAGAATATCTTTCAGCGTGTAATTCTCTAGCTCTTACTAAATTTCGATGGCATTCTCCGTAAATGAGAAGCATATCGACTTGTTCTTCGAAGGAATAGATCATTCACATTCCCTTGATTCGACGATACTAGTCTTACGTTCCTATCAGTGTTGTATCGCAAAACCGTCGAATGGTGTTTGCATACCAATGGCACGTTGGATGGATACGCCGTATTCGGCGAATATTTACTATTGGGAGATATACGAGAGACAATTGTCACAGCATGTGCTTTGATAAGTACCGAAGTGTTAAGGAATACCACTCAATCCATGATAAGAAGATTGCAGTACTGCATTGATACCAATGGTTATCACTTCGAACACCTTCTGTAAATGGACATTCATGTCAACTTTGTGACCTTCATTGTCCTTCAAAGACGTTGCTGTTACCAATTCGATTCGCCCCGATACCAAACTATACCATCCTATTTAAAAGAAGTTCACCTTCATATCTCCGAAGCGACCCCACCTAGCAACAAAAAATTAACGTAATATTATGGCCCGCATTTTCCCATGCAACATTTGTGCCACAGCTACTATTATACTTTCGGAATTTTTCTTGGTGGCAATAGTTAGTGACTCACCCCGTAGATCATTTAAGTACATTCACTGTTGTTCGTTTCTATTCTCCTGACCTATTAATTGACTGTTCGAATATTTTGCATCTGTTTGATGCCATGTTCTACACACGTGATCCAAGGCACTTTGTTTTTCCCTACTGATGATTGCAACTGGTACATATAATGAAATAATTCGGAGTTCATGTAGATTTTCCAGTTAACAATGTTGAATATCCCGTTCTTTTCATGCAAGATTTCAGGTGTGAGGGTGAGTTCTCCTCGATGGCAATTTAGTGCAGAATTCGTGTAACAGATGTTCTATACTCTGTGTGTTCAAGTTTCCACGAAATGACCTGCACGGAGGATTGTAAGCCCTATTGCTTTCTTTGGCATTGTGTAATAGTTCAGTCTATTTAACCACATTCTCATTCAAATAATTTTCTAAGATATTAACAGTAGATGATCAATTCAATATTGCAGTACCAACAAGGGCCACGATCCCGTTGCATGGTGTTCAACTAAAGATTGACCACTTCTCCTCTCTACAGTTTTTATAGAATCTTACGAGAGATGCTGATAGTTCTGATGTTCAATTACACTAGCTATATCTACCATTTAATGACTTGATGATTTTTGTATGTCTGAGGTACTGTTTTATTTCTTTTTCGTTCTCTAAGTCAGATAGTGTTAAAAATTGATATTAGAATCAAAAATTAAGTGTTAATAAGACGTAGTTTCACTAAACCAGGACCTAATGGTACTACTTTCACTAGCAGTATAGTTTCTAAAACAGTGGCGATCTTACAAGGTGAACAGTTTTTCATATATACACTGCTGGTCATTAAAATTGCTACACCACGAAGATGATGTGCTACAGACGCGAAATTTAACAGACAGGAAGAAGATGCTGTGATATGCAAATGATTAGCTTTTCAGAGCATTCACACAAGGTTGGCACCGGTGGCGACACCTAAAACGTGCTGACATGAGGAAAGTTTCTAACCGATTTCTCATACACAGACAACAGTTGCCCGGCGTTGCCTGGTGAAACGTTGTTTGTGATGCCTCGTGTAAGGAAGAAGAAATGCGAACCATCACGTTTCCGGCTTTGATAAAGGTCGGATTGTAGCCTATCGCGATTGCGGTTTAACGTATCGCGACATTGCTGCTCGCGTTGGTCGAGATCCAATGACTGTTAGCAGAATATGGAATCGATGGGTTCAGCAGGGTAATACGAAACGCCGTGATGGATCTCAACGGCCTCGTATCACTAGCAATCGAGATGACAGGCATCTTATCCGCATGGCTGTAACGGATCGTGCAGCCACGTCTCGATCCCCGAGTCAACAGATGGGGACGTTTGCAAGACAACAACCATCTGCACGAACAGTTCGACGACGTCTGCAGCAGCATGGACTGTCAGCTCGAAGACCATGGCTGCGGTTACCCTTGACGCTGCATCACAGACAGGAGCACCTGCGATGGTGTACTCAACGACGAACCTGGTTGCACGAATGGCAAAACGTCATTTTTTCGGATGAATTCAGGTTCTGTTTACAGCGTCATGATGGTGGAATCCGTGGTTGGCAACATTGCGGTGAACGCACATTGGAAGTGTGTATTCGTCATCGCCATACTGGCGTATCACCCGGCGTGATGGTATGGGGTGCCATTGGTTACCGGTTTCGGTCACCTCTTGTTCGCATTGACGGCACTTTGAACAGTGGACGTTACATTTCAGATGTGTTACGACCCTTTGCTCTACTCTTCATTCGATCCCTGCGAAACCCTACATTTCAGCAGGATAATGCACGACCGCGTGTTGCAGGTCCTGTACGGGTCATTCTGGATACAGAAAATGTTCGACTGCTGCCCTGGCCAGCACATTCTCCAGATCTCACACCAGTTGAAAACGTCTGGTCAATGGTGGCCGAGCAACTGGCTCATCACAATACTCCAGTCACTCTTGATGAACTGTGGCATCGTGATGAAGCTGCATGGGCAGCTGTACCTGTACACGCCATCCAAGCTCTGTTTGACTTAATGCCCAGGAGTATCAAGGTCGTTATTACGGTCGGAGGTGGTTGTTCTGGGTACTGATTTCTCAAGATCTATGCACCCAAATCGCGTGAAAATGTAATCACATGTCAGTTCTAGTATAATATATTTGTCCAATGAATAACCGTTTATCATCGGCATTTCTTCTTGGTGCAGCAATTTTAATGGCCATTACTGTATAAATCTGTATGTGAAAGCGAAAATTCATGTTACAGAGTACCCACCCACTGAACTGAAATATGCGTGTAGTGTACACTAAGATGACGAAAGTCGTGCGATACCTACCAATATCGTGTCGGACCTCCTCTTGCCTTGTGTAGTGCAACTACTTGATGTGGCTTGGACTCAACAAGTCGTTGGAAGTCCCCTGCTGAAATACTGAGCCATGTTGCCTCTAGAGCAGTCCACAATTGCGGAAATGTTGCCGGTGCAGGACGTCGTGGACGAAGTAATGTCCCATAAATTTTCTGTGGGATTCATATCGAGTTATATGTGTGGCCAAACCACTCTCTTCAATTGTTCAGAACGTTCTTCAAACCAGTGCTGAACAATTGTGGCCCAGTGACGTGACCCATCGTTGTTTGGTAACATGGAATTTATGAATGGGTACAAATGATCTCCAAGATGCCGATTATAACTGTTTCCAGTTAACGATCGGTTCAGCTGGACGAGAGGATCAAATCCGTTTCATGTAAACACAGTCCAAACAGTTATGGAACGTCATCAGCTTTCATAGTGCCTCGTTTACAACTTAGGTCGCTGGCTTCGTGGGATCTGCGCCACACTCGAACCCTACCATCAGCTCTTACTAGCTGAAATCGGGACTCATGTAACCAGGGCACGGTTTTCCAGTCGTCCAGAGTCCATCCGATATGGTCACGAGCCAGGGAGAAGTACTGCAGGCGATGTCGTGCTAGCAAAGGCACTCGTGTCGCTCGTTTACTGCCATAGCCCATAGACGCGAAATTTCGCCGCACTTCCCTAGCAGATACGTTCACCGTACGTCCACACTGATTTCTGCGGTTATTCCACGCAGTGTTGCTTGTCTGTTAACACTGAGTACTGTACGTAAACGCCGCTATTCTCGGTCATTAACTGGAGATGGTGGCCACTGTTTTGTCCGTGGTGAGAGGTAATTCATAAAAAGTGGTACTCTCGACACATCTTGACACTGTGGATCGCGGAACATTGAATCCCCTAACGATTTCCGAAATGGAATGTCCCATGCATGTGGCTCCAGTACTCAGTGCACGTGGCTCCAACTACTCAGTGTATTTGACTGGCCGAGCGGTTTTACAAAGTTGTGCTTCACGTAGCAGGAGGAGGATTTCAAACAGTAAGTAATCAGACAAGATCATCAATATAGACCAGTTAGCCGATATGTATATATTACTTTGTTTTGCGGGAAGCATACGACACAGTGATGAAACTGGTATATACACTTTATATAGTTTCTTTCTTTCCTTTCTTCTTTTCACAGGAAGACATATTTATGTGTAAAATCAAGCAGCAGAAGCCCACTTTAATTCATTACCTTTCTGAAGAAGAGAATTTTACTTATCAGCAATAATGAGTTTAGTTCCTTCCGTTTTTCCACGCACGGAGAAAGAAAGTTATAGATGCAGTTACGTTTCAGTAACAATTATGTGAATGCCTTCTCAATGAGATTTACATTTTTTTATTCAAGCCATGTTGTAAACAAAGGCAGCAGAAGGGGCATACTTAGTTTGTCGTTCGGAAGAAACGTGTTTCCACATCATCAAGTTACATTCTCTCTTTAAAGGCGGAGAAAAGACAAAAAAGATAAAAAACAAAAGAAAAAAGAAAAAACAAAAAGTGGAAAAAAGGAAAAATAAAAAAGCGGTTCTATAAAAAGAAAAAAGTGGGAAAAATTTTTAAAAAAGAAAAAAAGAGGTAAAACAAAAAAGAAAAAATGAGAGAAAAGATGAAACAAACAAAAAAAGAAAAAAGTGGAAAACAAAAAAAAGCGGTTTCAGGCGCTTCAGTCTGGAACCGCGCGACTGGTACGGCCGCAGGTTCGAATCCTGCCTCGGGCATAAGTCTTTTTGTTTGACTTCACTTCAGCGAGATGCGCGTCGATAATGACTAAATGATGAAGAGGACAACACATGCACGCACACACACATGCACAGTTCCAAGTGGAGAAAACCACCGAGCTGACAGGGACAGAAAATCAGCTATGTTAACCACAAGTCCACCAGCTGGTGACAGGACACCAGCTGAGGACGTCCTGTTAAATAGTCGAAATGAGACTGGGTGCATAAATGAATATTCGTGTGCAACATGCTACAAGACTTTCCTTGCTAACTACTACAATTCATTAATTACTTCGCTTTTTTACAAAATTTACAAATCCATCGTCGTATCCTATATGGTGGATGTTAAACAGAGTACTCTCTAGCTGCGCTAAGACACCGGAGGAGTGAACGCCAGCACGACAACGTATCAGCAGATGATATCGTGGGCCGCGTTTATAATCTGGTCCCTCTCTCCTGGTGGGAGGTCACCAAACAGCTGTGCCAGCCCGCCGCCTATCGGCGCCATACATCATGTTTTAGTGCTTGGGCGACCCCTAACGACCCGTGTGGTCGGGGCCACCCCCTCTCCCCCCACCGCTCTTCACCCAACCACACCCGTAAATCTGTCGCCGGAGAGGCGGGAGGCGGCTCGCCGACTTCATTACCGGCCCTCAGAGCAGCCGCTAATTACCACCACTTGGCCTTTTGTTTCCTTTCTGTTCGGCGCCGCTCCCGAGAGCGGATTTACGTACCAGCCGAGATTCGTCTCAGCGAGAAATGTGTATTTCTGCAGCCCGCAGCGCAATTAGTTGCCGGATAAATATTGTGGCGCAATTGGTACGCGACTTACAATCGTACACGGAGTGATTCGATTGGTTTCAAGAGATAATGAAAGCTGTCTGCTCATTCAGCACATTCATTTTTTCCAATTATATTTTGTTTCTAGTCGATTGCAGTATACTGAGCTGACAGAAGTCATGGAATGGCGATATGAATATATACAGATCGCTGTAGTATCGCATACACAAGGTATAAAAGGGGAGTACATTGACGGATCTGTCATTTATGCTCAGGTAAGTCATATGAAAAGGTTTCCTACGTGATTATGGCCGCACGACAGAAATTAACAGACCGAATGTGGAACGGTCGTTGGAGGTAGACGCATGGCATATTCCATTTCGAAAATCATTACGGAATTCAATATTCCGAGATACACAGTGTCAAGAGCGTGTCGAGAATACAAATTTTCGTGCATTGCCTCTAACCATGGATAACGCAGTAGCCGACGACATTCACTTAACGAGCCAGAGCAGATGCGTTTGCGTAGAATTCGAACGGTTCGAATGGCTCTCAGCACTATGGGACTTAACATCTTAGGTCATCAGTCCCCTAGAACTTAGAACTAATTAAACCTAACTAACCTAAGAACATCACACGCATCTATGCCTGAGGCAGGATTCGAACCCGCGACCGTAGCGGTTGCGCGTTTCCAGACTGAAGCGCTTAGAACCGCTCGGCCACACCGGCTGGCGTTTGCGTAAAGTTGGCAGTACTAACAGACAAGCAACACTGCGTGAAATAATAGGAAAAATCAATGTGGAACACACGGCGAACGTATCCGTTGGACAGTGCGGGGAAATTTGACGTTAACTGGTTATGGCAGTAAACGACGATGCGAGTACTTTTACTAGCAGCTCGACATTGCCCGCAGCTCCTTTCCTGGGCTCGTGAGCGAATCGGTTGGACCTTACTGGAAAATCGTGGCCTGATCAGCTGTCTCCTCATTTCAGTTGGTAAGACTGATTGCAGGGTTCGATTGAGAAGCAGACACCATAATTCATGGAACCAAGTTGTCAACAATGCACTGTGCAAGTTGGTGGTGGCGCTCGATAATGGTGTGGCCTGTGTTTACATGCAATAGACTGGGACATATGGTCCAACTGAGCGGTCATTGACTAGAAATAGTTATGTTCGGCCTCATGGAGACCGTTTGCAGCCATTCATGGACTTCATATGCCCAAAGAACGACGGAAAGTTTATAGATGACAATGCACCATGTCACCACGCCACAATTGTTCAGGATTTGTTTGAACAACATTGTGGACAAATCGAGCGAATGGTTTAGTCACCCAGATCAACCGGCAGGAGTTCCATCCAATGTTTACAGGCCATAATCAACAGGACAGTTAGTTCACAAGATCTTGCACAGGCAACGCTTCCCGTTTACGTGTGGTCGTCGAAGCAGCGATGCTCAGTATTTCTGCAGGGGACTTCCAACGACTTTCTGAGTCCGTGCTGCGTCTAGTTGCTGCACTACACGGGACAAAAGGTCTCATACGATGCTAGGAAGTATCCTATGACTTTGGACTTCTGTATTCTTTTGAGCGGGTTTGCTGTAACCAGTTTCGAGTAATCGATACAAGTCTAGCAGCAACCTCTTTGCTTGACGAATCAGCTTGCTAACAACCAATGATAATCCTTTGTGGGTACCAACCTATGTCGGCCATCTTGTTGAAAGTGACTTCGCCATTATTTACTTTACAATTGCGTCTATTTTCTGTTCGGGTTTTGTTGCATTCTTGACGGTGCAGTCATGCTTTGGAGAGTTACTTGCCAGGGCAAAGTTTACAGTGACAAACTCAAAAATTCAAACTGGCACTGTTTGGATGTGATCACTCCGTGAGTAGGAATCTCTCTCTGTGCTTACGTGCAGGAAAACAAAAGCTTGCAGCTGTGTATACTCAGCTCAATGGAAGCAGATTATAGAGTTCTGCATCATTTATTCACGTTATCGTTCTGTAAATTCAAAGACATTATTCTCTCTTGAAGGCTAAAATAATTTTTATGTACAAAAAAGCCAAATTTGCAAATCCAGGTATTTTTATTTGTTCAATTTATGCCTAGTTTCAAGTAACTTGAACCCATTTTCAAATCGTTCAAAACGAAAGAAATGGTGTATTCCGTAATAGATTGCAAACCGTGTTAAGATTCTACGTTGTGCTTTTGTACATACACTTAGATGGAAGTCAAGACTTTCAACGAACGTTAGCAGGACATGTTTTTTAATGCAGTTTTCACTCAGTTCTGAGGAAATAGGCATACAACGTTATTTACAACTCGTAGAGAAACCAGAAAGCAATAATAAAATTCGATGGGCAAAGAAACGAAGCTGTAATTGAGAAGAACAGAGCGAGACAGGGTTGTTGCCTGTCCCACATGTTCTTCAATATTTACGAGTTTTGTTCAAAAAGTAATTAGATTTTTTTAAATAACTCTATTTATTCGTTTACTTCAAAATCATCTCCTTCAAAATTTTCCCCATTACATACTATAAACTTACATAAATATTCAAAATAGTTCCAATTAGATACTATAAACTTATGTCAATAGTTACCAGAGCTCACTCGAAGTAAATACCAGGACAGTTTTCACCTCTCGCAGCGATGTGTTTTTTATCTCATCTACGTTTGCAAACGACTGCCCTCTAAGATTTATCGAACTGGATCACTAGGATAACTTTCAGGTCTTTCAACAATGAATTTTTAATCCCATCTGTCCCTGAAGAACGGCTGCCCTTTAAGATTTCTTGAACTAAATCGTTGAGATAGCTTTCACCTCTTTCAGCTAGACGTTTTTAATCTCATATGTGCTAAGGTCTACGAGTAACGTCATCGTTTAGTTACCAAAACGTCCTCGGTCGCAGTTTCGAACCCCTCCACCGCTTAAATTTTGAATAAAAATCATCAGCAATGGCGGTCGAAGACTTCCGTCGTAAGAAGTCACCCTGATTTTGCCTTCGGCCTTGTGAAAGGGGAAGGAGAAGCGGACAGAGATTCAGGGAACTAACTCTTTTGCTCTTGGGTTGGAAAACTGCCCCGAAAGGCGGAAGAATTAGCATTGATCAATGGCATTAGGATGCAGATGCCAATGGAAATCACTACATTACAGACACATACTGTGTATCCACAGGACATGTGTCCTATAATCGATAAAGTTTCATGATGATTTTTCCACTAGCAAAATTTTCCATACTAGTTCCCCAGTCGAATCTCCGGAAGGAGACTGCCAAGGAGAAGGTGACCATGAGAAAGAGATTGAATGACCAACGAAAGGATAACGTCTTACTAGTTGGGACGCGGAATGTCAGAAACTTGATAGGGAAGCTAGAAAATCTGAAAAGGAAAACGGTAGGCTCACTCTAGACATAGTGTGCGTCAGTGAAGTGAAATGGAAAGAAGACAGGGATCTCTGGTCAGATGTGTACAGGGTAAAATCAACAACAGCAGAAAAGGCTATAACGGAAGTAGAATTCGTTACGAATAGAAAGGTAGGCTAGAGAGTGAGTTACTGTGAGCAGTTCAGTGACACAATTGTTCTCATCAGAATCGACAGCAAACCGACACCGACAGCAGTAGTTCAGGTACACAACCGACCTCACAAGCCAAAGATGAAGACATATAGAAAGGATATGACGATATTGCACGGGTAATTCAGTTTGTAAAAGGAGATGAAAATCTAATGGTTATGGGTGTCTGGAATGCGATATTAGAGGAAGAAGTAGAAGAAAGGGTTACGAGAGAATATGGGCTTGGTACTAGGAATGAGAGAGAGACCAATTAAATTCTGTAATAAAATTAAGCTAGTAATAGCGAATACTCTGTTGAAGAGTCAGAAGAGGAGGAGGTACAACTGGAAAAGGCCGGGAGATATGGGAAGATTTCAGTCAGATTGCATTATGATCAGGCAGAGACTCAAAAATCGGAAACTGAATTGGAAGGCGTACCCAGGAGCACATATTGACTCAGATCATAATTTGGTGATGAAGAGTAGATTGAAGTTTAAGAGATTAATCGGGAAGAATCGTTGTGCAAATAAGTGGGACACTGAGGTAATAAGGAATGAAGAGATACGTTTGAAGGTGTCTGAGGCTATCGATACAACGATACTGAATAGCTCAGTAGACAGTTTATTTTGAGAGAAAAAACATGTCTACAATGGGCAACCACAGAAGCTGGAAAGAGAAACATAGGTACAAAGAAGATAACTGCGAACAAACCATCGGTAACAGATGAAATACACTCCTGGAAATTGAAATAAGAACACCGTGAATTCATTGTCCCAGGAAGGGGAAACTTTATTGACACATTCCTGGGGTCAGATACATCACATTATCACACTGACAGAACCACAGGCACATAGACACAGGCAACAGACCATGCACAATGTTGGCACTAGTACAGTGTATATCCACCTTTCGCAGCAATGCAGGCTGCTATTCTCCCATGGAGACGATCGTAGAGATGCTGGATGTAGTCCTGTGGAACGGCTTGCCATGCCATTTCCACCTGGCGCCACAGTTGGACCAGCGTTTGTGCTGGACGTGCACACCGCGTGAGACGACGCTTCATCCAGTCCCAAACATGCTCAATGGGGGACAGATCCGGAGATCTTGCTGGCCAGGGTAGTTGACTTACACCTTCTAGAGCGCGTTGGGTGGCACGGGATACATGCGGACGTGCATTGTCCTGTTGGAACAGCAAGTTCCCTTGCCGGTCTAGGAATGGTAGAAAGATGGGTTCGATGACGGTTTGGATGTACCGTGCACTATTCAGTGTCCCCTCGACGATCACCAGTGGTGTACGGCCAGTGTAGGAGATCGCTCCCCACACCATGATGCCGGGTGTTGGCCCTGTGTGCCTCGGTCGTATGCAGTCCTGATTGTGGCTCTCACCTGCACGGCGCCAAACACGCATACGACCATCATTGGCACCAAGGCAGAAGCGACTCTCATCGCTGAAGACGACACGTCTCCATTCGTCCCTCCATTCACGCCTGTCGCGACACCACTGGAGGCGGGCTGCACGATGTTGGGGCGTGAGCGGAAGACGGCCTAACGGAGTGCGGGACCGTAGCCCAGCTTCATGGAGACGGTTGCAAATGGTCCTCGCCGATACCCCAGGAGCAACAGTGTCCCTAATTTGCTGGGAAGTGGCGGTGCGGTCCCCTACGGCACTGCGTAGGATCCTACGGTCTTGGCATGCTTCCGTGCGTCGCTGCGGTCCGGTCCCAGGTCGACGGGCACATGCACCTTCCGCCGACCACTGGCGACAACATCGATGTACTGTGGAGACCTCACGCCCCACGTGTTGAGCAATTCGGCGGTACGTCCACCCGGCCTCCCGCATGCCCACTATACGCCCTCGCTCAAAGTCCGTCAACTGCACATACGGTTCACGTCCACGCTGTCGCGGCATGCTACCAGTGTTAAAGACTGCGATGGAGCTCCGTATGCCACGGCAAACTGGCTGACACTGACGGCGGCGGTGCACAAATGCTGCGCAGCTAGCGCCATTCGACGGCCAACACCGCGGTTCCTGGTGTGTCCGCTGTGCCGTGCGTGTGATCATTGCTTGTACAGCCCTCTCGCAGTGTCCGGAGCAAGTATGGTGGGTCTGACACACCGGTGTCAATGTGTTCTTTTTTCCATTTCCAGGAGTGTAGTTCAGGTGATCGGTGAAATAAGGAAGCCAATAATGTTCGGGAAAATTCAGAACTAGAGAATTAAATGTTACTTAGGAATGAAATAAATAGGAAGTGCAGGGAAGATAACGCAAAATGACTGCATGAAATTTGTGAAGAAATAAAAAAAGAAATGATTTTCGAATGGGCTGACTCAGTATATAGAAAAGTCAAAACAACCTTTTGTGAGATTAAAAGCAGAGTTTGTGACATTAAGAGTGCAACGGGAATTCCATAGTCAAATGCAAAGGTGAGAGCGGATAGCTAGAAAAAGCACACTGAACGCCTGTATGAGGAGGAAGACTTGTCTAATGATGTGCCAGAAGATGATGGTTCAAATGGCTCTGAGCATTATGGGACTTAACATCTGAGGTCATCAGTCCCCTAGAACTTAGAACGACAACACACACATCCATGCTCGAAGCAGGAGTCAAACCTGCGACCGTAGCGGTCGCGCGGTTCCAGACTGAAGCGCATAGAACCGCTTTGGCACAGCGGCTGGCATAGAAGAAGAAACAGGAGTCGGTGTGTAAGAGATATGGGATATAGTATTGGAATCAAAATTTGAAAGAGCTTTGGGTGACTTAAGATCGAATAAGGCCAAGGGTATAGATAATATTCCGTCAGACTTTCTAAAATAGTTGGGGAAGTGGCAACAAAACGACTATTCACGTTGCTATGTATAATGTATGAGAATGCCGATACACCATCTGACATTCGGAAAAATATCATCCACACAATTCCGAAGATAGTAAGAGCCGACAAGTACGAGAAATATGCATCCGAGTTACTGACAAGAATAATAAGCAGAAGAAAGTAAAAGAAAATTGAGGATGTTTTATATGACGATCAGTTTTACTTTAGGAAAGGTAAAGGCAACACAGAGGCAATTCTGACGCTGCGGTTGATAACAAAAAAAAGACTGGAGAAAAATCAAGACACTTTTGTACGATGTGTAAACCTGAAAAAAACGACCGACGTTGTCCAATGGTGCAAGATGTTTGGAATTCTGAGCAAGTTGGGGTAAACTACAGAGTAAAAGGGGTTATATGTAATACGTCCTAGAACCAAGAGGGAACACTAAGAATGGAAGACCAAGAGTGAAATGCTCGAATTAAAGTAAGACAGGGATGTAGTATTTCGCCCACACTGTTCAATCAATACAGTGAAGAAGCAATGACGCAAATAAAAGAAGAATTGAAGCGAGTAGTTAAAACAGAGGGTCAAAGGATATCAGTGATCAGATTCGCTGGTGATATTGCTATCCTCTGTGAAAAGGAAGAAGAATTACAGGGCTGTTGAACGGAGTGAACAGTGTAGTTGGTACAGAATATGGACTGAAGTAAAAAGAATTGGGGACCACGAAGTAGACGAAGTCAAGAAAGTAATCCATGACGGAGGGAGCAAGGACGACATAAAAACAGCCTAGCACTGGCAAAAAGGGCACTTGTGTCCTAGATAAGTCTATTGGTATCAAACATGGGCCTTAATTTCAAGTAGAAATTTCTGAGAACATACGTTTGAAGCACAGCTTTATATGGTTGTGAAACATGGACTGTGTGAAAACCTAAACAGAAGAGCATCGAAGTAATTGAGATGGGGTGCTACGACTGTTGAAAATCTGGTGGAGTGATGGCGTAAGCAATGGCGAGGTTGTGCGGGGAATCGACGAGGAATGGAATGTATTGAAAGCACTGACAAGAAGACACCAAGGGTTAACATCTATGGTACTAGATGGAACTGTAGAGGGCAAAAACCAGAGAGGAAGACAGAAATTGTAGGACATCCAGCAAGTAATTGAGGACGTAGGTTGCAGATGCTACACTGAGATGAAGAGGTTGGCGCATGAAAGGAATTCATGGCGGGCCGCATCAAACCAGTCAGAGCAATGATGACATGTAAGTCGAATGACCTTTAAAGTTTCTCGATCTAGATCGTTCAGATAGCTTTCAACTCTCTCAGCGACGCATTTTTAATGTCAACTATGGTTGAAAGACAACTGCCGTTCAAGATTTTCTTTACTTTTTGGAACAGAAAAAGTCACATGGGACCATGTCTGGCGACTTTAGAGGCTGTGGTATCACTGCAGTGGTATTTTTACTATTTGCACGATATACGAGAGAAAATTGCCAGAGCATGTGCTTCGATAAGTGCCGAATTGATAAGGAATACAACTCAATCCATGATAAAAAGATAGCAACAATTCACTGATATCAACGGTCATCACTTCGAACACCTTCTGTAAATGAACGTTCATGCCACCTTTTTGATCTTCGCTGACCTTCAAACATCTTACTGTTACACATCATTGGATTCGTCTCGACAGCCGCTATCAGAAAATGAGTACCAAACTATAGCATCCTAATTAAAAAACAAAGTTGGCCTTCATATCTCTGAAACGATCCCACCTAGCAACAATGAAACCAACGTCATATTATGGCCCCCATTGTCCCATGCAACTTTTGTCCGACAAATTCCTATCATACTTTCGGAGTTATTCTTGGTGGCAATAGTTAGTGACTCACCTTGTATTGTGAAAATGTAAAGTCTCAAGTAGCTATGGTTCCAGATGAAGTAAGTTCGGGGTATACTGAAGTAAATGTGTATGTGATTAGCAAAATGTATGACATTGATTTACCTGCAGCAGTGTCTACGCCACTGAGTGATAATGGTTGACTTTCAGAGGTCGTAGAGCCTGGGCCAGATGTACAGGGAAGTACATGTGGGGGCTGAGTTTTGTGACATACAGAGAGGAAGTGTAGATGTTGATTTTATTGTGAAGACTGTGGAGAATACAGAGCAAACAATTGATTATGTTGGTTGTGTTGCAAAATTTGGTTGTACAGACACATTTATTTCTAAAGAACATGGGTTCATCGTAACTTCTGGTGAGGGCAAACATCTAGTAATTATTCTCAAACATACAGTCAATCGCGGGGAGGCATTGTTTCAGCCGAAAGAGACAGCTGTAAGTGTTATATCGTTGCAAGCGTCTTGTATCATGAATGTAAGTCCATGTAAACTGCACACGGCCTCATTAAGTTTCAGTGCACACAATGAAGTGCCTAAAAGCACAAGGAAGTTGATTGTGATAAGGAAAGCGGTAAGAAAGCATAGAACTGCAAAGAATATTCAATCTGTGATTCGGTGTAAAATAAGAGAGGTCCCTGGTACTGTCGACTGCTGTATGTCATAGTACTGTAACTAATTTTTGTATAAGCATAATTTTAAGGACGTGTGTTCTGGGATAACATAAGGGAAACTTCTGTTTCTAAGGCAAAGTTCCAGATGATGTACCAGAATTGCGGGGCAAGAAACCACCTGGTAGATGAATGAAGATGCCGAACATAAAAAAAGAGAAAATTTTACTGTCGAATGATTTGCCGGAAAGGAAGAGTTTTTGTAATTTTACTTTAATGATTTTTTGCATTATGATTTATGAGAATTGTGTCTATGTGTGGAAATGGGGAAAGGTGTTGGTTTAGCAGTAGACGTATGAGTTAGTTAAGTCTGAGTTAAAATAATGGATTACCTTTTAAGTAAGAATATATAAACGACATTGTGAATTATAGAGTGTTTGTGATTTCGGAGTCATTCAAAACGATTGTGCTAGTGGATACATATTGGTTTAGAGGAGAAAAATTTCTGTGAAAATATAATCCAATAAACTGAGCTTATGTCCTGGAATTGAGTGAACAGCTGATGGACCATGTGTGTCAAACTAGACTAGAGTAAGAAACAAAGTGAGAGTGTTGAATATAATTGTTGAACTGTGTTTGTGTCAAAACTTTTTTCAGAGATACCTCAAGGAAAATCTGAGGCAGATTATTTGAAGATGAGAGGAGAGTTTCACAGTGAAATAATACATAGATGAAGCTAAGTAAAAATTATGTAGTGGGCGGGTGCAAGAAGGTGCCGTATTAAAACTCCAGGAGAACTTTCCAAGTGATTTATTGTTTTTTAGCTACAGTGCCCTTGTTCCTCTTGGTCTGCATCACAGGGCCCCGCAATGCTCAGGAAGCATCCTAGTGGCCCGTGTAATGCAATGCTGTGTCGAGTCAGCCTTGTACGCCAGTGGAGTTGCGTCATTGTCAGGATGCCAGGAGTTGGCTCAGCAGTCTGCATCCCTGCCAACTCAGCGCCAATCGGTGTGAGCTGCATGCGGCCAGCTGTGTCCTTCTTCTCGCCGGTATGGTTGAGATTGCAGCGACGACAAAAGCCCATGGTCTGGGATCCAAATCTGTGGCCCTCGTCTCGGGATGCTGCCCACAGTAGCAAGCCATGAAGTGGCTCGTAGCTGGCTGGCTGGCTACAGACCATGAGTCGGCCTCAGGGGGTCGAACCAACGACCCGCCAAAGACTGGAACGCTGACGCCCCATCTCCTGCTGTATGTAGCCAGTGATGTGACACGCCTCACTGTGAATCTGGCAGGTGGAAGTTTGTTCCTATTATGTTGCACTTAGTTCCATTGATTAAAATTCTGTTCCCCTCATTTCACTTCTGCAAATACCCCCACTCAAAACAACTTGCTACTACTACCAAATCCTTGTAGGTGGAGAAGATCTAATGCATCCAAACCTGTTGTAAGCTCAATTTTGGCTCCACGATGTCCCTTGGACAGTCTATTCCTTTCCCCTTAGCTAAAAGTAACTGTGCCTTGCACGTGTCCCATATTTGTAGCTTCACAGATTTTCCCCCGATGTTCACTAGTTTTGATCCAAAACAACACCGATTGTGTGACTACTTTCATCCTTAAATTTACGTTATATGAACCGGTGCAGTAAACACGACTACCCTGACCCAGCACTGTCGATAACTAAAAATTTAAGCAGGAAATCGTACGACTTGGGCATCGTTCAATACATATTTATTACGACTTTGCCGCAAAATTTACTCCGATGCATCTATTTCTCCAGAACTGCGTTTGATTTCTCTTCCAACAACACTCCACATACGTCAGACACTACTCTTTCCTTTTCAGTGACCTGACGACAGGGATCGCTATCACCCTTCCTCCCTCTTCAAAAGACTGCTGCCCCAAAAGGCCCACAATACTCGAAAACACATATACGAAAATACAATGCCTACTTAATCTATGCAACCCAGTGATATATGACATGAAAACAAAATAACTGCAAATACTCTACTACTTTTTTAGATTGCAAAGCATACGGTACTTCATGCTGTACTCTATCTTCCTGGTTTCCTTTGTGCTTAGCACCTCAATCACTCTCTCTTTCTTCCTCTTTCCTTCCTGTGACACACCTGGTATCACATACAGGCAACCCTTAAATGGCTCCTTCAGCCCCAACAACCACTTCAACGCAGCATGATCTGTCACTGCCCGAAATCTTCTCTCATATAAATAACATTTCAAATATGTGATTCCATAGATTACGCTAAGCATCTCCCTCTCTGTTGTTGAGTAATTCCTCGCTGCTGCACTCAACTGCCTAGACGCATAGCCTACAGGATGTTCTTTCCCATCAATTTCCTGAGTAAAAACACACCCTAATACTTGATTCGATGCATCGCATGCTAGTATAAACTCGTTTTCAAAATCTGGAAGCACAAGAACCGGACTTGATGTTAACACTTCTTTCAGTTTGTCAATCGCTTTCTGACACTTCTGTCCACTCAAATTTCAAAACCTTCCATAACAATCGCGCCAACGGCTGTGCTAAATCTACAAAACCCTTCACGAACTTTCGATAGAAATTGCAAATTTCGGTGAATGACTGCACTTCCTTAACTGTTTTCGGTTCCCGAAAATCCCTTACAGCCTGTACCAACCTCGGATCTGTTCGCACTCCGACCTTACTGATAATATGGCCCAAATATTTTACTTCCTCTAATGCAAAATGACACTTCTCCAGGCTCAACGTCAAACTAGCTGCTCTTAACCTCATAAAGACTTCCTTTAACCACTGTCTATGTTGCTCCATACTACCTGAAAACACTATAATGTTATCCAAATATACCAGACACTGCCGTAGTTTCAACCCCTCAAGGCACTGTCTAGCAAGCTGTGAAATGTTTCAGGAGTGTTATTCAAACCGAATGGCATTCTGATGTACTGGTAATGGTCTACTGGTGTAGAGAACGAAGTTTTTGGGCCATCCTCTGGAGCCACCTCTAACTGAGGATAACCAATTGTCAAATCCATCGTAGAAAAGTACTGGCACTGTCCTAAGAGATCCAAAGTCTCCGACATGTTTGGAATGGGGTATGCGTCCATCACTGTTTTATTATTGAGGTATCGATTGTCACAACAGAAGTTGTATTTCTTAGTTCCATCCATAGATTTCTTAGGCACAACGACAATGCCCACTCCCCAACAACTATTACTACGCTCTATAACACCGTCCGCAAGCTGCTGATCAATGAAATCCTCCACAATCAGCTGCAAATATCTCGGTATTCTGTATGGTTTACGGAAAACAGGTGCTTCTTTCCCTGTTGGTATCCAATGTTGAACTAATGGAGTTGCTGGTAATGGCCCTTGTGGAAAAAACAAATCCTTATATTCCCACAATAGTTCTTCCACATGCTGTCTTTCTCGTCCTTTCAGATGCTTAATTTTGCCATGCAATGCAGTTCTATTGACAGTTAGTGGTTGATCGCTTCACCTACCTCTCGAACACAAGTTTTTGCCATATGGAACATCCAAATTTTCTACTAAAACTCCTTTCCTCAAATTTGCGACTACAGTGCTAAAATTATCCACGTTCACGGGAACTACTGGTCCATCGCTTCCCTCCTGTACGCATACAACACTACGTTTCACAAAACAAGCCAGTGAACCAAAAACTTCATTATCCTCCAGTGGTTCAATAACACATGCCGTACCCACAGGTATATTTGACTCTACACTTACTCAAAGCGACTTCCCGGTGCCACTAGACACACACGCATGCGAATTAAGCCTTAATGCTAATGTACACAGTTCAATTGGTTTGTTCATTATATTGAACACCCCTCACGATAGCTCTGCATTGACGACAGTTCCCCTAGCTGAAATAACATTCCACCAAGTTCCACAGTTCGTTGTCCAAGGTCTATTTCGGCATCATGTTGATGCAAGAAATCTACTCCTAGGATCATGTCATAGCCCTCGCTTACCCATGGTACTACCTCCATGCATGCATCAAATCGGACTTTCCCTATTCGAAAGTCAATGTTACCGACCCCAAAGGTGTTACCTCCTTATCCCCCACTGCTGCAACCTATAACGTGGTAGGTCTAACTTCCTTTGTCCCATTATATTCTTAGCAGCCACTGACAATTGCGCCCCTGTGTCCAACACAATCTTAAACTTTTTAGTTCCTATGTATCCTACCACTCAACATTCCACCTCTGCATACGTATTCATAGCATTGAAATTAAACTGGAGCTCCCTTAGGTGGGTCTTGGACCCCCCCTGCCGTTTAACGATTGTCCACCTCTCCTATCTCCACTTCTTCATCCTCCATACTGCTGATTTCCACCCCTTCCTCTATTCCTTGGTGACTGGCTACTTGCCTCTGCACATGTCCCATACAACCACACATGTATCATTTTATACCCGCTGTAAACACTGTTTGCCTCTCTCGTACCCCTGTTGCCACGTCAATTTCCTCACATTGAATTACCAGCTGCGTCCTTCTTCTCGCCGGTGTGGCTAATATCGCAGCGATGACAAACGCTCGTGATCCAACGTCCGAATGTGTGGCACTCGTCTCGGATGCCTCCAGCATGAGTTGGAAGCCTGGACGACTTCCCATAGTAGCAAGTTGTAACGGAACTGAAATGATGGTAGGCTGCCAGTAATTTGAGCCCGCGCGTCGGAAACTGGCGCGCTGGTGTGAGACTGCCAGGGAGTGCACCCTGATGCCATCTATTGACGAAACTGGGAATTAGCGCTACCTGTCAGACAATGCACTAAGCTCTCGGAGTCAAATGTATTCTTTTTCTTGGTAATTATAAGTTATTACTGTATGATTTAATGTTATAAAGCGCTAGTAGTAAATTATTGTGACTAGTATGAACTCCAGGGTAATAAATATAAATATTCTTAAATACTAAATGATTTCGGTAAAAAGGTGGTAGAGGAACGCCCCCAATCTTGGTGATACGAGCGTAGCTACGGGTAGCTGGAGGCACAGGGACTGAACAATGAAATGGCCTGGGGAGTGTTGACGTGTTCCGACGTGCGTAACTGTGCTCACGCAAAAGAGATTGTGCAACAGCGAAGAGGTGAATATCGTCGCCGTTTGTGGAGTAAAACGCGACGAATGGTTATCGAAGCCGCCTCTATGCCACTGGGGCTGATTGTAAGAGTCCCTGCGCCCAGATTTATGGCGGACGTGCAGTAGCTTATACGAGTGCTACGGCTCGTAGTTCCAGCCGCCATTAAGGGCATGAGGTGTGAAGAGCTGCGTTAGCCACATGCATCTCACCACCAGCACTGACACGTCTACCCAAGGCAAGACTGCTTGCAATTGTTAATTCGAACTTTGTATAAATGTAAAAGGAGAATACCAGTTTTCGTTTATGCAAGTACAGAGGACAGAATATAGAGATGAGTAAAATTACGACGGATGTTGTTCATTGTAAAGTGTAGTAACCTCAAACATAGTATAGTGAAATCAGACTGAGGCCACCATCGCCTCTTTCATTTACAATTCCTTTTGTTGTAGAATACTTTAGCGTATAAGAATGTTGAAAAGAGCAATGGTCACACCAGAATGAATCGCCTATTTATAGTTACTTAAATTTTTCTGAGTAACCTTTCAAGTAAAGTCACTTAAGTAATTCTATATCAATTGTCCAAAGAGTAATATCCAAAATCATTAAATAAGTTGAAGGATAGAATTTTGTTAACCCAAGTTGCATAAATTGTCTTGGTAGTAATTACCAAGCCAACTCACAGAAATTGAGAGAGTATTTGCTTTGTAGAATCACCTCGAATGATCAGAAATAGTAATATTCAGAATTAAGTTTAAATTCAACTCAAGCCATTTCACTTTGAAACGAGCCAAAAACTGATTTATTCTTTTGCTCCTTCAGAGCTGGCGACCGTAGTTATAAGTATTTTCAGGAGGATTCGACGGTAAGTCTGCTGCTCTCGTCGTGCTGATAGGATTATCCACTGCTGCTAGCAGTGGTGATTGGATACATAAGATCACTATCAAGTTAAGTGGGTCAGGTAGGCAGTATTACCGTGTGAACTGTAGGGAAATGTTGGCCATGGATCGAACCCGTTCAATCATCACAGCTCTTTGGGAAATAGTCCGGTTAGGAGTGTGCTAATCATTAGGTAAATACTGGCGAGTAACGGTCAAAATGTATATGCAACTGAATTTAGCAAGGTCCACGTAGCACATAGTTAATGTGGTGCAAGGGCGAGGGTAGGAGTGGAGTAAAAGTGAACTGAGCTTGTGGCAGCTGTGCTGTATTCGAATATTAGGAACGTGAATTCACTACTACCTCTTACCATTAGGACTGAGCTATTTACGGTTAAAATACGTAGCAGTAAGCGCAAAGGCGCGATAGCTACAAGTCCTTATTGGTTTTATACATACGGAATTAGGAAGCGGGTCATTCCGTCAGTGGAGGGGGTTAAAACAACCGAGTCAGTTGAGAACACGCCCCATTTACTGATGGACAGATTCGGCGGTTCGGTCGCAAAGTCATGGAGTGGCCGCCACTGGCTGGCTGGCTACATACCCCTCGTCGGCCTCAGGGGTTTGAACCAACGACCCACCGTGGACTGGAATGCTGGCGCCCCATCTGGTGCTGTGTGTAGCTGGTGGTGTGACGCGCCCCACCGTCCAGGAGAGCTGCCACACTTGAATGAATCTCGTTAGAAAATGGCACCTATTTATACTCGACTGTGCGTCGCTGTTTTGCCAAGTGCGCCGCTTCGCATCACGTACTCATAACACGCTAGTTTGGCCAGTGGCCCCCTTCTGCCTATGACTTGCGCCATGCAAATTGCTGGGTGTGACATCTCTGGCAATTCTACTCCCCTGTGGCCCGTATTTGCCTTCACAACTGGTGGTATGCGTAACCCACTGCAACCCGGCCCACACCTGTTTATAACTTGTGCTCAGAATACCGCACAAAACTATCTTTCCCTATCCTAAACGGTGGTGCCGCTACAATTAAGACGCTTTTCCTGGTAGTGTAAACTGGGGGCACGGACTGAGGAGAGTTGTGCTATACCCATATGAAAGAAATTAAACATGTGGTGCCGATGCAGCAAAATGGTGTAATAGGGAAAGAGGCTTCATCACTTTGGCGATGCATGACTGACGAAGAATGCCTAAGTCAGATGCAAGAGTACCTATTCAATACACTGACTACAGTGCCAAAGTATCTGAAGTGTACAGTTGCGACATCACAGAGTGTTTTGGAAACCTGAGAAGATGAGAAAAACAGTGTAAGTGATGTCTTACTACCTCACAGCATGACAAATATAGGCCAGCCCCCCATAAGTATCGCTCATTGAAAGCAGAAGTATTCTCTGCCACCAGCCAAACAGCCTGGAGGGGTGAGTCTGCCACCACCTCATCTAGCTGTCTACGAGCTTCTTATGGAACAGCATGTCGAACTCTGTCACAACTCGGTCACACTGCCATCATCTGTGCGGAGCCCATTGAGAAGAACTTGAGTTCCTGCACCCAGCAGGCTATTTCGAGGGCCCTGCTAGAACTGTTGCTGCCTTCCATCCTGAGGGTTTCAGGTTCCTGTCCAGGGAAATGCAGATGCTCTCTGTCATTGCAAGGTGCATCCTGGCTGCGCATCCCCTCGTTCTGAGAGCAAACGCTACTGCCAGTGGCTGCCACTCCCGTGTGTTTGTGTGGCTCTGGTCAGCCATTTCCATAGGTGCTAACTGCCTAAAACACCAAGGACGATGCTGCATGCTGACTGCATGGGTCTGACTTCCTTGTGACGTCACTGGAGCTGATGCTGTCACTGCAGCTGTGACACATCTCTTGGACAGCACTTACGAGGCGAGTACCAACAACCAGTCGAGCAACCACCACCAGCTGCTGGGGTATCGATACTTCATCTGCTGTATCCTGAACAACAAATATTTGGTGTTTCAATAATGCTTAACTAACATCTACAGTTGTCAGACGAATTCACTCACCTAGCCGCTCCCCATCCATGCCTGGATGGGTGGCAGAAGACCTCCTGACCTTCAAGTGCCTTAAGCCACCGTCCAATATAACATCTGACCCCATGAGCGTTATAGTGACAAAAGCAACACAACCGTCTTAAGCACTAGATGACATAAATACCAAATAGGGGTGGTGAATAAGGGGAGACACGGGGGATGGAAGAAGTATCTATATTTCTTAAATGGTGCCACTTCACTAAAATAATGTTTAATACATCACTGAGTCATCTAGTGATCTAGGAATTTCTAGACAGTATCTCCAAACAACAAAGGAAAAATACAAAATAGTTTTGAGATTATTTACAAAAAGGTTATCAAAACATCAAATACTAATTAAGACGAACATTGTGTTTTAAGCCTTATAATAAGGAATATTTGAATGCGAGGGTACTGATAAGAATGAACCTTAAACAACATTCTAACATTGAAAGCATTACCAGGGTTAACAAACCTCAAGAACACAGGTTACGATGTTAATAATCTAGTAGGACTAAGAGATGAAGGGTGTTTCCATGTAACGTCCCAACAGAGGTAAGAACAATGGTATCTGTGAGGATCTGTTGACATAAATTAACAACTAGACAATAACAATAACCTTTATTGAAGTTAGCGGAGTTAAAATACAGTCAGTAAACCATTTACACACTGCTTAAAAAAAAAAGCTACCATGGCGGAAAGAGCATTTCAAACAGCCTTGTGATATCGAACAGACAAATAAATTCATTACAACATGAGACTTAAAATTTGTTTGCACTGACATAAATCAGGTTCAGCTGAATCCACAAAAGTACAAGAAACGTCAACAAAAATCATGGAGAGCTGAAAGCCAAAGACTTCTTGAATGTATTTGGATATGTCACTATATCCCCCCCCCCCCCCCCACCCAAGAACCATGGACCTTGCCGTTGGTGGGGAGGCTTGTGTGCCTCAGCGATACAGATCGCCATACCGTAGGTGCAACCACAATGGAGGGGTATCTGTTGAGAGGCCAGACAAACGTGTGGTTCCTGAAGAGGGGCAGCAGCCTTTTCAGTAGTTGCAGGGGCAACAGTCTGGATGATTGACTGATCTGGCCTTGCAACACTAACCAAAACGGCCTTGTTGTGATGGCACTGCGAACGGCTGAAAGCAAGGGGAAACTACAGCCGTATTTTTTCCCGAGGGCATGCAGCTATACTGTATGGTTAAATGATGATGGTGTCCTCTTGGGTAAAATATTCCGGAGGTAAAATAGTCCCCCATTCGGATCTCCGGGAAGGGACTACTCAAGAGGACGTCGTTATCAGGAGAAAGAAAACTGGCGTACTATGGATCGGAGCGTGGAATGTCAAATCCCTTAATCGGGCAGGTAGGCTAGAAAATACAAAAAGGGAAATGGATAGGTTGAAGTTAGATATAGTGGGAATTAGTGAAGTTCGGTGGCAGGAGGAAAAAACTTTTGGTCAGGCGAATACAGGGTTATAAATACAAAATCAAATAGGGGTAATGCAGGAGTAGGTTTAATAATGAATAAAAAATAGGAGTGCGGGTAAGCTACAACAAACAGCATAGTGAACGCATTATTGTGGTCAAGATAGACACGAAACCCACGCCTACTACAGTAGTACAAGTTTATATGCCAACTAGCTCAGTAGATGACGAAGAAATTGAAGAAATGTGTGATGAAATAAAAGAAATTATTCAGGTAGTGAAGGGAGACGAAAATTTAATAGTCATGGGTGACTGGAATTCGGTAGTAGGAAAAGGGAGAGAAGGAAACGTAGTAGGTGAATATGGATTGGGGCTAAGAAATGAAAGAGGAAGCCGCCTGGTAGAATTTTGCACAGAGCATAACTTAATCATAGCTAATACTTGGTTCATCAATCATAAAAGAAGGTTGTATACGTGGAAGAAGCCTGGAGATACTGACAGGTTTAAGATAGGTTACATAATGGTAAGACAGAGATTTAGGAACCAGGTTTTAAATTGTAACACATTTCCAGGGGCAGATGTGGACTCTAACCACAATGTATTGTTTATGAACCGTAGATTAAAACTGAAGAAACTGCTAAAAGGTGGGAATTTAAGATGAGACCAGGATAAACTGACTAAAACAGAGGTGGTACAGAGTTTCAGAGAGGATAAGGGAAAAATTGACAGGAATGGGAGAAAGAAATACAGTAGAAGCTTTGAGGGATGAAATAGTAAAGGCAGCAGAGGATCAAGTAGGTAAAAAGACGATGGCTAGTAGAAATCCTTGGGTAAAGGAAGAAATATTGAATTTAATTAATGAAAGAAGAAATTATAAAAATGCAGTAAATGAAGCAGGCAAACAGGAATACAAACGTCTCAAAAATAAGATCGACAGGAAGTGCAAAATGGCTAAGTAGGAATGGCTAGAGGACAAATGTAAGGATGTAGAGGTTCATCTCACTAGGGGTAAGATAGATACTGCCTACAGGAAAATTAAAGAGACCTTTGGAGAAAAGAGAACCACTTGTATGAATATCAAGAGCTCAGATGGAAACAAGGGCGATGTACTTGAGGACAATATTATGGAAATGGAAGAGGATGTAGATGAAGATGAATTGGGAGATATGATACTGCGTAAAGAGTTTGACAGAGCACTGAAAGACCTGAGTCGAAACAAGGCCCCGGGAGTAGACAACATTCCATTAGAACTATTGACGGCCTTGGAAGAGCCAGTCCTGACAAAACTCTACCATATGGTGAGCAAAATGTATGAGACAGGCGAAATACCCTCAGACTTCAAGAAGAATGTAATAATTCCAATCCCAAAGAAAGCAGGTGTTGACAGATGTGAAAATTACCGAACTATCACTTTAATAAGTCACGGCCTCAAAATACTAACGCGAATTCTTTACAGACGAATGGAAAAACTAGTAGAAGCCGACCTCGGGGAAGATCAGTTTGCATTCCGTAGAAATATTGGAACACGTGAGGCAATACTGACCCTACGACTCATCCTAGAAGCTAGAATAAGGAAAGGCAAACCTACGTTTCTAGCATTTGTAGACTTATAGAAAGCTTTTGACAATGTTGACTGGAATAGTCTCTTCCCAATTATGAAGGTGGCAGGGGTAAAATACAGGAGCGAAAGGCTATTTACAATTTGTACAGAAACCAGATGGCAGTTATAAGAGTCGAGGGGCATGAAAAGGAAGCAGTGGTTGGGACGGGAGAGAGACAGGGTTGTAGACTCTCCCCAATGTTATTCAATCTGTGCATTGAGCAAGCAGTGAAGGAAACAAAACAAAAATTCGGAGTAGGTATTAAAATCCATGGAGAAGAAATAAAAACTTTGAGGTTCGCCGCTGACATTGTAATTCTGTCAGAGACAACAAAGGACTTGGAAGAGCAGTTGAATGGAATGGATAGTGTCTTGAAAGGAGGATGTAAGATGAACATCAACAAATGCAAAACGAGGATAATGGAACGTAGTCGAATTAAGTCAGGTGATGCTAAGGGTATTAGATTAGGAAATGAGATACTTAAAGTGGTAAAGGAGTTTTGCTATTTGGGGAGCAAAATAACTGATGATGGTCGGAGTAGAGAGGATATAAAATGTAGACTGGCAATGGCAAGGAAAGCGTTTCTGAAGAAGAGAGATTTGTTAACATCGAGTATAGACTTAAGTGTCAGTAAGTCGTTTCTGAAAGTATTTGTATGGAGTGTAGCCATGTATGGAAGTGAAACACGGACGATAAATAGTTTAGACAAGAAGGGAATAGAAACTTTCGAAATGTGGTGGTACAGAAGAATGCTGAAGATTAGATGGGTAGATCACATAACTAATGAGGAGGCATTGAATGGGATTGGGGAAAAGAGAAGTTTGTGGCACAACTTGACTAGAAGAAGATATCGGTTGGTAGGTCATATTCTGTGGCATCAAGCGATCACCAATTTAGTGCTGGAGGGCAGCGTGGAGGGTAAAAATCGTAGAGGGAGACCAAGAGATGAATACACTAAACAGATTCAGAAAGATATAGATTGCAGTAGGTACTGGGAGATGAAGAGGCTTGCACAGGATAGAGTAGTGTGGAGAACTCCATCAAACCATTCTCAGGACTGAAGACCACAACAACAAACATGTCACTATGGCAGGTATGTACCCGTCGTATAGGGATAGCGTCTTTGATTCGTTATCAAAACGTCTTCGGTCCCGGGTTCGATCCACGCCACTGCCTAAATTTTGATAAATAATCGGCATTGGCGGCCGAAGACTTCCGGCATAAGAAGTCACCCTCATTCTACCTTGTCAAAAAGGGTGGAGGAGCGGACAGAGGTTCAGGGCACTCTCTTGTCCTAGGGGTGGGAAATTGCCCCTAAAGGCGGAAGAATCAACAATGATCAACGACATGAGGATGCAGAAGGCAATGGAAACCACTGCATTAAAGACACGTAACTTGTATCCACAGGACATGTGGCCTGTAACTGTAGAAGTGTCATGATGATCTCTCCATTGGCAAAAGATTCCGGAATAGTCCCCCATTCGGATCTCCGGGAGGGCACTGCCAAGGGGGAGGTTACCATGAGAAAAAGATTGAATAATCTACGAAAGGATAACGTTCTACGAGTCGGGGCGTGGAATGTCAGAAGCTTGAACGTTGTAGGGAAACTAGAAAATCTGAAAAGGGAAATGCAAAGGCTCAATCTAGATATAGTAGGGGTCAGTGAAGTGAAGTGGAAGGAAGACAAGGATTTCTGGACATATGAGTATCAGGTAATATCAACAGCAGCAGAAAATGGTATAACAGGTGTAGGATTCGTTATGAATAGGAAGTTCAGTGACCGGATTGTCCTAATCAGAATCGACAGCAGACCAACACCGACAACGATAGTTCAGATATACATGCCTACGTCGCAATTTGAAGATGAACAGATAGAGAAAGTGTATGAGGATATTGAAAAGGTAATGCAGTATGTAAAGGGGGACGAAAATCTAATAGTCATGGGCGACTGGAATGCAGTTGTAGGAGAAGGAGTAGAAGAAAAGGTTACAGGAGAATATGGGTTTGGGACAAGGAATGAAAGAGGAGAAAGACTAATTGAGTTCTGTAACAAGTTTCAGCTAGTAATAGCGAATACCCTGTTCAAGAATCACAAGAGGAGGAGGTATACTTGGAAAAGGCCGGGAGATACGGGAACATTTCAATTAGATTACATCATGGTCAGACAGAGATTCTGAAATCAGATACTGGATTGTAAGGTGTACCCAGGAGCAGATATAGACTCAGATCACAATATAGTAGTGATGAAGAGTAGGCTGAATTTCAAGACATTAGTCAGGAAGAATCAATACGCAAAGAAGTGGGATACGGAAGTACTAAGGAATGACGAGATACGTTTGAAGTTCTCTAACGCTATAGATACAGCAATAAGGAATAGCGCAGTAGCCAGTACACTTGAAGAGGAATGGACATCTCTAAAAAGGGCCATCACAGAAGTTGGGAAGGAAAGCATAGGTACAAAGAAGGTAGCTGCGAAGAAACCATGGGTAACAGAAGAAATACTTCAGTTGATTGATGAAAGGAGGAAGTACAAACATGTTCCGGGAAAATCAGGAATACAGAAATATAAGTCACTGAGGAATGAAATAAATAGGAAGTGCAGGGAAGCTAAGACGAAATGGCTGCAGGAAAAATGTGAAGATATCGAAAAAGATATTGTCGGAAGGACAGACTCAGCATACAGGAAAGTCAAAACAACCTTTGGTGACATTAAAAGCAACGGTGGTAACATTAAGAGTGCAACGGGAATTCCACTGTTAAATGCAGAGGAGAGAGCAGATAGATGGAAAGAATACATTGAAAGCCTCTATGAGGGTTAAGATATGTCTGATGTGATAGAAGAAGAAACAGGAGTCAGTTTAGAAGAGATAGGGGATCCAGTATTCGAATCGGAATTTAAAAGAGCTTTGGAGGACTTACGGTAAAATAAGACAGGAGGGATAGATAACAGTCCTTCAGAATTTCTAAAATCATTGGAGGAAGTAGCAACAAAACGACTATTCACGTTGGTGTGTAGAATATATGAGTCTGGCGATATACCATCTGACTTTCGGAAAAGCATCATCCACACAATTCCGAAGATGGCAAGAGCTGACAAGTGCGAGAATTATCGCACAATCAGCTTAACAGCTCATGCATCGAAGCTGCTTACAAGAATAATATACAGAAGAATGGAAAAGAAAATTGAGAATGCGCTAGGTGACGATCAGTTTGGCTTTAGGAAAAGCAAAGGGACGGGAGAGGCAATTCTGACGTTACGGCTAATAATGGAAGCAAGGCTAAAGAAAAATCAAGACACTTTCATAGCATTTGTCGACCTGGAAAAAGCGTTCGGCAATATCAAATGGTGCAAGCTGTTCGATATTCTGAAAAAAGTAGGGGTAAGCTATAGGGAGAGACGGGTCATATACAATATGTACAACAACCAAGAGGGAATAATAAGAGTGGACGACCAAGAACGAAGTGCTCGTATTAAGAAGGGTGTAAGACAAGGATGTAGCCTTTCGCCCCTACTCTTCAATCCGTACATCGAGGAAGCAATGATGGAAATAAAAGAAAGGTGCAGGAGTGGAATTAAAATACAAGGTGAAAGGATATCAATGATACGATTCGCTGATGACATTGCTATCCTGAGTGAAAGTGAAGAAGAATTAAATGGTCTGCTGATTGGAATGAACAGTCTAATGAGTACACAGTATGGTTTGAGAGTAAATCGGAGGAAGACGAAGGTAATGAGGAGTAGTAGAAATGAGAACAGCGAGAAACTTAACATCAGGATCGATGGTCACGAAGTCAATGAAGTTAAGGAATTCTGCTACCTAGGCAGTAAAATAACCAATGACGGACGGAGCAAGGATGACATCAAAAGCAGACTCGCTATGGCAAAAAAGGCATTTCTGGCCAAGAGAAGTCTACAAATATCAAATACTGGCCTTAATTTGAGGAAGAAATTTCTGAGGATGTACGTCTGGAGTACAGCATTGTATGGTGGTGAAACATGGACTGTGGGAAAACCGGAACAGAAGAGAATCGAAACATTTGAGATGTGGTGCTATAGACGAATGTTGAAAATTAGGTGGACTGATATGGTAAGGAATGAGGAGGTTATATGCAGAATCGGAGAGGAAAGGAATATGTGGAAAACACTGATAAGGAGAAGGGACAGGATGATAGGACATCTGCTAAGACATGAGGGAATGACTTCCATGGTACTAAAGGGAGCTGGCAAAAACTGTAGAGGAAGAGAGAGATTGGAATACGTCAAGCAAATAATTGAGGACGTAGGTTGCAAGTGCTACTCTGAGATGAAGATGTTAGCACAGGAAAGGAATTCGTGGCGGGCCGCATCAAACCAGTCAGTAGACTAATGACCAAAAAAAAACTGCAGTAGGAATGAAGGGAGCATTTCTGACCACCTGCCTGTTACCTAACCAGACGCATGGCAGCACAATTAACTATGCGAAAAATAACAAAGTTAATATGCCATATACAAAATAAAATTGATTACAAGATTATAGCTACGGTCGGAGGTTCGAATCCTGCCTCGGGCATGGATGTGTGTGACGTCCTTAGGTTACTTCGGTTTAAGTAGTTCTAAGTTCTAGGGGACTGGGGACATTAGAAATGAAGTTCCATAGTGCTCAGAGCCATTTTTAACAAGATTATATGTAAAGAAGTAGGCTGGTATGAAGCAGTTTACAAAGAGGAGATATGTTCAGAGAAATTGTATTCATTCGTAAAATAAAACCATGATGCGTTAGAAAATATACTGGACTTTGCTGAGCCTGGTAGACACTCAATGATGTGAAACAGACAAGTGTAGAGAAATAATTTTACATATAAGCTAAAGCGATGCAGTCGCTAGAACTATATAAGATAAAAAATACCCCATAAAGGCCCTGAACTCCTTAGTGGTCAACTGTGTTACATACTCTGCTTCATCAGTGCGAACCTTGTCCATCCGTTCAAGTTCTCTCATGCAGTTTGCTCGAGGATTAATTCCCATATGCCGTAGCACTTTCACCATACCAATGTTGCCATCATTAAAAACAATAACAGCATCACTGACCCCCACTTTAGTGTCTTCATTCCAACAAAAACATATTTTGTAAGCGAGTCCATATAAGATTATTGAACGACTCATTTAGATTTTGAGTCTGACCATGCAGACACTTCTCCAGTAATTCAGAATTTGCCAGGTCTCTGTAAATAGGTTTTATGATATCCATGACTGCTGCTGGGATGGAATGTTTATGGCTGTATGAACTGTTTGAGTACTGGGCATTGCTGTAATTGCACCATGAATCAGGTCCAGGAGGGCAAAGGTGGTGTACAGGTTTTTCATCAGTTGACAGTCTGTGGAAGAAGATAGTCCATACAGCCTGCTTCATTTACAAGAAATCCTCAGTATTATTTTTAATGACCATCCCATAATATTGCTGTAGTTCATCAATCATTTTGTTCGTTAGCCTACCTCTTATGGTTTTACCATCAGAATTTGTTATCTCTCAAACTTTGTTTAAATTTCCTCAACCTGATGCCCATCCTCTTCTGGACATGACCTTTACAACACAGCAATCAACAGCCTTCTATATAAAAAAATTACCGATTTTATTAGATCTTGAAGTGAAAATTTTAACATTTTCAACCGGTTAGATTACATTTAAAAAATAGAGTTTATATGTGATATTAATATCATTTTATTCGGAAAATTTCAAATTTTATAATGAGAAAAACATCCGAAAATGTGAAAAAAAATTTCCGTTCTAACTCCCCTTAACCAGGATAGTGGCTGTAATATTACTGGTGCGTGGAAGCGAGCTCTCGAAGCTGAGTAGATACACAGAGATGCGCTATGTTGTGTACGTTCCTACAGGCCACTAACACCACCAGTGCAGACATGAATGCCTTATGTAGCAGCACGACGTAATGATGAATTATGTAGACCAATTACGAACCGTGTATGGGCTAAAAGTGGTTGGAACAACAGCAGCTATGAAGAAGATGGTGGAGGATTACTTCGAAAGCTCGAGGTTTTATCCAGATGTGACGCGAATAGTAAACCGAGAATGTTTTATGCCACACAGTTCTCTTCCTTTCCTTGTAGTTGCAGAGAAACGAGCAGAGAACTGTTCTTGCATAAACGTAACAATTGTTATATGTTACGAGGAATACAGATGACAAATAATTAGTTATCGTTACACTGTGAAATGTTGTGCTTCTGTTAACCGCTGTACACGTGCGGTATTAATGAGAGCGGGTCGCTAATTACCTGACGCTCTTTTGTTGCAGCAGGAATACGCGACGCAGTAATTACCTGTTCTGAAACATGCAGGCTGGAAAAGAGGAGGTACATTCCCTCCAGTGCATGAATTTCGTTTTTTTTCTATTTATGTGCGTTAAGCACGAAGTTCGACATGTCTCCTTTTGTTAAATGTTGTTTCCAGACCTTACGTCAGATTCCTAACTGCTTATGTATATTCAAGTTTCCAGTATACTGAAAAAATCGGTGATACTCAACCTGGCATATTTGAGGCGGTAGCATATTTAAACACAAATGAGCAAGATATTTGAAGGATAAATGAAATCGAAAAATGTGTCAACAGTACCTCCATCATACTGACGCTTATTATACTGAAAAGTTGCATCAAAATGGTGTGTCTAAGTGCAATGAAACACTTATTTTAATTTCTTGAAAGAGGTCCTTTTTGTGCATAAAGCTATTTTCCATGTGAAACAAGAAGATCGCTTACTGGCGATTATCTAATTTCGCCCCCAAGTGCATTATAAAGCAAAATTACAAACACTGTATCACTGAAAAATTCAGTGATACTCCACCTGGCGTGTTTCAGGTGGTAGCATACCTAAATATACTTGAGCAAGGTATGTGGAGGATCAGTGAAATATAAAAACGTGACAACAGTACCTCCATCATATTGACGCTTATTATAATGAAAAGTTGCATCAAAATGGTGTGTCTAAGTGCATACAAACACTCCATTTAATTTCTTGAAAGATGTCCTTTTTGTGCATAAAGCTGTTTTCATGTGAAACAAGCACTTCAATTACAGGCGATTATCTAATTTCGTCCCCTAGTGCATTATAAACCAAAATTACAAAAAAAATGGGCTAAATACTTCCATTTGGCAGCATGTCATGACCTTTACAGCAGTGCTCAAAAATCAACTACTAATGGTCCGCCATAATCGCATCGAATGACACGTTATCGAGTAGTCACAGAAGTTAGGCTCTATATCCAGAACAAAGAAGTATCACTTTATGCATCGTACCAGCACACACAGTACATTAAACATGCTGGAAAATGTCTCCAAATAATAACGTACATACTGCGGTCAGTGTCATTCTGTTTTATTTTGTTGATTAACTAGTGACCCACACCACCTTTCCACAGGTGATACTAAGTATCCACGGCCACATGATTTATTTATAATACACAGTGATATACACAAATACTGCTCGCGGACCAGTCTGTTTATTAGTGAAAACGGTATCGAAATCACTACAGCAGTCCCTGAGATTACACTTCACATATAGTCCGAAAAACGCGGCGAGGACTTTAGATTGTGATATATCTGGTAGTTGTAGTTACACATCCCGTATTTAACATGTTATAACACGGAAACTAATTACCGTACGAGTACCAAACTTGATAGAATTAATCTCCAGAGTATGGAGTGCATGATTTCCACGCGTCACAGCGCCACCGTCCACTTCCAACTACTGCTACCAGGTCCTGTGATCAGTCATTTTGATTCATAGTCTCACACACTTCACCAGTAGCAGTGCACTTGCAGACGTGTTGTAAGTAGGCTGTTTAGGTTTTTATGTTGGTAACGCCACGTAGCGCTCTATATGAAAATCACTGACCGTGCTGTGTGCAGTCTGAGACTGGTCGGCATTGTTACAATAATCACTATTGTAGTGTTGGACAGTTGACTGTTAACAGCGCGTAGCGTCGCGCAGTTGAAGGTGAGCCGCCAGCAGTGGTGGATATGGGGAGAGAGATTGCGGAATTTTGAGAGCGGACGATCTGGACGTGTGTCCATCAGAAAGAGTAAATTTGTAATATTAGATATCATGGACTGATATCTATATTATCACTTTTGAACACTGTTAAGGTAAATACATTGTTTGTTCTTTATCAAAATCTTTCATTTGCTAACTATGCCTATCAGTAGTTAGTAACTTCAGTAGTTTGAATCTTTTGTTTAGCTGGCAGTAGTGGCGCTCGCTATATTGCAGTAGTTCGAGTAACGAAGATTTTTGTGAGGTAAGTGATTTGTGAAACGTATAGGTTAATTTAGTCAGGGCCATTCTCTTGTAGGGATTATTGAAAGTCAGATTGCGTTGCGCTAAATAAATATTGTGTGTCAGTTTAAGCACAGTCATGTATAATTTTTCTAAGGGGACGTTTCATATGTCGACCCTTAGCCGAGGATACCTCACTGGAATCTTCTGATTTTTGCTTGTAGTTTGTGTAATTAGTGTAGCTATTGTTTATTGCTAGCGCGTAATTGTAGAGAGAATCTTCGTTGTAGCTGTAGTTTTTCATTGTTGTACAGTAAAACAGTTGTGGCATGCATGCAGATTTGCACCAAGTATTTCGCAGCTGCGCTTGCAATTAAGTAGATATTATTTTCAGTGCTATGCTAATGTTTTCTTCTTATTTTGCTCTTCAAATTGTGCTTTTCTGTGTTACCGTGTGAAATATTGTGACAATAATGGCGTGTGAAAAACGTAATACTAGGCTCCAAAGTAAACTAAGAAATGACAGTGAAGATGAAAGCAGTGTGTTAGCGCCACCGTGTGATGAATTAAGTAATGTTCAAAGTAGTAATTTGGTAATTGTGCATAGGGAAATGTAGCGGGCTGCAAATAATGGTGTAGACAGTGAAACAATTAGTCAACAGGGAAGCATTATCGATCGATCGGTCGGCAACAGCTCGCCTCAGGAATCCGAAATCACAGGACACAATCTCGCAAATACTGTAGATTCAGATTTTGCGTCCTCACCGTTTTCTCAAATAAGTCAAGACACATTTTCTGCTTTTCAAAATGCGGATATTGCCGGTACAAATGTACTGCCGAGTAGCACTGAGGAACATGTTTCAGACACCAGTGCATCGTTATTACAGTTATGCAACAAATGGGACAAAGGCTACAAAAGTTAGACACAACGCTTGAACAAAATCAGAAACAAATGGGACAAAATCTTCAAAAGTTAGACACGATGGAACAAAATCAGAGACAAACACAGCAACAGCTTCAAAAGTTAGACTCATTGGAACAAACGCTTGAACAAACACGTGAAGGTTTAACTGCTGAGTTAAAATCGAATCGAATCGAAATGTCAAAAAGTCTGTGATGACATAAAAACACAAATTTGTGAGCAAATGGTTCAAATGGCTCTGAGCACTATGGGACTTAACTGCTGTGGTCATCAGTCCCCTAGAACTTAGAACTACTTAAACCTAACTAACCTAAGGACATCACACACATCCATGCCCAAGGCTGGATTCGAACCTGCGACCGTAGCGGTCACGCGGTTCCAGACTGAAGCGCCTTCAACCGCACGGCCACACCGGCCGGCAAATTTGTGAGCATTTTCAACCTTTTTTTTTACTCACGCCATGAAAATGCATTACAGAATCACGAAGCAGCCATAAAAGAACTGCAAACTATTGTTCATGAAAATTACGACACCTTGGAATCTAAAATTGACTTAGTTGCATCTACCGATTCGGTTACGCAACTTGCAAAAACTCAGGAAAACTTAAAGGACACAGTAGATACGATTTCAACACAAGTGGACACTCTGAAACTTGGTTCAGAAAAACACACTGAGGAATTCTGTTCACTATCGCAGAAAGTAGCCGAACCTTCGAATCAGTTCACTAACTTATCTACAAAGGTAGATGATGATCTGAATGACAAGACCCATAGCCTTCACTGACACAGAAGAGTATGAACAAATTAGAAAATTCAAACAAAATCAAAATCAAATCAATACACAGTACAAAGAGAAATCTGGGAAGTACAAGATCAGTTGGCGCAGGTAATACAAGAATTACATATTTCAGGGGACATAGAAATACGGAACAGTCACAAAATAATAACACAAGGCACTTCTGAAATTGTGAAATAAATTGGCAAGATACACCGAATTTTGAGATGGAACCGCCGAAACGAAGTAACAATGACCGATATGCGACTTGCCGACATGATGATTTTGACTATAAGCTGTTTATTACTACATGTAAATTGAAAACATTTAAGAATTCCGGCAACGACATTCATCCACAAGCGTGGCTTCATCAATTCTCTCATTGTTTTCCTTCCAACTGGTCATTAGAGCACAGATTAGAATTTATGTGTGGCTATTTAGAGAATGAACCAGCTGTAAGAATGCGATCAATCATTCACGATTGTCACAGTGAAGGAGAATTTTATCATGCCTTCCTCTCAGCATATTGGTCTCAAGCTACACCAGACCGAGTAAAACATAGCATCATAATGATGAAACATTTCGAACAATCTGAATTTTCCAGTCTTGCGAAATATTTTGAAGACATGTTGCACAAGAATCAGTACCTGTCAAACCCATACAGCCCTCAGAACTCATCCGCATTTGCTTAATCAAATTGCCTGAACATTTACGACATATTATTTTGGCAGGAAGTTGCAAAGACGACATTGAAACTTTTCAGGGACTCTTACAAGAATTGGAAATCGACACTGACAATCGCACAACGCGAAAACAGGAACACAACAATTACAAGTCACATCCGTCACAATTCCGTGAGGAAAGAAATAATAACTGGACACGACAAGGCTATTCCTGCAACGTAAATCGTGACCAAAACAGACACCACCCGTATGACAACCGTTGGCAGAGTAGTAATAATTACAGGGAAAGATCACCTCTCCGCGGTAATGACTATCACAGAGACAATCAGAGAAACAGACAGTATGGGAACCAAAACAATTATTATTAGGGGAGACAGAATAACTTCAAACGCAACAGTTCAGCGTGCAGTTACGATTCAGGAAGAAATTCTCCACCACGCGATCGACAAGAAAGAAATTATCGAATCTACCGACATGACGACAGACGATATAGTCATAACGACAGACCTGAATTTTATCAAAACTGGCGGGATTCAAACAGAGCAGGGCACTCTCGACAAGGTGAATTTGTAGAAGTTAGATCTCCTAATCCCAATAACGACGCGCGCCAACAAAGAGACAGACGATGACTCGCTCCGCAGGCACCCACGTGCGCCGGCTGCCTCAGAGAAAAATAACATAAACATAGACGCTAACCTTGAGAACAATTTTAGCATTCCTTATCGATGTATACAACACGATAATTGCTTTGAAGTTAGCTCTGAGCACTAGGAAGAGTAAAGGCTTGCACCACATTTCACATGTAGAACAGTTTACTGAAAGATAATCTGCTTTTTAACTTAGTCTTTGCCAAAAAAAATTTCACTTCACGTTACTAGTACAATTTGTCACACTGAGAAACTGTTAACATGCAACAATGTTTCGAAGTTAACTATCCAGTCTAGAACCTAGGGAACATATTTAGACAGTATTTACGAGTGCATTGTTATAGTGAACAGACGACACAGTGTTATTGTGTGTGTACATTCTTGCTTGTTAGTTGCACGATTACATAACGACTATAAGGCTCACATACTTAGAACATGTACCGGTACTGCTAATGAGATTTTAATGCAAAAAATGGTTCAAATGGCTCTGAGCACTATGGGACTTAACATCTACGGTCATCAGTCCCCTAGAACTTAGAACTACTTAAACCTAACTAACCTAAGGACATCACACAACACCCAGTCATCACGAGGCAGAGAAAATCCCTGACCCCGCCGGGAATCGAACCCAGGAACCGAACCCGGGAACCCAGCGTGGGAAGCGAGAACGCTACCGCACGACCACGAGCTGCGGACATTTTAATGCAACATTTTGGTTTACTTGAAAATACATTCTGGATTTAAAGTACTTTCTGAGAGATACCAGATGACACAGTGGTTAGTTTATTTGACAGCTACACGATTATATCACGATGCTACTAATGAGTGACACAATTTGTATTATTGCTTTTGCGCTGTATATGTTTTATATCTGCACAGTTTTTCTGTATTATTCTGGGAAGTAAAACAAGTTTTACTAGTAACTTTTGTGGTATAGCTACAATGAGACAGCCTTTTCCGTAGCACAACAATACGTTACAGCACAGTACTTTCTTCATCACGGCAATAAGCGTAACAACTACGATATCTATACGCATAGCAGTTCACTTTGTTTATTACGAGGTAAGTACATTGACTTCATCAGAACTTTGCTTACAGAGGATTATAACTATGACAGTTCCACAGAATTATCTTACAGCAAGACGCACATTTAGCGCTACAGGACACGCATTTGGGTGATTAACTTTGCACTTCAAACATTTATTTTTAAAGATTTATGAATTACAATGATACAAAGGTTTTCCGTGATACATTTCATTCCATTGCTGTAATCTGTAACCCCTGAGGTTATAATTACATTAATCCTCGAGGGGGTACACTCCTACTTTGTGTACCATGTGTTTGGCAAGCACAAGGAGCCAGCTAATATGGTATTTGTTTATACAACTTTACACATCGGTACCATATTTCTCTAACACTGTAACACATAAATTACACAGCTATCTTATCGTTTAACTGAGAGAGACAAACATGTTGTTGTTACCACGTCAGTGACAGATCTTTACGCAATTACACAGTTGGATAACTTCACACTTATGAAATTGTATTTTGTCTGTACTTTGTGAACTGTTCATATTTTTTCAGAACCATTGTGATACTATGAGAGCTTTGAATGATGTATTTGGTATGGGATCATGATTTTTAAAGTACGTTTGAGGTAGATGACACTATTGAAATGAGCAGAGAATATTTTTTAGGGTTTGAAATTATTGCAGGAAGCTTCGACGTTTTTGATATTTGACTGAGGGTTTATGATGTTATTATTATGATGACAATGTGTATTAAGCTGTTGAGGTATGTTTATGATCAATAAGCTGATGCTATATGAGGAATTTGATTATGCTATGTATTTATTATGATGAAATATTGAAGTGTCGACGAATATGTATATAGGTAATAAGGTAAGGAATAATGAGTAGTGTTAGGCACTCTGATTTGAGAAAAAGGATGTTGGAAACCAAGAATCGTACTTTAAGAGTTATGAAATGTGTGTAAATGCGTGAATGTATCACAATGCCGGCGAAAATTTTTTGGACACTGTTATATTTATACGATTTTGTTTCTACACATTTCTACTGTAATTTCTCGACATGTGAAATTTTATTTGTATCAAACTGTCACTGTAGCGGAAACTTCTGTTGTAAATTTCGGTAAGAAAGCTAAGTGACCTCGACGTAGTGCGTCGTTGACGTCCAGCTGTGCGTCGCCTGGAGAAAAAGCCAGTAGGTGGAGAAAAAAGAGGCTATTAACCTCGATATTGACATTTCTTTGTAGAAAGCATCGCAAATATGACACGCTCAAACTTGAAAACATGATGACACTGTAGAGTTCTTAATTTATGATATTTACTGAAATGAAAAAAAAAAAAAATGGTTCAAATGGCTCTGAGCACTATGGGACTCAACTGCTGTGGTCAAAAGTCCCCTAGAACTTAGAACTACTTAAACCTAACTAACCTAAGGACATCACACACATCCATGCCTGAGGCAGGATTCGAACCTGCGACCGTAGCGGTCGTGCGGTTCCAGACTGTAGCGCCTTTAACCACTCGGCCACTCCGGCTGGCTGAAAAGAAATAATGAGAAACATTTCACGTCTATTGTCTTGCTAGTTGAAAGATTGTTTACTGCATTATGAAATGCCATATGGCTAGTGAATGACGTTTCACGCCTTGCTTTGCCTACTTTGTTTAATATCTAGTTTCTAGCTGCACTGCAGCATTGGTTAAAATAAAATCTTATAGATGTACGAATATATATATTTTATGCCTACAGATCCAGTAAATAATAAATTTATGATCTACTTAAAAAAAAAAAAACGAAGGAGCACAAAAAGACATTTCCCTTCACAGGAATTGCATACAGAATTTTCTTTTCAAGTACTTGGTAATTTCTTTTGTAAAATAAGTTGTGGTGCATCACTTTAATTACATAGACATTAAGATGTGAATAGACCATTCCCTTATCTGCATTTTTGTCTTTTGTGTACTATTTTTTTCTGCTTGTGGGTTTGTCATGATTAGATATAAGTTACTGCATTTGCTGCTGCTGTTTGCCAGGCATAGTGTTACTGAATTTCACTTTGTATTACTCTGTTAAGTCAGTTTTACTTCTGATTTATTTTTCTTGTTTGCTGCACATGCCTTATATTAGTTGTAATATTGCATTTGCTTTGCTAATTTAGATATACTGCTGCTTGCTTTGCCAATTTCCATTTTTTTATCATTGCTGTTTATGTTAATTGTTATGTGCTGCTGCATTGCCTCGTCCCTTGGTATATATATCTGAGCTCAGTAGATTTAGGTTAGCTTAAGAGGGGGTAGACTATATAAGAAACTAACTGTGATGAATTGGAAGAAACGCAGTGAGAAGCTATAAGTAAATGGTTTGGCCAAAAAAAAGTATTTTGAAAGAGGATAAGAACAAAAAAGTAGGGTTTAGGGACAACAGGTTTAGGTAAATTTTCTTGGAAATAAATGATGAGGTTAGATAATGGAAAATAAATAATGAAGTAAGAAATATGTGAACATATAAATACAGAAAGCATGCTGGGATAGGAGTTTTTTGGTGGAAACAAATGTTGAAATAAGACGACAGATCTATGGAACGAAGTTTTGGGTTGGACTGCAGTACCAAATGTCACACTGAAAACAAACCCTGTCCTTTCCTCCTGTGTTATTCTGCTATGTGTCTGTGTACTCTGTGTATTTGTGTTTTTCCTGTCTTTATGTGTTTAGCTAATACGATTTATGTTGTAGAATTTTTCTAGTACTAAGCTACATTCACTATGCTGAGGAATACTGTTATCCTCAAATATAATTTGCATTAATAATATGTTATTTTCTTTGTAAAGATGTTTATAGACATTATTAATTCTGTTCTGTTTCAATGCTCGTGTGTGAAATTAATGTTTCGAAAGCTATTCTCATATATTTACTTATGTCATAATTCCTGTAACACTGATGTATATGTTTATTTCTATTCTTCTGTAAAGCCCGTGTTACTACAAATGTTATCTGTACTCTTATGTTCTTTAATGATGTATTTTGTATCTTTGTAATTGTATTCTTATGTTGTAAATTTATAATTGTATAGACACCAGTTCTTCAAATTAAGTATCATTTCACTGCACACGTTTCTGTTGGTCGTAATATATGCACAGTATGTGGGAAGTTGGGACTGTTAGTGCTTCCACGTGTGTTGATAATTCAGCAAGGGACTGGTTAACAGCGTTGCTGGTTCTAAGGACAATTCCAAAAACTTTGTGAGTGCACAAGTGGTGATTTATGGACTTGCTATATAGTGCAAGACTCTTCGATGGTGATTGTGCATCTGCACAGTCGCAACAGATGGCTGCTGGCCGTCTCTACAAGGACTGCAGTGGGTCTGCACCTTTGATGATCCACCAATACCACTATTTCTACAAGGACTGTAGAGGGTCTGAACCTCTGGTGGCCCACCAGTACCATACTCTCTACCAAGACTATAGTGGGTCTGCTCCGTGATGACCTACCTACCAATATTCTTCAACTTCGACTGACTCTGCTGTGGGTTTGCTCTGTTGTGGCCCATTACCTGTCTGCATGTCAAGAGTCAGCACTGTCTTTCTGTTGGAAGGACAACACTACTTCTTCACGACTGCATGGAAATCCACTACTTCTGTGTGCAATTTCTTTAACTAATGAGACTTTGTGAAAAAAACTGTAATTACTATTGTGATAAATGATCAGGACTGTCTTTATGAGAACAATTTTTGCTTTTGACCAACAGTGTATCAATAAGTGTGTGCAGTTGATATCTTTGTTATTGTAACTATGAAAAATTTTTTCAAATCTGTTTGGCCACTGCCCAAAACAATTTCTAAAATTTTTTGTGGGGAGCATGGTGGCTATGTAAGTAGGCTGTTTAGGTTTTTATGTTGGTAACGCCACGTAGCGCTCTATATGAAAATCACTGACAGTGCTGTGTGCAGTCTGAGGCTGGTCGGCATTGTTGCAATAATCGCTATTGTAGTGTTGGGCAGTTGACTTTTAACAGCACGTAGCGTTGTGCAGTTGGAGGTGAGCCGCCAGCAGTGGTGGATATAGGGAGAGAGATGGCGGAACTTTGAGAGCGGACGATCTGGACATGTGTCCATCAGAAAGAGTAAATTTGTAATATTGGATATCATGGACTGATATATATATATATATATATATATATATATATATATATATAATGACTTTTGAACGCTATTAAGGTATATACATTGTTTGTTCTTTATCAAAATTTTCATTTGCTAACTATGCCTATCAGTAGTTAGTACCTTCAGTAGTTTGAATCTTTTATTTAGCTGGCAGTAGTGGCGCTCGCTGTATGGCAGTAGTTCGAGTAACGAAGATTTTTGTGAGGTAAGTGATTTGTGAAACGTATAGGTTAATTTAGTCAGGGCCATTCTCTTGTATGGATTATTGAAAGTCAGACTGCGCTGCGCTAAAAAAAATTGTGTGTCAGTTTAAGCACAGTCATGTATAATTTTTCCAAGGGAACGTTTCAGTGTCAACATGAGCTTGGACAGAAGGAGTGGACTATTATTGGTGAAGTTCGATTATCAAAACCATAGAAATGCGGCAGCTGCACTTCGAGAATATTGCAGGCTGAAATGGTTACTGAAGGGTCCTCTTTCTCCATCTGCTACGCAGTGAAGAAGTTCGAATTATTGGAGAACTGCGCTTCGTTCCAGAGGAGACCGACGACAGGTTGCACCACAGGTGGTTGATGAAATCACTGTTGCTATGGCAAACAAATCTGCATGCAATTCTCGATCGTCAGGTAGCGCACGTGCTGTGTCAGAACAGTTGAACATTCCGTGGTCCGCTGTACGGAAGGTTTTCGTACAAGATCCACATGGTACAGCAGCTTGCACCACAGGACGCACAACGATTTGTTGCTTCGCTCTCCATTTTATGGCAAGGACTCAAGTTGACGAGGGCTAGACCTGGACCATCCTATGGACATACGAAGCTCGTTTTTCTCTGACTGGCGATATTAACACACAGAATTGCCAAGTGAGAGGATCTTCACCTCCAGTCACTGTGCATGAAGTTCCTCTGTATGGCGAACGTGCCACCTAATGGTGTGGCTTCACGGCTACGTTCATCATTGGCCCATTCTTTTTTGAGCGGTTGGCGCTCAAGGATCAAAAACGTGCAGTGTGACCGGCCAGCGTTACTGCGATATGTTTCGGACAGCATGCCATAACCGCCCTAAATGAGAGGGACGCATTGAACATTTTCATGCAAGATGAACGTAGCCGTGAAGCCGCACCATTAGGTGACACGTTCGCCATACAGAGGAACTTCATGCACAGTGAGTGGAGGTGAAGATCCTCTCACTTCGCAATTCTGTGTGTTAATATCACCCATCAGAGAAAAACGAGCTTCGTATGTCGATAGGATGGTCCAGGGCCAGCCCTCGTGAACTTGAGTCCTTGCGATAAAATGGAGAGCGAAGCAACAAATCGTTGTACGTCCTGTGGTGCAAGCTGCTGTACCCCATCCCACATCGCTCGTGAAGTTCATCTGCTTCTCCGAAACTCTTTTGGAAACGGCCGAATTATCAGCTTGTTTCTAAATGCTTGGCTGGCATGGTCACCTGATCTCATTCCATGGGATTTCTGGTTGTGGGGCTACCCGAAAGACAGGGTTTACCAGGGGAACATTCACACATGTTCTGAGCTGAAGCGCAAAGTATCAAGAGAGATAGCCAGCGTACCTACGCACATGTTTCGTTGTGGCGTGCAGAACGCAATCCTCCGCTTTCATACTCTTCTGGACACTGATGGGCGCCGTATTGAGCCCCCTTTGTAGAAATAACGGTACCGGTACGTAACGGTATGATGTACCGTTGCAGCACATTAAAAGTGTTTCAATCGAATTTATTCTCCATTATTTCTCTTTCCCATGTCCTTCACATTAATGCTACCAATTTTGGTCGTCGTACGGTAATTAGTTTCCGTGTTATAGCGTCTTAAATAAGTAAAGTTTAATTATACTCACCGGGTATATATAGTTCCTGCTTTCTGCATTTGCGGCGGCCAAATACCACCTCCTCCTCCCATGAAGCATGAACCATGAACCTTTCCGTTGGTGGGGAGGATTGCTTGCCTCAGCGATACCGTAGATACGATACCGTAGTTGCCACCACAACGGATGGGTATCTCTTGAGAGGCCAGACAAACACGTGTGGTCCATGAAGATGGACAGCAGCCTTTTCAGTATTTTATTAAATTTGTTGTAAAATGTTCACGTTGTATAATGTACGGCTACTTCAAAGCACAATGCTTAGATGTGCGCTCCAGTCCCCACTGTTCCACACGCACCGCTCGTCAGCGGCGCTGGATGTATCGACGCGTCAGCGTCGTCGCAGTTGGATGGATGGTGGAAGAGAAGGGGGGGGGGGGGGGGGAGGGCCACACATCTCAATCTATCCCAAACAGACTGACACCAGAGGGCAGCTGACGTTTATTGCATCAACAATAGCTTACTCACTCACACAACAAATGTATTTACAGGTGAGAGCAGCTAAGGAACAGCTAGTTATTTATATACTTGCTAAGAAGAATCCACTGAATATTTTCCTTGATATTTTTTACAATTTGTTTTCTGAATTGGAAAAAAAGTGCAATTAATCATTTCATTTGTGTAGCATCTGAGCTGAAAGCATTTTCTTACAAACAACATTTCGTGTTTTTCATTCGGGTGTAAAGTCTAATGTGTTTTGTGGCTGTCCAACTGGCAAATACGGTATGTAAAGTTGTCTGTGCAAGAAGCATGGTTCTTTTAAATGCTCTCCACAACCTGGGGATGTCTGCTGTGGTGCATTATTGATAACCACACTCTACGCTGATGTTACCAGGAGTTGGAGCTTTTTAAAGCTGATAAGTAAGTTAGGTGAAATGCTGGTGTAGGTTTAATAATGAGTAAAAAATAGGAACGTGGATGATCTACTCTGAACAGCATAGTGAACGCATTATTGTAGCCAAGACAGACACAAAGCCCACACCTACCACAATAGTACAATTTTGTGTGACAATTAATTCCGCAGACGATAAAAAGATTGAGGAAACGTGTGTTGAGTTAAAAGAAATTACTAAGATAGTTAAGGGAGAAAAAATTAAATAGTCATGGAGGAAGGGCATTCGATAGTAAGAAAAGGAGTAGAGGGGAAAGTAGTGAGTCAATATGGACTGGGGGAAAGGAATGAAGAGGAAGCCACAGAGAATAACTTAAACATAGCCAACACTTGGTTTAAGAATCAGGAAAGAAGGTTGTAAACGTGGAATATACCTGGAGACGTCGGAGGATTTCTGATTGATTATACAGTGTGATCGGAAATTCCCATTATAGACTTCTAGGACTTGTAGAGGGGCGTGAGTACATAGTATATTGAATAGGAACCCATGTACGGAAACATCATCCAACAAGACTACATAGTGTCAAAGTTATAGGCGCAGGCGTCTGTAAATGTATGTATACACTGGGTGATTCTGTGATGATGTCACAGACTTTCTAGGATGATGGAAAACGATAAATACATTAATTTTAAATAACGATACATGTACCTGAAACGAACGAGTCGAAAGTTATGAGCGAAAACCGTTCTGATACCTCTGACAGTTGAACACATATACCTGTTCTTATGTTGCGAAGACTGTAGGGTTGGTAACTTTCAGTGGTGGTGGTGTGGACAAAAACGAGAAAAAAATGTCCAGCAAATATGGGCTCTAATTTGCGGACCTCAACAGCTATGAATACTTGCTCAGTAGAGGAGATGTGTTTCACATTTGCGAAAATGAAAAAATGGTCATAGCTCCTCAGGTATTCAATTTAGAGCACACTTTTACTGGACTTTTTTCACTACTATAGTCAATTATGGTCGAAGTGCTTGTATTTTTCGTTCAAAATCTGATGGATACTTACAGTTTAGGAAACAATTATTGCATGGCAGATAACTGTTGCACTTACTGGATTAAAAGGGTAGGAGGTTAGTGCCTAGATCAAGGGACTTCCAACATCTCCAGTGACCCTGTATATACCGATAATACGAAACATTATGACCACTGGCTACGGGGAGATTTTATGCCGGCACGTAACGGTCTAGCAAAAGTAAGTTAGCTGATCAGAGACAAATGGGCAATCTCTCCAACGACGAAACGGCTAACAAATGGTCCTCTGATATACACTGAGGTGGCAAAATTCATGGGATAGAGACGTAGACATTTACAGATGTCGGTAGTGTCACATACATAACGTATAAGAGGGCAGTGCGTTGAGGGAGTTCTCATTTGTACTCAGATGATGCGAAAAGGATTCGGATGAGATTACGGTCACACGACGGCAATTAACAGACTTTGAACGAGGAATGGTAGTTGCAGTTACACGCATTGGACATTCCTACTCGGAAATCGTTAGGGAATTCTATATTCCAAGTGTCACAGTGTCAAGAGTGTGCCGAAGATACCAAATTTCGGGGACTACCTCTCACCACGGAAAAGGCGGAGGCCGAAGGCTTAAGCTTAACGACCGACAGCAGTGTAGAGTTTCCAGCGCTAGCAGACAAGCAGTACTGCGCGAAATAACCGCATAAATCAATGTGGGACGTACGACGAACGTATCTCTTACGACAATGCGGCGAAATCTGGCGTTAATGGGCTATGGCAGCAGACGACCGATGCGAGTTTCTTTGCAGCCCTTCTCCTGGTTGGACCATGGACAATTGGAAAACCGTGGCATGGTCAGATGGCTCCAGATTTCAGCTGGTAAGAGCTGATGGTAGAGTTCAGTTGTGGCGCAGACACAGTGAAGCTATGGATCCAAGTTGTCGACAAGTGACTGTGCAAGCTGGTGGCGGCTCCAAAATGGTGTGGGCAGTGTTTACATGGAATGGCCTGGGTCCTCTGGTCCACCTAATCGACCATTATAAATTGTTATGTTCGACCACAAGGAGACCATCTGCTGTCATTCAGCGATGAAATTATTATGGATGACAATGCGCTGTGTCACCGGACCATAATTTCTCGCTATTGCTTTGAAGAACATTCCGGATCATTCGAGCGAATGATTTGTCCATCCACATCGCTCGACATGAATCCCACCGAATATTTATGGGACGTAATCGAGAGCTAAGTTCGCGTACAGAATCCTGCACCGGCAACACATTTGCAATTGTGGACGGCTACAGACGCGCCGTGGCTCAGTAAGTGTTTCAGGGGACTTAAGCAACTTTCTGAGTCCAGGCCACGTCGACTTGCTGCAATACGATGGCAAGAGAAGGTCCGACAAGATATAAGGAGGTATCCCACAACTTTTGTCACCTCAATGTAAGTGACTGTGATAAAAGCAATGTAGCTATGTTCTGACTCTTGGGAACAAACTTTCCGGAAAAGGTGATGCTGGTGGGGTATTCGCGGGCTGCTGATATAAACGTCTGTTGAACTGGTGGTGAAACCACGAGTAAACGACGAGGAGTTCGGCTTCCACGTCTCATCACAGAAGGTGAAGTTCCAATGGTTGACCGCTGTGTAAGGCTGATCACAATGTGCTGTGTTAGTGTAGGGACAAGTGTTTCTGGGCATCCAGTTTGGTGCCGGTTTGTGGCAGCATTCTGTTACAAGTCTGATATGTCGCTGCTCTTTTTTTTACATCTTATGATTGAGCTCTTTCACAATTAATTTCGAAGTTTCACATATCGTGAAAAATTAGATCTAGAGCTGGTCATTTAGTGAGAGAAACTAGTAACTTGCAACTGAGACACTTGAAATGTTTTTGTTGACTATAATTTGTACCAAAAAAGTTTTCCTTTCATGTTTTGTTTGTGAAATATTAAAAGACTGCTCCCTCATGACATATAAACTAAGTAAATATGTTTTCAGGTTTTTCTTTCGTTTTGTCTGACGTTTGCATAATGCACCGTCCAGTCACTCTAATATGACCACCCGTCGAAAGCCCGAATACCATCTTTTGCATTGCGGACCACTGCGTGAGGTGCAGGGAGAACCTGAATGATGAAGGTACCGGCACGCATGTGGACTCCAGTGCCGTGGTCAGTTGTGCCTTCCAAAATGACAATATCAATCAGGGAAAATTCCCCAGACCGTAATAGTCTCTCCTCCGAACTGGATCCTCCCTACAATTGCAGAATGTTTGCTTTCGGTTCGATGGAGCGTAAAACTTGATTCAGCTGACAAGGTCAGTGGACATACAGTTGTGCTATTGGCATACAAATTCCAGCCCTCGTCGCCAATGAACAGGAATCAACAAGGATTCATGAATGTGGCGCCTTGTGCGGAGGCAGGTACACAGCAAGATTCGCTGAACGCTCGTTGAGGAGAGACCACTGGTAGCCCTTTGGTTCATCTGGCGTTTAGTTTCTCACCAGCTGAGTGTCTATTCGTCAGCACCCATTACTGCTGCCGTCGTTCTCTCTTTCGTCCAAGTCCTGCGGTGCACCACGGCACCTTCGAACATATATTTGTATAATGCCATTTTTCCATGCCATCCACGGCGGAACGCAAACACTTCGCAGACTTAAACGTTTCGAAAATTCTTCGACCTTGGCCCGAAAGACACTGATCATGTATTTTGGACATCAGATAAAGTGCTCCGTTTCCTCAATACGACAACGACTGCATTGTTTCCTGCGAGCGCCCGAGAACCCCCGACACCCTTTGCATACCCTCCACTTGCTGTCTGTGAGTGGTTAATTCACTTTGATGTTGGACGTAGACGATGGTCACATTAATGTGACTCGACTGTGTAATTCTTACTGCCATACACTGTGCGTGTACGCAGAAACTGCCAGTCCTTCCTGAAGTGAAGTGGTACATCATCCGAGTTCCCAACCTCCCTTCTGTCTCAGAGATTCAGCTCGCATCGTCCCCCATTCTATCATGCTCCAACATACGTGAACATACGTAGAGTCGGGGGCACAGTGTTTGAGGGCGAGCACCTCTCGCCTGGCCGCCAGTGGATTCCGCCCTTTCGCCAGAGCGTGGTCCCGCAGGTGCCGGCGTGATAAGCCTCTAGTGAATAATGCATCCCGGAGGAAGCGGCTTTCATCTGGTGCGGCACAATAGCCTTTGTAGGCGCTGCGGGCTGGCAGCGTACGATCTCCAGGACTGCCTACCTTTTAGGCACACGGGCCGTCCTACAAGCAAACAGATAAACACGTGCATACAGCGGCGGGAGCGGATCGTCGTATGAGCGAGGTGCAATATATCTGCTGTGAAGTAGCCACGCCACTGCTACCAGTTTTTCTGCTTTCATATTTCTCGTCCCCGATCTGTGATGACCCTTTCAGAAAAATTTCTCATCTCTACCCTATAGGTAAACCTGCTAGGATAGGTCAACGCACATTGTGCTTGTTTCAAATTCAAATGGCTCTGAGCACTATCGGATTTAATATCTGTGGTCATCAGTCCCCTAGAACTTAGAACTACTTAAACCTAACTAACCTAAGGACATCACACACATTCATGCCCGAGGCGGGATTCGAACCTGCGACCGTGGTGGTCAACCGGTTCCAGACTGAAGCGCCTAGAACCGCACTGCCACACCGGCCGGCAGCTTGTTTCCGAGACAGATATTTTAACCAGGTCTAAATCAAATAAGTGTGATGGACTAACGTCCGTTTCGTTTCGGCAGCATGCTGTCATCATCGGGTGCCTTCCTGTTATCTAATGATAGCAGTATGCTGTATAAATGCATCACTCTACTTAAATATTAGCAACAGTAACTATAGCAGTATAAATTATTTCATGAATTTACAGTTTAGTCACATTCCTCTAAATATTCCATATAACAAGGAGAAATATAACGTACATTGGTCTCATAAACTGGCTACCCGAGTGTGCTGTTTAGGTCGTTTTCCACACTCGTTTAGGCAAATGCAGTGATGGTTCCCAATTTCCAAGGCGGAAAATAGGCAAACTAAAGATTTAAACTACGAAATACAGAGACAACTGTTCATACAATTCAAAGACAAATGGCCCAGATGAATTCCATCTCTTAGGGAAAGTGACGACTGTAGTGAAATGAAAAAAAAACGACAAATAATTAAAACAGTTGACCCTCTATGACAGAAAAAGCGCTAGAAAAGTGAACAAACCATCAAGTTCCCCACATTCCAAATAAATTGATTGGTGGTGGATTTGTCATGCTAGTCATCATGAAAACCTAGTTTATATTATTAGTATTTAGTAACTATACAATAGCTAATTTATAAAATTAGACGCCATGATTTCTTGATGTGAAACACGTTATTTCATGACCAGTTTAGACAGTAACTAGCTGTCATTTTCAGATTCTCCTATCTGCAATGTACGAATAGAAAACGTTAATGTAGAAATCTGCAAGGTTGTACAACAATTATACTCGAGGAATAATATTATCTGAATAATAAAAATTACATTCCCTGCATAAATATAAAACACACGCGTCTCGTCGACATATTGATAACATGCTCCACACTGGTTTGTCAGATATATGAAACATGCTAAATAAAATCTCCATAGCAACAATAAGGAAACACAGCAGCAAAATTAGTTACGTCAATAAAGATGAAGGATAGTGAGAAAGATGGAGGGTGAGAGGAATGGGGAGGATGAGATAGAAAGAGGGGAGGCTGTTAGTATTTACGTTATTTACCTTTCGAAGAAACCATCCACTGCTAATAATTTTTCTCATGAATTCAATCTTATCCAGGTGTTTCCTCTCTGCTCATCTGTGCCCATTAGCATGTGTAGCCCCTGGAATGGATCCCAATGATACCTGCACGACACACCTGTCGTGTTGGGCAGCGTAGATGTAAGTGGTTAACAACCCACTTCACCCCATCCCTGCCCCTGTAGGAGCTAGGTGGTTGTTAACCCCATAATACTTCTTTCCTGACAATAAGAAGCATGTGTACAACATTTAACTGAAATTGGCAAAGTGGTTTACCAGAAAGGAAATTATGCGCGCGCTTTTTACGTCTGTATGATTGTACTTCAGTGGGGTATATACCACTAATCAAAAATAAAAGGTGTTCCAGTGCAGAAATGTCAATGGAGTCCATTATATTCATTTTATATCCGCACAGCACGCAGAAAAATTCACACAGGTGAATGAAAATGTAAACATTACTCACAATTAGGCCTGAGACCCGTTATGACTGGCCAGCTGCGGCCTGCAACGCAATACAAGGAGTGATCTTTGTTTGTGGTATATGTGATTAGCACGTCGCCAGTCCTTCCGGCTGTTAGTGCCAGTAGATCAATCTAGATGATGCTGAAGTTTCTTTATTCAAGCAGTTCATCATTTGGCTTCATGCAGGTAAGCGTAGTCTATTTCAGACCATATCTCAGAAAAGTCCGAGGAGGTACTTAAAATCGAACATGGGTTCTACGATCAAGGCAGTGGCACAGGTGAAAGTACGTAATAATTCAAATAAAAACGTTCCATTAGTTCACAATCCGTTTTGAGCACCCACTGATCTCTGTACAAAATTTTGTTCGAATTAGAACGAATGTATTCGAAGTGTAAAATTTATATTAACGGCCAATCTAATTGGAGTCAAATTTCAGTCATATTTATGGGAATGTTTTCACCTCTCTTATTGTGTGTTTTCGCTGGTTAATAATGATACAGACTGTACATATTTTTGATCACAGCTACATTGACTGCGTATACCTTTTTAAGAACTCATTAATGTACACTGTCCACCAAAAACAGCAAAGCACAGAGAAGACATGGACAGCTGGCAATGTAAATTCGTCCACTTACTCTCCATTGACATGTGCGTAAATGATTAAAGTTGTGTCAGGTAAAACGGCCTCCAGAGTGCATTTGCATTGTTCATGTTTAGTGTTGTGACCAAGCTAGAAGGGTATGTAAGGGGTGTGAACGACATCAGATGCTGAGTGATCAATGTGAAGCAGACAGAGGTGCCTCGCATATGTGTAAGATGGCGTCATCAGTGGCTGAAAAAAGTTGGAAAGGGGGTTCGTTGTGGGATTCCATTTGTGCAATAGTGCAATACCCAGATTTGCGGGTCATTCGAATGGGACTGTGGTCCTATGCTGCACTGTATGAAAACGCGAGGGCAGGTACATTTGTCGTGGCGGTTACGATCGACCACGTCTGACCACCGCCAGGGAAAATCGCTATATTGTACTTCTGGTTCGTTGAAACTGCTTTTCACCTGCGTCTGCCATCCGAAAGAAAGCAATGGACTCCCTACAATATTCAGTGTCCTCCTACACCGCTGACCAGAGACTGACAACAGTCGGACTAGGAAATTGGCGTTCCATGTGTAAATTGCCAAGGTCTTTCGAAACACTATGTAATATTGTAACCACTGAAATAATATAAATAAACCCTGTCAACCCAACAGTTTTCATTCTGTGTCCTTGTCTCCTTCTGGATGCTTCACTGTTTTTTCCAGGCAGTATATTTTCAATGCGCAATGCAGTTAAAACTGAAAACAATCATAACCTACCGTGTTAGTAAATATCATCTAGTTACTTTCCAGTTTCCTAATTATTTTTTGAGAAAAACAGAGTATTAGCATGCTTTTATCCTTCATAGCAGTAATTAAAACGCTTAAATCAGAATTAGCAGCGAAATATCTTACACTGTGAGCATGACTCCCCTAGTGCTCAGCTCTGATTCTTTGCCTCACCAATGTAACTATTTCTTTACAACTTTCATTGATGCTATGGAATGATCCCTTTTTTCTACGCCAGATAGACACTTTATTCTGTTCGGTCATAAATTTTCTTATCTTCTGACTCTTCGCCAACTTACTGAACAGCAAAAAGCCTTGGTTTGCGTCCCTCAGGCCTGCACCCACAATGGCCTTCCGAAACGTAGCAGCAAGGCGTCATCTTTGCCTGTGTCTCTAGGTCACTACTCATCGCTGACACACACAACTCTAAATACATTATGAGCCCACCTTCAAATTAATAATTTTGTTATTACTCGAATCTTTTCATATTAGTTTTTACATTGAAGACACAACTTATTTCGGAAAATTGATTTAACTTCTAGTACCTAAAATATGAAGCACAGAAATTCTAAAGAACTATACAGCTCAACACCAATGATGTTCCTGATACGTCGATCGACAGCTAAAATAACGCACAAACAGTCTACCAGACGTTTTAAAAATGAAATTAGTTATTCAGAATTCGCTGAACACTTAAAACGATATAACCATGATATCACAAATCGAATTTTTCAAGATCAATTAAATAGCCAAAAACCTTACTCCAAAAGAAAAAAAAAAGGAAAAGAAAGAACAGCGTTGGTTTCATCGTTAACCCAAACGTTACTACAGAGCGGTTCTCCATTACTATTTTTCACAAGACATTCTCTTCATTTTGCTACAACTGTTGTATTCTTCACCATCAATGATCTCCCGTATTTTCTAGCATAGAGCCCTCCTCCTGCGATTCTTCAGATATTGAATGCCATTGGCCTTGCAGAATGACTGAAATTCTGTGGACATGAATTGTGGGCCATTGTCGGAAACAATAGTCTGTGGAAGACCTTCAATGCAAAAGATAGCGGACAACGCATGGATGGTGGCAGATGACGTCGTGGAAGATATACGGACAACAAAAGGAAAATTACTGAATGAATCGACCACAACCAACCATCGAGCATTCCAGAATGGACCAGCAAAATCGATGTGTAAGCGTTGCCAAGGGGAAGCGGCTTTTGGCCATGCAAAGAATTTCCGCGGTGGTGCGGATTGTTGTTCGGCACACGCCATGCAAGAAGAGCACATATTCGTAATCTCAGCATCGATTCCGAACCAAGTACAGTGCTGACGAGCAAGTTGTTTCGTTCGCACTATACCCCAATGGCCTTGGTGGAGAAGCCGTAAGACAGAGGACTGTAACGAACGTGGGACCACGACCCTGGACTGATCACTATCAGAACGCAACAGCAAAACACCACGTCGTACAAAAAGTCTCTCCTTGTGAGCAAAAAATCTGCGAACCAACGGATCCTCGATCCGTGACTTTGACAAGGGCCATTGCGTAGCAACAAAACGCAAAACGGTAGCAAGGACAGGGTCGGCAGCTGTGGCTGTAGCTACTCGACGAAAATCAATCGGAAACGATTGTACCACGTCATCGGTTTCCGAATCAATGAACATGCAAGCAAGTTCGGAAGAATCGAATGCTCTATCCTCAGCAACAGGCAAACGGGACAACGCATCGGCGTTTCCGTGCTTAGCAGTGGACCGATACAAGATATCGTAGCGGTACTGCGAGAGGAAAATAGACCAGCGAATGAATTTCTGCACTGTACGAGGAGGTACAGGCTTGGTCGGATGAAAAAGCGATGTCAAAGGTTTGTGGTCTGTGATGATGGTAAAGTGACGACCATACAAGAAATCATGAAACTTTGTAACACCAAATACGAGTGCCAATGCTTCTTTCTCGATCTGTGAATAATTTCTTTGCGCAGACGACAGCAATTTGGACGCAAAGGCAATAGGGCGACCGTGCCATCCATCTTTGTGCGCAAGCACAGCACCGATCCCGAAATCCGATGCATCCACCATCAACAAAAGGGGCTTCCAGGGATCGAATGGCGTAAGGTAAGTATTGGAAAGCAACGCCGATTTCAACTGGCGAAAGGCGCGTTCGCATTCCGTCGTCCATACGAACGGAACACCCTTACGGCGTAAGCGATGAAGCGGAGCTGAAATGGAAGAGGCGTGGCGCACGGAGCGATGATAATAATTGATTTTGCCCAGCACACTCTGTAGCTGCTTCAAATTCTGCGGCGAAGGCAAGTATTGTATGGCACGGAGGTGCTCTGGACTGGGATGTATGCCTTGGGCATTGATTACATGTCCCAGATAGTGTAAGTCACGAGCAAAAAACACACATTTGTCCTTCCGCAAGCGAAGACCATTTTGTCGCAAGACCTTAAATAAAGTTCTGAGATTGGCTAAATGTTCGTCCAGATAGTTTGCTGCAGTAGGGACCGACGCACTAACAGTTTGTAGATATTGCTGAAACAATGCAGGGGCGGATGCACACCCGAATGGCAGTCGTGTGAATCGATACAAACCAAGATGCGTGTTAACCACCAAGACGTGCTGGGATTCTTCGTCCACCGGTATTTGCAAGTACGCATCTGCTAGGGCCAACTTCGAAAAATATTGACCCAGGCTCAGTTTGTCAAAAAGATCATCCGGGCAGGGTAAAGGAAAAGTTGCAGTCACTAGTTGTGGATTCACTGTTGCCTTGAAGTCCACACAAAGTCTCAATTTTCCGGAAGGTTTTGGCGAAATTACTAAGGGTGATGCCCAGAGGGAAGCCTGCACACGTTCATTTACACCTTGTGATTCCAAAACGTGTAACGTTTTTGCGACCTCATCACGCAATGCGTAGGGAACATTGTGCGCTGTGAAAAATTTCGGTTGCGCGTTGACTTTCAGTTCCAAATGTGCTTTATAGTTCTTAGTGCAACCAAGCGCCGGTGCAAAAATGTCTGCAAATTCGTCACAGAGACGAGAATCACTGTCTGAAGGCACAGTCTGGTTCACTGATAGGACCTGATTTACTATAGACAAGTTAAACAACTGAAATAAATCTAAACCAAACAAGTTCACTGCAGAAGAAGAACGAAGTACGTAAAATGACTCAAGTTTTGTTTGTCCCTTGTATGTGGCAAGAAGGCTGCACTGTCCTAACACAGGGATCGCCTGTCCGGAATAACTAGTTAGCTTAACATTTGCGGCATGCAACGGAGGTGTGCCCAGCTGTTTGTACGTGTCATGGTTGAGTAGTGAAACTGCAGCTCCGGTATCGAGCTGGAACGGTATCACTCTGCTGTTAATGTCCAAATCAACAAAAAGTTTATTGTGCTGCTGACGACAAGAGCGACTGTCTCGTGCAACGTGAACTGACACTGGTACAGAATCACTTGCGACTTGACGGGATTTCCGTCGATGTCGACGCACACTTTTTGTGGGATGAACACAATCACTGTTAGAGAGAGTAGCACTGAAAGTTTCACGAGCCTGAGTATCCTTGGTTCGATTTCGGCGCAAAGCAAAGGGCCTGGAATGGTTGTGAGTGTCCGATCAGAGCTTTTTCTGGCAAACACTTTGAACATGACCTTTTTTATTACAGAAAAAGCAAATAGCCTGGCGTGATGGGCAATTCTCACACGAATGTCTAGTAGCACACCACGGGCATGATTTCACTGATTTGCATGCTGGCGCGGGACACATGGCTGAGAGCCAGGTGGCTTTGGCGCTGCCGGGCGCGAGGACTGTTTACTGTTCCGTGCAGCTCGCCCAGCGGGCCGGTTGACCTGACACACGGGTGGCGAAGTTTCAAACCATTCCTGAGCAAAGTCAAGTGTGTCCTGCCGATCCAATATGTCCATCACTTGTTGAAGGGAGGGATTGACTAGTTTCAAAATCTGTTCCTGTATACGAACATTAGAAACGTTCTGTGCAATGGCATCACGCACCATAGTATGTGAATAAGGGAGTCCACATTGACACTCAAAAGCACAATCCCTAGTAAGGCCTTGCAAAGTTGCAACCCACTCCCGATTAGTCTGACCGGCCGTACGTTTTGTACGAAAGAAGGTATACCTTTTTGCAACTACATTGACTGATTCTTTGAAATATGCATCTAATGCAGACAAAATTTCTTCGTAGGACAGAGTTGCTACACCGCGTCGGGGAAATAATTTCACTATCACACGGTACGTCTGGACGCCTATGGATGCTAACAAAAAAGGCTGCCGCTCATTACCTTGAATTCTGTAGGCGGCGAGATGAAATCAAAATTGGCGTGACCACTCCGTCCAGCTTTCCAGTGCCGCATCAAAAGGACGAAAAGGTGGTGCAACTGCATGTTGTGGCTGCGTGGGCGCTGGAGCGGCGGCTGCCGCATCATTTCGCAGTGCACGTTGACACTGGATGAGCTGTCCAAGGGCATCCAGTAAGGCCTGCATTTGCTGATTCTGCAAGCGATAAAATTCGGACAGTACATCTGGAGATTGTGGCGAAGCCATGACACAAGTAAATCAGGAAAATCAATACGAACGCAAAATTCTCGTCGCCAAACTGTTGTGACTTGGCAAGACAGCCAAGCCACTAGGAGAGGAAGCCGAAAGGCATGCGTTTTAGCTCACGCAGGATGGCGTGAGGTCTGGATCAGGACAAGGTCTTTATAGAAGCAAAAATAGTACGTAGCTTCTGGAGTACTTAACTTTAATCCATAATTGGTGAACATCGGTCTGACGGTACATGCATCACAAGATAAATAGCAATTGATAGTGGCGCCTTGATAGGTCGTAGCAAATGACGTAGCTGAAGGCTATGCTAACTATCGTCTCGGCAAATGAGAGCGTAATTTGTCAGTGAACCATCGCTAGCAAAGTCGGCGGTACAACTGGGGCGAGTGCTAGGAAGTCTCTCTAGACCTGCCGTGTGGCGCCGCTCGGTCTGCAATCACTGATAGTGGCGACACGCGGGTCCGACGTATACTAACGGACCGCGGCCTATTTAAAGGCTACCACCTAGCAAGTTTGGTGTCTGGCGGTGACACCACAGTCTTCCCCATTCTTCACGTTTTACACCAACATCCAGTTTTCTTTCAAACATATCTTTTAATGTACAAAAGAACTATCACATCTGAAAAGACACAGCAAAGAGCTAATAAGTCGTAGATTACCAAATACATTTCAACTACAGTCCATTGAGAAACGTAATTGGAGTCAAGGAATGGTACACACACAGACATGCACACACATACACAAGCACACACACATGTCAAGCACATGCACACAAGCTAACAAAAGATATGTCAAAGGCATACGATACTTGCCAACAAATATTTCAGAAACAGAATATCATAAATGCAACAACTGCATTCCAGACTGTGTAGTGTTGATAAGCGTTTATACTGCTGAAGGTAGAAGAGGGCTTCGCGTGCAGTGAAACAGTCACACTAGTTCTACAAGAGTAACAAATTCTTGGAGAAATAAAGTAAACAGTTATCCATATTGTACCAGAACAGTGTGTAACGTACTATCATTATAGCAAATGCTGGGTTCTGCATGTTAATGTCCATATATTTTACGCCACTGAAGATGAGTCCTAACAAACTGAGAACGGTTATAGTGAAGTTTGTGTCCTTATTAACTTTCACACACGCATCAATTGCTCATGTTGTCATTTTTGTGCTCTTCAGTCAGAAAACTGGTTTTATGCAGCTTTCCGCGCTAATCTATCCTACATCTACATCTACATTTATACTCCGCAAGCCACCCAATGGTGTGTGGCGGAGGGCACTTTACGTGCCACTGTCATTACCTCCCTTTCCTGTTCCAGTCGCGTATGGTTCGCGGGAAGAACGACTGTCTGAAAGCCTCCGTGCGCGCTCTAATCTCTCTAATTTTACATTCGTGATCTCCTCGGGAGGTATAAGTAGGGGGAAGCAATATATTCGATACCTCATCCAGAAACGCACCCTCCCGAAACCTGGCGAGCAAGCAACACCGCGATGCAGAGCGCCTCTCTTGCAGAGTCTGCCACTTGAGTTTGCTAAACATCTCCGTAACGCTATCACGCTTACCAAATAACCCTGTGACGAAACGCGCCGCTCTTCTTTGGATCTTCTCTATCTCCTCCGTCAACCCGATCTGGTACGGATCCCACACTGATGAGCAATACTCAAGTATAGGTCGAACGAGTGTTTTGTAAGCCACCTCCTTTGTTGATGGACTACATTTTCTAAGGACTCTCCCAATGAATCTCAACCTGGTACCCGCTTTACCAACAATTAATTTTATATGATCGTTCCACTTCAAATCGTTCCGCACGCATACTCCCAGATATTTTACAGAAGTAACTGCTACCAGTGTTTGTTCCGCTATCATATAATCATACAATAAAAGATCCTTCTTTCTATGTATTCGCAATATATTACATTTGTCTATGATAAGGGTCAGTTGCCACTCCCTGCACCAAGTGCCTATCCGCTGCAGATCTTCCTGCATTTCGCTACAATTTTCTAATGCTGCAACTTCTCTGTATACTACAGCATCATCCGCGAAAAGCCGCATGGGACTTCCGACACTATCTACTAGGTCATTTATATATATATTGTGAAAAGCAATGGTCCCATAACACTCCCCTGTGGCACGCCAGAGGTTACTTTAACGTCTGTAGACGTCTCTCCATTGATAACAACGTGGTGTGTTCTGTTTGCTAAAAACTCTTCAATCCAGCCACACAGCTGGTCTGATATTCCGTAGGCTCTTACTTTGTTTATCAGGCGGCAGTGCGGAACTGTATCGAACGCCTTCCGGAAGTCAAGAAAAATAGCATCTACCTCGGAGCCTGTATCTAATATTTTCTGGGTCTCATGAACAAATAAAGCGAGTTGGGTCTCACACGATCGCTTTTTCCGGAATCCATGTTGATTCCTACATAGTAGATTCTGGGTTTCCAAAAACGACATGATACTCGAGCAAAAAACATGTTCTGAAATTCTACAACAGATCGACGTCAGAGATATAGGTCTATAGTTTTGCGCATCTGCTCGACGACCCTTCTTGAAGACTGGGACAACCTGTGCTCTTTTCCAATCATTTTGAACCTTCCGTTCCTCTAGAGACTTGCGGTACACGGCTGTTAGAAGGGGGGCAAGTTCTTTCGCGTACGCTGTGTATGCCTCTTCATCTCTGGCAAACTACTTCACCCTACATCCTTTCCAACCCGCTTACTGCACTGATCTCTCGGTTTCTCTCTACAATTTTTAACTTCCCTCCAGTAGTAAAACGGTGATTGTTTGATGTCCCAGAATGAGCCCCATTAACCGAGCACTTCTTTTAATCAATTTGTGCCACTAATTTTTTTCGCAAAAATTTGAAATACGGAATGGTCTTGATTGTACCATTCTTCATTAAGCGTTATGAGTTTAAAAATCTCATCATCAGACTGAAGCTGTGTAATAAGGTGTACAGGGAATTTGACGATAGCGAATATGTACATAATAACGGAAGTATATTGCTTAGTAACCCATATACAAAAATTTCAATTAATATTGTGCTTACATGTAAAATTTTTCAGTTTTCTAACTAATGAAGGACAAAGAATAAAAGTTGTATATCCATGTAATGCTTACTGTCTTTTAACAGATCTTTTGCGAACGTTTTGATGAATGAATCATAAATTTTAGTCTGATTCCCCTCATCCCCAAATTTTTTTCTGCGTTGTATTTTCGTGTCTAAAATGAAATAAAGCACTTTTTAACTACCCCAATCAAAAATTTATGTAATTAACTTATATTTTTCTTTAAAAAATCAGTTTTCAAAGTTAAGTTGTAATAATGATCTGCTACTTAGTTAAGTACGTTTTAAGACACTACAAAATTTCAGCTCTCTATCTTTAATAGTTTTTGACTAATGTGTTCCAGAACATCAAAAAAGGGAACTTTTCGGAAATTTAAGTTAAAGTTAAAACTTTCTTCTCTATCTAACCTTCATAACACTAATACGTCCCAGGTCCACATTCATCATGTTTCTCATCTTGTTCTTCCTCCCTTTTCTTTTACAGAAGTCTACTTCTTATTCTTGCATCTTTAATGGCTTCCAACACTGGTTTCTCTGCTTCAAAGGTTCTCCTGTAATCAATGGCAATTAACGCTCTTTGCATACTTTGTCAACCAGACACTCCCATCAGTTCCACAACCTGATACCCTGACATTGCGTAGAGGCCACAAATCGTTTGAGATTATTCGATCACCAAAGAGACTGGTTACAAGTTGCGTGGAAGCGATAAACGTGTGACACGTTGCTCCATCTTCTTGGAAATAACCATCTGTAATTTCGATGTCATCCAGTTGCTCCACAAATGTGTTAAAGACACCCGTATAAACTACGGTCGTATCAGAGAAAATAGGGCCAACAGTCCCAGAAACTTACACCACGCGCCACACACCAACGTTTTCATAATGCAGTGGCGTTACATAGATGATATGGGGGTTTACACCAACGGAGTATCTGCTTTTTTGTGTTTATGTAACTTGACAGATGGAACCGAATTATAATGAGAATGTCTGGACACTAAAAAAACCCTCAAATCATCGACAGTAAACATTTTTTTCTCATTATGCAATGCTCGTATCATGTGCACTCTGTATGGTCGCAATTCCGCAGCTCTCTGACATGTGCCATATGAAATGCCTGTCTCCTAGCTGAATCGACGCATCAGTTTCCTTGGAAAGTTCTCCAAGCCTCTTCGAACGTTATCAATAACCTCTGCTCTCAGTAACGGGCTGTGTTTACTTCTATCACGGTTTAGCACACCAGTTGTCTTCAGCTTCCTTACAAACGATAAAATTGCTGCCTTTGTTGGAACTTCGCCCATGTAGCATTTTCTCCGAAATACCCATTATGTTGTAACTAACAAGTCTGTTTTTCAATAGGTTTTCACAACAAAAACCGCTGTCGAAGTGTGTACTGCTTGTTTCTGTCAGTTAAGGACTACGAACGAATGACTAATTTGCTAGTTATTGTCACGCGGCCAGAATTACACATTCACAGATTTCACATATCACTACCGACGAGGCTACGAACGAACTAACACGAGCCGAGCACAGGACGAAGAAAGTCATGGGCAGAAACAATAATCAGCTTGTCAACAACAGGTGGTACTTTCGTTCCCTCAGAGCTACTGAGATCATTAAAACAACTTTGCCGTTTCTACGAGATATCGGAGGGAATCTATGAGTCATTCAAGTAGTTTAGGTTTGTATGGAACGCCCCGTACAGTGTGTTCAGTCATTTCCTAAACGATCCTATAACATCTACCTAAAATCTACTGTCGAAACAGTTCTTTGTCCGTACTTCTGACCAATGTATTGTAGTTTAAACAATCCAGCTCCTCAAGTACCTACTTACATGCTAATTTTTTTGCTATCGGGAAACACCTGTTCTCTGTAAAGCAAAGAGGAAAGCTTCACGTTCTTGTCCAGGTTGGCCAACTGAGACCGAGTGACCGCCGTTCATCCTCTTCCAGTGGCGTTATTTGGATTTGATACGGAGAAGCATGGCGTGAGCAGCGCGTTCTCGGCTATACAGACCTCTGAGCCCTCTCTCAAGTAGCTCCTCAAGAGGCTGAGTGCACCACATTCCAGTCCTACTATCATGGAACAATCCATACCACTACCAGGGATCGAACTCAGATCCTTCACATACCAGTCGGACAAGCTGAGCACTTTTATTCTATTAATTCTGTCGGTTTCTTCGTCGTCTTAATCCTGCAGGAAGGTCAGTTCCGTGTGGACGTTGCATAACGTCTCTCAAAGTTTAACGATTAAAATTTTATTCATTTTTACTGTAGATGGTGGTCAGCTCCCTGGCCGAACGCGCTGATCTACGGCGGCAGCATACACTGTACTTTCTGCATTCATTCAGTTTCCGGGATACTACCTCTTGCTGCAACATACGTTGGATCCACAATTACAAGTCTCTAAACGAGTAATATTCTATATTCCACATGGAGTCAGGAGCTATAAAAAGGCGCATGACAGACGATTACGTATTGTTCTTCGAGGTACCGTCACCACCTAGATTTAGTAAGCAACTGTCACCTTCATACCGATTATTAATTCAAGACCTCGTTTCGCACGAAACATTCGTTTCCAGACATTTGGCCGCCCTCTTACCTGAGTAGTCAGCGCTTCTGACTGTCATGCAGCGTGCCCGGGTTCGATTCCTGGCCTGAAAGGAGATTTTTCTCCACTCGGGAGCGGGATGTTGTGTTATCTTCATCGTCATTTCATCAGCATCGACACGCAAATTGCCCAGTGTGGCGTCAGCTGGAAAGACTTGCAACTTCCTCAAGTGGGAATTCCTGGACACTGATGCCATTTCATTTCCGACCGTTTGTTCCATATCTCAAAATATTCAGTTTATAATCGTCAACTTCTGTTTAATGTTGACCCTAGAGATTTGGTGGAGCCTGTATAGTTATAGTTTTATCATTTGTTGAAACATGTGTCTCCCCACAAAAGAAACTTTTCCGCTTTTCTGCCGCTTTTCATCTAATATAGTGACAGGGCTTTAGTTAGGCCGGTACTCGTCGGTACTCAGTACCTCTACTTACTGAAGTGCCCGAATAGAGTATCAGAACTTCCAGAATTTGCGGTATGGCCTGGCTCTAAAATTCTAGTTATTCAAAAATTCTATAAATTTACTGAATCGGTCGGGATTAGGAAATAATCTCATACGAGATACCTAATAAAGATGAGATGATAATACTGACGAAAGATTTTTTTTCTTTTGCCACACGTTACAAATGGCCACAAAGAAAAATGTGCTTCAACAATGAATTAGTTCGTCGGACGTTAATCACTGTCGTCCACTTCCACCAAACTAATTTAAATGTTAATTGGTAATAGTACTTTACTGCTTATCAATTGTAACGAAGATTTAATCTACGTTTTACGTTAAGGAGACTCATTGTATCTAGAATTAGGTTACAGATGGGACAGAATCTCGGTTGCAGTATCAGTGAGTCTGTGATTACGAATCAGACGTTACACATGTGGTAGTGAAATAAGAAGCAAAATGAGTTTACTAAACTGGTTAAAAAAAATGAATGTGGTGACACCTTTGAAGGTGAAAGTTATAAAGAAAGAAATTCGAATAAAGATAGTGATAGTGCCGAAAGTGAGGTTAAGAGAGCCACCGCAGTGGGAAGTGCAGTAAATGTTTTTTAAAGTTCTACAGTAAATTCATTCATTCGATGACACTACTTTTTTGCCTCCTTGTTGGACCTCAGATCAGTGGAATGCTTTTAGTGATGAGAATCCAGGAATAGTTAGTAATAAAGTTAACTTAGTGTGTAAGGTATGTTCAGAAGCAAATTTTATTCCTAACAAGCAGAGGGATCTCACATTTCGCAGAAGTTGCAGGGAAAAATAAATTGCTATGAAAGTGGTAATAAAGCTCAACAACAGATTGTGTGGAAAAAAATTCGTGGACCTAAATTAAGTAAATCACACATAACTGCGTCAAAAGTAGTAGAATTACGCAAAAAGCAACATTTATAGCAATGCAACAAGAATATGTTGGAATCACTGCCTGCATTTTTATAATACCTTAGGAAATTGCAAATTATTAGAGACCTTATACTGATTTGCCAGTTGACACTGATCTACAATCTCTTTAAAGTGCTCAATATGGGAAGAATACTGCACATAAATTTCTCTTGCAGTGGTAACACTTCTCGTATCACTAGAATTATGAGTGAAAGGATCGTATAACGTATTGTATAAAACAAACGGAAAGTAATTGTATTAACAGTTTAATCCACACACTAAGAAAAAAGCAGATACTAGTTTTGGGTTTCAAATTTTCTATGGAGTACACTGATCAGTATGGATCTGATTTAACTACGAGTGGAAAAAAAAGACCTCTTTGGGAAGAGTCAAGAATATTTAAACGTGTGTCGATATGTTTTTCACTTGATGGTGTCTCAACAATGATCGGCAGAAACAGTGGTGTAGGGTCACAACCTGAAAATTTATTTCCTTCTATCAGACCAGATTTCAGCAAATATAGACTAGACTATTAATGATTCAATCAGGGAAGTCCATGGAATAAATTAATTTCAGATAGTTGTGGAAAAACTACATACTCCATACAATAAAACCCACAATACATTTTAGAAACAGATTACAACAGTCTTGACGGAAATGAAATATTTATTTTCAGTGGCACCTGGTTTGGGCCAGAATACGATGATCTTCAGACAATTTGTACCATGATGGTAGGCGGTCTCGGTGAACAGAGCAGGTGTCGTGGCTCCACGAACATAAACTGCTCATAGCAGACGCTCATGGAACCACGACACCTGCACCGTGTACCGAGACAGCCTACCATCATGGAACAAATTGTGTAAAGATCGTTACCATTGCAAATAAATATTTCATTGCGGTGAAGACTGCTTTTAATCCAATTTAAAAGTATTTTAGTGAGACTGCTGATTGTCTTCATGGAAAACAGTCTCAAAACTTACTAATCTCTTAAGAACCAAAGGAGACTAAACTCCTACGAAAAACCTTTGGGACAACTAATGTTGTATATTGATAAAATTTTCACAGTTAAGTTTGTTTTATCAACTACAAAGCATTACAAGCTTTGTGGGAAAACTTCGAGAGTTCATATTCCCTTTGCGATATGGCTAGGAATGATATTACAACGGATCAGAAGGAAAAGCCAAAAATTCTGATTAAAGGAAATATTTAGTGCAAAGTTTGTAGAAAATTTTAGAATAATGCTGGATGCATTCATAGAATGAGCTGAACTTTCATCTGATCTTCAAAAGAGAGAAATGACACTGTCAACAGCAGATAAAACTCATAAAAATCACTGTTAGATTATATGAGTCATTGAAGAAAAATCGAAGCCTCTCCGTGGTTTCCAGGTCCCCAGTTCAGTTCACACACATGCACACAAACACCTCACATATAATGATTCCATCACATCCGAAATTCCTTTGCGGTGCGTCACTTATTTTTTATTTTTTTTATCTAACAGTATTTACATACAGTCTGGCGGAAATGTGAAGTACACAATAGTGAGGGCGGAGACGAAATGAAACTTAAGGGATTGGGAGCGTATTTGAAGTTATTTCAGTGATTAAAAAATCGAGACAGATTTCTATAGAAGTTGACAGTACTGGCCCATTTATCAGTATGGTGTTGCACCCCATCTTGTCTGGATGCATCCACTGATTCGGGAAAGCCGGTTCCCACACACCTTCTGTCTGGGATCTTGCTGGCCACAAAAAGTATCTCGTTATCAGACAGACAGTTCGTAGATACACGAGGCCTGTTTGGACAATCAGTATCCTGCTGTAAAACGGTGCCACAATACTGGCACATTTCATGTAACACATGAGAAAGTAGGATGTGCTGTCAGTTTCCTCAGTCACTACCAGCCGTGACGTGAAGTCATACACGATGACTCCCCAGACATTGCCACCAGTAGTAACACCACTGCGCCGCTACAAAATACTGATATCACAACAACTCACTCATCGTTGTCGCCATACACACCTACGATAGCCATCCGGGGTAGTGCACAACCGGGCTTCATTGCTGAACACAATGCGGTGCCACTCATCAGCAGTCCACGCTTTCCGATCACGGCACCACTCCAGATGCAATCATATTTGTTGTGGTGTTAACTGCAGCCTACGAACGGGACGGTAATTCCCTCGTTCTCTGATGGCTGGCGCAAATGTGAACTGCTTACGATATGTTTGGTGTTTAACACGACGATCGACGCTTGTGGTGGTCAGATGCGGTCAGTCAGCACCTATAAGACGAGTACGCCTGCACTCAACGTCCCTCGCGGTCAAAACTGGACACCGTCGCATCTAAATGCCACACGAACTGGATATTGCACGATTCGACCAACCGCCCAAATGGAGTCGCACAGTCAGGCCCTTTTCAAACTGTTGTCAGGTGTTGATAAGGCATTTCACGAGAGTACATGGCCTCTCCTGTCCCTCACAGTGATTGCTCAAGATCTGGTGCTTTTCAGCCTCTTTTGTACGCTACCAGGCCTCGTAACAACAGTAAGCACGAGCAACACAAGTGGAATCTGAAATCCGTTCTACTTATCACAGATACCTGAAACCCGCTGACGATGCGAAGTCACATTAACTTGCGACCACGTCTTCTAGGTGGTTCTTTCTTTTGTCAGGGAGCATATATTCAGGAAAATTAAACGACTGTAATGTACGCTGTAAATATGCTTGCACCTGGTAAACCCATCACAAATTCTTTTTTTATGCAGCAGGCCATGAATTCCTTTTCTACGATAACTTGGAGATTATCCCAAGCTGTCTCAACACATTCCTATTGTTCTGTCCCTTGTTATTGTCATTGTTTCCCATTTCTTTTCTTCGTCAATTCAGTGTAGAGTCTCCTTATCCTTTACCTTCGATTATCCTGTGTCCCGGTTTTCCCACTATCCATGATTTACTATCATTAAATGCTATGCTCCAAATGCACATTCTCAGTAATTTCTTCCTCGAATTACGGCCTGTGAGTTTTTTTTGCTTTCAAGATAGCACAAGTCGCTAACCTCGCCAGCTTCCAGATTAGTTTCAACATGAAGTTTCTCACTATTCTCATTTCTGGAGCTTCTCCTTACTTTTGTATTTTTCCGTTCTACTCTCAATCCACATTCTGATATTCTGTACTCATACTGTTCATGCCACTCAGCAAATCCTGTAATACTTCTTCATCGTCACTGAACGTATCAGTGTCATCAGCGAATCTAATATTCTTTCATCCCGAATTTTAATTCCACTCTTGAACTTATCTTTTATTTCCGTCATTGTTTCTTTGATGTATAGACTGAACGGAAGGAGCAAAATACTTTAATTCCTATTAATTGTAAATGTGTCACTCTTGTACAATTATATAGTAACTAATACATATAATTAACACTTTATTAACTTCGAACTTAAGACCAACTAAGTGCTTACTATTGTATCTAAGACTGTGCATTTTCTCAGGGATGAAACTTCCTTAAACTATCTGTAGGCATATATTCGCTTACTGAATTTTACACTTAAGCGACGAAAGTGAGTAAGAAAGACCTTGTACCTGAACGTCTGCGTTCCAGTATCAGATCAGTCATATCTCTCGCATTTACATTTACCTTTGTACACCATCTGTACAATGCTTGAGAACATTCTATGTAGACTTTGATGCCCAGTGCGAAGTCTTTCCCATTCTTTGAGGCAGTGTCCTACATACTGTTTAACTGTCTAATAACTAGACAACTAATAACTAGGTATCTATATCTACATGGATACTCTGCAAATCACATTTAAGTGCCTGGTAGAGGGTTCATCGAACCACCTTCACAATTCTCTATTATTCCAATATCGTATAGCGCGCGGAAAGAATGAACACCTATATCTTTCCGTACGAGCTTTTATTTCCCTTATTTTATCGTGGTGAGAGTTTCTCCCTATGTAGGTCGGTGTCAACAAAATGTTTTCGCATTCCGGGGAGAAAGTTGGTGATTGTAATTTCGTGAGAAGATTCCGTCGCAACGAAAAACGCCTTTCTTTTAATGATGTCCAACCCAAATCCTGTATCATTTCAGTGACACTCTCTCCCATATTTCACGATTATACAAAACGTGCTGCCCTTTCGATCTACTCCGTAAGTCCTATCTGGTAAGGATCCCACTCTGTGCAGCAGTATTCTAAAAGAGGACGGACGAGCGTAGTGTAGGCAGTCTCCTTAGCAGCTTTGTTATATTTTCTAAGTGTCCTGCCAAAGAAACGCAGTCTTTGGTTAGCCTCCTCAACAACACTTTCTATGTGTTCCTTCCAATTTAAATCGTTCTTAATTGTAATTCCTAGGTACTTAGTTGAATTGACGGCCTTCAGATTTGAATGATCAATCGTGTAACCAAAGTTTAACTAATTATTTTTAACACTCTTGTGAATGACCTCACTTTTTCGTTATTTAGGGTCAACTGCAAATTTTTGCACCATTCAGACATCTTTTCTAAATGGTTTTTCAATTTTTTTTATCTTCTGATGACTTTATTGGTCGATAAACGACAGCGTCTCATGCAAACAACATAATACGGCTCCTCAGAGTGTCTCCGAATCCGTGTATATAGATAAGGAACAGCATAGGGCCGATAACACTACCTTGGGGAACGCCAGAAGTCACTTCTGTTTTACTCGATGACCTCCCGTCAATTACTACGAACTGTGACCTCTCTGACAGGAAGTCACAAATCCAGTCCCATAACTGAGAAGATGTTCCACAAGCAAGCAATTTCACTACAAGCCGCTTGTGCGGTACAGTGTCAAAGGCCTTCTGGAAATCCAGAAATACGGAATCGATATGAAATCCCTTGCCACTAGCACCCAACACTTCATGCGAATAAAGAGCTAGTTGTGTTTCACAAGAACGATGGTTTCTAAGCCCATGCTGACTGTGTGTCAATAGACCGTTTTCTTCGAGGTAATTCATTACGTTCCAACACAATATATGTTCCAAAATCCTGCCGCATATGGACGTTAATTATATGGGTCTGTAATTAAGTGAATTACTCCTACTACCTTTCTTGAATTCTGGTGTGACCTGTGCAGCTTTCCAATCTTTGGGTACGAATCTTTCATCGAGCGAACGGTTGTATATGATTGTTAAGTATGGAGCTAATGCATCAGCTTACTCTGAAAGGAACCTAATTGGTTGGCAGTATGGACCAGAAGACTTTCTTTTATTAAGTGATTTAAATTGCTTCACTACTTCGTTACTCATGTTGGCAGCAGTTCTCGAATCGAATTCTGGAATATTTACTTCGTCTTCTTTGGTGAAGGCATTTCGGAAGGCTGTGTTTAGTAACTCGGCCTTGGGAGCACTGTCTTCGATAATATCTCCATTGTTATAGCGCAGAGAAGGCATTGATTGATTCTTGCCGCTAACATAGTTCTCATACGACCAGAATCTCTTTGGATTTTTTGCCAGGTTTTGAGACAATGTTTTGCTGTGGAAACTGTTATAAGCATCTAGCCTGAAGCCCGCGCTAAATTTCGAGCTTTTGTAAAAGCTCGCTAATCTTGGGGATTTTGCGTCTGTTTAAATTTGACATGTTTGTTTCGTTGTTTCTGCAACAGTGTTCTGACCCGTTTTGTGTACGAAGGAGAATCAGCTCGGTCGTTTGTTAATTTATTTGGTATAAATCTCTCAATTGCTGCCGATAATATTTCTTTCAATTCAAGCCACATCCGGTCTACACTTACATTATTAATTTGGAAGGAGTGGAGATTGTCTCTCAGGAAGTGAATTTTTGTCTGCTTTTTTCAATAGGTATGATTTTCGTTTATTTTTCGAGGATTATTCAGTCTCGCTACAACAACTCTTTGTTCACTAATCCCTGCATCCAACTTGATGCTCGTTATTAACTCAGGATTATTCGTTGCTAAGCGGTGAAGTGTGTTGTCACAACTGTTTACTGTTCGTGTGGGCTCATGAACTAACTCCTCGAAATAATTTTCAGAGAATATGTTTAGCACAATTTCGGATCATATTTTATGCGTACCTCCTGAATTAAACGTGTATTTTCGCCAACATTTCGAGGGTAAACTAAACTCACCACCAACTATAATCGTATCAGTCAGGTACGTGTTTGTTTTCTAACTCAAGTTTTCCTTGAACCTTTCAGCAACTGTATCATCTGAATTGGCAAGTCAGCAAAAGGGTCCAATTATTATTTTATTCAGGTTGGCAACAATGACCTCTGCCCATATTAACACACAGGAACCATCTACTTCGATTTCGAGACCAAAAAAACTACTTCTAAAAGCAAAAAACACGCCACCGCCAACCATGTTTAACCTATCCTTTCGGAATCCCGTTAGTTTCTTCGCAAAAATTTCGGCTGAGCTCATATCCGGCTTTAGCGAGCTTTCAGTGCCTATAGCGATTTTCAGTGCCTGTAGCGATTCCCAACACAGCTACGACAATTTACAACTGTTATACCAATGGTTCCTGTATCTACGTTCTTCCTGTGTTCAGCCTGCACCCGTCTTGTCTTTTCCCGAGACCCTCTAACCTAAAAAACAGCCCAGTCCACGCCACACAGCCCCTGCTACCCATGTAGCCCCCTCCTGCGTATAGTGGACACCTGACCTATCCAGCGGAACCCGAAACCCAATCACCCTTTAGTGCAAATCGAGGAATCTGCAGCCTACACGGACGCAGAACCGTCTGAGCCTCTGATTCAGACCCTCCACTCGGCTCTGTACCAGAGGTCCACAATCGGTCCTATCGACTCTGCTGCAAATGGTCAGCTCTGCTTTCATCTTGCAAGCTAGATTGGCAGCCTTTACCACTTCTGTTAGCCGCTCGAAACCAGAGACAATCTCTTCTGATCCAAAGAGACCACATCATTGGTACCGACGTGAGCCACCACATGAAGTTGGCTGCATCCTGTGCTCTTCATGGGATCCGGGTGGATCCGTTCCACGTCTGGAATGACTCGGTATGCACACGGAGTGCACAATGGTTTTCTTTCCCTTCTTGGCGGTCATGTCCCTAAGGGGCCCCGTAACGCACCTAACGTTGGAGCTCCCAACTATCAAAAATCCCACCCTCTGTGATTGGCCGGATCTTGCAGGCTGCGTGGTTTCCTCTGAAACAGGATAGGCGACAGTCTCTGGCTCATCGACAGTGTCAGCCACAGACAGCGCCTGGAACCCGTTTGTCAGACAAACCGGGGAGTCCTTATGTGCGGCCGCCTGGAAAGTCTTTCGCTGACTGCTACGCACCGGGGCGACCTCTCACTCGACCACAGGTGAGGGGTCAACTTCAGTCCGACCAGTAACTGGGCTGGCCACCGGTGGGCCCGATGGGAGGACTCGGACGCACTGGACGCCCGTTGTATCCCCAGGGCCGGCCCACAACAGTGGTGCCCATCGACTGCAGCCTCAAGCTGTGTAACCGAAGCCACCACAGCCTGAAGCTGAGAGCAAAGTGTCACCAACTCCGCTCTCATCCGTACACAACAGTCGCAGTCCCTGTCCACACTAAATACCGTTGAAAACTAAAGTACGCAGATGAAAGAACTATCGGCACGTGATGTGCAACTCTACTGTAGACCCTGGCGAAAACACAGGAATTGTGTCTAATAAATCAGATTAATACGCAAAGATTCAAAAACCTAACTACCGAAGCACTCAGGTGAAGCTAAATTATTCGCACCTGATTACAAACTTGAAATATGTCACTAAATCGGTTTACTTTCTGACGCAAACGAGAACGCGAGAACTGTGGCTATTAGATATTAAATTAACACGCAGAAACTCAAGAAACTAAACTATTAAAGTACACAAATGATATTATAAAATCCGCTTCTGGTTAGAAACTCGTAAAAGTCACAAAATCGGTTACTTCCCTGTTGCTGCTTGTGTCTCGGCCGGCTACTGTTGCCTGGTATGGAAGCTACGCACCTCTCCCCTGGAGAATTCACTACGTACTTTAATTACTTATAGCATCATAGGAAAAGATTTTTACGAGTCACGATTGCGGAAACAGAAAGAAAGTGAGACATCTCTGTGTACTCTCATATACTGCGTCCTGCGATTATTTTGATATTTCACACATGGGAACTGATTTCGTTTAATTAATACTCTCAACACGAGTTATTAACTATCCATCGCTGCCACTATACGCAAGAAAGTCTGTGTGCTTGCAGTGTCCATGAGCGCTGTGAGTAATACACGCGTGTGTTAATAAAGGTGCATTTTTTGGTGTGATGATCGCATTTGTTGAAATATGAAATACAATGGGAAGATCCAGAACGTGGGATCCAAGCTCAACATTAATCCTCGCTATACGTGGAGGTCGAGGAGTGGGAGAGGGGGAAGGTACTTTATATTTTGAAAATAATTTAGTTTCGTCAGTTATTTTATATTTTAAAATACCAAACCAATATGTATTGCTTTTAATGAAACGTTCTACCAGATCCCATAAATGTTTAAAATTTTTCGGTTAAAATTAATCCAAAATCTTTAGTAGTAGATGTCACTTTCCCAAACAAATCTCATATTCAGTATTTTCAGGTTCAATACCTTATTTACGTATCAATATTCCCCTAAAAAGTATGTTGTGAGTAAAAGTCAATACTAACGAAATTTGCATGTTTTAAACTTTTTAGAATGAGCATAAAGTACCGCCCTCCCCCTTTGGTAGTACACGTTGTTGAAAGTTTGTTGAGATTGCTAAGAGTGTGCTAGAATATATTTTTATCTACTAGACACTACTAACACATCAGTATCTTTTTAAAAGATAAGTTGTTAATGTAAGTCAACAATAACTAATGATTTCTTTTTACTTTTTTAGGTCGGGCGTAAATACCCCTCTTGCTCATGTGAGTTATGGAAAATACGTTGCCACTGCTGAGGTTAAAGAAACCTAGACAAGGTATTGAGCTTAAAAGTTAATGACGTTAGTTCGTGTGAAATATGGAGGAACATTTTGAGAGGGAAATGGAAAATGAAGGACCTCTCCTGCTGGATTCCAAAGTTCTCATGCGAACAGCAGCCATGAATGGTATAAACAAAATGACTGACATATCTCTTTGCAACCCAGTCACTGCTTCTCACGAGTATTAGCGAGGTAGTCTCATTAAATACAGTAACGTAGGAATCCAAATACGTATGTGTCAGCCTGCCTGGTGAAACAGAAAAAAAAATGAATCAAATTTTGCTAACGCATAAGGGAGGGATCTAAAAGTTTGCGTTTGAGGGCGTTGCTGCAGGTTTTATGCAACATTGTGCGGCTTCGATGTGGGTATGTGAGCATCGACCTCTTTTCGAGGTACGTACGGTAAATGCGGAAACGTAAACAATTAAACACGTCCAAACAGGATAAACGTACTATTATCCGTTTTATGACTGCCGAAGGAACACTGGTAAATATCCATCAGACAATGAAGAATATGTGTGGGGTACAATGTATGTCGAAAACCGTCGTTGTGAAATTGTGCACCAAGTTCGTGATAATGATAACGCACCTCCAAATACCACAAACGTTGTAACGCTGTAGTTATGCCGACTCACGTGGGAGACACCCGATTCCTATCTCATAGTCCTGATTCCTGCACATGCGGTTATTTCAGTCCCTTAACAAAGGCCTTGAAGGATCAATGACTCCTGGTGGACGAGGATGTGCAGCAGGCAGCTACGGATTTCAACACACAGCTGGATCCAGGTGTCTTACCAAACGGGCACTTTCAACTTGGTGCTTCGGTGGGATGATTTTCTCAGTGCTCACGACGATTTGCCTCATAAGCATACCTATTCGGCACTGTACGACCTTCGAAAGGAATCTTTTTGCTATCTCCTTATATTTTATATATTGTGTACCATATACCGTCATAATCATAAGATTATACAGGGTGATCCATTTATCGTGACCGGGCCAAATATCTCACGAAATAAGCGTGAAACGAAAAAACTACAAAGAACGAAACTTGTCTAGCTTGAAGGGGAAACCAGATGGCGCTATGGTTGGCCCGCTTGATGGCGCTGCCATAGGTCAAACGGATATCCACTGCGTTGTTTTAAATAGGAACCCCCATTTTTAATACATATTCGTGTAGTACGTAAAGAAATACGAATGTTTTAGTTGGACCACCTTTTTCGCTTTGTGATAGATGGCGCTGTAATACTCACAAACATATGGCTCATAATTTTAGACGAACAGTTGGTAACAGGTAGGCTTTTTAAATTAAAATACAGAACTTAGTTACGTCTGAACATTTCATTTCGGTTGTTCCAATGTGATGCATGTACATTTGTGAACTTGTCATTTCTGAGAACCCATGCTGTTACAGCGTGATTACCTGTAAATACCACATTAATGCAATAAATGCTCAAAATGATGTCCATCAACCTCAATGCATTTTGCAATACATTCCTCTCAATAGCGAGTAGTTCGCCTTCCGTAATGTTCGCATATGCATTGCCAATGCGCCGACGGATGTTGTAAGGCGTTGTCGGTGGATCACGATAGCAAATATCCTTCAACTTTCCACACAGAAAGAAATCCGGGGACGTCAGAACCGGTGAACGTGCAGGACCAATCCAACTGTCATGAAATATGCTATTCAATACCGCTTCGACCGCACGCAAGCTGTGTGCCGAACCTCATCATGTTGGAAGTACATCGCCATTCTGTCATGCAGTGAAACATCTTGTAGTAACATCAGTAGAACATTACACATACATTGCACCATTTATATTGCTATCGATAAAATGGGGGTCAATTATCCTTCCTCCCATAATGCCGCACCATACATTGACCCGCCAAGGTCGCTGATGTTCCACTTGTCGAAGCCATTGTTGATTTTCCGTTGCCCAATAGTGCGTATTATGCCGGTTCACGTTACCGCTGTTGGTGAATGACGCTTCGTCGCTAAATAGATCGCGTGCATAAAATCTGTCATCGTCCCGTAATTTCTCTTGTGTCCTCAGTGGCAGAACTACGAACGACGTTCAAAGTCGTCGCCATGCAATTCCTGGTGCATAGAAATATGGTACGGATGCAATCGATGTTGATGTAGCATTATCAACACCGACGTTTTTTACAGTCATGATTCTCGCGCAATTTGTCTGCCACTGATGTGCGGATTAGCCGCGACAGAAGCTAAAACACCTACTTGGTGCATCATCATTTGTTGCAGGTCGTGGCTGACGTTTCACATGTGGCTCAACACTTCCTGTTTCCTTAAATAACGTAACTATCCGGCGAACGGTCCAGTCAGTTGGATGATGTCCTCCAGGATACCGAACAGCATACATAGCACACGCCCGTTGGGCATTTTGATCACAATAACCATACATCAACACGACATCGACCTTTTTCGCAATTGGTAAACGGTCCATGTTAATACGGGCAATGTATCACGAAGCAAATACCGTCCGCACTGGTGGAATGTTACGTGATACCACGTACTTATACGTTGTGACTATTACAATGCCATCTATCACAAAGCGAAAAAAATGGTCCAACTAAAACATTCATATTTATTTACGTACTACACGAATATGTAGTGAAAATCCCGATTCCTATTTAAAAAAACGCAGTTGATATCCCTTTGACCTATGGCAGTGCCATGAAGATTTTTAGTTTGATGCTTATTTTGTGAGATATTTGGCACGGTCACTATCAGTGGACCACCCTATATACACACAGATTTAATATGCAGGCAACATGAAGAAAGCGTCTAGAAGATTGTTTCAATGTTCGCAGAGATAGAAGCTTTTCTTAGTTTTATATTCATCAGATAATTTAAAATAAGGAGGTTTTCAAGCTTACTTTGACGTAATTTCTACCCAAATGGCAGCAGAATATATTCATAAGCCCTACGTTCTCCTCTGTAAGCACCAGCTACCAAGAGCGAGAGAAATTTCTCAGATACTTCTCCATTTCTTCTGGGTTGCGCGGCGGCGCCTTGGGGCTTGCGAAGCGTGCCCTCTGGCAGGGGGAGGAGAGGGTAGCGAAAACAGCCGGCGAATGGCTTTTACGATGAGACCAGACAGAACAATCAGTGGAAGAAATATGGAGCCCGGCTTGTGAGAAACGTTTGTTTCACTTTATACAAACGATAGCCCCGCACTCCTGCTGTTTGGGGTAATTTATTGTTATGGTTCCGACAGGAAGATTTCTAGAGCGCAGGTCCTGCTAACGACTTCAAAAAGACCATAAAAAGAAACAGAATTTGCAGCAGTCCTTCTTCCTCGTCGGAGATACAGAGACGAGTGCCTCGTTACTTACACTCTACGAGTAGTACTAAAACACAGAGAAGGGACGCGGAATGGCATTTAGGCCCACAGTCAAAACTGCCACGAATGCATTGTCTCTTCCTTAGGGGAAAATTAGCAGTTCTCTCACTGAAAGGAGGAGTGAGGAAATGTTTGATAAAAAATAGTTCAGGATAAATGGGCTGTATGTAAGTTTCGGCAAGTTTCACAGGAAAGCGTACACCAAACAGATCACATTTCTCATGGTTGTAGTACATAGATATTGGTAACAAATGCTGCTCTAATACGGCTATCTTCCAAAGCTTTTCCGTGAAACAACGACTGAAAGTGTGACCATCCTGCTGAATATCATACACAGATAACGGACGCCATGTGCCAGGCTTCGAGCAGTGGTGTTAGTGTAGTCGGATAAGGCCACAATCTAGAAACTTTTTTTTAATATTATACCAAAAACTTGTATCACTACAACGAATCGTACTCTACATATACATGACGACTCTGAAATTCGGACTAAAGTGCCTGGCCGAAGGTTCAACGAACAAATTTCATGCTCTAACACGCGCGTGAAAAATTAACACTTGATTTCTCTTATTTTATTACGATCATCACTTTTCCGTGTGTACGTGGGCGCATTCCAAGAAGAATGTTACAGACTAAAACTTTGTGAAAAAGTCTCGTCGCATAGAAAAACGCCTTTGTTTTAATGTTTGTCATCGCTACTCGCGTAACATATCCGTGACATTCTCTCCCCTATTTCGGGACAATTCCACACGACTTGCCCTTCTTTAAACTTTTTCGATGTCCTCCATTAAACCTATATGGTGAGTATCCCGTGCCGCACAACAGATGTAGTGTAGACAGTCTTTTTAGTGGATTTGTTGCCTCTTCCAACTGTTCTCCAGTCTTTGGTTCGCCCATCCCACAACACTATCTATGTAATCGTTTTCATTTAAATTGTTCATAATTGTTACTTCTAGGTTTGTAGGTGATTTGAAGTCTTCAGATTTGCTTGATTTATTGTGTAACTGAAGTTTAACGTATTGCTTTTGTAAATAGGCTGTTTAGGTTTCTACGTTGGTGACGCCTCGTAGCGCTCTGTATTAAAATCGTTGACTGGGCTCTGTGCAGTCTGTGGCTGGTTGGGCTCAATGTTGGAGGTTATTCGCCAGTGTAGTGTTGGGCAGTTGGATGTGAACAGCCCGCAGCGTTGGGCAGTTGGAGGTGAGCCGCCCGGAGTGGTGGATGTGGGGAGAGAAATCACAAAGTTTTGAGATGTTTATATGAGCGGACGATCTGGACGTGGGTCCGTCAGAATCAGTAGATAGTGCCTTCAGTAGTTAGAGTCTTTTATTTAGCTGGCAGTGTTGGCGCTCGCTGTATTGCAGTAGTTCGAGTAACGAAGATTTTTGTGAGGTAAAAAATGGTTCAAATGGCTCTGAGCACTATGGGACTTTACTTCTGAGGTCATCAGTCCCCTAGAACTTAGAACTACTGAAACCTAACTAACCTAAGGACATCATGCACATCCATACCCGAGGCTGGATTAGAACCTGCGTCCGTAGCGGTCGCGCGGTTCCAGACTGTAGTGCCTAGGACCGCTCGGCCGCACCGGCCGGCTGGCCGCCGTCATCAGGTGAGAAAGGCTATGCTGCTCTCGCCGATAACTGATTCCTCTCGCAAACTACTGCACCTTTATATGCATCGGAAGTACAACAGACGAAGCTCTGCCGTCATTTTCTGACGTCCACCTATTTTTTATTTGATGACAAATGTTTTGAACAAACCGAGATGTGGCTATGTGGAGTCCTTTATCCCCACAGTCGCTAATCTTTTATGGAGGACTTTGAAGATATGGCCCTGAAAACATCTTTTCTGAAGCCTTCGTGTTTTCTGAGATATGTTGACGATATGTTTCTTGTTGGTCCACATGGAATAGACTCTTTGCACCGGTTATTGGATCATTTTAATTGTCTTCATCCGAACATCAAATTCACGATGGAAATTGAAAAGGAGGGAAAGCTACCTTTTTTGGATGTACTAGTTTATAGAAAAGAAGACGGAACTCTTGGACACAGTGTTTACAGGAAACCGACAGGTATTTACATGCTACAAGTTGCCATCCACCTTTTCAACATACTTGGTTAAAAGAGCATATGCTGTCTCTGATGCTGAAAATTTACCACAAGAGCTGCAACATCTTAAGGACGTGTTCAATAATAGCGGCTATAAGGACCAACAAATTCGACGTGCTTTTGAGTTTGAACCTCAACCTGAACCTTATGAAGACACCATTAGGTCTGTGGCTTTTCTTGCGTATGCTGGGAATGTGTAGGCCAAGATAGACAGTCTTTTGAAGAAATATGAGATCAGATGTGTGTTTCGTCCGCCAGCTAAGATTCGAGCACTTCTTGGCTATGTCAAGATGATTTAGGTTTGAGGAAGTCTGGCGCTTACAAAATACCGTGTGAGTTCCGGCAAATTTACATTGGCCAAACTATCCGTGACGTCAACGACAGGTGTTCTGAGCATCATCTACATACGCAGTTATTACAACCAGATAAATCTGCGGTGACTGAGCATTGCCTTACAGAGGGACACAGGATGTTACACAGTGAGACGCAAGTAGCTGCAAATGTTTTTCGGTATTGGTATTGTGTTTTAAAAGACTCTTTCGATATCATTAATGGCTCTGAGCACTATGGGACTTAGCATCTATGGTCATCAGTCCCCGAGAACTTAGAACTACCTAAACCTAACTAACCTAAGGACATCACACAACGCCCAGTCATCACGAGGCAGAGAAAGTCGATATCAAACTAGCAGGTAATATCACTAATCGTGATAATGGATTCCCGCTAAGTGAAACGTGGAATCCTGTTTTATCAGACATGAAGAAACAATTGATCTGAATCGGCTGGCTATGAACAATCATTTGTAACGATATATCCTTTCAACAATATTCACCACCGGAGGCGCTACAACTCTTTGCGTAAGGGGGGGAGCAGGAATGATTGAATGCGTGCGCACTGTATCTAGCGTATGCGCTGTTGTAGTTCCGATGCATATAAAGATGCAGTCATTTGCGAGAGAAGTCAGTTATCGTTGAGAGCTTTTATTACCTGATGATGGCGGCCAGGTGGACCGCTGAAATATTGTGCTCAGATGACAGTTTGATCTGGCTGGAAATCTGAAAAGAATTTGATATACTAATACGCCGGGAAAGTTTACATAATCACGGTGTAGGTTATTGTTAGTCGGGGCTAGTCTTTTGTAGGGATTATTGAAAGTCAGATAGTGTTGCGCTAAAATATTGTGTCAGTTTAGTGATGATCAGAATAAGTAGAGAGAGAACTGTCTCAGTACGTTCAGTTTCACTCTGGAGTTTGAAAATCAAGTAACATAGAAATTTTACCAGCACAGTCATTCTTTACATTCAAAGGGTAAGTTTCATATGTCAACCCTTAACCGAGGATACCTCACTGGAATCTTCTGATTTTTTCTGGTAGTTTGAGTAATTAGTGTATTTATTATTATAGCTAGCGCGTAATTGTAGAGAGAACTTCCTTTGCATTTGCAGTTTGTCATTGTTGTTCAGTAAAACAGTTGTGACATGCATGTAGATTTGGACCAAGTATTTCACAGCCGCGCTTCCAATTAATTAAATATTATTTTCAGTGCTATTTTAATGTCTTTTCTTATTTTCCTCTTCAAATTGTGCTTTTCTGTGTTATCGTGTGAAATATTTTGACAATTATGGCGTGTGAAAAAGTAACACCAGGCTGCAAAATAAATTAAGAAATGACAGTGATGAGCGTAGCGTATCAGCGCCATCCTGTAATGAATTACTAATGTTCAACATAATAATTTGGTAATTATGCATAGGGAAATGAACCATACAGTGGTGTAGACAGTGAAACCATTAGTGAACAGAAAGGTATTGTCGATCGATCTGTCGACAACAGCTCGCCTCAGAAATCCGAAATGGCAGAACATAATCTTGCAAATACCGTAGATTCAGGTTTTGCGTCCTTACCCCTTTCTCAGTTAAACCCAGACACGTTTTCTGATTTTCAATATGCGAATGTTGACGGTGCAAATGCACTGCCGAAAAGCACAGAGGAATATGTTGCAGACATTAATACATTGTTACTGCAATTCATGTAATGAATGGAGAAAAATCAGAAACAAAAGTTAGACACAACGCTTGGAAAAAGTCAAAAACAGTCACAGCAACAGCTTGAAAAGTTAGACTCAATTGAACAAACGCTTCAACAGACACTTGAAGATTTAACTGCCGAGTTACTTAAAATCGAATCTAAATGTCAAAAAGTCACACAAATTTGTGAGTATTTTCACCCTATTTTATCGCATCATGAAAATGCATTACAGAATCACGAAGCAGCCATAAAAGAACTGCGAACTATTGTTCATGAAAATCATGAGAACTTGCAGGCTAAAATTGACTCAGTTGCATCTACCGATTCGGTTACGCAACTTGCAAAAACTCAGGAAAACTTAAAGGACACAGTAGACACGTTTTCTACACAAATCGATACTCTAAAACTTCGTTCAGAAAAACAAAAGGAGTAAATCAGCACATTACCAGAGACAATGGCCAAACTTTCGGGTCAACTCACTAACTTATCTAAAAAAGGTAGATGATGATCTGAATGACACAAGACCGATAGCTTTTACCGACACAAAAGAGTACGAGCAAATTAGGAAATTCAAACAAAATCAGACTCCAATTATACTCAGTACAAAAGAGAAATCTGGTAAGTTCAAGATCAGTTGGCACAGGTAATACAAGAATTACATATTTCAGAGGAGACTCGCACTCCGACACGGCAAGAAGGATTTAGAAATATGGGAAAGCCACAAAATAATAACACAGGGCATTTCGGGAATTATGAAAGGAATTGGCAAGGTGCACCGAATTTTGAGATGGAACCACCGACACGACGTAACAATGACCGATTTGCGACCCGCCGACACAATGACTTTGACTATAAGCTGTTCATTACTACACGTAAATTCAAAACATTTAATTCTGGTAACGACATTCATCCACAAGCGTGGCTTCATCGATTCTCTCATGGTTTTCCTCCCAGCTGGTCATTAGAGCACATATTAGAATTTATGTGTGGCTAGTTAGAGAATGAACCAGCTGTAAGAATGCGATCGGTCATTCTTGATTGGCACAGTGAAGATGAATTTTATCATCCCTTCCTCTCAACATATTGGTCCCAAGCAGCTCAAGATCGATAAAACATAGCATCATAATGATGAAACAATTCGAACAATCTGATATATTCAGTCTTGACAAATATTTTGAAGATATATTGCATAAGAATCAGTATCTGTCAAACCCATACAGCCCCTGAGAACTTATTCGCATTTGCTTAATTAAATTGCCTGAACATTTGAGACATATTATTTTGGCAGGACGCTGAAAAGATGTCATTGAAGCTTTTCAGGGACTGTTACAAGAATTGGAAATCAACACAGGCTGTCGTGGGATGCGAAAACAGGAAAACAACCATTACAGGTCACATTCATCACAATTCTGTGATGACAGAAACAATAACAGGGCACGACAAGACTACTTTCATAATGCAAATCGTGATCAAAGCAGACACCACCTGTAAGACAACCACTGGCAAAAAATAATATTTACAGAGAAAGATTGCATTTCCGTAGTAATGAATATGACAGAGACAATCGTAGAAACAGAGAATATGGGAATCAGAACAATTATTATCAACCGAGACAAAATGACTTCAGATGCAACAGCCCACCTTGTAATTACGATTCAGTGAGAAATTCTCCACCACATCACCAACACGAAAGAAACTATAGAAATTAATGACATGACAACAGATGCTTTAATCATGACAACAGACACTGAATTTAACCAAAATTGGTGTGATTCAAACAGCGCAGGGCCCTCTCGACAAGTTGAAATTGTAGAGGTTAGATCTCCAGATCTCAGCAACGGCGTGCAATAAGAAAGAGATAATAGACAATGACTCGCACTGCAGGCAGCCACGTGCGCCGGCTGGCCCTGAGAAAAATAACATAGAAGCTAGAGCCTTGAGAAAAATTTCGGTATCCTTTACCGATTTATACCACATGATAGTTGCTTTGAAGTTGAGACTCTATGTACTAGGAAAAGTAAAGGATTACTTCACATTTCAAATGTAAAACCTTTTATTGAGAGATCATTTGCTTTGTAGCTTAGTCTTTGCCAAAAAATTTTTCACTTCACGTAGCTATTACTCTTTGTAATACTTAGAAACTGTCAAGAACCTAGGGAACTGATTTAGACAGTAATTACAAATGCATTTTTGTAGTGAACAGACGACACAGTCTTACTGTGTGTACATTCTTGCTTGTTAGGGTTATGTAGTGACTATAGTGCTTACATATTTTGAATATATACTGCCAATGAGATTATAATGCAACATTTTGGTTTACTTGAGAAGACATTCTTTATTTAAAGTACTTTCTGAGAGATTACAGATGACACAGGATTTGGTTTATTTGACAGCTACATTATTATATAATGACGTTATTAATGAGTGACACAATTTACATAATTGCTCTTGCGTTGTATTCGTTTTATATCTGCACAGTTTTTCTACATTCTTCTGGACAGTAAAACATGTTTTAGCAGTGGTATAGCTGAAATGAGACAGTCGCGCGGATGAGCATGCGGTTTGAGGTGCCATGTCACGGTTTGTGCGGTCCCTCCCGCCGGAGGTTTGAGTCCTCCCTCGGGGATAGGTGTGTGTGTTGTTCCTAGCATAATTTAGTTTAAGTCAGTTTAAGTAGTGTGTAAGTCTAGGGACCGATGACTTCAGCAGTTTGCTCCCTTAGGAATTCAGACACATTTGAACATTTTTTGCAATGAGACAGCTTTCTCCGTAACGCAACAGTACGTTACAGTACTCGGCAATGAGCGTAATAATTACGGTATCTATAAGCATAGCATTTCACTTTTGTTTATGATGAGGTAAGTACACTGACTTCTGCAGAACTTTGCTCATGGACGACAATAACTACGACACTTCGCACATTTCTACCATTAAGTAATGACAGAAATTATCTTACAGTAAGATGCACAGCTTAGCGCTACAGGACATGCATTTGAGTGATTAATTTTTGTACTTGGAACATTTTTAGAAAGTTTTTTGAATTACATTGAAGGTTTATAGTGATATATTTCATGATATGAAGTCATAATTGCATTAACCCTCATGGGAGTATGCTTACTTTGTGTACTATGCACATGGCAAGCACAAGGAGCCCTAGCTTATTCAGTTTTACACATCAGTACCATATTTCTCTAACACAGAATTACACCTATCTAATTATTTAACAGAGAGACAAACTTTTTTTTACCACATCAGTGGCACATAGTTACGTAATTACACAGTTAGATTACTTCACATTTATGAAATTGTACATTGTCTGCATTTTGGGAACTTTTCACATTAACTTTTGAAACCATTGTGATACTGTGAGAGTTGTGAATGATGTATTTGGTAAGGGATCATGATTTTTGAAGTACGTTCAAAGTAGATTACGCTACGGAATCGAGCAAGAGAGCAATTTTTTTTTTTATGGTATTGAGATTATTGGAGGAAGCTACGACGATTTCAATATTTTATTGATGATATTATTATTATGACAATCAGTATTATGATGTAGAGATATGTTTATGATCAATTAGATGATGCTATATGAGGAATGTGATTATGTGTTTATATGTATATGAATAATGAACATGGGTTAGGGACTCTGGTTTGTGAAAAAGGATGTTGAAAACCAAGAATTGTACTTCAAGAGTTATGAAATGTGCGTGAATGTGAGTACCACAATTCTGACGGAAATTTTTTGGACACTGTTATATATGAGATTTTGTTTCTACACACCTCTAATGCTAATTTTTCGACCTGTGAAATTTTTATTGGTATCAAACTGTCACTGTAGCGTAAATGCTGGCGTAAATATTTCGCTAAAGAAAGTAAGTGACCTTGATGTGGTGCACTGTGGGCAACCAGCTGTGTGACAGTCACCTGGAATAAAACCATTAGTGTGTGCCTTTCAGAAGCACAGGTGAGAAAAAAAGAGGCCATTAACCTCGCTATTGACATTTATTTGTAGGAAGCATCGCAAACATGACATGCTCATACTTGAAAACATATGATTACACTTTGGAGTTTTTACTTTCTGATATTTACTGAAATGCCTATGAAATCTACATCTACATCTACATGATTACTCTGCAATTCACATTTAAGTGCTTGGCAGAGGGTTCATCAAACCACAATCATACTATCTCTCTACCATTCCACTCCCGAACAGCGCGTGGGAAAAAACCGAGCTCTGATTTCTCTTATTTTATTTTGATGATCATTCCTACCTATGTAGGTTGGGCTCAACAAAGTATTTTCGCATTCAGAAGAGAATGTTGGTGACAGAAATTTCGTAAATAGATCTCGCCGCGACGAAAATCGTCTTTGCTTTAATGACTTCCATCCCAACTCGCGTATCATGTCTGCCACACTCTCTCCCCTATTACATGATAATACAAAACGACCTGCCCTTTTTTGCACCCTTTCGATGTCCCTCGTCAATCCCTCCTGGTAAGGATCCCACACCGCACAGCAATATTCTAGCAGAGGACGAACGAGTGTAGTGTAAGCTGTCTCTTTAGTGGACTTGTTGCATCTAAGTGTCCTGCCAATGAAACGCAACCTTTGGCTCGCCTTCCCCACAATATTATCTATGTGGTCTTTCCAACTGAAGTTGTTCGTAATTTTAACACCCAGGTACTTGGTTGAATTGACAGCCGTGAGAAGTAATCGAGTAATCGAATTACAACGGATTTCTTTTGGAACTCATGTGGATCACCTCACACTTTCCGTTATTTAGCGTCAACTGCCACATGCCACACCATACAGCAATCTTTTCTAAATCGCTTAGCAACTGATACTGGTCTTCGGATGACCTTACTAGATCGTAAATTACAGCATCATCTGCGAACAACCTAAGAGAACTGCTCAGATTGTCACCCAGGTCATTTATATAGATCAGGAACAGCAGAGGTCCCAGGACGCTTCCCTGGGGAACACCCGATATCACTTCAGTTTTACTCGATGATTTGTCGTCTATTACTACGAACTGTGACCTTCCTCAGAGAAAATCACGAATCCAGTCGCACAACTGAGACGATACCCCATAGGCCCGCAGCTTGATTAGAAGTCGCTTGTGAGGAACGGTGTCAAAAGCTTTCCGGAAATCTAGAAATACGGAATCAACTTGAGATCCCCTGTCGATAGCGGCCATTACTTCGTGCACAAGAACGATGATTTCTGAAACCATGCTGATTACGTATCAATAGATCGTTCCCTTCGAGGTGATTCATAATGTCTGAATACAGTATATGCTCCAAAACCCTACTGCAAACCGACGTCAATGATATAGGTCTGTAGTTCGATGGATTACTCCTACTACCCTTCTTAAACACTGGTGCGACCTGCGCAATTTTCCAATCTGAAAGTACAGATCTATCGGTGAGCGAGCGGTTGTATATGATTGCTAAGTAGGGAGCTATTGTATCAGCGCAATCTGAAAGGAACCTAATCGGTATACAATCTGGGCCTGAATACTTGCCCGTATCATGCGATTTGAGTTGCTTTGCAATCCCCAGGTATCTACTTCTAAGAAACTCATGCTAGCAGCTGTCCGTGTTTCACATTCTGGAATGTTCGCCTTCCCTGGTGAAGGAATTTCGGAAAACTGCGTTCAATAACTCCGCTTTAGCGGCACAGTCGTCAGTAACAGTACCATCAGCACTGCGCAGCGAATGTATTGACTGCGTCCTGCCGCTTGTGTACTTTACATACGACCAGAATTTCTTCGGATTTTCTACCAAATTTCGAGACAATGTTTCGTTGAGGAACCTATTAAAGGCATCTCGCATTGAAGTCCGTGCCAAATTTCGCGTGTCTGTAAATTTTAGCCAATCTTCGGGATTTCGCGTTCTTCTGAACTTCGCATGCTTTTTCCGTTGCCTCTGCAACAGCGTTCGTACCTGTTTTGTGTACCATGGGGGATCAGTTCCGTCTCTTACCAATTTATGAGGTATGAATCTCTCAATTGCTGTTGCTACTATATCTTTGAATTTGAGCCACATCTCGTCTACGTTTGCATAGTCAGTTCGGAAGGAATGGAGATTGTCTCTTAGGAAGGCTTCTAGTGACACTTTATACGCTTTTTTAAATAAAATTATTTTGCGTTTGTTTCTGGTGGATTTGGAAGAAACGGTATTGAGCCTAGCTACAACGACCTTGTGATCACTAATCCCTGTATCAGTTATGATGCTCTCTATTAGCTCTGGATTGTTTGTGGCTAAGAGGTCAAGTGTCTTTTCGCAACCATTTACAATTCGCCTGGGTTCGTGGACTAACTGCTCGAAATAATTTTCGGCGAAAGCATTTAGGACAATCTCGGAAGATGTTTTCTGCCTACCACCGGTTTTGAACAAGTATTTTTGCCAACATATCGAGGGAAGGTTGAAGTCCCCACCAACTATAACCGTATGAGTGGGGTATTTATTTGTTACAAGTCTCAAATTTTCTCTGAACTGTTCAGCATCTATATCATCGAAGTTTGGGGGTCGGCATAAGGAGCCAATTATTAACTTAGTTCGGCTGTTAAGTATAACCTCCACCCATACCAATTTGCACGGAGTATCTACTTCGACTTCACTACAAGATAAACCACTACTGACAGACACAAACACTCCACCACCAATTCTGCCTATCTATCTTTCCTGAACACTGTCTGAGACTTCGTAAAAAACTCTGCAGAACTTATTTCAGGCTTTAGCCAGCTTTCTGTAACTATAACGATTTCAGCTTCTTTGCTTTCTATTAGCGCTTGAAGCTCAGGGACTTTCCCAGCACAACTACAACAATTTACAACTACAATTCCGACCATTCCTTGATCCAAGCACGTCCTGTATTTGCCATGCACCCTTTGAGATTGCAACCCACCGCGTACTTTCCCGAGGCCTTCTAACCTAAAAAACCGCCCAGTTCACGCCAAACAGCCTCCGCTACCCATGTAGCCGCCAGCTGAGTGTAGTGAACTCCTCACCTATTCAGCGCAACCCGAAACCCCACCACCCTACGGCGCAAGTCAAGGAATCTGCAGCCAACATGGTCGCAAAACCGTCTGAGCCTCTGATTCGGACCCTCCACCCGGCTCTGCACCAAAGGTCCGCTGTCGGTTCTGTAAACGATGCTGCGGATGGTGAGCTCTGCCTTTATCTCGTAAGCAAGACCAGCAGCCTTCACCAAATCAAATAGCCGCTGGAATCCAGAGAGCATTTCCTCAGATCCAAAGCGACACACGTCATTAATGCCAACATGTGCCACCACCTGCCGCTGGCTGCACCCTGTGCTCTTCATGGCATCTGGAAGGAACCTTTCCACATCAGGAATGACTCCACCTGGAATGCACATGGAGTGCACACTGGATTTCTTCCCCTCCTTAGTCGCCATATCCCTAAGGGGCCCCATTACATGCCTAACATTGGAGCTCCCAACTACCAATAAGCCCCCCCTCCACGATTGCCTGGACCTTGAAGGCTGAGAATCATCCTCTGAAACAGGGCAGGCAGCTGCATCTGGCTCAGCCATAGACAGTACCTGAAACCTGTTTGTCAGACGCACTGGGGAGGCTTTCTGATGAGCCTCCGGGGACGTCTTTCGCTGCCTGTCAAGCCTTGGAACGACCTCCCAATCAACCACAGGCGAGGGCTCAGCCCCACTGGTGGGCAGCAACCGGGGCAACCACAGCAGCAGACCGATCTGGGGACAGACAAGACGAGGTTGACATCCCTGTGATACCCAACTCCGGCTCCCCACAGTGGTGCCCATTGGCAACAGCCTCAAGCTGCGTGACCGAAGTCAGCACTGCCTGCAGGTGTGAGCGAAGGGATGCCAACTCAGCCCTGATCCGGACAGCAATCACAGTCCCTGTCCATTCTAATCGATGTTGAACAACAGTTACTGAAACACGAGTCCGTGCCTAGATAGCACAAGGGAAACACGCAAAGAATGTATGAACTAACCTGTGCAAATGCCTAATGACTGAGCTGCAATCTGCCTGAATTTACGATTACAGTAACTAAAACTCGAAATTACACCTCCTATACGAAACTCACACGCAATTTAAGTAAGAATCTACGAATTAAATACAGAAAAGAAGCTGTATACGTATCTTTCTGCGCTGTCGATGTGCACCAACTGGGAGCTCAGGCCACGCCATATGAGAAATATTTTATGTCTACACACCTGATTATGATTACTGTCTTTCTAGTTGAGTGATCTTTTCACTGCTTTGTGAAATGCCATATGGCTAGTGAAAGACATCTTTATGCTTTGCCTTGCATATACTTGCCTATTTTGTTTGATATCTAGTTTCTAGCTGCGCTGCAGCATTAGTTAAGATAAAGAAAAAAATAATAGATGTACTAATGTAAATATTTTCTGCTACAGATCCATTAAATAATAATTTTATGATCAACTTCCTAAGAAAAGTGAGCACTAGGAAACGAAAGAAGTACAGTAGGACATAGGCATTAGGATATAAATAAACACTTGCCTTCACAGGAATTGCATACATAGTTTTTTTCAATGACTTAGTAATCTGTTTGGTAGAATAAGTTATTGTGATGCATCACTCTAATGTTAAGATGTGACGTAGATATTAAGGTGTAAATAGATATTTCCTTTATCTGTATTGCTACCTTTACTGTAATATTTTTTCTGCTTGAGCTTTGTCATGTTTTGCTGCTGCTGTTTGTCGGCATTTCCCTATTGAACTTCACTTTATAGTACTTTGCTAAGCCAGTTTTACAACTGATTTATTTTTCTTGTAGCTGCACATAGGCTCATATTAGTTGTAATGTTGCATTTCCTTTGGTAATTTATATTTATTGCTGCTTGCTTTGCCACTTTGCATTTTTTTTCTCATTCTTGTTTGTGTTAATGTTTGTGCTTTCACATTGCCTCGTCTTTTAGTTTATGTATCTGAGCTCAGTAGATTTACGTTAGCTTAAGAAGAATAAGTAAAAAATGCATTGAGAAGTTATATGAAATAGACTTGGGCCAAAATGAGTATTGTGCAATGAGAAATAATTATTTTGAAAGAGGATATGAATAGACAAGTAGAGCTTAGCTGGGTTAGGTAGGATTTTCTTGAAAACAAATAAGGAGGTAAAGAATATGTGAAAATACTAATACAGAAAGCATGCATAGATAGGACCTTTTGGGAATAATGATGAATCAAGGGAGATCTCCGACAAGCAAAGAAAGTTTTGCTTGAAAATGAAATACGATAAATACTGCAGTACCAAATGTCATACTTAAAACAAGCTCTGTCCTTTCCTTTTATGTGATTCCACTCTGTGTTTAAGTCTGCTCTTGTGTGTCTATGTTCTTCCTGTCTTTATGTGTTCCTCTGACAAGAGTTATGTTGTAGAATTTTTCTAATACTAAGCTGCATTTACTATGATGAGGAGTACTCTTATCCTGAAATATAACCTGTTCCTTACTTTGTAAAAATGTTTAGCTATTACTTATTCAGTTATGTTTTCTTTTTATGCTCATATGTCAGTTTGATGTTCTAATTAATATTCTCATTTTTTCATTTATTTACATATGTTACAATTCCAATAATACTCATGTATATGCTTATTTCTATTCTTTTGTAATGCCTGATTTACTACTAATGTTATCATTACGTTTTTAATGTTTTTTGTACCTTCATATTTGTATTCTCATGTCATAAAATTGTAATTGACACCAGTTCTTCAAATTAAGTAAATAGTAGGGTTTCATTTCACTGCACACATTTCTGGTTGCTATAGTATATATGTGAGAGGTAAAAAAAAGCACTGTTAGTGCTCGCACGTGTGTTGATAATTCAGCAAGGGACTGGTTAACAGCATTGCTGGATCTAAGGATATTCAAAAAAAAATAGTGAGTGCACAAGTGGTGGTTCATGGACTTGCTATATTATCCGCAAGAATCTTTGATGGTGATTGTGCACCCGCACACTCACAACGGATGGCTGTTGGCCATCTCAGAAGGACTACAGTAGGTCTGCACCTTTGGTGGCCCACCAATACCATAATCTCTACAAGGGCTACTGTGGGTCTGCTTTGGGATGACCTACCTACCAATATTCTTCAAAACTTCGACAGTCTCTGCTGTGGGTTTGCTCTGTTGTGGCCCATTACCTGTCTACATGTCAAGAGTCAGCACTGTTTTTCCGTTGGAAGGACAACGCTACTTCTTCAAGACTGCATGGAAATCCACTACTTCCTTGTGCATTTTCTTTTACTGCTCAGACTTTGTGCATAAAACGGCGATTACTACTGTGATGAATGATCAGAACTGTCTTTATGAAATGTGAGGACAGTTTTTGCTTTTGACCAACGGTCTACAAATAGGTATATGCATTTGATATATTTGTTATTGTTAATATGAAAAATTTTATCAAATCAGTATTGGCCAATGCCCAAAACAATTTGTAAACTTTTTTGTAGGGAGCATGAGAGCTATGTAAGTAGGCTATTTAGGATTTTATGTTGGTGACGGCACGTAGCGCTCTGTATTAAAATCGTTGACTGCGCTGTGTGCAGTCTGTTGCTGGTTGGACTCGTAGCTTTTTCGCCTGTGTAGTGTTGGACAGTTGGATGTGAGCAGCCCATAGTGTTGGGCAGTTGGAGGTGAGCCTCCAGCAGTGGTGAATGTGGGGAGAGAAATGCGATGGTTTTGAGATGTTAATATGAGCGGACGATCTGGACGTGTGTCCGTCAGAAAAAGGACATCTATTAAACTGGATGTCACGAATTTATGCACTCCTGGAAATGGAAAAAAGAACACATTGACACCAGTGTGTCAGACCCATCATACTTGCTCCGGACACTGCGAGAGGGCTGTACAAGCAATGATCACACGCACGGCACAGCGGACAAACCAGGAACCGCGGTGTTGGCCGTCGAATGGCGCAAGCTGCGCAGCATTTGTGCACCGCCCCCGTCAGTGTCAGCCAGTTTGCCGTGGCATACGGAGCTCCATCGCAGTCTTTAACACTGGTAGCATGCCGCGACAGCGTGGACGCAGTGCCGTAGGGGACCGCACCGCCACTTCCCAGCAAATTAGGGACACTGTTGCTCCTGGGGTATCGGCGAGGACCATTCGCAACCGTCTCCATGAAGCTGGGCTACGGTCCCGCACACCGTTAGGCCGTCTTCCGCTCACGCCCCAACATCGTGCAGCCCGCCTCCAGTGGTGTCGCGACAGGCGTGAATGGAGGGACGAATGGAGACGTGTCGTCTTCAGCGATGAGAGTCGCTTTTGCCTTGGTGCCAATGATGGTCGTATGCGTGTTTGGCGCCGTGCAGGTGAGCGCCACAATCAGGACTGCATACGACCGAGGAACACAGGGCCAACACCCGGCATCATGGTGTGGGGAGCGATCTCCTACACTGGCCGTACACCACTGGTGATCGTCGAGGGGACACTGAATAGTGCACGGTACATCCAAACCGTCATCGAACCCATCGTTCTACCATTCCTAGACCGGCAAGGGAACTTGCTGTTCCAACAGGACAATGCACGTCCGCATGTATCCCGTGCCACCCAACGTGCTCTAGAAGGTCTAAGTCAACTACCCTGGCCAGCAAGATCTCCGGATCTGTCCCCCATTGAGCATGTTTGGGACTGGATGAACCGTCGTCTCACGCAGTCTGCACGTCCAGCACGAACGCTGGTCCAACTGAGGCGCCAGGTGGAAATGGCATGGCAAGCCGTTCCACAGGACTACATCCAGCATCTCTACGATCGTCTCCATGGGAGAATAGCAGCCTGCATTACTGCGAAAGGTGGATATACACTGTACTAGTGCCGACATTGTGCATGCTCTGTTGCCTGTGTCTATGTGCCTGTGGTTCTGTCAGTGTGATCATGTGATGTATCTGACCCCAGGAATGTGTCAATAAAGTTTCCCCTTCCTGGGACAATGAATTCACGGTGTTCTTATTTCAATTTCCAGGAGTGTATTTGTCTGGAGCGTAGCCTTGTTCAGAAATGACACGTGGGTGATAAACAACAGAGACAAGAGAAGAACCGAATATTTTGATACGCAATGTTACAGAAGAGTGTGAATTACTAGACGGATAGAAAGAGTAACTAAAACAGAGGTACTGAATGAGATTGATGAGAAAGTAACTTTCGAGCACAATTTGACTAAAGGAAAGGATCTGTTGGTAGAAAGTATCCTGAAATGTTAAGGAGTTACCGGTTTGGTAATAGAGGGAGTTTTGGAGGGATAAACTGTAGTGTGAGGCCGAGGATTACCTACAGTAAGCAGGTTCAGGTTCACGTCCATGTAGGTTACTTTTCGAGAGCTGCGTAAAATCAATGTTCAAGCTGAAAACCGTGGCCACTACAACCCTTGTTGCCACTGGACGGATTAAAATCTCTCTTTGTTTTGTTTTCCTTATAGCACTGTGTCGGCTGTGTAGCCATTTTCAAATACTTATACGACCCATCAAAACTGACATAAATTGGTTACCAAGAAATCATCAAATCATACAAAGGTGAGAATGTATGATATCGGCTATATTACTGTACTTGACAATTGAACGCTAATGGCATCTGTAATATCACTCACATAGCATATTAGTTAGATGAGTATGAACGAGCTGGTTTACGAATATCAACATCTCGCTGCAGATTATTCGTATTCCAGTGCATTAATTCACTTCTAAGTGACTTGTTACATCACTGCTGTTTTAAATGTATTGTGTTTCTGTCGCTATGTGATCTGACGTCTGCTTGGACACTAAACCACGTATGTTGGATGGATTATGCTATGCAAACTTTTTAAAATAGTTGCACAGCCGAAAAACTGTGCTCGAACGGAAAAAATAAAGAATTATTTTAAATCATCCAGTGGAGGACGACTCCGTCAACCAACGGGCAAAACGACCTCGAAAAGAAACCAGTGCAAGGCTGAATTTATGATTTAACAGGATTGTCATTGGCAACGAATAAAAGGATTAAGGAAATCAGACCTATCGAATGTATCACCAGTTTCTTAGAGGTCTCATATGTAACTTGTTTCAAATAAATGTGTGCTAACACTGAAGATGTAGTGCAGCGACATTTTAAAGTTCAGAAGTAGGAAACCCCAATCTGTGCATGGGTATTGAATATTTCAAGGCAATTAAAATAATGTTTGGCAAAACATCTACATCGTACTCCGAAAGACTCATAATGGTATGTGGCGGAGGGTAGTTTTTTGCCACTAACTGAGTCCTCCAATCCTCTTCTACTTGCGAATAGCGCGTGGGAAGAATGATTGTCGGTAAGCCTCTGTATTGGCTCTAATTGCGAGAAAATTCTCCTTGTGGTCATTACGTGAGACGTATTTGGGGGAAGTAATACGTTGTCAGACTCTTCCTGGAAAGCGCTCTCTCGAAATTTCAATTATAAATCTCTCCGTGATGCACAACGCCTCTCTCTTGTATCGTCTGCCGATGGAGTTCGTTGAGCATCTCCGTAATGCCCTCGCGCCGTCTAAATAATCCTGTAATGAAACGCGTCTCTCTTCGTTGGCCCTTCTCTATTTTTCCTATCAGTCCTACCTGGTAGGGATACCAGGCAGATGAACAATACCCAAGAATCGGTCTAGCAAACGACTTACATTTTGTTAAAATTCTTCCTGTAAATCTGAGTCTGGCACCTACTTTTCCTACTATTTGTTTTATGGGTCGTTCCACTTAAGGTCGCTCTGGATAGTTACTTCTAGATATTTTACGATAGGTACAATTTCCAGCGGTTTGTCATCAATGGTGTAGCTGTACACTAGTGGATTTCTTTTCCTATGTATGCCCCGTATGTTACATTTATTTACGTTCAGGGTCAACTGCCGGAGGCTGCACGATTCATCAATTCTCTAGAGGTCATAGTGCAAGTCGTTATCATCTTCCGTCGTCGCTACTTTGTTGAAGACAACCGCATCACCTGTGAACAGCCTTAAAGAGCATCCGACATCCCACGCTTTGCGGAATACATGTTTATTTTTGTAGGGGACATTTTCTTTCTCCAAAAACGTTATAATTCTTGAGACTGAAACATATCCTATAACTCTACAACAGACTGACTTCAACGATATTTTGTGCACATCTGTCCTACGAACCTTCTTAAAAACTGGAATGACCTGTGCTTTCTTCCAGTCGCTACGTAAGCTTCGTTGCTTAAGCAATCTACGATAAATCACTGCTAGAATGGGAGTAAGCTCTTCAGCATAATCTTCGTAAAATGTTGTAGGTTACTCATGTGGTCATGCCGCCTTTTCACCACTAAGCGATTGTTGTTGATTTTCTATTCTGCTATCGGTTATCTCAGTATCTGCCATTTCGACGTTCGTACGAAGATTGAAAGGAGGGACTGAGTTACGATCTCCTGCGATGAAACGATATGGGAAGACCGAATTCAGTATTTATGTTTCTCTCTTCTATCGTCCGTTTTCGTGCTAGCATGGTCGTTGAGTGAATGAGTAAATGTACTAGACACATTTACTGGTTTTACATACTGCCAAAATTCCTTACGGTCTTTACTTTCACAGTCACTGAACGTTTCTCTCATTACTCTCATTACCGTCATTTTCCTTTCGTTCAGCTTCTTTTTAGCAGCAAGGTTTTTACTTCTCTTGAATCTGAGATGAAATTCTCTTTGTTTACGTAGCAGTTTTTAATTTTTTTTACATTTGTTCGCCACATCTTCGTCCTCGTCAAAGCATTATCAAATTGATTTTCGTATTATAACAGGCTAACGCGATAAATTTTGAAACCTCCGTTTATTAAAAAATGGTTCAAATGGCTCTGAGCACTATGGGACTTAACATCTGAGGTCATCAGTCCCCTAGAACATACTACTTAAACCTAACCTAAGGACATCACACACATCCATACCCGAGGCAGGATTCGAACCTGCAACCGTAGCGGTCGCGCAGTTCCAGACTGAAGCGCCTGGAGCCGCTCGGCCGCACCAACCGGCCGTTTATTAAAACATAATCTTCTCGGGAGAGTTGCTGGTCTCCTACCGAGAGCCTCTGCAGGTGACGTATAGGAGATGCTCACCAGATATGGTGGGTACCAGGGAAATAAAATACCCGGGTTTGACCAAATCTAGTACCAAGGGCACAACGATTCCATATGTCAAAGGCGGTACCCCAAAAGCGTCTGGTCCACATGTTAGTGACGGCTGATTAATATCATCTGTGGCTAACAACCACACTTGTAACACGGAGCTTTCTCCACTCGAGGTTGATAGCTGCTGACAGTCCAACATGGAAAGGCCTTTTAGAGAAACATTTCCAACGTCCAACGCAGTAGGGAAGGAAAAGGCTTCATCGGGTTCGCTGAGTAGCCAATAGAAGACTCAAATGAATCGGAGCATTTGAAATCAACCAACTCTCATCAAGCTCATAACGTCAAAATAAAACATAAACACGTTAACTACACTGTAACACATAACTGAAAACTGGAAATCTCAAAAACTTCACAAATGAATTGATCAGACAAAACAGCATAGCAGCAGGATTCCAAAAAAAAGTGGAAAAACCACAAAAAGATACATTTGAAGCTGAAGGTTACTCAATTTACAATGGGAAACCGGGACAAAGAGTTATGAAACAGTGCCCACAATTCAGAACAGGATTTATAGTAAATCTGAAAGTCATAGATTCAATAATTGATTTTAAAGCTATTTCTCCGCGAATCGAAGCTTTAAGTATGAAAACCACAAACAAGATCTATACTATCAAAAACACCCATGCCCCTAACAGTGAGAAAAATTTTCTATCAAAAACTACGGTAGAAGTAGAAAAATTCTGGGGTCTCGTGGATCACACAGTAAATCAACTCAATAAAAACAATGCAAAGGTCTTAATAGGGGATTTTAATGCCCAACTGGGAAAGGAAAAGAAGTACAGAGATTTAATTGGAAAATGGGCTCCACATAAACACTCTTGTTGAAATTTAAAGAACAAATGGCTCATCTCTAAATCTACGTATTTTAAAAGAAAACTAAGCAAACTTATGACATGGAAACATCCTGGTTGGACCAGAGGAGAATGGCAGCTGGACCATGTTTGCATGGACAAATTCTTTCACAGAGAAATTCGAAATGTTAAAGTACTGAGAGGAAAAGACCAAGGTACAAATCATTATTTGGTCAAAATAAAAATCAAATTCACCCCATTAAGGAAAAAAGACAGAGAACAATTTAGAGACAAAAGAAAGTGTGACCCACATAAATTATTCAAAAATGCCAAACATCAGAAAAAAACACAAAATTCAATAGTAATGAACAATCTTGAGGAACTAATACCAATTTCGAAACAACATGCTGAAGAATTGGCCCAAGTAAAACAATGTATCAAACATGCATGGTGGCCTGAGGAATGTGATTAAATTCATGATGAAAGACATCAAGCTTGGACAAAATTTGAAAGTCACAAAACAGAAGAAAATGCAGCTGACCTCAAAAAACACCAGAAAAAAATTCTCTCAAATTATCTGGAAACGAAAGCAGCTATACCAAAAGGGTCTACTGAGTTCCATTGAAGGAACTACTACAAAACCAATTCCTGAGAGTATTGCACAGCCTTTGATAAACAATTACGTAATTACAACCCTTCTGCACTATTGCTGAAAAATAAAGATCGAACAATAACCCATAATAATAAGGAAAACGCAGGAATCATTGCAGATTCAACAAGTTCTTTAACTGTGGTGAATTTGAAAGGCTTTTAACAATAGGCAGAAGGACCCCAGTAAAAACCAAACCAGAAAATATAAACCCATCTACATTACAAGAAATAGAAATAGCACTTCATGAAATGACAAACTATAAAGCATGTGGGTACAAATGTGTTTGCGGAAATGTGGCAGTATGCTGGTAAAACAACTCAGGCATCTTTACATATTATTTTACAAAAAATATGGGGAAAAGAAAAATTCCCAGAAGAATGGGAAATAACTTCATTAAGAAAGGACACAAAAGTGATTCAGAGAACAGTTGAAGTCTCGCACCTGGACTGTGCCTACAAGATATTTTCCTTAACACAGTAGGAACAAAGAAGAACTGGATATGGGAAAGGGGGAATACCAAAGAGGCTTGAGACTTTGGAGAATCTGTACCAAACAACTAACTACTCTGAAATTAATCATGGCTTCTTACCACACACGAAACAACCCTGTCTCAACTACATTTATATATTCTAAGAAAGCATTTGATTCCATCCAAAGACCCTCTCTGTTAAAAATTTTGAGACATTTCAGACTCTAGCTAACATGTGTGAGACTGGTTCTGACCTACCTTCCTACCACAGTTGCGTAAGGACGCTCTATGCGTGTTTTAGGAATTTGCTTTGAATCTATGGCCTGCAAAGTAGGAAGGCACCAGCTCACCATGCAGAGTTCAGAAGTGCGCAGCAGTACAGACAGTGATGTAACCCGACAAAGATCTCGACGTTGGTTCCACTACACTCCCTGTAATGGAGACGTTATCGCTTGCTGGCATTGTGTGAGCGCGTATGTTGACCTTTCGTCGGCAGTAGCAGTGGCTGGTGTCAGCGCGAGCTGTGAACCTGAGAATCTATTCTAAATCTCTCTCGACTGTTAAACACCAGTCTGATACATTTCCTACATCTTTTGTGAAGCCCAGACTCCTAGTTTTCCCTAGCTAAGCACATACGTCATTGCCCTCAAATCTCTCGCAAGCGTTAGGCGTCAGTGCTTGGTGCGATTATCCATACTACGAGCCTTTGCAGTTTAACTCCCAACAAGTTAAGACGAGCCTGTGAACAAGTGTTCACATAATGACTCTCGCAATCGTCTCAGCGCAGTGCGAGTCGCCTTGTTCAAACACTAGACGATTTGGCGCAAGAGAAAGAGCAAATTTTTCTCTCTAGATTTGCCTACATCAAAGCTGGTGGCCCCGTGTTTTCTTTCTGGCCAATCAGAGCCTTTGTACTTGTTATAAATCCACCCATTAGAGTTTCTGTAGCCTATCACAGGTGTTTTTCTTTCTTAGGGCAGAGTTTAACTACTGCTACATAAGACTGAGATAAACAGCTTTTTCTTTCATGCAAGTTTTTTACACAGGTGGCTCCAGTGAGTCACCATTGTCTTGAGTTGTGTTTCTCTGGATGTTTTATCTAACATCTCTGGCCATGTTCCTGTAGAAAGGCTTTCCGAAGGGTCATCGTTAGAAGGCGGTCTGCGCAGTGGATCCGGCCCCTCATTGTGTCCGCTAGACGTCCTGCTGTGCGGGTTTCGCATTGGGACGGGCATTGCCGTCGTAAAATTCTCCTTCCCTCAGAACTCCTTCTCGTAGCTTGGGTCTGGGAAATTACTTGCTTGCAATTACTACTATGAGTATTAGTGGTTTACATTCGCTTTGTCTATAAATAATTCGAACTTTTTCAAGTAACTATCTCATGTGATATATCCAGCTAGCAGGAATTGTTTCTGGAAATCAATGTAAGGTGTGTTGTTTGTCTGACACCTTAAATCTACCCAAAATTAATTAAACTGATAAAACTTAACCAAACTGATAGAACTTCAGTTAGATGTTGAGAGGGGACCTTTCTGAATCATGCCTGTCTGTACATTTCTCTTTAATTGTGCCCTTGAATAAATAACGAGTGAATGGTACACGATAATACAAAGAACATTAAGGTTGGAACACAAAAAGATGAAATTAGGGGTTTGAAGATGATCTCACTCTTCTCGCCAACAACATTCAAGAAACCAAACAACAAATACCATCATTACAGGAAATATCCCCGAGTATTGCCCTTAAAATATCTTTTGAAAAACAGAAATAATGCTACCTGAACCATCACTGTCGGCCGCTGTGGCCGAGTGGTTCTATGTGCTTCAGTCCGGTACCGCGCTGCTGCTACAGTCACAGGTTCGAATCCTGCCTCGGGCATGTATGTGTGTGATGTCCTTAGGTTAGTTGGGTTTAAGTAGTTATAAGTCTAGGGGACTAATGACCTCAGATGTTAAGTTCCATAGTGCTTAGATCCATTTGAACCGTTTTGAACCACCACTGCAAATAAAAGTAGAATTGGAGAACATGACATAAAATTGTAGAAAAGTTTAAATACTTGGCAGAAATAATGCCACACAACGTGAATGAGAAATCATCATGACAGAGCTGAGTAAACAAACTACTTTACACGCATCATGTTACCAAGAACACATACAAAAAGAAAGCCTCTCAGTAGCCACAAAACTGAAACACTACAAAACAGTCAGACAGCCGCAAATAACATGTGCTAGTGAAACTATATTTAAAACAATCAACACTGTAGCATAAGAAAGATTACTCAGAATAGAAAGAAGGATAATTAGAATATGTATAAATAAAAAGTACGAAAAAGCAGAGTTCGGTGAATAGCTTCAAATCAAACAGTTCATAAAGAAATAAAACCATTAGCAAGTACAATGAAAAAGAAACGGGTCTCTTTCCTAGGACGTTTGATGAGGGTGACAGAGAATAGAATTAGCAGGAGAATAATTGAGAAGTTATGGAATAGTAAGAGAGGCACTAGGCGGATCATAGAGATCAAGAACATGGTCAAATTACAGATTATGATGGAGGATTTGAAAGGCAAGACAGACGCACTCAAGATACTTCAGGCCAAACATATCGCACTATCAATAAAAACAAATAGAAAAAGGGAAGGGTGATTTCGGATGAGGAGAGAAGAGCACGATCTGATAGAATGAAAAAGTATTAGGCCGACAAAAAACAGAAGAACCTAATTCGTAATACTAACTAAAGTAGTCCAATATAGGAAATAAAGTAAAATAAAAAAAAACATAGGATTACGATGAATGTTATAGGGCCTTAGTAATGTTAGCAGATTCGATCCTCGAATGGTACAACGTCGAATTAAAAGATCTAATGAAATAATTTTTCAAAACGTGCCGTTCAGCGCCCAGAAAAGCGGCTTTCACTTTGTGGTCAATTAATTTTACTTTTAAGAACATGTAATCTATAACCGATAAAAATATGAAGTAAAATAAAAATTAAGCTACTTTTACCTTTCGCTGCCAAAGCTGACTTGTCTGGACCAAGTTCAGTAAGGTGAATGCACTGCAGTAGCATTGGAACACGAGAGTTAAAAATAAAGGGCGTTTGCAAGTATTTACTATTAATTTGTGTAACTGGATCTCGAAACACGATACACCGTGATTCTCGTTACTGCTCCAACAAACGTCACACAAAATAGTCGTCTGTGTGGATACATTGCACTTTAACTCTCATAGGGTCGTAATGCTACTGTGAATCGGAAAGCATCAGCTCCAATATGTGATGTGAAAAAGTGAGGTCGGATTGATTACATAACGGTAATCTGCTTTTCCCAGAATGCGCGGGCTCACAGCGATACGCAAAATCCATGGCGTACATAAATAAACATGGACGCAATCTGTCGGTTCTCTAGCAGCATGTATCAGCTGTCACGGCAGTCTCCATCAAACAGTGGAACATTAAAAGCTAATCGGTTTTAATTTCATTGTTAAATGACGTTTATCGACTTCCAAATAGAAAAAAAAACGAGCTCCATTGGTTTAAGTGGACACAGTTATTTCACGGCACAATTTGTTTATGTCACTTTCAAAATCGATACTGTTGTATTAAGCGCTGTAAAAGGATAAATGTCATTTAAAAATTAAAAAAGCTAGTCAATGTCGGTTATATATCCCAATTTGGTGTTAAGTTTTAACTTACATTATAATCATAATAAATAGGCCGGTCAAAAATTGACGCACGTTTCTCGGTAAGTCCACAGTGAGATCACATTTGTAATTTGGCCCTCTAAGCTCCGGTCTAGCGACATACATGTAATATTTTGCTCCAGTGTGTTCTAGCGAGTCATCATGAACGAGGGTTATGACTTTCCATTTCGTCGATAGTGGGTTTCCTTGTTTGTTTCTACACTGCTTGTCATTAGAACTATACCACAAGCAAGGATAGGAAAAGAGAAAGCTTTTGTTTATTGTATTCATACAGTGTACTTGGAACAATTCACAATTAAGTTTTTAGTTAAAAGAAGTAAATGTTTATTTCATAATTGGCTGCGAGAACTACAGGGGCAGGTTCAGCCGCCTAATTAAAATGATTTTCCTGTCCTTCGAGCAGACTGAAACGATTTCTTCGCAAAATATAAAAGCTTCGTGTTTAAGTGTATCTAGGAAGTATATATATATATATATATATATATATATATATATATATATATATATATATATATATATATATATATATATACCGCTGGATATATTTCGTAAACCACATCAAATACTGACGAATCGATTCCACAGACCGAACGTGAGGAGAGGGGCTAGTGTAATTGGTTAATACAAACCATAAAAAAATGCACGGAAGTATGTTTTTTAACACAAACCTACGTTTTTTTAAAATGGAACCCCGTTAGTTTTGTTAGCACATCTGAACATATAAATAAATACGTAATCAGTGCCGTTTGTTGCATTGTAAAATGTTAATTACATCCGGAGATATTGTAACCTTATGTTGACGCTTGAGTACCACTCCTCCGCTGTTCGATCTTGTGTATCGGAGAGCACCGAATTACGTAGGGATCCAAAGGGAACGGTGATGGACCTTAGGTACAGAAGAGACTGGAACAGCACATTACGTCCACATGCTAACACCTTTTTATTGGTCTTTTTCACTGACGCACATGTACATTACCATGAGGGGTGAGGTACACGTACACACGTGGTTTCCGTTTTCAATTACGGAGTGGAATAGAGTGTGTCCCGACATGTCAGGCCAATAGATGTTCAATGTGGTGGCCATCATTTGCTGCACACAATTGCAATCTCCGGCGTAATGAATGTCGTACACGCCGCAGTACATCTGATGTAATGTCGCCGCAGGCTGCCACAATACGTTGTTTCATATCCTCTGGGGTTGTAGGCACATCACGGTACACATTCTCCTTTAACGTACCCCACAGAAAGAAGTCCAGAGGTGTAAGATCAGGAGAACGGGCTAGCCAATTTATGCGTCCTCCACGTCCTATGAAACGCCCGTCGAACATCCTGTCAAGGGTCAGCCTAGTGTTAATTGCGGAATGTGCAGGTGCACCATCATGCTGATACCGCATACGTCGACGTGTTTCCGGTGGGACATTTCCGAGCAACGTTGGCTGATCATTCTGTAGAAACGCGATGTATGTTGCAGCTGTTTGTTACAACACGCAACTGAATGTCGGAGGTTTCAAGCGTCAACTTTAGGTTACAATATCTCCGGATGTAATTAACATTTTACAATGCAACAAACGGCACTGATTACGTATTTCTTTATATGTTCAGATGTGCTAACAAAACTAACGTGGTTCCATTTAAAAAAACGTAGGTTTTTGTTAAAAAACATACTTCCGTGCATTTTTGTATGGTTTGTATTAAACAGTTACACTAGCCCTCTGCTCACGTTCGGTCTGTGGAATCGGTTCGTCAGTATTTGATGTGGTTTACGAAATATGTCCAGCGGTAACGTTAGGTGAATCACCCCCTATATATATATATATATATATATATATATATATATATATCACCTTTCTTCCAAAGTGAATATCCAAAATAATCACGACAAAATTAACGAAAAGGCTCAAATAAAGCATCGGATACCTCTTCACGTCGAAAAAGATGTGTTTTCTGCGCCATTTCTGATACTCACAGCATCAGCCCGATGTCGCTTGTAACAACTATGACCATAGTTGGTTACTTCAAGTTTTCGGGAACTTCCATTCTCATTTAAAGGAACGGGAAGAACAATACTGTTTTTCCTGCAAGAAGGAACTAATTGTCACACGACTCGTCAATCGCTATCTCATAATGATGAAGCATTCACATAACAACTCAGTAGAAGCCAAGGTTTGTGGCCTAGTAGTTCGTCAGACTTTGCCATGGGAATATTTTAAATAAAAACTGTACTGTAGATTTCATATTGCTGACTGTTTTGCCTGAATGCGTAAGGGATTAGAACGATGAAAGTTTAACTTTGCCCCCCCCCCCCCCAAAAAAGGAAAATAATTCATAAAACTTTTAAAAATGAAAGTTATAGAAAGTCTTTAGGTAATACTATCTGCACCATCTGAAAAAAGACGTGAGCACGCAGTAGGGAAGAAGGAAACGATATGAGAAGTACACGCAATCGGTAGCTTCAGTATGCGGTAGTGAAGGTAATGTTACCGATGACAGTGTCACTAGAGTGGTGTGACTAATACAGTTCTCTGAGATGCTCTCACCAAAGAAGACGAAGTAAATTTTTACAGGAACAGAATCAAAAAATGCTGCCAACGTAAGTAAATTAAAGATAGACATCTTCGGTGTAACAAAGCAGCTTAAATCATTTAATAAAGGAAACGCCGCTGGACCAGGTTGTATACCAGTGAGGGTCCTTTCAGAGTGTGCTGATACAATTGCTCCATACTTAACAATCATGTACAACCGCTCGGTCATAGGAAGTTCCCTACCTAAAGACTGGAAAGTTGCACACGTTACACCAATATTTAAGAAAATAAGTAGGAGTAATACGGTGAATTATAGACCCATATCACTGAAGATGATTTGCGGTAGGATTTTGTAACATGTACCGTTTTTGAACATTATGATTTATCTCGAGGAAAAGGATCAGTTGACTCATAATCAGCCCTAATTCAGAAACAATCGTTCTTTTGAAACGTTCTCACGGAGTAATGAGTGCTGTAAACAGGGGACCTCAAACTGATTCCATAAGTCTAGATTTCCAAAATTCTTTTGAGACCGTTCCGCACAAGTGACTTATAAACAAGTTGTGTGGCCATGAAGTACCGTCTCAGTTGTGCGACTGGATTCGTAATATCCTATCGGGATGACCACCGTTTCTAGTAACTGACGGAAACTCATCAAGTAAAACAGAAATGATATCTGCCGGTAGCACAGTTCCTCTGCTATTCCTAATCTATTTAAACGATTTAGGAGAACTTCTGAGCAGCCATCTTAGATTGTTGCCAGATGATTCATTTACTGTCTATTAAAGTCATCAGAAGATCACAGAAAATTATAAAATGATTTGGGCGAGATATCTGTATGGCGCAAAAAGTGGCTGTTGACCCTAAATAATGAAAAGTGTGAGGTCATCCACATGAATACCAAAAGCAGTCCATTAAATCTCTGCTACACGATAAATCATACAAATACAAGGACTGTCAATTCAACTAAACACCTAGTAATCACAATTACCAACAACTTAAATTGTAACATCACATGGATAATAACGTGGGGAAGGCGAACCAAAGACTACGTTCTATTGACAGAATACTTAGGACATGCAACAGGTCTATTAAAGAGACTGCCTGCACTACGCCTGTCCGTCCTCTGCTAGAGTACTGATGTGCCGTATAGGATCCTTACTAGATGGAACTGACTGAGGACTTCGAAAAAGTTCAAAGAAGGGCACATCGTTTTGTACAGGTTGGGGCAAGTAAAAGTGGCCCAGAGAACAGAGTTCCAAGGTACAAAGAAACACAGCAGAGGGCAGAAAATACAGTGCTAACATGACTTTGGCAGATGTTGAAAGTGATCATCATTAATGTCTTTTCACTTTTAGGTCCTATTCTGCAAGTTGCCAATGAAGATCGAAGCTGAACTGCTAGACTTGCTGCAATCTCATCCAAAATATTCTGCTGCAGTTCGTAAAGACTGAGGGAGTTGTTGCGATACGCCTTAGACTTGAGCGCTCCCCTTAGAAGTAATCGTACAGTAGCGGATCAGGTGACCTGTGTGGCCAGCTAGAGCTTCGACCAGACTGAATTCTGCTAACAACTCTGTCAGACGTGAAGATTGTGTAAATGTGCTCCAAAGTTCGGTCAGCTGAATGGGCAATTTCTCCATCTTGTCGGAAGTAACTGTAGGTCTGTTCCTCCTCAGTTAATGCTGCCAAAATGGTTTTAAAATGTCCGGGTTACCCTTATTTGCCCCACCATGTATTACCGCCAAATGGGGGAGGGTGACACGCACGTGATACGCGAGTTGGGATGTCAACCATTAAAACAAAGGCGTTTCTCGCTGCGGAAAGATTTTTCCAGCAAATTTCAATCTCCAACATTCTACTCCTAATGTAAAACTGTTTTGTTGACACTCCCTCTATAGGAAGAAATGCTCATTGTAATGAAATAATAGAAAAAAAGATGACGCCGAAAGATTAAGTGTAGAGAAATAGTGTGAAAGTGGTTCAATGGACTCTCTGCCAGGCATCTGAGTGTGAGTTGCCGAGCTTTCATGTAGACGTAGATGTACAAAAGAAATTTTGCGTTTGTGATTATAAAGCAGGGTCAAATTTATAAAGATTTTGGCGACATGATACAATTAATAATATGACACTGCATTTCATCTCGTATGGATGTATATACGAAGTTACATTTCCATCCACTTATGTATTTTGTCTGATTTACTTAGTTTGTCAGGGAGTGTGTTTAGGAAGAGATAGCATTTAGAATGTGGTTTTTTCTTTGTGCATCCACTACACGTCTTCATTGAAACCGATAAAGAACACTACACTGTAACATATGTTTCCACAAAAGGGTAAGGAATATAACTTCAGCGATTTTTGTAGTGCTCACCATAATAAATGTTATTCATTGCCTTTAATCTCCATAAACTAAATGGCGACTTCATGGCGCGCAACAAACATTCCAGATATTTCCAGGCGAATGTCTCAAGATACGATGATATTATTTTTTGAGTTCCACAATGAGATCGATTGCACGCGGCCTTGCCGCAGTTGTATCACCAGTTCCCACTCAGTCAGCACAGTTAAGCGCTGTCGGGCTGGGCTAGCACATGGATGGGTGGCCGGCTGGCCTGCCGAGCACTGTTGGCAAGCGGGCTGCACTCAGCCCTTGTGAGGCAAACTGAGGAGCTACTTGATTGAAAAGTACCGACTTACGTCGCGAAAACTGACGACAGCCGGAAGAGCGGTGTGCTGACCAGATGCTCCTACACTACTGGCCATTAAAGTTGCTACACGAAGAAGAAATGCAGATGAAACGGGTATTCATTGGACAAATATATTATACTAGAACTGACATGTGATTACATTTTCACTCAGTTTGGGTGCATATATCCTAAGAAATCAGTACACAGAACAACCACATGTGGCCGTAATAACGGCCCTGATACACCTGGGCATTGAGTCAAACAGAGCTTGGATGGCTTGTACAGGTACAGCTGCCCATGCAGCTTCAACACGATACCACAGTTCATCAACAGTAGTGACTGGCGTATTGTGACGAGTCAGTTGGTCGGCCACCATTGATCAGACGTTTTCAGTTGGTGAGAGATCTGAAGAATGTGATGGCCAGGACAGCAGTCGAACATTTTCTGTATCCAGAAAGGCCCGTACAGAACCTGCAACATGTGGTCGTGCATTATCCTGCTAAAATGTAGGGTTTCGCAGGGATCGAATGAAGGGTAGAGCCACGGGTCGTAACACATCTGAAATGTAACGTCCACTGTTCAAACTGCCGCCAATGCGAACCAGAGGTGACCGAGATGTGAAACCTATGGCGGCACCACATACCATCACGCCGGGTGATACGCCAGTATGGCGATGACGAATACACGCTTCCAATGTGCGTTCACAGCGATGTCACCAAACCTGGATGCGACCATCATGATGCTGTAAACAGAACCTGGATTCATCCGAAAAAATGACGTTTTGCCATTCGTGCACCCATCTTCGAGTACACCATCGCAGGCGCTCCTGTCTGTGATGCAACGTCAAGGGTAACCGCAGCCATGGTCTCCGAGCCGATAGTCCATGCTGCTGCAAACGTCGTCGAACTGTTCGTACAGATGGTTGTCGTCTTTCAAATGTCACCGTTGACTCAGGGATCGAGACGTGGCTGCACGATCCGTTACAGCCATGCGGATAAGATGCCTGTCATCTCGACTGCTAGTGATACGAGGCCGTTGGGATCCAACACGGCGTTCCGTATTACCCTGCTGAACCCACCGATTCCATTTTCTGCTAACAGTCATTGGGTCTCGACAAACGCGAGCAGCAATGTCGCGATACGATAAGCCGCAATCGCAATAGGCTACAACCCGACCTTTATCAAAGTCGGAAACGTGATGGTACGCATTTCTCCTCCTTACACGAGGCATCACAATAACGTTTCACCAGGCAACGCCAGTCAACTGCTGTCTGTGTATGAGAAATCGGTTGGAAACTTTCCTCACGTCAGCACGTTGTAGGTGTCGCCACCGGCGCCAACCTTGTGTGAATGCTCTGTAAAGCTAATCATTTGCATATCACGGCATCTTCTTCCTGTCGGTTAAATTTCGCGTCTGCAGCACGTCATCTTCGTGGTGTAGTTATTTTAATGGCCAGTAGTGTACATATCCGCATCCAGTGTTGCCTGTGGGCTTAGGATGACACGGGGGTCGGTCGGTACCGTTGGGCCTTCAAGGCCTGTTCGTACAGAGTTTAGTAGCTCTGTGAGATCGAATTGAGATGCTACATACTCTACATACTCCAAATTAAGGAATGGGCAAGAATATTGAAACAATACACGTTATAGTTCTGTGCAAAATGAGTTTCAATGTGATTTCAGGAGCAAAAAAAAAAAAAAAAAAAAACAAAAAACAAAAAAAGAAAAAAAAGACGTAGAGGTACAGAGAGAACATTTTCGAGCCATTTTCGAATTTTGAAATTGTCATTTTAAAAGTAAGTATAGTGATATTTTTCTATCACTTGAATGTACATATTATTGCCACGGGGACGTTTTTATCTTCTAAGTACTGCGTTAGGAGGTATTACATCACCGAGACGGTTTAGGTCTTGTCTAGGGCTGACCTGGGAGTCCAATAATGAGAGGTTTGTTCGATTGTGGACACTGTCGCAATGTTTCTTTGTCAGTACAGACTAGCTGATTTTTTAAGATATTGATTCTAATGTTCACTCCCTAATCTTCAAAGAATGTTATTTGACTTAAGATACCTATCCCAGGTTACTCCAAGACACTTAGAACATGAATTCAATCCTATTTACTTCTTAGATTTGCAGATGTAGGGTACGAACTAGGATATTCAACGGATTAGTTTTTAAGGAAGTATTACATTAGTGATTCGACACTGCACTTTGCTACGGCTTTTTCAGAAGACGTTAGAGTTGCTGGTAGAGGTTCAGAGGATTCACTTACTCTTGGGTTGGGAAGCTGACCGAGAATCTGAAAAACCGTCAGTTATTACAACCAGAGCGTGGTAGAAATTTGAGGTCTGTAGACAGGGCGTTTGGCTCGCTGATGCTCACGCGAGCCCACCGCGCTCGAGCATGGTTTTACCGTGTACGAATGCTCGAAACGGGCATGGTATGGTCGAACGAGGCGCCTTGGGGAGGACAGAGGGCAGCGCCCTCGCCGCGCTGCTGTAGCGACCCTTCTGGTAGCTCTTCGGGCTGGAGTCGCTCTTTACACGCTCCAAACGGCTGATTGAACCACATTCACATCACTTCAGTTAAGCTAGAGACGTATATTTCTGGGTGGTAGTGTCTAACTGCAACATTGTTATGATCCACAGGAGAAAATAGCGTGCTTTATGCAATAATGAAAATTTGGAAAGAGTTTGGAGTTTTGTAGGAAAACCACCAACTTCTATCGGTCTTAAATGAAAAATCTACGCTATCTGCTTTATTGATTCGAATGTAGATATGTAACTTGATCATCAAATGAATTAGAAATATAACAAATTGTCTCCAACTATTCCCTGTTAGCGTACTTAGAATGAATCTACTGATTACGGATCAATTTTGCTTCGTCCGCCCGAGATAACGTTCAAAACCGCACTGAAATATCTATCGCTATTCACATTTGAGGCCGGAACACAAGACATTCCTATCGCTAAACTTGACAGTTTGGGAAAGTGGCTACGGTTACGCTTTCACCTTTCAAACAGATCTTCGGATTAAACGCAACTCAATTTTGTCTTTGCCCACAGTCCAGTCACTCCGAAAGCAGAGATTTCATTTTTTTGGCTGCTGGGCGCGGCTGACATTCTCTCAAAGGTCCGACACAAGCTTATCAGAAACTGATATTTCATTACACATTTGATGCACAATATTTAACATCTCATTTCTGTCAAAAACGGATGGCATTTCCAGTAATCGGAAGTGTCATTACAGAATTGTTACTACTTGTGCAACATAGGAATTTCGATTTTCTCATCTGCGAGACGAAGACAGTGATGTTTCAGCACTCGTAATATTCACAGTTAATAGATGATAAAACGACCGTTGTACTGCAATAGCAAAATATCGGTGACACTGAAAGCGGGGTTTTGCAATCAAGTGCAATTTTCATGTGCTGGACACGCAGCGTGTCTACAGAAATTTAAACGTTTGTGCCTCTGTACCTTCGGATTCCGTATTACAATGACTTTTCAGATTGTACACCGATAACGAAACAAAATGAAATGTTCCTACTGCATCCTTAAATGGGCCTAAAAATGTTACGATTTCTTTTGGAGTGTTGTTGTCGTAGCCAGTAAGTTTTTCAGAGAGGCTTTCCCCAGAAGCAGTTCCATGATTTTGTCGTCCTGCCTTACAGCATACTCTATCATCCTAAACAAACTGTTCCACTTACTCTCCGTTTCTTGTTTCAAGCTTGTCTGCATCGAATTCACGTCATTAGTTTTTTTCTTGAAACGTACACTACCTTTAGCAGCATAAGTCGTGGAACAAACCATAGCAAGATCATTTATCAAACAATCGTCATACAATATGTGTTCAGCCGCGCGAAGTAGCCGTGAGGTTTGAGGCGCCATGTCGCGGATTGCTCGGCCTCTCCCGCTGGAGCTTCGAGTCCTCCTTCGGGCATGGATGTGTGTTGTTCTTAGTATAAGTTAGTTTAAGTAGTGTGTAAGTCTAGGAACCGAAGACCTCCGCAACTTGGTCCCTTAGGAATTCAAACACATTTGAACATTTTTTGAATATGTGTTCCAGGACTGCGCTGAAAACATGTGTAATGGATGCATAATGCAGAAAGGTTTGCAGTGCCTTGCATATATTAGCGCCTTATTCAGTGGCAAATGATGTCTTATTAAATTGATAGGGAATTAATCTTAATAATTTTAATAATGTTTCTTCAAAGTAGTTCTTAATAAATTCCAAATACTTTTTTCTTCTCAGGAAAGTCTGTTATCACCAGTACCACATTTCACAGTGTCCAAACTTGATAAGTAAAGTGCGCAGTAATAGACAGGTAATACATTTTCCGATATCTGTCGGTCCATATACCTACGTACATCCACATGCATTCACAACCATGGTCTGAATAATGCTGAGCGTCATACTCGCTCATGTTTCATTGGTTTATCGTTCAGTGTTTCGTGCTACCATCATAGGATGAGTCAAAATGTTGAGAACGTCTAGAAGTTCCAATTCTGGAGTGACGTTATAATCTCCTGACATAAAGCGCGAAATCATGCAGTTAATGCTAATTCAAATGGACGAATATATCTGGCACACATTTCTAGGCACCTGTTTAGTTAGTGTAGCTTTCACTGAAACTGGTAATGCTCCAAAACTTACATTTTGTCGTGTTCTGCATACATTTGCCTTCAGATGCGTAGTAAAGGATCTGTGGGACAGGAGAGCAGGGCACTTGTCACAGTACATGCCGCAGACTATTCTTTGTCCCCCCATATTGGGGGGGGGGGGGGGGGGGAGCTGTCAACGGATTCAACTCGTTGCTTAAAACATAGTATAAGATAGGACATGGCATATGACAAAATGAGTAACTGAGATAATAAAAACTTACAGCTTGAGCTCCCATCTTACTGTTACTCGCTCCTGTGAACGGGAACACGTTATGCAGATCTTGGTGCCTCTCGCGTCCCTCTAGAAAAGATAACCTGAAGATGCCTAAATAAGGCGAAACGCGTCGTTGAAAAATAAAAAAAACTAAATTGCAACCAAGGCTGTTTTTAACCAATACTGTTAAGCACTGGTTTGCTGTTATGTCACATATGGACGGGAAGAATAATAAAAAGACATAGATTCGGTTGCATATCTAAAATACAAAAGACTGATTATTAATTAAAAGATTGACACAGATGAAACGGCAACAGAATGTTTCACGAAAGATAAAAAACAGAGGACAAGAGCATAAGTTAAAGGAAGTAAAAAGCCAGAGTGAAGAGTTTGGGATGTAGCAGTTGTGGTAGTGCTTAAGAGGGTGTCTGTGCAGGCGGATGGATAGAGGAAGAACTCAGGAGAAGAAACAGGGGTGCCGTTCCACACTAAGGCTTAGAATGTGAGTGGATAGGAAGGGAGCCTTGACCAGGGGAGGTTTCCCAAGGCAGGACAGAAATCCACGTGAAGGAGAGCGGATAGGATTTCTAGCAAGGAGGGGGGACTTTCAGGTGTCTGTAGGTGATGCTTTCGTGACCGAGAGCTGCGTTTGGGCGTTTGTGCTCGAGTATCGGTTGAATATCTTGTATTGCACTGTCCGTGGGATGTTGTCGAGCTACTGGAGGCTGAGAACGAGGGGCGGGAGGGAAGTATTGGTACGCTCGCCGACTGTCAGGAATAAGGAGTAATGAAGTGGGGGACATCTGGGATGGTGAAGGTGTCAGAGAGGTAAGACGCAAAGTGGTTGGCTTTGCTTAGCTTGTAGGGGAGAGGGTGATTATCGTGCAGGAGGGGAAAATAAGGAGAAGTGTTGTTGCAGGTAAGGTGGTGAAATGCCTCCCAGTACCTCGAAGAGTTTATGGGCAGTGTGATGTTAAGGTTTGTGCATGACTGGAGCCAAACGCGACGTTTCTTTGCAGTCAGCAGATTTCGAATGTGTTGTTGTAGTTGTCAGTGGCGTGTAAGTGCACTCGATCATGAGTCTTCAGGAAGGGTCGGTAAAGGCGATAGGATTCACGGAGGGGCTGTGTGAATAGATGAATTTCGTCGGTATGTGGTGAGTACGGCGTTTGATAAGGTCTGTCATTGGGGTCTTGGAAGGTAAGAGATTGTTTCTGAATTCAGTAGCAATGAATTTCCTGTAGGCATCCCAGTGGGTACGGAATTAGTCCTGGTTTTGGGAGAGGTTGGAGGAGTGTGTGCAGGGATGGGGTGCGCCCAAGGAGCTTTGGAGAGAAGAGGATAACGTCAGGAGTGGAATTGCTTACATGGTGGATATGTAGTGGGAGAGGGACTTAATCAACATGCAGGGAGTCAGTAAAGCGAGGCCACCACTGGAGTTCAGCAAAGAACCAGCTATGGTTGATCAGGTAAGCAGTAATGACATAGATTGAAAAGATATTGTTTATGTGGGTGAGGAATTGGATGACGTTATGAGGAAGAGTCTGAGAATAATGTGTTCTGTAGGACTGTTGTAAAGGGATTGTGGCTGAATGGGAAGATTCTTGAGGTGGCCAACGGATTGGCGCTTTGGGCCATGGTAGCAGATATCTATTCAGTGGATAGTATGAGGTTCAAGGAAGGTTGCATTCAGGATGAAGGCATCAGTATGGCATTGGGAGAGGGTGTGCATGACGAGGTGTTTGTTGGCTGAAAAGGAGCTGATATTGTGGCATAGGATATTAAACTGGTGTCACAGCATAATTTAGGGAGAGAACGGATGGTGGGGATGGGTTGCTCAGATGGGTTTAAGCTAGAGTGTCGATCTGGTGAAAAGAAAGGGGACCTGGTTGCGGAATAGGTGGTTTGTGTGTTGATGTGGAAGACAGAGTGAGCTGCAAGGGAAATTTCGTGTAGGGTGTGTGGTCTCTGGAAAGGGTGCATGTTTTGAAGAACTATGGTCACAGGGCAGATGATGTCTTCAGCTGTGGGAGGTAGGTGGAGGGAACTGTTGGTGTGGACGGGGTTGTCAGTCGGTTTGACAGGGAATGTCAGCTCAGGTTTGGAAAGTGGTGGTTGAGTCTTGCACTTGGAAGAATAGGTCAGTTGAGGCAGGTTACAGGTATTACATATACATCTACTTAATTACTCTGCTATTCACATTTAAGCGCCTGGCAGGGGGTTCGATGAACCACCTTCAAGCTGTCTCTCTACCGTTCCACTCTCTAACAGCACGCGGGAAAATAGAGCACTTAAATTGCTCTGTACGAGCCCTGATTTCTCTTATTTTATCGTGATGGTCATTTCTCCCTATGTAGGTGGGTGCCAACAGAATATTTTCGCAATCGGAGGAGGAAACTGGTGATTGAAATTTCATGCGAACATCCCGTTGCAACGAAAACGCCTTTGTTTTAATGATTGCCACTCTAATTCACATATGATGTTCGTGGCGCTATCTCCCCTATTTCGCGATAATACAGAACGAGCCGTCCTTCTTTGAACTGATATTGTGGCAGTCCCATCTGATGCGGATCCCACACCGTACAGCAATACTCCAGAATAGGGCGGACTAGCGTAGCGTAAGCAGTCCTTTCAGTAGATCTCTTGCGCCTTCTAAATGTTCTGCCAATGAATCGCAGTCTTTGGTTTGCTCTACCCACAACATTATTGTGTGATCGTTCCAATTTAGGTTATTTGTATTTGTAATCCATAAGTATTTAGCTGAATTTACAACCTTCAGATTTGTGTGACTTATTGCGTAATCAAAATTTATCGGATTTCTTTTAGTACTCAGGTGAATAACTTCACACTTTTCTTTATTCAGAGTCAATTGCCACTTTTCGCACATTTCTTATGTAAATCATTTTTCATTTCATTTTGGTCATCTAATGACTTTACAAGACGGTAAATGGCAGCATCATATGTCGTTAATATAGATCAGGAACAAGAGAGGGCCTATAACACGTCCTTGGGGAACGCCGGATATTACTTCTGTTTTACTCGATAATTTTCCTTCTATTACTACGAACGCTGACCTACCTGACAGGAAATCACGAATCCAGTCGCACAATTGAGGTGATATTCCATAGGCACTCAGTGTGGTGTCACCGCCAGACACCACACTTGCTAGGTGGTAGCCTTTAAATACGTCGGACCCGCGTGTCGCCACTATCAGTGATTACAGACCGAGCGCCACCACACGGCAGGTCTAGAAACGTACTGGCACTCGCCCCAGTTGTACAGCCGACGTAGCTAGCTACAGCTCACTGACCAATACGCTCTCATTTGCCGAGACGATAGTTAGCATAGCCTTCAGCTACATTTGCTACCTCCCCATGAACCATGGACTTGCCGTTGGTGGGGAGGTTTGCGTGCCTCAGCGGTACAGATGACCGTACCGTAGGTGCAACCACAACGGAGGGGTATCTGTTGAGAGGCCAGACAAACGTGTGGTTCCTGAAGAGGGGCAGCAGCCTTTTCAGTAGTTGCAAGGGCAACAGTCTGGATGATTGACTGATCTGGCCTTGTAACATTAACCAAAACGGCCTTGCTGTGCTGGTACTGCGAACGGCTGAAAGCAAGGGGAAACTACAGCCGTAATTTTTCCCGAGGACATGCAGCTTTACTGTATGATTAAATGATGATGGCGTCCTCTTGGGTAAAACATTCCGAAGGTAAAGTAGTCCCCCATTCGGATCTCCGGGCGGGGACTACTCAAGAGGACGTCGTTATCAGGAGGAAAAAAAACTGGCGTACTACGGATCGGAGCGTGGAATGTCAGATCCCTTAATCGGGCAGGTAGGTTAGAAAATTTAAAAAGGGAAATGGATAGGTTAAAGTTAGATATAGTGGGAATTAGCGAAATTCGGTGGCAGGAGGAACAAGACTTGTGGTCAGGTGATTACAGGGTTATAAATACAAAATCAAATAGGGGTAATGCAGGAGTAAGTTTAATAATGAATAAAAAAATAGGAGTGTGGGTAAGCTACTACAAACAGCATAGTGAACGCATTATTGTGGCCAAGATAGACACAAAGCCCATGCCTACTACAGTAGTACAAGCTTATATGCCAACTAGCTCTGCAGATGATGAAGAAATAGATGAAATGTATGACGAGATAAAAGAAATTATTCAGGTAGTGGAGGGAGACGAAAATTTAATAGTCATGGGTGACTGGAATTCGTCAGTAGGAAAAGGGAGACAAGGAAACATAGTAGGTGAATATGGATTGGGGGGGAAGAAATGAAAGAGGAAGCCGCCTTGTAGAATTTGGCACAGAGCATAACTTAATCATAGCTAACACTTGGTTCAAGAATCATAAAAGAAGGTCGTATACCTGGAAGAATCCTGGAGATACTAAAAGGTATCAGATAGATTATATAATGGTAAGACAGAGATTTAGGAACCAGGTTTTAAATTGTAAGACATTTCCAGGGGCAGATGTGGATTCTGACCACAATCTATTGATTATGAACTGCAGATTGAAACTGAGGAAACTGCAAAAAGGTGGGAATTTAAGGAGATGGGACCTGGATAAACTGGAAGAACCAGAGGTTGTAGAGAGTTTGAGGGAGAGCATAAGGGAACAATTGACAGGAATGGGGGAAAGAAATACGGTAGAAGAAGAATAAATAGCTCTAAGGGATGAAGTAGTGAAGGCAGCAGACGATCAAGTAGGTAAAAAGATGAGGGCTAGTAGAAATCCTTGGGTAACAGAAGAAATATTGAATTTAATTGATGAAAGGAGAAAATATAAAAATGCAGTAAATGAAGCAGGCAAAAAGGAATACAAACGTCTCAAAAATGAGATCGACAGGAAGTGCAAAATGGCTAAGCAGGGATGGCTAGAGGACAAATGTAAGGATGTAGAGGCTTGTCTCACTAGATGTACGATAGATACTGCCTACAGGAAAATTAAAGAGACCTTGGGAGAGAAGAGAACCACTTGCATGAATGTCAAGAGCTCAGATGGCAACCCAGTTCTCAGCAAAGAAGGGAAGGCAGAAAGGTGGAAGGAGTATATAGAGGGTATATACAAGGGCGATGAACTTGAGGACAATATTATGGAAATGGAAGAGGATGTAGATGAAGACGAAATGGGAGATAAGATACTGCGTGAAGAGTTTGACAGAGCACTGAAAGACCTGAGTCGAAACAAGGCCCCGGGAATAGACAACATTCCATTAGAACTACTGATGGCCTTGGGAGAGCCAGTCATGACAAAACTCTACCATCTGGTACGCAAGATGTATGAGACAGGCGAAATACCCTCAGACTTCAAGAAGAATATAATAATTCCAATCTCAAAGAAAGCAGGTGTTGACAAATGTGAAAATTACCGAACTATCAGTTTAGTAAGTCACAGCTGCAAAATACTAACGCGAATTCTTCACAGACGAATGGAAAAACTGGTAGAAGCCGACCTCGGGGAAGATCAGTTTGGATTCCGTAGAAATGTTGGAACACGTGAGGCAATACTAACCTTACGACTTATCTTAGAAGAAAGATTAAGAAAAGGCAAACCTACGTTTCTAGCATTTGTAGACTTAGAGAAAGCTTTGACAATGTTAACTGGAATACTCTCTTTCAAATTCTGAAGGTGGCAGGGGTAAAATACAGGGAGCGAAAGGCTATTTACAATTTGTACAGAAACCAGATGGCAGTTATAAGAGTCGAGGGGCATGAAAGGGAAGCAGTGGTTGGGAAAGGAGTGAGACAGGGTTGTAACCTGTCCCCGATGTTATTCAATCTGTATATTGAGCAAGCAGTAAAGGAAACAAAAGAAAAATTCGGAGTAGGTATTAAAATTCATGGAGAAGAAGTAAAAACTTTGAGGTTCGCCGATGACATTGTAATTCTGTCAGAGACAGCAAAGGACTTGGAAGAGCAGTTGAATGGAATGGACAGTGTCTTGAAAGGAGGATATAAGATGAACATCAACAAAAGCCAAACAAGGATAATGGAATGTAGTCAAACTAAATCGGGTGATGCTGAGGGAATTAGATTAGGAAATGAGACACTTAAAGTAGGAAAGGAATTTTGCTATTTAGGGAGTAAAATAACTGATGATGGTCGAAGTAGAGAGGATATAAAATGTAGACTGGTAATGGCAAGGAAAGCGTTTCTCAAGAAGAGAAATTTGTTAACATCGAGTATAGATTTAAGTGTCAGGAAGACGTTTCTGAAAGTATTTGTATGGAGTGTAGCCATGTATGGAAGTGAAACATGGACGATAACTAGTTTGAACAAGAAGAGAATAGAAGCTTTCGAAATGTGGTGCTACAGAAGAATGCTGAAGATAAGGTGGGTAGATCACGTAACTAATGAGGAGGTATTGAATAGGATTGGGGAGAAGAGAAGTTTGTGGCACAACTTAACTAGAAGAAGGGATCGGTTGGTAGGACATGTTTTGAGGCATCAAGGGATCACAAATTTAGCATTGGATGGCAGCGTGGAGGGTAAAAATCGTAGAGGGAGACCAAGAGATGAATACACTAAGCAGATTCAGAAGGATGTAGGTTGCAGTAGGTACTGGGAGATGAAGAAGCTTGCACAGGATAGAGTAGCATGGAGAGCTGCATCAAACCAGTCTCAGGACTGAAGACCACAACAACAACAACATTTGCTACGACCTAGGAAGGCGCCGTATTCAATTGATATTGAGATTCTATTAATGTATCATCAAGAGCGATGTTCTACAAATGTGGATTAAAGTTAAGTATTCCAGAAGCTGCGTACTTTTCTTTATAGCATTCATTACGTATCCTGTTTCAGACCTCACGCCAGCCTGCTTGAGTTTAAGCGCGTGCCTTTCGGCTTCCTCTCATTGTGTCTAGGCTGTCTTGCCTAGACACAACACTCAGTTTGGTTAGAAGTCGCTTGTGAGGAAAGGTGTCGAAAGCCTTCTGGAAATCTAAAGATATGGGATCAATTTGACATCTCCTGTCGGTATCACTGATTACTTCATGGGTACAAAGAGCTAGCTGTGCTTCGCAAGAACGATATTTTCCAAATCCGTGCTGACTATGAGTCAATAAATCGTTTTCCCCGAGGTACTTCATAATGTTCGAATACAGTATATGTCCAAAACCCTGCTGCAAATCGACGTCAGTGATATAGGCCTGTAATTCAGCGGATTACTCCTACTTCCCTTTTTGGGCATTGGTGTGACTTGAGCAATTTTCCAGTCTTTAGGTACGGAACTTTCTGTGAGCGAGCGGTTGTATATAATTACTAAACATGGAGCTATCGCATCAGGATAATCTGAAAGGAAACTGACTGGTATACAATCTGTATCGGAGGCCTTGCCTTTATTAAGTGATTTAAGTTGCTTTGCTACACCGAAGATATCTACTTCTATTTTCTCATCTTGAGAGTTGTTCTTGGTTGGAATTCAGACATATTTACTTCGTCTTCTTTGGTGTAGGTGTTTCGGAAAACCGTGTTTATTAACTCTGTCTTAGTGGCACTGTCATCATTGACTTCACCGTTGTTATCGCGCAGTGAAGGTATTGATTGCGTCTTGTCACTGATGAGCTGTATATATGACCATAATCTCTTTCTGTTTTCTCCCAGAGTCCGAGACAGAGTTTCATTGTGGAAATTATTGAAAGCATCTCGCATTTAAGCATGCACTATATTTCGAACTTCTGCAAAACTTTGCCAATCTTGGGGATTTTCCATTCTTTTAAATTTGACATGCTTTTCTCGTCGCTTTTGCAACAGCGATCTGACCCGTTTTGTGTACCATGGGGGATCAGTACCGTCATTTATTAATTTATGTAGTATATATCTCTCAATTGCCGTCGGTAATATCTCTTTGAAATCATTCCACATCTTTACATAGCGTATTCGCCAGTTGGACAATCACAAAACATATCCGACTTTACACACGAATGAAAAACACGATATGTAGTGTAAGTATATACTTTCAGCTCACATGGTACACATGAGATGATCAATTGCACTTTTTTTCAATTCAGAAAAAAATCGAAAAAAATATCAAGGAAAATGGGAAGTGGATCCTTTTCAGATAGTATATAAATAATGCAACAAACGTCAGCTGCTATCTGATGTCGGCCTGTTTGGGTAATCATAGCTTGAGATGTGTGACCATCCACCGCCCCTCCCCCCACCACAACCGCGCCGACGACGGCGGCAGCGAGTGTAGTTTCTCGTGCTTTGAAGTAGCTGTACATTATACAAAGTGCACATTTGTACAAAAAATTTAATCCTTTTTATCATTCTTTTGTTCACTGATGTAAGAAAAACGATGTTCCATTCCATATGTCACCCTCTTAGATGGATATTTTTTGAATCCTTTTTTTTTTTAAGTTAGCATATGTTCTTCCCCAGGGTGCAAGCTGTCTCCATACTAAACTTCATCGTTATCGGCATTTATAATGTTAATATAGATTGTGCGCTATTCACTCTTCAGTCTCGAATACGGAAAAAGCGTAAGTGGTTATGCAGTTTGCTTGTCTTCTTTCAGACTGTACTCTACAAACCAATTTGAAATGTTGTGCCTGTGTGTCTGTATGATCTCATTCGTGAATAGGCTTCAATTCCTGATGGTTCTTCCTATATTCAGTTTGGCATCTGCCGTTCCTACGACGAGTTTTATGTGTCTCGTACCAATTTAGGTCGCTCCGTTGCCATACACCCAGACATTCAATCTATGATGGCCAGTCGAGTGGAAAACGAACACATAGCACAACAGGATCATCAAAACGTTCCATTCAAAAGTAATCACCACACTCATTAAGACATTTAAGCCACAGAGAGGTGAGAAGATCAGTTTCTGTTTCGTAGAACTCGGTCGGCCGCTGAAGGATCCACAACTGCAGCCACTTTCACAATTCCTTGTCCGACTGAAACCGACTTCCACGCACGTCCTTCTTCAGGTCGCTACACATGCGAAAATCACACGTTGAGGATGTTGCAGTATTACACAAACGTAGCCTTCGTCCGATTGACAGTGTGGGTGCGGGCGTTAACATGCAACATAATAATTCCGTCCGACAGCATTCCGAAAGCTGGAGGAGCAAATGGCAAAGCCCCACCGCTAAAGAAATTCAAAGCGTCCAGTAAGGTCATGTTGACCTTATTCTTCGACTGCAGGGGGCCTCTGCTCGTCGAGTTCCTCCAGCGTGGTTCCACGATCAATGCATAGAGCTATGAAGACACTTTGCAGAAACTGCGACGTGCCATAAACTAAAAATCCCAGGATCTTCCACCATATGATTTTCATGCCTTGTGGCGAACTGAAGAAAGACGTTCGTAGCTGTCAGTGTCAGTCATTTGAGGAAGCGCTAGAGTGGGTGCGGTTGTGGACCCATCACCGGCTGACCGCGTTCTGTGAAACAGAAATTCATCGTCTCGTCTCCCAGGAGGGTAAACGTCATAAAACCTGTAGCGATAGCTTTTCAATCGAGCCATTCCACGGTCCCACTGTTGTGGCTGTTCAGTTTTCCGTTCACTGCACCTTATACTCATGTGCAATAGATAGCATTTATTTAAGCTGAGGGTAAACTCCCAATCCTTAGACCAAGTGTCGATAGTCAGCAGACAATTTTCTAGCTTTCCAACGTCACTATACACAACAGTATCATCCGCTAATAGACGCTTGATGATTATGACGTGATCCACAACGCCATTTATGACCAACGAGTCCGAGAAGTCTCCGTATCTCTCTAGGGTTCATACGATAGTGAAAGTGGACTGTTACAGCTGTGTTACAGTTATCTTTGCTTTGAAGCCGATAGAAAGCTCTGTTGTCAGTATCGCCTATTGTTTTGTTTCAGACTGCCGTTATTTCAATTGGCCCTGTTGAGGAGCAACTAGAGGCGTGTGTATAGTTGTGCGAACGTCCGCAGACACTTAAAACAACGCTAGAGATAATGTGTGTTTCTAGAGGTCTCTTGGCAAAGCTCCATCTCGTGAAGCAACTTCGTAAGAATTGGAGAAACTGGCTTTTCTCTCAGGCATCATCAAAGACATGTAGCGTAGTGGACGTAAGAAAACCTGAGTGCAAACATGTGATGGTGCCACCTTACCTAATAAACAGTCGCTAATGAAATCCGTTCGCAAAAGAGCAGCTTATCGTATACTAACACAGGGTAGAGGGAAGTCAGCGGGTTTGAGGTCAGTCTGCAGTTTCCGAACGGTGAGGAAAAAATGCATTGAGAGCAAGTTGATGACTTGTATCAGAGCCACACACTGTCACAGGGCACCTGCGAGAGATGCAAACGCTGGGAGTCGACCGGATGCTTGCAGCAGTATACGCATGGAGTTCTGGGGTCTGATTAACACTGTTTATTTGCGATCAGTCTAACAACTACACCGAAGGCTAATTCTGAAATTTAGAAAAAGCAAAGGAGGCAATTGGTTGCACAACAGAAATCAGTTTCTGAAGCCACGGGTGTGAGTGCTAGCAGAAGTAGCAGACACCAGCAGCATGTTAAGTACAAACTTGAGAGCAGCACTCCAAGTGAGAAAAACAAACATGTCCGAGTCGGCGCCACAGCGATCTGACTGAGAACTGCCTCCACCAATCCACCGGCACTTAACAATCTTCGGCCAATCTGACCAATCGCTCTGCACCTCCAGGGTGCCTCTGGCCAACCACATTCAGATTCCTCCCCTAATCCTACTCGGTAGGTAAGGATGCTACTGGATTTTACATTAACAAACTCCAAATATGGTATTAACGGCGTTCAAGTGAAAGCTTAACGACACTGTCACTCCTATTATGGCCAGCAACAACAGTGTTTTGGTCACTTGGATCATCCTTTTGTCAGAGAGGGCTGCTGTAGTAGCAGTTTAATATGTGTAAACTGGCAGACGTTGCTGTTTTCAGCAGCAAGTATCAAGACGTGCCTTTTCCTATCCATCTTCTAATGTGACGCCTTACAATAGCGTGTACGCCGTGGATGGAGTTACCAGGTAATTATTTGAAGTGAAACTTCTCCCCTGGGACAGATGCCCACAGCGTTAGCAATTTGCAGTACTATAGTGTTAGCTCCAGTGAAATACAAGCTTCCACTTTTGCCTGCGATTTTCTGGAAACGAAATTCAGGAGTCTGCTGTGCATGAAAAGCACAGTTTCCAAATTCCGTGTCTCCTTCAAGAGTGCTACTTTCTGGTGAATATGCGATGTGTAGCAGTTCACAAGGGAGGAATATGGATTTATGATTTCAGAAAATTAACCACTACGTAAGATAGGAGGAATGGAACCTACATCACGGCACGGTGATACATGTTCGAAAATGGTTGAAATGGCTCTGAGTACTATGGGACTTAACATCTGAGGTCATCAGTCCCCTAAAACGTAGAATTACTTAAACCTAACTAACCTAAGGACATCACACACATCCATGCCCGAGGCAGGATTCGAACCTGCGACCGTAGCGGTCGCGCGGTTCCAGACTGTTGCGCCTAGAATCGCTCGGCCACCCCGGCCGGCTGATACATGTTCGGGCTACATTTCTTTGAAGGTTACAAGAATGGAAATTCTGTTTGCACATACTGCAAGGGAATGTTGAATCATGAGTGGTTATAGTAGGACTCAGTTCCAGCACTCGTTACTCCTCAGCTGCATGAGTTCCTTAATGAACAATTCCATCATCGAAAGGCTGTAAATATTCTTTAAGTAGCCGAATATAACAATTTCCTGTCTACGATACGTTCAGTTGGAATACGGGATTCAATCTATTAAATGTAAACACAGCCCACACCATCATGGAGCCACCAACAGCTTGCACAGTTGGTCCATGGCTTCGTGAGGTCTGTGGCATCTACTATCAGTTCTTACCAGCTGAAATCGAGAGTCATCTGATCAGGCCATGGCTTTCCAGACGCCTATGGTCCAACAGTTATGGTCACGAGCCCATAGCTGTCAGCAAAGGCACTCATGTTGGTCGTCTGCTGCTGTAGCACATTAACGCAAATTCGTCGCACTATACTAGGACATGTTGGTAGGACATGTTCTGAGGCATCAAGGGATCACAAATTTAGCATTGGAGGGCAGCGTGGAGCGTAAAAATCGTAGAGGGATACCAAGAGATGAATACACTAAGCAGATTCAGAAGGATGTAGGTTGCAGTAGGTACTGGGAGATGAAGAAGCTTGCACAGGATAGAGTAGTGTGGAGAGCTGCATCAAACCGGTCTCAGGACTGAAGACCACAACTACAACATGACAGCACCAACAATGCGCTCCAAAAAATGGCTCTGAGAACTGTGGAGCTTAACATCTGAGGTCATCAGACGCATCCATGCCTGTGGCAGGATCGAATCTGCGACCGTAGCGGTCGTGCGGGTCCAGACTGAAGCGCCTAGAACCGCTCGGCCACACCGGCCGGCAATTCTCTCTCCTCTTTGTGTGATACTATCACCATATGTTTATGTTCATATCGCTATTCCATGACTTTTGTCACATCAATGTATATTATACTGTTTCGACCAAGGTGTCAATTCATTTCAATGTATTGACATAAATTTTTGTACGAATTACACGGAAATTCTAAACAGGAAATGCGTACTGAATAATCGTGTTAGTTTGATATGTTTGTATCACATTCATGTCAGTAAGGTATGTTAACAGCAACCATTGTCAATATATAATGTAGGGACAGAACAGGCTTTTGAAAATACAATTAAATACTACACAACATAAAATAGAAGGAGAACAATCAACCTAATAAGTGACTAACTTTCAACTTACATTAGTACTGCTGTTACAATCTACCGCATAGGAGATCCAGGTTTGCCAATCACCTGTATCTACATCTACTCTGTTATACATTGCCCCATCAGTAGGCTTATGTAATTACCGTGGTAATTATCGAGTGCACTACAATTATAAGTCTTAACGTTGTACTTTTTTTTATTATTGACTCTTTGAAGTACAACTCCTACTACGGAAGTAATGCTTTCTGTAACACTTTCACTTTTCTCTTGGGATCTATTGGCTTCTACCTGTTACTCAGAGCGTCGAATGGAGCTGGCTGAAGGTAGTAGAGTTGCTTTTTTGACGTGGAGTGTGTAATTAAATTAATTGTAGACCATATATTTGATCTTTTACATTTGTTCCCAGATCAAAACCTAGTTGTCTGCATTTCCTCTCTGCCTGGAAACTGAATACGTCGTGATCAACGAAATCTTCCTGTCTACTTTCCCAGAGTGGTGTTACTACATCCCAACCGATGTAGAAATTTGTGACATGGGCTATGACCTCTACATCTACGTCCAGATCTACATACACACTCCCCAAACCACCACACGGTGCGTGGCGGAGGGTACCCTGTATCATAACTAGTCGTTCCGTTTCCTATTCCACTCGCAGACAGAGCGAGGGAAATACGACTGTCTATATGCCTCCGAGCGAGCCCTAATTTCTCGTATCTTAGCCTATTGGTCCCTATCCGAAATGTATGTTGAGACAGTAGGATCGCTCTGCAGTAGGCTTCAAATGCCGCTTCTCTAAGCTTTCTCAGTAGTGTTCTTCGAAATGAACGTCTTCTGCCCTCCATGAATTTACACATGAGCTCCCGAAGCATATCCGTAACACTTGCATGCTGATCGAACCTACCGGTAACAAATCTAGCAGCTCGCCTCTGAATTGGTTCGATGCCTTCTTTCAATTCGACCTGGTGCGGATTCCAAACACTCGAGCAGTAGTCAAGAATAGGTCGCACTAGCGGCCTCCTTTACGGGATGAACTAAATTTTCCTAATATTCTCCCAGTGAACCGAAGTCGACCATTCGTCTTCCCCATCACAATCCCCACATGCTCGTTCCATTTCATGTCGCTTCGCAACTGATGTTGAAACGACGTGACTGTGTCTGTATCACAACATTACTTGTCTGTTTTTCCTACTCATCCGCATCAACTTACATTTTTATACATTAAGAGCCAGCTGCCATTTATCATAGTAACAAGAAATTTTGTTTAGGTCGTGTTGTATCAGTCTACAATCAATTATATTCGACACCTTCCTATACAACACACCATCATCAACAAAGTATCGTAGATTGATGCCCACCCTGTCTGCCAGATCATTTATTTATATAGAAAATAGCAATGGTCTTATCACACTTCCTTGGAACACCCCTGATGTTACCCCTGTCTCCGATGAATATTCACCGTCGAGGACAGCATACTGGGTTGTATTACTTGACAAGTCTTCGAGCCAGTCACATATCTGGGAACCTATTCCGTATGAACGTACCTTCGTTAACAGTCTCCAGTGGGTAACCGTCTCGTAAGCTTCTCGGAAATCCAGAAATATGGAATCTGCCTGTTACCCTCCATCCATATGTCGCAGTATATCATGTGAGAAAAGAGCAAGCTGGGTATCGCACGAGCGATGCTTTCTAAAGCTGTGCTGATTCGTGGACATGAGCTTTTAGGTCTAGAAATTTACTGTATTGTAAATCGGAATTTGCTCTAGAATTATGCAGCAAATCGACATTAGGGACACTGGTCTGTAATTTTACCCTTCTTATATACTGGAGTCTATTGCGCTTTTTCTCCAGTCGCATGGCACATTGCGCTGTAGGGTCAATGTCGTGCATGTTGCATGTTTCATAGTGGTTCAGAATGTGTTGTATACCCGTCTTGCGCTGCTTCAGTGTCGCTATCAGACTGCCTAGGTGTGAGGGTTCTTGTCGCTGCACTATGTATGGGAAACAGTATATTCGTGTCATGATTGATAAACAACGAAGACGGGAAAAAATCGCGCCATAGGTAAAGATGAGCGTTTGAAGAGTGACGAATGTCGTGTGTGGTCAGGGCCCGCAGAGCTACCCCCTCCGTCCCCTTTCACCTCGACCACGCCCCCTAGTACCCTCGTCCTTTGCGGACCGCGTTAAAAATTCATGGAGAGCGCGCGTTCGCCGCATGAAATATTCAGGCTCCGTTTGAATAACGGCCGCACACACACATCCACCCACCCACCCACACGCACACACACACACACACACACACACACACACATCACGGACACGCACGTTCACGCGTGTCCACACGGGTCCGCGAGATTGTCGATCCCCACACTGCATATGAAAGGGTAAAAGCGCCATTTTATTACGCCGCCGCTTGGCTGGTTGGCAGATAATTAAATGTATATTTGTATCACAAAATTTGTTAAACCTGCGTATCTGGTTTTATCATGTATGGTGAAACAGATAATGCATTTGTTTCCGCGCTCTGTCTATCCCCCTCCTTTTCATCACCCACTACGCACTGCCGCAACGGCGCTAGCAGAGTACTAGGAAAAAAATGAAGACAGAACAACAAGCTTAAACCTTCATATTTCCCATTTTGGTATGCTTTCATTATTCGTCATATAAAGAGTATTTGTAGCCCTAGAAAAAGCGGTTGACAGCATAAGGTTATGGAAGCTGTTTGGAATTTTTAGTAAAGAGGTATGAGCTATAGGGAAAGGCAGGTAATATACGTTATGTGCCAGAACCAAGAAGGAACAATATGATTAGAAGACCAAGAACGGAGAGTTAGTATTCAAAGGACATAAGATACATATACAGTCTTTTTCTCGATTGGGCAATCTGTACATCGAAAAAGCAGCGTTGGAAGTAAAATTAGGGTTTAAGAATTGGATTAAAATATAGGATGAAAGAACATCAACGATAAGATTCCCTGGCGATATTGCTACCCTCAGCGAAGATGAGGATAAATTACGGAACCTTTTAATGAAATTAACAATCTAATGAGTACAGTACACTACTGGCCATTAAAATTGCTACACCAAGAAGAAATCCAGATGATAAACGGGTATTCGTTGGACAAATATGTTATACTAGAACTGAGATGTGATTACATTTTCGCGCAATTTGGGTGCATAGATCCTGAGAAATCAGTACCCAGAACAACCACCTCTGGCCGTAATAACGGCCTTGATACGCCTGGGCATTGAATCAAACAGAGTTTGGATGACGTGTACAGGTAAAGCTGCCCATGCAGCTTCAACACGATACCACAGTTCATCAACAGTAGTGACTGCCGTATTATGACGAGCCAGTTGCTCGTCCACCATTGACTAGACGTTTTCAATTGGCGAGAGATGTGGAGAATGTGCTGGCCAGGGCAGCAGTCGCACGTTTTCTGTATCCAGCAGCAAACGTGGTCGAACTGTTCGTGCAGATGGTTGTTGTCTTGCAAACGTCCCCATCTGTTGCCTCAGGGATCGAGACGTGGCTGCACGATCCGTTATAGCCATGCGGATAAGATGCCTGTCATCTCGACTGCTAGTGATACGAGGCCGTTGGGATCCAGCACGGCATTCCGTATTACGCTCCTGAACCCACCGATTCCATATTCTGCTAAAAGTCATTGGATCTCGACCAACGCGAGCAGCAATGTCGCGATACGATTAACTGCAAACGCGATAGGCTACAATCCGACCTTTATCAAAGTCGGAAAGGTGACGGTACGCATTTCTCCTCCTTACACGAGGCGTCACAACAACGTTGTGTATGAGAAATCGCTTGGAAGCTTTCCTCATTTCAGCACGTTGTTGGTGTCGCCACCAGCGCCAACCCTGTGTGAAAGCTCTGAAAAGCTAATCATTTGCATATCACCGCATCTTCTTCCTGTCTGTTAAATTTCGAGTTTGTAGCACGTCATATTCGTGGTGTAGCAATCTTAATGGCCAGTAGTGTATATGACTGAGATTAGACAAAAGAAAGACGAAATTAATGGGGCGTACTATAAACGAATTTATTGATGAATGTAGCATTAAAATTGAGGACCAAAAAGTACTCATAGAGGAAACGAAGTCCTTCTGTTATGTTAGAAGTAAAATAACACATGATGGTCGAATGCAAAGCCTACAATAAGGTTACAAAAATCACGGGATAGCGATATGTACACATGCAGATGGCGGCAGTATCGCGTACACAGGGTGTAAAAGGGGAGTGCAGTAGCAGAAAAAAAATGGTTCAAATGGCTCTGAGCACTATGGGACTTAACATCTATGGTCATCAGTCCCCTAGAACTTAGAACTACTTAAACCTAACTAACCTAAGGACATCAGACACATCCATGCCCGAGGCAGGATTCGAACCTGCGACCGTAGCAGTCGCGCGGTTCCGGACTGAGCGCCTAGAACCGCTAGTCCACCGCGGCCGGCGCAGTAGCAGAGATTCAACTGATGCACGAGAAAAGGTTTCCGACGTGATTATGGCCGCACGATGGGAATTAACAGACTGAACACGAAATGTTAGTTGGAGATAAACGCACGGGACATTCCATTTCGGAAAGTCGTTAGGGAGTTCAGTATTCCGAGAGCCACTGTGACAAGAGTGTTCCGAGAACACCAAATTTCAGGCATTACCTCTAAGCGCGGACAACTAAGTGGCAGACAGCCTTCACTTAAACACTGACAACACCGGCGTTTGTGTAGAGTTGAAAGTGCTAGCAGACCCGAAACATTGAATGAAAAAAAACAACAACGCAGAGATCAATGTGGGAAGTATGACGAACGTATCCGTCAGTACAGTGCGGAGAACATGGCGTTAACGGACTAAGGCGGCAGGCGACCGACGCTAGTGCCTTTGCTAAAAGCACGACATCGCCTGCTGTGCTTCTCCTGGGCTCTTGACCATATCGGTTGGACCATAGGCGACTGGAAAGCCATGGAACACCCAGATGAGTCGCAATTTCAGTTCATAATAGCTGATGGTAGGGTTCGGGAGTGGCACGGACCCCAAAAGGTCATGTATCCCTCAACAAGGCACTGTGCAGGCTGTTGGTGGCTCCACAATAGTATGGGCTGTGTTTATATAGAATGGACTGGGTCTACTGGTCCAACCGAACCGGTCATTGACTGTAAATAGTTATGTTCGTCTACTCGGATACCATTCGCAGTCATTCAACGATGGAATTTATATGGATAACAATGCACCATGCCTCTGGGACATAAATGTTCGCGAATGGCTTGAAGAACATTCGGGAAAATTCGAACGAATAATCACCCGACATGAATCCCATCGAATATTTATGAGGCATGATCGTGAGGCCAGTTTGTGCACAATATCCTGCACCGGCAACGCTTTCGGAATTATGGAAGACTATAGAGACAGCATGGCTCAGTATTTCTGCAGCAGACTTCCAACTACTTTTTGAGTCATGCCACGTCGAGCTTCTACTCTGTTCGGGGTGAAAGGAAATCCGACGCAATATTTGGCGTTACCCTGTTACTTTTGTCACCTCAGAACACAGTATTTACAATAAACAAGAGAGAACAATATGAATGGAAGACCAAGAATGAAGCGCTTAAAATATAGGGTAAAGATTATCAGTGATAAGAATCGCTGATGACATTGCTATCCTCAGTGAAAGTGAGAGAGAGTTACAGGATTTGCTGAATGTAGTTGACAGTCTAATGTTGTAGACCATGGACTAAAGAAAGAGACGAAACTATCGGGGAGTACCAGAAACTAAATTAGTGATAAACGTCATATTAAAACTGGGGTCCACGAAATATTCATAGACGAAATCGTTCTACTGTCTTGGAAGAAAATAACATGTTTTGGGCGAATGCAGGGTCTGTGTAACAAGTAGATTATCACAGGAGAAAAAGGCACTCCTCGAAAATTAAAACTGGGGACCACGAAATATTCATAGACGAAATCGTTCTGCTATCTTGGAAGAAAATAACATGTTTTGGGCTAATGCAGGGTCTGTGTAACAAGTAGATTAGCACAGGAGAAAAAGGCACTCCTCGAAAAAAGACTTCTAGTAATGTCAAACATGAGCCTTAATTTGGGAGATAGATTTCAAAGATTGTACGTTGTTTGGACCATGCATTGAATGTTCCAGAGGCTCTGCCCACAGCGTGCGTCGATGGCAAGTTTGCGCCTGTAGCAGTGAAGAGATTGTCGTCTCTCCCAGGGCGCCCTCGGAATCCTGTATGCCCTTAATACCAGACCTCTCTCCTGCAGCTGAGTACGAACTGAATCTCCCTGTCTCGTGGCCAATACGCCGCAAGGCTGGCTCCTCAGGTGTCGTAAACCGGCCGCTGCTGCCAGCAGCCCCTGCTATGAACAACGTTCCAGCAACGGCACGACGACGGATGGCACAGGCTTCCTCATACTAAGTCCGGTAACGTGAACTTCTCGAGGATAAAGCCTTTTCCAGCAGGTATGAAACACAACTAATTTTGGGAGTTTTGTGATGCCACATCCTCAAATGGTAGAGCTATCAGGCTAAAAAGAACTAAACGGTAGAATTCATTAGGAGAAGTAATTAAAGCCAAGAATTTACTGGGTGAGCCACTAACTTTTGCCATAAAGAATAACTGCGAAGGTATGATAGTAGCTAAAAAGTTTGTGGGACAACTGTTGCACGGGACAACGGGTGCCATAATACGACGTTGGCTTTTTGTTGCTAGGTGGGGTCAGGTCAGAGATATGAAGGTCAACTTCGTTTTTTTAAATGGGATGCTGTAGTTTGGTACTTATTTTCTGGTAGTCGTTATCGAGACGAATCCAATGATTTGTAACAGTAAGGTCTTTGAAGGTCAACGAAGATGACAAAGGGGGCATGAACGTCCATTTACAGAAGGTGTTCGAAGTGATGACCATTAGTATCAATGCCGTGCTGCGATCTTCTTATCATGGACTGAGTGGTACTCCTTATCACATCGACACTTATCGAAACACATGCTCTGACAATTCTCCCTCGTATATCGTGAAAATAGTAAATATTTGCCGAATAGACGTATCCATCTAACGTGTCATTGACATGTAAATACCATTCGACGGTTATGGAATACAACACTAATAGGAACGGTTATACTAGTGTCGTCGTATCAAGCGAATGTGCATGATGTATCCCTTCGAAGAACAAGTCGATATGCTTCGTATTTACCGAGAATACCAACGAAATTCAGTGAGAGCTAGAGGCTTATATGCTGAAAGATATCCTCAACGTACTCACCCTACATGTCGTACATTTAAATATGTGTATGATAAATTGAGGACGACTGGCTCTTTAACGCATCGGAAACTTAGCCGGCAAAGGAAAGTTACTAACGAGGAAACGGAAATTGGTACTCTTGCCACTGTGGTTCGAGATCCTTGTGTTAGTTCACATCAAATCGCAGCATGAGCCACAGTAGTCTTGTTCGTGTTCAGCATCGCCATAAACATCATCCTTAGCCCGCAGCTCGTGGTCGTGCGGAAGCGTTCTCGCTTCCCACGCCCGGGTTCCCGGGTTCGATTCCCGGCGGGGTCAGGGATTTTCTCTGCCTCGTGATGGCTGGGTGTTGTGCGATGTCCTTAGGTTAGTAAGGTTTAAGTAGTTCTAAGTTCTAGGGGACTGATGACCGTAGATGTTAAGTCCCATAGTGCTCAGAGCCATTTGATTTGAACATCATCCTTACCATATCAGTCTTCACCAAGGATTAACTGGTACGGACTGTATGCGTCGCATTGAATTCTGCCGATGGGCTCAACTTCAGGATCAGAGAGATGACAAATTTATTAATTTGATTTTATTTACTGACGAGGCTACATTAACGAAACATGGAAATGTTAATTTGCATAACATGCATTATTGGGCAACTGAAAATCCATGTTGGCTGCGGCAAGTTGCACAGAGATATCCCTGGACGGTAACTGTATGGTGTGGGAGTCTGGAGGACAGAATTATAGGCCCCTCATCGAAGGGTATCTTAATGGTAGAAAGTACACCACATTCCTGCAAGAAACATTAAGTTTGTTTTTGAAAGGGACAGAATGTGGTATCAACACAGTGGGTGTCCGACACATTTTTCGCTGATGGCTAGAAATGAGTTTCGGAGACAATTACCAAATCGTTGAATTGGAAGCGGAGGAGATATGTCGTGGCCGGGTCGTTCGCCAGACTTGACGCCTCTGAATTTTTTCTTGTGGGGATTCGTGAAAGACATTGTTTATAAAGACGTTCCAACTACACCTGAAGATACGTGAGGGAGAATTGTCAGAGCATGTGCCTCAATAAGTACCGATGTGATAAGGAAAACTACTCAGTCCATGATAAGAAGATTGCAGCACTACATTGATACCAATGGTAATCACTCGAACATCTTCTGTAAATGGACGTTCATGCCACCTTTGTCATCTTCGTTGACCTTCAAAGACCTTACTGTTACACATCACTGGATTGTTCTCGATAGCCGCTGTCAGAAAAAGTACCAAACTATAGCATCCCATTTAAATGAACAAACTTGACCTTCATACCTCTGACGCGATCCCACCTAGCAACAAAAAGCCAATGTCATATTATGGTCCCCGTTGTCCCGTCAACATTTGTCCCACAAACTTTTCAGCTCCTATCATACTTTCGGAGTTATTCTTGGTGGCAATAGTTAATGACTCATTCTATATGCTGAGGAAACAATAGTCATGGGATACCTCTTAATATCGTGACGGACCTGCTTTTGTCCGGTATAGTACAGCAACTGGACGTGGCAGGGACACAACAAGTCGCTGGAAGCCCCTGCAGAAATATTGATCCATGCGGCCTGATGTTGCCGGTGCAGGATATTGTGCGCGAACGGACCTGTCGATGATGTGCCATGAATGTTTGATGGGATTCCTGTCAGGCTATCTGCTTGGCCAAATCATTTGCTCAAATTGTCCACAACGTTCTTCAAACGAATCGTGAGCAACTGTGGCCCAATGACACGGTGCATTTTCGTCTTTAAAATTGATGTGTCTGAAATCCTGCGTATTCGATTCGCTAGACAGACAATCAACCAAGTCGTATTAATGAATTTTATTAAAATAAGAAAAAATGCAATACTTAACTTTTGTAATTACGCAAATGTGTCGACAAGCAAAGGGCGACATACAAAATAATCTTCTTCAGTGTAAACAATACCAAGTCTGTGCTACATAGAGACTACAAGCTTCTATCTATGTCGCTAATCTTGAAGCTGCTATTGAACTGGGCGTGACCAGTCGACCACGGTGCTTAAGTCCTCTTCACATAGAGGCCGCTGCTGTGACGTTGTCGTCCTGGAGGGAGGACCGGTCAGCTAGCGGTTGGCTGACGTCTTCTCACACCCATCTCTATCGTTCCCGATTGGTGTTCCGGGGCTTGACTTTACGCCGTAACAAAAAATTCCGTTGTTGTTTGGGAACATGAAGTACATGAATGGCTGTATATGGTCTCCTGGTAACCGAAGATAACCAATTTCAGCCAGTGATCGCTTCACTTAGACCAGAGGACCCAGTCCATTCCATGTAACCACAGTCCACACTTTTATGAAGCCACCACCAGCTTGCACAGTGCGTCGTTGCCAACTTGGGTCCATGGCTTCGCGGGGTCTACGCCACAGGCGAACCCTAATATCACCTTTCACCAAATGAAATCGAGATTCATCTGACCAGGCAACGGTTTTCCAGTGGACTAGATTGCAACCGATATGGTCACGAGCCGAGAAGATGTGCTCCACGCGATGTCATGTTGTTAACAAAGGCACTCACGTCGACTGTTTGCTGCCACAGCCCATTAACGCCAGATTTCGCTGCACTCCCCTAACCCATACGTTGGTCCTAAGTCCGACATTGATTTCTGCTGCTGTTCACGCAGTGCTGATTGTTCGGGTAAGTGAAGGCCGTCGGCCACTGTATTGTCCACCATGAGAGGTAATGCCTGAAATTCGGTTTTCTCGGCTCACTATTGACGCTGTGGGTCTCGGAATATTGAACTGTCTAACGATTTCCGGAATCTAATGTCCCACCCGTCTATCTACAACTACCATTCCACAATCAAAGTCTGTTAATTCCCGTCGAACACTTTTCCATATGAATCACGTATCACATCTCCCCTTGTGCACTGGCCTTTTGTACCTTGTGTACGCGATACTACCGCCAACCGTATATGTGCATATCGCCATCCCGCGACTTTTGTCAGCTGAGCGTATATTACTAATAAGCTAAAGCGCCCATCCGTTTAAAGTTGTTGGTTACTTACCTACGGCTTCTAGTGGCAACAATTATTTCCTTTCACTATTACATATAGTAATGACCAGATTTAAAATGCTGTCATAATCTACTCTTTAAGAAGCATGATGTTACGTAAAAGATTTAACGCAATAATTCGAGTACTACAGACAGAACATGGCTATGCCTTAAGACAGCATATCTCACTTGTTGTTGTTGTGGTCTTCAGTCCTGAGACTGGTTTGATGCAGCTCTCCACGCTACTCTATCCTGTGCAAGCTTCTTCATCTCCCAGTACCTACTGCAGCCTACATCCTTCTGAATCTGCTTAGTGTATTCATCTCTTGGTCTCCCTCTACGATTTTTACCCTCTACGCTGCCCTCCAATACTAAACTGGTGATCCCTTGATGCCTCAGAATATGTCCTACCAACCGACCCCTTCTTCTAGTCAAGTTGTGCAACAAATTTCCCTTCTCTCCAATTCTATTCAATACTTCCTCATTAGTTATGTGATCTACCCATCTAATCTTCAGCATTCTTCTGTAGCACCACATTTCGAAAGCTTCTATTCTCTTCTTGTCTAAACTACTTATCGTCCATGTTTCACTTCCATACATGGCTACACTCCATACAAATACATTCAGAAAGGACTTCCTGACACATAAATCTATACTCGATGTTAACAAATTTCTCTTCTTCAGAAACGCTTTCCTTCCCATTGCCAGTCTACATCTTATGTCCTCTCTACTTCGACCATCATCAATTATTTTGCTCCCCAAATAGCAAAACTCCTTTACTACTTTAAGTGTCTCATTTCCTAATCTAATTCCCTCGGCATCACCCTACTTAATTCGACTACATTCCATTATCCTTATATTGCTTTTGTTGATGTTCATCTTCTCCCCTCCTTTCAAGACACTGTCCATTCCGTTCAACTGCTCTTCCAAGTTCTTTGCTCTCTCTGACAGAATTACAATGTCATCGGCGAACCTCAAAGGTTTTATTTCTTCTCCATGGATTTTAATACCTACTCCGAACTTTACTTTTGTTTCCTTCACTGCTTGCTCAATATACACATTGAATAACATCGGGGAGAGGCTACAACCCTGTATCACTCCCTTCCCAACCACTGCTTCCCTTTCATGTCCCTCGATTCTTATAACTGCCATCTGGTTTCTGTACAAACTGTAAATAGCCTTTCGCTCCCTGTATTTTACCCCTGCCACCTTCAGAATTTGAAAGAGAGTATTCCAGCCAACATTGTCAAAAGCTTATTCTAAGTCTACAAATGCTAGAAAAGTATGTTTGCCTTTCCTTAATCTTTCTTCTAAGATAAGCCTTAGGGTGAGTATTGCCTCACGTGTTCCAACATTTCTACGGAATCCAAACTGATCTTCCCCGAGGTCGGCTTCTACCAGTTTTTCCATTCCCCTGTAAAGAATTCGCGTTATTATTTTGCAGCTGTGACTTATTAAACTGGTAGTTTGGTAATTTTCACATCTGTCAACACCTGCTTTCATTGGGATTGGAATTATTATATTCTTCTTGAAGTCTGAGGGAATTTCGCCTGTCTCATACATCTTGCTCACCAGATGGTAGAGTTTTGTCAGGACTGGCTCTCCCAAGGCCGTCAGTAGTGCCAATGGCATGTTGTCTACTCCTGGGGCCTTGTTTCGAGTCAGGTCTTTCAGTGCTCTGTCAAACTCCTCACACAGTATTATATCTCCCATTTCATCTTCATCTACATCCTCTTCCATTTCCATAATATTGTCCTCAACTACATCGCCCTTGTATAGACTCCTTCCACCTTTCTGCTTTCCCGTGTTTGCTTGGAACTGGGTTTCCATCTGAGCTCTCGATATTCATACAAGTGGTTCTCTTTTCTCCAAAGGTCTCTTTATTTTTCCTGTAGGCGGTACCTATCTTACCCCTAGTGAGATAAGCCTCTACATCCTTACATTCGTCCTCTAGTCATGCCTGCTTAGCCATTTTGCACTTCCTGACGATCTCATTTTTGAGACGTTTGCATTCTTTTTGCCTTCTTCATTTACTGCATTTTTGTATTTTCTCCTTTCATCAAATAAACTCATTACCTCTTCTGTTACCCAAGGATTTCTACTAGCCCTCGACTTTTTACCTACCTGATCCTCTGCGCAAATAATCCAGAATATGTTCCTCAAGTATTTGTGAACGAGAGCACTTAGTAACTTTCAACTAACCTTACATTTAATTTCAAATCGTTTTGAAACATTTCCTCGCTTCTATGACCTACAAGACAATAAAAGAAGACAAAGGTTTATCGTTTATTAAATTTCGCTGTTCAGGCACTAAAACTTCCTGGCATACCGTTTGAATTAATTACTTCTTTACCAGCTGTATTCGCAATACATTTTGTAGACAGCATCCACGTATACAGCGAAGTGCAAAAGAAACTGGTATAGGCATGTATGTAAACAGGCACAACACGGTGCTGCGGTCGGCAACACCTGTATAAGACAACAAGTGCCTGGCGCAGTTGTTAGATAGTCGCGGTGGGGGTTCGAGTCCTCCCTCGGGCATGGATGTGTGTGTTTGTCCTTAGGATAATTTAGGTTAAGTAGTGTGTAAGCTTAGGGACTGATGACCTCAGCAGTTAAATCCCATAAGATTTCACACACATTTGAACATTTTTTTTTTTTTCGTTGTTAGACCGGTTACTGCTGCTACACTGGTAGAACATCAAGATTTTAGTGAGCCTGAACGTGGTGTTATAGTCGGCGCGCTAGCGATGGGACACAGCTTCTACGAGGTAGCGATTCTCCCGTACGACCATTTCACGAGTGTACCGTGGATATCAGGAATCCGGTAAAACATCAAACCTCCGATATCGCTGCGGCCGGCAAAAGATCCTGCAGCAACGGGACCAACGATGACTGAAGAGAATCGTTCAACGTGACAGAAGTGCAGCCATTCCACAAATTGCTGCAGATTTCAATGCTGGACCATCAACAAGAGTCAGCGTGCGAACCATTCAACGCAACATCTTCGATGTGTGCTTTCGGAGCCGAAGGCCCACTCGTGTACCTTTCATGACTGTACGACACAAAGCTTTAAGCTTCGCCTGGGCCCGTCGACACCGACATTGGACTTGTGATGACCGGAAACATGTTACCTGATCGGACGAGTCTCGTTTCAAATTTTATCTAGCGGATGGACGTGTGCCGGTATGGAGACAACCTCATGAATCCATGCACCCTGCGTGTCAGCAGCGGACAGTTCAAACTGGTGGAGGCTCTGTAATAGTGTGGGGCGTGTGCAGTTGGAGTGATATGGGCCCCCTGATACTTCTAGATATGACTCTGACAGGTGACACGTACGTTAGCATCCAGTCTGATCACCTGCAACCATTCATGTCCATTGTGCATTTTGATGGACTCGAGCAATTCCAGCAGGACAACGCGACACACCCCACACGTCCGGAACTGCTACAGAGTGGCTCCAGGAACACTCTTCTGAGTTTAAACACTTCCTCTGACCACCAAACTCCACAGACATGAACATTATTGAGCATATCTGTGATGCCTTGCAACGTGCTGTTCAGAAGAGGTTTCCTTCCCCTCATACTCTTACGGATTTAGGCAGCCCTGTAGGATTCATGGTGTCAGTTCCCTCCAGCACTACTTCAGTCATTAGTCGAGTGCATGCCACGTCGTGCTGCGGCACTTTTGCATGCCCGCTGGGGCCCTACACGATATTAAGCAGGTGTACCAGTTTCTTTGGCTCTTCAGTGTACAACTGAATGTACTTCAAGAACTGTACCGTAGTAGGATACTATAAGATCCATCCTTCATTTTCTAAGTTACGAGCCGTGCACGCCAGGTAAGGCAAATAAATGTAGAGCATATATTACAAAAAAATAATCTGAACTGCGCAGTTGTTATAAGATCCAGGAAAGCAGCTGTTAAGAGGATTAACATTGTAAAATGATAATAAGATGTTCTGTATATATTTTGTTTTATATCTCTTCCAAGACTCGCAGAAACTATTTGGGTATGTCGTGCGTTATATTTTACATCATTCATATAACCTGCATCAGTCTTAATCAACATCTGTTACCTTCTCTCTGGCCTCTCAACAGAGGCCAGACAAACGTGTGGTTCCTGAAGAGGGGCAGCAGCATTTTCAGTAGTTTCAGGGGCCACGGTCTGGGTATTAGACTGATCTGGCCTTGTAACATCAACCCAAACGGCCTTGCTGTGTTGGTACTGCGAGCGGCTGAAAGCGAGGAGAAACTACAGCAGTAATTTTTCTCGAGGATATGCAGCTTTACTGTATGGTCAAATGTTGATGGCGTCCTCTTGGCTAAAATACTCTGGAGATAAAATAGCCCCCCTTTTGTATCTCCGAGTGGGGACTACTCAGGAGGACGTCGTTATCAGCAGTGTTGCGGCCACATGTAGTACGTGTTGCTTAACGCAGTTGAGAAAGTCAAAACAGAGGCACGCCAGCGGCCGAGGCGTTGTGAAGTAGGCAGGCACAGGTAGCCTTGCTCACAGCAGCAGTCTACCACCAGGCTGACACACGGACACACACAGACCGAGCACCGAGCAAAGCCTGGAGAGTGCTGAGGAAGTGAGGCCAGCATGCCAAGTTACGCTGCAATATACTGCGGGAGTAATAACAAAAGCTACCACCGAGGGTAAAAAACGTACTCCTGCCTGATATAAATAGTGGAGCGCAGGAAGCAACAGCCAGAAGCCATTAGGAAGCAGTTCGGATCTGAGAACGGACGTGGTCCATATCCGAATGTTCAGACTTCGTAGGTGATGATTCTGGAAGTCTGTTCCAGCTCTCGGGAGTCATCCGTTCGCCGCCAGATCTCAACTTCAGCTCTGGAGGTCGGCCCAAGTTCGATCGGCACCATGACTGACTAACTACAGCGAGAACTTCCAGCAGGACCGGCCGCAGCGTGGTCCTGGTCACAGGTACTGCCGGGGACTGACGCCTGGACTTCACAGCAACCCGGCCCCACGGCGCGTGGTCTGTCCATGATGGGACCTCGTGGACATCATGACTGATGGCTTCCCACTCACAGGTGCAGCAGGCATCGGCAGCTGACCTCACAGCGACGTGGCTCCGTGGGCGTGCCAGTACTGGGGCGCCGAAGAGCGACGATCTCATCTCAACCACAGGGCATCCTGGCTTCAGCGCAGCACTGGTGGCCTGAGGCTGCCGAGTGTGATCAGCGGCGCACGTTGCGTGCATTGTCGGAGAATCTACACAGCAGCAGCCAGGCGAAGGGATCCGCAGGGCTGGGCAGCGACGACAAGGGAGAAATTGTAAAGAAATTTCAATAAATAATTGTAAAACTCCACGCCGTCTCAGTCTTTGGCGCAGACACTGTGTCTGCTGCTAACAAGTGGTGCAGAAGTGGTAACAAGTGGTGTCAGGCGCTCCCACGCCACGACTTTGACTAGCACTGTGCAGAGCAACCGAGAAACACCGAATAGGGTGAGTCCAGCAACTGCCTTCTCTCTGTGTTTTCTGTGTAGCTAGACATGTCGAGGGTAACATTAAGGGATGTGAGAGTGTCATTTGAAAGGCCTAGCAGCCCTGTAGACTTAACGCAGTTTTGTGGGAATGATAGTCACGTTAACTTAGTACCATTTAAATGTGTAGTGTGTGGATTAACACGTCATGTCGCTCCTTGCAATAAATTTGTACCAAGCACTTGTGATGTGTGTTGCTTCTATGGTCATGTAAATGGGCAATGTGGTAAGTCTAGATGGCTTGTCATTAGACGTGCTAGGAATTAATTTCCTTCTGGGTAATACAATTTTATTTTTGTGAGGTGAGGTATACCACATGGAAAATGCCAGAGACACATGCAACCTGGACAAGTGACACCGTAGTCGCATTGAGAGAGCAAGTTAAAAAACTGATTGAAGAAAATAAGTTGCAAAAGCAGCACATGCAGAGGATGGACCAATAATTGTTGCAAAATACTCAATCAGCCTCAGGAAGCGATAGTGTATAATGCAAGGGTACTGTCTTTTCCGGAGTGGCAGATTGTTCAGTGGCTAATTTGATACCTTCCTTCTGGGGAAAAACATCAGAGGATGTGAATGTTTTCATTGGTGATGTACATAGTATGGCTAGATTGTGTGGCTGGTCAGACGAAATGTGTTTGCAAATGGTGAGGTTACAGTTAGTAGGTGACGCAAAGACTTGTGTGGCATACCACGAAGGGTTAAAGGATGCTACTACGTTCACAGAGTTGGCTGAGGGATTATTGCAAAGGTTTAGGAAACAAAACAGTGGCAGATTTTTTAGAGAAAAATTGGGGAGGATTATGTAAAAACGGGTGAAACGGTAGAAGAATTTTCAGACAGAGTTAAGAGAACGAATGCGCACACGTATGAGTTAACGCAAGATGCGAGTGCAAATGAAGTTCTATTGAAAGAAGCAGAGAATAGAGCCTTAGACGCATTTTTGGGAGAGGTCTCGCCGGATATTTCACTCCGGATACGGATGGAAAATCCAAGTGACTTAGCAGCAGCATTGTGCGTAGCAACACATTTGCAGGAAGTGGATGGCGCCACTAGAAGTCCCAATGACAAGAAAATTTTTTCGTCTTCCAAAGAGTGTTACCGTTGTGGGAAGCAAGGTCATTTTAAGGGACAATGTCGGGAACCGCTGTGTTTCAATTGTCAAAAACTAGGGCATAAGGCACGGCAGCGTAAAGCCAAAAAACGGGTTAATGATACAGCAGGTAAAAAATTGTTAAACGTAAAAAGGAGTGTTCCTGCCATCGTGAGGCATTCCCAGTAAAAAGAGGTACTCAGAGAGTGCACTAAGAGGCGGATTGTAGTTCGATGGTTTGGATAAAAGATAAATGGCGAAGAGAGTTAGTGGATACTGGAACGCATGTATCAGTTGTCAGTGTGGACCTCGTGGGCAAGAAAGGTTTGGAAGCTCCGAGATACAGATTGCCTGCAGCAGGTGATAAAAATTTAGATGCACTAGGGACAGCACAGCTCAAGTTTAAGATAGGGAACGTGTGGTTCCAGGAGTAATGGAGGGGTTGTCAACTGTGGGACAGGCATTTTCAGCTATACTTGGGTTGGACTTTCTGATTAAACATCACGCCAAAATTGACCTTTCGCAACATATGCTGGAACTCGATGGGAACTTGTTCTCAATGGGTACAGCCGTTGCAAATGTTTCAGAGTCGCAAGGTGCACCGATAGCTAAGGTGATACCAACTAAACTGTGTACAAGTGCATTAGAGGTGATTTCGTGTGACAAAGTACGAACAGGTACAGGGAAGTTGTTCTGGGTACCGGTGGATGTCGATGTGCCACAGCAGTGGTTATTCTTGGTAGAGCCACTACAGAGTAATGAGGCTTTAGACGAAAAGCATTGCTTTATTCGTAGGATGGTATCACGGGTAACGGACATAAATGGGTAGTTTATGGTTCCAGAGAGTTTAGATAACTTTGGGCGGGATGATGTCGATCTGCAGAAGGGATTAGTGATAGACACAGTAGAGTTAATGGATGAAGAGGACATCGATAGTTCGAGGCTAGACTATGATGTAAAGCAAACCGTCAGCACGTCTGCACTTCGTGTCAAGGTAAATCATTTGGGAGGAAATGATCGTTCGGGTATGGAAGCATTATTATTAAAGTATAAAGCATTGTTTGAAGCATGGGGGACGTTACCTGCTACACCGATAACACAGCATCGTATTCCGACAGGGAATCACGCTCCGGTGTATCGTAAACCATACAGACTACCAAAACAATTACAACCAGTAGTAGAGCAATTAATAGAGTCTCAACTGGAAAATGGGATAATCCAGCACAGTAATAGTCCTTGGTCTAGTAGCGTGGTCCTAGTTCCGAAGAAGACACTAGACGGGTCGAAAAAATTTCGCTTTTGTTGCGATTACAGACATTTGAATGAACGGACAGTGGCGGATGTATATCCGATTCCAAATATCACAGAAACGTTAGACAACCTAGGGCAGTGTAAATTTTTCTCCACTATGGATTTGCAAAGCGGTTATCACCAGATTGGAGTATGTCTGGAGGACAGGCCAAAAACAGCATTTACGACACATTGTGGTCACTTCTAGTATAAAAGATTGCCGTTTGGACTAATAAACGCTCCAGCAACATTTCAGAGGTTGTAGGGTGGAGACCTTTGCGGGTTGAAACCGAAAAAATGCATGGTGTATCTGGATGACATTATCGTTTATTCAAGAGATACAGAGCAGCATGTGGAACAGTTAGAGGAGGTGTTTAAAATATTAGTGGCAGCACAGCTAACACTAAGTTTGGACAAATACCATTTTGCGCAAGCACAAATAAATTATCTCGGGCATGTTATCAGTCAGGACGGGGTATAGACAGATCCTCGTCTCACTTCTGCAGTACGAGATTTTCCGGTTCCGCAAACGGTTAAACAACTGCAATTGTATATTGGACTTGCGAGCTATTATCGGAAATTCATAAAGGGGTTCACAGAAATAGCGAGGCCACTTACTAAGTTGCTAAGAAAAGGTGTTACCTTCCAGTGGACGTCAGAGTGCGAGAAAGCATTTCAAGAGTTGAAACGGATACTGACATCAGATCCGGTTTTGAAGTTTCCAGACTTTTCGAAGATGTTTATACTACAATGTGACGCATCTAATCACGCTCTTTGGGTTGTACTTGTAAAGAAATTGATGGCAAAGAATATCCGATTGCGTTCGCGTCTCGTCAACTTTACAAGGCGGAACAAAATTACTTCACGATGCAGAACGAATTGTTAGTGGTAACACACGGGATTTCGTACTTTCTATGTCATCTGTACGGTAGAAGGTTTAAGGTTGTGACGGATCATTCAGCTCTGAAATGGTTATTAGGTCTGAAAGATCCAGCGAGTAAGCTACTGAGATGGGCACTGAAACTCAGTGAGTTCGATTATGAGGTAATACATAAATAAATTATCTCGGGCATGTTATAAGTCAGGACGGGGTACAGACAGATCCTCGTCTCACTTCTGCAGTACGAGATTTTCCGGTTCCGCAAACGGTTAAACAACTGCAATTGTATATTGGTATTGCGAGCTATTATCGGAAATTCATAAAGGGAGTGTAGCCATGTATGGAAGTGAAACATGGACGATAACGAGTTTCGACAAGAAGAGAATAGAAGCTTTCGAAATGTGGTGCTACAGAAGAATGCTGAAGATAAGGTGGGTAGATCACGTAACTAATGAGGAGGTATTGAATAGGATTGGGGAGAAGAGAAGTTTGTGGTACAACTTTACTAGAAGAAGGGATCGGTTGGTAGGACATGTTTTGAGGCATCAAGGGATCACAAATTTAGCATTGGAGGGCAACGTGGACGGTAAAAATCGTAGAGGGAGACCAAGAGATGAATACACTAAGCAGATTCAGAAGGATGTAGGTTGCAGTAGGTACTGGGAGATGAAGAAGCTTTCACAGGATAGAGTAGCATGGAGAGCTGCATCAAACCAGTCTCAGGACTGAAGACCACAACAACAACAACAACACAAGCCAGGTGTGAAACATGCCAATGCTGACGTATTGAGCAGGAAAGTGGCAGTATTAAAAGTGACAGGGGTGACTGAAGATGAGTGGAAAAGGGCACAAGCCGTGGATAGTGATTGCCAATTGCTCAGAAAGCCACCGCAGTTCCTAGTACAGGATGGGTTACTTTGCAGCTCGACGAAATGCGGTTCGCGCGTCGTCGTACCAGCAGAGTTAAGATCTGAAGTTTTGCAACAGGTGCATGACCATTTTCTTTCAGACATGGCGGGAGAAGAGCTACGGATAGGCAGATAGCGGAGAAGTTTTAGTGGAGGACACGACGTCAAGACGTGGACGAGTACGTCAGGAATTGTGTGCCATGCGCACAGCGTGCAGACTTGAGCCATCAAAAGATTCAGCTTCAAAAATTACCAGAGACAGACAGACCTTTCCAACAAATCGTAATTGATGTATTAGGCCCATTTAATAGCAATGCAGCAGGGAATAAGTATGTGTTAACAGTAATTGACCACTTTTCTAGGTATTTAGTCATGGTCGCATTACCAGATCAAAAAGCAAGTACAGTGGCACAAGCTTTAGTTAATAATTGGTTACTCAGATGTGGGATACCTCAGTCCTTAATCTCAGATCAAGGTACTAACTTCACGTCTGATCCGATGAAGCAACTGTGTAAGTTACTGAAGGTAAAGAAACTACGGACCAGTCCATTCCATCCGCAAGCAAATGGACGAACAGAGAGAGTGCATCGCACGATCGCTAAGATGTTGAGTCACTATGTAAATAATCAACACACCGACTGGGATGTGTACTTGCAATGCGTAACCAGTGCATATAATAGTCAGGTACATACGTCGACAGGATTGACACCGTACGAAGTGGTGTATGGGCGGAAGATGCCATCACCTTTTGACATGCTTCGTCCAAGGCTGGGAGCGGAGGGCGAGCATGTAAGGCAATTTGCAAGAACCATTAAGGAAGTATGGCAGAGAATTAGACGAGCTAATACGAAAGCTTTGGAACGACAAGAACGGATGGGAGGTACAACGAGGAAGTTGCCACAGTACAGAGTAGGCCAATGGGTGCTACTAGCTAATCTGTATGTTCCAAAAGGGAGAACCAAGAAGTTCACAAACAAGTTCCAGGGACCGTATCAGGTAGTGGAAAGACATCACCTGTCAATGTAAAATTAGAATTGCCTACCAAGACAATGGTGGTTCACGTTAGTAGAGTTAAGCCGTTCCAGGGGGTATTAGATCCGTGTATATGTACTTCTCCTTCTGGCAGACAGCGAAAAGAAGCACCAGAAGCAGACAGTAAACTGGGTATTAAGTATCATTCGAGGGATGTGTAGTTAGCAGTAATTATCTTGTGTTTATTATTTTTGTGCACGGACTAGGGTTATGTTATTGGTATTAAGGGGTAGTGATGGAAGTTTTTTCCTTCTCTCTCCATTCTGTAGGTGACACAGGATGGGGTACAAGTGGATAGTATGGGGCGTAGTCCTCGGGCTGCTGACACAAGCTGGCCGGATACAGGATATGCCGTTGCGAAGTCGAGTGTTGTTCAGGAAACAACCGGATGTGGTCCTCACGAGTCACGAGTGGACGCTTCGGCTGGCACTCAACATCCTGCAGGTAAGGAATGAGATGTGGCAGCTGCAGGAGGTGTTATCGAGTGTGGAAACGGTTGCATCTAAGAACGGAATATTATGGGACGTGCATGAAGAGTATAAGGCTTTGGATAGGTCATGTAAGGAAATAAGGGAACAACTGTGCCAAGTCGTGAGCATGATTGCAGGGAGGAGAAAGAGAGTAAAGTGGGGTTGATTGAATGCAGGTGGGAAGTTGCTGAAAACAATTTTTGGAACAGCGGATAGAGACGATATTGAGGGTTTGAACAATTCTTTAACAGTTATTCGCAACAGGGAGGAAAGCATAGGGAAGTTAGTGGATATACATACAACAGAGACACGCGGATTAGGTACAGAGTTGTTGAAAATTACATGCGTGGTGCGTAAGATGGCTACAGGGTTACGAGCATATATCGAACAAACACAGAATTTATTGAATACGGATATGGAACAGGTACAAACGCGATTGGATATAGTGGAAAGAAAGCTGGAAATGGCTAAATTGCTGTGGGAACTGGTTAACAGCATTGGTGATGCACGAGCGAGGACGGATGAATTGCAAGAGGCAGTACATCATGCATTGCATGGGCAGGTGAGTGTGACGTTGATGTCACCAGAAAAATTCAGACGGAGTCTGAAGCAGGCAGAGAGAGAGTTTCCAGAGAGGGTAGAGCATGTAGTACCGATAATTGAAGCGAGTATGTCTAGTATTAAGGTAATAACGGATCTAGTTAAGATGTATATAGAGATTAGATTTCCAGTAACTAGTGTGGGAAGACAGTATGACAGTATCACTGTTACACAGTGCATCCTTATCCGGTCAGATGGGAGCGCATGGGGAAGGGCGTACAGTTCAGGACACAGGAGGTTTTATTAATTTCTAAGGAGGGGGATACTCATGCTACTATGTCGAGTATAGAGTTGATTAGATGTCTAGCAGAGTCAGTTTCCATTTGTCCATCACGGATTGTTTTCACAGGCAAGGGGTCATGTGAGATCCAGTTACTTATGGCAGAAGCAGAAGCTTCGGAGTGTCGGAGAATAATAGTGAAACCTACACCACATTTTCAGCAAGTTGGGAGGCATTGGTTGTATTCAGTATTCGCTACGGAGAGGATATCAGCCAAGTGTTATGACAATGGGAATTGAACAGCAACCATGGAGATGGAATTACAGGACAGTGGTTTGCTAATCAACGGGAGAAATTGTGAAATAGTAGGGGATCGTTTCAGCTTAACAGCGACAGTCATGGGAGTCACCAAGGTTACAGATACTCATCTGACGTTGTACTGGCCAGATGCGTCATTCGGCATCGCTCCAGGACAAAATTTGACATATATTAACAACACCTTGGATGTTACACTATAGCAAACGATAGACAAACTAGTAGATTCGGAGAAAGGTCAAATTTCAATGAAGCAATTATTAAGGCATGTGGAGGAGTACGATACCAGGTGGAAACGTAGCATAGTGACCATTGGTATTTCAATCAGTACTATTACCATATTGATTGTATTTATCGGTGTGGTATATGTCTTATTAAAACGGAGGATTCAGCGTGCTAATGCAAGACCGCTCCATGAGATTCCTGTAGAATGGATTACCAATAGGGGATGAGTCAGGGCAACCTGGATGTATATAGGGAAGAAGTAGAATACAGGATACAACTAGAGTTAACATATAGGGTAAATTCAGGGACGAATTTAATTTTTAGGTGGAGGCAGTGTTGCGGCCACATGTAGTGATCGTTGCTTCACGCAGTGGAGAATGGCAAAACAGAGGCACGCCGGCGACCAAGACGTTGCGAAGTAGGCAGGCACAGATAGCCTTGCTGACAGCAGGAGTCTACCACCAGGCTGACGCACGGACACACACGGACCGAGCGCCGAGTGAAGCCTGGAGAGTGCTGAGTAAGGGGAAGTGAGGCCAGCACGCTACGTTACGCTGCAATATACTGCGGGAGTAATAAAAAAAAAAGCTACCACCGAGGGTAAAAAACGTCCTCCTACCTGATATAAGTAGTGGAGCGCAGGAAGCAACAGACAGAAGCCATTAGGAAGCAGTTCGGATCTGAGGACAGACGTGGTCCGTGTCCGAATGTTCAATCTTCGTAGGTGATGATTCTGGAAGTCTGTTCCAACTTGCAGGAGTCATCCGTTCACCACCAGATGTCAACTTCAGCTCTGGAGTTGGCCCGAGTTCGGTCGGCACCAACTACAGCGAGAACTTCGAGCAGGACCGGCCACAGCCTGGTCTTGATCACAGGCGCCGCCGGGGACTGATGCCCGGACTTCACGGAAACCCGGCCCCACGGCGCGTGGTCCGTCCATGACGGGACCTCGCGGACATCATGACTGACGGCTTCCCAGTCGCCGGTGCAGTAGGCGTCGCAGCTGACCTCACAGCGACGTGGCTCCGGTACTGGGGCGCCGAGCGGCAACGAGTTCATCTCAACCACAGGGCTGGGCAGTGACGATGAGGGAGAAATTGTAAAGAAAATTCAATAAATAATTGTAAAACTCCATGCGCTCTCAGTCTTTGGCGCAGCCACTGTGTCTGCTGCTAACAAGTGGTGCATAAGTCGTAACAGCAGAAACAAAACTGGCGTTCTACGGATTGGAGCGTGGTATGTCATATCCCATAATCAGGCAGGTGGATTAGGAAATTTAAAAAGGGAAGTGGATAGGTTAAAGTTAGATATAGTGGGAATTAATGAAGTTCAGTGGCAAGAGGAACAAGACTTCTGACCAGGTGAATACAGTGTTATAAATACAAAATCAAATAAAGGTAATGCAGGAGTAGGTTTAATAATGAATAAAAAATAGGAACGCGGATAAGCTACTACGAACAGCATAGTGAAAGCCTTATTGTAACCAAGATAGAAATGAAGATCACGTCTATCATGGTAGTACAAAATCATATGCCAACTAGCTTCTCAGATGATGAAGAGGCTGAAGATATGTATGATGCGATAAAAGAAATTATTCAGATAGTAAAGAGAGACGAAAATTTAAAAGTCATTGGGTACTGGAATTCGATAGTAGGAAAAGGAAGAGAAGGAAAAGTAGTAGGTAAACATGGGCTGGGGGTAACGAACGAAAGAGGCAGCCGTCTGGTAGAATTCTGGTCAGAGCATAATTTAATCATAGCTAACACTTAGTTTAAGAATCATGAAAGCATATTGTATATGTGGAAGAGGCCTGGAGAAACTGGAAGGTTTCAGATAGATTATATAAAGGTAAGACAGAAATTCAGGAATCAGGTTTTAAATTGGAAGATATTTCCAGGGGCGGGTGTGGACTCTGACCACAATTTATTTGTTATTGTTATGAACTATAGACTAGAACTGAAGAAGCTGCAAGAAGGGAGGCATTTAAGGAGATAGTATCTCGATAAAATGAAAGAACTAGAGACTGTAGAGAGTTTCAGACAGAGTATTAGGGAACGATTGACAAGAACAGGCGAAAGAGATACACCAGAAGAAGAACGGGTAGCTTTGAAAGATGAAATAGTGAAGGCAGCAGAGGATCAAATAGGTAAAAAGACGAGGTCTAGTAGAAATCCATGGGTAAAAGAAGCGATATTCAATTTAATTGATGGAAGGAGAAAATATGAAAAAGCAGTAAATGCAGCAGGCGAAAAGGAATGCAAACGTCTCAATATTGGGATCGACAGGAAGTGGAAACTGGCTAAGCAGGGATGGATAGAGGACAAATGTAAGGATGTAGAAGCAATTATCACTAAGGGTAAGATAGATATTTCCCACAGGAAAAGTAAAGAGACCTTTGGAGGAAAGAGAATCAACTGTATGAATATCAGCAGCTCAGATGGAAAACCAGTCCTAAGCAAAGAAGGGAAAGCAGAAATGTGGAAGGAGTATACAGAGGATCTACACAAGGGCGATGTGCTTGAGCCGCGCTGAGTGGCAGCCCGGTTAGAGACGCCACGTCACTAATGGAGCGTCCCCTCCCGCCGGAGGTTCGAGTCCTCCCTCAGGCATGGGAGTGAGTGTTGTTCTTAGCGTTAAGTTAGTTTAAGTGTATTAGAACAAATAAGCCCTCCGTCACAAATATTAAGTCAAAATTGAACAGGTTTCGACGCTACTATGAGCGTCGTATTCAGAATTAAACTAAATGTTCTAAAACATATTAGGTATATAAAACATTAATAAAATTAAAGTCTGTACTGCCTGGAAAGAGATGCAGTACTTACAAGTCACATTTCAAAAAATCTAAGCCGGATAGGTGACGTCATGAATAGTTATAAATAAGATGGCGAGCCGCTAAGGGCTGCTCGTAAATGAATGCACAAGGGTTGCAACAAGACTGAGGTGTCCACGTTAGAAAGTGTGGGCAAGTACACATGGTGTTGCTACGAGCACCATCTAGTAGCCGCAGAAACAACTAGGCTACTGTACATTCAAAATCAGACACATGAAATTGTGATGAAGCTGATTCAGGCATAACGTAAGCACTAATAATAATTGGATGAAGTTACATATTTATCTGCTTTAAACAGAGATACATTTTGTAACGTAAAAAAACGTCAGTTATGACATACAAGAAAACAGCAAAGATGTAACAGGAAAACACGTTTCGGCAAACTGCATGAGGAAACCTGAATCAAAGATCAAGCAATGGCTTTATACAGTCGAAAAAATTTTTATTTCGCAGATGCAGCTGTTCGTTGAGAATGAGGCCATCATGACGAGAGAGATGTTTGAAAATCTCCAATTCCTCTAAAGCATCTAACCTACGCCCCTTCTTTTCGGTATGCAGAATATTGCTATCGCCTATGGCTTTAGGCACGTGTCCAGTAATTAAGAGATGATCGGCAAATGATGAATTTAGTGGACTGGTGCCGTTCTTTCTCAAAAGATGTTCTTTATATCTGATGGTGAAAGCACGTCCAGTTTGCCCTATATAATACGAGGAGCAGGTATCACAGATGATCTTATAAATGCCCGAACTTTCTGTAGGGGAGCGAATGGATTTCAAATTATGAATGAACTTTCTCTTCAGTTTACTATTAGTAGAGAAGGCAACATTGCAGTTGTATTTGTTGCGAAGCATGCGCTGAATCTGATAGGAAATGGGTCCTATGAAAGAAAGAGAAAAACGTTTTTTTTTGGGTTAATTTCAGTGCATGAGGTGTTGAGCGTGGTAGTTCTTGCAGTTTTCTTTTTTAGGATATCGTCCACTATGTTAGGCGTATATTCATTATTGACTGCTATGGTTTTAAGTAAATTAATCTCCTCATTAAACTTTTCTGTTGAAAGTGGTATAGAGGTGGCTCGTTGGAAGGCAGAGTGAAAAAAGACCATTTTTTGTGACTGTGGATGAAAAGAGGAAGCAGGCACGATTTGGTCAGTATACATTTCTTTTCGAAAAATATTGAAAGTGATGTTATTGTCTTCTATTGTAAGAGTCAAGTGTAAATAATTTAATTGGCGGTTTTAGTTTTCGAGTTCAATAGTGAAAGAAATTTTTTCATGGAGGTCGTTAAAAAGTTTAAATATACGATCAATTCTATCGGCGGGTCCGTTATAGATGACTAGAATATCATCAACGTATCTTGTGTAAGAAAGGATACCTATTGAAGCGGCTGAGACACGGTTAAACAGCTTTTTTTCCAAGGAATTGATAAAGATGTCGGCGAGGATACCGGCTAAAGGGTTGCCCATCAGACTGCTGGTACAGTTGTCCGTTGAATTCAAAGTAGTTGCACTTGACAACGACATTAATGAGATTCATAAAATCGGTAATCTGTCCATCTGATAGATCTTTTTTAAATTGACGTAAATTTTCTTCCACAATGCTGAGCGTCTCATGTACCGGGACATTGGTATAAAGATTTTTAATATCTAAGGAAAAGAGCCTGGTGTCTGAACTGCATCCTAAGTTTTTAATATTGTGCACTCAATTACGAGCAGCCCTTAGCGGCTCGCCATCTTATTTATAACTATTCATGACGTCACCTTTCCGGCTTAGAGTTTTTAAAATCTGACTTGTAAGTACTGCATCTTTTTCCAATCAGTTCAAACTTTAATTTTATTAATGCATTATATACCTAATATCTTTTAGAACATTTAGTTTAATTCTGAAGACGACGCTCATAGTAGCGTCGAAACCTGGTCAATTTTGACTTAATATTTGTGACCGAGGGCTTATTTGTTCTAATATAATTCTGACACGGTCACTGAACCTTTGCAGCTATGTTCAAAGTTTTAGTTTAAGTAGTGTGTAAGTCTAGGGACCGATGACCTCAGCTGTTTGGTCCCTTAGGAGTTCCCACACATTTGAACATTTGACGTAGTTGAGAGTAACATTACTGAAATGGAAGAGGGTGTAGATGAATATGAAATGAGGGATGCATTCTATCTGAAGAATTTGACAGAGCACTGAAAGACCTAGGTCGAAACAAGGCCCCGGGAGTGGACAATATTCCATTAGAACCACTGACAGCCTTGGGAGAGCAAGCCATGGCAAAAGTCTTCCATCTAGTGAACAAGATGTATGAGACAGGTGAAATGCCCTCGGAATTCAAGAAAAATATAATAACACAAATCCCAAAGAAAGCAGGCGCTGACAGGTGTGAAAATTACAGAATTATGAGTTTAGTAAGTCACGTTTGCAAAATATTAACACGAATACTTTACAGACGAATGGAAAAACTGGTAGAAGCCGACCTCGGGGAAGATCAACTCGGATTCCGCAGAAATCTTGGAACACGCGAGGCAATACTGACCCTACGACTTATCTTAGAAAATAGATTAAGTAAAGGAAAATCTACGTTTCTATCATTTGTGGGTTTAGAGAAAGCTTTTGACAATGTTGATTGGAATAGTCTTTTTGAAATTCTGAAAGTGGCATTGGTAAAACACAGGGAGCGAATGGCTATTTACAATTTGTTCAGAAATCAGTTGGCTGTTATAATAGCCGAGGGGCACGAAAGGAAAGCAGTGGTTGGGAAGAGAGAGACACAGGGCTGTAGCCTCTCTCCGATGTTACTCAATCCGTATACTGAGGAAGCAGTTAAGGAAAAAAAAAAGAAAAAATTGGAGTAGGAATTAAAATCCATGGAGAAGAAATAAAAACTTAGAGGTATGCGGACAACTTAGTAAAGAAACAGAAGACGACCTGACAGAGCAGCTGAACGGAATGGACAGTGTCTTGAAAGGAAGATATAAGATGAACATCAACAAAAGCAAAACGAGGATAATGGAATGTAGTTTAATTAAATCAGGTGATGCTGAGGAAAGTAGATTAGGAAATGAGACACTTAAAGTAGTAAATGACTTTTCCTATTTGGGCAGGAAAATAATTGATGACTGTCGAAGTAGGCAGGACGTAAAATGTAGACTGGCTATGGCATGGAAAGCGTTTCTACAGAAGAGAAATTTGTTAACATCGAGTATAGATTTAAGGGTCAGCAAGTCTTTTCTGAAAGTATTTGTATGGTATGTAGTTATGTATGGAAGTGGAACATGGACGATAACGAGTTTACAGAAGAAGAGAGTAGAAGCTTTCGAAATGTGGTGCTATAGAGGAATGCTGGAGATTAGATGGGTAGATCACGTAACTAATGAGGAGGTACTGAATAGAACTGGGGCGAAGAGGAATTTGTGGCACAACTTGACTAGAAGAAGGGATCAGTTGGTAGGACACGTTCTGAGGCATCAAGGGATCATCAGTTTAGTATTGGAGGGAAGAGTGGAGGGATGAAAATTATAGAGGGAGACCAAGAGATGAACACACTAATCAGTTTCAGAACGACGTAGGTTGCAGTAGTTAGTCAGAGATAAAAGGGCTTGCACATGGTAGAGTAGCATGGAGAACTGTATCAGACCAGTCTTAGGACTGAAGACCACAACAACAATAGCCTTTTCTCTGATGGTGGAAACTAACTTTGTATACGAAAACATTAACTCTTTTAATGCCTTTGTTAGTGATTACTCTTTTAAAATTAAATTAATTATTGTTGCCTCATGCACAGAGTTTAAATAATTATTGTGTTGTCTTTTCATTAATAAAGAATTTCATATGTTTTTCTGATAAATTATTTCATTATTAATGAAATTAATTAAAGTAAAATAAGCAGACGCCTGTAATTACGGTCTGCCACAACATGTTTTTGGAAATTTTGCTTTTAATTTTTTTGTCCCAACTGTTGCCATGAAGCAGCTTGTTATTACTTATCTCTTAATAACATTTCTTTTATCTTCAACTGACTAACTGTGATCATGTAATACCTTCATTTGCTCTAGTTTCCTTGTTTCCCATCTTTCCAGTGCTCCTTCATCTTCTCGACATGTTGACTTTTTAGTTCTTATTCTTTTTTTTTCAGCCCTAATAGCCTAGAAATTGAGATTCGCACTTCTAACAAAGTCTTTATCCAATATTTCATAAGCTTTGATGTGGCTTCTTTTCAGTTATTTTCTGAGTTCTATTATCTAGGCTACCGATGACTTACTTTTCCAGAAATGGAGGAGTATTCGTTTTCTTTTCTTGTTTTTGACTCGGTAGAGACGCACGAACGAGAGGTGTTCCTATCGCCATTACGTTTGATATTTTGCGTATATTTCGTTACACGTCTCCTTTGCTTGTCTTGTTTGAATCGCACATGTTATTTTTCTAGGAGTCTTTCAAGTATCAGTAAGCTATCTGACTCGAAGTACAGTGTTAAGAGCTTATATGCCACGTAAACTTTCTTACGCTGCACTCTAATACAGTGTTGTACATTTATACTTCTGTAGGTGCAATTTTTAGATAAATCATATTTTCTTACCCTTTTTATTAGCTGTTACATCTATCGAAGGCCTCTATAATCTGGTCTGTTCCATCGATGGTCCAATATGATTAAATTTCTTAACCGTTTCAATTAACCAATTTGTGTTGCTGTTTATTGTAGTGGATTTTTTTACGTATATTCTTCTCTGCTGGACCCGAACCTTGCTTAAGGCCGTTAATATGAAATATTATTTATACTTTTGATAAAATTAACTGCAAATTGTTTATTTCTTGTTGATTGTAGAAGTTCACGATAAACCTGTTTCGCCATATGTGCCACTATCGAGTGTTCCTGTTTATATTACATTTATATATCATTCTATTCTACGTCTATGTAATAATACTGTGACAGTTTATCTTATATTATATTTATGTCTAGATGGAGTGGCGCGCGTCAGTCACCTCGGAACGTAAGTTCTTTTATATGCCGTCTTCTTAACATAGGTAACTTATTACTTTTTATAGAAGAATAATAATGAAGTCTCTTGTTACTTTTTGATGGTTCAATGATGCTATATGTTTACACCTAAGGTGTGTTGTGTTTTTAAACTAGCGACGGTAGCCACGCCACAGCACTTTTGCATTTACACACACCGCCTACGAGAAACCAGATTGTTCCATGTTTAATTTGATGATTGCATAGTATAGCCCTCTTCAGTGTTGTGAAAGTGAAAACAAAGGTACCTGGGCTAACAATCCGAATAAATCATGATTACACTATCACTTAGCGTCCAGCCCCTGCAGCTCAAAAAAATTCCCTGCTGGGTCGGAGATTTTTTTTCCTCTCTGGGAGTGGCTATTGTGTTATCATCATCATTTCATCCCCATCGACGCGCAAGTCGCCGAAGTGGCGTCAAATCAAAATAATGAATAGCGTAATGGTTAACGACGCAGGTCTGCCTTTTAGTTCCCCTGTTCAAACCCAATCTCTCGTGGTTATTATCTTCGTCTTTTGTTGTTACAAAAGGATATCAGTGATTTTGTGTCATCGTTAATTCGATGGAATTATTGGCACAAGTAGTAAGTCTTTTAAATGTCATTAAAACAGTTCTTATCATCACAAATCTTATCCATGTAACTTTATATTATTAACAGTAATTGGAAATGAAAACATATAGTAGCCGATAAATATCGGAGAAATTTAAGATTTCCATCAGCGATGTTGTCAAGCCCATACACCTGCATAGAGATACAGGCTCCTAAGACGATTGTCCTAGTTCATGAGCAAACAGAAACATATCAGAACGCAAGGAAAAGTATTTATTAGTGACCGGTAACCGTAACAGACTGAAAATTGTCGGTGAGCTGACCGCTGAACTAAACACAACTAGGGCTACAACAGTGGGCGAGTCAACAGTGAGACGGCGCCCGACAGAAAACAACTTCCTGGTTTATGTGGCGGCAACGAATCCATTGTTGAGCGCTGTAAAGAAGGAACGGCAGGTGACTGGGAAAGACTCTTAATCAGTGATGAATCCAAGTTCGAAATATTAGGAAGTAAACGCAGTCAATTCGTAATCTGTTCAACCAATGAACGGTGGAATCCTCAGAGCGTAATTCCAACTGTATAGCGTGGAGGGAATTGCCTGATAGTATGGGATAGCTTTTGGAGAAAATTAAGCAAAGATTTGACGAACGTAGATGAAAAACTGATCCAAAAGGGTTGTCGTGTCATTTTCCAGTGACATGTCAAGACATCTGGTTTGCATCCGATTGGGGAAAGATCCGTCTTGCAGAAAGACAACTACACGAAACAAATACCCTGCTTGTGTCAGAGCAGTGTAAGTCTCCAGAGGTTCACAGAATTGTGAAATACATGGAATGGCTTCCCCAGTCTCCTGATTATAGCGTTGATGTAAGTTCTCTGTCCGCCCTGATCGCCAGATGGTTTTGTTTGCTGAGAGTCTTCTTAATTAAACTCAGGCTGGTGCTCAAGCCTTGCTAAGATTATAGCGGTTATCTCGGTTGATTACATCATCCATGGTGCGAATTTCTATGGCGCCTCTAACGACACTGTCGCAGTATTTGGAAGTATGCGTGAAGCTCCTGTTACGTTCGTACTCCATCGCATGATTCTCGGACAAACAGTGCTCTGCGACCGCGATTTGTTGGGATAAAAAAATGGTTCAAGTGGCTCTGAGCACTATGGGACTCAACTGCTGAGGTCATTAGTCCCCTAGAACTTAGAACTAGTTAAACCTAACTAACCTAAGCACATCACAAACATCCATGCCCGAGGCAGGATTCGAACCTGCGACCGTAGCGGTCTTGCGGTTCCAGACTGCAGCGCCTTTAACCTCACGGCCACTTCGGCCGGCTTGTTGGGATACATCAGCTGAGTGTGCCTCTGGTGTTTTCGGCAATGATCTTCGACGCTGCGCACAGTCTGTCCAGTATGTGTTTGTACACATTGACATGGAATCTGATATACGCCGGCCTTTCGCAAACGAGATCATTTTTGACGCTTCCCAATCAAGTTCGTATTTCATTGGACGGGCAAAAGACGGCTTTTACTCGGTGCTTCTTAAACATGTGTCCGATTTTTCCCTGTAGTGCGCCAGTGTACGGTAAAAAGGCAGTGGCTGCCACTTACGCCTTGATTTCTTCCACCTCCACAGATTTTAATGTTGTTGTGAGTCGGAGAGCGCGCTTAATCCGCGATTCTGGGTATCATTTTTTCGGAAGAAAGTTCTGAAGTGTTCCAGTTCATGCGGCAGATTCTCTGCGTCTGAAATGATGCGTGCCCTATGTACTACTGTTTTTAGTAACCCATTCGTCTGCGGCAGCTGTCTGCATGCAAATACAGATCTGCGTGCGTTTTCTTCCGATACACGTCGTGGTCCTGGGTACCATCATCTCTTCTCTTGACCATAACGTGGAGGAATGGTAATCTTCCTTCTGCTTCGGTCTCCATAGTGAATTTGATGTTGGGAGGTATGGAACTCAAATGTTTCAGAAAGTCAAGTATTTAATCCCTCCATGGGGCCAGATGACGTACGTTTCATTCACATAATGGAAAAAACACATAGGTTTTCATTTGTATGATGCCAGAGCTTCCTCCTCGAAATACTCCATCTACAAATTCTCGCCCACAGTCGGAAGTGGGCTGCACATTCCGATTCCTTCCGCTTGTTCACAGTATTCTCCATTAAACAGAAGGTACTTGGAGCTCAGGATATGCCTAACAAGGTCGATGGTCGTATCGTCAAATTTCTGACCAATAAGCTCTATTGACTCTGTTTCCCAGTGAATTACGAAATGGAGTCAAAACTCACCAGGATACCTGAGCCTTCCACCCTGAAGTTGTCGAGACGTTTTACAATATCTACAGAATTGCGGCTATGATGAGTGCCTTTTCCAACATAAAGGATTAATATTTCCATCAGTATTTTTCCAACAATTATGTCGATGACCTAATGTTACTGACAATGGAGCTCAACGGCACCCAATCTTTGTGAACTTTAGAGTCCATAACGTCTTTGCAGTACAGCTCCTTGAGGTAACAATTTTTTGGCTGAATCCTGTGGTAAAACCGCTTCCTTGAGAAGAGCCCCAGTCTTCTTTCCCACTTTCATTGTGGACCCTGCGTTGATCTATCTGTAGGAGTCGCCATCTAGCCGTCTCTGCATCTTCTCAATGTAGTCCATTTGGGGAAGAAGAACAGTAGACTAGCATATGTCTGCAGGTAAGACAACAATCTCAGGGCACTCTCTCAAGTCCCGAATAGCCGCCCTCTCTCTTCTGGTAATGTTCGACTTCGTTGCCTTAGTTCTCGTCAGAGCGCGGCAGGTTTCGCGAAACACCTCTTTAGCTGCTTACCAACGATTTGGTAAAAATTCGTGAAAAAAATCAGTAGTAGTTCGTCCATTATGGGCTGAACAGCTGATACTACAGATTCATCCTCGTCCAGAGAGGAAAGTCTTCCAGCATCCGTGGAAGATGGTCTGTAAGGAGGATGTGATACTTGTGGGCGTTCAATTTTCCATCTATGAAAATGGGACTATGAGCTGATGGATCACTAATCCACTCCACACGTTTACACTCCATGGACGCTGACTTTCCATATGACGAAGTTAACGGGGATTATCGTAGCGCATGTTTCGGAGGTTTACCTGGCCATGATCGGTAAATGTGGCTTCATCACTAAACAAGATACATGATCTGGAGTATCCTGTCTTAATGCCCATGTACAGAAGTTAACACGATTCCATAATAGTTCCCGTGCAGGTCTCGATGGCGAGATATGTGACAGGAATGGACCCTATGTCGATGGAGGGTTCGTAGAACACTTGCCTGACTCATGCCACCTCCTCAGGCAATTGAATCAATTGCAACAGCAGCAAGAACATTAATTTCCCCCCTCTTCTGATGTCGCTTGTTTCCTTCAGTTAGGTCGTCTACGCGTTACACAAACACTTTCAAGTGACTGCTTGAAGAGGCTGGTAAGTTACTGGCGAGGTGGTTGACGGCTACTAGGATATCTTGCTGTGTACACCGTACAAGAGCAAACAACGTTTTTCCTACACTCCCCACATACAATGAGCATCTCGGCTTTTTCTGCATTGGTAAATCCCATCGTCCACTCACGACCTACTGCTTGGACTGTCACACACTGACTACCAAGTCGCAATGTCCTCAAGGAAAACACAAGCACACTGTAAGCAAACATAACAGCACTCGTATCTAGGAACTACACGTATTGAATGGCACAAAAAAGTGTCGGTGTGGAAACTTTTCAAAATATGATATCTAGTAAACTACTTGTTCCAGAATCCTGCAACAAACACCACTGGCATTCTGATTTACCCTGCGTTCAGTTTGTTAATGACAATGAGCATTGTTCTCTTTAAAAGAATGTATGATTAGACAAAAATATACTATTTATTATTAAAATCTGCTGACCCCCTGGCTACCAATGCATTCTGTGAAAAGCGCACATCAGTAGTACTTCCCAGTTCCATAATATCTGCGGTATAAATTTTAGGTGATTCACTCTGTATAAAAACAGGTGCCTATATAGATGCAACCTTTCAAAGCAATCTGTGAGGACCTTTTGGGGGATACACGATTTTGAACAAACGAACATTTGCATCTATATAAATAAAGATATAAAGATTCTTATTGCTTTGAAATTTTGACACAGCGTTGCATTTGAACACGCTCGTGTTTTTATATACCTCACATATTATACATATGCATATACGTAATAATTATGGAAGTAATCTACATAAAAATCTTAAATCTCCGACAGTTCTTTACTGATTGCTTTGATATTTTGCCACAAAGTTGCATTCGACTACACCCGTATCTTCATATACCGGTAACTATTTCTTAAATATATATATAATACACAAATAAATGTGTATCACATAAAATGGATACGTTATTACCAAAAATTTCGAAAATTTATTGAGCTATCTGCTTCAAATTTCTACAAAGTACACTATGGACACTCGGACGGGCAAACGCTGTACTTTTTTAACCTATACTGTACATAAATATATATATACAATATATGATAATGAAACATGACTAGCAAACAGGAAAATTAAATTTATGGCTCATCGGCTTATAAATTTGCAGTAACAATAAACAAGGCCCATCGAGAGAGGGGAGAAGAAGAGATGGACAAAACAGTGTTAGGAAATGAACATAGCAAGCGGAAAGCAGGTGATGGACAGAGAGAGGTGGAGAGAGAGGTGGCAGAAGGAGATGGAGAGAGGGGGTTAAGGACAAGATGGACGAGAAAGAGGCAGGAGGTGATGGACAGGGAATGGAGGGGGAAAGGGGGAGGAGGCGATGGAGAGGGATTAGATAGGAAAAGGTTGATGGAGAAAGGGTGAGAAGATGATGGAAAGAGAGAGGGGGAAAGAGAAATAGATGGACAAAGAGAGAGGAAGAAGCAGATAAGACAGAGACAAGGAGAGAAGCATGTTAGGATGTATCTCCAATTTCCCTACACATTAGAAACGTGTGCGCTCTCTTTTGTTTCTTTTCCATTTAACCAGACTGAGCCACAGCAACGTGTTGTCTTGAACGGCTGGTGCTTGAGTTAGTTATGACATGGATGAAATCGAGGTGATATTTCAAGCTATTCGTTTGTTTCGTAACACAGATTCATGGTGGTCTAATATTGTAAGTCATCTCTTTGGCGCAATGCAGACTAAACTGTCAAGAGCCGAAAACAACCTTCAAACAATGATATGAAACTGACAACTGTTCCGAAATGTAGCATTGTCTTTCAAAACAAATTACATAAGTAGCTACGTGCCGAAAGGCTCTAACATAACGCTATATCCAGCAAATCAGTGAAGAGACTTTCAAATATGTTTTGTAGAAAATCACCTCATGTAATTCTATTTAGTAATATATCCTTATTCTTTTACACAAACAAATTACGTGAATTCCAAATTACTTTATTGCTAATTATTACAGAACCTTTTCCACACTTTATTATGTTCTTTCCTATGGCTGTATTCAGCACTATTGTGATCGTAAATCCATGGGTACTCTTCACTAGACCAAAATCCAATGAGACCGATGACCTCGCTGTTTGGTCTCTTCCCCAAAATAACCCAACCCAACAAAAAATTAATATTGAACTTAGAAGCGCTTATAATTTTGGAAATTTGTGGTAAGGTCTTATGGGACCAAACTGTGGAGTTCATCGGTCCCTAAAGTTACGCACTACTTAACCTAACTTAAACAAACTTACGCTAAGGACAACACACATACCCAAGCCCGAGGAAGGACTCGGATCTCCGACGGGGGAGCCACGCATGTCTTGACAGGACGCCTAGTCCGCGCGGCTAACCCACTCTGCGTTTCTAATTTTCCTAGGTACGAAGACAATCGCATAGCTAAAGTAGAAAAGTTCATGAAATATAAGTATCACAGGCGTGGTGCGTGGCAAAATGTGGAGCAGGCTGCATTCAATTGGCAGTGGCGTGGCTTGTCATGCTACAGTCTGGAACCGCGTGACAGCTACGGTCGCAGGTTCGAATCCTGCCTCGGACATGGATGTGTGTGACTTCCTTAGTTTAGTTAGGTTTAAGTACTTCTAAGTTCTAGTCCCATAGTACTCAGAGCCATATGAACCATTTTTTGGCTTGTCACACGACTCAGCTTGATTGCATGGTCCGGTAGGTTCTTCTCTATTATAATCAGATTTAAATTACTTTGTGATTGACGTTCGGAAACATGGAAAATGGCTAAACGAGAAAATGAAAGAGTATTAATATTTGAAAGAAGAATTATGAGGAAGATTTGGGGACTGATCTTTTAGGAGAATGGGGAGAAGGGTAAATGAGTAAATCTACCTCTTGATGCAACAACCGACAATCGTATAGAAGCTGAAGAGCAAAAGAACGCACTAGGTTGGCCATGCAGCAGTAAGAAAGAACAAAGATGAAGAAAACACTTGAGGGGAAACCAAACAGCTGAGGCTCCATAGGAGGACCAAGGCAGCGCTGGATGGAAACGTGGCAAAGAAGCTGGGGCCTTGGGGACTAAAATCACCTGGAGGAACGGAGCACAAAACAGATGGGAAAGGAGGTAGTCTGTGGTAGCAGCATATCGTCTGCTGGGCCTGTGATGACTGAATATGTTTGTGTGTTTGGCGTCTCAGCGAGTCGAGTGGTAGGAACCAGCCGCCATCAATCGTATTGCTTTCTCGAGTGCCATGAGCTTACTGTGTTGCAAGTTTTGCAGATACGTGCCGCTTTTTCTAGCATGGCTAGCTGCACGTCAGCAACACTGCCCTCGCCTCTTCGGTTTGTCAGTCACAAAATAATTTTTAAGCGAGTATAGACCGTCTGTGCGCTCCATCTGAAGCTGTAACACAGGTGCATACCCTTCGTCACGCCGCGTGTCACTCCACTTGCCGCGTCTCTCCGATGGTTGACTTAGATAGGCAACTTGGACACAGTGACCACTTTAACTGTTCAGTAATGCTTTTTTTATTGCGTGGTTGCTTGGCCACCACAGCGTACGTTATGGCTGGCATAAGGCAAATCCGCAACAAGTATTACGATGAGAAGCGGCAGGGAGAGGCAGTTATTCCATGTGGCGTTCACTTTTGGCGTTACTTGTCACCAGAGTAGACAAAGGCAGCAGCCCGTGGTGTGGGTCAGAGATAGAGGGCACACTGCCGACGCCCCGTCCCTGTTCGCAGAGAACGCTCCACGCAGCATTCTGACTTGCAAAACCACTACAATCCATTACAACGTCTGGCTTCATTCGAACTATAACAAAACTGATCTGTTCTTCGGTTTCGCAAAGGAGGGTGTGAGTTCTGTGTGAGAAAAATTTTTTTGGCCTAGGAGCTGGTGTGGCAACTGGTGTCACGTGCCACGCGCTGGTTACAACTCTGTTCACTCCATGTTCGAGTGGAACAGGAAAGAAAATGGTTAGTAATGGCACTACGTGCATGCAGTTTACAGTGCCCTGCTGACGTTGTACTTCGATGTATATTTACGTAGATGTAGATCCAGCGCCGACACTTTGTCAGACCAGGTCTTTCCACTTTTCCCGCAGCGCACTCTAGTTGTAATTAATTCTGTCTACAGAACCGCAACACCTCATTAACAGCTCCTCGACGTTTTTCCACTTTCTTCTGGGGGTACAGTCAATTAAGCAGATGGTGCAGGGAGCAGTGTGTGAGTGAGTGTGTGTGTGTTGAGAAGGAGTGCAGCGCTCGCGTTGGAGAGGAGCGAGCTAGGCGCCTGCGGCTTGTCTATTAAGGCGGGGGCGGCAAGGCCATTAGCCGACCCCAGGTGCGCCGCTAAAAGGCGAAAGCGCCCCGAATGAAAGAGCTGCGAGGGACGCCGGTTTAGGCGTTGCAGCGCGTCAAAGCTTGCTGCCCGTCCGCTCATTACCAGAGCAGCTGCAGCCCGGAGGGGCTGCACTGGACCAGCCCCCGCAATCCCCCCCTCCGTCATTAGAGCAGCAGGCGGGAAGTACGGGGAAGTCCCTAACAGGTGGCTCTGGTTTGAAGGGCTGCTGATGGCGCTCAAGCGATTCTCTTTGCTGGCCAGGTCTGCCAACAGTATGGGAATCAAGTATGCACCAACACTAGGAAACATCTCGAAGAAAACGACGATTAACACAAATCGGACATGTTGTTGTGGTCTTAAGTCTGAAGACTGGGCCGCGCGGTGTGGCAGCACAGTTTGAGGCACCATGTCACGGATTGCACGGCTCCTATCGCCGGAGGTTCGAGTCCTCCACATAAGTTGGTTTAATTAGTGTGTAAGTCTACGGACAGATGACCTCAGCAGTTTGGTCCCTTAGGAATTCACACATAACTTTTTTTTCTGAAGACTGTTTAGACGCGGCTCTTCATGCTACTGTATCCTGTGCTCTTCATCTCCGAATAACTACTGCAAATTAAATCGTTCTGAATCTGCTTATTGTAATCAACTGGTCTTCCTCTACGATTTTTACCCCCCCCACCCCCTCAAACTTCCTTCCAATACTAGATTTGTTACCCCTAGTGTCTCAGAATGTGTACTATCAAGTGGCTCCATCTTCTAGTCAGGATGCGCCACAATTCCTCCCCAATTCTATTGAGTATTTTCTCATTAGTTACATGATCTACTCATCTAATCTCTAACATTGCTCTGTGGTCCCATGTTTCAAAAACTTCTATTCTCTTCACTGTCTATTCACTCTCTAAATTCGGTGATTTTATTGCGAGCTTACATCGCTGGTGACGTGCACCCGCTCTTTCGGTCTGTTAATACAGATCACTGTCTATATTCAATGTCTCGGGACTTGTGAGGAAAACCACTTCATTCTGAAGCAATACCGTATCTCTAGTTCTAAAGCATGTATAGTTTTTAACATGGATCTTCTTAGCGATACTTCTATGCGCCGGTAGAACCAGACTGCTTGTCACGGTCACATAGTTATTGCGATCGCGTTTTTTAAATAGCTGGTCGCTTATAAAACTATTATGTCTCTCTTCCTAGGACACAACCAGTACCACTCGCAAGAAAAATAAGATATATCCATCCATCGCGAATTTTTGTTCAGTACTGTTTGGCGTCACCAGCATTCAATTTTTGGTGAAGTATTACACTTAGTGCAGCATGTGTGATAGATTCACTGTGATCAGAGCGTTTATAAAGTGCGTACGTGTGTTACAACGTGTGCAAAGAAAATTACTATGTCGCGTCATAGAGAAGGTATGGATTTGACGTGGAAAACTGAATAGCCATCAGGGGAATGAAACATTTTTAATGTGGGATACAATAGTACAGATATTATTTCCAGAGGCGCAGCCATCAGGAGGGGCTATTTCTGATACTTGTCGAATGTCATCAGATTGAGGCTGCAATCGTAATCTTTAAGTACAGTGATAAAATGTGCGTGGGTGGTTTCCTAGAACAATTCTGTCACCGGAACGATTGACATTTCCGGCTTACGGTGAGAGTCGTCCAACTGTAGAATTGGGTTGGGGTACAGGAATGTAGCTGACCTAACCCTGTCGCCCTCTAGGCAGATGAATAGCGAACTAGTACTCAGTATGTGTTGGGCAGCCTTCGTGATCCTGTCTCTGTGGAGATTTGACAAGCTTCTATATGGACATGTGTTTAAGCTGGACCATTATTCTCTTCCAAATAAATTGTCCAGTTGATTGTTTCTACATATTTCCCATCTTTACATGGTGAAAGACAGATGGAAGACACGTTTGTTGATTCTCTAGACATGAGAAACACGTTAGTTGACTTTGTAAAGTAGGTGGATGACTTGGAATCTGTTATATCACTTAAATCGGTATTCGCGAGTGGAACTACCAGTACCCTTTATTTTTTTCCAGTTCTCACCTAAAGGTCTTTGTAGACGAAATAAGTTTTTAGTTACTGAGGGGTTTGCAGCACATTCCACCTCACTACACCTCGCTAAAGTTTCTTGTTTCTAGAAAAATAATTTCCTCTCTTTATCTTCGGAATTATACTGTGCATGCGATATTGCTATGCAGTTGATATTGCTATGTGCTTAATATCGAGAACTATTCTGGCAAATCTTGCGAAAATATATGAGTTCTTGTAATCCCAGAGTACTGAGATGTGTGTGGAAAGCATGGCAGTAGCAAACAAGCAAGCAGATCAGGGCCAGAAACACTAACGCCTTTGTGCCGATGGGAACCAGCCCAGATTTTGTACAACGGTTTGGACAGTGATTGCTGTCTGTGGATCTGATCACACGTTGTGCTAGCATGTGAACAGGGCATTTGACTCATGACCATTGGATGCAGGTGGGCTAGAATGTGAGCAGGGCATTTGAGTCGTGACCATTGGATGCCGTGGATGATCTACCGGCCTCACAGGAAACATCTAGTGTTGTGAGGATTATATGCAGTTAATGTGCTTTTTTTTAGATATGTCTGTCTTCGTGGTATTTGTACATGAGTCTGGTGGTCGATAGCTACATGCAGGATGCAAAAGTTATGATTTTGTATGGTGCAGGATATGATTTGTGTATTTAGTACATCAACATGGTATGTGGTGATATAGCCCAGTTGGAGATCGGTTTCATGCTGAAATACTCAAGAATTCCTCGACAGTACCAGAGCAGTGTAATTGAGGAAGTGTCTTTGGCAATACTTTACGTAATTTATTATCTGTAGAGGACTTCTGCAGAGTTTAAGTGTCAGTGCACTATGACTGCTGTATGTTTTTTTCTTTCCTTTCGATCTGTACAAAATAGTTTATCCGCTGAAAGTCTCGTCTTCAGAAAAGGGAGGTCAGCGCTCCAACACCAGTAGCAGCAGCAGTTTGGCAGGTAAATTCAGGAAGGACTAATCAAAATCCTCTATTTCCAAGATATCCTTCGTGTGGGGCATAGGAGCCTCTACACACTAGTTCGAACAAGTGCGGAGCAAGTTATCTTCAGAAAGTGCTGTGACGTCTGAGTGTAACATGATGTCTTCTTTGTTCGAGTGTTCAGAGACATGCCCAAGGAGACCATCCATCTCTTGCAAAATGCTGTCCCTCACCCCATCATTGTGGTTTTAGAGCATCTCCAGACCAGCAGCTGTAAGATATCGAAAATTCACCGAAAATTCCAGCCATTTTTCTCGGCTGTAGGACAGTCTTCGAATTCTGTTTGTGAAATTGTCCTGATTTTCCCCTCTGTGCTTAGACAGTGCTTCGAGAAGTGAGGAAAACAATGTTCCTGACTCCAGCAGCAGCAAATATAACACTAAGCCCACTCACCATTTCAGAAAAGTGATGAACACCCCAGCAGCTGTAGGATTTAGAATTTTTTCTCTCTCTCTGGCAGTGACTTCAGACAAGTCATGAGCTTGCCGTTTAGAGTTACAGAGACATTTATTTTGACTTCCAAATATCATTGTTTTGGCGTGTAAAATCAGATATTGCAGCTGATATTGGTTTCAGGATCTGTTTCCCACAAAAGCGTGTGGAGTGTCTCAGGGAGGTTCCGCGATCATTTTAGAGTCCATTTTCGAGTGTGGCGGTATACATCGCAAAATTGTACACTTTTATTAGACGTTTTTGCAAGTAACAATACTGGTCAATAATTACATACTCGTATAGAGTTCATGAGATTTAGTGGAATTTGAGTGCACGACTTCAGAAATAACTTACAACACTGAAAAGTGAATATATGAACATGGCTGACTTTGGAATTGAAAGTTCGAACACGCATGTGTGTTTTAAGGGATCATAATATGCTTGAAGAGTGAGTGTGTTACAGGAAGTAAACATTACAAGTTTTATATGTGAAGGCTGATTGGTTGGTTGGGTGATTCGGGGGAGGAGACCAACCAGCGAGGTCATCGGTCCCATCAGATTATGGTATGATAGGGAAGGAAGTTGGCTGTGCCCTTTAAAAGGAACCAGCCCGGCATTTGTCAGAAGCAATTGGTGGAAATCACGGAAAACCGAAATCAGGCTGGCCGGACGCGAGTTTGAACTGTACTTCCCCCGAAAGCGAGTCCAGTGTGCTAACCACTGCACTTATATAGCATGAGGTTCGAGAGAGTTCACCAGTTCAAATACTTTGTTTACTGGCAACAACAGCTTAGAAACGGGCAACAATGACAGAGTGGCAATTGCATGTACTCCCTCAGGGAGACATTCAAATCACAATATCAGCGAATACTAAGACCAGAATATATAACACAGTGATTTGCCCAGCTGTCAGAAACTGGAACATGACAAAATGTGAATAGGGAAAGCTATTAATATTTTAGAGAAAAGTAATGAGGAAGATACAGAGACCAATCTTAGATAAAGTAGAATGGAGAAGGAGGAAGAATGAGGGAATCTACCTCTTGATGCAAGAATTAACAGTACTACAGAAGCTGAAGAGCAAAAGAATCCAGTGGACGGGATATATAGTCCATGTGCCAGAAGAAAGACGGGTGAAGAAAGCATTTGTTGGAAAACCAAACATTAGATGCCCCCTAGGACGACCAAGGCAGCGTTGGGTGGGCGACCTGGCAATGGACCTAGCAGCCCTGAGAACTGAAAACACCTGCGGGGACTGAACACAAAACAGAAAAGAATGTAGGCAGTTTGTTGAAGCAACACGTGATCTGCAGGGCCTGTGACTGTTGAATACGCATTTGTCGACGTATGATATGCACCCAAAGTATTCCACAAAATCATCGTAACCACACTGTCCACTACCATTCCTGAAGTACAGCTGAAAATGTAAGACTACTATTTCAACCCAAATTAATTTTGTACTTTCTTTACAAAATCGGACAAATTCAGAATATGACATCAAGCAAGAGGAACTTTATCCTCCAAAATGTCATTACTGTCCATAATTCGTCGCATATAAGTGCAATGGTTAGCTCACTAGACTCGCTTTCGGGGGAAGTACAGTTCAAACTCGCGTCCGACCATCCTGATTTCGGTTTTCCATGATTTCCCTCAATTGCTTCTGGCAAATGCCGGGCTGGTTCCTTTGAAAGGGCACGGCCGACTTCCTTCCCGATCATTCCATAATCTGATGGGACCGATGACCTCGCTGGTTGGTCTCCTCCCCCGAATCACCCAACCAACCAATCAACCTTCACATATAAAACTTGTAATCTTTACTTCCTTTAACACACTCACTCTTCAAGCTTATTATGATCCCTTAAAACACACATGCGTGTTCGAACTTTCAACTCCCAAGTCAGCCACGTTCATATATTCACTTTTCAATGTTGTAAGCTATTTCTGAAGTCATGCATCCAAATTGCACTAAATCCCATAAACTCTATACGAGTATATAACTAATGACCAGTATTGTTACTTGCAAAAACGTCTAATAAAAGTGTGTAATGTTGTGTGCTCTCAGTACAGGTTGTGATTCCATATAGTAAAATATGCCAAAACTGAAAACCACTGCAGAGAAGATGATTTCAAGAATCAGGATAAAAACTAATTATTACTGAAGCAATTAGGAAAACCCATGTTATACACCACAACAGGATCGTCCAGGTATAAGTGGTTTGTTGTGTATGAATTTGTCAGGTTCTAATAGGACTGGAACACTGAATATGTATCTTTACAGTTCATCTATTCCAGGAATTGAGAATGTCGACCATTTCTGCCTTTTATCGGCATTGATTCTAGCAGGACATCACTTCCAGGGATTCAAAGATTTTAGAGAATGTTTTGATTTCAGTGATACAAATGTGACAAAGTCATGTAGGAGGCAGACTAGTTTGCGAATGTTTGTTTCATTTGCAGCTTGAAACGCTATGCCTACATGCAGTAGTCACTCCTGGGTATCCAATGATTGACAAATTCCGAAACGCGTGATATGAGCAATAAAGTAATTCCTTGCATGGTGTCTGACTTTCACTACTGTGACCCACACTGCGTAAATACAGGACTGATTGTTTTAATTTCAAGTCTGACGTCGGATAACAAATGACAAGAAATATTTTTTTGTGAGATATAATCACAAATTTATAGTTTTCATATTTTTTACTTTTGGTTTACTGTGAAACTTTCCTTTTTGCCAGATTTCATGATTCTAGGCCAGTTGGAAGTACCCTTGTGATGACTGAGGTTGCACCTATCAAAATATGTTAAATAAATTGTAAGGTGGCAGAATAAATGAAGACCAATTTCGCACCTTACATAAGAGTTCATACGTCGTAACAGGAAAGTTAATATGACATCTAATTTATTTCGGTGGTAAGGAGCAGATTTGCTGTTAAGTATGTAACGAAAAAGGGATGATACTCGATCGACAGTACTAACACACCACTCCTATATAATGCATTCCAATGAGCAGAGGGTGAAACAAGCAGCGAGAGGGAACATTTTGTGTGGAAGCCAGAATGGTCAGAGGATGCAGCCCAGGAGGCACTACAGAAAGCTCTTAAAGAAGCACGTCCCGCAGCGAGTCAGTGAGCGGACAGGTGACACATACTGCAGGGAGAGTAACGGACCACCAGAAGAAGGACAGAAACAAGCTTTATAAATCTGCATTTCGGAATGCCAGAGGGATACATACAAAACTAGTGATGCATTTGATCACGTGAACTCATAAGTTCTGGCTTGTAAAGGATAACAACGGCGTCACAGTTTCTGACGTAATGCATCGCTTGTAGTACTATGTTCAGAGGTGGGGTTGCCTGCACTGGCGCCTGTTTGCTGCCATAAACATACCAATATCACCACGCCACGCTCTACCTTCAGTGTACAAATGTCTCCTAGTCTGGTCTGCTGAACTGCTCTCACACTGGAACGTAATTCACATACATTGCCACATTAAAACATGTTTTCTTGTGGTTGTTACATTTGCCGTCATCTAGTCGATATGCCAGCCGGCAGTAATGAAAAAAACTAGATATTTTTTTTTAATTTTTGGCGAATTTCACAAAAATGTAACTGCAGTTGTGACATTGTATGCTGAGACTAACATACTGAGGAAATTTATGTGAAATGTATTCCAGATTTTCTCTCAGTTGTTCTGCCACTAATGCTGCTGAGTCGGGAGGTCGGTAAAAGGAGCAAATTATTAAGCTAGCTCGGTTGTTGAGTGTAACCTCCACCCATAGTAGTTCACAGGAACTATCCACTTCTATTTCACAACAGGATAAACTACTACTAACAGTGACAAACACGCCACCACCGGTTGCATGCAGTCTATCCTTTCTAAACACCATCTGTGTCTTTGTGAAAATTTCGGCAGAATTTATTTCTGGCTTCAACCAGCTTTCCGTACCTATAACGATTTTAGCTTCGGTGCTTTCTATCAGCGCTTAAAGTTCCGGTACTTTACCAACGCAGCTTCGACAGTTTACAATTACAATACCGACTGCTGCTTGGTCCCCGCATGTCCTGACTTTACCCCGCACCCTTTGAGGCTGTTGCCCTTTCTGTACTTGCCCGAGGCCATCTAACCTAAAAAACCGCCCAGTCCATGCCACACAACCGCTGCTACCCGTGTAGCCGCCTGCTGCGTGTAGTGGACTCCTGACCTATCCAGCGGAACCCGAAAACCCACGACCTTATGGCGCTAGTCGAGGAATCAGCAGCCCACACGGTCGCAGGAATCGTCTCAGCCTCTGATTCAAACCCTCCACTCGGCTCTCTACCAAATGTCCGCAGTCAGTCCTGTCGACGATGCTGCAAATGGTGAGCTCTGCTTTCATCCCGCTAGCGAGACTGGCAGTCTTCACCAAATTAGATAGCCGCCAGAAGCCAGAGAGGATTTCCTCTGATCCATAGGCGACACACATCATTGGTGCCGACATGAGCAACCACCTGCAGATGGGTACCCTTCATGGTATCCGGAAGGACCCTTTCCACATCTGGAATGACTCCCCCCCCCCCCCCAGTATGCACATGGAGTGCACATTGGTTTTCTTCCCCTCCCTTGCAACCATATCTATAAGGGGCGCCATTACGCGCCTGACGTTGGAGCTCCCAAATACCAATAAGCCCACCCTCTGCGACCGCCTGGATCTTGCAGACTGAGGTGCAATCTCTGGAACAGGACAAGCAGCCATGTCTGGCTGAAGATCAGTATCAGCCAGAGACAGATCCTCAAACTGGTTCGTCAGACAAAATGGAGAGGCCTTTCGTTCAGCCCTCCGGAATGTCTTTCGCCCCCTGCCACACCTCGAGACGAGCTCCCACTCTACCACGGGTGAGAGGTCAGCCTCAATGTGCGCAGTATCCCAGGCAGCCACAGCCGTTGTCCGATCGGGGGATGCGTGGGAGCCAGCCGGTGTGACCGAGCGATTCTAGGTGCTTCAGTCTGGAACCGCGTGACCGCTACGGTGGCAGGTTCGAATCCTGCCTCGGGCATGGATGTGTGTGATGTCCTTAAGTTAGATAGGTTTAAGTAGTTCTAAGTTCTAGGGGATTGATGACCTCAGATGTTAAGTCCCATAGTACTCAGAGCCATTTGAACCACTTTTGATGCGTGGGACGAGCTGGCAGTCCCTGACAAACCCCCGTCCAGGCCCCCACAGTGATGCCCATTGACAACAGCCTCAAGCTGTGTGACTGAAGCCAACACTGCCTGAAGCTGGGAGCGAAGGGGTGCCAACTCAGCCCACATCCGAACACAGCAGTCGCAGTCCATGCTAAATACTGTTGTGCAAAGAACATCAAACCTATCTACAGAGAGCACAAACAATTCGACACATAATTTAAATGGTTATTAAAATACAAGACTGCCTAGTAAATGCAGGAATGCTGCTACTTGCGCACTGCTGACGCACTGCTCGGCTGCAGATGGCTAACTGTTTACGGATGAGGCTTCTTTTACAAATCATGGTAATGTGAATCTGTGGAACATGCTCTACTGTTCCGTGCAAAATCCCCACTGGACTCGCTAAGTTGCGACAGTGGAGTGTCAATGTTTGATGTGGTATGATTGCTAACTGTATTGTAGGTCCCTATTTTTACCGTGGAACATTGAATGGACAACGATATGCATCATTTCTTCAGCACACACTAGAGCTCGTCATAGAAGATCTAGGACTGGAAACTCATCTATCACTGTGCTTCCAACATACATATAAGCAAATCTGGTCCTTACCACCGAAGTAAATGAGATGTCACATTCACTTTCCTGTTACTATGTATGAACTCTTATGTAAGGTGCGAAATTGGTCTTCATTTATTCTGCCACCTTACAATTTATTTAACATATTTTGATAGGTGCAACCTCAGTCATCACAAGGGTACTTCCAACTGGCTTAGAATCATGAAATCTGGCAAAAAGGAAAGTTTCACAGTAAAACAAAAGTAAAAAATACGAAAACTATAAATTTGTGATTATATCACATGAAAAAATATTTCTTGTCATTTGTTATCCGACGTCAGACTTGAAATTAAAACCATCAGTCCTTCTGTATTTACGCAGTGTGGGTCACAGTGGTGAAAGTCAGACACCTGGCACGGAATTACTTTATTGCTCATATCACGCGTTTCGGAATTTTTTCAATCACTGGATACCCAGGAGTGATTACTGCATGTAGGTATAGCGTTTCAAGCTGCAAATGAAACAAACATTCGCAGACTAGTCTGCCTCCTACAAATCTTTGTCACATTTATATCACTGAAATCAAAACATTCTCTAAAATCTTTGAATCCCTGGGAGTGATGTCTTGCTAGTATCAATGCCGGTAAAAGGCAAAAATGGTCGACATTCTCATTTCCTGGAATGGATGAACTGTAAAGATACATATTCAGTGTTCCAGTGTCCCGCATACAATGCAAAAGTTGCCAGAGACGTTCTACATGCGACATTTCCAAATAGGTGGATGGGGCGGGGAGGTACTGTGCGATGGCCTGCACGGTCCCCCGTCTTGATGACATTAGAGTTCTTCCTCTGGGGCGCAGTGAGAAACAGAGAACCACCAAGAACAGTAGTACGCAACATCGTATTACAGCAGCGTGTGCGGCAATATCTGTAGAAACTCAACAATCTGTGCAACACTTTCTCGTTACCCTTCTGCAAATGTGTATTGATTCAAATTGAGGGCACTTCGAATATATGTTGACGTGAAAGGTTTCATTGGCCAAAATGTGGGTGTGTTTTCTATGCTGGGTGTAATGCACAAGAATACAGTTTCTGTGGGCGACAGAGCACTAGCTAATGTGTTTAGGAAAGTGATTTCAAGTGTGTTATTTCTAATTGTAGCTCTAGTTGTCATTTCGCTAGAATAAACATACATTTACAATTTGAAAAACGTAACTTTTCATTCGACGTGTTACTTGTTTATTTTTGTGGGTTGTGCATACCTACCCATTGTGTGAGACCCTGACACAGGCAGCGTGAGGTGCACGATTTAGTCTCAAGACGTGCGCTAGCTATGCGCTTCATTTATTTCAAGTGTCAACTTCACTTCGCAATTTCTCGGGAGGTATTAGACTTATTGCCATGCAACCAACGCAATTCTTTCTGTGATTTTTCATTCTATTGATTCCATATGAAATAATAGGGGGTGTCTATTTAAAAATACAGACGTTTCTGTTAAAAATAATATTTGTTTACGTATTAAATCTTCGCATGGTATTTGGTTTCCTAAGCCCCTGTCGTACGTTCATTCTGGTGAAAACCGTTTTTGAATATCTACTGTTGTTCCAGAGATATTTGAGGTGGCAGAGTTAAGTGAGACATCCCGTATATATTGTTTTCAAAACACCATAGATGATCCACAGACCCCAAAAGCACTCTAACAGAGCTTCAACAGAGTAGCAAAGTTACATATTCGCAGCACACGACTTATAGCAAGAGTATAAATAATTTATAATACAGGAGAGAATGATAAGTTTGTATCTACAAAACTGTGGTTTGAAAAGATATTACTCGATTCTATAATCAACTCTCATTTCACGAAAAGGGAAAACACCATGAATCATCGTTCCTATGTGTAAAAGGATACCATTGAAAATGCTGTGCACGACCGATCGCAAGGTAACTGCAGGACTATTTAGAATACCTATAAGAGTATATTATTAGACACCACAGCAAGTAACTGAAAAGTCTCACCCATGATCTTCAAAGTCGTAGAAGCTCGGAAACAGTTAGCATTCTCCCAGACAAGCGAGAAGCAGAATAGACCAGACGGTATCCCAAACGGGAAACCAGGAACGCCGGCCGGGGTGGCCGAGAGGTTCTAGGCGTTGCGGTCTGGAGCCGCGCGACCGCTGCGGTCGCAGGTTCCAATCCTGCCTCAGACATGAATGTGTGTGATGTCCTTAGGTTAGTTAGGTTTAAGTACTTCTTAGTTCTAGGGGACTGATGACCTCAGAAGTTAAGTCCCATAGAGCTCAGAGCCATTTGAACCATTTGAAACCAGGAACGGAATGGCGAAATCTCATTTGAAACTACATCACCTTGTGGTTCCACACCCGAAAATATTTCCCATTCACTAATTGCCTAAACTGACGTCCAAAGGTACAAAATGTGTCAGTGAAGTCACAAAGAGTTACCTCAAAGAACTCGTTTCGACTAATCGAAGCTGACTATAGGACAAACACGCAAAGCATTGCGAAGATAATCTCACGAGTTGTGAAAAGTAAAAATATTGTGGGCGAAAAATAAAACTGTAACTTCCAAGGCGCACGTAAAAAACTGAATGGAGTTGTAAAGTAGGGAAATGCCCGTATGCACAAAGGTAATTACATATAATAACATCGTTTCATGAGTTTAAACTCAAGATATACAGTTACATTGAAAACTAAGATCTGCAACAGTATAAAATGGAGACCGCAGAGGAATGTGATCATAAAAACATTCTAAAAATTCCATTTTTGTCATCAAGTGTTCGAAATGACCAGTGTCTATGCAACATGTTGACAGTATCTGACAGACTTCGACACAGACTGATATCGGTGAACATGTTCCAACAACAATGTATTGTCTTAGATTTCCTTGGGTCATTGGAACTGATGCATAAGATTCATCTTTGAATTTTCACAAGGGAAATAAGTCCAGTAGTGTCGAATAAGGTAAAGGTGCAGGCCAACTGATAATGCTATCACATCCTATCCAGAGACTAGGAAATCCCTTGATGAGCGTTTCACTAGCTACGAGCAACTAGTGAGCTGCGCATCCATCGCGCTGGTACCACATACTCGTATTTCAAGTGATACTTGCTCTAAGAGAGCACTGGAACTTCTATTAGAAACTGTGCATGTCTTTTACCTATTAAGGTTTCTTCAACGAAGTAAGGACCAATCAAGTAGTTTTTTATTATCCCGTTCCAAACGTTCACATTTCACTGCCTCCTGATGTTCAAGCTGTCTCGGCCAGTGATTATTCTCGGCGGCTCAACAATACATATTACTTATATACATCGTCCCATAATTCGTAAAGGTGAAGGGAATCCTTTAAAGAAAGAACATATTCTACATCTAAATCTACATTTATACTCCGCAAGCTACCCAACGGCGTGTGGCGGAGGGCACTTGACGTGCCACTGTCATTACCTCCCTTTTCTGTTCCAGTCGCGTATGGTTCGCGGGAAGAACGACTGCCGGAAAGCCTCCGTGCGCTCTCGAATCTCTCTAATTTTACATTCGTGATCTCCTCGGGAGGTATAAGTAGGGGGAAGCAAAATATTCGATACCTCATCCAGAAACGCACCCTCTCGAAACCTTGACATCAAGCTACACCGCGATGCAGAACGCCTCTCTTGCAGAGTTTGCCACTTGAGTTTGCTAAACATCTCCGTAACGCTATCACGCTTACCAAATAACTCTGTGACGAAACGCGCCGCTCTTCTTTGGATCTTTTCTATCTCCTCTGTCAACCCGACCTGGTACGGATACCACACTGATGAGCAATACTCAAGTATAGGTCGAACGAGTGTTTTGTAAGCCACCTCCTTTGTTGATGGACTACGTTTTCTAAGGACTCTCCCAATGAATCTCAACCTGGCACCCGCCTTACCAACAATTAATTTTATATGATTATTCCGCTTCAAATTGCTCCGTACGCATACTCCCAGCTATTTTACAGAATTAACTGCTACCAGTGTTTTTTCTGCTATCATATAATCATACAATAAAGCATCCTTCTTTCTATGTATTCGCAATACATTATATTTGTCTATGTTAAGGGTCAGTTGCCACTCCCTGCACCAAGTGCCTATCCGCTGCAGATCTTCCTTCATTTCGCTACAATTTTCTAAAGCTGCAACTTCTCTGTATACTACAGCATCATCCGCGAAAAGCCGCATGGAACTTCCGACACTTATCTACTAGGTCATTTATATATGTATATTGTGATGTGATGCGATGCCTTATCAGAATTGAGCGACAGAATTCCACACGTCTGCTGCATCACCTCTGGTTAATCTGTAGGTGAAGGGACACACATTACGGATGGAAGCTGTTTGCGCGCAATATGCGAACAATGTTGGACTGATTTTTCCAGAGGTATACCTCTTTATCTGAGGTACATCTGGTTTATGAGCAACAGAGGCCAGAACATTTATTTCGTTCACTTGCCTTGTTGCAGGCTTCTTCGTTACTCTCTTTGTTGTATTCCAGTACCATTCCAGTATGCCCGCATCTCGTGGTCGTGCGGTAGCGTTCTCGCTTCCCACGCCCGGGTTCCCGGGTTCGATTACCGGTGGGGTCAGGGATTTTCTCTGCCTCGTGATGGCTGGGTGTTGTGTGCTGTCCTTAGGTTAGTTAGGTTTAAGTTGTTCTAAGTTCTAGGGGACTGATGACCATAGATGTTAAGTCCCATAGTGCTCAGAGCCATTTTTGAACCATTCCAGTAACTTTTTCTTCCTAATTTGTCGAATTTTCATTCTTATTGGAGACCATCTACTCCAACATCTGTCGGGACACTTTTGTGTCTACAGTTCAACAGTTCGAGTCATGTTCCTTTTTCATTCTGTGTAAAGAAGAAGCACATTTAGTTTCTCTTGGATTGTGGTAGACAATTTGGTTTTTGAGGCTAACCTCACTCGATACACCTGAACGACACAGACAGAATGAAAGACCCATTTCTCTCTGCCCCTTTTATGCTGGTACAGGAGCAGTATCGTGTTCTTATCTGATGTGACTTATTTCCATATTTGGGTATGAAATCACGACTTTCCGCATAAGACAGCAAATCGTTTCTTCTTCAAAACAAGTAAATCCTTAGTTCTACAAGACTAGTAATCGTATTTTGTAAAACAAATCTTCGTTGAATACACCTTCTTTAAAACTACTATATGAGCAGCAGAAATGACCACATTTCCATATGAAAAATTGAAATTGATACCGATATCTCTGTAATTAGTATAACTATGAAAAGAGGCTATACATTGTTTAATAAGAACTTTCTCACAGTTAATTCAGCCATAATCAGAATTACCGTGTACGGATCCAGAAGTATAAGAGGTGAACACCTTAGCTGATTTGTCCTGTATGTTCAAGAGATGGTGACTTCCTAATATATTTTTATTTGTTCTGCAATCCGTCCATCAAGTTCTTCTGTAAATGTGCTCTCATTTTATGCTTACATTTAATTGTTGGACTCTAGTGAAATTTGTAATAGTCATAGATGCACGTTATGTTACTTACACTTCAAGTAAGTCTCATCTGGAGCATGAAGAGAACTGCAGTTTGCTCAGGACACTCATACAGGCAGTTGCACAGTAAAAGAAAATATATTGTAGGGTTGTCTTCATTCCGTAGGTTATCGTTTTATTTTCATTTTAATAGTGCATATGGATTATTTATAAAATATACAATAGCAATACTAACATAATATTGATTTCATTATTACATATATAAGAAATATACATACCTGATCTATTAAATACAATATCGAATTCTATTGACAACAAAGAAGAGATACTGTATGAACCATCAAACCTAACAAAACCTAGATTTCGGTTACGAACATTATAACAAAAAATCGCTTTATTTTCAGTTTAATAGTGCATATGGATTATATATAAAATATACAATAGCAATACTAACTGTAACACTAACATAATATTGATTTCATTGTAACATATGTAAGTAATATACATACCAAATCTATTAAATACAATATCGAATTCTGTTGACAACAATGAAGATATACTGTATGACCCATTAAACCTAATGAAACCAAAATTTCGATTATGAATATTATAACTAAAAAATGAATAATTGCCTGTGTCAAGGAATGATAATGTTTCATTATTACTGTTATAGTTACCGATACGAAAATCTTGAAAATTTAGTAAACAAATATTGTTTCCATTGGTGGCAATATTAGTATTATCGTGATATATATAAAATATACTAAATACAATATCACGTATTATTGATAACAATGGCAAAATACTGTTTGAGCCATTATACCTAACAAAATGAAAATTTCGGTTACGAAAGTTATAACTAAAAAATGAATAGTTGCCTATGTCAAAAACTGATAATGTTTCATTATTACTGTTATAGTTACCGATACGAAAATCTTGAAAATTTAGTAAACAAATATTGTTTCCATTGGTGCCAATATTAGTATTGTCGTGATATATATAAAATATACTAAATACAATATCACGTATTATTGATAACAATGGCAAAATACTGTTTGAGCCATTATACCTAACAAAATGAAAATTTCGGTTACGAAAGTTATAACTAAAAAATGAATAGTTGCCTATGTCAAGAATTGATAATATTTGATTATTTCTGTTATAGCTACCAATATAAAAATCACGGAAATGAAGTAAACAAACATTTTCATTGACGACAGTATTAGTATAATCGCTATTATCAGTGTCTCTACACATATAAAATATATTAAATACAATATCATGAACTGTTGGTAGCAATGATGGGATACTGTTTGAGCCACTATACCTAAGAAACCAAAAGTTTTGGTCATGAATGTTATAACTAAAAAATGAATAATTCCCTATGTCAATAACTGATAATGTTTCGTTATTTCTGTTATAGTTACCAATATAAAAATCGTGGAAATGAAATAAACAAATATTGCTTTCATTGATGTCAATATCAGTACAGTCACAATTATCAGTATCACTGTGATTGTCACCATCATTATATGAAATGTCATTATCACAGTCATTGAAATACACATGTGATGGTCTGCTGGTGTCACAGGGTGAGAGAAGCTGCTCCAGTCCTGAGTGCTCTGTGACACTGGGCGGCCATATCTCCACAGCTACCTCTTCTCCCTGCACCTAAACAATAATATGCCAGCTGTCAAAAACCCCAATGGTCGAGGAAACAATGGAACATTCATTCAACTTTCGACCTTCCCTCATCAATTTCGTAACAGGTGGACAACTTCAACTATCTGAAACTATTGTAACCCCACAACTATATCAGTAAGATATTGACTTTATTGTGAAAGAAGAAAATATAAAAATGCAGTAAAAGAACCAGGCAAAAAGGAATATAAACGTCTAAAAAATCAGACTAGTGCAAAATGTATAATGGTTAAGCAGGAATCGTTAGAGAACAGATGCAAGGTTACAGAAGCACATATATTTGGAGGATAGATTGAAACCACCTACAGAAAAATTAAAGATACCTATGAATGCCAAGAGTTCAGATGGAAAACCACTACTAAGCAAGGAGGGGAGCATTGAAAGTTAGAAACAATATACAGAGGGGCTATACAAGGGAAATGAACTTGAAGACAATTTCATAGAAAACAAAAGAGAAGGTAGATGAAGATGATATGGGAGACATGTTAGTGCAAAAAGAATCTGACAGAGCACTGAAAGACCTAAGTCGAAACAAGGGTCCTGGCATAGACGAAATTCCCTCAGAACTACTGATATCCTTGGGAGGGCCAGCCATTACAAAATTATTCCACCTAATGTGCAAGGTATTTGCGACTGGTCAAACATGCTCAGAGTTCAAGAATGCAAGAATTCCAATTCCAAAAAAGTAGATGTTGATGGGTGTAAATATTACTAAACTATTAGTTTAATAAGTCAAAATATTGATGTGAATTACTTGCAGAAGAGTAGAAAAAGTGGTAGAAGACGATCTTAGGGAAGACCAATTTTGGACTTTGGAGAAATGTAGGAACACACGAGGCAATGCTAGCTCTGTAACTTCTCTTAGGAAACAGATTAAGGAAAGACAAGCCTACGTTTATACCGTTTCTAGACCTAGTCACTGTTGACTGAAATACATTCTTTGAAAATCTGAAGGTAGCAGGGGGAAAATACAGGGAGTGAAGAGTTATTTACAGCTTATATGGAAACCAAATGGCAATTATATGAGTTGAAGGGCATAAAAGGGAAGGACTGGCCGGGAAGAATGTGGGACATGGTTGTAACCTACCCCCACCATTATTGAATCTGTACATTGAGCTAACAGTAAAGTAAAAGGAAGAAAAAATCAAGGAAATCAAAACAAGGGCAATAGAATGTAATCGAATTAAGTCAGGCATTGCTGAGGTAATTGGATTAAAAAATGAGGCATTAAAGGCAGTAGATGAGATTTGCAATCTGGACAGTAAAGTAACTGATGATGTGAGAAATGGAAGGGTGTAAAATAAAAACTGACCATGGTAAGAAAAGCATTTTTGAGAAACAGAAACTTGTTAACATCGAATATAATTTAAGTTTTAGGGAGACTTTTCCGAAAGTATTTGTTTGGAGTGTAGCCTTGTATAGAAGGGAAATGTGGACAATAAGCAGTTCAAACAAAATGGAAATAGAAGCTTCTAAAATTTGGTGCTACAGGAGAATGTTGAAGAGAAGATGGATGGACAGCATAACTAATGAGGACATACTATATACAATTGGTGAGAAAAGATATTTGTTGGACAAATTGACTATAAGAAGCCATCGGCTGATAGGAGACATTATAAGAAATCAAGGAATCATCTATTAAGTAATAGATCGAAATATGAGAGGTAAAAATCGTAGATCAGATGAATATAGTAAGCAGATTCAATATTGCAGTAATTTGATTATGAAGTACTTCCACAGGATAGAATAAGATGGAGATATGCTTCAAACCAGTCTTTAGACTGAAGACCATGACAACATGATGATGATCTCAGCACAATTTTAAAAATCTGTTGCTGATTCGGTGGGATATTTTCCAGTTGAGATTAATATGCTTTGGTAACACCCATCTATTTAGTTGGAGATGAGGAAACTACCACTAATTATGGACCTATTTCATTCTCCCAAGTCTTCTAAAATGTGTTTGAGGAAGTTACCGTGTTTAACTATGCATAACTTGCTAATCGCTTCTTAGTTTGGCCGTTTTAAAGGATTCTCCTTAGAGAAAACAATACATGATCTCATATATTAGTTACTGGCACAACTAAACAAAAAATGTTTTCAGTTATTATAGTTTGTGATGTTTCTACAGACTTTGGACCTATTTCATTCTCCCAAGTCTTCCAAAATGAGTTTGAGGTAGTTATCATGTTTAACTGTGCATAACTTGCTAATCACTTCTTAGTTTGGCCATTTTAAAGGATTCTCCTTAGAGAAAACAATACATGAGCTCATATATTAGTTACTGACAGAACTAAACAAAAAATTTTTTTCAGTTATTATAGTTTGTGATGTTTCTACAGACTTTGAACCTGTTTCATTCTCAAAAGTCTACTAAAATGTGTGTAGGAAGTTATCGTGTTTAACTGTGCATAACTTGTTAATCGCTTCTTAGTTTGACCATTTTAAAGGATTCTCCTTAACGAAAACAATACATGATCTCATATATTAGTTATGGGCAGAACTAAACAAAAAATGTTTTCAGTTATTATAGTTTGTGATGTTTCTACAGACTTTGATTGAGTAAATCACAATATGATACTTGGCAAACTAAGGTATTATGGCATTAGTTTTTGCATGAACGGATTCTTACCCTCATTACAAAAGACAGTGTCTCATTGACAGAATGCCACAGGTATGAAACTAGCCTAAGAGTGCATAATCACAAAAAGTGGGGTTCTAAAAGATTTGCATTAAATCCATGCTTATTCTAAACTTACACAAACATGCTTTCAATGACTTTATAGACCTCTTCAGCACTAATTTTTTGATGACATAAGCATGCCACTACTAATCAAGGGTCCAAACTCAGTGTTAACAGACACAGCTCAGATGATAGCTGATCAAGTCTAGATCTAATCCATAGCAGGCATTTTGTCTCAGTCTCTCAAACACTCATGTTGTACAAATCTGAAACTAGTAATGGTATCTGCAGAAGCAGACTTTAACGATTATACCCAAAATGAAGTACAGCATGTAAAGCTTGATGAGGTTTCCAGTGGATAACAAAGTCAAGAGGAATCAACACACAAATAAGTTCATGAACAAACTCAGAGTAGCATACTCTGCCCTTACAAGGATTTGTCACTGTGAGTAGATAGTTACTTACATGTTCCACAGAACATTTTGCACGATATATTGTAATGATGTGGAACAAGTCATTTTACATTCACATCACAAATGAACTTGTATATACAGTTACATTCTGAAGTTTAGTAACTTTTTTCACTAAAAGGGAACAGATATACAGATGTGAGTTAGTAATTCCAACCCACCATCTTTTACACAATTCAGTAATAGAAAGTCTTCTACAGAATGGATGGAGTTTTCAATGAGAAAGTTTCTCAGTTTGTTACCAAATTTTATTTTGCTGTCTGCCAGACACTTTATATCACCTGACAAGTGTTCAAAATTTTTTTCTGCAGCAGTATGCACATTATTTCATGCTAAAGACAACCTTAATGCGGTGTAATGAATGTCATTTTTCCTTCTGGTATTATAAATATGTACCTCAATATTCAATTTGAATTGTAGTGCATTAATTATAACAAACTTCATGAGGGAATAAATATATGGTAAAAAAATAGTCAGAATGCCCACCTCAAACACTTGTGCACAAGATGACAATGGGCGAGCACCAAATATTATACTTGCAGCATGTTTTGCGCAATGAAGACTTGCTTCCTTCAAGATGAGTTGTTCCATAATGTTTATCCATATGACATTATTGAATGAAAACATGTAAAATATATCGACTTACTGACTTGTCTCTCAGGAAGGTTTGCAATCATTCTAAACGCAAGTGTGGCTGAACTAATTTGTCTTGGCATTTCCAAATTACGTTTTTTTCCAATTTAAATTCTCATCAGTATGGACACCTGAGAATTTAGAAGTGTCCACCCTATTTATTATTTCCTCACCAGGTGTTACACTTATTATTGGTGTAGTAGCTCTAGATGGAACTGAATATATTGTGTCGTTTTAATATTGAGGGTGTGATCATACAAGGAACTTGTCAGTGATACTTTCAGAAACTTTGTTTACTATTTCTTTTGTTTCTGCACATGTTCTGGGATTGATGGCAATACTAGTTTCATCTGCAGTAGGAACTAATTCTGCTTGTTGTATACTAAATGTAAGATTGTTGACACATATGAGAAACAGCAGTTGACCTACATAAATGGTTTCTCCCAAGTCAAAATTATGTTCCTGGACCATATTGCTTAAACTGATAAGTATAACTTTCTGAGGCTATTTGTTGGATATAACACTATCCACTGGTTGACTGTATTATCAATCCCATAAAACTTCAATTTATCTAGGAGAGTGTTGTGATTCACGCATTGAAATGCTTTCATAGTTTGCAGAAAATACTAACTGCTGTTGTTTTATTATTGTAAAATTTGCTGAGGGAATATGTAAATAGCATTTTCAGTAGAGAAACTCTTCAGAAATAGAAGCTGTGATTTGCTGAGTATGTTATTGTGTTTCAGGTATGGTATTATTCTACACTACATCGCTTTCTCAAAAATTTTGGAAATTGATGTCAGCATGTAGTTACTGACATCTCTCCTATCACTTTTCTTAAGGAGGGGTTTGTCAATGGCATGTTTCAGGCTCTCAAAAAATGTCTTGCATTAATGATGCATTATGTATTGAAAATAAGATAATGCTTATTATAAGGGAAAATCTTTAGTGCTCTATAAGAACCACCATCAAAACCAGATGAGCTCTTATTTTTGAGAGATTGTATAATTTCCTTAATTTCAGACGGACAACATGGTGCGTGATACATTCACTCAATGATGGAAGTTACATTTTCAACATACTGCTGTTATTTTGCTCTTGAACTGTTTATTCTGATGTTTTCTACTATATTTAAGAAAGGGTTATTAAATATATTTGCTACTTATGAATCATCACATATTGTCTTACCATTCAGTTTGGTAGAGATGTTATCCTGTTTTGTGGCCAGTTGCCCTGTCTCTCATTTCACGAAATGTCATATAGCCTTAAGCACGCTGCCAGAATTACTGATTTGTTACATATATGCATGTTTTTTAATTTTTTAATAACTTTTTAAAGTAATTATGAGTACCTTTTGCAGTGTACAACTACTGCAGGATCTCTACTCCTTCTAACCAAAAGGTAAATTTCCCTTTCCCTTTCATGAGATGCTTCAATCCCTCTAGTGATCCACAGTTTTTTACCTGATTGTTTATTCTCTTTTCTGGTTAGCTTGTGCAGAAATCTTTTTTGAAATACCAGTATGCATTTATTGTGGAATAGAATAAATTATATGTTATCATTTGGTACATACAATAGAATACATTAATATTTGTTCCATAGATCATGAATATGATTTTTCTTAATGATATGGAACATGTCAGATTAACATATTTCCTTTACAGAATGTTTTTTATTTTATTTTATTTATTTATTTTTGCAGTTACTACTTCATATTTAAAAATTCATCTACTGAGTAGAAACAGTTGTCATTCAGAAATTCTTTTAATTTGTTTTTAAATGTTGTTTAGCTATCAATCAGATATTAATGCAATTTGGCAAAAGACTGAAGATTTTTGTGGCAGCATAATTCACTCTTTTCTGTGAAATTTGGTCAGAGTCCATTTGCAGAGACCCATTTACAGAGTCAATTTTCTTAAAGACATTCCTTACAATTTCCCCACCTGATTCTTGTTTGTAGAGTGTGATTACTATACTTGTATCATCAGCAAAGAGAACTGCCTTTGCATTATTATCATACTTTAAGAACAATATGAGCCCAAGTCTGACCCCTGTCTTTCTTGATACATCTGCAGTTAGAGGACTCTTCTGATTTTTGTAGATAATCTGTACTGTTAATTTAAACCTTCTGCATTCTTCCAGTTAAATATGAATCAAATCTTTCTGCACTGTCACACTTGTACCATAATACTTAAGTTATCTAGAAGAATTTCATGATTAATACAGTTAAAAGCTTTAGAGAGTTCACAGAATATCTGAATAGGAGATGTTCAGTTATTCAGATTTCATTGTAAATTATGTCCCATGTCATCTTCTGTAAACTATTCTCAGAAAGTTGGTCCTGAAGTCATTAGTTGTTCTAACTGATTTCCACAAAGGAGTATCCATGCTGTAAGGCACTATGTTATTTATCCTAACTGCGCATCATGATCAGAAAAAGTATTTCTTACTGGGTAAACAGTTATTTCCTTGCTATGAGCTTCATTTTTGTCCTGTACCATCTGGGCTACACTCCTTCTATGACTACTACCTAGGAACAAGACTGTTTTGTTCCAACTCCATGCTACGCTATGCAGGGACTTTGAGGATGTAGATCAGGTAATTATAGTTGGGAGAGCAGGAAACAGCCTGGCTATGAATCCAAGATATAGTATTAGGAGTGACCTGGACAAAATAGGAGCAGAAAGTGGACACATGAATGAGGGGTTTGTGGAGGTCTCTCAGCAGCATTATCAGCCATGGGTAACACTGCTGTATGGCATGTTAAGACTGAGCCGAACTGGATGCTCCACACAATCACAAAATCTCACATAATTGTTGTTCCAGTTGATGCTGCTGGTAGGTGGGAGCACATTACACATGACCTGTACCTAAATAGGAAGGGGAAATATAAATTAGCTTCTCTATTAGCAGATACTGTAAGGGGGGGCACAGTCACACAAGGGATGATCCCTATGGTTACTGGGACCAGGCAGACAGGTTTGTTAGATTAAATCCATGGTTAAGACACACAATAATCAAGAAAAATAGAATAAAAGAAGCTTCATGTACAGTAAATAGAGATAAAGCTAAGGATAGTATCAATTTACTTCATCAAAATATCAGAGGAATAAAAAATAAAGTAGATGAGCTGATACTGTGTTTAGATGATCTCAAAAATAAGAATGAGATTGATATACTTTGTCTGCCTTAACAATATGTATCTGTGGTGATGGAAGATGTCAGTATAAATGAGTATAATCTTACACTTGTAGACATTGCATGGAAAAGGAGGAGTTACATTTTACACGAAACAAAGGTATAAGTACAAGCAAATTTTGTGTCAATCAGAACTTCGAAGTTTCTGTATGTGAACTACAGCTAGATAATGTAGTGTGATATTAGCAACAGTGTACAGGTCCCTATTATGAGATGGGGAGCTATTCATTAAAAAAAGAGGTTTGACTCCCTTGTTTGTCAGACAAAAAGAAGAAGTTATTAATCTGTGGTGATTTCAATGTAAACATTCTAAGCATTTCTGATAGGAAAAATTAGTAGAAGTATTATTAATGACATATAACTTAGAATCAGTGATCAATTTCCCTACACATATAGCTCTAAAAGATAATGTATTTGTACAGCAAGAGGATGTAAAACTAACTCATGTTTTCCCTGTGATAAATGTATTATCAGACCATGATGCACAACTGATTAACTTACATAGCTTAGCAGGATGTACAGTTCAGAAACTATTAAGTAAAAGTGTAAGGCTGCTCAGCCCAGTATCATAGAGCACTTCAGAGAAAGTTTGAGGAATGTTAATTGGTGAGCTGCACATAGTGAGACAAATGCCAATGATAAGTGCAACATATTTCTTGATAAATTTATATTCCTTTTTGAACACTGTTGCCTCAAAAAATTACTAAATGTGAAACCAAACAGTTTTCAAAGAAACCTTGGATCACTACAGATATTAAAGTGTCTTTAGAAAGGAAAAGAAAATTGTATGAGGCAGCAAGAATTAGTAAAGACCCAGAAGTAAATTTACGCTATAAATATTATTGCAACGTACTGAGAAAAGTTGTCAGAAAATCAAAAATTATTTATATTAGAGTTGAAATTAACAACTCGGGCAATAAAATGAAATCAGTATGGAATTTTGTTAGAAGAGAGACAGGAAAAGTAACCACTGGGGTAGATAGTATTACTATTAAAGAAAATGATAGCATCTTCACCAAGAGCACACAAGTAGCTAATGTACTGAACAACCATTTCTTAAGTGTAGGTAAATAAATTGGTGAGAATAGTTCAAAAGAAAAAGCCATGCATTACATGGAAGAGTCAGTTTTGAGAAACCCTGGTCAGATTAATTTTCGATTAACAACTACTTGTTAAATAAGGAAAATCATTAAATCTTTGAAAAATAAATGTTCTGTTGCAGTAGATGACATCTCTAAGAAGATATTAAAACAATGTGAAGCAGTTACAGCTGACGTTCTGAGTCACATCTGAATGCATCACTAACTCAAGATATTTTCCCAAACAGGTCAAAATACGCCATTGTCAAACCTCTCTACTAATAGGGGACACCACTGATGTCAATAATTACCGACCAATATACTTTCTCATTGTAAGACATTTCCAGGGGCAGATGTGGACTCTGGCCACAATCTATTGGTTATGACCTGTAGATTAAAACTGAAGAAACTGCAAAAAGGTGGGAATTTAAGGAGATGGGACCTGGATAAACTGAAAGAACCAGAGGTTGTAAAGAGTTTTAGGGAGAGCATAAGGGAACAATTGACAGGAATGGGGGAAAGAAATACAGTAGAAGAAGAATGAGTAGCTTTGAGGGATGAAGTAGTGAAGGTAGCAGAGGATCAAGTAGGTAAAAAGACCAGGGCTCTTAGAAATCCTTGGGTAACAGAAGAAATATTGAATTTAATTGATGAAAGGAGAAAATATAAAAATGCAGTTAATGAAGCAGGCAAAGTGAAATACAAACGTCTCAAAAATGAGATCGACAGGAAGTGCAAAATGGCTAAGCAGGGATGGCTAGAGGACAAATGTAAGGATGTAGAGGCTTATCTCACTAGGGGTAAGATAGATACTGCCTACAGAAAAATTAAAGAGATCTTTGGAGATAAGAGAACCACTTGTATGAACATCAAGAGCTCAGATGGAAACCCAGTACTAAGCAAAGAAGGGAAAGCAGTAAGGTGGAAGGAGTATATAGAGGGTCTATACAAGGGCGATGTACTTGAGGACAATATTATGGAAATGGAAGAGGATGTAGATGAAGATGAAATGGGAGATACGATACTGCGTGAAGAGTTTGACAGAGCACTGAAAGACGTGAGTCGAAACAAGGCCCCCTGAGTAGACAACATTCCATTGGAACTACTGACGGCCTTGGGAGAGCCAGTCCTGACAAAACTCTACCATCTGGTGAGCAAGATGTATGAAACAGGCGAAATATCCTCAGACTTCAAGCAGAATATCATAATTCCAAACCCAAAGAAAGCAGGTGTTGACAGATGTGAAAATTACCGAACAATCAGTTTAATAAGCCACAGCTGCAAAATACTAACATGAAATCTTTACAGACGAATGGAAAAACTAGTAGAAGCCGACCTTGGGGTAGATCAGTTTGGAGTCCGTAGAAATACTGGAACACGTGAGGCAATACTGACTTTACGACTTATCTTAGAAGAAAGATTAAGGAAAGGCAAACCTACGTCTCTAGCATTTGTAGAGTTAGAGAAACCTTTTGACAATGTTGACTGGAATACTCTCTTTCAAATTCTAAAGGTAGCAGGGGTAAAATACAGGGAGCGAAAGGCTATTTACAATTTGTACAGAAACCAGATGGCAGTTATAAGGGTCGAGGGACATGAAAGGGAAGCAGTGGTTGGGAAGGGAGTAATACAGGGTTGTAGCCTCTCTCCGATGTTATTCAATCTGTATATTGAGCAAGCAGTAAAGGAAACAAAAGAAAAATTCGGAGTAGGTATTAAAATCCATGGAGAAGAAATAAAAACCTTGAGGTTTGCCGATGACACTGTAATTCTGTCAGAGATAGCAAAGGACCTGGAAGAGCAGTTGAACGGAATGGACAGTGTCTTGAAAGGAGGATATAAGATGAACATCAACAAAAGCAAAACAAGGATAATGGAATGTAGTCGAATTAAGTCGGGTGATGCTGAGGGAATTAGATTAGGAAATGAGACACTTAAAGTAGTAAAGGAGTTTTGCTATTTGGGGAGCAAAATAACTGATGATGGTCGAAGTAGAGAGGATATAAAACGTAGACTGGCAATGGCAAGGAAAGCGTTTCTGAAGAAGAGAAATTTGTTAACATCGAGTATAGATTTAAGTGTCAGGATGTCATTTCTGAAAGTATTTGTATGGAGTGTAGCCATGTATGGAAGTGAAACATGGACGGTAAATAGTTTGGACAAGAAGAGAATAGAAGCTTTCGAAATGTGGTGCTACAGAAGAATGCTGAAGATTAGATGGATAGATCACATAACTAATGAGGAAGTATTGAATAGGATTGGGGAGAAGAGAAGTTTGTGGCACAACTTGACCAGAAGAAGGGATCGGTTGGTAGGACATGTTCTGAGGCATCAAGGGATCACCAATTTAGTTTTGGATTGCAGCGTGGAGGGTAAAAATCGTAGGGGGAGACCAAGAGATGAATACACTAAGCAGATTCAGAAGGATGTAGGTTGTAGTAGGTACTGGGAGATGAAGAAGCTTGCACAGGATAGAGTAGCATGGAGAGCTGCATTAAACCAGTCTCAGGACTGAAGACCACAACAACAACAACATACTTTCTCACTGCAATTTCAAAAAACTGTTGAGAAAGTAATGTGCTCAAGAGTGGCTAGCCATCCCAGTAGTAATGGGATATTTCCAGAATGAGATTTTCACTCTGCAGCGGAGTGTGCGCTGATATGAAACTTCCTGGCAGATTAAAACTGTGTGCCCGACCGAGACTCGAACTCGGGACCTTTGCCTTTCGCAGACAAGTGCTCTACCATCTGAGCTACCGAAGCACGACTCACGCCCGGTCCGCACAGCTTTACTTCTGCCAGTATCTCATCTCCTACCTTCCAAACTTTACAGAAGCTCTCCTGCGAACCTTGCAGAAGTAGCACTCCTGAAAGATAGGATACTGCGGAGACATGGCTTAGCCACAGCCAGGGGGATGTTTCCAGAATGAGATTTTCACTCTGCAGTGGAGTGTGCGCTGATATGAAACTTCCTAGCAGATTAAAACTGTGTGCCCGACCGAGACTCGAACTCGGGACCTTTGCCTTTCGCGGGCAAGTGCTCTACCATCTGAGCTTCCGAAGCACGACGCTTCTGCCAGGAAGTTTCATATCACTGCACACTCCGCTGCAGAGTGAAAATCTCTTTCTGGAAACATCCCCCAGGCTGTGGCTAAGCCATGTCTCTGCAGTATCCTTTCTTTCAGGAGTGCTAGTTCTGCAAGTTTCGCAGGAGAGCTTCTGTAAAGTTTGGAAGGTAGGAGACGAGATACTGGCAGAAGTAAAGCTGTATGGACCGGGCGTGAGTCGTGCTTCGGAGGCTCAGATGGTAGAGCACTTGCTTGCGAAAGGCAAAGGTCCCTAGTTCGAGTCTCGATGGGCACACAGTTTTAATCTGCCAGGAAGTTTCAGTAATGGGATACTTAGTAAATCACAGTTTGGATTTCAAAAATTCTTTCCCACTCAGAGAGCAATATACAATTTTACTGCCCACTTAATGGATCCTTTAAAAAGTTAAATGTCACCAACAGGAATTTTCTGTCACTTACTCAAAGTGTTAGATTGTGTGAACCATGACATTATGTTACAGAAATTACAATTGTATGGTATAAATGGTATAGCATGTGAGTCGTCAAAGTCATATCTACCTAACAGCAAGCAAAAAGTTTCTTTATATGGTTTAAGTAATTTAAGGAAGTTTATCACTTTATATAACTGGTGTGAAATTACACAAGATGTTCCACAGGGTTCGATCAAGGGTCCCCTTCTGTTTTTGATATATGTGAACGACGTCCCTTCTTACTTGAAAGAAGAAGCTAAACTGACACTGTTTGCTGATGATACAAGCATCATTAATAATCCAGTTAAAGGAACTCCAATAGAAAATGATACAAATAATGTCTTTGGGAAAGTTATTGATTAGTTTTTTTTTTAATGGGCTTGCTCTGAACTTTGAAGAAATACTGTACATACAATTTTCTAATGCAAGGAGTACAGTTCCTTCAATAAATATAACACATCAGCAGAAGTCAATAGATGGGGCAGAGCATACTATGTTTTTGGGTGTACATATAGTTGAGAATCTCAATTGGAAAATTCATCATTTGAATGTCCTAAAGCGACTAGGTTCAGCAACTTTTGCAATCAGAGTAATTGATAATTTTGAGGATATAGAAATTAGCAAGCTAGCATACTTTGAATACTTTCACTCTCTGATGTCATACGGAATACTATTTTGAGGTAACTCAACACTTAGACAAAAAGTATTCACTGCTCAAAAGAAAGTGGTTAGAATAATGTGTGGGGCTCATAGTCGCACATCTTGTAGGCATCTCTTTAAAGCATAAGGAATTCTTACAACAGTCTCACAGTACGTTTACTCAGTAATGAAATTTGTTCTCGACAACATGGACCAGTGTAAAAACAACATTGACATTCATGATTATAATACCTGAAGAAATAAATACACTATTCTCTACTTAACTTATCTTTGGCACAGAAATGGGTAAAATGTGTCGCAGTACAACTTTTCGATGCATTACCAGATGAAATAAAATGTCTTGCAGACAGCAGTAACAGTTTTAAAAATAAATTGAAATCATATCTCCTTGACAACTCCTTCTGTTCCATAGATGAATTTTTGAATAAGAATAAATAAATCTATAGGTATAATACATGTATTTTGTGCCATTTAAGTGCATGAGGTAGGTAACAAAGATTTTAAGCATTTTTTTAAAAAAAGACCTTCATTCATGTGCGCATTTCTTATGCACTTGACACATTCCACATCATAACTGTTAGCATGAGATTGATCAATGGAACATGCAAGTAACTAACTAATTAACTCTCTCCACTAAGTTTCTTTGCTAGAAGTCAGCTGCACCCTAATGTGGCCTACAGCTGGATGACACTCTTCCCCTCCCATGTCAGGTAACAAGTCAGATTTATTTCGTTGATTATGGTGAAGAGCTATTCTCCTTTTATCTATTGCTTGTTACCTTTACTCAGTTCCAAAGATCATTTACCTACTTGAGCCAGCTAGTTCAAATTTCAAGTGATCTAATTCTGCCTGACATATCATAAACCACCAACCAGGTATACGGAGTAGGTGCCAGGTAAGCAACAAGGGACCTGCTCAGACACTGCATTATGAGAAACATGACAACGTTCAGAAGCATTACATTGTGGCATGTTACAGCTTTCAAGCATGCATGTATGCAACCCCTAAAAGGAAACATTGTCCCCTGTGTGCATTAATCTTTTTCATACTTGTAGCAATTGCTATAAAAGAGAACAGATTGATATGCTTTTCTAATAGCAGACGGAATTTTTGAAATTTTATTGTATTCTTATGCACATAGTTGATCAAATCTGCTAATTTCACAATAAATAAAGTCTTTCTTTTCAGTGAATAGATTAATTCCTTAGAATGTCTTTCAGACAAGTATGTAACCTATTTCATGGTATTTTACACATTTTGCTCATTTTAGATTCGACACTAACAAAAGCGCTTAATGTCATGATGTTATCAATGTGTTTTGCTATATCTGTTAAGGAATGTTTAAGTTAAATAGAACTCTACACAATTTCATAGTTTTGATTTTTCATTTTTTTCGGTAATTTATGTGGTAAATAAAGAACCTGTAAAAGAAAATGCAGTAAAATGTTAAAATTATCGGAGCTACAATTAATTTGACACAGCTCTGTTGCTGTTATTTATCATTAGCAGAAAGAATTTGGGATTTTCACTTTTAGGATCCTTTTAACTAAGTTTCCAGTTTACTTATTGCTTATCGAGGATTTGCCCACAGCTGGTGCAAAGATACCTGTCATCTGAGGTAGGTGTGGCTTTGGCACATGCAGAATCTGCCTTGTGTGAATAAGTGAGTCTAGCCTACCAAGCAGGTCATGGGGTGCATAATGTTGGTATCTAACACTGAGGTATGGAGAATAGGCGAGAACAGTAATATTTGTACACTCATGTCAGTTTTGTATGATTTGCATGTCAGCAGAGTGAGCCCAACTTGAGTGAGGTGTGCTTAATCACGTATTTGGCGAGTGGAAAATATGTGCAAACATTTATGATTGATTTATGAGTATTTTTATATTAAATGAGACAACAGACAATTTTTTGTGGTGACCTTGTGAAAACTGAAAGCAATGGATGCACAGAGGACACCGAGCATGGTACATCAGTGGTAATCACACTAGACTCAATTTGAAAGGATAGCGTTTAAAATATGGATGAGACCACCCTGACTTAGATTTATCTGTGATTTGCCCAATTCCTTTGAGGCAAATACCAGGATGATTCCTTCAAAACGGCATGGCTCATTTCCTTTCTCATCCTCAAAAAAACCTGTACTTATGCTCTATATCTAATGACCTCGATTTTGACAGGATGTTAAACCCTAAACTTCCTTTGTTCCTTTGCACTGATGTGTGGACAAACATTAGACAGTGTGGGGGCTTTCTTGTCTAAACATTAAGTACAATTCAGTTGGAGTTTAATATAAACTGTTGCTGATTAGAAGAAACATTTCTCATCATTTCAATGCATTTTTGAAAAAGTTAATCAAAAAGAACTTTAAACAACCATGGAAAAAACGCATGGATTACAAGCTGGATCAACATATCTTTTGAAAGAAGATGTTAAATGTATTCGGCTAGAAGGAGCAGAGATTCTGCAGTAGTTAAACACTACAAAAGCCACTCAAAACTACCGTGAAAATTTATTAAAAATTCAGAAATTTGCGTATGTGTAAGAAATCAGTAATTCTGACAACATGCTGAAGGCTACATGAAATTTAGTGAGACGAGAGACAGGGAAATCGGCCACAGGATAACATCACTACCGAACTGAATGAGGGACGATATATGATGATTCATAAGTAGCAAATATATTTAATAGTTTTCTTAAATATAACAGAAAACATCAGAACAAACAGTTCAAGAACAAAATCACTGCAGTACATCGAAAATGTAACTTTCATAATATTCACTCATATGAATTAAGGAAATTATACATTCTCTCGAAAATAAAAGTTCATCTGGTTTTGATGGTGGTTCTTATAGAGTACTAAAGATTTGTTCCCTTATAAAAAGCACTATCTTATATTCAATACATAATGCATCACTAATACAAGGCATTTCTCCAGTGAGACTGAAATATACCATTGACAAACCCCTCTTTAAGAAATATGATAGGAGAGATGTCAGTAACTACATGCTGACATCATTTCCCAGAAGTTCCTCATGTTGCATATTGTAAATAATCCAATGCAGTTCAAAAAACAATTGTGCATATAAGTACCATACCTGAAGGAAAAATACCATTGCGTGTTTCCTATTAAGGCTGTCTTTACACAAAAAGGGGTGCACGGTTGTGGAATAAAAATATTTGATCAAAGTAAAATTTGCAAGCAAACTAAAAAAGTTTCTCATTGAAAAACATTTCTATTACTGTATTGTGTAAAAGTTTGTTGGTAAGAATTACTAACTTACAATGGTAAACATAGTTAAGAAGGGACTTTATAAATGTTCACCATGTAGCCATATTTAAAAATTAAGTTGTGAAGTATATGTAAAATTACTCAGTCCACATATTGCAGTTTGATGTGCAAACGATCAGCAGAACATGAAACTGACTAACTATGTATTAACAGCATCAGGTTATGTGGAGGAGTGAGAAAAGAAGTTTGATAGGGTATGTGTCACAAAGGTACCTCGTTAGGAACTCAGTAACTGTCAAATGTGACCTTTTGGAGTAAGTTATCCTTCAGTACCGTGCAAAAAGTCGATAGCCTAATGCAACATTAAAAATACAGTAAACTAATAGAATTCAGTATTCAGAACCAGTAATTTACCTAAATAATAGATAGGGAGACTTACAAGTGACGAGTCTCGATAGCCCAATGGCAGGTCCTCCAGCATTTCACTGATATGGGAAGGCTGGCGTGTTACAATGGGAACATGTGCCCCAGATGAATTGGCCGCTGTGTGCATCTCATCAACTGACTCGTCGTGTACACGAGCAGAATCTGATGCCATCTCATCCAAATCAGCTTCAATGTCTGTGTCGTTTACACTTCCCTGGTCACTCATTTTCAACTCTCTGAAAAACAGAACACACACTTTATAGGTTATGGGTTCCGCCTTTTTGCCAACACACTGGTTTTTTTTTGACCCAAAAATGTTAGAGCACGTCTGGGCCATCATCAGTGGGTTTTTGTTTATTGAAAAACTGTGAAAAGTGAACGTATTTTAGGTTGTAAGTAATTTAACAAAGTGAGTCTAAAGGAAGTTTTTCTTCGTTTTGCTTCTTATGGTTTTGCAGGACCACTAGTATGGTTTCCTGCACTGATAGCTTGTCATCTGCAAACCAAAAGATGAAAGTCTGGGTGAGTTAACGCATCCCCTGATTTTTGAAAAACTTGATTTTTGCATGTCAAATGTTTCGTGTATATATGTGTTACTATTAACGTTTTGTTGTGACTGATCCTTTTTCTTTTGTGTTCCAAGAGCACTGTGCGCACATGTTAATGTACTTTGCGTAATTTCTTTCTTTATAAACGCCTTTTTATTACGTAAAACGCGGAGAGCACTATGTTTGTCCTACGAATACTGATTGAAAAGTGATGCATGTGAGTTGATATTTTCCTGATCTGTTGAGCTTATCTGTGGGTGTCTCCTATGTTCTGAGTTTTTTCTGTGCTGTATTGTCTGTCCTATATGCTGTTTGAAGTCCCTCTTTCTTCAATATATAGCCTATTCTGTGGACGTTTTTGATACTGTAGGTGAATATGTGCCATTTTCTATTGTGTGTGAAGACTTCCAGCCCACATATTTTGCTTATGCTCTCTCAGTATTCAAATATCATGTAGTATTTTGGAAAACAGTAGTACAAGTTTTAAACCATTTTGAGTACAGAATTAATGGAAATAGTGGACCAAATGTCATCATGCAGGCAGCTGTTGAGGAAATATAAAATACTACCACTTCTTTGTATATACCTACCAGATAATGCTGTAATTGTAAAAGAAAAACTAAACAGTAGCACTCCACATGGCACCCATAATTCATCTGTAAATAGCTACTAAACATGAGAAATAAGCTATCCACATATACAAAGGACAAATACAGCACTATCGCATTCCTCATCCTGGCATCAAACTGTATAATGCATTACCCACTTCAACAAAAGTAATAACGGACATAAACAGTTTTAAATGAGTCTTGAAGGGTTACTTGATTGAGCACTGATTCAATGCAGTAATGGAGTATCCAAAAAATAAAACTGTAACATGAATTAAAATTGAATTTCTTAAATTTATAAGAGGCGTACAGTATTGTGTGATATCACTGTTGTTGACAAGATGTGTGGGAAAAATTTCAGAAATTGCGTTTAGTTATTAAGGCAAGATTCAGAATCTTTTTTACACTGCAGAGTCCTTGATTCACAGAACTAATAAATTATTTAAGACAAAAGGGTATTGCAATTTGCACTCCGATAAGTAAAGAATAATTAGTCCTATACATGTAGTCAGTAAGCCAAATTCAAGCCAATGTCAAGATTAACCTAACCTAACCTAAAGTCTTAATAGTGTTGCAGGGGTAATCAAACTTAGAAGTTCACAACAAGTAAGATGCGTAGTAGTACATTTACAAAATCATTTTGAGCGTGCTGAATTGTTGTAGTTTGTACATACCTGAGATATATGTTGCTACAGTGCTTAAAAGACGTTCGACAACAACTAGAAACACTTCTACAGATCGAATCTTTTCCTTCAGATAGATTTAGATTGCCCCTGTCTTTTACAATCACAGGACAGTCATCTCTTGCACTTTGGTTTCAGCTAACATAGCTCCCGCCTTCCGCTGTACTGCTTCAAGTTAAGGCCAGAATATCGTTCCGGTGTTACTGACGTATGCCACGACGTCACCATGTAACGTTGATGGCTAAACTCACTGTGCTGTAAGTCCCGCAATACTGGTTGGTCAGAAACAGTCTGAAAAGATCGGGAGGGTGTTGCAGGGACGAGTGTGGTGAGAAATAATTGTTAAGAAAAACATTCCATACGTTGTGCAATTTCAGTGTTACTTAGCACTGAAGTTAGCTAATCAGGTCGTTGCGCGCGCAAATTCAAGCACTTTTACACGTTAAAATGCTTCAAGACATAATTACCTGTTAATCTGGGAGATACATTGTTGAAATGTTCATTATCAGTTAAAATACGCCTTTTTTGGAAGACATAAATTTAAGCTACATGAGCAAAAACTAAGTGTTTTCGCTTTGAGGAAACCAAACGAAGGTCAAGTTTGGCAGCACTGTCTCTGGCAGGCTGCTTGAATTTGGGCGCGTGACGATCTCATTGGCTAACTTCAATGTTAAATAACTGGGAAATGACGCAAAGTATCGATTTTTTCCTTACTATTTATTTCTCAGCACAGCTTCCCCTACAACATCCTTACAAGCTTTCTACACTGCTTCTGCTCATCCTGCACACAAACCAAGGTTGTTTTAGGATGGGCAGAGAAAGCGATTAAACAAATGAACTAAGTCTAAATTGTAGTAGAAATAAAGACAAGGAAAAATTATCACAAGAAAAAAGTAGGGCTATGAAATATGAAACAAAGATATTCAAGTAATGTAGGAGACACTGTCACAGATATACCAGATAATTTACTGGGCTTTCTGGAATAGCAGCTGAAGGATGGTGCCAACACATCAGTGAAGTAACACTTCGATATCCAGAGAAGAGCCAGTCGACGATACTTCAGCATGTGAAAAATGTTTTCTGAAAGTCATCACCAGCGTAACATTTAACTTCAGGTGGCATGAAAGATGCCAGCAAGCTAATCTAAAATTTATAAATGACAATTTTCCGTGGTCTTGTCGTGTTTGTGTACCTGAAGAAAAAGTGGATCTGATAAAAACTGTGAACTCGAAAGTCCAAATTATAAAGCAACATAACAGTGACATGGAAACTCTAAAGATAGGATTTCTATCATTGACAGAAGGAAAGGAGAAACTTCCTTGTGAAAAGTGATCGTATTCTCAAGCTGTTAAATATGCACACAACGTCACTCATTCTCAAAAGACAATACAAAGTGAGAGAAATGATCAAAATTAAGTGAAAAAGGATTCGACAGATATATACAGAACACGTGAAATTGACAGACATGTACAAACAGATTAATGTAAGAAATGTAAGTAAAACCTATGCTCATGAACAGAACTGAGTGTAACAAAACGAATTCCTTTAAACTGGCAATTCTATTCCGAAAAATATCGATGCCCCAAACTGTTAAACCCATGTTCTACATAGCATTAGGATGCATCAGATGAATAAACACTTGAAAAACGTTTGAAGTACCAAACAAACCTCAAAGGAGGTTCCAATGTCTGCAAAGAAAATTATAGAGGTTTCTTTGCGAATTTGGGGACGAATTCTCTTCCTAGCAGAGTGAAAACGACGCCATAAACGAAACAAGAAATGCAATTAGAAAAGCCGAGAACATCCATTGCGAATTCAAGACGGTAATAAGTGCAGTTATGCACATCAAATCAGTGAGCAATATCTATACATACAGGATAATTGACTATGTGCTATATCAGGTGACACTTTAGGGGCAGTATTTCTAAATCATAATAAATGCATTACCAGTAATAACTTAAAACCAGACAAATTTCACTTGGGTAGTTAGGCTCTAAAGATTGCAGAAAATATTGACAGCTGTGTTTAAAAAAATAAATTAAAAAAATCCAAATGGATTTTTAGTTAATGTGGTGATAATTTTAAAAAATAGAAAAGATGATAGATCAGACCAGCGAGTAGAAAGGTTTAATGAGAAACAGGAATCTGAAAGCAAAGTAGTAATAAATTCTCAACAAAGCAATCCAGAAAAATGATTTTATGCTATTTTACCAGAATGTTCGGTCACCATGCAAAAAGTGAATAGAACTGGAAATGGTCATTTCAGATTGATTCTTCTCTGTTGTGTTCTGAATGAGCACTGGTTAAGAGAAGATGTATTACATAAATTTTACATACTGCTGCTTGACAGATAAAATTTACTACAGATGCAGTATGGTCATAGCTTCCAAATAGATGAAAGTAGCAAAGCAAATATCAATATTGAACAGCCACGATTTACATATAGATAATCTTATTTTTGTAGGGTGCTTTATAATGGCAATTAAGCCAAAACAAGCCTGTCATGTAAAATATTAATTATGTTAACTTATTGCAGTTGGTTTAAGAGCTTTCACTTACAGTATGTCTTATAATGACATATACTATCCTGTGGACCAACGGAACATAGGACTGTGAACTGACTGGCCACACTTGTAGAAACCAAAACCACTTCTTGGTAACTGCAGCTCAGTCAAAAGTGGTACACTGTAGCTGCAATCATTTACAACAGTTTAAGACGTTGAACTGTGGAACATACTGAAATACCTGCCATACAGTTACCAGCAATAAAACAATTGTGGTACGGATCTCCAGACTGATTTATTAACTTTCGTAATCATAAATACTGCAATGACATCACGATCGCTTATCCTCTTCTTATACAGACATTTTCGATAAGGTCCGGCTTATTTGTAGCCGAAAGGTCTAGGATATGTCCACTGTGTGTGAGCTGCCGAGCTAGCTTTTCAAGACAAGACAGTTTTTAGAAAACGTAGTCGAACATATTTCGCATGACTGTGTGTCTGTACCCTCCCCCCCCCCCCCCCCAACGCAAAAAATCCAGAGACACCCCAGTCTATACTCAGTAGATTAAAGTCGCCTCCGTCCGCAGCTCGTGGTCGTGCGGTAGCGTTCTCGTTTCCCATGCCCGGGTTCCCGGGTTCGATTCCCGGCGGGGTCAGGGATTTTCTCTGCCTCGTGATGACTGGGTGTTGTGTGATGTCCTTAGGTTAGTTACGTTTATCTAGTTCTAAGTTCTAGGGGACTGATGACCATTGATGTTAAGTCCCATAGTGCTCAGAGCCATTTGAACCATTTTTGAAAGTCGCCTCCAGCTAGTATTGCATGATCTGGTTATTTACGTGCTATTTCAATGACTCTAGAACTTTCATGGCAGAATCGGTTGCCCGGTAAAAACATCCAACAATTAAATTGGTTTCGCCTACACCTGTTACAAATGACCAAATGTCTTCAGTTTTACACTCAACTTCGACCTCAATATAGACAAAATTTTTGTGAAGTTCAATGAACACTCCCCTTTCCGATATACTCGCTAAATATCTCAGAGTTTTCCACTTCGGGTTTCAGCCAGGTCGGTCCCAAGAATAATTTGAGCTTGAGAACTTCCCTGGAGGGCAGTAAATTCGGGAATTTGAATACTTCGACAGTTTACTGATAAAATTATGACAGCTGAGGTGTCTTTATTCTGAAAGCCGTTCGGTTTCCCTTGCTGCATATCGAGCGGATTGTGTTCATCAGAGCACCGCAAACTACTGCCTAGCCTAAAAAAAACCTCTGTGCACTTTACAGTACTCTTCTACCCGAGTAGTTGCTTTCTTTGTGTAGTGCACCCCTGTCCTATCAAAGGGGGTCCTACAAATCCCCAGACGATAACACAGGGTCTAGAAATCAGCTGCCAAGACCGTCACAGAGTCGACGAAGCCTTTGGTTGAGACCATCCACTTGGTTCCAATCCAAAGAACACCGATAATTCTGGGAACGACGCTGCAAACTGCGAGCTCTGCTGGCACCCCCTGCGCGAGGCCGGCAGCCTTCACCACCTCCGCCAGCCGCCTGTACGAACTTAGGACCGCCTCAGAACCTATGCGGTGGGCGTCACTGATGCCGACGTGAGCCACAATTTGCAGAGGACTGCACCCTGCTCGCTCGATAGCCTCAGACCAGGCCGCTGCCACAGCTCGCATGAGAACTACCGGCAGACATACTGAGTGCACATTGGCTTTTTTCCTAGTCCTGAGTGATATCTTCCTAAGGGGCTCCATAACGCGCCAGCATTGAAACTCCCAATAATTAACAAATCCCTGCCCACGTGTTCCTGCTTGCACCCTGCTGAAGGACCGGTCACCTGTGCACTCAAGGGGTGAATGGGCCTTCCAACTCGAGCGACGCGAACGCGTTACCACCCGCCACTCACCTTGCTGTTGAGGACGGATCCAATGTCGGGGACACTAGGAGGTACCACGGAAGCGTAGCCCGTGGACAAAATAAACGACACCTGTGGTGACCCACGCGACGCGCCAGATTCTCCGCCACCACTACACTCTAAAGGAGCGGCCTGAAGGTGATTGACCGTAGCCAAAACACATTCAGCTGTTCGCAAACTGCGGCCAGCTCCTCCTGCGTCCGCAAAAAGCATGCACTCATCTTAGCCATCCTAGTAAGACTAACTGAAGAAGTGAGCAATAAAAGAAGACAGAGTTCTAGATATGCAACTTGCTACACTCCCGATGTGTCACCAATGGACGCTGATGCACTAATGAGATGTGTAGCTGGCGGTTCAGTGAGCAACTATTGCACTTCAGACTAAATGAATTTACGAATACAAAAACTCGAAATTAAACCCCTTAAAAAGAAAAACACGAACGAAATTTAATAAGTATGTTACAAGGAAAACACAGAAAGGTAAACACTTAACTTGCCGCTCTGTAGTTGTAGTATATCAGCCGAGAGCTGCAGCCTGACTGACTGCCTTCCTAAACGAGCGGAAGTGGCTGATATCTAGCGGACGTACACATGGCTACAGCCACTGAATGACGCTGGTGATAACACAGGTCCCGCTTTCCGACAACACGTTTCCCTCCTTTGGCTGCGCTATCTTTCGCCTTTACATCAATTTAAAATGATCGTTTCAGTAATCAAGTTTATTCGGATATTCTTTGGTGATAAAACATCAAACATGGGCGTCTGAGGCCTAGATTCGCTTCTGTGACCGACCTTGGTTTCGAACGACAGTCCGCGGTTCCTTTTATAAATGGTCACTGCGAGCTCTCAATACGGCAACAAATGGATATTATATTTCAGCTCCCCCATGAATTCACGCCTCTTATCGTCATATAAAATTTGACAAGCTCCTTTCCAGAAGGTACCAAATCCGAAAAATTGAAAAATGTAATAACATGTGGCAGTACTACTCAGAAACATTACCTATGTATTAAAAACCTGTTATTTATGCCAAAACATAACGTATCCGTTATATATTTCCCCCTAAGAGTTGCTGTTCATGATGAAGAGTACCAAATTCAGTCTTATTTCGTTTCCAAGGAGTACCAAATCCCAGCAGCTAATCGTTGTTGGTAATGACGTCACAAACAATATAGCCGACATTTTTTCATGACACTGTATGTTATAAGGATGTGTCTGGCGCTTTTCATGTTCATTGTGAGTTTTTGATTAATTTATGGAGTCTGATATATTATATGAAACTTACAATTTTCTGCCAGAGGGTACCAAACTCATTTTTATTTATGCAGTAATAGTTAAACAAATAAACATTTAACAGAGCTATTTGGCGTAGAGCTTCTCGACATCTGTCTGTATATAAAAATAAAAACGAAGCTGTGAAACATATTCCCAAGATACTGTGGTTTTGAAACGTTTTCTGTATCTCCTGTTAAGTTACATATTTATGGATTTGCTACCTTTTGGAAATGAGCTTCTCATTTGTAGATGACGAATGGCGACCGGAGGAAAGTTTCACATTTACATGTTTTACTTTTCTTCTGTGTATAACTTGAGGAGTTTCAGCAAATTTCCTAATTCAAAAGCTTCTCTGCCCTGAGGCGCCTGACTCAAATGCAATAATGATGTCATCTTCCATGGAAAACAGAAGGTGCAGTGTCGGTGTTTTCTCCGTTGCTCATTCCTTGGATGCGCCTTGAAGTGCCGTAAAAGGCCTGATGTTTTAAAAAGACTGCAATAATTTATAAGATAACGTACAGGAATTACGCGAGACAATGGCATACGCACTGTGTGAAAATAAATTGATTCGTTCGTCATCATGATACCCTTTCCTTTAATTAGACTTAGTTATCCCTTTCTTGTAGGAAAACCAGGCATATAATTGCGTTTGTACCATCCTGTAATCGTATCGTTCGTAGGTTCCGGTGTTCTGTCAAGAGAGTTAAGCAGGTCACTTTTATTTGTGTCCCGTAACCGCAATCATTGGGCAATAAAGCAATTTTCTTTAGGGTGCTCGTGTACTACTTCAAACCGAACACCCTAAGAATGTATGCACTCCCACAAGGGAAAATAGCAAATCACTTAATAAGTCACAGCAGAGGAAGTGACGTTAAAGTTAGAGGGAATCTTTTCCCTAGCAGTGTTATTTGTAAATGAGCAAATAAAAAGTGACACACACTACCTACTTTTATCAAAACATGTTCGCTCGTATTAAGTAACACCTAGCTGCATTAAGACAGTTCCTTTCATTAATTTTCGGTGTACACATGACTCAAAATGGACTTAGGTCCACGGCCAAGCTCAGAGGGAGGGTAAAACTGTCACTCTTTGTATAAAAATGTAATAAAATCTGATGTACACAAATGCAAAAGTAGCAAGGCGGAGCTGAATAAACTTAGGCTAAACTCAATAACCATTACTAGTAGCTAGAGCAGCAGTGGACGTAGTCAACACTTCCATTAGTAATTCTGATGCAGTTTGCTCTTGTCTTTTATTTCCCGAACTGTCCGCCTGCTTAGCTGCGAGGTAAAGTGCTCGCTTCCCATGCAAGCGGGGCCGGGTTCGATTCCCGGCCGGGTTGGAGATGTTCTCCTCTCGGGGACTGGGTGTTGTGTTGTCATCATCATCATCATCATCATCCTCATCAGCGGCGCACAAGTCGCCCGATGTGGCGTCGACTGAAATAAGACTTGCACTTGGCGGCCCAGCTTTTCCGGATGGGCCTCCCGGCCAACGATGCCATACGCTCATTTCATTTCCAATTCCGAAACTCTCGAACTTGTGAAGGTACTTTGAAAATATCTGCTCCCATGAGGGCACTGCGTGACATCCTTACACCTCGTGTCATCATTGCTCCTTGAGTCTCATTGATAAATAAAAACTATTTCCTCGTATTTGTTTAAATTGTCACTGGCTCTCTCATATGCTTCCTTATGGAACCTCCTGTCATCGTTAATGTTACTGATTCGGAGTACCTACGTCTAAAATTTGAATTCTCGTGCGTTTTCGCACTTCAGTCACTATGTTCTCAACTTACGAAGTTCAGTAATAAACGCAATGTGGCTTCTTAAAGTAGCACTGGACTGACTTGGTTTGAAACACGTAAGTTGTGTCTGGCTTTAGACCGACACATGAAATTAACTTGTCTCAAGAATATGTAGTTGGTGTTCAAGTGTAAAGTGTATCATGACACTAATCATAATAATATAATAATCAGATTTTCACTATTGGGCTTACTTGTAGTACTGCCCCATGTGATTCATCCTCAGCGTTTGCCGTAGTTAGATCAGTGTGTGTATGTGATTACCCAAGAGACCAGGGTGCTGAGGTCATCGGTCCCTAAACTTACACACTGCTTAAACTAACTTATACTAAGAACAACACGCACACCCATACCCGAGGGCTCGAACTCCGGCGGAAGGGGCCGCGCAATCCGTGACATGGCGCCTCTAACCACGCGGCGACTGGGCGCACCAGTTACCTCAGTCTTCCAATGTGAGATTTTACGATACAATAGGGCAGAACATACAGATGCAAAGAGTATCTCCAGTGTCGTGGGACCAGTACTAATCATCAAAAATCTGTAACAGCTTTGGTACTGAGTTTGATCAGTAAAGGTCGATTATGTCTCGAAATACGTTATTCCAGTGTGTTTACGGCGTAGCGCCGTATACCGATCCCGCCTTGGAGGCGGTTAAGTGGGAGATGTGTCTCAGAGCCGGAGAGTGGCAGATGGTGACGCGAGACTGGACGCGCACGTTATGTATCAGCCGATAGAGGACAGTATTGCATCGGGGACTGTGATTTAGTTTCGATTGTGCCCACTAGAGTGCACTAAAGTAATAGAATGTTTTTCATAAACTGTTCTAGTATTTTCATAAAGTGTTATTATGTCTTTTTGTGTATGTAAAATGTCATGAACGTGTTTTAGGAGTATGAATGATGCGTGAGTGTGGTTTAAGGTTAATATGAAGATAATTGTTAAAGGAGTTACGTAGTGGGATTTAGTGTGGGAACATTTCGAAGAAGTATGGATGTGGACAAAGGGGATTTTTGTAGAATAGATTTGTAAAGCAAATTTATGCTAAAAAACTTTATGCATAAACAAAACTTCAGCATATTAGATAATTACGTCGGTAAAAAGTGCAATCGTTAGATTTACTGTATTGTGATTGGCTATTGATGAAAAGTGCGGACTGACGCGTGAGGATGTTGTTTTGCTATTGGCTGTTGAGTAAACAGACCAATGGTAAAGCAATATTCTTCGCGCTCCTTTCTGTGCTAGTAGAGAAGATTAGAGTACTCTAGAGAGGAGTCGGGGCCTATCCATCAAACAGTTAGAACGTGTGTAGTAGTAGTTCCGATGGAAATGATAAGTTGCCGGATCTGGTGTGTTGTAAAGTGACGGCATAATTATTCCGATGGGTGTGTAGAAATTTCGGAATTTTTAAGTGAATTTTGTGACAAGAAAAGACATAAATTCCGCGTGGCGTATTGAGCTGGTCGGTGGCTAAAAACTGTGACTGCATTAGGTACTGACAGACTTTAAATTTGTCGAGCTTTCTCAATCAAACACAATCCGTATTTTTGTAGCTATTACGTTTTCGGGAAATGCAACACCATAAACTTGCTAACGTGAGTGAAAGGGATTGTGAGTGACTGTGTTAAGACTAGCACGGGCTTGGCAGTGATACTTGTTCACCTAAGTTTCAGAATATATTAATTAAGGACAGAATCCCCAACCTTTCATTTCGTGTGAAAACTTTCTCCCGAAACATAGATTTGTGACTTTAACAGCAGCCTGGTTCACGTCGAAGTACAGTAGGTTTCGCTCGGCCACCCTACTGATGATACGCTGAGACAATGTTCACAGGTAGGTGCAGGTTCGTTACAAAGGGACGGAAGGAACCGCGCCGCCGCATGTTGTACTAGTGTTATTTCGTTCAAAAGGTCGATTTAACTTGACGTGATTGTCTAGCAGGGACTGCGTAATTCCGGCCTTAGGAGGTAGTTCCGCTACGGGCTCAAAGTTTGTAAAACGTCTTCAGTCACAGTTTCTACCAGCAACTTCGGTGTATGTACTGCAACGCGCCTAGGGTAAGCATATTAAGAAGGAATATTGAGTCACTTGCGTGTTAAATTGTGTATAACTGCGTATATTAGCAAACTTTATAAGGTCGATTGTGATGGGTCGCTAGGGCACTCTGTAGCGTATGGGTCGTGGCGCAGTGTTGCTTATCGGCGCTTGATACGTGCAATCTCAGTGCCGCCGAGTTGCGCAACCGCCCTGGCGGCTGTGGCGGTTTCCCGCTTCGGCTCCACAGGCAGCTGTTACGAAGAATATTCACTACTAGTAGGCGGCAATATTCCGTTTTATTAGGCAGTATCAAAACCTACACTGATTCGTGGTACGCGCAGGTGGCGTCCATGGAATTCCTGTTTATGCTAATATAGAAATATTTCAATCAATATTTAGTAATTTTGAATTTGAAGATCAATAGCCTCAGGAATCTCGTATAATGATTACACAAACTCACTTCAGAAAGTTTAGACTTTTCCTAAGAAACTAACACATAAATAACCTATTTCATCTTGGTCTGATAGCAAAAATAGTGAGGGTAGTCCGGAACAGGGATTGTTTGGATTAGAGTTCATCATAACCGTAATTTTATTTGCAATGCTGTTGTGGTTCAAATATTTCATGCCAGGTTCGGATATTTGCTTATCTTCCTCGCAGCGGCCGAATCAATAATATGCATACAGTAGCAGGGCCCTTGTTCGTATATGGACCTCCATTAACCAACTAGGACAGGATGATAAATAAGGCAATCCAAGCCAACAGGAGGTGTCTTAGCAGGGTGGACAAAATTATGTTCAGCCAATAACTAAATTTACCACAGTATTAGTTCGTGGAAATTAAATGGCTAAGTCATGTTACTTGTATAACCCAATAAAATCTTTTCAAAGAGTCGTGGTTAGTGGACATTATTATTCAAAAGGCTTACGAGAAAGCCACGAAAGAGCAGTGAACATTCCAGGAAAGGAGTCATGAATAGTTTATTCGGTATACGACAGTGGTACAGGGTATTAATTTGTCGATCATTACTCTAAATGAGCGATCGATTCATCATCAAATCTTTGCGTTTCACTTTTCTTTTCCATTATTTCCAAAGAAGGACATTACGATGTAACTGTAATAGGAATGAAACCGTGTTTTTCGTATCGGGTGATAGTATTAGGAATGTACGACAGGTTGAGTTGGAGGCTACGTTCCAGTTTGCATTCCTCGTAATTGCAAGTGTACGGCTTAGGGCGTGGCCGAACGAAGACGCGGGACGTCCTTTGTGCCGGGATTGACTAAGTTCCGCGTGACGTTTACATTCTTTATGATGGCCGCCACACGATGGAGAAGGGGAGATCACTAATTCACGCTCCTTGTGATGTATCTATGTGGCGTACATCACAAAATTTATTGTTATTCTCAGTTTATAACTAGACTCTTGGGTCCTAATGGGATAACATTATGGTGTTCTCTAGGTAATCCACGGCTGCAAAGCGCCAACACGTTTCTCCTAATATTCCTTATGGTAGTGTACTACATATCTCGGCACTGGCGAAAGTAAACTTCCTTTGGTTGACTCCGTAGTTCAGAAACAGGTTCACATTACTGCAAAGACATGGATTACAGCGTGTGGAAAATTTCATTAAGACTAATTCCCTCCAAAACAATTCATTAAAAGAGTACAAAATGGTTGCGAATTATGCCACCTACTTCAGAGTCGGTTTTCTAAATAATTTGAACAAATACAGTTACCTTACATAGCATTTGCTGTTTCAGTGAGTGTTCTTCAGTTAATTATAAGTCTTCGTAACTGGCTTTTCTTTTTAGACCTGGCTGTCTGATTATTCAATTAATGAAACACACCAAATGAACAATGAATCCTCTGCGAGCGCATGGTCATTATCTGTGGTCGTGATCGGCTATCTGGTATATTCAAAAGGTCATTGCTTAGCTATGTAGTAGATTGACTGAGACTGGAGGGATAACTGTGTGGCGGTACAGTGTCAAGCTCTCTATATATCAGCAGAAACAATGTGAAACCTCAGTAGAATATCTTCTTCTATGAGTATTATTCAACCATCTCATTATAATGAATTCGTTGAGCGTCACTGTGAATCACATGGAAAGATAAAACTGGTAACCTTTCTACTAGAAAGTAATTCATATCCTTTGCATACACACAGACACTTGAGTGAGGCTCGTATAGACCGTAAGTGTTGCTGTGAAGTTAATTATTGGTAAGTATATGAGAGGCACTCCGTAATATTTTAACAGCTAATCCGTTTTGCTTATACTCATCAATTCTAATATTTGGTTGTCACAAAACTGTACTGTGCTCAGTTCAGAATCATTTAGATCGAACGGAAAAAACGTAGTAAAACTTGCTATATCCCATCTTCCTTAGTACGGAGTTTTGCTAAATACAGTCCAGGTCATTCATAGCTTGACAGTTGCCATCCGTTTGACTCGACGGATAATCTTCTCATAGGCCTAATAGTAGCTTCACAGTTTGCCCCCGACTGCTTAGCACAAATTGCCACAGTTGTAATAGCTTCTGCTGTTCGATAGATCATCACTTTAATCGTTTTGTCTTTTAAGACAACTCATTTCATTTTCCACTGCTCTAGCTACTAATCCTTAACGCTATGACTTATTCTGCAACATAGCGCACTTGTGTGTGATAAAGTGGTGCAAGCATCTTCTTCTCTCATTTTGAGGGGTAGCATGCATCTGTTTTGCAATTGAATCTGTTTGTCTGATACATGTTTATATACACGATTCAAATAATAAAACAGACTGGTTCTCCAGATATCGTCCTTCTCGGTTGTGCTATAATATTAATCCCAGCTCAATTCATCTGCCTAGAGGCGGAACCACTGTATTCCTGAGAAAGAATTCCCCCCAAGTGTATTCAGACGCATCTGTGGAAAGAATAAATGGTTTTCCAAAATATGAGTAGATTAATAAAGGTGAACTCGTTAAACCGCCCTTAATTTTTCTCATAGCTATTTCACATACATCTGTCCACTCAAATTCAATACCCTTTTTAACAACTTCGTCAGTGGCTTGGCTATCAGAGCATAATCCTCCACAAAAGGGCGATAATAATTTTCTAGTCCCAGAAATGATTGCAACTCCGTCTGCAGCTACTGGACCTGTGACTTACCAAATGAACACTGCCCTATCTTCAAACATAGTTGTGGATTTTGCAACCTACACAACACACTCCTTAATCTCTCTGCGTGTTCCTCAGTTGTTCTCAAAAAAAATTATTATGTCATCTACAAACACGAGACACATAGTAGGCTTCAAACCTCTCAATAGTAAAAAAAAAAATGGTTCAAATGGCTCTGAACACTATGGGACAACTTCTGAGGTCATGAGTCCCCTAGAACTTAGAACTACTTAAACCTAAGTAACCTAAGGACATCACACACATCCATGCCCGAGGCAGGATTCGAACCTGCGGCCGTAGCAGTCGCGCGGCTCCAGACTGTAGCGCCTAGAACCGATCGGCCACACCGGTCCGCTCTCAATAGTAAGTTTGCGAAACTCTGAAAAGTGGCAGGCGCATTCCTTAGACCAAAAGGCATACAGAGAAACTCATATAGCCCAGTAGCAACCAAGAAAGCAATTCTGCGTTGATCTTGTGATGCAATAGGAATTTGGTGGGTCCGCGAGCGCATGTCAATAGTGGTAAAATACTTACAATTCCCTAATAGGTCCAATGTTCCGTCGATATGGAGTAGATGGTAAGTGTCAGGGGTGGTGACTTTGTTTACCGCTCTCATATTGACATACCGAATATAGGATTTCTCTCCATTAAATCATTTCTTTTGGGATCACGACGACAGGTGATGACCATGCGCTTGCAGAGGGTTGGATTATCCCTGCAGCGAACTGCTGTTGCTTCAACAAATGATTGTAAATGATACGATAATCCATAAGGTTTCTGAGCGATCGGTATAGCATCTCCCGTGGAAATTGTGTGCTGTACAAGGTCGGTTGCTGGAAAATACTGCCGTCCCTCGAGTAACCACGCATATTCCTCCAAAACTGCCTGACTTAGGCAAACGAGCCAATTTCTATCGCAACTTAACAGAAGCGTAATGGCATGAACCTCTGTTACTGGCAGAATTATTCCTCCCACCTTGCTTAAACTGTTCTTCAAATTGAACTTCTGTTTCCATAACCTCTTCCCCAACTACCAACATCGTCCTACGTGGAATCTCGATGTCTCGTTGACCGAAATTGTCAACACAAACTGGTACTCTTTACTTTGTGCCTAAAACTTTCGGTTTGCTTATGCCTCTCTTAACACTGATTTTCAACCAGCGGAGAACGTCGTTCTGGCTGAGCGGATCGACCTGAAAGTCAGATCTCGGCGGTATACGAGTTTTCACATCAATCCAGAGATTTTTTGCCGTACTTCCTCTGAGTCTGACAGGGGTGGTATCTTTTGACGCTCACGTACGCGGTTCTATTGGAGCTTATGGAAGAGGCCTCGTACCTCATATTCCTCACAACTGAGACGCGCTTACTGCCAAAACAGTGTGGTGCTTCACTGAACTGAACAGTTTGCATCTTGTAATCTATTAGCGCCTAAAAACAGTGCAGGAAGTCATTCGCTAAAATGATATCAAAATCGCGTCAGTGTCTCCTCACTACTTCCATGTCAAACCCGTATTTTTTTGCCGTCGATTTGCAAATCGACAAAGTGAGTTCCAGCCGGTATTATTATCTCCTCACCTAATCCGCTTATATTACACGCACGCCCTTCGTGTTGGGATACAAATAAATCACTTATGTGAGCTCCGGCATCTACTAACATATGGACAGTCTTTCCTCTGAGCTTAACTTCTGGTATTAAATTCGCCACCTCATTACACCTTCCCTTTTTTACTGGATTGGTGGATTGATAGCTCTGGCTGGGGGCGGGTGGGGGGGGGGGGGGGTGGAGGAGGGACAGGGGATGGCAGGACTTGCCTCTAGGTCATTCCCCCATTATGTATTGTTCCACTGAGGCCTCCCATTCCTTCTATCAATTTGCAGAGAATCCCTCTGTTCAAAACTTTGTCTTTTGTGTTGTAGACATTTATCGCTTGGTTGCCGGACTGTGCGGCATTTTCTGCAACAAGAAGCGCGACAACGCTCTGCAACGTGTTTTGACTTTTCGCATCGCTGAAAACTCTCGGCCCGATTCATTACTGCGTGTAGGGGTCGAAACGAATCGCCATGCTTCTTCGCGTATTAAGGCTAATCGAACTGCCTTATGCAGAGAGGTGGGGGAGACTAGTTTTATCTCACTGCCGATCTACGGATTAATTTCCCGTATAAATACATGAACTGCTGTAGCCTCGGCTCCTCGATTAGCTAGTCATTACGAGTTTGGTACTTCGCTAAGGCATAAGTGCGGCAAGTATAGTGCTGATGCGATCAGCAAATGCATCAAAATTCTTTCCTTTCTTCTGTCGCGGTGTCGATAGTCGATCTCAGTAATAACTTACATGCCATTTGTTGGAGTAGCGCTCCGCTAACTCCATCGCCACGACAAAAGTGACTGCGTCACGTAACTCATCGACTCTTCATGCGTGTGTGCATCGGAGGAAAGGTTTAATTTTTTGTTTCAGAGAAAGTTATCCGCCCAGGAACATGTTTGTCCTACATCACAGACATTTAGGAGGGTCGTGGTGACATTTTCAGTGAGAGTACTGGCAACATTGACATGACATGACACGGATCCCAAGTAGCGGCTTTGGAGGAGCTCTGCAGCAGTCATTATTAATGCCTGCCGGGTTTCACGGCGGAAGTCATACAAAGCTTCATCAAGCTATCTCTATAAATTTAATTTGTCAAGTGCCAGTTGATTAAGCTGCTTTTGTAAGAGAGCGAAACGAGCTGCCACAGCATTTGAAGCAGCAGCAACTGCAGAAGCTGTTTCTGGCCGCTCTGGTAAGGTACGCGGATGTGTATCAGGCATAGTTGCAATATTAGGGACAACATTTCTGCAGACGAAGGATTTTCCCAAAGAGGGGTCTCAACAGTAACCTATACTAGACAAGCAGCGACGAGTCCCCACGGCAGAGGCTCGGAGCACAGGCGATGAAGGAAAGTAAGGGCGGATCGCAGCGGCAGTTACATTAACATCCGGCGTCGACGGAGGCAGTAGGGAAGACGGCTGTGTCGACGGGTCAGCCGTATTGCGGCGCCGGGCGTCGAGACGACGAAGGCGGCTTCGGCAGCATCCACATACAGCGAGAGGCGGCATGCGCTCTCGGCGGTGCTATAGGATGGTGCGGCTACGAAGGAGCAGCATGGTCGGCAGCGCGCGCCAGACTGCGCCCGCAACGACGAGAAGATTGCGACAGCAGCTTGGCGCGGTCTCGAGCCCAAACAGGACACCAAAGTTTTCTGTCATTGGCCAGGTTACAAGATGACTACCAGGCTAGGGGCTCTGCCAACTCGTATCCATCAAATTAAAGTGGCTGTAATTTGGAAAGAAAACGTGTCTACCGGACCTAACGGAGAGCTAACCCCACTTCAGCTGACACCCTATGTTCGTGCAAACCTTGGTTCGGATGGCAAAATGAGCGGGAAGCGGGTCGTCCAGTGGTGTTAGGAGAAAACCTTCGAAAGAAAAGACTGTTTCCAGACATCAGTCGAGATTTTATTCCTCAGAAAGCCTACGCCTAAGAGGTACACTAAATTCAAACTCGCTACAGCAACAGGAGGCTGACGCATTTAAAATGAGAGGCATTGGGCCCCAAAGGGCGGAACTAGTAAACACGTACGGTCGCGGTCCGAGCTGGCAAACGAGACGGCGTTCTCAGTACCGACGCATTCTCACCAACCTGTCTGGCGCACACCACCTGATGCCCCCAGTCGTCCTGTTTGTGGGCAGAGGGCGCTTGAATGGGTGTTTCTCCGTCAGTGGTAGTCAAGATAGCGCCTCTATTCTTGAGACAATGTTCACGTGAACTGAGGGTGAGTGTTACACAAAACATCTGGTACCATGCTGACTCAGGCTCTGCCACTGTCTTGCCAATGAGGCAGTACCATATGTCATATGAAAGACAATTAAAATTAAAATTCGAAAACACTTTTAAAAACCGTTTTTTCTCAATAAAACGGCTCACCATGCACAAATGCATACATTAATTTTATAAAAAATTATACAACCACATTATGCATTCTCTAATACATGGTGAGTTATTATGGAAAACACAACCGTAATTTCTTTTTTAAGTCAGAGTTTCAAAAACTCAGTATCTTACTACAACTTATTATATGTTACATTTATCGATGTAAATATGAGTATATGTAGTATGGACTGTAACTAAATATTAATAATGTATAACATTACATTGTTCATCTATCATTATGATATCGTTTTGAAATCATAAACAACTGCTCCATATGAAAAAATCTGAAAAATCTTAAATATTATCACACCTAAGTATATATTATATTTGTCAGTATACATTACTATACCTAAATATATCAAATATTACCAAACATGAACAGTGTGTAACTTGCCAAAAACTCATTGTAACACCATATTTATCTAGTTAATTATTGGCACCTGAAAATCAGCTGACTTACTCAACCAGCAGCAGGAATCTTAATCTATAAATTAAATAAAAAAGCAATCTACTACACACACATCTATAGATGTTATAATAAATACTTCTACAGTCTGTTCTACAAGATCTGAAAAATACATTCACAGTATGGAAAACTGTACATAGTTAGATCATGAAGCGTTTGTGTAAAAATACATAAACACATGCTCTGTATGTAGAAAATATGAAGCATTCAAATTTATGAGATGCATACTTTGTATGCAAAAATGTGAAAGCAAAGTGATCACATGCAAACTTTTATAGGATAACTTTCTAAACACCAACTGTTCACATTCATTGTAGCATTCTACATACAACAGCTTTATAAAGACCAGTCATTGGCACATATTCTATGCAGCCTATGTGCAAGAGTTTTATAAAAGCTAATCTGCACACACACACACACACACACACACACACACACACACACACACACATGTACAACACACACATACACACAAACACAAATTTATGAATGCATCTATACACATTGTTATAAATGGTTCATACTACTCTGCAAACACACACTCAGACATGGAAAATGAATACATTCATCATGACTGTCAAGTGAATAGCGTGAGTATGGCAGGGTTTTGACTGCATCCTCACAAATCAATCTTCTATCCTCTTAGTATGACAAATAAATTCTCAGTTCTGAAACTATATAAACCAAATTACTCTTAAATCGAAACTTAACCTGTCACATCATATGTTGTGCACCTGCATTGTCATTTCAGGTAATTGTCAGTCGAAAGACTCCATGTAACTGAACGACTCATACACTTAGCATGTCATAGAGTCTGACCTACTTGTCCACAATATGCATACATTTTTGATTGGAGGCCCACAAACTCGACAACCTGTCATCCATTTTTTTTCTTTCCCCCAGCCAATAACTTTGTTGTTTGCTGTATCTATGCAATGAGGATTATCAGCTTCATATTCAGGCGTGTTGACTACATGTGCAGAAGTTCTTTTTTTTATTCTTCATTGTTTACAGCTTGTGGTGGGAATAGTTTCACAGAATCTGATGCTCTGGACATAGTAGCAAACTGCTGTTCATGTCATGGAAACTAATGGGACACATCAGGTATAGCCTCCAAGATATATCCTTCACAATCATCACCTTCCAGAGCTGAGAAATAAGGTAAGCAGGCGATTTCATCTTCAGACAGCGATCGAAACCCTCTAAAGTAAACACTGTTTCATGGTATGTCCATACATATTGTTATCATCTAAGTATAGGATTTAACTTGAAACATGGGTGATTTCTTCGCAGATTATTTGGCTTAGTGTGTCTAGTTATACGTAACACCCTCACCCATAGAACAGAAACATCATTTAAAAGTTCAGGTTTCATATGTGTCTTTAAGCATGGCATCCCAGACCAACTCAGGTGTGGTGTAGTAAAAACAGGTTCAAGTTGTACGTTTCCAGGCATACTCTGTAATTTTTCAAACATCAGCTAGGAAGTGTACTTTTGTGTCCATGTAAAGCATAGCCCTTTAACCCAAGCTGCAAGAATCAAATTCCCACCAAACTCTCACCACATTCCTGCATCCTGCCTCCATTATGGTATCACAGGTAAATGCAAATACATTGGGCAGCGTGGTTTCATTGCGTTTCTCCATCGAATCCAGATATTCGTTGAAGAAACTCACTTCTCCATAATAAGCTGGAACTTTCGATCATAAGGCTGTGCAGCTTGCATATTCATATTCTCCAAATGTTGTTGTTGTTGTCTTCAGTCCTGAGACTGGTTTAATGCAGCTCTCCATGCTACTCTGACCTGTGCAAGCTTCTTCATCTCCCAGTACCTACTGCAACCTACATCCTTTTGAATCTGCTTGATGTATTCATCTCTTGGTCTCCCTCTACGATTTTTACCCTCCACACTACCTTCCAATACTAAATTTGTGATCCCCTGATGCCTCAGAACATGTCCTACTAACCGATCCCTTCTTCTAGTCGAGTTGTGCCACAAACTTCTCTTCTCCCCAATCCTATTCAATACCTCCTCATTAGTTATGTGATCTACCCATCTAATCTTCAGCATTCTTCTGTAGCACCACATTTCGAAAGCTTCTATTGTCTTCTTCTCTAAACTATTTATCGCCCATGTTTCAATTCCATACATGGCTACACTCCATACAAATACTTTCAGAAACGACTTCCTGACACTTAAATCTATACTCGATGTTAACATAGTTCTCTTCTTCAGAAAGGCTTCCCTTGCCATTGCCAGTCTACATTTTATATCCTCTCTACTTCGATCATCATCAGTTTTTTTTTCTACCCAAATAAGAAAACTCCTTTACTGCTTTAAGTGTCTCATTTCCTAATCTAATTCCCTCAGCATCACCCGACTTAATTCGACTACATTCCATTATCCTCGTTTTGCTTTTTTTGATGTTCATCTTATATCCTCCCCCGGGTTCCCGGGTTCGATTCCCGGCGGGGTCAGGGATTTTCTCTGCCTCGTGATGGCTGGGTGTTGTGTGCTATCCTTGTAGTTCTAAGTTCTAGGGGACTGATGACCATAGATGTTAAGTCCCATAGTGCTCAGAGCCATTTTTATATCCTCCCTTCAAGACACTATCCATTCCGTTCAACTGCTATTCCAAGTCCTTTGCTGTCTCTGACAGAATTACAATGTCATCAGCGAACCTCAAAGTTTTTATTTCTTCTCCATGGATTTTAATTCCTACTCCGAATTTTTCTTTTGTTTCTTTCACTGCTTGCTCATTATACAGATTGAATAACATCGGGGAGAGGCTACAACCCTTTCTCACTCCCTTCCCAACCACTGCTTCCCTTTCATACCAATCGACTCTTAAAACTGCCATCTCGTTTGTGTACAAATTGTAAATAGCCTTTCGCTCCCTGTATTTTACCCTGCTACCTTTAGAATTTGAAAGAGAGTATTCCAGTCAACATTGTCAAAAGCTTTCTGTAAGTCTACAAATGCTAGAAACGTGGGTTTGCCTTTCCTTAATCTAGCTTCTAAGATAAGTCGTAAGGTCAGTATTGCCTCACGTGTTCCAATATTTTTACGGAATCCAAACTGATCTTCCCCGAGGTCGGCCTCTACTAGTTTTTCCATTCGTCTGTAAAGAATTTGCGTTAGTATTTTGCAGCACTGACTTATTAAATTGATAGTTCGGTAATTTTCACATCTGTCAACACTTGCTTTTTTTGGGATTGGAATTATTACATTCTTCTTGAAGTCTGAGGGTATTTCACCTGCCTCATACATCTTGCTCACCAGATAGTAGAGTTTTGTCAGGACTGGCTCTCCCAATGCTGTCAGTAGTTCCAATGAAATGCTGTCTACTCCCGGGGCCTTGTTTCGACTCAAGTCTTTCAGTGCTCTGTCAAACTCTTCACGCAGAATCATATCTCCCATTTCATCTTCATCTACATCCTCTTCCATTTCCATAATATTGTCCTCAAGTACATCGCCCTTGTATAGACCCTCTATATACTCCTTCCACCTTTCTGCTTTCTCTTCTTTGCTTAGAACTGTGTTACCATCTGAGCTCTTGATGTTCACGCAAGTGGTTCTCTTATCTCCAAAGGTCTCTTTAATTTTCCTGTAGGCAGTATCCATCTTACCCCTACTGAGATCAGCCTCTACATCCTTACATTTGTCCTCTAGCCATCCCTGCTTAGCCATTTTGCACTTCCTGTCGATCTCATTTTTGAGACGTTTGTATTTCACTTTGCCTGCTTCATTTACTGCGTTTTTATATTTTCTCCTTTCATCAATTAAATTCAATATTTCTTCTGTTACCCAAAGATTTCTACTAGACCTCGTCTTTTTACCTACTTGATCCTCTGCTGCCTTCACTACTTCATCCCTCAAAGCTACCCATTGTTCTTCTACTGTATTTCTTTTCCCCATTCCTGTCAATTGTTCCCTTACGCTCTCCCTGAAACTCTGTACAACCTCTGGTTTAGTCAGTTTATCCATGTCCCATCTCCTCAAATTCCCACCTTTTTGCAGTTTCTTCAGTTTTAATGTACAGTTCATAACTAATAGATTGTGGTCAGAGTCCACATCTGCCCCTGGAAATGTCTTACAATTTAAAACCTGGTTCCTAAATCTCTGTCTTACCATTATATAATCCATCTGAAACCTGTCAGTATCTCCAGGCTTCTTCCATGTATACAACCTTCTTTTATGGTTCTTGAACCAAGTATTAGCTATGATTAAGTTGTGCTCTGTGCAAAATTCTACCAGGCGGCTTCCTCTTTCATTTCTTACCCCCAATCCATATTCACCTACTACGTTTCCTTCTCTCCATTTTCCTACTACCGAATTCCAGTCACCCATGACTATTAAATTTTTATCTCCCATCACTATCTGAATAATTTCTTTTATTTCATCATACATTTCTTCAATTTCTTCGTCATTGGCAGAGCTAGTTGGCATATAAACTTGCACTACTGTAGTAGGTGTGGGCTTCGTGTCTATCTTGGCCACAATAATGCGTTCACTATGCTGTTTGTAGTAGCTTACCTGCATTCCTCTTTTTTCATTCATTATTAAACCTACTCCTGCATTACCCCTATTTGACTTTGTATTTATAACCCTGTATTCACCTGACCAAAAGTCTTGTTCCTCCCACCACTGAACTTCACTAATTCCCACTATATCTAACTTTAACCTATCCATTTCCCTTTTTAAATTTTCTAACCTACCTGCCCAAATAAGGGATCTGACATTTCACGCTCTGATCCATAGAACGCCAGTTTTCTTTCTCCTGACAACGACTTCCTCCTGAGTAGTCCCCGCCCGGAGATCCGAATGGGGGACTATTTTACCTTCAGAATATTTTACCCAAGAGAACGCCATTATCATTTAACCATACAGTAAAGCTGCATGCCCTCGGGAAAAATAATGGCTGTAATTTCCCCTTGCTTTCAACCGTTCGCAGTACCAGCACAGCAAGGCCGTTTTGGTTAGTGTTACAAGGCCAGATCAGTCAATCACCCAGACTGTTGCCCCTGCAACTACTGAAAAGGCTGCTGCCCCTCTTCAGGAACCACACGTTTGTCTGGCCTCTCAACAGATACCCCTCCGATGTGGTTGCACCTACGGTACGGCTATCTGTATCGCTGAGGCACGCAAGGCTCCCAACCAATGGCAAGGTCCATGGTTCCAAATATATAGATTCAAAAAGTTTCTGAAGCGGAGTCTCCATTTATATTATGGATGAAAACTGATATTTAATGAACGGGTTGATAATTCACGTGGTATGGATTGTTCACTGCCCCATGAAATTTGCTGGTGAGATGGCACTGATCCATCACCAGTGTCTCGATAGGCTGAAATAGTGGCAGCTCACAAAAAGACCAGTTATGTCATTGTTATACAGTTCCAAAACTTCTTGAGTTTACATTAGAGGAATCATGGAGTGATAAGCCGCATCACCTTCCTCTGGAAGCGATTTAAGCTCAGAGAGTACCCTTTTGCAGTCTTCCCAGATATATGATCTATGCAATTTACAATCACAGTTACACACAAGGGTAACATGAGGTGCTGTGACGAAAGGTACATGCCAAATTGTGAGAATTATGTGAGTGACGGTGGCGCTATTCCCACATCCCGTTACAGGAATGAGAAGACGTTCAAGATCAGTATAAACTACAAAAGCTGCTCACTCCTTGTGTTGAATTTTCCTAAATTCTAGTAACTTGTTAGCTTTGGTAGGGATATAAACATGTACCAGCTCCTGGATAGATCAAATCCTCTGTGCAGTCATTTGACCACTAGGATAAAATTCGATGAGGCTCCTAGCTCAGATTCATTGCTGATGAATGTCTTTAGTCAGTTGGGAGAACATTAGTTCAGACATGCTTCTGATCCACCAGTAATGCTGTAAGGAACTGTTAGCTGTGAGTACCAGATTAGCAAGTTTTATGTGCTGACATACACATAAGAAGAAATGGAGTGGACTAACAATTTTATGTTTAGTTTCATTTCAAGATTTAGTTTTTGCAGGCTGTACATGTGAACTGAAACTTGGGGGTTTTGCCTCTCAGTTTGAAATGTCCTGGAGTTTTACAGAGTAATCATTACTAGTAAAGCTGTAAAATTCATAAATATCATGCACATGATATTTACAGATATGCCCTGGGTATTGCCAATATTTCTCTCACAAGCCAGAAGGGACCAAGAAAAGCATGCATTATCGTTATTCTTCACATTCATAATGTCCTTTTTACTAGCTATATCACTTGAAACATGGATATATGAAGAACCTCCACACATAGTATCAAATACACGTATGTGTTGTGCCATAGGATACAAACTAACACTTTTCTGGACTGTGTCTCCTGAAATTGGGAGAAATGGATCGCTGTTTAAGATTGATATATCATGTAGCAAATGAGGTGCCGTACAATATCACATCAGTTTTCCATCACAAATGTATGTGGACAGCAGTAATGCCACCATTCCTGTTTTCCACGATAAATTCACAGGAAAGGGAATTGTGGCTCTTTATAGTGGGATATCACAGATCATTAATGATTTAGGAAATGTCAAACCCCAAACACTTTGATATGCATTCAGGACCATGATTAGATTTGTATCCAAATCGAGTTCTTGAAGTGTGCATCATTGCTGCTATTTTCAAATCCCCCCCAGATTACTAGAAATGGTAGGCCTGTAGCATCACACTTGTCTACTTTATTGTTATGCTTATTTTCAGTAGAGCATGCTGAGAAGATGCTGCTGGCTGATTGAAAAGATTTGCATTTAAGCATCCTTGAAGACACTGATACGTGGTGATGGTGATGTTGACCAGAACGAGCATTTGGGTGTTGAATTGGATTCCCTATAGGTTGTTGCATTGGCACTGGACTAGAGACTCAGCAGGTGACAGCAGCAGTGGTGACCAGACTGAGCAGCCTGCTGGTCAGTTGGATTGTTGTACTGCTTGTGACATCTCTGGAAAAAAGTATGCAATATAGTATTGTATAAACAACATTCATTGCGTTTGTACTACACAGGAACTATAACTTGGCAAACAGACTCCTCATTCTGATCAATAACTGATGAGCCCGTTACTTCATGTACCCCACCTCTCCCTGCATCAAGTCCTATCCACTCTGTCCACACCACCTCCGAGCAATATACCAACTTATAATCTGCAGTAGTAAATAGTCTGATACAAACTGTACTTTAGGAGTATTTTCCCATTTCCAATGACCGAAATAACAATTCTAACACATTGTGATCGTCTTTCAATTCAGGTAGCTTTTACTGCAGCGATTCTACATGTCACTCGATACCAGCAGATGCATCTTTAGTAATCGTCTGATCATTGACATCTACAAAACGATTCATTGTATTAGACTGTAAATTTTACATACACATGAACCGAAAAAATAAAATTGAATAAATTGTAGATGGTGAGGTAGGTGTAGTGAATGAAAAACATCTTTTAGAGTTATAAATACAGAATATTATGTCTCCATTAATGGTCCTGGAGTTTGGATCTTCATGTCTTGTAGTTTGCATCTGTGATGTATGAGAAAACAATTCTTAAACTATAAATAAAAAATGGAACATGAATTTAAAAACTATTATCCATCACTTACCACCTTTCACCACCCACCACTGCCAAGTTTTCTCTAATTATATTCAAATGAGAGCTGAGAGTCCTGTTTAGCTGCCTATGCAACAGTAGGAGGCCATTTTGTGGCTCTTCACTATGAACTATATAGAATTGATACTTAGATTATATGGAGCTCTGTTTAGCCATATATGCAACAGTAGCAGACCGTTTTCTAGATCTTACTTGGAATAATGCTTCCCTCAATATACTGTTCATTGTGACTGGTTGTGGTGGAGAAGCAATCGCCACAAAAGCCTCATCAACACTTCCAGCATTTCAGTTGTAACATAAAACGGACAAATCACACACACACACAGAGACAGACACACACACACACACACACACACACACACACACACACACACACACATACATACATACACACATGCACATACACGAATGGAAGAAACATATTATTGATACTTACATAGAAAACTACCTATCCTCCCCAACAACCAGAACTGGGCTTTCGGATGCTCTGATTGGGCTCAACAACAACTGCTTGCAGTAGTGGGATACTGGAAGCAAAAGCCTCATTCTCATCTCCATGCACCATGTCAACTGTAACATAGATAGGATTAATAGTAGATAATTAACATCCACAAACACATGAGTTGAGAAAATGCTGTCAGTACTTCTAAGGAACATTACCCCTTCATCAATGGATGTGGTCACAAACGGATATGGACATGCGACCTCGCCATTGTCCATAGCTATAAATGTAAGATATGAATAGAGACTTTTCAGTTTGTAAATACTACTACAGTCCACTTCGTTTCAGATAAAAGAGCTGTCTTATTACTAATGTGAAATGGAAATTTTGGCTTCAGGCACCACTGTCGTTTGTAGTGGAAACGATCCCACAAATACATCTGCAAATACAAACTGAAAAGAATTCTCACTGTCCATCAGCATCTCAACTGTAACATACATGGAAAGAATCATCAAACAATGAGCAAATCGCATCCACACATAATATTTAAAATATATTTCAATTACTGACAATACAAATCCTGATGTAACCCCACAAGCTTACTATTGCTGCATTTAGAATTTCTTGATGGTGAATTTTTCAAAAAGGATTGACTCACTATCCGGCTGGCTGAAAATACGAGACCATAGCCACCTCTGCAGCTTGCTTATACATCCTCATATGATGTCATTGAATTCCTAGCTGCAAAAATAACAATCATGGAACAAGGAAAGAGTCCATATTGAACTGTAAGGTATACAACATTGAATAAAAAGATACATATAATATTGAAACAATTTATTCACTAATAACAACAATACATTTCTTCTTTGACCTTATTAAATTGCATATCAAGTAATGACTAAATCATTTATTCATCATCCAAATTTATTACAACAAGACATTTTCGTATGAATTCATAAATTTAGTCTTCTCGTTCAAGGTTTTTTGTTGATACATTTTTGTGGACTGCTCTCATCAGAGTCACTTTTTCACCATCTTTACACACATAATAGTGTTCACATGTTCAAAGTTACTAAGTGTGTATAGAATATCAGTGTAATTTATTCCTGTATCATACTAGTGCAATTCATGACAGTTTTTCATCAACCACATGGCACTTCTACTAGTCTTGTGACACTGAACATCTCTGAACTACTTTTTCAGTGCAACATTCGTATTAGAAGTTTTAATAAAACACCCATCAGTTCGAAATGTCATGAAGGCAATGTTTTTCGTGGTAAATTCACAATTTTCGCCACTAAACACTAAGGTGTCTGCAACCTTAAGGTTCCATTGTGGAATGGTTTACAAGTTCTTTCTGTATAATTGTTTGTCCTGTGCTGGTGACTGGTGATTATCAAGTCGCCCTCTTGCGCCTTTTGCATTTTAACTGTCCAAGCGACTGCTGAGACTCTCCATGCAAAAAACGCTAAGGCTGTAAGGCCTGCTAACGTAAGTTTGGCTGTGGGAAACACTCCATTGATGATTTAGTTATTTGTAGAACCCGATGTGATTTAACTTGTGTTTTCCTTTTTTCTTCTTTATGACTTGTTTAACTGTTGTCAGAGAGAGAGAGAAGACATGTTGTCACACTCTCTTGACGTTTTGTTGGACAATGAGCAACATTAATAGCTCGCTGAAATTTTATTGTAGCAACCAGTTTGACATTGCACATATTATTTTATTAACTACTAATGCTGCAATACACTGCCCATGCCAATATCTCCTCTATAGGAATATCGAGTTCTACTGGTAGTCAAGTAGATTATCACATCAACAACCGATGCATTCTGTTTGTCACATGCTATGAAACTGTGTGATTTCCTACTTCTTGCTCCTTATTATATATGACATCCTTGATGTCACCCCATCTGTTGCGTGGTGATGGAGTCTGAAGCCTTTAAGGGGACATTGTATATCCTATGCTGCCAATGTTAAATTATCTTGGAAACTTTTTAAGACATTAACCTACAATTTTCCATAATTATTTTGTGCACCTTTCTAGATAGACTGAACTAGAATTATTACTAAAATTGTATTGTGGGGCGTGATATCTCTTTTTTTTTTTCAAATATTCACTTTTCTGACAGAACTTTGTAAATAAATGAACATAAAAACAAACCAGCTTAGGATACTTTAATTCTTCTAGTTCCATATGTGTTGACTCTCACACTTGGCGTGCTGTGAAAATCTCATGTCTGTATCATCAGTACGTTTCTAGAAAACAGATCATTTAGTGCAAAAAATGTAGTTCAGAGATATAGAAGTTCAAAACTTTTTATTACAAATTCTTACACAGACTTTCATTTCTATGTCTTTTATGCACTAGAATTGTCTTGGCCCTTAGTCTGTGTCTTCATCGGTGTCACAACAGCCCATTGCTTACCACCTCCTTCTCTTTCTTGCTTGTTTTGTCATTTGCTGAGCAGCTATCTCTGCTTCATGTACATGAAGTTCAGCCAGTTCCCTTAGTCCTTTAGCTGTGTTCTGTCCAAATCTTACGCCTGACTTCTCCAGAACCTTAAGTCTTTCATAGTTCCCATTGTTAAAATTTATTACTGCATCAGACACTGCTAACTTTAGAGGCATAATCCAAGAAATACATTTTTAGGCACACAGCACCACAGAACATTATCGAAGGACTCATCCACATACAGGGTCTTCCCATGTAAACACTTTTTTAGTAGCTCAGGATTTGCCAAATCTCTGTAAAGAGGTTTGATTGCCTCCATTACTGCAACAGGAAGAAAATGTTTATGTGTGAATTCATGCAGGGTGACAGAAAATTCAGCTTGCCTATATTTACACCAAGTGCGTGGTGGAGGTGGACACAAAGCATGACATGGCTTTTCATCGGTTGATTTTCGATGAAAGGAAGTGCTCCACACAGCTCTTTTCATCTTCTCTAAATTGTCACAGTTATCTCTAATGGTCTTCCCATAATATCCCTGTAATTCCTCAATTTCTTTGTCCATTAGTCTACCAGCATGTTTTGGTGTCTTGCCATCAGACAGTTTTGTGTTACCCAGCTTGGTTTTTAGGTTATGCAGATGCGTTCCCATCCCTTTCTTGACATGTCATACACATTCAAGTTTTTGTATAGGAACATCATATGCCTTACTGTTTTTTACTGCAATGAAAGCCTTGCTGTCTCCATCACCTAAGTAATTCACATATCTCACACCTCTCCTTCTGAAACCACTGGAAAATGTTAACTGCTCGTTTTACCTCCACCTAGTCCGCCCCAGTAGCTGAGTGGTCAGCGTGACGGATTGCCGTCCTCTGGGCCCGGGTTCGATTCCCGGCTGGGTCGGAGATTTTCTCCGCTCAGGGATTGGGTGTTGTGTTGTGTTCATCATCATTTCATCCCCATCCGGCGTGCAGGTCGCCCAATGTGGCGCCGAATGTAATAAGACCTGCGATATGGCGGCCGGACCTGCCCCGCGAGGGGCCTCCCGGCCACTGACGCCAAACGCTCATTTCCATTTCCACCTCCACCTAGGGCAGTGTAAATTTTTCTCCACTACCGATTTGCAAAGCGGTTATCACCAGATTGGAGTATGTCTGTAGGACAGGCCAAAAACAGCATTTACGACACATTGTGGTCACTTCGAGTATAAAAGAATGCCGTTTGGACTAATAAACGCTCCAGTAACATTTCAGAGGTTGTTGGGTGGAGTCCTTTGCGGGTTGAAACCGAAAAAATGCATGGTGTATCTGGATGACATTATCGTTTTTTCAAGAGATATAGAGCAGCATGTGGAACAGTTAGAGGAGGTGTTTAAAATATTAGTGGCAGCACAGCTAACATTAAGTTTGGACAGATACCATTTTGCGCAAGCACAAATAAATTATTTCGGGCATGTTATCAGTCAGGACGGGGTACAGTCAGATCCTCGTCTCACTTCTGCAGTACGAGATTTTCCGGTTCCGCAAACGGTTAAACAACTGCAATTGTATATTGGTCTTGCGAGCTATTATCGGAAATTCATAAAGGGGTTCACAGAAATAGCGAGGCCACTTACTAAGTTGCTAAGAAAAGGTGTTACCTTCCAGTGGACGTCAGAGTGCGAGAAAGCATTTCAAGAGTTGAAACGGATACTGACATCAGATCCGGTTTTGAAGTTTCCAGACTTTTCGAAGGAGTTTATACTACAATGTGACGCATCTAATCACGCTCTTGGGGTTGTACTTTGGCAAGAAATTGATGGCAAAGAACATCCGATTGCGTTCGCGTCTCGTCAACTTTACAAGGCGGAACAAAATTACTTCACGATGGAGAACGAATCGTTAGTGGTAATATACGGGATTTCGTATTTTCGATGTTATCTGTACGGTAGAAGGTTTAAGGTTGTGACGGATCATTCAGCTCTGAAATGGTTATTAGGTCTGAAAGACCCAGCGAGTAGGCTACTGAGATGGGCACTGAAACTCAGTGAGTTCGATTATGAGGTAACACACAAGCCAGGTGTGAAACATGCCAATGCTGACGTATTGAGCAGGAAAGTGGCAGTATTAAAAGTAACAGGGGTGACTGAAGATGAGTGGAAAAGGGCACAAGACGTGGATAGTGATTGCCAATTGCTCAGAAAGCCACCGCAGTTCCTAGTACTGGACGGGTTACTTTGCAGCTCGACGAAATGCGGTTCGCGCATCGTCGTGCCAGCAGAGTTAAGATCTGAAGTTTTGCAACAGGTGCATGACCACTTTCTTTCAGACATGGCGGGAGAAGAGCTACGGATAGGCAGATAGCGGAGAAGTTTTAGTGGAGGATACGACGTCAAGACGTGGACGAGTACGTCAGGAATTGTGTGCCATGCGCACAGCGTGCAGACTTGAGCCATCAAAAGATTCAGCTTCAAAAATTACCAGAGGCAGACAGACCTTTCCAACAAATCGGAATGGATGTATTAGGCCCATTAAATAGTAATGCAGCAGGGAATAAGTATGTGTTAACAGTAATTGACCACTTTTCTAGGTATTTAGTCATGGTCGCATTGCCATATCAGAAAGCAAGTACAGTGGCACAAGCTTTAGTTAATAATTGGTTACTCAGGTATGGGATACCTCAGTCCTTAATCTCAGATCAAGGTACTAACGTCACGTCTGATCTGATGAAGCAATGTGTAAGTTACTGAAGGTAAAGAAACTACAGACTAGTCCATTGCATCCGCAAGCAAATGGACGAACAGGGAGAGTGCATCGCACGATCGCTAAGATGTTGAGTCACTATGTAAATAGTCAACGCACCGACTGGGATGTGTACTTGCAATGCGTAACCAGTGCATATAATAGTCAGGTACATACGTCGACAGGATTGACGCCGTACGAAGTGGTGTATGGGCGGAAGATGCCATCACCTTTTGACATGCTTCGTCCAAGGCTGGGAGCGGAGGGCGAGCATGTAAGGCAATTTGCAAAAACCATTAAGGAAGTATGGCAGAGAATTAGACGAGCTAATACGAAAGCTTTGGAACGACAAGAACGGATGGGAGGTACAACGAGGAAGTTGCCACAGTACAGAGTAGGCCAATGGGTGCTACTAGCTAATCTGTATGTTCCAAAAGGGAGAACCAAGAAGTTCACAAATAAGTTCCAGGGACCATACCAGGTAGTGGAAATGACATCACCTGTCAATGTAAAATTAGAATTGCCTACCAAGACAATGGTGGTTCACGTTAGTAGAGTTAAGCCGTTCCAGGGGGTATTAGATCCGTGTATATGTACTTCTCCTTCTGGCAGACAGCGAAAAGAAGCACCAGAAGCAGACAGTAAACTGGGTATTAAGTATCATTCGAGGGATGTGTAGTTAGCAGTAATTATCTTGTGTGTATTATTTTTGTGCACGGACTAGGGTTATGTTATTGGTATTAAGGGGTAGTGATGGAAGTTTTTTCCTTCTCTCTCCATTCTGTAGGTGACACAGGATGGGGTACAACTGGATAGTATGGGGCATAGTCCTCGGGCTGCTGACACAAGCTGGCCGGGTACAGGATATGCCGTTGCGAAGTGGAGTGTTGTTCAGGAAACAACCGGATGTGGTCCTCACGAGTCACGAGTGGACGCTTCGGCTGGCACTCAACATCCTGCAGGTAAGGAATGAGATGTGGCAGCTACAGGAGGTGTTATCGAGTGTGGAAACGGTTGCATCTAAGAACGGAATATTATGGGACGTGCATGAAGAGTATAAGGCTTTGGATAGGTCATGTAAGGAAATAAGGGAACAAATGTGCCAAGTCGTGAGCGTGATTGCAGGGAGGAGAAAGAGAGTAAAGTGGGGTTGATTGAATGCAGGTGGAAAGTTGCTGAAAACAATTTTTGGAGCAGCGGATAGAGACGATATTGAGGGTTGAACAATTCTTTAACAGTTATTCGCGACAGGGAGGAAAGCGTAGGGAAGTTAGTGGATATACATACAACAGAGACACGCGGATTAGGTACAGAGTTGCTGAAAATTACATGCGTGGTGCGTGGGATGGCTACAGGGTTACGAGCATATATAGAACAAACACAGAATTTATTGAATACGGAATTGGAACAGGTACAAACGCGATTGGATATAGTGGAAAGGAAGCTGGAAATGGCTAAATTGCTGTTAACTGGTTAACAGCATTGGTGATGCACGAGCGAGGATGGATGGATTGCAAGAGGCAGTACATCATGCATTGCATGGGGAGGTGAGTGTGACGTTGATGTCACCATAAAAATTCAGACGGAGTCTGAAGCAGGCAGAGAGAGTGTTTCCAGAGAGGGTAGAGCATGCAGGACCGATATTAGAAGCGAGTATGTCTAGGATTAAGGTAATAACGGATCTAGTTAAGATGTATATAGAGATTAGATTTCCAGTAACTAGTGTGGGAAGACAGTATCACTGTTACACAGTGCATTCTTATCCGGTCAGATGGGAGCGCATGGGGAAGGGCGTGCAGTTCAGAACACAGGAGGTTTTATTAATTTCTAAGGAGGGGGATACTCATGCTATTATGTCGAGTATAGAGTTAAGTAGATGTCTAACGAGTCAGTTTCCATTTGTCCATCATGGGTTGTTTTCACACGCAAGGGGTTGTGTGAGATCCAATTACTTATGGCAGAAGCAGAAGCTTCGAAGTGTCGGAGAATAATAGTGAAGCCTACGCCACATTTTCAGCAAGTAGGGAGGCATTGGTTGTATTCAGTATTCGCTACGGAGAGGATATCAGCCAAGTGTTATGACAATGGGAATTGGACAGCAACCATGGAGATGGAATTACAGGACAGTGGTTTGCTAATCAACGGGAGAAATTGTGAAATAGTAGGGGATCGTTTCAGCTTACCAGCGACAGTCATGGGAGTCACCAAGGTTACAGATACTCATCTGACGTTGTACTGGCCAGATGCGTCATTCGGCATCGCTCCAGGACAAAATTTGACATATATTAACAACACCTTGGATGTTACACTATAGCAAACGATAGATAAACTAGTAGATTCGGAGAAAGGTCAAATTTCAATGCAGCAATTATTAAGGCATGTGGAGGAGTACAATACCAGGCGGAAACGTAGCATAGTGACCATTGGTATTTCAATCAGTACTATTACCATATTGATTGTATTTATCAGTGTGGTATATGTCTTATTAAAACGGAGGATTCAGCATGCTAATGCAAGACCGCTCCATGAGATTCCTGTAGAATGGATTACCAATAGGGCATGAGTCAGGGCAACCTGGATGTATATAGGGAAGAAATAGAATATAGGATACAACTAGAGTTAACATATAGCGTAAATTCGGGGACGAATTTAATTTTTAGGAGGAGGCAGTGTTGCGGCCACATGTAGTAAGCGTTGCTTCAGGTAGTGGAGAATGGCAAAACAGAGGCACGCCGGCGACCAAGACGTTGCGAAGTAGGCAGTCACAGATAGCCTTGCTGACAGCAGGAGTCTACCACCAGGCTGACGCACGGACACACACGGACCGAGCGCCGAGTGAAGCCTGGAGAGTGCTGAGTAAGGGGAAGTGAGGCCAGCACGCTAAGTTACGCTGAAATATACTGCGGGAGTAATAACAAAAAGCTACTACCGAGGGTAAAAAACGTACTCCTACCTGATATAAGTAGTGGAGCGCAGCAAGCAACAGACAGAAGCCATTAGGAAGCAGTTCGGATCTGAGGACAGACGTGGTCCGTGTCCGAATGTTCAGTCTTCGTAGGTGATGATTCTGGAAGTTTGTTCCAACTTGCAGGAGTCATCCGTTCACCACCAGATGTCAACTTCAGCTCTGGAGTTGGCCCGAGTTCTGTCAGCACCATGGCTGGCTAAGTACAGCGAGAACTTCGAGCAGGACCGGCCGCAGCGCGGTCTTGGTCACAGGCGCCGCCGGGGACTGATGCCCGGACTTCACGGAAACCCGGCCCCACGGCGCGTGGTCCGTCCATGACGAGACCTCGCGGACATCACGACTGACGGCTTCCCAGTCGCCGGTGCAGTAGGCGTCGCAGCTGACCTCACAGCGACGTGGCTCCGTGGGCGTGCCTGTACTGGGGCGCCGAGTGGCAACGAGTTCATCTCAACCACAGGGCTGGGCAGTGACGATGAGGGAGAAATTGTAAAGAAAATTCAATAAATAACTGTAAAACTCCATGCGCTCTCAGTCTTTGGCGCAGCCACTGTGTCTGCTGCTAACAAGTGGTGCATAAGTCGTAACAGCAGAAACAAAACTGGCGTTCTACGGATTGGAGCGTGGTATGTCATATCCCATAATCAGGCAGGTGGATTAGGAAATTTAAAAAGGGAAGTGGATAGGTTAAAGTTAGATATAGTGGGAATTAATGAAGTTCAGTGGCAGGAGGAACAAGACTGCTGACCAGGTGAATACAGTGTTATAAATACAAAATCAAATAAAGGTAATGCAGGAGTAGGTTTAATAATGAATAAAAAATAGGAACGCGGATAAGCTACTACGAACAGCATAGTGAAAGCCTTATTGTAACCAAGATAGAAATGAAGATCACGTCTACCATGGTAGTACAAAATCATATGCCAACTAGCTTCTCAGATGATGAAGAGGCTGAAGATATGTATGATGCGATAAAAGAAATTATTCAGATAGTAACGAGAGACGAAAATTTAAAAGTCATTGGGGACTGGAATTCGATAGTAGGAAAAGGAAGAGAAGGAAAAGTAGTAGGTAAACATGGGCTGGGGGTAAGGAACGAAAGAGGCAGCCGTCTGGTAGAATTCTGGTCAGAGCATAATTTAATCATAGCTAACACTTGGTTTAAGAATCATGAAAGCATATTGTACATGTGGAAGAGGCCTGGAGAAACTGGAAGGTTTCAGATAGATTATATAAAGGTAAGACAGAAATTCAGGAATCAGGTTTTAAATTCTAAGATATTTCCAGGGGAGGGTGCGGACTCTGACCACAATTTATTTGTTATTGTTATGAACTATAGACTAGAACTGAAGAAGCTGCAAGAAGGTAGGCATTTAAGGAGATAGTATCTCGATAAAATGAAAGAACTAGAGACTGTAGAGAGTTTCAGAGAGAGTATTAGGGAACGACTGACAAGAACAGGCGAAAGAGATACAGCAGAAGAAGAACGGGTAGCTTTGAAAGATGAAATAGCGAAGGCAGCAGAGGATCAAATAGGTAAAAAGACGAGGTCTAGTAGAAATCAATGGGTAAAAGAAGCGATATTCAATTTAATTGATGGAAGAAGAAAATATGAAAAAGCAGTAAATGCAGCACTCGAAAAGGAATGCAAACGTCTCAATATTGGGATCGACAGGAAGTGGAAACTGGCTAAGCAGGGATGGATAGAGGACAAATGTAAGGATGTAGAAGCAAGTATCACTAAGGGTAAGATAGATATTTCTCACAGGAAAAGTAAAGAGACCTTTGGAGGAAAGAGAATCAACTGTATGAATATCAGCAGCTCAGATGGAAAACCAGTCCTAAGCAAAGAAGGGAAAGCAGAAATGTGGAAGGAGTATACAGAGGATCTACACAAGGGCGATGTACTTGAGCCGCGCTGAGTGGCAGCCCGGTTAGAGACGCCATGTCACTAATGGAGCGTCCCCTCCCGCCGGAGGTTCGAGTCCTCCCTCAGGCATGGGAGTGAGTGTTGTTCTTAGCGTTAAGTTAGTTTAAGTGTATTAGAACAAATAAGCCCTCGGTCACAAATATTAAGTCAAAATTGAACAGGTTTCGACGCTACTATGAGCGTCGTATTCAGAATTAAACTAAATGTTCTAAAACATATTAGGTATATAAAACATTAATAAAATTAAAGTCTGTACTGCCTGGAAAGAGATGCAGTACTTACAAGTCACATTTCAAAAAATCTAAGCCGGATAGGTGACGTCATGAATAGTTATAAATAAGATGGCGAGCCGCTAAGGGCTGCTCGTAAATGAATGCACAAGGGTTGCAACAAGACTGAGGTGTCCACGTTAGAAAGTGTGGGCAAGTACACATGGTGTTGCTACGAGCGCCATCTAGTAGCCGCAGAAACAACTAGGCTACTGTACATTCAAAATCAGACACATGAAATTGTGATGAAGCTGATTCAGGCATAACGTAAGCACTAATAATAATTGGATGAAGTTACATATTTATCTGCTTTAAACAAAGATACATTTTGTAACGTAAAAAAACGTCAGTTATGACATGCAAGAAAACAGCAAAGATGTAACAGGAAAACACGTTTCGGCAAACTGCATGAGGAAACCTGAATCAAAGATCAAGCAATGGCTTTATACAGTCGAAAAAATTTTTATTTCGCAGATGCAGCTGTTCGTTGAGAATGAGGCCATCATGACGAGAGAGATGTTTGAAAATCTCCAATTCCTCTAAAGCATCTAACCTACGCCCCTTCTTTTCGGTATGCAGAATATTGCTATCGCCTATGACTTTAGGCACGTGTCCAGTAATTAAGAGATGATCGGCAAATGATGAATTTAGTGGACTGGTGCCGTTCTTTCTCAAAAGATGTTCTTTATATCTGATGGTGAAAGCACGTCCAGTTTGCCCTATATAATACGAGGAGCAGGTATCACAGATGATCTTATAAATGCCCGAACTTTCTGTAGGGGAGCGAATGGATTTCAAATTATGAATGAACTTTCTCTTCAGTTTACTATTAGTAGAGAAGGCAACATTGCAGTTGTATTTGTTGCGAAGCATGCGCTGAATCTGATAGGAAATGGGTCCTATGAAAGAAAGAGAAAAACGTTTTTTTTTGGGTTAATTTCAGTGCATGAGGTGTTGAGCGTGGTAGTTCTTGCAGTTTTCTTTTTTAGGATATCGTCCACTATGTTAGGCGTATATTCATTATTGACTGCTATGGTTTTAAGTAAATTAATCTCCTCATTAAACTTTTCTGTTGAAAGTGGTATAGAGGTGGCTCGTTGGAAGGCAGAGTGAAAAAAGACCATTTTTTGAGACTGTGGATGAAAAGAGGAAGCAGGCACGATTTGGTCAGTATACATTTCTTTTCGAAAAATATTGAAAGTGATGTTATTGTCTTCTATTGTAAGAGTCAAGTGTAAATAATTTAATTGGCGGTTTTAGTTTTCGAGTTCAATAGTGAAAGAAATTTTTTCATGGAGGTCGTTAAAAAGTTTAAATATACGATCAATTCTATCGGCGGGTCCGTTATAGATGACTAGAATATCATCAACGTATCTTGTGTAAGAAAGGATACCTATTGAAGCGGCTGAGACACGGTTAAACAGCTTTTTTTCCAAGGAATTGATAAAGATGTCGGCGAGGATACCGGCTAAAGGGTTGCCCATCAGACTGCTGGTACAGTTGTCCGTTGAATTCAAAGTAGTTGTACTTGGCAACGACATTAATTAGATTCATAAAATCGGTAATCTGTCCATCTGATAGATCTTTTTTAAATTGACGTAAATTTTCTTCCACAATGCTGAGCGTCTCATGTACCGGGACATTGGTATAAAGATTTTTAATATCTAAGGAAAAGAGCTTGGTGTCTGAACTGCATCCTAAGTTTTTAATATTGTGCACTCAATTACGAGCAGCTCTTAGCGGCTCGCCATCTTATTTATAACTATTCATGACGTCACCTTTCCGGCTTAGAGTTTTTAAAATGTGACTTGTAAGTACTGCATCTTTTTCCAGTCAGTTCAAACTTTAATTTTATTAATGCATTATATACCTAATATCTTTTAGAACATTTAGTTTAATTCTGAAGACGACGCTCATAGTAGCGTCGAAACCTGGTCAATTTTGACTTAATATTTGTGACCGAGGGCTTATTTGTTCTAATATAATTCTGACACGGTCACTGAACCTTTGCAGCTATGTTCAAAGTTTTAGTTTAAGTAGTGTGTAAGTCTAGTTACCGATGACCTCAGCTGTTTGGTCCCTTAGGAGTTCCCACACATTTGAACATTTGACGTAGTTGAGAGTAACATTACTGAAATGGAAGAGGGTGTAGATGAATATGAAATGAGGGATGCATACTATCTGAAGAATTTGACAGAGCACTGAAAGACCTAGGTCGAAACAAGGCCCCGGGAGTGGACAAGATTCCATTAGAACCACTGACAGCCTTGGGAGAGCAAGCCATGGCAAAATTCTTCCATCTAGTGAACAAGATGTATGAGACAGGTGAAATGCCCTCGGAATTCAAGAAAAATATAATAACACAAATCCCAAAGAAAGCAGGCGCTGACAGGTGTGAAAATTACAGAATTATGAGTTTAGTAAGTCACGGTTGCAAAATATTAACACGAATACTTTACAGACGAATGGAAAAACTGGTAGAAGCCGACCTCGGGGAAGATCAACTCGGATTCCGCAGAAATCTTGGAACACGCGAGGCAATACTGACCCTACGACTTATCTTAGAAAATAGATTAAGTAAAGGAAAATCTACGTTTCTATCATTTGTGGGTTTAGAGAAAGCTTTTGACAATGTTGATTGGAATAGTCTTTTTGAAATTCTGAAAGTGGCATTGGTAAAACACAGGGAGCGAATGGCTATTTACAATTTGTTCAGAAATCAGATGGCTGTTATAATAGCCGAGGGGCACGAAAGGGAAGCAGTGGTTGGGAAGAGAGAGACACAGGGCTGTAGCCTCTCTCCGATGTTACTCAATCCGTATACTGAGGAAGCAGTTAAGGAAAAAAAAAAGAAAAAATTGGAGTAGGAATTAAAATCCATGGAGAAGAAATAAAAACTTAGAGGTATGCGGACAACTTAGTAAAGAAACAGAAGACGACCTGACAGAGCAGCTGAACGGAATGGACAGTGTCTTGAAAGGAAGATATAAGATGAACATCAACAAAAGCAAAACAAGGATAATGGAATGTAGTTTAATTAAATCAGATGATGCTGAGGAAAGTAGATTAGGAAATGAGACACTTAAAGTAGTAAATGACTTTTCCTATTTGGGCAGGAAAATAACTGATGACTGTCGAAGCAGGGAGGACGTAAAATGTAGACTGGCTATGGCATGCAAAGCGTTTCTACAGAAGAGAAATTTGTTAACATCGAGTATAGATTTAAGGGTCAGCAAGTCTTTTCTGAAAGTATTTGTATGGTATGTAGTTATGTATGGAAGTGGAACAAAATGGTTCAAATGGCTCTGAGCACTATGGGACTTAACATCTATGGTCATCAGTCCCCTAGAACTTAGAAGTACTTAAACCTAACTAACCTAAGGACATCACACACATCCATGCCCGAGGCAGGATTCGAACCTGCGACCGTAGCAGTCGGAAGTGGAACATGGACGATAACGAGTTTACAGAAGAAGAGAGTAGAAGCTTTCGAAATGTGGTGCTATAGAGGAATGCTGGAGATTAGATGGGTAGATCACGTAACTAATGAGGAGGTACTGAATAGAACTGGGGAGAAGAGGAATTTGTGGCACAACTTGACTAGAAGAAGGGATCGGTTGGTAGGACACGTTCTGAGGCATCAAGGGATCATCAGTTTAGTATTGGAGGGAAGAGTGGAGGGATGAAAATTATAGAGGGAGACCAAGAGATGAACACACTAATCAGTTTCAGAACGATGTAGGTTGCAGTAGTTAGTCAGAGATAAAAGGGCTTGCACATGGTAGAGTAGCATGGAGAACTGTATCAGACCAGTCTTAGGACTGAAGACCACAACAACAATAGCCTTTTCTCTGATGGTGGAAACTAACTTTGTATACGAAAACATTAACTCTTTTAATGCCTTTGTTAGTGATTACTCTTTTAAAATTAAATTAATTATTGTTGCCTCATGCACAGAGTTTAAATAATTATTGTGTTGTCTTTTCATTAATAAAGAATTTCATATGTTTTTCTGATAAATTATTTCACTATTAATGAAATTAATTAAAGTAAAATAAGCAGACGCCTGTAATTACGGTCTGCCACAACATGTTTTTGGAAGTTTTGCTTTTAATTTTTTTGTCCCAACTGTTGCCATGAAGCAGCTTGTTATTACTTATCTCTTAATAGCATTTCTTTTATCTTCAACTGACTAACTGTGATCATGTAATACCTTCATTTGCTCTAGTTTCCTTGTTTCCTATCTTTCCAGTGCTCCTTCATCTTCTCGACATGTTGACTTTTTAGTTCTTATTCTTTTTTTTCAGCCCTAATAGCCTAGAAATTGAGATTCGCACTTCTAACAAAGTCTTTATCCGATATTTCATAAGCTTTGATGTGGCTCCTTTTCAGTTATTTTCTGAGTTCTATTATCTAGGCTACCGATGACTTACTTTTCCAGAAATGGAGGAGTATTCGTTTTCTTTTCTTGTTTTTGACTCGGTAGAGACGCACGAACGAGAGGTGTTCCTATCGCCATTACGTTTGATATTTTGCGTATATTTCGTTACACGTCTCCTTTGCTTGTCTTGTTTGAATCGCACATGTTATTTTTCTAGGAGTCTTTCAGGTATCAGTAAGCTATCTGACTCGAAGTACAGTGTTAAGAGCTTATATGCCACGTAAACTTTCTTACGCTGCACTCTAATACAGTGTTGTTCATTTATACTTCTATAGGTGCAATTTTTAGATAAATCATATTTTCTTTCTCTTTTTATTAGCTGTTACATCTATCGAAGGTCTCTCTAATCTGGTCTGTTCCATCGATGGTCCAATATGATTAAATTTCTTAACCGTTTCAATTAACCAATTTGTGTTGCTGTTTATTGTAGTGGATTTTTTTACGTATATTCTTCTCTGCTGGACCCGAACCTTGCTTAAGACCGTTAATATGAAATATTATTTATACTTTTGATAAAATTAACTGCAAATTGTTTATTTCTTGTTGATTGCAGAAGTTCACGATAAACCTGTTTCGCCATATGTGCCACTATCGAGTGTTCCTGTTCACATTACATTTATATATCATTCTATTCTACGTCTATGTAATAATACTGTGACAGTTTATCTTATATTATATTTATGTCTAGATGGAGTGGCGCCCGTCAGTCACCTCGGAACGTAAGTTCTTTTATATGCCGTCTTCTTAACATAGGTAACTTATTACTTTTTATAGATGAATAATAATGAAGTCTCTTGTTACATTTGATGATGCTATATGTTTACACCTAAGGTGTGTTGTGTTTTTAAACTAGCGACGGTAGCCACGCCACAGCACTTTTGCATTTACACACACCGCCTACGAGAAACCAGATTGTTCCATGTTTAATTTGATGATTGCATAGTATAGCCCTCTTCAGTGTTGTGAAAGTGAAAACAAAGGTACCTGGGCTAACAATCCGAATAAATCATGATTACACTATCACTTAGCGTCCAGCCCCTGCAGCTCAAAAAAATTCCCTGCTGGGTCGGAGATTTTTTTTCCTCTCTGGGAGTGGCTATTGTGTTATCATCATCATTTCATCCCCATCGACGCGCAAGTCGCCGAAGTGGCGTCAAATCGAAATAATGAATAGCGTAATAGTTAACGACGCAGGTCTGCCTTTTAGTTCCCCTGTTCAAACCCAATCTCTCGTGGTTATTATCTTCGTCTTTTGTTGTTACAAAAGGATATCAGTGATTTTGTGTCATCGTTAATTCGATGGAATTATTGGCACAAGAAGTAAGTCTTTTAAATGTCATTAAAACAGTTCTTATCATCACAAATCTTATCCATGTAACTTTATATTATTAACAGTAATTGAAAATGAAAACATACAGTGGCCGATAAATATCGGAGAAATTTAAGATTTCCATCAGCGATGTTGTCAAGCCCATACACCTGCATAGAGATACAGGCTCCTAAGACGATTGTCCTAGTTCATGAGCAAACAGAAACATATCAGAACGCAAGGAAAAGTATTTATTAGTGACCGGTAACCGTAACAGACTGAAAATTGTCGGTGAGCTGACTGCTGAACTAAACACAACTAGGGCTACAACAGTGGGCGAGTCAACAGTGAGACGGCGCCCGACAGAAAACAACTTCCTGGTTTATGTGGCAGCAACGAATCCATTGTTGAGCGCTGTAAAGAAGGAACGGCAGGTGACTGGGAAAGACTCTTATTCAGTGATGAATCCAAGTTCGAAATATTAGGAAGTAAACGCAGTCAATTCGTAATCTGTTCAACCAATGAACGCTGGAATCCTCAGAGCGTAATTCCAACTGTATAGCGTGGAGGGAATTGCCTGATAGTATGGGATAGCTTTTGGAGAAAATTAAGCGAAGATTTGACGAACGTAGATGAAAAACTGATCCAAAAGGGTTGTCGTGTCATTTTCCAGTGACATGTCAAGACATCTGGTTTGCATCCGATTGGGGAAAGATCCGTCTTGCAGAAAGACAACTACACGAAACAAATACCCTGCTTGTGTCAGAGCAGTGTAAGTCTCCAGAGGTTCACAGAATTGTGAAATACATGGAATGGCTTCCCCAGTCTCCTGATTATAGCGTTGATGTAAGTTCTCTGTCCGCCCTGATCGCCAGATGGTTTTGTTTGCTGAGAGTGCTCAAGCCTTGCTAAGATTATAGCGGTTATCTCGGTTGATAACATCATCCATGGTGCGAATTTCTATGGCACCTCTAACTACACTGTCCCAGTATTTGGAAGTATGCGTGAAGCTCCTGTTACGTTCGTACTCCATCGCATGATTCTCGGACAAACAGTGCTCTGCGACCGTGATTTGTTGGGATAAAAAAATGGTTCAAATGGCTCTGAGCACTATGGGACTCAACTGCTGAGGTCATTAGTCCCCTAGAACTTAGAACTAGTTAAACCTAACTAACCTAAGCACATCACAAACATCCATGCCCGAGGCAGGATTCGAACCTGCGACCGTAGCGGTCTTGCGGTTCCAGACTGCAGCGCCTTTAACCGCACGGCCACTTCGGCCGGCTTGTTGGGATACATCAGCTGAGTGTGCCTCTGGTGTTTTCGGCAATGATCTTCGACGCTGCGCACAGTCTGTCCAGTATGTGTTTGTACACATTGACATGGAATCTGATATACGCCGGCCTTTCGCAAACGAGATCACTTTTGACGCTTCCCAATCAAGTTCGTATTTCATTGGACGGGCAAAAGACGGCTTTTACTCGGTGCTTCTTAAATATGTGTCCGATTTTTCCCTGTAGTGCGCCAGTGTACGGTAAAAAGGCAGTGGCTGCCACTTACGCCTTGATTTCTTCCGCCTCCACAGATTTTAATGTTGTTGTGAGTCGGAGAGCGCGCTTAATCCGCGATTCTGGGTATCATTTTTTCGGAAGAAGGTTCTGAAGTGTTCCAGTTCATGCGGCAGATTCTCTGCGTCTGAAATGATGCGTGCCCTATGTACTACTGTTTTTAGTAACCCATTCGTCTGCAGCAGCTGTCTGCATGCAAATACAGATCTGCGTGCGTTTTCTTCCGATACACGTCGTGGTCCTGGGTACCATCATCTCTTCTCTTGACCATAACGTGCAGGAATGGTAATCTTCCTTCTGCTTCGGTCTCCATAGTGAATTTGATGTTGGGAGGTATGGAACTCAAATGTTTAAGAAAGTCAAGTATTTAATCCCTCCATGGGGCCAGATGACGTACGTTTCATTCACATAATGGAAAAAACACATAGGTTTTCATTTGTATGATGCCAGAGCTTCCTCCTCGAAGTACTCCATCTACAAATTCTCGCCCACAGTCGGAAGTGGGCTGCACATTCCGATTCCTTCCGCTTGTTCACGGTATTCTCCATTAAACAGAAGGTACTTGGAGCTCAGGATATGCCTAACAAGGTCGATGGTCTTCTCGTCAAATTTCTGACCAATAAGCTCTATTGACTCTGTTTCCCAGTGAATTACGAAATGGAGTCAAAACTCACCAGGATACCTGAGTCTTCCACCCTGAAGTTGTCGAGACGTTTTACAATATCTACAGAATTGCGGCTATGATGAGTGCCTTTTCCAACATAAAGGCTTAATATTTCCATCCGTATTTTTCCAACAATTATGTCGATGACCTAATGTTACTGACAATGGAGCTCAACGGCACCCAATCTTTGTGAACTTTAGAGTCCATAACGTCTTTACAGTACAGCTCCTTGAGGTAACAATTTTTTGGCTGAATCCTGTGGTAAAACCGCTTCCTTGAGAAGAGCCCCAGTCTTCTTTCCCACTTTCATTGTGGACCCTGCGTTGATCTATCTGTAGGAGTCGCCATCTAGCCGTCTCTGCATCTTCTCAATGTAGTCCATTTGGGGAAGAAGAACAGTAGACTAGCATATGTCTGCAGGTAAGACAACAATCTCAGGGCACTCTCTCAAGTCCCGAATAGCCGCCCTCTCTCTTCTGGTAATGTTCGACTTCGTTGCCTTAGTTCTCGTCAGAGCGCGGCAGGTTTCGCGAAACACCTCTTTAGCTGCTTACCAACGATTTGGTAAAAATTCGTGAAAAAAATCAGTAGTAGTTCGTCCATTATGGGCTGAACAGCTGATACTACAGATTCATCCTCGTCCAGAGAGGAAAGTCTTCCAGCATCCGTGGAAGATGGTCTGTAAGGAGGATGTGATACTTGTGGGCGTTCAATTTTCCATCTATGAAAATGGGACTATGAGCTGATGGATCACTAATCCACTCCACACGTTTACACTCCATGGACGCTGACTTTCCATATGACGAAGTTAACGGGGATTATCGTAGCGCATGTTTCGGAGGTTTACCTGGCCATGATCGGTAAATGTGGCTTCATCACTAAACAAGATACATGATCTGGAGTATCCTGTCTTAATGCCCATGTACAGAAGTTAACACGATTCCATAATAGTTCCCGTGCAGGTCTCGATGGCGAGATATGTGACAGGAATGGACCCTATGTCGATGGAGGGTTCGTAGAACACTTGCCTGACTCATGCCACCTCCTCAGGCAATTGAATCAATTGCAACAGCAGCAAGAACATTAATTTCCCCCCTCTTCTGATGTCGCTTGTTTCCTTCTGTTAGGTCGTCTACGCGTTACACAAACACTTTCAAGTGACTGCTTGAAGAGGCTGGTAAGTTACTGGCGAGATGGTTGACGGCTACTAGGATATCTTGCTGTGTACACCGTACAAGAGCAAACAACGTTTTTCCTACACTCCCCACATACAATGAGCATCTCGGCTTTTTCTGCATTGGTAAATCCCATCGTCCACTCACGACCTACTGCTTGGACTGTCACACACTGACTACCAAGTCGCAATGTCCTCAAGGAAAACACAAGCACACTGTAAGTAAACATAACAGCACTCGTATCTAGGAACTACACGTATTGAATGGCACAAAAAAGTGTCGGTGTGGAAACTTTTCAAAATATGATATCTAGTAAACTACTTGTTCCAGAATCCTGCAACAAACACCACTGGCATTCTGATTTACCCTGCGTTCAGTTTGTTAATGACAATGAGCATTGTTCTCTTTAAAAGAATGTATGATTAGACAAAAATATACTATTTATTATTAAAATCTGCTGACCCCCTGGCTACCAATGCATTCTGTGAAAAGCGCACATCAGTAGTACTTCCCAGTTCCATAATATCTGCGGTATAAATTTTAGGTGATTCACTCTGTATAAAAACAGGTGCCTATATAGATGCAACCTTTCAAAGCAATCTGTGAGGAACTTTTGGGGGATACACGATTTTGAACAAACGAACATTTGCATCTATATAAATAAAGATATAAAGATTCTTATTGCTTTGAAATTTTGACACAGCGTTGCATTTGAACACGCTCGTGTTTTTATATACCTCACATATTATACATATGCATATACGTAATAATTATGGAAGTAATCTACATAAAAATCTTAAATCTCCGACAGTTCTTTACTGATTGCTTTGATATTTTGCCACAAAGTTGCATTCGACTACACCCGTATCTTCATATACCGGTAACTATTTCTTAAATATATATATAATACACAAATAAATGTGTATCACATAAAATGGATACGTTATTACCAAAAATTTCGAAAATTTATTGAGCTATCTGCTTCAAATTTCTACAAAGTACACTATGGACACTCGGACGGGCAAACGCTGTACTTTTTTAACCTATACTGTACATAAATATATATATACAATATATGATAATGAAACATGACTAGCAAACAGGAAAATTAAATTTATGGCTCATCGGCTTATAATTAGAATACTACTACAGAATCTAAATTTGCAGTAACAATAAACAAGGCCCATCGAGAGAGGGGAGAAGAAGAGATGGACAAAACAGTGTTAGGAAATGAACATAGCAAGCGGAAAGCAGGTGATGGACAGAGAGAGGTGGAGAGAGAGGTGGCAGAAGGAGATGGAGAGAGGGGGTTAAGGACAAGATGGACGAGAAAGAGGCAGGAGGTGATGGACAGGGAATGGAGGGGGAAAGGGGGAGGAGGCGATGGAGAGGGATTAGATAGGAAAAGGTTGATGGAGAAAGGGTGAGAAGATGATGGAAAGAGAGAGGGGGAAAGATAAATAGATGGACAAAGAGAGAGGAAGAAGCAAATAAGACAGAGACAAGGAGAGAAGCATGTTAGGATGTATCTCCAATTTCCCTACACATTAGAAACGTGTGCGCTCTCTTTTGTTTCTTTTCCATTTAACCAGACTGAGCCACAGCAACGTGTTGTCTTGAACGGCTGGTGCTTGAGTTAGTTATGACATGGATGAAATCGAGGTGATATTTCAAGCTATTCGTTTGTTTCGTAACACAGATTCATGGTGGTCTAATATTATAAGTCATCTCTTCGGCGCAATGCAGACTAAACTGTCAAGAGCCGAAAACAACCTTCAAACAATGATATGAAACTGACAACTGTTCCGAAATGTAGCATTGTCTTTCAAAACAAATTACATAAGTAGCTACGTGCCGAAAGGCTCTAACATAACGCTATATCCAGCAAATCAGTGAAGAGACTTTCAAATATGTTTTGTAGAAAATCACCTTACGTAATTCTATTTAGTAATATATCCTTATTCTTTTACACAAACAAATTACATGAATTCCAAATTACTTTATTGCTAATTATTACAGAACCTTTTCCACACTTTATTATGTTCTTTCCTATGGCTGTATTCAGCACTATTGTGATCGTAAATCCATGGGTACTCTTCACTAGACCAAAATCCAATGAGACCGATGACCTCACTGTTTGGTCTCTTCCCCAAAATAACCCAACCCAACAAAAAATTAACATTGAACTTAGAAGCGCCTATAATTTTGGAAATTTGTGGTAAGGTCTTATGGGACCAAACTGTGGAGTTCATCGGTCCCTAAAGTTACGCACTACTTAACCTAACTTAAACAAACTTACGCTAAGGACAACACGCATACCCAAGCCCGAGGAAGGACTCGGATCTCCAACGGGGGAGCCACGCATGTCTTGACAGGACGCCTAGTCCGCGCGGCTAACCCACTCTGCGTTTCTAATTTTCCTAGGTACGAAGACAATCGCATAGCTAAAGTAGAAAAGTTCATGAAATATAAGTATCACAGGTGTGGTGCGTGGCAAAATGTGGAGCAGGCTGCATTCAATTGGCAGTGGCGTGGCTTGTCATGCTACAGTCTGGAACCGCGCGACAGCTACGGTCGCAGGTTCGAATCCTGCCTCGGACATGGATGTGTGTGACTTCCTTAGTTTAGTTAGGTTTAAGTACTTCTAAGTTCTAGTCCCATAGTACTCAGAGCCATATGAACCATTTTTTGGCTTATCACACGACTCAGCTTGATTGCATAGTCCGGTAGGTTCTTCTCTATTATAATCAGATTTAAATTACTTTCTGATTGACGTTCAGAAACATGGAAAATGGCTAAACGAGAAAATGAAAGAGTATTAATATTTGAAAGAAGAATTATGAGGAAGATTTGGGGACTGATCTTTTAGGAGAATGGGGAGAAGGGTATATGAGTAAATCTACCTCTTGATGCAACAACCGACAATCGTATAGAAGCTGAAGAGCAAAAGAACGCACTAGGTTGGCCATGCAGCAGTAAGAAACAACAAAGATGAAGAAAACACTTGAGGGGAAACCAAACAGCTGAGGCTCCATAGGAGGACCAAGGCAGCGCTGGATGGAAACGTGGCAAAGAAGCTGGGGCCTTGGGGACTAAAATCACCTGGAGGAACGGAGCACAAAACAGATGGGAAAGGAGGTAGTCTGTGGAAGCAGCATATCGTCTGCTGGGCCTGTGATGACTGAATATGTTTGTGTGTTTGGCGTCTCAGCGAGTCGAGTGGTAGGAACCAGCCGCCATCAATCGTATTGCTTTCTCGAGTGCCATGAGCTTACTGTGTTGCAAGTTTTGCAGATACGTGCCGCTTTTTCTAGCGTGGCTAGCTGCATGTCAGCAACACTGCCCTCGCCTCTTCGGTTTGTCAGTCACAAAATAATTTTTAAGCGAGTATAGACCGTCTGTGCGCTCCATCTGAAGCTGTAACACAGGTGCATACCCTTCGTCACGCCGCGTGTCACTCCACTTGCCGCGTCTCTCCGATGGTTGACTTAGATAGGCAACTTGGACACAGTGACCACTTTAACTGTTCAGTAATGCTTTTTTTATTGCGTGGTTGCTTGGCCACCACAGCGTACGTTATGGCTGGCATAAGGCAAATCCGCAACAAGTATTACGATGAGAAGCGGCAGGGAGAGGCAGTTATTCCATGTGGCGTTCACTTTTGGCGTTACTTGTCACCAGAGTAGACAAAGGCAGCAGCCCGTGGTGTGGGTCAGAGATAGAGGGCACACTGCCGACGCCCCGTCCCTGTTCGCAGAGAACGCTCCACGCAGCATTCTGACTTGCAAAACCACTACAATCCATTACAACGTCTGGCTTCATTCGAACTATAACAAAACTGATCTGTTCTTCGGTTTCGCAAAGGAGGGTGTGAGTTCTGTGTGAGAAAATTTTTTTTGCCCTAGGAGCTGGTGTGGCAACTGGTGTCACGTGCCACGCGCTGGTTACAACTCTGTTCACTCCATGGTCGAGTGGAACAGGAAAGAAAATGGTTAGTAATGGCACTACGTGCATGCAGTGTGCAGTGCCCTGCTGACGTTGTACTTCGATGTATATTTACGTAGATGTAGATCCAGCGCCGACACTTTGTCAGACCAGGTCTTTCCACTTTTCCCGCAGCGCACTCCAGTTGTAATTAATTCTGTCTACAGAACCGCAACACCTCATTAACAGCTCCTCGACGTTTTTCCACTTTCTTCTGGGGGTACAGTCAATTAAGCAGATGGTGCAGGGAGCAGTGTGTGAGTGAGTGTGTGTGTGTTGAGAAGGAGTGCAGCGCTCGCGTTGGAGAGGAGCGAGCTAGACGCCTGCGGCTTGTCTATTAAGGCGGGGGCGGCAAGGCCATTAGCCGACCCCAGGTGCGCCGCTAAAAGGCGAAAGCGCCCCGAATGAAAGAGCTGCGAGGGACGCCGGTTTAGGCGTTGCAGCGCGTCAAAGCTTGCTGCCCGTCCGCTCATTACCAGAGCAGCTGCAGCCCGGAGGGGCTGCACTGGACCAGCCCCCGCAATGCCCCCCTCCGTCATTAGAGCAGCAGGCGGGAAGTACGGGGAAGTCCCTCACAGGTGGCTCTGGTTTGAAGGGCTGCTGATGGCGCTCAAGCGATTCTCTTTGCTGGCCAGGTCTGCCAACAGTATGGGAATCAAGTATGCACCAACACTAGGAAACATCTCGAAGAAAACGACGATTAACACAAATCGGACATGTTGTTGTGGTCTTAAGTCTGAAGACTGGGCCGCGCGGTGTGGCAGCACAGTTTGAGGCACCATGTCACGGATTGCGCGGCTCCTATCGCCGGAGGTTCGAGTCCTCCACATAAGTTGGTTTAATTAGTGTGTAAGTCTACGGACCGATGACCTCAGCAGTTTGGTCCCTTAGGAATTCACACATAACTTTTTTTTCTGAAGACTGTTTAGACGCGGCTCTACATGCTACTGTATCCTGTGCTCTTCATCTCCGAATAACTACTGCAAATTAAATCGTTCTGAATCTGCTTATTGTAATCAACTGGTCTTCCTCTACGATTTTTACCCCCCCCCCCCTCAAACTTCCTTCCAATACTAGATTTGTGACCCCTAGTGTCTCAGAATGTGTACTATCAAATGGCTCCATCTTCTAGTCAGGATGCGCCACAATTCCTCCCCAATTCTATTGAGTATTTTCTCATTAGTTACATGATCTACTCGTCTAATCTCTAACATTGCTCTGTGGTCCCATGTTTCAAAAACTTCTATTCTCTTCACTGTCTATTCACTCTCTAAATTCGGTGATTTTATTGCGAGCTTACATCGCTGGTGACGTGCACCCGCTCTTTCGGTCTGTTAATACAGATCACTGTCTATATTCAATGTCTCGGGACTTGTGAGGAATACCACTTCATTCTGAAGCAATACCGTATCTCTAGTTCTAAAGCATGTACAGTTTTTAACATGGATCTTCTTAGCGATACTTCTATGCGCCGGTAGAACCAGACTGCTTGTCACGGTCACATAGTTATTGCGATCGCGTTTTTTAAATAGCTGGTCGCTTATAAAACTATTATGTCTCTCTTCCTAGGACACAACCAGTACCACTCGCAAGAAAAATAAGATATATCCATCCATCGCGAATTTTTGTTCAGTACTGTTTGGCGTCACCAGCATTCAATTTTTGGTGAAGTATTACACTTAGTGCAGCATGTGTGATAGATTCACTGTGATCAGAGCGTTTATAAAGTGAGTACGTGTGTTACAACGTGTGCAAAGAAAATTACTATGTCGCGTCGTAGAGAAGGTATGGATTTGACGTGGAAAACTGAATAGCCATCAGGGGAATGAAACATTTTTAATGTGGGATACAATAGTACAGATATTATTTCCAGAGGCGCAGCCATCAGGAGGGGCTATTTCTGATACTTGTCGAATGTCATCAGATTGAGGCTGCAATCGTAATCTTTAAGTACAGTGATAAAATGTGCGTGGGTGGTTTCCTAGAACAATTCTGTCACCGGAACGATTGACATTTTCGGCTTACGGTGAGAGTCGTCCAACTGTAGAATTGGGTTGGGGTACAGGAATGTAGCTGACCTAACCCTGTCGCCCTCTAGGCAGATGAATAGCGAACTAGTACTCAGTATGTGTTGGGCAGCCTTCGTGATCCTGTCTCTGTGGAGATTTGACAAGCTTCTATATGGACATGTGTTTAAGCTGGACCATTATTCTCTTCCAAATAAATTGTCCAGTTGATTGTTTCTACATATTTTCCATCTTTACATGGTGAAAGACAGATGGAAGACATGTTTGTTGGTTCTCTAGACATGAGAAACACGTTAGTTGACTTTGTAAAGTAGGTGGATGACTTGGAATCTGTTATATCACTTAAATCGGTATTCGCGAGTGGAACTACCAGTACCCTTTATTTTTTTCCAGTTCTCACCTAAAGGTCTTTGTAGACGAAATAAGTTTTTAGTTACTGAGGGGTTTGCAGCACATTCCACCTCACTACACCTCGCTAAAGTTTCTTGTTTCTAGAAAAATAATTTCCTCTCTTTATCTTCGGAATTATACTGTGCATGCGATATTGCTATGCAGTTGATATTGCTATGTGCTTAATATCGAGAACTATTCTGGCAAATCTTGCGAAAATATATGAGTTCTTGTAATCCCAGAGTACTGAGATGTGTGTGGAAAGCATGGCAGTAGCAAACAAGCAAGCAGATCAGGGCCAGAAACACTAACGCCTTTGTGCCGATGGGAACCAGCCCAGATTTTGTACAACGGTTTGGACAGTGATTGCTGTCTGTGGATCTGATCACACGTTGTGCTAGCATGTGAACAGGGCATTTGACTCATGACCATTGGATGCAGTGGGCTAGAATGTGAGCAGGGCATTTGAGTCGTGACCATTGGATGCCGTGGATGATCTACCGGCCTCACAGGAAACATCTAGTGTTGTGAGGATTATATGCAGTTAATGTGCTTTTTTTTTAGATATGTCTGTCTTCGTGGTATTTGTACATGAGTCTGGTGGTCGATAGCTACATGCAGGATGCAAAAGTTATGATTTTGTATGGTGCAGGATATGATTTGTGTATTTAGTACATCAACATGGTATGTGGTGATATAGCCCAGTTGGAGATCGGTTTCATGCTGAAATACTCAAGAATTCCTCGACAGTACCAGAGCAGTGTAATTGAGGAAGTGTCTTTGGCAATACTTTAGGTAATTTATTATCTGTAGAGGACTTCTGCAGAGTTTAAGTGTCAGTGCACTATGACTGCTGTATGTTTTTTTCTTTCCTTTCGATCTGTACAAAATAGTTTATCCGCTGAAAGTCTCGTCCTCAGAAAAGGGAGGACAGCGCTCCAACACCAGAAGCAGCAGCAGTTTGGCAGGTAAATTCAGGAAGGACTAATCAAAATCCTCTATTTCCAAGATATCCTTCGTGTGGGGCATTGGAGCCTCTACACACTAGTTCGAACAAGTGCGGAGCAAGTTATCTTCAGAAAGTGCTGTGACGTCTGAGTGTAACATGATGTCTTCTTTGTTCGAGTGTTCAGAGACATGTCCAAGGAGACCATCCATCTCTTGCAAAATGCTGTCCCTCACCCCATCATTGTGGTTTTAGAGCATCTCCAGACCAGCAGCTGTAAGATATCGAAAACTCACCGAAAATTCCAACCATTTTTCTCGTCTGTAGGACAGTCTTCGAATTCTCTTTGTGAAATTGTCCTGATTTTCCCCTCTGTGCTTAGACAGTGCTTCGAGAAGTGAGGAAAACAATGTTCCTGACTCCAGCAGCAGCAAATATAACACTAAGCCCACTCACCATTTCAGAAAAGTGATGAACACCCCAGCAGCTGTAGGATTTAGAATTTTTTTTCTCTCTCTGGCAGTGACTTCAGACAAGTCATGAGCTTGCCGTTTAGAGTTACAGAGGCATTTATTTTGACTTTCAAATATCATTGTTTTGGCGTGTAAAATCAGATATTGCAGCTGATAATGGTTTCAGGATCTGTTTCCCACAAAAGCGTGTGGAGTGTCTCAGGGAGGTTTCACAATATACAGCGATCATTTTAGAGTCCATTTTCGAGTGTGGCGGTATACATCGCAAAATTGTACACTTTTATTAGACGTTTTTGCAAGTAACAATACTGGTTAATAATTACATACTCGTATAGAGTTCATGAGATTTAGTGGAATTTGAGTGCATGACTTCAGAAATAACTTACAACACTGAAAAGTGAATATATGAACATGGCTGACTTTGGAATTGAAAGTTCGAACACGCATGTGTGTTTTAAGGGATCATAATAAGCTTGAAGAGTGAGTGTGTTACAGGAAGTAAACATTACAAGTTTTATATGTGAAGGTTGGTTGGTTGGTTGGTTGGTTGGGTGATTCGGGGGAGGAGACCAACCAGCGAGGTCATCGGTCCCATCAGATTATGGTATGATAGGGAAGGAAGTTGGCTGTGCCCTTTAAAAGGAACCAACCCGGCATTTGTCAGAAGCAATTGATGGAAATCACGGAAAACCGAAATCAGGCTGGCCGGACGCGAGTTTGAACTGTACTTCCCCCGAAAGCGAGTCCAGTGTGCTAACCACTGCACTTATATAGCATGAGGTTCGAGAGAGTTCACCAGTTCAAATACTTTGTTTACTGGCAACAACAGCTTAGAAACGGGCAGCAATGACAGAGTGGCAATTGCATGTACTCCCTCAGGGAGACATTCAAATCACAATATCAGCGAATACTAAGACCAGAATATATAACACAGTGATTTGCCCAGCTGTCAGAAACTGGAACATGACAAAATGTGAATAGGGAAAGCTATTAATATTTTAGAGAAAAGTAATGAGGAAGATACAGAGACCAATCTTAGATAAAGTAGAATGGAGAAGGAGGAAGAATGAGGGAATCTACCTCTTGATGCAAGAATTAACAGTACTACAGAAGCTGAAGACCAAAAGAATCCAGTGGACAGGATATATAGTCCATGTGCCAGAAGAAAGACGGGTGAAGAAAGCATTTGTTGGAAAACCAAACATTAGATGCCCCCTAGGACGACCAAGGCAGCGTTGGGTGGGCGACCTGGCAATGGACCTAGCAGCCCTGAGAACTGAAAACACCTGTGGGGACTGAACACAAAACAGAAAAGAATGTAGGCAGTTTGTTGAAGCAACACGTGATCTGCAGGGCCTGTGACTGTTGAATACGCATTTGTCGACGTATGATATGCACCCAAAGTATTCCACAAAATCATCGTAACCACACTGACCACTACCATTCCTGAAGTACAGCTGAAAATGTAAGACAACTATTTCAACCCAAATTAATTTTGTACTCACTTTACAAAATCGGACAAATTCAGAATATGACATCAAGCAAGAGGAACTTTATCCTCCAAAATGTCATTACTGTCCATAATTCGTCGCATATAAGTGCAATGGTAAGCTCACTAGACTCGCTTTCGGGGGAAGTACAGTTCAAACTCGCGTCCGACCATCCTGATTTCGGTTTTCCATGATTTCCCTCAATTGCTTCTGGCAAATGCCGGGCTGGTTCCTTTGAAAGGGCACGGGCGACTTTCTTCCTGATCATTCCATAATCTGATGGGACCGATGACCTCGCTGGTTGGTCTCCTCCCCCGAATCACCCAACCAACCAACCAACCTTCACATATAAAACTTGTAATCTTTACTTCCTTTAACACACTCACTCTTCAAGCTTATTATGATCCCTTAAAACACACATGCATGTTCGAACTTTCAACTCCCAAGTCAGCCACGTTCATATATTCACTTTTCAATGTTGTAAGTTATTTCTGAAGTCATGCATTCAAATTGCACTAAATCCCATAAACTCTATACGAGTATATAACTAATGACCAGTATTGTTACTTGCAAAAACGTCTAATAAAAGTGTGTAATGTTGTGTGCTCTCAGTACAGGTTGTGATTCCATATAGTAAAATATGCCAAAACTGAAAACCACTGCAGAGAAGATGATTTCAAGAATCAGGATAAAAACTAATTATTACTGAAGCAATTAGGAAAACCCATGTTATACACCACAACAGGATCGTCCAGGTATAAGTGGTTTGTTGTGTATGAATTTGTCAGGTTCTAATAGGACTGGAACACTGAATATGTATCTTTACAGTTCATCTATTCCAGGAATTGAGAATGTCGACCATTTCTGCCTTTTATCGGCATTGATTCTAGCAGGACATCACTTCAAGGGGTTCAAAGATTTTAGAGAATGTTTTGATTTCAGCGATACAAATGTGGCAAAGTCATGTAGGAGGCAGACTAGTTTGCGAATGTTTGTTTCATTTGCAGCTTGAAACGCTATGCCTACATGCAGTAGTCACTCCTGGGTATCCAATGATTGACAAATTCCGAAACGCGTGATATGAGCAATAAAGTAATTCCTTGCATGGTGTCTGACTTTCACTACTGTGACCCACATTTCGTAGATACAGGACTGATTGTTTTAATTTCAAGTCTGACGTCGGATAACAAATGACAAGAAATATTTTTTTGTGAGATATAATCACAAATTTATAGTTTTCATATTTTTTGCTTTTGTTTTACTGTGAAACTTTCCTTTTTGCCACATTTCATGATTCTAGGCCAGTTGGAAGTACCCTTGTGATGACTGAGGTTGCACCTATCAAAATATGTTAAATAAATTGTAAGGTGGCAGAATAAATGAAGACCAATTTCGCACCTTACATAAGAGTTCATACGTCGTAACAGGAAAGTTAATATGACATCTAATTTATTTCGGTGGTAAGGAGCAGATTTGCTGTTAAGTATGTAACAAAAAAGGGATGATACTCGATCGACGGTACTAACACACCACTCCTATATAATGCATTCCAATGAGCAGAGGGTGAAACAAGCAGCGAGAGGGAACATTTTGTGTGGAAGCCAGAATGGTCAGAGGATGCAGCCCAGGAGGCACTACAGAAAGCTCTTAAAGAAGCACGTCCCGCAGCGAGTCAGTGAGCGGACAGGTGACACATACTGCAGGGAGAGTAACGGACCACCAGAAGAAGGACAGAAACAAGCTTTATAAATCTGCATTTCGGAATGCCAGAGGGATACATACAAAACTAGTGATGCATTTGATCACGTGAACTCATATGTTGTGGCTTGTGAAGGATAACAACGGCGTCACAGTTTCTGACGTAATGCATCGCTTGTAATACTATGTTCAGAGCAGGGGTTGCCTGCACTGGCGCCTGTTTGCTGCCATAAACATACCAATATCACCACGCCACGCTCTACCTTCAGTGTACAAATGTCTCCTAGTCTGGTCTGCTGAACTGCTCTCACACTGGAACGTAATTCACATACATTGCCACATTAAAACATGTTTTCTTGTGGTTGTTACATTTGCCGTCATCTAGTCGACATGCCAGCCGGCAGTAATGAAAAAAACTAGATATTTTTTTTAATTTTTGGCGAATTTCACAAAAATGTAACTGCAGTTGTGACATTGTATGCTGAGACTAACATACTGAGGAAATTTATGTGAAATGTATTCCAGATTTTCTCTCAGTTGTTCTGCCACTAATGCTGCTGAGTCGGGAGGTCGGTAAAAGGAGCAAATTATTAAGCTAGCTCGGTTGTTGAGTGTAACCTCCACCCATAGTAGTTCACAGGAACTATCCACTTCTATTTCACAACAGGATAAACTACTACTAACAGTGACAAACACGCCACCACCGGTTGCATGCAGTCTATCCTTTCTAAACACCATCTGTGTCTTTGTGAAAATTTCGGCAGAATTTATTTCTGGCTTCAACCAGCTTTCCATACCTATAACGATTTTAGCTTCGGTGCTTTCTATCAGCGCTTAAAGTTCCGGTACTTTACCAACGCAGCTTTGACAGTTTACAATAACAATACCGACTGCTGCTTGGTCCCCGCATGTCCTGACTTTACCCCGCACCCTTTGAGGCTGTTGCCCTTTCTGTACTTGCCCGAGGCCATCTAACCTAAAAAACAGCCCAGTCCATGCCACACAACCGCTGCTACCCGTGTAGCCGCCTGCTGCGTGTAGTGGACTCCTGACCTATCCAGCGGAACCCGAAAACCCACGACCTTATGGCGCAAGTCGAGGAATCAGCAGCCCACACGGTCGCAGGAATCGTCTCAGCCTCTGATTCAAACCCTCCACTCGGCTCTCTACCAAATGTCCTGTCGACGATGCTGCAAATGGTGAGCTCTGCTTTCATCCCGCTAGCGAGACTAGCAGTCTTCACCAAATCAGATAGCCGCCAGAAGCCAGAGAGGATTTCCTCTGATCCATAGCGACACACATCATTGGTGCCGACATGAGCAACCACCTGCAGATGGGTGCACCCTGTACCCTTCATGGTATCCGGAAGGACCCTTTCCACATCTGGAATGACTCCCCCCCCCCCCCCCCCGGTATGCACACAGAGTGCACATTGGTTTTCTTCCCCTCCCTTGCAGCCATATCCATAAGGGGCGCCATTACGCGTCTGACGTTGGAGCTCCCAAATACCAATAAGCCCACCCTCTGCGACCGCCTGGATCTTGCAGACTGAGGTGCAATCTCTGGAACAGGACAAGCAGCCATGTCCGGCTGAAGATCAGTATCAGCCAGAGACAGATCCTCAAACTGGTTCGTCAGACAAAATGGAGAGGCCTTTCGTTCAGCCCTCCGGAATGTCTTTCGCCCCCTGCCACACCTCGAGACGAGCTCCCACTCTACCACGGGTGAGAGGTCAGCCTCAATGTGCGCAGTATCCCAGGCAGCCACAGCCGTTGTCCGATCGGGGGATGCGTGGGAGCCAGCCGGTGTGACCGAGCGATTCTAGGCGCTTCAGTCTGGAACCGCGCGACCGCTACGGTGGCAGGTTCGAATCCTGCCTCGGGCATGGATGTGTGTGATGTCCTTAAGTTAGATAGGTTTAAGTAGTTCTAAGTTCTAGGGGATTGACCTCAGATGTTAAATCCCATAGTACTCAGAGCCATTTGAACCACTTTTGATGCGTGGGACGAGCTGGCAGTCCCTGACAAACCCCCGTCCAGGCCCCCACAGTGATGCCCATTGACAACAGCCTCAAGCTGTGTGACTGAAGCCAACACTGCCTGAAGCTGGGAGCGAAGGGGTGCCAACTCAGCCCACATCCGAACACAGCAGTCGCAGTCCATGCTAAATACTGTTGTGCAAAGAACATCAGACCTATCTACAGAGAGCACAAACAATTCGACACATAATTTAAATGGTTATTAAAATACAAGACTGCCTAGTAAATGCAGGAATGCTGCTACTTGCGCACTGCTGACGCACTGCTCGGCTGCAGATGGCTAACTGTTTACGGATGAGGCTTCTTTTACAAATCATGGTAATGTGAATCTGTGGAACATGCTCTACTGTTCCGTGCAAAATCCCCACTGGACTCGCTAAGTTGCGACAGTGGAGTGTCAATGTTTGATGTGGTATGATTGCTAACTGTATTGTAGGTCCCTATTTTTACCGTGGAACAATAAATGGACAACGATATGCATCATTTCTTCAGCACACACTAGAGCTCGTCATAGAAGATCTAGGACTGGAAACTCATCTATCACTGTGCTTCCAACATACATATAAGCAAATCTGGTCCTTACCACCGAAGTAAATGAGATGTCACATTCACTTTCCTGTTACTACGTATGAACTCTTATCTAAGGTGCGAAATTGGTCTTCATTTATTCTGCCACCTTACAATTTATTTAACATATTTTGATAGGTGCAACCTCAGTCATCACAAGGGTACTTCCAACTGGCCTAGAATCATGAAATCTGGCAAAAAGGAAAGTTTCACAGTAAAACAAAAGTAAAAAATACGAAAACTATAAATTTGTGATTATATCACATGAAAAAATATTTCTTGTCATTTGTTATCCGACGTCAGACTTGAAATTAAAACCATCAGTCCTTCTGTATTTACGCAGTGTGGGTCACAGTGGTGAACGTCAGACACCTGGCAAGGAATTACTTTATTGCTCATATCACGCGTTTCGGAATTTGTCAATCACTGGATACCCAGGAGTGATTACTGCATGTAGGTATAGCGTTTCAAGCTGCAAATGAAACAAACATTCGCAGACTAGTCTGCCTCCTACAAATCTTTGTCACATTTATATCACTGAAATCAAAACATTCTCTAAAATCTTTGAATCCCTGGGAGTGATGTCTTGCTAGTATCAATGCCGGTAAAAGGCAAAAATGGTCGACATTCTCATTTCCTGGAATGGATGAACTGTAAAGATACATATTCAGTGTTCCAGTGTCCCGCATACAATGCAAAAGTTGCCAGAGACGTTCTACATGCGACATTTCCAAATAGGTGGATGGGGCGGGGAGGTACTGTGCGATGGCCTGCATGGTCCCCCGTCTTGATGACATTAGAGTTCTTCCTCTGGGGCGCAGTGAGAAACAGAGAACCACCAAGAACAGTAGTACGCAACATCGTATTACAGCAACGTGTGCGGCAATATCTGTAGAAACTCAACAATCTGTGCAACACTTTCTCGTTACCCTTCTGCAAATGTGTATTGATTCAAATTGAGGGCACTTCGAATATATGTTGACGTGAAAGGTTTCATTGGCCAAAATGTGGGTGTGTTTTCTATGCTGGGTGTAATGCACAAGAATACAGTTTCTGTGGGCGACAGAGCACTAGCTAATGTGTTTAGGAAAGTGATTTCAAGTGTGTTATTTCTAATTGTAGCTCTAGTTGTCATTTCGCTAGAATAAACATACATTTACAATTTGAAAAACGTAACTTTTCATTCGACGTGTTACTTGTTTATTTTTGTGGGTTGTGCATACCTTCCCATTGTGTGAGACCCTGACACAGGCAGCGTGAGGTGCACGATTTGGTCTCAAGACGTGCGCTAGCTATGCGCTTCATTTATTTCAAGTGTCAACTTCACTTCGCAATTTCTCGGGATGTATTAGACTTATTGCCATGCAACCAACGCAATTCTTTTTATGATTTTTCATTCTATTGATTCCATATGAAATAATAGGGGGTGTCTATTTAAAAATACAGACGTTTCTGTTAAAAATAATATTTGTTTGCGTATTAAATCTTCGCATGGTATTTGGTTTCCTAAGCCCCTGTCGTACGTTCATTCTGGTGAAAACCGTTTTTGAATATCTACTGTTGTTCCAGAGATATTTGAGGTGGCAGAGTTAAGTGAGACATCCCGTATATATTGTTTTCAAAACACCATAGATGATCCACAGACCCCAAAAGCACTCTAACAGAGCTTCAACAGAGTAGCAAAGTTACATATTCGCAGCACACGACTTATAGCAAGAGTATAAATAATTTATAATACAGGAGAGAATGATAAGTTTGTATCTACAAAACTGTGGTTTGAAAAGATATTACTCGATTCTATAATCAACTCTCATTTCACGAAAAGGGAAAACACTATGAATCATCGTTCCTATGTGTAAAAGGATACCATTGAAAATGCTGTGCACGACCGATCGCAAGGTAACTGCAGGACTATTTAGAATACCTATAAGAGTATATTATTAGACACCACAGCAAGTAACTGAAAAGTCTCACCCATGATCTTCAAAGTCGTAGAAGCTCGGAAACAGTTAGCATTCTCCCAGACAAGCGAGAAGCAGAATAGACCAGACGGTATCCCAAACGGGAAACCAGGAACGCCGGCCGGGGTGGCCGAGAGGTTCTAGGCGTTGCGGTCTGGAGCCGCGCGACCGCTGCGGTCGCAGGTTCCAATCCTGCCTCAGACATGAATGTGTGTGATGTCCTTAGGTTAGTTAGGTTTAAGTACTTCTTAGTTCTAGGGGACTGATGACCTCAGAAGTTAAGTCCCATAGTGCTCAGAGCCATTTGAACCATTTGAAACCAGGAACGGAATGGCGAAATCTCATTTGAAACTACATCACCTTGTGGTTCCACACCCGAAAACATTTCCCATTCACTAATTGCCTAAACTGACGTCCAAAGGTACAAAATGTGTCAGTGAAGTCACAAAGAGTTACCTCAAAGAACTCGTTTCGACTAATCGAAGCTGACTATAGGACAAACACGCAAAGCATTGCGAAGATAATCTCACGAGTTGTGAAAAGTAAAAATATTGTGGGCGAAAAATAAAACTGTAACTTCCAAGGCGCACGTAAAAAACTGAATGGAGTTGTAAAGCAGGGAAATGCCCGTATGCACAAAGGTAATTACATATAATAACATCGTTTTATGAGTTTAAACTCAAGATATACAGTTACATTGAAAACTAAGATCTGCAACAGTATAAAATGGAGACCGCAGAGGAATGTGATCATAAAAACATTCTAAAAATTCCATTTTTGTCATCAAGTGTTCGAAATGACCAGTGTCTATGCAACATGTTTACAGTATCTGACAGACTTCGACACAGACTGATATCGGTGAACATGTTCCAACAACAATGTATTGTCTTAAATTTCCTTGGGTCATTGGAACTGATGCATAAGATTCATCTTTGAATTTTCACAAGGGAAATAAGTCCAGTAGTGTCGAATAAGGTAAAGGTGCAGGCCAACTGATAATGCTATCACATCCTATCCAGAGACTAGGAAATTCCTTGATGAGCGTTTCACTAGCTACGAGCAACTAGTGAGCTGCGCATCCATCGCGCTGGTACCACATACTCGTACTTCAAGTGATACTTGGCCTAAGAGAGCACTGGAACTTCTATTAGAAACTGTGCATGTCTTTTACCTATTAAGGTTTCTTCAACGAAGTAAGGACCAATCAAGTAGTGTCTTATTATCCCGTTCCAAACGTTCACATTTCACTGCCTCCTGATGTTCAAGCTGTCTCGGCCAGTGATTATTCTCGGCGGCTCAACAATACATATTACTTATATACATCGTCCCATAATTCGTAAAGGTGAAGGGAATCCTTTAAAGAAAGAACATATTCTACATCTAAATCTACATTTATACTCCGCAAGCTACCCAACGGCGTGTGGCGGAGGGCACTTGACGTGCCACTGTCATTACCTCCCTTTTCTGTTCCAGTCGCGTATGGTTCGCGGGAAGAACGACTGCCGGAAAGCCTCCGCGCGCTCTCGAATCTCTCTAATTTTACATTCGTGATCTCCTCGGGAGGTATAAGTAGGGGGAAGCAAAATATTCGATACCTCATCCAGAAACGCACCCTCTCGAAACCTTGACATCAAGCTACACCGCGATGCAGAACGCCTGTCTTGCAGAGTTTGCCACTTGAGTTTGCTAAACATCTCCGTAACGCTATCACGCTTACCAAATAACTCTGTGACGAAACGCGCCGCTCTTCTTTGGATCTTTTCTATCTCCTCTGTCAACCCGGCCTGGTACGGATACCACACTGATGAGCAATACTCAAGTGTAGGTCGAACGAGTGTTTTGTAAGCCACCTCCTTTGTTGATGGACTACGTTTTCTAAGGACTCTCCCAATGAATCTCAACCTGGCACCCGCCTTACCAACAATTAATTTTATATGATTATTCCGCTTCAAATTGCTCCGTACGCATACTCCCAGCTATTTTACAGAATTAACTGCTACCAGTGTTTTTTCTGCTATCATATAATCATACAATAAAGCATCCTTCTTTCTATGTATTCGCGATACATTATATTTGTCTATGTTAAGGGTCAGTTGCCACTCCCTGCACCAAGTGCCTATCCGCTGCAGATCTTCCTTCATTTCGCTACAATTTTCTAAAGCTGCAACTTCTCTGTATACTACAGCATCATCCGCGAAAAGCCGCATGGAACTTCCGACACTTATCTACTAGGTCATTTATATATATTGTGATGTGATGTGATGCCTTATCAGAATTGAGCGACAGAATTCCACACGTCTGCTGCATCACCTCTGGTTAATCTGTAGGTGAAGGGACACACATTACGGATGGAAGCTGTTTGCGCGCAATATGCGAACAATGTTGGACTGATTTTTCCAGAGGTATACCTCTTTATCTGAGGTACATCTGGTTTATGAGCAACAGCGGCCAGAACATTTATTTCGTTCACTTGCCTTGTTGCAGGCTTCTTCGTTACTCTCTTTGTTGTATTCCAGTACCATTCCAGTATGCCCGCATCTCGTGGTCGTGCGGTAGCGTTCTCGCTTCCCACGCCCGGGTTCCCGGGTTCGATTCCCGGTGGGGTCAGGAATTTTCTCTGCCTCGTGATGGCTGGGTGTTGTGTGCTGTCCTTAGGTTAGTTAGGTTTAAGTTGTTCTAAGTTCTAGGGGACTGATGACCATAGATGTTAAGTCCCATAGTGCTCAGAGCCATTTTTGAACCATTCCAGTAACTTTTTCTTCCTAATTTGTCGAATTTTCATTCTTATTGGAGACCATCTACTCCAACATCTGTCGGGACACTTTTGTGTCTACAGTTCAACAGTTCGAGTCATGTTCCTTTTTCATTCTGTGTAAAGAAGAAGCACATTTAGTTTCTCTTGGATTGTGGTAGACAATTTGGTTTTTGAGGCTAACCTCACTCGATACACCTGAACGACACAGACAGAATGAAAGACCCATTTCTCTCTGCCCCTTTTATGCTGGTACAGGAGCAGTATCGTGTTCTTATCTGATGTGACTTATTTCCATATTTGGGTATGAAATCACGACTTTCCGCATAAGACAGCAAATCGTTTCTTCTTCAAAACAAGTAAATCCTTAGTTCTACAAGACTAGTAATCGTATTTTGTAAATACGAGCAGCAGAAATGACCACATTTCCATATGAAAAATTGAAATTGATACCGATATCTCTGTAATTAGTATAACTATGAAAAGAGGCTATACATTGTTTAATAAGAACTTTCTCACAGTTAATTCAGCCATAATCAGAATTACCGTGTACGGATCCAGAAGTATAAGAGGTGAACAGCTTAGCTGATTTGTCCTGTATGTTCAAGAGATGTTGACTTCCTAATATATTTTTATTTGTTCTGCAATCCGTCCATCAAGTTCTTCTGTAAATGTGCTCTCATTTTATGCTTACATTTAATTGTTGGACTCTAGTGAAATTTGTAATAGTCATAGATGCACGTTATGTTACTTACACTTCAAGTAAGTCTCATCTGGAGCATGAAGAGAACTGCAGTTTGCTCAGGACACTCATACAGGCAGTTGCACAGTAAAAGAAAATATATTGTAGGGTTGTCTTCATTCCATAGGTTATCGTTTTATTTTCATTTTAATAGTGCATATGGATTATTTATAAAATATACAATAGCAATACTAACATAATATTGATTTCATTATTACATATATAAGAAATATACATACCTGATCTATTAAATACAATATCGAATTCTATTGACAACAAAGAAGAGGTACTGTATGAACCATCAAACCTAACAAAACCTAGATTTCGGTTACGAACATTATAACAAAAAATCGCTTTATTTTCAGTTTAATAGTGCATATGGATTATATATAAAATATACAATAGCAATACTAACTGTAACACTAACATAATATTGATTTCATTGTAACATATGTAAGTAATATACATACCAAATCTATTAAATACAATATCAAATTCTGTTGACAACAATGAAGACATACTGTATGACCCATTAAACCTAATGAAACCAAAATTTCGATTATGAATATTATAACTAAAAAATGAATAATTGCCTGTGTCAAGGAATGATAATGTTTCATTATTTCTGTTATAGTTACCGATACGAAAATCTTGAAAATTTAGTAAACAAATATTGCTTCCATTGGTGGCAATATTAGTATTATCATGATATATATAAAATATACTAAATACAATATCACGTATTATTGATAACAATGGCAAAATACTGTTTGAGCCATTATACCTAACAAAATGAAAATTTCGGTTACGAAAGTTATAACTAAAAAATGAATAGTTGCCTATGTCAAGAACTGATAATGTTTCATTATTACTGTTATAATTACCGATACGAAAATCTTGAAAATTTAGTAAACAAATATTGTTTCCATTGGTGCCAATATTAGTATTGTCGTGATATATATAAAATATACTAAATACAATATCACGTATTATTGATAACAATGGCAAAATACTGTTTGAGCCATTATACCTAACAAAATGAAAATTTCGGTTACGAAAGTTATAACTAAAAAATGAATAGTTGCCTATGTCAAGAACTGATAATGTTTCATTATTTCTGTTATAGCTACCAATATAAAAATCATGGAAATGAAGTAAACAAACATTTTCATTGACGACAGTATTAGTATAATCGCTATTATCAGTGTCTCTACACATATAAAATATATTAAATACAATATCATGAACTGTTGGTAGCAATGATGGGATACTGTTTGAGCCACTATACCTAAGAAACCAAAAGTTTTGGTCATGAATGTTATAACTAAAAAATGAATAATTCCCTATGTCAAGAACTGATAATGTTTCGTTATTTCTGTTATAGTTACCAATATAAAAATCGTGGAAATGAAATAAACAAATATTGCTTTCATTGATGTCAATATCAGTACAGTCACAATTATCAGTATCACTGTGATTGTCACCATCATTATATGAAATGTCATTATCACAGTCATTGAAATACACATGTGATGGTCTGCTGGTGTCACAGGGTGAGAGAAGCTGCTCCAGTCCTGAGTGCTCTGTGACACTGGGCGGCCATATCTCCACAGCTACCTCTTCTCCCTGCACCTAAACAATAATATGCCAGCTGTCAAAAACCCCAATGGTCGAGGAAACAATGGAACATTCATTCAACTTTCGACCTTCCCTCATCAATTTCGTAACAGGTGGACAACTTCAACTATCTGAAACTATTGTACTACCACAACTATATCAGTAAGATATTGACTTTATTGTGAAAGAAGAAAATATAAAAATGCAGTAAAAGAACCAGGCAAAAAGGAATATAAACGTCTAAAAAATCATACCAGTGCAAAATGTATAATGGTTAAGCAGGAATCGTTAGAGAACAGATGCAAGGTTACAGAAGCACATATATTTGGAGGATAGATAGAAACCACCTACAGAAAAATTAAAGATACCTATGAATGCCAAGAGTTCAGATGGAAAACCACTACTAAGCAAGGAGGGGAGCATTGAAAGTTAGAAACAATATACAGAGGGGCTATACAAGGGAAATGAACTTGAAGACAATTTCATAGAAAACAAAAGAGAAGGTAGATGAAGATGATATGGGAGACATGTTAGTGCAAAAAGAATCTGACAGAGCACTGAAAGACCTAAGTCGAAACAAGGGTCCTGGCATAGACGAAATTCCCTCAGAACTACTGATAGCCTTGGGAGGGCCAGCCATTACAAAATTATTCCACCTAATGTGCAAGGTATTTGCGACTGGTCAAACATGCTCAGAGTTCAAGAATGCAAGAATTCCAATTCAAAAAAAGTAGATGTTGATGGGTGTAAATATTACTAAACTATTAGTTTAATAAGTCAAAATATTGACGTGAATTACTTGCAGAAGAGTAGAAAAAGTGGTAGAAGACGATCTTAAGGAAGACCAATTTTGGACTTTGGAGAAATGTAGGAACACACGAGGCAATGCTAGCTCTGTAACTTCTCTTAGGAAATAGATTAAGGAAAGACAAGCCTACGTTTATACCATTTCTAGACCTAGTCACTGTTGACTGAAATACATTCTTTGAAAATCTGAAGGTAGCAGGGGGAAAATACAGGGAGTGAAGAGTTATTTACAGCTTATATGGAAACCAAATGGCAATTATATGAGTTGAAGGGCATAAAAGGGAAGGACTGGCTGGGAAGAATGTGGGACATGGTTGTAACCTACCCCCACCATTATTGAATCTGTACATTGAGCTAACAGTAAAGTAAAAGGAAGAAAAAATCAAGGAAATCAAAACAAGGGCAATGGAATGTAATCGAATTAAGTCAGGCATTGCTGAGGTAATTGGATTAAAAAATGAGGCATTAAAGGCAGTAGATGAGATTTGCAATCTGGACAGTAAAGTAACTGATGATGTGAGAAATGGAAGGGTGTAAAATAAAACTGACCATGGTAAGAAAAGCATTTTTGAGAAACAGAAACTTGTTAACATCGAATATAATTTAAGTTTTAGGGAGACTTTTCCGAAAGTATTTGTTTGGAGTGTAGCCTTGTATAGAAGGGAAACGTGGACAATAAGCAGTTCAAACAAAACGGAAATAGAAGCTTCTAAAATTTGGTGCTACAGGAGAATGTTGAAGAGAAGATGGATGGACAGCATAACTAATGAGGACATACTATATACAATTGGTGAGAAAAGATATTTGTTGGACAAATTGACTATAAGAAGCCATCGGCTGATAGGAGACATTATAAGAAATCAAGGAATCATCTATTACGTAAAAGATCGAAATATGAGAGGTAAAAATCGTAGATCAGATGAATATAGTAAGCAGATTCAATATTGCAGTAATTTGATTATGAAGTACTTCCACAGGATGGAATAAGATGGAGATATGCTTCAAACCAGTCTTTAGACTGAAGACCATGACAACATGATGATGATCTCAGCACAATTTTAAAAATCTGTTGCTGATTCGGTGGGATATTTTCCAGTTGAGATTAATATGCTTTGGTAACACCCATCTATTTAGTTGGAGATGAGGAAACTACCACTACTTATGGACCTATTTCATTCTCCCAAGTCTTCTAAAATGTGTTTGAGGAAGTTATCGTGTTTAACTATGCATAACTTGCTAATCGCTTCTTAGTTTGGCCGTTTTAAAGGATTCTCCTTAGAGAAAACAATACATGATCTCATATATTAGTTACTGGCACAACTAAACAAAAAATGTTTTCAGTTATTATAGTTTGTGATGTTTCTACAGACTTTGGACCTATTTCATTCTCCCAAGTCTTCCAAAATGAGTTTGAGGCAGTTATCATGTTTACCTGTGCATAACTTGCTAATCACTTCTTAGTTTGGCCATTTTAAAGGATTCTCCTTAGAGAAAACAATACATGAGCTCATATATTAGTTACTGACAGAACTAAACAAAAAAATTTTTTCAGTTATTATAGTTTGTGATGTTTCTACAGACTTTGAACCTCTTTCATTCTCAAAAGTCTACTAAAATGTGTGTAGGAAGTTATCGTGTTTAACTGTGCATAACTTGTTAATCGCTTCTTAGTTTGACCATTTTAAAGGATTCTCCTTAGAGAAAACAATACATGATCTCATATATTAGTTACGTGCAGAACTAAACAAAAAATGTTTTCAGTTATTATAGTTTGTGATGTTTCTACAGACTTTGATTGAGTAAATCACAATATGATACTTGGCAAACTAAGGTATTATGGCATTAGTTTTTGCATGAACGGATTCTTACCCTCATTACAAAAGACAGTGTCTCATTGACAGAATGCCACAGGTATGAAACTAGCCTAAGAGTGCATAATCACAAAAAGTGGGGTTCTAAAAGATTTGCATTAAATCCATGCTTATTCTAAACTTACACAAACATGCTTTCAATGACTTTATAGACCTCTTCAGCACTAACTTTTTGATGACATAAGCATGCCACTACTAATCAAGGGTCCAAACTCAGTGTTAACAGACACAGCTCAGATGATAGCTGATCAAGTCTAGATCTAATCCATAGCAGGCATTTTGTCTCAGTCTCTCAAACACTCATGTTGTACAAATCTCAAACTAGTAATGGTATCTGCAGAAGCAGACTTTAACGATTATACCCAAAATGAAGTACAGCATGTAAAGCTTGATGAGGTTTCCAGTGGATAACAAAGTCAAGAGGAATCAACACACAAATAAGTTCATGAACAAACTCAGAGTAGCATACTCTGCCCTTACAAGGATTTGTCACTGTGAGTAGATAGTTACTTACATGTTCCACAGAACATTTTGCACGATATATTGTAATGATGTGGAACAAGTCATTTTACATTCACATCACAAATGAACTTGTATATACAGTTACATTCTGAAGTTTAGTAACTTTTTTCACTAAAAGGGAACAGATATACAGATGTGAGTTAGTAATTCCAACCCACCATCTTTTACACAATTCAGTAATAGAAAGTCTTCTACAGAATGGATGGAGTTTTCAATGAGAAAGTTTCTCAGTTTGTTACCAAATTTTATTTTGCTGTCTGCCAGACACTTTATATCACCTGACAAGTGTTCAAAATTTTTTTCTGCAGCAGTATGCACATTTTTTCATGCTAAAGACAACCTTAATGTGGTGTAATGAATGTCATTTTTCCTTCTGGTATTATAAATATGTACCTCAATATTCATTTTGAATTGTAGTGCATTAATTATAACAAACTTCATGAGGGAATAAATATATGGTAAAAAAATAGTCAGAATGCCCACCTCAAACACTTGTGCACAAGATGACCATGGGCGAGCACCAAATATTATACTTGCAGCATGTTTTGCGCAATGAAGACTTGCTTCCTTCAAGATGAGTTGTTCCATAATGTTTATCCATATGACATTATTGAATGAAACCATGTAAAATATATCGACTTACTGACTTGTCTCTCAGGAAGGTTTGCAATCATTCTAAACGCAAGTGTGGCTGAACTAAGTTGTTTTGGCATTTCCAAAATACGTTTTTTTCCAATTTAAATTCTCATCAGTATGGACACCTGAGAATTTAGAAGTGTCCACCCTATTTATTATTTCCTCACTAGGTGTTACACTTATTATTGGTGTAGTAGCTCTAGATGGAACTGAATATATTGTGTCGTTTTAATATTGAGGGTGTGATCATACAAGGAACTTGTCAGTGATACTTTCAGAAACTTTGTTTACTATTTCTTTTGTTTCTGCACATGTTCTGGGATTGATGGCAATACTAGTTTCATCTGCAGTAGGAACTAATTCTGCTTGTTGTATACTAAATGTAAGATTGTTGACACATATGAGAAACAGCAGTTGACCTACATAAATGGTTTCTCCCAAGTCAAAATTATGTTCCTGGACCATATTGCTTAAACTGATAAGTATAACTTTCTGAGGCTATTTGTTGGATATAACACTATCCACTGGCTGACTATATTATCAATCCAATAAAACTTCAATTTATCTAGGAGAGTGTTGTGATTCACGCATTGAAATGCTTGCATAGTTTGCAGAAAATACTAACTGCTGTTGTTTTATTATTGCAAAATTTGCTGAGGGAATATGTAAATAGCATTTTCAGTAGAGAAACTCTTCAGAAATAGAAGCTGTGATTTGCTGAGTATGTTATTGTTTTTCAGGTATGGTATTATTCTAGGCTACATCACTTTCTCAAAAATTTTGGAAATTGATGTCAGCATGTTGTTACTGACATCTCTCCCATCACTTTTCTTAAGGAGGGGTTTGTCAATGGCATGTTTCAGGCTCTCAAAAAATGTCTTGCATTAATGATGCATTATGTATTGAAAATAAGATAATGCTTATTATAAGGGAAAATCTTTAGTTGTCTATAAGAACCACCATCAAAACCAGATGAGCTCTTATTTTTGAGAGATTGTATAGTTTCCTTAATTTCAGACGGACAACATGGTGCGTGATACATTCACTCAATGATGGAAGTTACATTTTCAACATACTGCTGTTATTTTGCTCTTGAACTGTTTATTCTGATGTTTTCTACTATATTTAAGAAAGGGTTATTAAATATATTTGCTACTTATGAATCATCACATATTGTCTTACCATTCAGTTTGGTAGAGATGTTATCCTGTTTTGTGGCCAGTTGCCCTGTCTCTCATTTCACGAAATGTCATATAGCCTTAAGCACGCTGCCAGAATTACTGATTTGTTACATATATGCATGTTTTTTAATTTTTTAATAACTTTTTAAAGTAATTATGAGTACCTTTTGCAGTGTACAGCTACTGCAGGATCTCTACTCCTTCTTTCCCTTTCATGAGATGCTTCAATCCCTCTAGTGATCCACAGTTTTTTACCTGGTTGTTTATTCTCTTTTCTGGTTAGCTTGTGCAGAAATCTTTTTTGAAATACCAGTATGCATTTATTGTGGAATAGATTAAATTATATGTTATCATTTGGTACATACAATAGAATACATTAATATTTGTTCCATAGATCATGAATATGATATTTCTTAATGATGTGGAACATGTCAGTTTAACATATTTCCTTTACAGAATGTTTTTTATTTTATTTTATTTATTTATTTTTGCAGTTACTACTTCATATTTAAAAATTCATCTACTGAGTAGAAACAGTTGTCATTCAGAAATTCTTTTAATTTGTTTTTAAATGTTGTTTAGCTATCAATCAGATATTAATGCAACTTGGCAAAAGACTGAAGATTTTTGTGGCAGCATAATTCACTCTTTTCTGTGAAATTTGGTCAGAGTCCATTTGCAGAGACCCATTTACAGAGTCAATTTTCTTAAAGACATTCCTTACAATTTCCCCACCTGATTCTTGTTTGTAGAGTGTGATTACTATACTTGTATCATCAGCAAAGAGAACTGCCTTTGCATCATTATCATACTTTAAGAACAATATGAGCCCAAGTCTGACCCCTGTCTTTCTTGATACATCTGCAGTTAGAGGACTCTTCTGATTTTTGTAGATAATCTGTACTGTTAATTTAAACCTTCTGCATTCTTCCAGTTAAATATGAATCAAATCTTTCTGCACTGTCCCACTTGTACCATAATACTTAAGTTATCTAGAAGAATTTCATGATTAATACAGTTAAAAGCTTTAGAGAGTTCACAGAATATCTGAATAGGAGATGTTCAGTTATTCAGATTTCATTGTAAATTATGTCCCATGTCATCTTCTGTAAACTATTCTCAGAAAGTTGGTCCTGAAGTCATTAATTGTTCTAACTGATTTCCACAAAGGAGTATCCATGCTGTAAGGCACTATGTTATTTATCCTAACTGCGCATCATGATCAGAAAAAGTATTTCTTACTGGGTAAACAGTTATTTCCTTGCTATGAGCTTCATTTTTGTCCTGTACCATCTGGGCTACACTCCTTCTATGACTACTACCTAGGAACAAGACTGTTTTGTTCCAACTCCATGCTACGCTATGCAGGGACTTTGAGGATGTAGATCAGGTAATTATAGTTGGGAGAGCAGGAAACAGTCTGGCTATGAATCCAAGATATAGTATTAGGAGTGACCTGGACAAAATAGGAGCAGAAAGTGGACACATGAATGAGGGGTTTGTGGAGGTCTCTCAGCAGCATTATCAGCCATGGGTAACACTGCTGTATGGCATGTTAAGACTGAGCTGAACTGGATGCTCCACACAATCACAAAATCTCACATAATTGTTGTTCCAGTTGATGCTGTTGGTAGGTGGGAACACATTACACATGACCTGTACCTAAATAGGAAGGGGAAATATAAATTAGCTTCTCTATTAGCAGATACTGTAAGGGGGGGCACAGGCACACAAGGGATGATCCCTATGGTTACTGGGACCAGGCAGACAGGTTTGTTAGATTAAATCCATGGTTAAGACACACAATAATCAAGAAAAATAGAATAAAAGAAGCTTCATGTACAGTAAATAGGGATAAAGCTAAGGATAGTATCAATTTACTTCATCAAAATATCAGAGGAATAAAAAATAAAGTAGATGAGCTGATACTGTGTTTAGATGATCTCAAAAATAAGAATGAGATTGATATACTTTGTCTGCCTTAACAATATGTATCTGTGGTGATGGAAGATGTCAGTATAAATGAGTATAATCTTACACTTGTAGACATTGCATGGAAAAGGAGGAGTTACATTTTACACGAAACAAAGGTATAAGTACAAGCAAATTTTGTGTCAATCAGAACTTCGAAGTTTCTCTATGTGAACTACAGTTAGATAATGTAGTGTGATATTAGCAACAGTGTACAGGTCCCTATTAGGAGATTGGGAGCTATTCATTAAAAAAAGAGGTTTGACTCCCTTGTTTGTCAGACAAAAAGAAGAAGTTATTAATCTGTGGTGATTTCAATGTAAACATTTTAAGCATTTCTGATAGGAAAAATTAATAGAAGTATTATTAATGACATATAACTTAGAATCAGTGATCAATTTCCCTACACATATAGCTCTAAAAGATAATGTATTTGTACAGCAAGAGGATGTAAAACTAACTCATGTTTTCCCTGTGATAAATGTATTATCAGACCATGATGCACAACTGATTAACTTACATAGCTTAGCAGGGTGTACAGTTCAGAAACTATTAAGTAAAAGTGTAAGGCTGCTCAGCCCAGTATTCATAGAGCACTTCAGAGAAAGTTTGAGGAATGTTACTTGGTGAGCTGCACATAGTGAGACAAATGCCAATGATAAGTGCAACATACTTCTTGATAAATTTATATTCCTTTTTGAACACTGTTGCCTCAAAAAATTACTAAATGTAAGACCAAACAGTTTTCAAAGAAACCTTGGATCACTACAGATATTAAAGTGTCTTTAAAAAGGAAAAGAAAATTGTATGAGGCAGCAAGAATTAGTAAAGACCCAGAAGTAATTTTACGCTATAAATATTATTGCAACGTACTGAGAAAAGTTGTCAGAAAATCAAAAATTATTTATATTAGAGTTGAAATTAACAACTTGGGCAATAAAATGAAATCAGTATGGAATTTTGTTAGAAGAGAGACAGGAAAAGTAACCACTGGGGTAGATAGTATTACTATTAAAGAAAATGATAGCATCTTCACCAAGAGCACGCAAGTAGCTAATGTACTGAACAACCATTTCTTAAGTTTAGGTAAATAAATTGGTGAGAATAGTTCAAAAGAAAAAGCCATGCATTACATGGAAGAGTCAATTTTGAGAAACCCTGGTCAGATTAATTTTCGATTAACAACTACTTGTTAAATAAGCAAAATCATTAAACCTTTGAAAAATAAATGTTCTGTTGCAGTAGATGACATCTCTAAGAAGATATTAAAGCAATGTGAAGCAGTTACAGCTGACGTTCTGAGTCACATCTGAATGCATCACTAACTCAAGATATTTTCCCAAACAGGTCAAAATACGCCATTGTCAAACCTCCCTACTAGTAGGGGACACCACTGACGTCAATAATTACCGACCAATATACTTTCTCATTGTAAGACATTTCCAGGGGCAGATGTGGACTCTGACCACAATCTATTGGTTATGACCTGTAGATTAAAACTGAAGAAACTGCAAAAAGGTGGGAATTTAAGGAGATGGGACCTGGATAAACTGAAAGAACCAGAGGTTGTAAAGAGTTTTAGGGAGAGCATAAGGGAACAATTGACAGGAATGGGGGAAAGAAATACAGTAGAAGAACAATGGGTAGCTTTGAGGGATGAAGTAGTGAAGGTAGCAGAGGATCAAGTAGGTAAAAAGACCAGGGCTCTTAGAAATCCTTGGGTAACAGAAGAAATATTGAATTTAATTGATGACAGGAGAAAATATAAAATGCAGTTAATGAAGCAGGCAAAAAGGAATACAAACGTCTCAAAAATGAGATCGACAGGAAGTGCAAAATGGCTAAGCAGGGATGGCTAGAGGACAAATGTAAGGATGTAGAGGCTTATCTCACTAGGGGTAAGATAGATACTGCCTACAGAAAAATTAAAGAGACCTTTGGAGATAAGAGAACCACTTGTATGAACATCAAGAGCTCAGATGGAAACCCAGTTCTAAGCAAAGAAGGGAAAGCAGAAAGGTGGAAGGAGTATATAGAGGGTCTATACAAGGGCGATGTACTTGAGGACAATATTATGGAAATGGAAGAGGATGTAGATGAAGATGAAATGGGAGATACGATACTGCATGAAGAGTTTGACAGAGCACTGAGAGACGTGAGTCGAAACAAGGCCCCCTGAGTAGACAACATTCCATTGGAACTACTGACGGCCTTGGGAGAGCCAGTCCTGACAAAACTCTACCATCTGGTGAGCAAGATGTATGAAACAGGCGAAATACCCTCAGACTTCAAGCAGAATATCATAATTCCAAACCCAAAGAAAGCAGGTGTTGACAGATGTGAAAATTACCGAACAATCAGTTTAATAAGCCACAGCTGCAAAATACTAACATGAAATCTTTACAGACGAATGGAAAAACTAGTAGAAGCCGACCTTGGGGAAGATCAGTTTGGAGTCCGTAGAAATCCTGGAACACGTGAGGCAATACTGACTTTACGACTTATCTTAGAAGAAAGATTAAGGAAAGGCAAACCTACGTTTCTAGCATTTGTAGACTTAGAGAAACCTTTTGACAATGTTGACTGGAATACTCTCTTTCAAATTCTAAAGGTGGCAGGGGTAAAATACAGGGAGCGAAAGGCAATTTACAATTTGTACAGAAACCAGATGGCAGTTATAAGAGTCGAGGGACATGAAAGGGAAGCAGTGGTTGGGAAGGGAGTAAGACAGGGTTGTAGCCTCTCCCCGATGTTATTCAATCTGTATATTGAGCAAGCAGTAAAGGAAACAAAAGAAAAATTCGGAGTAGGTATTAAAATCCATGGAGAAGAAATAAAAACCTTGAGGTTTGCCGATGACACTGTAATTCTGTCAGAGATAGCAAAGGACCTGGAAGAGCAGTTGAACGGAATGGACAGTGTCTTGAAAGGAGGATATAAAATGAACATCAACAAAAGCAAAACAAGGATAATGGAATGTAGTCGAATTAAGTCGGGTGATGCTGAGGGAATTAGATTAGGAAATGAGACACTTAAAGTAGTAAAGGAGTTTTGCTATTTGGGGAGCAAAATAACTGATGATGGTCGAAGTAGAGAGGATATAAAATGTAGACTGGCAATGGCAAGGAAAGCGTTTCTGAAGAAGAGAAATTTGTTAACATCGAGTATAGATTTAAGTGTCAGGAAGTCATTTCTGAAAGTATTTGTATGGAGTGTAGCCATGTATGGAAGTGAAACATGGACGGTAAATAGTTTGGACAAGAAGAGAATAGAAGCTTTCGAAATGTGGTGCTACAGAAGAATGCTGAAGATTAGATGGATAGATCACATAACTAATGAGGAAGTATTGAATAGGATTGGGGAGAAGAGAAGTTTGTGGCACAACTTGACCAGAAGAAGGGATCGGTTGGTAGGACATGTTCTGAGGCATCAAGGGATCACCAATTTAGTTTTGGATTGCAGCGTGGAGGGTAAAAATCGTAGGGGCAGACCAAGAGATGAATACACTAAGCAGATTCAGAAGGATGTAGGTTGTAGTAGGTACTGGGAGATGAAGAAGCTTGCACAGGATAGAGTAGCATGGAGAGCTGCATTAAACCAGTCTCAGGACTGAAGACCACAACAACAACAACATACTTTCTCACTGCAATTTCAAAAAACTGTAGAGAAAGTAATGTGCTCAAGAGTGGCTAGCCATCCCAGTAGTAATGGGATATTTCCAGAATGAGATTTTCACTCTGCAGCGGAGTGTGCGCTGATATGAAACTTCCTGGCAGATTAAAACTGTGTGCCCGACCGAGATTCGAACTCGGGACCTTTGCCTTTCGCAGACAAGTGCTCTACCATCTGAGCTACCGAAGCACGACTCACGCCCGGTCCGCACAGCTTTACTTCTGCCAGTATCTCATCTCCTACCTTCCAAACTTTACAGAAGCTCTCCTGCGAACCTTGCAGAAGTAGCACTCCTGAAAGAAAGGATACTGCGGAGACATGGCTTAGCCACAGCCAGGGGGATGTTTCCAGAATGAGATTTTCACTCTGCAGTGGAGTGTGCGCTGATATGAAACTTCCTAGCAGATTAAAACTGTGTGCCCGACCGAGACTCGAACTCGGGACCTTTGCCTTTCACAGGCAAGTGCTCTACCATCTGAGCTACCGAAGCACGACGCTTCTGCCAGGATGTTTCATATCACTGCACACTCCGCTGCAGAGTGAAAATCTCTTTCTGGAAACATCCCCCAGGCTGTGGCTAAGCCATGTCTCTGCAGTATCCTTTCTTTCAGGAGTGCTAGTTCTGCAAGTTTCGCAGGAGAGCTTCTGTAAAGTTTGGAAGGTAGGAGACGAGATACTGGCAGAAGTAAAGCTGTATGGACCGGGCGTGAGTCGTGCTTCGGAGGCTCAGATGGTAGAGCACTTGCCTGCGAAAGGCAAAGGTCCCTAGTTCGAGTCTCGACGGGCACACAGTTTTAATCTGCCAGGAAGTTTCAGTAATGGGATACTTAGTAAATCACAGTTTGGATTTCAAAAATGCTTTCCCACTCAGAGAGCAATATACAATTTTACTGCCCACTTAATGGATCCTTTAAAAAGTTAAATGTCACCAACAGGAATTTTCTGTCACTTACTCAAAGTGTTAGATTGTGTGAACCATGACATTATGTTACAGAAATTACAATTGTATGGTATAAATGGTATAGCATGTGAGTCGTCAAAGTCATATCTACCTAACAGCAAGCAAAAAGTTTCTTTATATGGTTTAAGTAATTTAAGGAAGTTTATCACTTTATATAACTGGTGTGAAATTACACAAGGTGTTCCACAGGGTTCGATCAAGGGTCCCCTTCTGTTTTTGATATATGTGAACGACCTCCCTTCTTACTTGAAAGAAGAAGCTAAACTGACACTGTTTGCTGATGATACAAGCATCATTAATAATCCAGTTAAAGGAACTCCAATAGAAAATGATACAAATAATGTCTTTGGGAAAGTTATTGATTAGTTTTTTTTTTAATGGGCTTGCTCTGAACTTTGAAGAAATACTGTACATACAATTTTCTAATGCAAGGAGTACAGTTCCTTCAATAAATATAACACATCAACAGAAGTCAATAGATGGGGTAGAGCATACTATGTTTTTGGGTGTACATATAGTTGAGAATCTCAATTGGAAAATTCATCATTTGAATGTCCTAAAGCGACTAGGTTCAGCAACTTTTGCAATCAGAGTAATTGATAATTTTGAGGATATAGAAATTAGCAAGCTAGCATACTTTGAATACTTTCACTCTCTGATGTCATACAGAATACTATTTTGAGGTAACTCAACACTTAGACAAAAAGTATTCACTGCTCAAAAGAAAGTGGTTAGAATAATGTGTGGGGCTCATAGTCGCACATCTTGTAGGCATCTCTTTAAAGCATAAGGAATTCTTACAACAGTCTCACAGTACATTTACTCAGTAATGAAATTTGTTCTCGACAACATGGACCAGTGTAAAAACAACATTGACATTCATGATTATAATACCTGAAGAAACAAATACACTATTCTCAACTTAACTTATCTTTGGCACAGAAATGGGTAAAATGTGTCGCAGTACAACTTTTCGATACATTACCAGATGAAATAAAATGTCTTGCAGACAGCAGTAACAGTTTTAAAAATAAATTGAAATCATATCTCCTTGACAACTCCTTCTGTTCCATAGATGAATTTTTGAATAAGAATAAATAAATCTATAGGTATAATACATGTATTTTGTGCCATTTAAGTGCATGAGGTAGGTAACAAAGATTTTAAGCATTTTTTTAAAAAAAGACCTTCATTCATGTGCACATTTCTTATGCACTTGACACATTCCACATCATAACTGTTAGCATGAGATTGATCAATGGAACATGCAAGTAACTAACTAATTAACTCTCTCCATTAAGTTTCTTTGCTAGAAGTCAGCTGCACCCTAATGTGGCCTACAGCTGGATAACACTCTTCCCCTCCCATGTCAGGTAACAAGTCAGATTTATTTCGTTGTTTATGGTGAAGAGCTATTCTCCTTTTATCTATTGCTTGTTACCTTTACTCAGTTCCAAAGATCATTTACCTACTTCAGCCAGCTAGTTCAAATTTCAAGTGATCTAATTCTGCCTGACATATCATAAACCACCAACCAGGTATACGGAGTAGGTGCCAGGTAAGCAACAAGGGACCCGCTCAGACATTGCATTATGAGAAACATGACAACGTTCAGAAGCATTACATTGTGGCATGTTACAGCTTTCAAGCATGCATGTATGCAACCACTAAAAGGAAACATTGTCCCCTGTGTGCATTAATCGTTTTCATACTTGTAGCAATTGCTATAAAAGAGAACAGATTGATATGCCTTTCTAATAGCAGACGGAATTTTTGAAATTTTATTGTATTCTTATGCACATAGTTGATCAAATCTGCTAATTTCACAATAAATAAAGTCTTTCTTTTCAGTGAATAGATTAATTCCTTAGAATGTCTTTCAGACAAGTATGTAACCTATTTCATGGTATTTTACACATTTTGCTCATTTTAGATTCGACACTAACCAAAGCGCTTAATGTCATGATGTTATCAATGTGTTTTGCTATATCTGTTAAGGAATGTTTAAGTTAAATAGAACTCTACACAATTTCATAGTTTTGATTTTTCATTTTTTTCGGTAATTTATGTGGTAAATAAAGAACCTGTAAAAGAAAATGCAGTAAAATGTTAAAATTATCGGAGCTACAATTAATTTGACACAGCTCTGTTGCTGTTTTTTATCATTAGCAGAAAGAATTTGGAATTTTTCTGGGATTTTCGCTTTTAGGATCCTTTTAACAAAGTTTCCAGTTTACTTATTGCTTATCGAGGATTTGCCCACAGCTGGTGCAAAGATACCTGTCATCTGAGGTAGGTGTGGCTTTGGCACATGCAGAATCTGCCTTGTGTGAATAAGTGAGTCTAGCCTACCAAGCAGGTCACGGGGTGCATAATGTTGGTATCTAACACTGAGGTATGGAGAATAGGCGAGAACAGTAATATTTGTACACTCATGTCAGTTTTGTATGATTTGCATGTCAGCAGAGTGAGCCCAACTTGAGTGAGGTGTGCTTAATCACGTATTTGGCGAGTGGAAAATATGTGCAAACATTTATGATTGATTTATGAGTATTTTTATATTAAATGAGACAACAGACAATTTTTTGTGGTGACCTTGTGAAAACTGAAAGCAATGGATGCACAGAGGACACCGAGCATGGTACATCAGTGGTAATCACACTAGACTCAATTTGAAAGGATAGCGTTTAAAATATGGATGAGACCACCCTGACTTAGATTTATCTGTGATTTGCCCAATTCCTTTGAGGCAAATACCAGGATGATTCCTTCAAAACGGCATGGCTCATTTCCTTTCTCATCCTCAAAAAAACCTGTACTTATGCTCTATATCTAATGACCTCGATTTTGACAGGATGTTAAACCCTAAACTTCCTTTGTTCCTTTGCACTGATGTGTGGACAAACATTAGACAGTGTGGGGGCTTTCTTGTCTAAACATGAAGTACAATTCAGTTGGAGTTTAATATAAACTGTTGCTGATTAGAAGAAACATTTCTCATCATTTCAATGCATTTTTGAAAAAGCTAATCAAAAAGAACTTTAAACAACCATGGAAAAAACGCATGGATCACAAGCTGGATCAACATATCTTTTGAAAGAAGATGTTAAATGTATTCGGCTAGAAGGAGCAGAGATTCTGCAGTAGTTAAACACTACAAAAGCCACTCAAAACTACCGTGAAAATTTATTAAAAATTAAGAAATTTGCGTATATGTAAGAAATCAGTAATTCTGACAACATGCTGAAGGTTACATAAAATTTAGTGAGACGAGAGACAGGGAAATCGGCCACAGGATAACATCACTACCGAACTGAATGAGGGACGATATATGATGATTCATAAGTAGCAAATATATTTAATAGTTTTCTTAAATATAACAGAAAACATCAGAACAAACAGTTCAAGAACAAAAGCACTGCAGTACATCGAAAATGTAACTTTCATAATATTCACTCATATGAATGAATATATCACCAACTTCTCCTTCTGAAATTAAGGAAATTATACATTCTCTCGAAAATAAAAGTTCATCTGGTTTTGATGGTGGTTCTTATAGAGTACTAAAGATTTGTTCCCTTATAATAAGCACTATCTTATATTCAATACATAATGCATCACTAATACAAGGCATTTCTCCAGTGAGACTGAAATATACCATTGACAAACACCTCTTTAAGAAATATGATAGGAGAGATGTCAGTAACTACATGCTGACATCATTTTCCAGAAGTTCCTCATGTTGCATATTGTAAATAATCCAATGCAGTTCAAAAAACAATTGTGCATATAAGTACCATACCTGAAGGAAAAATACCATTGCGTGTTTCCTATTAAGGCTGTCTTTACACAAAAAGGGGTGCACAATTGTGGAATAAAAATATTTGATCAGAGTAAAATTTGCAAGCAAACTAAAAAAGTTTCTCATTGAAAAAAATTTCTATTACTGTACAGTGTAAAAGTTTGTTGGTAAGAATTACTAACTTACAATGGTAAACATAGTTAAGAAGGGACTTTATAAATGTTCACCATGTAGCCGTATTTAAAAATTAAGTTGTGAAGTATATGTAAAACTACTCAGTCCACATATTGCAGTTTGATGTGCAAACGATCAGCAGAACATGAAACTGACTAACTATGTATTAACAGCATCAGGTTATGTGGAGGAGTGAGAAAAGAAGTTTGATAGGGTATGTGTCACAAAGGTACCTAGTTAGGAACTCAGTAACTGTCAAACGTGACCTTTTGGAGTAAGTTATCCTTCAGTACCGTGCAAAAAGTCGATAGCCTAATGCAACATTAAAAATACAGTAAACTAATAGAATTCAGTATTCAGAACCAGTAATTTACCTAAATAATAGATAGGGAGACTTACAAGTGACGAGTCTCGATAGCCCAATGGCAGGTCCTCCAGCATTTCACTGATATGGGAAGGCTGGCGTGTTACAATGGGAACATGTGCCCCAGATGAATTGGCCGCTGTGTGCATCTCATCAACTGACTCGTCGTGTACACGAGCAGAATCTGATGCCATCTCATCCAAATCAGCTTCAATGTCTGTGTCGTTTACACTTCCCTTGTCACTCATTTTCAACTCTCTGAAAAACAGAAAACACACTTTATAGGTTATGGGTTCCGCCTTTTTGCCAACACACTGTTTTTTTTTTTTTACCCAAAAATGTTAGAGCACGTCTGGGCCATCATCAGTGGGTTTTTGTTTATTGAAAAACTGTGAAAAGTGAACGTATTTTAGGTTGTAAGTAATTTAACAAAGTGAGTCTAAAGGAAGTTTTTCTTCGTTTTGCTTCTTATCGTGATTTTACATTATATGGTTTTGCAGGACCACTAGTATGGTTTCCTGCACTGATAGCTTGTCATCTGCAAACCAAAAGATGAAAGTCTGGGTGAGTTAACGCATCCCCTGATTTTTGAAAAACTTGATTTTTGCATGTCAAATGTTTCGTGTATATATGTGTTACTATTAACGTTTTGTTGTGACTGATCCTTTTCCTTTTGTGTTCCAAGGACACTGTGCGCACATGTTAATGTACTTTGCGTAATTTCTTTCTTTATAAACGCCTTTTTATTACGTAAAACGCGGTGAGCACTATGTTTGTCCTACGAATACTGATTGAAAAGTGATGCATGTGAGTTGATATTTTCCTGATCTGTTGAGCTTATCTGTGGGTGTCTCCTATGTTCTGAGTTTTTTCTGTGCTGTATTGTCTGTCCTATATGCTGTTTGAAGTCCCTCTTTCTTCAATATATAGCCTATTCTGTGGACGTTTTTGATACTGTAGGTGAATATGTGCCATTTTCTATTGTGTGTGAAGACTTCCAGCCCACATATTTTGCTTATGCTCTCTCAGTATTCAAATATCATGTAGTATTTTGGAAAACAGTGATACAAGTTTTAAACCATTTTGAGTACAGAATTAATGGAAATAGTGGACCAAATGTCATCATGCAGGCAGCTGTTGAGGAAATATAAAATACTACCACTTCTTTGTATATACCTACCAGATAATGCTGTAATTGTAAAAGAAAAACTAAACAGTAGCACTCCACATGGCACCCATAATTCATCTGTAAATAGCTACTAAACATGAGAAATAAGCTATCCACATATACAAAGGACAAATACAGCACTATCGCATTCCTCATCCTGGCATCAAACTGTATAACGCATTACCCACTTCAACAAAAGTAATAACGGACATAAACAGTTTTAAATGAGTCTTGAAGGGTTACTTGATTGAGCACTGATTCAATGCAGTAATGGAGTATCCAAAAAATAAAACTGTAACATGAATTAAAATTGAATTTCTTAAATATATAAGAGGCATACAGTATTGTGTGATATCACTGTTGTTGACAAGATGTGTGGGAAAAATTTCAGAAATTGCGTTTAGTTATTAAGGCAAGATTCAGAATCTTTTTTACACTGCAGAGTCCTTGATTCACAGAACTAATAAATTATTTAAGACAAAAGGGTATTGCAATTTGCACTCAGATAAGTAAAGAATAATTAGTCCTATACATGTAGTCAGTAAGCCAAATTCAAGCCAATGTCAAGATTAACCTAACCTAACCTAAAGTCTTAATAGTGTTGCAGGGGTAATCAAACTTAGAAGTTCACAACAAGTAAGATGCGTAGTAGTACATTTACAAAATCATTTTGCGCGTGCTGAATTGTTGTAGTTTGTACATACCTGAGATATATGTTGCTACAGTGCTTAAAAGACGTTCGACAACAACTAGAAACACTTCTACAGATCGAATCTTTTCCTTCAGATAGATTTAGATTGCCCCTGTCTTTTACAATCACAGGACAGTCATCTCTTGCACTTTGGTTTCAGCTAACATAGCTCCCGCCTTCCGCTGTACTGCTTCAAGTTAAGGCCAGAATATCGTTCCGGTGTTACTGACGTATGCCACGACGTCACCATGTAACGTTGATGGCTAAACTCACTGTGCTGTAAGTCCCGCAATACTGGTTGGTCAGAATCAGTCTGAAAAGATCGGGAGGGTGTTGCAGGGACGAGTGTGGTGAGAAATAATTGTTAAGAAAAACATTCCATACGTTGTGCAATTTCAGTGTTACTTAGCACTGAAGTTAGCTAATCAGGTCGTTGCGCGCGCAAATTCAAGCACTTTTACACGTTAAAATGCTTCAAGACATAATTACCTGTTAATCTGGGAGATACATTGTTGAAATGTTCATTATCAGTTAAAATACGCCTTTTTTGGAAGACATAAATTTAAGCTACATGAGCAAAAACTAAGTGTTTTCGCTTTGAGGAAACCAAACGAAGGTCAAGTTTGGCAGCACTGTCTCTGGCAGGCTGCTTGAATTTGGGCGCGTGACGATCTCATTGGCTAACTTCAATGTTAAATAACTGAGAAACGACGCAAAGTATCGATTTTTTCCTTACTATTTATTTCTCAGCACAGCTTCCCCTACAACATCCTTACAAGCTTTCTACACTGCTTCTGCTCATCCTGCACACAAACCAAGGCTGTTTTAGGACGGGCAGAGAAAGCGATTAAACAAATGAACTAAGTCTAAATTGTAGTAGAAATAAAGACAAGGAAAAATTATCACAAGAAAAAAGTAGGGCTATGAAGTATGAAACAAAGATATTCAAGTAATGTAGGAGACACTGTCACAGATATACCAGATAATTTACTGGGCTTTCTGGAATAGCAGCTGAAGGATGGTGCCAACACATCAGTGAAGTAACACTTCGATATCCAGAGAAGAGCCAATCGACGATACTTCAGCATGTAAGGAATGTGAAAAATGTTTTCTGAAAGTCATCACCTGCGTAACATTTAACTTCAGGTGGCATGAAAGATGCCAGCAAGCTAATCTAAAATTTATAAATGACAATTTTCCATGGTCTTGTCGTGTTTGTGTACCTGAAGAAAAAGTGGATCTGATAAAAACTGTGAACTCGAAAGTCCAAATTATAAAGCAACATAACAGTGACATGGAAACTCTAAAGATAGGATTTCCATCATTGACAGAAGGAAAGGAGAAACTTCCTTGTGAAAAGTGATCGTATTCTCAAGCTGTTAAATATGCACACAACGTCACTCATTCTCAAAAGACAATACAAAGTGAGAGAAATGATCAAAATTAAGTGAAAAAGGATTCGACAGATATATACAGAACACGTGAAATTGACAGACATGTACAAACAGATTAATGTAAGAAATGTAAGTAAAACCTATGCTCATGAACAGAACTGAGTGTAACAAAACGAGTTTCTTTAAACTGGCAATTCTATTCCGAAAAATATCGATGCCACAAACCGTTAAACCCATGTTCTACATAGCATTAGGATGCATCAGATGAATAAACACTTGAAAAACGTTTGAAGTACCAAACAAACCTCAAAGGAGGTTCCAATGTCTGCAAAGAAAATTATAGAGGTTTCTTTGCGAATTTGGGGACGAATTCTCTTCCTAGCAGAGTGAAAACGACGCCATAAACGAAACAAGAAATGCGATTAGAAAAGCCGAGAACATCCATTGCGAATTCAAGACGGTAATAAGTGCAGTTATGCACATCAAATCAGTGAGCAATATCTATACATACAGGATAATTGACTATGTGCTATATCAGGTGACACTTTAGGGGCGGTATTTCTAAATCATAATAAATGCATTACCAGTAATAACTTAAAACCAGACAAATTTCACTTGGGTAGTTAGGCTCTAAAGATTGCAGAAAATATTGACAGCTGTGTTTAAAAAAATAAATTAAAAAATCCAAATGGATTTTTAGTTAATGTGGTGATAATTTTAAAAAATAGAAAAGATGATAGATCAGACCAGCGAGTAGAAAGGTTTAATGAGAAACAGGAATCTGAAAGCAAAGTAGTAATAAATTCTCAACAAAGCAATCCAGAAAAATGATTTTATGCTATTTTACCAGAATGTTCGGTCACCATGCAAAAAGTGAATAGAACTGGAAATGGTCATTTCAGATTGATTCTTCTCTGTTGTGTTCTGAATGAGCACTGGTTAAGAGAAGATGTATTACATAAATTTTACATACTGCTGCTTGACAGATAAAATTTACTACAGATGCAGTATGGTCATAGCTTCCAAATAGATGAAAGTAGCAAAGCAAATATCAATATTGAACAGCCACGATTTACATATAGATAATCTTATTTTTGTAGGGTGCTTTATAATGGCAATTAAGCCAAAACAAGCCTGTCATGTAAAATATTAATTATGTTAACTTATTGCAGTTGGTTTAAGAGCTTTCACTTACAGTATGTCTTATAATGACATATACTATCCTGTGGACCAACGGAACATAGGACTGTGAACTGACTGGCCACACTTGTAGAAACCAAAACCACTTCTTGGTAACTGCAGCTCAGTCAAAAGTGGTACACTGTAGCTGCAATCATTTACAACAGTTTAAGACGTTGAACTGTGGAACATACTGAAATACCTGCCATACAGTTACCAGCAATAAAACAATTGTGGTACGGATCTCCAGACTGATTTATTAACTTTCGTAATCATAATTACTGCAATGACATCACGATCGCTTATCCTCTTCTTATACAGACATTTTCGATAAGGTCCGGCTTACTTGTAGCCGAAAGGTCTAGGATATGTCCACTGTGTGTGAGCTGCCGAGATAGCTTTTCAAGACAAGACAGTTTTTAGAAAACGTAGTCGAACATATTTCGCATGACTGTGTGTCTGTACCCCCCCCCCCCCCCCCCCAACGCAAAAAATCCAGAGACACCCCAGTCTATACTCAGTAGATTAAAGTCGCCTCCGTCCGCAGCTCGTGGTCGTGCGGTAGCGTTCTCGTTTCCCATGCCCGGGTTCCCGGGTTCGATTCCCGGCGGGATCAGGGATTTTCTCTGCCTCGTGATGACTGGGTGTTGTGTGCTGTCCTTAGATTAGTTACGTTTATCTAGTTCTAAGTTCTAGGGGACTGATGACCATAGATGTTAAGTCCCATAGTGCTCAGAGCCATTTGAACCATTTTTGAAAGTCGCCTCCAACTAGTATTGCATGATCTGGTTATTTACGCGCTATTTCAATGACTCTAGAACTTTCACAGCAGAATCGGTTTCCCGGTAAAAACACCCGACAATTAACTTGGTTTCGCCTACACCTGTTATAATTGACCAAATGTCTTCAGTTTTACACTCAACTTCGACCTCAATATAGACAAAATTTTTGTGAAGCTCAATGAACACTCCCCTTTCTACGGCCTCTAATCTGTCTTTCCAATATACTCGCTAAATATCTCAGAGTTTTCCAGTTCGGTTTTCAGCCAGGTCGGTCCCAAGAATAATTTGAGCGTGAGAACTTTCCTGGAGGGCAGTAAATTTGGGAACTTTATTATGAATACTTCGACAGTTTACTGATAAAATTATGACAGCTGAAGTGTCTTTATTCTGAAAGCCGTTCGGTTTCCCTTGCTGCATATCGACCGGATAGTGTTCATCAGAGCACCACAAACTACTGCCTAGCCTAAAAAACCCTCTGTGCACTTTACAAGTACTCTTCTACCCGAGTAGTTGCTTTCTTTGTGTAGTGCACCCCTGTCCTATCAAAGGGGGTCCTACAAATCCCCAGACGATAACACAGGGTCTAGAAATCAGCTACCAAGACCGTCACAGAGTCGACGAAGCCTTTGGTTGAGACCCTCCACTTGTTTCCAATCGAAAGGACACCGATAATTCTGGGAACGACGCTGCAAACTGCGAGCTCTGCTTGCACCCCGCCCGCGAGGCCGGCAGTCTTCATCACCTCCGCTAGCCGCCTGTACGAACTGAGGATCGCCTCAGAACCTATGCGGCTGGCGTCACTGATGCCGACGTGAGCCACAAATTGCAGAGGACTGCACCCTGCTCGCTCGATAGCCTCAGACCAGGCCGCTGCCACAGCTCGCGTGAGAACTCCCGGCAGACATACTGAGTGCACATTGGCTCTTTTCCTAGCCCTGAGTGGTATCTTCCTAAGGGGCTCCATAACGCGCCAGTATTGAAACTCCCAATAATTAGCAAATCCCTGGCCACGTGTTCCTGCTTGCACCCTGCTGAAGGACCGGCCACCTGTGCACTCAAGGGGTGAATGGGCCTTCCACATCGAGCGACGCGAACGCGTTACCACCCGCCACTCACCTTGCTGTGAGGACGGGTCCACAGCGTCGGGGACACTAGGAGGTACCACAGAAGCGTAGCCCGTGGACAAAATAAACGACACCTTTTGTGACCCACGCGACGCGCCAGATTCTCCGCCACCACTACACCCTGAAGCAGCGGCCTGAAGGTGATTGACCGTAGCCAAAACACATTCAGCTGTTCGCAAACTGCGGCCAGCTCCTCCTGCGTCCGCAAAAAGCATGCACACATCTTAGCCATCCTAGTAAGACTAACTGAATAAGTGAGCAATAAAAGAAGACGGAGTTCTAGATATGCAACTTGCTACACTCCCGATGTGTCACCAATGGATGCTGATGCACTAATGAGATATGTAGCTGGCGGTTCAGTGAGCAACTATTGCACTTCAGACTAAATGAATTTACGCATAAAAAAACGCGAGATTAAACCTCTTAAAAAGAAAAACACGCACGAAATTTAATAAGTATGTTACAAGGAAAACACCGAAAGGCAAACACTTAACTTGCCGCTCTGTAGTTGTAGTATATCAACCGAGAGCTGCAGCCTGACTGACTGGCTTCCTAAACGAGCGGAAGATTCCTTACACGTCAATGGCTGATATCTAGCGGACGTACACAAGGCAACAGCCACTGAATGACGCTGGTGATAACACAGGTCCCGCTTTCCGACAACACGTTTCCCTCCTTTGGCTGCGCTATCTTTCGCCTTTACATCAATTTAAAAGGATCGTTTCAGTAATCAAGTTTATTCGGATATTCTTTGGCGATAAAACATCGAACATGGGTCTGAGGCCTAGGTTCGCTTCTGTGACCGACCTTGGTTTCGAATGACAGCCCGTGGTTCCCTTTATAAATGGTCACTGCGAGCTCTTCATACGGCAACAAATGGATATTATATTTCAGCTCCCCCATGAATTCACGCCTCTTATCATCATATAAAATTTGACAAGCTCCTTTCCAGAAGGTACCATATCCGAAAAATTGAAAAATGTAATAACAGGTGGCAGTACTACTCAGAAACATTACATATGTATTAAAAACCTGTTATTTATGCCAAAACATAACGTATCCGTTATATATTTCCCCTTAAGAGTTGCTGTTCATGATGAAGAGTACCAAATTCAGTCTTATTTCGTTTCCAAGGAGTACCAAATCCCAGCAGCCAATCGTTGTTGGTAATGACGTCACAAACAATATGGCCGACATTTTTTCATGACACTGTATGTTATAAGGACGTGTCTGGCGCTTTTCATGTTCATTGTAAGTTTTTATTAATTTATGGAGTCTGATATATTATATGAAAACTGTGAGTCACCAATAGAAACTCCAGAACAACAGTACCAAACTTACAATTTTCTGCCAGAGGGTACCAAACTCATTTTTATTTATGCAGTAATAGTTAAACAAATAAACATTTAACAGGGCTTTCTGGCGTAGAGCTTCTCGACATCTGTCTGTATATAAAAATAAAAACGAAGCTGTGAAACATATTCCCAAGATACCGTGGTTTTAAAACGTTTTCTGTATCTCCTGTTAAGTCACATTTTTATGGATTTGCTACCTTTTGGAAATGAGCTTCTCATTTGTAGATGACGAATGGCGACCGGAGGAAAGTTTCACATTTACATGTTTTACTTTTCTTCTATGTATAACTGGAGGCGTTTCAGCAAATTTCCTAATTCAAAAGCTTCTCTGCCCTGAGGCGCCTGACTCAAATGCCATAATGATGTCATCTTCCATGGAAAACAGAAGGTGCAGTGTCCGTGTTTTCTCCGTTTCTCATTCCTTGGATGCGCCTTGAAGTGCCGTAAAAGGCCTGATGTTTTAAAAAGACTGCAATAATTTATAAGATAACGTACAGGAATTACACAACAGAATGGCATACGCACTGTGTGAAAATACACTCCTGGAAATTGAAATAAGAACACCGTGAATTCATTGTCCCAGGAAGGGGAAACTTTATTGACACATTCCTGGGGTCAGATACATCACATGATCACACTGACAGAACCACAGGCACATAGACACAGGCAACAGAGCATGCACAATGTCGGCACTAGTACAGTGTATATCCACCTTTCGCAGCAATGCAGGCTGCTATTCTCCCATGGAGACGATCGTAGAGATGCTGGATGTAGTCCTGTGGAACGGCTTGCCATGCCATTTCCACCTGGCGCCTCAGTTGGACCAGCGTTCGTGCTGGACGTGCAGACCGCGTGAGACGACGCTTCATCCAGTCCCAAACATGCTCAATGGGGGACAGATCCGGAGATCTTGCTGGCCAGGGTAGTTGACTTACACCTTCTAGAGCACGTTGGGTGGCACGGGATACATGCGGACGTGCATTGTCCTGTTGGAACAGCAAGTCCCCTTGCCGGTCTAGGAATGGTAGAACGATGGGTTCGATGACGGTTTGGATGTACCGTGCACTATTCAGTGTCCCCTCGACGATCACCAGTGGTGTACGTCCAGTGTAGGAGATCGCTCCCCACACCATGATGCCGGGTGTTGGCCCTGTGTGCCTCGGTCGTATGCAGTCCTGATTGTGGCGCTCACCTGCACGGCGCCAAACACGCATACGACCATCATTGGCACCAAGGCAGAAGCGACTCTCATCGCTGAAGACGACACGTCTCCATTCGTCCCTCCATTCACGCCTGTCGCGACACCACTGGAGGCGGGCTGCACGATGTTGGGGCGTGAGCGGAAGACGGCCTAACGGTGTGCGGGACCGTAGCCCAGCTTCATGGAGACGGTTGCGAATGGTCCTCGCCGATACCCCAGGAGTAACAGTGTCCCTAATTTGCTGGGAAGTGGCGGTGCGGTCCCCTACGGCACTGCGTAGGATCCTATGGTCTTGGCGTGCATCCATGCGTCGCTGCGGTCCGGTCCCAGGTCGACGGGCACGTGCACCTTCCGCCGATCACTGGCGACAACATCGATGTACTGTGGAGACCTCACGCCCCACGTGTTGAGCAATTCGGCGGTACGTCCACCCGGCCTCCCGCATGCCCACTATACGCCCTCACTCAAAGTCCGTCAACTGCACATACGGTTCACGTCCACGCTGTCGCGGCATGCTACCAGTGTTAAAGACTGCGATGGAGCTCCGTATGCCACGGCAAACTGGCTGACACTGACGGCGGCGGTGCACAAATGCTGCGCAGCTAGCGCCATTCGACGGCCAACACCGCGGTTCCTGGTGTGTCCGCTGTGCCGTGCGTGTGATCATTGCTTGTACAGCCCTCTCGCAGTGTCCGGAGCAAGTATGGTGGGTCTGACACACCGGTGTCAATGTGTTCTTTTTTCCATTTCCAGGAGTGTAAATTGATTCGTTCGTCATCATGATACCCTTTCCTTTAATTAGACTTAGTTATCCCTTTCTTGTAGGAAAACCAGGCATAGAATTGCGTTTGTACCATTCTGTAGTTGTATCGTTCGTAGGTTCCGGTGTTCTGCCAAGAGAGTTAAGCAGGTCACTTTTATTTGTGTCCCGTAACCGCAATCATTGGGCAATAAGGCAATTCTCTTCAGGGTGCTCGTGTACTACTTCAAACCGAACACCCTAAGAATGTATGCACTCCCACAAGGGAAAACAGCAAATCGCTTAATAAGTCACAGCAGAGGACGTTAAAGTTAGAGGAAATCTTTTCCCTAGCAGTGTTATTTGTAAATGAGCAAATAAAAAGTGACACACTCTACCTACTTTTATCAAAACATGTTCCCTCATATTAAGTAACACCTAGCTGCATTAAGGCAGTTCCTTTCATTAATTTTCAGTGTACACATGACTCAAAATGGACTTAGGTTCACGGCCAAGCTCAGAGGGAGGGTAAAACTGTCACTCTTTGTATAAAAATGTAATAAAATCTGATGTACACAAATGCAAAAATAGCAAGGCGGAGCTGAATAAACTTGGGCTAAACACAATAACCATTACCAGTAGCTAGAGCAGCAGTGGACGTAGTCAACACTTCCATTAGTAATTCTGATGCAGTTTGCTCTTCTCTTTTATTTCCCGAACTGTCCACCTGCTTAGCTGCGAGGTAAAGTGCTCGCCTCCCTTGCAAGCGGGGCCGGGTTCGATTCCCGGCCGGGTTGGAGATTTTCTCCTCTCGGGGACTGGGTGTTGTGTTGTCATCATCATCATAATCAACCTCATCAGTCAGTGACAAGTCGCCCAATGTGGCGTCGACTGAAATAAGACTTGCACTTGGCGGCCCAACTTTCCCGGATGGGGCCTCCCGGCCAACGATGCCATACGCTCATTTCATTTCCATTTCCCAAACTCTCGAACTTGTGAAGGTACTTTGAAAATATCTGCTCCCATGAGGGCACTGCGTGACATCTTTACACCTCGTGTCATCATTGCTCCTTGAGTCTCATTAATAAATAAAAACTATTTCCTCGTATTTGTTTAAATTGTCACTGGCTCTCTCATATGCTTCCTTATGGACCCTCCTGTCATCGTTAATGTTACTGATTCGGAGTACCTACGTCTAAAATTTGAATTCTCGTGCGTTTTCGCACTTCAGTCACTATGTTCTCAACTTACGAAGTTCAGTAATAAACGCAATGTGGCTTCTTAAAGTAGCACTGGACTGACTTGGGGTGAAACATGTAAGTTGTGTCTGGCTTTAGACCGATACATGAAATTAACTTGTCTCAAGAATATCTAGTTGGTGTTCAAGTGTAAAGTGTGCCATGACACTAATAATAATAATAATATGACAATCAGATTTTTACTATTGGGCTTGCGTGTAGTAGTGACCCATGTGATTCATCCCCAGCGTTTGCCGTAGTTACATGAGTGTGTGTTTGTGAAAACCTGAGAGACCAAGCTGCTGAGGTCATCGGTCTCTAGACTTACACACTGCTTAAACTAACTTATACTAAGAACAACACACACACACCCATGCCCGAGGGCTCGAACCTCCGGCGGAAGGGGCCGCGCAATCCGTGACATGGCGCGGCCACTGGGCGCAGCAGTTACCTCAGTCTTCCAGTGTGATATTGTACGGTACAATAGGGCAGAATATACAGATGCAAAGAGTATCTCCAGTGTCGTGGGACCAGTACTAATCATCAAAAATCTGTAACAGCTTTGGTACTGAGTTTGATCAGTAAAGGTCGATTATGCCTCGAAATGCGTTATTCCAGTGTTTTTGCGGCGTAGCGCCGTATACCGATCCTGCCTTGGAGGCGGTTAAGTGGGATATGTGTCTCAGAGCTGGATAGTGACAGATGGTGACGCGAGACTGGACGCGCACGTAGTTTATGTATCAGCCGATAGAGGACAGTATTGCATAGGGGACTGTGACTTAGTTTCGATTGTGCCCACTAGAGTGCACTAAAGTAATAGAATGTTTTTCATAAACTGTTCTAGTATTTTCATAAAGTGTTATTATGTCTTTTTGTGTATGTAAAATGTTATAAATGTGTTTTAGCAGTATGAATGATGCGTGTGGTTTAAGGTTAATATGAAGATAGTGTGGGAACATTTCGAAGAAGTATGGATGTGGACAAAGGGGATTTTTGTAGAATAGATTTGTAAAGCAAAGTTATGCTAAAAAACTTTATGCATAAACAAAACTTCAGCATATTAGATAATTACGTCGGTAAAATGTGCAATCGTTAGATTTACTGTTTTGTGATTGACTATTGATGAAAAGCGCGGACTGAAGCGTGAGAATGTTGTTTTGCTATTGGTTGTTGAGTAAACAGACCAATGGTAAAGCAATATTCTTCACGCGCCTTTCTCTGCTAGTAGAGAAGATTAGAGTACTCTATAGAGGAGTCGGGGCCTAGCCATGAAACAGTTCGAACGTGTGTAGTAGTAGTTCCGATGGAAATGATAAGTTGCCGGATCTAGATGTGTTGTAAACGACGGCATAATTATTCCGATGGGTGTGTAGAAATTTCGTAATTTTTAAGTGAACTTTGTGACGAGAAAAGACATAAATTCCGCGCGGCGTATTGAGCTGGTCGGTGGCTAAAAACTGTGACTGCATTAGGTACTGACAGACTTAATATTTGTCGAGCTTTCTCAATCAAAAACAATCCGTATTTTTGTAGCTATTACGTTTTCGGGAATCGCAGCACCATAAACTTGCTAACGTGAGTGAAAGGGATTGTGAGTGACTGTGTTAAGACTAGCACGGGCTTGGCAGTGATACTTGTTCACCTAAGTTTCAGAATATATTAATTAAGGACAGAATCCCCAACCTTTCATTTCGTGTGAAAACTTTCTCCCGAAACATAGATTTGTGACTTTAATAGCAGCCTGGTTCACGTCGAAGTACAGTAGGTTTCGCTCGGCCACCCTACTGATGATACGCTGAGACTATGTTCACAGGTAGGTGCAGGTTCGTTACAAAGGGACGGAAGGAACCGCGCCGCCGCATGTTGTACTAGTGTTATTTCGTTCAAAAGGTCGATTTAACTTGACGTGATTGTCTAGCAGGGACTGCGTAATTCCGGCCATAGGAGGTAGTTCCGCTACGGGCTCAAAGTTTGTAAAACGTCTTTAGTCACAGTTTCTACCAGTAACTCCAGTGTATGTACTGCAACGCGCCAAGGGGTAAGCATATTAAGAAGGAATATTGATCACTTGCGTGTTAAATTGTGTATAACTGCGTATATTAGCAAACTTTATAAGGTCGATTGTGATGGGTCGCTAGGGCACTCTGTAGCGTATGGGTCGTGGCGCAGTGTTGCATATCGGCGCTTGATACGTGCAATCTCAGTGCCGCCGAGTTGCGCAACCGTCCTGGCGGCTGTGGCGGTTTCCCGCTTCGGCTCCACGGGCAGCTGTTACGAGAATATTCACGATTAGTAGGCGGCAATATTCCGTTTTATTAGGCGGCATGAACACCTACACTGATTGGTGGTACGCGCAGGAGGCGTACATGGAATACCTGTTTATGCTAATATAGAAAGATTTCAATCAGTATTGAGTAACTCTGAAGTTGAAAATCAACAGCCTCAGTAATGTCGTAGGATGAATACACAAACTCACTTCAGAAAGTTTAGACTTTTCCTAAGAAACTAACACAGAAATAACCTATTTCATCTTGGTCTGACAGCAAAAATAGGGACGGTAGTCCGGAAAAGGGATTGTTTGGATTAGATTTCATCATAACCGTAACTTCATTTGCAATGCTGTTGTGCTTCAAATATTTCATGCCAGGTTCGGATATTTGCTTATCTTCCTCGCAGCGGACGAATCACGAAGATGCACACAGTAGCAGGGCCCTTGTTCGTTTATGGGCCTCTATTAACCACCTAGGACACGATGATAAGTAAGACAATCCAAGCCAACAGCGAGGTGGCAATCAGGTGTCTTAGTAGGGTGGACAAAATTACGTTCAGCCAATAACCAAATTTACCACAGTATTAGTTCGTGGAAATTCAATGGCTAAGTCATATAACATGTGGAACCGAATAAAATCTTTTCAAAGAGCAATGATTAGTGGACATTATCATTCAAAAGGCTTACGAGAAAGTCACGAAAGAGTATTGAACATTCCAGGAAATGACAGTGGTTCAAGGTATAAATTTGTCGACCATTACTCTAAATGAGCGATCACTTCATCATTAAATCTTTGCGTTTTAATTTTTCTTTTCCATTATTTCCGGAGAAGGACATTACGATGTAACTGTAACAGGAATGAAACCGTGTTTTTCGTGTCAGGTGATAGTATTAGGAACGTACGACATGTTGAGTTGGAGGCTACGTTACAGTTAGTATTCCTCGAAATTGCAAATGTGCGGCTTGGGGCGTGGCCGAGCGAAGACGCGGGCCGTCCTCTGTGCCGGTATTGGCTAAGTTCCGTGTGATGTTTACACTCTTCATGATGGCCGCCACACGATGAAGAAGGGTAGAACCTGCATATCACAAATTCTCGCTCCTTGTGATGTATCTCTGTGGCGTACATCACAAAATTTATTGGTATTCTCAGTTTATAACTAGACTCTTGCGTCGTAATGGGATAACATTATGGTGTTCTCTAGGTAATCCACGGCTGCATAGCGCAAACACATGTTTCTCCCAATATGTACTACATATGTCGGCACTGGCAAAAATAAACTTCCCTTGGTTGATTTCTTAGTTCAGAAACAGATTCCCATTATTGCAACGACATGGATTACTGAGTGTGGAAAATTTCATCAATACTAATTCCTTCCAAAACAATTCGTTAATGCAGTATAAAATGGCTGCGAATTATGCCACCTACCTCACAGTCGGTTTCCTAAATGATTTGAACAAATACAGTTACGTTACACAGCATTTGCTGTTTCAGTGAGCGTTTTTCAATTAATTATAAGTCTTCCTAACTGGCGTTGCTTTTTCGACCTGTCTATCTGCTTATTCAATTAAAGAAATACACCAATTGAAAAATGAAATCTTATTCTCTCGGTTTTCTAGTAATTCAAAAATTGCTTAGCTATGTAGTAGATTGACAGAGACTAGAGAGATAACTGTGTGGCGGTACAGTGTCAAGCTTTCTATGTATCTACATCTACATCCATACTCCGCAAGCCACCTGACGGTGTGTGGCGGAGGGTACCTTGAGTACCTCTATCGGTTCTCCCTTCTATTCTAGTCTCGTATTGTTCGTGGAAAAAAGGATTGTCGGTATACTTCTGTGTGGCCTCTAATCTCTCTGTTTTTATCCTCATGGTCTCTTCGCAAGATATACGTAGGAGGGATACTGCTTGACTCTTCGGTGAAGGTATGTTCTCGAAACTTTAACAAAAGTCCGTACCGAGCTACTGAGCGTCTCTCCTGCAGAGTCTTCCACTGGAGTTTATCTATCATCTCCGTAAGGCTTTCGCGATTACTAAATGATCCTGTAACGAAGCGCGCTGCTCTCCGTTAGATCTTCTCTCTCTCTTCTATCAATCCTATCTGGTACGGATCCCACACTGCTGAGCAGTATTCAACCAGTGGGCGAACAAGCGTAGTGTAACCTACTTCCTTTGTTTTCGGATTGCATTTCCTTAGGATTCTTCCAAAGAATCTCAGTCTGGCATCTGCTTTCCCAACGATCAACTTTATATGATCATTCCATTTTAAATCACTCCTAATGCGTACTCCCAGATAATTTATGGAATTAACTGCTTCCAGTTGCTGACCTGCTATTGTGTAGCTAAATGATAAGGGATCTATCTTTCTATTTATTAGCAGCACATTACACTTGTCTACATTGAGATTCAATTGCCATTCCCTGCACCATGCGTCAATTCGCTGCAGATCCTCCTGCATTTCAGTACAATTTTCCATTGTTACGGCCTCTCGATACACCACAGCATCATCTGCAAAAATCCTCAGTGAACTTCCGATGTCATCCACAAGGTCATCCATGTATATTGTGAATAGCAAGGGTCCTATGACACTCCCCTGCGGCACACCTGAAATCACTCTTACTTCGGAAGACTTCTCTCCATTGAGAATGACATGCTGCGTTCTGTCATCTAGGAACTCTTCAATCCAATCACACAATTGGTCTGATAGTCCATATGCTCTTACTTTGTTCATTAAACGACTGTGGGGAACTTTATCGAACGCCTTGCGGAAGTCAAGAAACACGGCATCTACCTGTGAACCCGTGTCTATGGCCCTCTGAGTCTCGTGGACGAATAGCGCGAGCTGGGTTTCACACGATCGTTTTTTTCGAAACCCATGCTGATTCCTACAGAGTAGATTTCTAGTCTCCAGAAAAGTCATTATACTCGAACATAATACGTGTTCCAAAATTCTACAACTGATCTATGGTTCTGCACATCTGTCCGACGTCCCTTCTTGTAAACGGGGATTACCTGTTCCCTTTTCCAATCCTTTGGAACACTACGCTCTTCTAGAGACCTACGGTACACCGCTGCAAGAGGGGGGGCAAGTTCCTTCGCGTACTCTGTGTAAAATCGAACTGGTATCCCATCAGGTCCAGCGGCCTTTCCTCTTTCGAGCGATTTTAATTGTTTCTCTACCCCTCTGTCGTCTATTTTGATATTTACCATTTTGTCATCTGTACGACAATCTAGAGAAGGAACTACGGTGCAGTCTTCCTCTGTGAAACAGCTTTAGAAAAAGACATTTAGTATTTCGGCCTTTAGTCTGTCATCCTCTGTTTCAGTACCATTTTGGTCACAGAGTGTCTGGACATTTTGTTTTGATCCACCTACCGCTTTGACATGACCAAAATTTCTTAGGATTTTCTCCCAAGTCAGTACATAGAACTTTACTTTCGAATTCATTGAACGCCTCTCGCATAGCCCTCATCACACTACATTTCGCTTCGCGTAATTTTTGTTTGTCTGCAAGGCTTTGGCTATGTTTATGTTTGCTGTGAAGTTCCCTTTGTTCCGCAGCAGTTTTCTAACTCGGTTGTTGTACCACGGTGGCTCTTTTCCATCTCTTACGATCTTGCTTGGCACATACTCATTTAACGCATATTGTACGATGGTTTTGAACTTTGTCCACTGATCCTCAACACTATCTGTGCTTGAGACAAAACTTTTGTGTTCAGCCGTCAGGTACTCTGTAATCTGCTTTTTGTCACTTTTGCTAAACAGAAAAATCTTCCTACCTTTTTTAATATTTTTATTTACTGCTGAAATCATCGATGCAGTAACCGCTTTATGATCGCTGATTCCCTGTTCTGCGTTAATTGTTTCAAATAGTTCGGGTCTGTTTGTCACCAGAAGGTCTAATATGTTATCGCCTTAAGTCGGTTCTCTGTTTAACTGCTCAAGGTAGTTTTCAGAAAAAGAACTTAAAAAAATGTCACTGGATTCTTTGTCCCTGCCACCCGTTATAAACGTTTGAGTCTCGTAGTCTACATCCGGCAAATTAAAATCTCCACCCAGAACTATAACATGATGGGGAAATCTACTCGAAATATTTTCGAAATTATGTACCAGTAGAAACAATATGAAACCTCAGTACAATATCTTCTTCAACGAGTATTATTCAACCATCTCATTTTAATGAATTCGTTGAGCGTAACTGTGAATCGCATGGAAAGATAAAATTGATAACCTTCCTACTAGAATGTAATTCATATCCTTTGCATACACACAAACACTTAAGTGAGGCTCGTATAGAATGTAAGTGTTGTTGTGAAGTTAATTACTGGTAAGAATATGAGAGGCACTCGGTAACATTTGAACAGCTAATCCGTTTTGCTTATACTCATCAATTCTGTCTCATATTTGGTTAATACAAAACTGTACTGTGCTCAGTTCAGTATCATCTAAATCGAACGGAATAAACGTAGTAAAACTTGCTATAACCTATCTTCCTTAGTACGGAGTTTTCCTACATACAGTCCAGGTCATTCATAGCTTAACAGTTTGCCATCCTTTTGACTCGACGGAAAATGTTCTCATAGGCCTAATAGTAGCTTCACAGTTTTACCCTACTGCTTAGCACAAATTGCCACAATTGTAACAGCTTCTGCTGTTCGATAGATCATCACTTTAATCGTTTTGTCTTTTAAGACAGCACATTTCATTTTCCACTGCTCTAGTTACTAATCGTTAACGCTATAACTTATTCTGCAACATAGCGCACTTATGTGTGATAACGTGGTGCAAGCATCTTCTTCTCTCATAATGAGGGGTAGCATGCATCTGTTTTGCAATTGACTCTGTTTGCCTGATACATGTTTATATACACGATTCAAATAATAAAACAGACTGGTTCTCCAGATATCCTCCTTCTCGGTTGTACCATAACATTAATCCCAGCTGAATTCATCTGCCTAGAGGCGTTACCTATAGGCCTTTCCTCACCACTGTATTCCTGAGAAAGAATTCCTCCCAAGCGTATTCAGACGCATCTGTGGAAAGAATACATGTTTTTCCAAAATCTGAGTAGATTAGCAAAAGTGAACTCGTTAAAACGCCATTAATTTTTCTCATAGCTATGTCACATACATCTGTCCACTCAAATTCAGTACTCTTCTTTAACAACTTCGTCAATGGCTTGGCTATCAGAGCATAATCCTCCACAGAACGGCGATAATAATTTTTTAGTCCCAGAAATGATTGCAACTCCGTCTGCACTAACGATATCTCCCAGGTACTGGACCGGTGACTTAGCAAATGAACACTTCAAACATAGTTGTGCATTTTGCAACCTAGACAACACACTCCTTAATATCTCTGCGAGTTCCTCAGTTGTTCTTTAAAAAAATATTATGTCATCTAGAAACACGAGACACATAGTAGGCTTCAAACTTCTCAATAGTAACTTTGCGAAACTCTGAAAAGTGGCAGGCGCATTCCTTAGACCAAAAGGCATACAGAGAAACTCATATACACCAGTAGGAACCAAGAAAGCAATTCTGCGTCGATCTTGTGATGCAATAGGAATTTTATGGTACCCAGAGCGCATGTCAAGAGTGGTAAAATACTTACAATTCCATAATCGTTCGAATGTTCCGTCGACATGGAGTAGACGGTACGTGTTAGGGGTGGTGACTTTGTTTACCGCTCTCAAATCGACATACATAATATAGGATTTCTCTCCATTTAATGATTTTTTTGGGATCACGACCACAGGTAACGACCATGCGCTTGCAGAGGGTTGGATTATCCCTGATCCCTGCAGCGAGCTGCTGTTGCTTCAACAGATGATTGTAAATGATACGGTAATCCATAAGGTTTCTGAGCGATCGTTATAGCATCTCCCGTGGGAATTGTGTGCTGTATTAGGTCAGTTGCTGGAAAATACTGCAGTTCCTCGAGTAACCAAGCATATTCCTCCAAAACTGCCTTACTTAGGCAAATGTACCAATTTCTTTCGCAGCTTAACAGATGCGTAATTGCATGAATCTTTCTTACTGGCAAAATTATTCCTCCTACTTTGCTTAAACTATTCTTCTGACTGAACTTCTGGTTCCATAACCTCTTCCCCAACTACCAACATCGTCCTACGTAGAATCTCGATGTCTCGTTGACCGAAATTGTCAACAATAACTGGTACTCTTAACTTCGTGCCTAAAACGTTTAGTTTGCTTACGCTTCTCCTAACATGTATTTGATACTGTCGAGAACGTCGTTCTGGCTGAGTGGATCAACCTGAAAGTCAGATCTCGGCGATATTCGAGTTTTCCCATCAATCCAGAGAATTTTTCCCGTACCTCCTCTGACAGGGGTGGTATCTTTTGACGCCCACGTACGCGGTTCTATTGGAGCTTGTGGAAGAGGCCTCGTACCACATACACTCCCGGAAATTGAAATAAGAACACCGTGAATTCATTGTCCCAGGAAGGGGAAACTTTATTGACACATTCTTGGGGTCAGATACATCACATGATCACACTGACAGAACCACAGGCACATAGACACAGGCAACAGAGCATGCACAATGTCGGCACTAGTACAGTGTATATCCACCTTTCGCAGCAATGCAGGCTGCTATTCTCCCATGGAGACGATCGTAGAGATGCTGGATGTAGTCCTGTGGAACGGCTGGCCATGCCATTTCCACCTGACGCCTCAGTTGGACCAGCGTTCGTGCTGGACGTGCAGACCGCGTGAGACGACGCTTCATCCAGTCCCAAACATGCTCAATGGGGGACAGATCCGGAGATCTTGCTGGCCAGGGTAGTTGACTTACACCTTCTAGAGCACGTTGGGTGGCACGGGATACATGCGGACGTGCATTGTCCTGTTGGAACAGCAAGTTCCCTTGCCGGTCTAGGAATGGTAGAACGATGGGTTCGATGACGGTTTGGATGTACCGTGCACTATTCAGTGTCCCCTCGACGATCACCAGTGGTGTACGGCCAGTGTAGGAGATCGCTCCCCACACCATGATGCCGGGTGTTGGCCCTGTGTGCCTCGGTCGTATGCAGTCCTGATTGTGGCGCTCACCTGCACGGCGCCAAACACGCATACGTCCATCATTGGCACCAAGGCAGAAGCGACTCTCATCGCTGAAGACGACACGTCTCCATTCGTCCCTCCATTCACGCCTGTCGCGACACCACTGGAGGCGGGCTGCACGATGTTGGGGCGTGAGCGGAAGACGGCCTAACGGTGTGCGGGACCATAGCCCAGCTTCGTGGAGACGGTTGCGAATGGTCCTCGCCGATACCCCAGGAGCAACAGTGTCCCTAATTTGCTGGGAAGTGGCGGTGCGGTCCCCTATGGCACTGCGTAGGATCCTACGGTCTTGGCGTGCATCTGTGCGTCGCTGCGGTCCGGTCCCAGGTCGACGGGCACGTGCACCTTCCGCCGACCACTGGCGACAACATCGATGTACTGTGGAGACCTCACGCCCCACGTGTTGAGCAATTCGGCGGTACGTCCACCCGGCCTCCCGCATGCCCACTATACGCCCTCGCTCAAAGTCCGTCAACTGCACATACGGTTCACGTCCACGCTGTCGCGGCATGCTACCAGTGTTAAAGACTGCGATGGAGCTCCGTATGCCACGGCAAACTGGCTGACACTGACGGCGGCGGTGCTCAAATGCTGCGCAGCAAGCGCCATTCGACGGTCAACACCGCGGTTCCTGGTGTGTCCGCTGTGCCGTGCGTGAGATCATTGCTTGTACAGCCCTCTCGCAGTGTCCTGAGCAAGTATGGTGGGTCTGACACACCGGTGTCAATGTGTTCTTTTTTCCATTTCCAGGAGTGTATTTCTCACAACAGAGACGCGCTTACTGCCAAAACAGTGGAATGCTTCACTGAACTGAACAGTTCGCGTCTTGTAACCTGTTAGCGCCTAAAAACAGAACAGGAAGTTATTCGCTAAAATGATATCAAAATCTCGTCTCCTCACTACTTCCATGTCAAACCCATATTTTTTTCCTGTCGATTTGTTGATCGACAAAGTGAGTTCCAGCTGGTATTATTGTCTTCTCACCTAAGCCGCCTATATTATACGCAAGCTCTTCGTGTTGGGATACACATAAAACACTAATCTGAGCTCCGGTATCTACTAACATACGGACAGTCTTTCCTCTGAGCTTACATTCTAGTATTAAATTTGCCACTTCATTACTCCTTCCCTTTTTGATTGGATTGATAGCTCTGGCTGAGGGGGGGGGGGGGCGGTGGGACAGGGGGTGGCAGGACCTGCCCATAGCTCATTCCCCCATTATGTATTGTTTCACTGAGACCTCCCATTCCTTCTATCATTTTGCAGAGAGTCCCTCTGTTCAAAACTTTGTCTTTTGTGTTGTGGCCATTTGTCGCTTGGCTGCCCAATCGCGCGGCATTTTGTGCAACAAGAAGCGCGACAACGCTCTGCAACGTGGTTTGACTTTCCGCATCGCTGCGAACACTCGGCCCGATTCATTACTGCGTGCAGGGCTCGAAACGAATCGCCATGCTTCTTCGCGTATTAAAGCTAATCTAACTGCCTTATGCAGACGAAGGATTTTACCAAAGAGGGGTCTCAACAGTAACCTATACTAGACAAGCAGCGACGAGTCCCCACCGCAGAGGCTCGGAGCACAGGCGATGAAGGAAAGTAAGGACGAATCGCAGCAGCAGTTACATCAAAACATCCCGCGTCGACGGAGGCAACAGGGAAGACGGCTGTGTCGACGGGTCAGACGTATTGCGGCGCCGGGCGTCGAGACGACGAAGGCGGCTTCGGGAGCATCCACGTACAGCGAGAGGCGGCATGCGCCCTCGGCGGTGCTATAGGATGGTGCGGCTACGAAGGAGGAACCGTGATGACTGGGTGTTGTGTGACGTCCTTAGGTTAGTTAGGTTTAAGTAGTTCTAAGTTCTAGGGGACTGATGACCAAAGATGTTAAGTCCCATAGTGCTCAGAGCCATTTGAACCATTTTTGAAGGAGGAACATGGTCGGCAGCGCCCACCAGACTGCGCCCGCAACGACGAGAAGATTGCGACAGCAGCGTGGCGCGGTCTCGAGCCCAAACAAGACACCAAAGTTTTCTTTCATTGGCCAGGTTACAAGGTAACTACGAGGCTAGGGGCTCTGCCAACTCGTATCCACCAAATTAAAGTGGCTGTAATTCGGAAAGAAAACGTGTCTACCGGACCTAACGGAGAGCTAACCCCACTTCAGCTGACACCCTATGTTCGTGCAAACCTTGGTTCGGATGGCAAAATGAGCGGGAAGCGGGTCGTCCGGTGGTGTTAGGAGAAAACTTTCGAAAAAAAAGACTGTTTCCAGACACCAGTCGAGATTTTATTCCTCAGAAAGCCTACGCCTAAGAGGTACACTAAATTCAAACTCGCTACAGCAACAGGAGGCTGACGCATTTAAAATGAGAGGCATTGGGCCCCAAAGGGCGGAAGTAGTAAATACGTACGGTCGCGGTCCGAGCTGGCAAACGAGACGGCGTTCTCAGTATCGACGCATTCTCACCAACCTGTCTGGCGCACACCACCTGATGCCCCCCGTCGTCGTGTTTGTGGGCAGAGGGCGCTTGAATGGGTGTTCCTCCGTCAGTCGTAGTCAAGAAAGCGCCCCTATTCTTGAGACAATGTTCACGTGAACTGAGGGTGAGTGTTACACAAAACATCTGGTACCATGCTGGCTCAGGCTCTGCCACTGTCTTGCCAATGAGACAGTACCATATGTCATATGAAAGACAATTAAAATTAAAATTCGTAAACACTTTTAAAAACAGTTTTTTCTCAATAAAACTGCTCAGCATGCACAAATGCATACATCAATTTTACAAAAAATTATACAACCACATTATGCATTCTCTAATACATGGTGAGTTATTATGGAAAATACAACCATAATTTCTTTTTTAAGTCAGAGTTTCAAAAAATCGGTATCTTACTACAACTTATTATATGTTATCGGTGTAAATACGAGAATATGTAGTATGGACTGTTACTAAATATTAATAATGTATAACATTACATTGTTCATCTATCATTATGATATCGTTTTGAAATCATAAACAACTGCTCCATATGAAAAAATCTGAAAAATCTTAAATATTATCACACCTAAGTATATATTATATTTGTCAGTATACATTGCTATACCTAAATATATCAAATATTACCAAACATGAACAGTGTGTAACAGTACATTGCTAAAAACTCATTGTAACACGATATTTATGTAATTAATTATTGGCACCTGAAAATCAGCTGACTTACTCAACCAGCAGCAGGAATTTTAATCTATAAATTAAATGAAAAGGCAATCTACTACACACACGTCTATAAATGTTATAACAAAAACTTCTACAGTCTAGAATGAGATTTTCACTCTGCAGCGGAGTGTGCGCTGATATGAAACCTCCTGGCAGATTTAAACTGCGTGCCCGACCGAGACTCGAACTCGGGACCTTTGCCTTTCGCGGGCAAGTTTGGAAGGTAGGAGACAAGATACTGGCAGAAGTAAAGCTGTGAGTACCGGGCGTGAGTCGTGCTTCGGTAGCTCAGTTGGTAGAGCACTTGCCCGCGAAAGGCAAAGGTCCCGAGTTCGAGTCTCGGTCGGGCACGCAGTTTTAATCTGCCAGGAAGTTTCACTTCTACAGTCTGTTCTACAAGATCTGAAAAATACATTCACAGTATGCAAAACTGTAGACATAGTTAGCTCATGAAGCGTTTGTGTAAAAATTCATAAACACATGCTCTGTATGTAGAAAATATGAAGCATTCAAATTTATGAGATGCGTACTTTGTACGCAAAAATGTGAAAGCAAAGTGATCACATACAAACTTTTATAGGATAACTTTATAAAAACCAACTGTTCACATTCATTGTATGCATTCTACATACAACAGCTTTATAAAGACCAGTCATTGGCACATATTCTATGCAGCCTATGTGCAAGAGTTTTATAAAAGCTAATCTACATACACACACACACACACACACACACACACACACACATACAAATTTATGAATGCATCTATACACAGTGTTATAAATGATTCATACAACTCTGCAAACACACACTCAGACATGGAAAATGAATACATTCATCATGACTGTCAAGTGAATAGTGTGAGTATGGCAGGGTTTTGACTGTATCCTCACATATCAACCTTCTATCCTCTTAATATAACAAATAAATTCTCAGTTCTGAAACTACATAAACCAAATTACTCTTAAATCGAAACTTAACCTGTCACACGATATGTTGTGCACCTGCATTGTCATTTCAGGTAATTGTCAGTCGAAAGACTCCATGTAACTGAACGACTCATACACTTAGCATGTCATAGAGTCTGACCTGCTTGTCTACAATATGCATACATTTTTGATTGGAGACCCACAAACTCGACAACCTGTCATCCATTTTTTTTTTGTCTTTCCCCCAGCCAATAACTTTATTGTTTGCTGTATCTATGCAATGAGGATTATCAGCTTCATATTCAGGCGTGTTGACTGCATTGCAGTGATACCTTATCACTTCATACTGATCATAAATCTTCATCCAGTAAATGAAGCTGTTTGTATTAACAGAAAATTACTTTCATCCAAATCAATTGTAGCAAACTCGTTATGGAACTGGTAAATGTGGAGTTCTGACATGTCTAATACACACATACCAATACAAATAGGTTTTGTAAACAGTATCTACCATTTGGCATCTCCAGAGCTGTAAATTCGTTATGGAGGTAGTTGCCCATTTAAAAGCTGGCATGGGGATGTACTGTCTAGTGCCAAACGGGCCATCCCAGCGACTGACTAAATGAATTTTACCGTGATTCCTAATATTCTGCATTGTTTTTGCAAAAATCGTGTTAATCATTAATTCATAAAAACTTTTTTGAAAACTACATGTGCAGAAGTTCTCTTTATTTTTATTCTTCGTTGTTAACAGCTTGTGGTGGGAATAGTTTCACGGAATCTGATGCTCTGGACATAGTAGCAAATTGCTGTTCATGTCATGGAAACCAATGGGATACATCATGATGTGTCGACAGAAGTGCCGAGACAGTGTGATTTGAGGGGACCGCAATGCACGGTATAAACACACGAAGGATGGCGTGAGGTCTGAAACAGGATACGTAATGAATGCTATAAAGAAAAGTACGTAGCTTTTGGAATACTTAACTTTAATCCATCCTTGTTGTATACATCGTTCTTGATGAGACATGCTTTATACGATAAGTATCAATTGCTATGTAAGGCTAATGGCGCCTTGCTAGGTCGTAGCCATGGACTTAGCTGAAGGCTATTCTAACTATCTGCTCGGCAAAGGAGCGAGGCTTCGTCAGTGTAGTCGCTAGCAAAGTCGTCCGTACAACTGGGGCGAGTGCCAGTCCGTCTCTCGAGACCTGCCTTATGGTGGCGCTCGGTCTGCGATCACTGACAGTGGCGACACGCTGGTCCAACATGTACTAATGGACCGCGGCCGATTTAAAACTACCACCTAGCAAGTGTGGTGTCTGGCGGTGACACCACACATCAGGTATAGACTCCAAGACATATCCTTCACAATCATCACCTTCCACATCTGAGAAATCATGTAAGCAGGCGGTTTCATCTTCAGACAGCCATCGAAACCCTCTAATAGGTAGACACTGTTTCATGGTATGTCCATACATATTGTTATTATCTACGTATAGAATGTAACTTGAATCATGGGCGATTTTTTCGCAGATTATTTGTCTTAGTGTGTCTAGTTATACATAACACCCTCACCAATAGAACAGAAACATCATTTAAAAGTTCAGGTTCCATATGTGTCTTTAAGTGTGGCATCCCAGACCAACTCATGTGTGGTGTAGTAAAAACAGGATCCAGATTGTATGTTTCCAGGCATACTCTGTAATTTTTCAAACATCAGCTAGAAAGTGTACTTTTGTGTCCATGTAAACCATAGCACCTTAACCCAAGCTGCAAGAATCAAATTCCCACCAGACTCTCACCACATCCCTGCATCCTGCCTCCATTATGGTATCACTTGTAAGTATACAGGTAAAGGCAAATACATTGGGCAGCGTGGTTTCATTGAGTTTCTCCATCGAATCCAGATATTCATTGAATAAACTCACTTCCTCGTAACAAGCTGGAACTTTCGATCATAAAGCTGTGCAGCTTGAATGAGATTCATAGTCTCCAAATGTATGGATTCAGAAAGTTTCTAAAGCGGTGTCTGCATAAATCATGAGCATAATATCCATTTATATTATGGATGAAAACTGATATATAATGAAGGGGTTGATAATTCAGATGGTATGGATTGTTCACTGCCCCATGAAATTTGCTGGTGAGATGGCACTGATCCATCACCAGTGTTTCGCTAGGATGTGGCAGCTCACAAAAAGACCTGTTATGTCATTGTTATACTGTTCCAAAACTTCTTGAGTTTTCATTAGACGAATCATGGAGTGATAAGCAGTATCACCTTCCTCTGGAAGCGATTAAAGCTCAGAGAGTACCCTTTTGCAGAGTCTTCCCAGATATATGATCTATGCAATTTACAATCACAGTTACACACAAGGGTAACATGAGGTGCTGTGATGAAAGGTACACGCCAAATTGTGAGAATTATGTGAGTGACGGTGGCGCTATTCTCACATCCCTTTACAGGAATGAGAAGACATTCAAGATCAGTACAAACTACAAAAGATGATCACTCCTTGTGTTGAATTTTCTTAAATTCCAGTAACTTGTTAGCTTCGGTAGGGATATAAACAAGTACCAGCTCCTGGATAGAGCAAATCCTCTGTGCAGTCATTTGACTACTAGGATAAAATTCGATGAGGCTCCTAGCTCAGATTCATTGCTGATGAATGTCTTTAGTCAGTTGGGAGAACATTAGTTCAGACATGCTTCTGATCCACCAGTAATGCTGTCAGAAACTGTTAGCTGTGAGTACCAGATTAAAAGTTTTACATGCTGACATACACATAAGAAGAAATGGAATGGACTACCAATTTTAAGTTTAGTCTCATTTCAAGATTTAGCTTTTTCAGGCTGTACATGTGAACTGAAACTTGGGGCTTTTTCCTCTCAGATTGAAACGTCCTGGAGTTTTACAGAGTAATCATTACCAATAAAACTGTAAAATTCATAAATATCATTCACATGATATTTACAGATATGTCCTGGGTATTGCCAAATATTTCTCTCACAAGCCCGAAGGGACCATTATCGTTATTCTACACGTTCATAATGTCCTTTTTACTAGCTATATCACTTGAAACATGGATATATGAAGAACCTCCACACATAGCATCAAATACACGTGAGTGTGTGTTGAACCATAGGATACCAACTAACACTTTTCTGGACTGTGTTTCCTGAAATTGGGAGAAATGGATCGCTGTTTAAGATTGATATATCATGTAGCAAGTGAGGTGCCGTACAATATCACATCAGTTTCCCATCACAAATGTATGTGGACAGCAGTAATGCCACCATTCCTGTATACCATGATAAATTCACAGGAAAGGGAAGTATGGCACTTTATAGTGGGATATAACAGATCATTAATGATTTTGGAAATGTCAAATCCCAAACACTTTGATATGCATTCAGGACCATGATTAGATTTGTATCCAAATCGAATTCTTGAAGTGCGCATCATTGCAGCTATTTGCAAATCCCCCCCCCCCCCCCAGATTACTGGAAATGGTAGGCCTGTAGCATCACACTTGTCTACTGTATTGTTATCCTTATTTTCAGTAGAGTAGGCTGAGAAGATACTGCTGGCTGATTGAAAAAATTTGCATTTAAGTATCCTTGAAGACACTGATAGGTGGTGACAGTGATGTTGACCAGAACGAGCATCTGGGTGTTGAATTGGATTCCCTATAGGCTGTTGCATTGGCACTGAACTAGAGACTCAGCAGGTGACAGTGGCAGTGGTGACCAGACTGAGCAGCCTGCTGGTCAGTTGGATTGTTGTACTGCTTGTGACATCTCTGGAAAAAAGTATGCAATAAAGTATTGTATAAACAACATTCACTGCATATGTGCTACACGGGAACTATAACTTGGCAAACAGACTCCTCATTCTGATCAATAACTGATGAGCCCATTACCTCATGTACCCCACCTCTCCCTGCATCAAGTCCTATCCACTCTGTCCACACCACCTGCTAGCAAGATGTCAACTTATAATCTGCGGTAGTAAATAGTCTGATACAAACTGTACTTTAGGAGTATTTTCCCATTTGCAACGACCAAAATAACAATTCTAACACACTGTGTTCGTCTTCCAATTCAGGTAGCTTTTACTGCAGTGATTCTACATTTCACTCGATACCAGCAGATGCATCCTTAGTAACCGTCTGAGCATTGACATCTACAAGAAGATGCATTGTATTACACTGTAAATTTTACATACACATGAAGCGAAAAAATCAAATTTAATACATTGTAGATGGTGAGGTAGGTGTTGTGAACGAAAAACAACTTTTAGAGTTATAAAACAGTTATTTTAAAAAATACAGAATATTATGTCTCCATTAATGGGGCTGGAGCTTGGATCTGCGTGTCTTGTAGTTTGCATCTGTGATGTATGAGAAAGCAATTCTTAAACTATAAATAAAGAATGGAACATGAATTTAAAAAAATATTATCCTTCACATACCACCTTTCACCATCCACCACTGCCAAGTTTTCTTTAATAATATTCGAATGTAAGCTGAGAGTCCTGTTTAGCTGCCTATGCAACAGTAGCAGGCCATTTTGTGGCTCTTCACTATGAACTATATAGAATTGATACTTAGATTATATGGAGACTTGTTTAGCCATATATGCAACAGTAGAAGGCCGTTTGTGGCTCTTCACTATGAATTATGTAGAACTGCCACTTTATGTATATACATAATTCATATATACAGGGTGGTAAGAAAATGTCTGAAACGCTTGCCGTGATGTTGTAGGGCAGATTGTACTGACAAGGGAACCTCCCCATCGCACCCCCCTCAGATTTAGTTATAAGTTGGCACAGTGGATAGGCCTTGAAAAACTGAACACAGATCAATCGAGAAAACAGGAAGAAGTTGTGTGGAACTATGAAAAAAATTAGCAAAATATACAAACTGAGTAGTCCATGTGCAAGATAGGCAACATCAAGGATAGTGTAAGCTCAGGAGCGCCGTGGTCCCGTGGTTAGCGTGAGCAGCTGCGGAACAAGTGGTCTTTGGTTCAAGTCTTGCCTCGAGTTAAAAGTTTACTTTCTTTATTTTCGCAAAGTTATGATCTGTCCGTTCGTTCATTGACTTCTCTGTTCACTGTAATAAGTTTAGTGTCTGTGTTTTGTGACCGCACCGCAAAACCGTGCGATTAGTAGACGAAAGGACGTGCCTCTCCAATGGGAACCGAAAACATTTGATCGCCAGGTCATAGGTCAACTGATATATTGTATACGAAACTGGTGACGGCATGTGCGTCACGTGACAGGAATATGTTGTCGACCCACGAAGCTTGTACACTTGGCGAATGGGTAAAAAGATTCTTCTCCCTTACCCGATTTAGGTTTTCTTGTGGATGTGATAATCACTCCCAAAAAAGAGATGAAAAAATAAGAGTTTGTCACATAAACTGCAACAAATGAATGCAACAGTTTCACAGTCGGACAGTTTTCCCTGTGCTCTATCAAAACATGTTTTTAACGTTTTCAAATTTTTCCGTGTGTAGACCGTCAAATCCTGCATATGTCCAAGCAAATCTGAACATGCCCTGGAATTTTGGAGAGCGAAGTTGATTATGTGCGAGTGCCTGAACTTTGATAATTGCCTGAAAATAAAAAAAAAATAAACTTTTCACTCGAGGGGAGACTTGAACCAAGGACCTCTCGTTTTACAGCTACTCACACTAACCACGGGAGCACGGCGCTCCCGAGCTTACATTCTCCAACATGTTGCCTATCTTGCCCATGGACTACTCAGTTTGTATATTTTGGTTATTTTTCATAGTTCCACAGAACTTCTTCCTGTTTTCTCGATTGATCTGTGTTCAGTTTTTCAAGGCCTATCCACTGTGCCAACTTATAACTAAATCTGAGGGGGGTGCGATGGGGAGGTTCCCTTGTGAGACATAAATGTTAATACAAAAGTGCGATACATTGCGCCATTTCCGAGTTACTTAGCATAGAATTTAGCCAATCGGGGTGTTACGCGCTCACATTCAAGCGGCCTGCCAGGGGCGGTGATGCCCAACGAGTGCTTCGTCTCGTTAGCTGATACTTGAATTTGCGCTCGCGACGATCTGATTGGCTAACATCAATGCTAAATAACTCAGAAAACGCGCAACGTATCGAATTTTTTTCTTAACATTTATGTCTCAGTACAACTTTCCCTGCAACATCACTACAAGCGTTTCAGACATTTTCTGACCACCCTATATATATACAGGGTGAGTCATCTAACGTTACCGCTGGATATATTTCGTAAACCACATCAAATACTGACGAACCGATTCCACAGACCGAACGTGTGGAGAGGGGCTAGTGTAATTGTTTAGTGCAAACCATACAAAAATGCACGGAAGTATGTTTTTTAACACAAACCTAGGTTTTTTTAATTGGAGCCACGTTAGTTTTGTTAGCACATCTGAACATATAAACAAATACGTAATCAGTGCCGTTTGTTGCATTGTAAAATATTAATTACATCCGGGGATATTGTAACCTAAAGTTGACGCTTGAAACCTCCGACGTTCAGTTGCGTGTTGTAACAAACACGGCCCACGGTCGGCGAGCAGCATCTGCAGGGACATGTTTACGATGACGACCGTGTTTACGAGTGTGGCTGTAGCGCACTGTTGTAGTTTGGTCTAGCTGTCGCAGTGTCCGCATGTAGCGCTTGCTGCTATTGTTATTCTGCATTCGTCTCGGCACGCAGACCAACTGTAGTACACCGTGTTACGTCTGTGATAGTGTAGTGTTGTAGGAACTGTGACCATGGTGCATTCGAACTCTGAAAAGGCGGAGATGATACTCATCTATGACGAGTGTCGACGAAATGCAGCTGAAGCCTGCAGGATGTATGCAGAACGGTACCCGGACAGAGAGCATCCAACGTGCCGCACATTGCAAAACATCTACCGCCAACTGTATGCAACAGGTATGATCGTACCACGCAAACGGGTCCGTAACAGGCCCGTTACAGGAGAAGCGGGTGCAGTTGGTGTGTTAGCTGTTGTTGCCATGAACCCACACATGAGTACGCGGGACATTGCGAGAGCCGGTGGACTGAGTCAAAGTAGTGTCATGCGCATACTACATCGTGACCGCTTTCACCCGTTTCATGTGACGCTACATCAGCAATTACATGGTGATGACTTTAATCATCGAGTGCAATTCTGTCAATGGGCATTAACAGAGAATGCGTTGCAGTTCTACCTGTTTACCGATGAAGCGGGTTTCACAAACCACGGGGCAGTAAATCTACGGTGGTCCGTGGACAATCCTCGCTGGCTCAGACAGGTAGAGCGACAGTGACCGTGGACTGTAAATTTATGGTGCGGAATCATTGGCGACCACCTCATTGGTCCTCACTTCATTGCAGGGGCCCAAACAGCTGCGACATACATCGCGTTTCTACAGAATGATCTGCCAACGTTGCTCGAAAATGTCCCACTGGAAACGCGTCGACGTATGTGGTATCAGCATGATGGTGCACCTGCACATTCCGCAATTAACACTAGGCTGACCTTTGACAGGATGTTCGACGGGCGTTTCATAGGACGTGGAGGACGCATAAATTGGCTAGCCCATTCGCCTGATCTTACATCTCTGGACTTCTTTCTGTGGGGTACGTTAAAGGAGAATGTGTGCCATGATGTGCCTACAACCCCAGAGGATATGAAACAACGTATTGTGGCAGCCTGCGGCGACATTACACCAGATGTACTGCGGCGTGTACGACATTCATTACGCCAGAGATTGCAATTGTGTGCAGCAAATGATGGCCACCACATTGAACATCTATTGGCCTGACATGTCGGGACACACTCTATTCCACTCTGTAATTGAAAACGGAAACCACGTGTGTACGTGTACCTCACCCCGCATGGTAATGTACATGTGCGTCAGTGAAAAAGACCAATAAAAAGGTGTTAGCATGTGGACGTAATGTGCTGTTCCAGTCTCTTCTGTACCTAAGGTCCATCACCGTTCCCTTTGGATCCCTACGTAATTCGGTGCTCTCCGATACACACGATCGAACAGTGGAGGAGTGGTACTCAAGCGTCAACTTTAGGTTACAATATCCCCGGATGTAATTAACATTTTACAATACAACAAACGGCACTGATTACGTATTTGCTTATATGTTCAGATGTGCTAACAAAACTACCGTGGTTCCATTTTAAAAAACGTAGGTTTGTGTTAAAAACATACTTCCGTGCATTTTTTTATGGTTTGTATTAACCAATTACACTAGCCCCTCTCCTCACGTTCGGTCTGTGGAATCGATTCGTCAGTATTTGATGTGGTTTACGAAATATATCCAGCGGTAATGTTAGGTGACTCACCCTATATATATATATATATATATATATATATATATATATATATATATATATATATATATATATATATATATGAGTCTGACTAAAAATATGCAACAGGTACTCACATGGTTGTGCAGTTCGTCCCATAACTGACAATGCAGCTTATCTAACATGCTGTAACATTTGGAAGAAATATGTAGATGATGAACCTGTGGATGCATACATATAATATATGTGCACAAGAGCAGATGGGAAAAATATGTTTTCTAGATCTTACATGGAATACTGCTTCCCTCAATATATTGTTCATTGTGACTGGTTGTGGTGAAGAAGCAATCACCACAGAAGCCTCATTAACACTTCCAGCATTTCAGTTGTAACATAAAAGGGACAAATCGTTAGACAATAAACACACACACACACACACACACACACACACACACACACACACACACATACACATACACACTTGCACACACATGAATTGAAGAAACATGTTATTTATTCTTCATAGAAAACTACCTATCCTCACCCAACAATCAGAACTGGGCTTTCGGATGCTCTGATTGGGCTCAACAACAACTGCTTGCACTAGTAGGACACTCGAAGCAAAAGCCCCATACTCATCTCCATGCAGCATGTCAGCTGTAACATATCATCATCATCAGTTATCTGCTATATTAGCAGGTCCTTTGCCTCTCCATTTTCTGCGATCCATTTCTTCCTTCTTAAGGCTGCTGTATATTGTACCGTCCATCATGTCATCCAGTATCTGAAATCTCTTCCTTCCTCGCTTCCTTTTCCCTTCTACAAAGACTTCTAAAACTGTTTTTATCAGTCCATCATTCTTTCTTAATATGTGCCCAATCCAATTTCTTTTTCTTCTCTTTATTACATCTAGTAACTGTCTTTTCTCTCCCATTCTTCTGAGTACCTCTTTATTTTTTACTCTGTCCATCCAACTTATTCTTTCCATCTTCCGCCATGTCCAGATCTCAAAAGCCTCCAGCCTTTCTCTGTCTTTTTTCCTCATAGTCCATGTATCAGCGCCATATAGAAGAACACTCCATACAAGACATTTTATGAGTCTCTTCCTGAGTTCTCTGTCCAGACCGCTGCAGAAAATTCTCCTTTTCTTATAAAAAGGCCTCTTTTGCCATTGCTATCCTTGTTTTAATTTCTGTGGTGTCTATCCTGCTTCTAAGATACTTAAAATTTTGCACCTGTTCTAGTATTTCTCCATTCAGCAATATTTTTATTTCCTTATTTCTTCCTAGTGCCAGTACTTTTGTTTTATTTGTGTTAATTTTCATTCCATATTTTTTCCGTTAGTTGCAATGGTGTCCACCAAATCCTGTAATTCTTTTTCACCTGTGGCTAGAAGGACTATGTCATCAGCAAATCTCAAACACCCTACTCTTCTTCCTCCAATTTCTACTACTTTGTCATCCAATGAGCATAGCTCAATCATATTTTCCAAGTAGAGGTTGAAAAGAATAGGTGATAAACAGCATCCTTGTCTTACTCCTTTTCCTAGTCTGGTCCAATTTGTACTTTCTCCTCTCACTTTAACTGAAACTTTTTGATTAAGATATAATGAGTTTATAAGTCTTCTGGTTTTCCAGTCCACTCTCTTTTCCCTCATTATAGTCGCCAGCTTGTCCCAAACCACATTGTCAAATGCCTTTTCTAGATCGATGAAGCCCTTATCTATTGCTGGACAAGCCGAACGCGCTCCTGTGACGTACGATTTTTTGCAATACTTTGCCTGAAGCATTAGAAAATGTTCCACTTGGTGTTCGGCGACAGCTATGGTTGCAGCATGATGGCGTAACATCACACTTTGGAATGAATGTGCGTAATTACTTAAATGAAGCGTTTCCAGGGAAATTGATCGGTCGTGGATATCCAGTGTTTTGGCCTTCAGGTACCCCAGGCCTTAATCTACAAGATTTTTATTAGTGGCGACACTTAAAGGAACATGTTTATAGTATTCCACCCATTGATGTACACAACCTAATAGCTCGCGTGCATGCCGCTTCGTCACCGGTAGATGCAGGTGTGTTGTGTAGGGACCGGAAAAGTGTGATCCACTGAGTGGCCAAGTTTTTGCAAATGCAAGGTGGTCGCTTTGAATACCTTATCTATCGATGTTGCCCGTTCGTGTACTTGTCGGCTCTGTGAATATAAGACTGGAAGCCAAACTTGCAGAATGGAATTACTGTACGTAGCATAATGTGCAATCTAGTGTAGGCTATTACTTCCTATTGGCTTTATTTGTGTCGTCGACGAAAACTGCGGTCGTTTATGTTTGTGAGAAGTTCACGTTATCTCTTAATATTTAAATAAAGGTAACAGTAACAGACAGAAATCCGCAGGACACCGCGTTGTGGCAACACCGACTCAAAGAAGGCCTCGGCGCTTGTTGGTGACGTCACGTCAGCTAGGCACGGCGAACGCCAGGTCTGTTGCAGGCAGAAACGCGTGGGCGTGCTTATCTCTATAAATCTCTTATTTTTGGACAAAATGTTTGGTATTGTTTTGGACTCTGCAGTTTTATTTAATCGAAAGATTTTCTTACTATCGTAAAGCTACAAATGAAGATCATAGTTCTGTATTACTGAATCCTGTCGAAACAAACGTAGATCAGTATGAGAAGATGCTTTGCCCCATTGGAAGCTTCGGAAATTTGACATTCAAGTAACTATATTTACTTGATCCATTTTTCTATCGGAACTTAACCCAACCCCCTTTTAATGAACTCGTTTCTTTTATTTATTTATTTATTTTAGTTTGACATCGTCACTGGAAATGTGAACTGATTTACATGTGTAAATGTCCAACTGTTGCCAGTTATTAGACTACAGTCATTTTCAACGAAAGGAATTCTAAACAGGAAACAAAATAGCTTCATACATCGAAAATACTGCTGAGCTTAAACTTTTTTAAACATGCACATTAGAAAAGATAAATATTCCCCTCTTGCAACTGAAAGGAGGAACTTTATAAGATAAAAAAATTTTATTTGATATAACAAGTATCTCTCTTTTGCCTCTTCTTCTGTCCCCCACCCCCTCCCCCAACGTGTACAATCGCAAGGTATTTCATTAACATTCAGCGCTCCTCACCCCATAATCAACCAAGATACCCAAGAAGAGCACCAATACGTTCACAGTTTCTTGTGAAAGCAACCCAATACAAACGTAACTTCCTCAAATTTACAAATAAGTTAAAGAAGCACGAATTCTGTTGCTGCTGGAACATAAAGTTGTTTTTGTATGCCAATCCTTAAAACAGTTGGTAATTTAAGTTCAGGAGTACACAATTTGTTAAGAAATGTAATGAATTGCACAATTAACTGATTGCAGAAATCTCTCAGAACAATGTGTGTTGGTCAACTACCGCCAATAGTTTCACATTTTCCTGTGTCAGGGAGGGAGACACCACCATTATGAGTATGCCTGCAACAAACCTGGCGTTTGCCGTGCCTAGCTGACGTGACGTCACCAACAAGCGCCGAGGCCTTCCTTTGAGTCGGTGTTGGTTGTGGACGTGTGAAATAGATACAGTTTGACGTTTTAACTGAAAAGATGAACGTTTCGCGCGATCACGACGCGAACTTCGCAAATTTACATATCTGCTTAGCATGGCTTGCCTTCGTCTCACCGAACTAATGGCACAGCTCGGACGAGAGCGGAGTTTACGCTACCTGTCCTTGCCCACGCTGCACGCAGTTACAGCGTTGCCAGAGCAGCGTTTTATAAATCGCACTTCTATTAAACCTACTGGCGGGACTAGATTTCGCTAGATACATTTTTGTATTTAAGTGGGATGAGGAATCGCAAACCGACCGCCAAGTGCGGCAATTTTTCTTCACATTGTATAATAAATGTAACGAGTTCATGTCCCTATGAACTTGTGTTTAACCAGACGTTCACAGCAAGCTGTAATAAATATGGTCGTATGCTGACCAGTGTTTCTACATCTAGATGTCTACATCTACATGGACACTCTGCAAATCACATTTAAATGCCTGCCACATAGTTCACCAAACCACCTTCACAATTCTTTATTATTCCAATCTCGTATAGCTCGCGGAAAGAATGAACGCCTATATCTTTCCGTACGAACTCTGATTTCCCTTATTTTATCGTGGTGATCGTTTCTCTCTATGTAGGTTGGTGTCAACAAAATATTTTCGCATTCGGAGGAGAAAGTTGGTGATTGGAATTTCGTGAGAAGATTCCGTCGCAACGAAAAACGCCTTTCTTTTAATGGTGTCCAGCCCAAATCCTGTATCATTTCTGAGACACTCTCTCCCATTCGCAATAATACAGAACGTGCTGCCTTTCTTTGAACTTTTTCGATGTACTCAGTCAGTAGCATCTGGTAAGGATCCCATACCGCGCAGCAGTATTCTAAAAGAGGACGGACAAGCGTAGTGTAGGCAGTCTCCTTAGTAGATCTGTTACATTTTCTAAGTGTCCTTCCAATAAAACGCAGTCTTTGGTTAGCCTTCCCCACAACATTTTCTATGTGTCCCTTCCAATTTAAGTTGTTCGTAATTGTAATACCTAAGTATTTAGTTGAATTTACGGCTTTTAGATCAGACTGATTTATCGTGTAACCGAAGTTTAACGAATTCCTTTTAGCACTCATGTGAATGACCTCACAATTTTCCTTATTTAGGGTCAACTGCCAATTTTCTCACCGTTCAGGTATGTTTTCTAAATCGTTTTGCAATTTGTTTTGATCTTCTGATGACTTTATTAGTCGATAAACGACAGCGTCTCCTGCAAACAACCGAAGACGGCTGCTCAGATTGTCTCCCAAATCGTTTATATACATAGAGAACAGCAAAGGGTCTATAACACTACATTGAAAAACGCCAGAAATCACTTCTGTTTTACTCGATGACCTTCCATCAGTTACTACGAACTGTGACCTCTCTGACAGGAAATCACAAATCCAGTCACATAACTGAGACGATATTCCATAAGCACGCAACTTCACTACAAGCCGCTTGTGTGGTACAGTGCCAAGAGCCTTCCGGAAATCCAGAAATACGGAATCGTTCTGAAATCCCTTGTCAATAGCACTTAACACTTCATGTGAATAAAGAGCTAGTTGTGTTTCACAAGAACGATGTTTTCTAAACCCATGTTGACTGTGTGTCAATAGACAGTATTCTTCGAGGTAATTCATTACGTTTAAACACAACATATGTTCCAAAATACTGCTGCATATCGTCGTTAACGATATGGACCTGTAATTTTGTGGATTGCTCCTACTACCTTTCTTGAATATTGGTGTGACCTGCACAACTTTCCAGTCTTTGGGTACGTATCTTTCGTCGAGCGAACGGTTGTATATGATTGTTAAGTATAGAGATAATGCATCAGCCTACTCCGAAAGGAACCTAATTGATACTCGAGTCTGAACGTGAAGACTTGCTTTTATTAAGTGATTTAAGTTGCTTCACTACTCCGAGGATGTTTACTTCTACGTTACTCATGTTGGCAGCTGTTCTTGGTTCTAATTCTGAAATATTTACTTCGTCTTCTTTTGTGAAGGCATTTCGGAAGGTGTGTTTAGTAACTCTGCCTTGGCAGCACTGTCTTCGATAATATCTCCATTGCTATTGCGCACAGAAGGCATTGATCGTTTCTTCCCGCTAACATACTTTACATACGACCAGAATCTCTCTCGAATTTCTGCCAGATTTTGAGACAATGTTTCGTTGTGGAAACTGTTATAAGCATCTCGCATTTAAGTTCCTGAGAAGGGGCAGCAACCTTTTCAGTAGTTGCAGGGACAACAGTCTGGAATCAGGTGGAGAGAAATTGGTGTTCTACAGATCGGAGCATGGAATGTCAGATCCCCTAATCGGCAGGGTAGGTTAGAAAATTTAAAACGGGAAATGGATAGGTTAAATGTAGATGTATAGTGAAGTTCGGTGCCAGGAAGAACAGGACTTCTGGTCAGGTGAATGAAGGGTTATACATTTAAAATGCAGGAGTAGGTTTAATAATGAATAACAAAATAGGAACACGAGTAAGTTACTATGAATGGCATGGTGAACACTTTATTATAGCCAAGATAGACATGAAGCACACACCCACAGTAGTAGTACAAGTTTATATGCCAACTATCTCCGCAGGTGAGTAGGAGATTGAGGAAATGTATGATGAGATAAAATAAATTATTCAGATTGTTAAGGGAGACGAAACTCTAATTGTCATGGCTGACTGGAATTCTATAGTACGAAAAAGAAGAGAGGAAAAAGTTGTTTGTAAGTACGAAATGGGGGAAAGGAACGAAAGAGGAAGCCATCTGGCAGAATTTTGCTAAGAGCATAATTTAATCATAGGTTTAGTTTAAGACTCATGAAAGAAGGTTGTAAATGCAGAAGAAACCTGGAGACACTGCAAGGTTTCATATTGATTAAATAGTGGTAAGGCAGAGATTTCGGAACCAGGTTTTAACTTGTAAAACATTTCCACGAGCTAATGTGGACTCTAACCGCAGTCTACTGGTTATGAACTGCAGACTAAAGCTGAAGAAGCTGGAAAAAGACAGGTATTTGACGAGATGGGACTTGGATAAACTGAAAGAACCAGGGGTTGCAGAGAGTTTGAGAAGGAGCATTAGGGAACAACTGAGAAGGACAAGGGAAAGGAATACAATAGAAGAAGGTAGCTTTGAGAGACAAAATAGTGAAGGCCGCAGAGGATCAAGTAGGTAAAAAGACGAGGGCTAATAGAAATCCTTGGGGAGCACAATAGATATTGAATTTGAAGGATGCAAGGAGAAAATATAAAAATGCAATAAATGAGGTGGGTAAAAGGCAGTGCAAACGTCTAAAAAATGAGATCGACGGGAGGCGCAAAATGGCTAAGCAGGAATGGCTAGAGGACAAATGCAAAGATGTAGAATCATACATCACTAGTGGTATGGTATATGCTGAATACAGGAAAATTAAAGAGATGTTTGGAGAAATGAGAATCACCTATACGAATATCGAGAGCTCAAAGGCAAAACCGCTCCCAAGCCAAGAAGGGAAAGCAGAAATATGGAAGGCGTATATAGACGGTCTATGCAAGGGAGATGTACTTGAGGGCATCATTATGGAAATGAAAGAGGACTTAGATGAAGATGAGAAGCGAGATATGATACTGCGTGAAGAATTTGGCAAAGCGCTGAAAGATCTAAGTCGAAACAAGATCCCAGGAGTAGACAACATTGCATTAGAACTACTGATAGCCTTGGGAGAAGCAGACGGCTCAACACAAAAGTTTTGTCTCAAGTGCAGATAGTGTTGAGGATCAGTGGACAAAGTTCAAAACCATCGTGATTTAAAATGGAATGATCATATAAAGTTGGTCGTCGGTAAAGCAGATGGCAGACTGAGATTCATTGGAAGAATCCTAAGGAAATGCAATCCGAAAACAGAGGAAGTAGGTTACAGTACGCTTGTTCGCCCACTGCTTGAATACTGCTCAGCAGTGTGGGATCCGTGCCAGATAGGGTTGATAGAAGAGATAGAGAAGATCCAACAGAGAGCAGCGCGCTTCGTTACAGGATCATTTAGTAATCGCTAAAGCGTTACGGAGATGATAGATAAACTCCAGTGGAAGACTCTGCAGGAGAGACGCTCAGTAGCTCGGTACGGGCTTTTGTTGAAGTTTCGAGAACATACCTTCATCGAGAAGTCAAACAGTATATTGCTCCCTCCTGCGAATATCCCACGGAGAGACCATGAGGATAAAATCAGAGAGATTAGAGGCCACACAGAGGCATACCGACAATCCTTCTTTCCACGAACAATACGAGACTGGAATAGAAGGGAGAACCGATAGAGGTACTCAAGGTACCCTCCGCCACACACCGTCAGGTGGCTTGCGGAGTATGGATGTAAATGTAGATGTAGAATATAATATGAACATCAACAAAGGAAAACGAGATAATGGAATGTACTCGAATTTAATCAGGTATAAGGAGGTTGTTTGTGTTTTTGCCCACAGACGATAATTACACGAAATATTTGTCAAGATTTGTAAGCAGTGGGTCCATGAGGTACAGAATCACGTGAACACCGAGAAGTAAGTTAAAACAGTTTATTAACAAAAGACTGATTTAAACACGCACGCTGTAGGCACTAATCATCACTGTTTCTGACATCCTAACACCGACTAGTTACGGTCGTATAGAAAGGCCGCGATAGTTATACGGCGCGCTGCCGACGGCGGCCAGTTAAGGCGCCCCTGTGGCGCACTGCGGCCGGACGCACGTCTACTGAGGAAGCGAACTGTCAGCATTCCAAGGTCGGTCGGCTGGCGAGCGCGTGTTATGTACTGTACGTGCAAACCCGTAGACCCTTACACAGCTGATGCTGAGGGAATTACATTAGTAAGTGAGACATTTAAAGCAGTAGATGGGTTTTGCTATTTGGGAAGCAAAATAACGAATGATGGTCGAAGTAGGGGGGAAGTAAAACGTAGACTGGCAATGGAAGAAAATTGTTTATGAAGAACAGAAATATGTTAACATAGAGTATAGATTTAAGTGTCAGGAAGTCCTTTCTGAAAGTATCTATGTGAAGTTTAGCCATGTATGCAAGTCAAGGAGAGACGACAAACAGCTTAGACAAAAAGGGAATAGAAGCTTTCGAGATGTGGTGCTGCAGAAAAATGCTGAAAATTAGATGGGTAAATCATGTAACTAATGAGGAGGTACTGAACAGAGCTGGGAAGAAGAGGAATTTGTGGTACGGCCTGACTAGATGAAGGGATCAGTTGGTAAGACACAAAGGACTCACCAATTTAGTACTGGAGTGAAGCGTGGATGTAGATTGCAGTAGTTACTCGAAGATGAAGAGGCTTGCACAGGCTAGAGCTGCATGGAGAGTTGCATCAAACCAGTCTTCAGACGGCAACAACAACAACGTCTGCTGGGCCGCTTGAATTTGCGATCGTGACGGCCTGACGGTTATATATGTACAGGGTGAACCTTAAGGAAACCGACAAACTCCAGGGACGGATTCCTGAGTGGAAATGGAGGAAAAGAGGTCCAATGAACATGTGTTCGGATGTGCATCGTTGCCACGAGAGATAGCGCTGACAAATGAAAGTTACTCTGACCACATGACGTGTTTTCCTTGTGTGTTGCAAGCTGTGTGATTGACACTGCTTAGTGTAAGCAGCAGAATGGTCCAGTATTCATATCGAGAACAAGCTGAGGTGGTGTTTGTGTACGACCAAGCAGCTGAAAACGATCGCGAGGCAGCACAGCTATACCAAAACAAGTACCTTCACAGACACCAACCACATCAAACACGTTTCAAGTCCTTTTTGGGCGTTTGTGTGATCGTGAATCCTTTCAGACAGACGGACGAGTAGGGTGGAGTACACCAGATATGAAGGATAGAGTTCTTTCGGATACTGAGGCAAACAGCACCGAGTACAAGCTCCAGGCAAGTGGTCCGGCAACACGGTATAAGCCAAAGTATCCTCCATGACAACCGCTAGTATCGCTATCACCATGGAGGGCACTTTGAAATTCTGTTGTGACATGCATGCGTTGCACTGTGCCGGGACGATTTGTTGGCGTGACTCGCAGACCGTCCGTTTCCGGACATACGTTCATAGGACCTCTTTTCTTCCATTTCCAGTCGGGAATCTATCCCTACAGTTCGTCGGTTTTATTAAAGTTCATTCTGTGTATATGTATAAGGATAGTAAACCTATGTAAATTTCTCGGTAGAACTTCGCCACCTGCCCTTGAGCACACGCACAAAACACAAATGACGTATTTTTGGTGTACAAAGTCATACAAAGTGACTCACAGGACCAAATTTAGCGTCCGTTTCCTTTTTGGGTTAACCATGGTTAACTTATGCGTTTCTCATAGCCTGTAGTATGGTTTCCTGTTTTGCTTAATATTGTTGTACACCAAATTATTTTTAATTATGTAAAAATATTACCTGTACGTCCAAAATTCAGTTGCGGTACCATGGTCGTTACATTACAATTTTTTTCTTATATCAGATTTTTGGCAACTTATGTTTGTATAAAACTTTCTTGCCACTCTCTTACATTATATTAATTGATTAGTATTTCTACTACTTTCATTACAGCCTTTTTTTGTAGTAGTCACGGTTATTATTATATCTTTATTCAATTTGGCACTTTAAACAGTGCGTGCAGTTACGACACCTGGTGATTGTCATCAAGCGCTCTGGCATTCTGCTGTCGCTATTCCAGCACAGCACGATGTAGGCAGTCCCATCGGTCAGTAGTTCCCTTAAGAAGTCTCCACATGCCGGATGAATTATTATGATTTCAATGACCCAACATGCTGAATGTATTCAGCACTGATTTTAACCGACATCGCCACGTTGGCGTAACTATTTTTTTATTCCAGTGATCTTTTTATGTACTGACATCAAGGTATGATTATGTAGTCTATATTTGACACCTATGCAAATAAGGCAGCTATGTTTGGTTTAATGCTACCTTATATAGGATACATTGTACGTATATTTATGACTTTCCGTCATAAAACAAATCTGAAGAGCGCCATCAAAGACGTAAATCGTCAGAAAATTGATTTCCATTTGTAATCAGGCACTGGAATTGATCAGAACCAGAATCAGTGTTCCCTCGGTGTTTCCGGGCTTTGCGACGAGGATGCAACTCATACATACAGTTTGGTGTATAATTTTTTAGACGGATGACTGATGACGGCAACTTTTCTGCCGAACCACGTTGTTGTTGTTGTTGTGGTCTTCAGTCCTGAGACTGGTTTGATGCAGCTCTCCATGCTACACTATCCTGTGCAAGCTTTTTCATCTCCCAGTACCTACAGCAACCTACATCCTTCTGAATCTGCTTAGTGTATTCATCTCGTGGTCTCCCTCTACGATTTTTACCCTCCACGCTGCCCTCCAATACTAAATTGGTGATCCCTTGATGCCTCAGAACATGCCCTACCAACCGATCCCTTCTTCTGGTCAAGTTGTGCCACAAACTTCTCCCCAATCCTATTCAATACTTCCTCATTAGTTACATGATCTACCCATCTAATCTTCAGCATTCTTCTGTAGCACCACATTTCGAAAGCTTCTATTCTCTTCTTGTTTAAACTATTTATCGTCCATGTTTCACTTCCATACATGGCTACACTCCATACGAATACGTTCAGAAATGACTTCCTGACACTTAAATCAATACTGGATGTTAACAAATTTCTCTTATTCAGAAACGCTTTCCTTGCCATTGCCAGTCTACATTTTATATCCTCTCTACTTCGACCATCATCAGTTATTTTGCTCCCCAAATAGCAAAACTCCTTTACTACTTTAAGTGCCTCATTTCCTAATCTAATTCCCTCAGCATCACCCGACTTAATTAGACTACATTCCATTATCCTTGTTTTGCTTTTGTTGATGTTCATCTTATATCCTCCTTTCAAGACACTGTCCATTCCATTCAACTGCTCTTCCAAGTCCTTTGCTGTCTCTGACAGAATTACAATGTCATCGGCGAACCTCAAAGTTTTTATTTCTTCTCCATGAATTTTAATACCTACTCCGAAGTTTTCTTTTGTTTCCTTTACTGCTTGCTCAATATACAGATTGAACAACATCGGGGAGAGGGTACAACCCTGTCTTACTCCCTTCCCAACCACTGCTTCCCTGTCATGCCCCTCGACTCTTATAACTGCCATCTGGTTTCTGTACAAATTGTAAATAGCCTTTCGCTCCCTGTATGTTACCCCTGCCACCTTTAGAATTTGAAAGAGAGTATTCCAGTCAACATTGTCAAAAGCTTTCTCTAAGTCTACAAATGCTAGAAACGTAGGTTTGCCTTTCCTTAATCTTTCTTCTAAGATAAGTCGTAAGGTCAGTATTGCCTCACGTGTTCCAGTGTTTCTACGGAATCCAAACTGATCTTCCCCGAGGTTGGCTTCTACTAGTTTTTCCATTCGTCTGTAAAGAATTCGTGTTAGTATTTTGCAGCTGTGACTTATTAAGCTGATAGTTCGGTAATTTTCACATCTGTCAACACCTGCTTTCTTTGGGATTGGAATTATTATATTCTTCTTGAAGTCTGAGGGTATTTCGCCTGTTTCATACATCTTGCTCACCAGATGGTAGAGTTTTGTCAGGACTGGCTCTCCCACGGCCGTCAGTAGTTCCAATGGAATATTGTCTACTCCGGGGGCCTTGTTTCGACTCAGGTCTTTCAGTGCTCTGTCAAACTCTTCACGCAGTATCGTATCTCCCATTTCATCTTCATCTACATCCTCTTCCATTTCCATAATATTGTCCTCAAGTACATCGCCCTTGTATAGACCCTCTATATACTCCTTCCACCTTTCTGCTTTCCCTTCTTTGCTTAGCACTGGGTTTCCATCTGAGCTCTTGATATTCATACAAGTCGTTCTCTTATCTCCAAAGGTCTCTTTAATTTTCCTGTAGGCGGTATCTATCTTACCCCTAGTGAGATAGGCCTCTACATCCTTACATTTGTCCTCTAGCCATCCCTGCTTAGCCATTTTGCACTTCCTGTCGATCTCATTTTTGAGACGTTTGTATTCCTTTTTGCCTGTTTCACTTACTGCATTTTTATATTTTCTCCTTTCATCAATTAAATTCAATATTTCTTCTGTTACCCAAGGATTTCTACTAGCCCTCGTCTTTTACCTACTTGATCCTCTGCTGCCTTCACTACTTCATCCCTCAAAGCTACCCATTCTTCTTCTACTGTATTTATTTCCCCCATTCCTTTCCATTGCTCCCTTATGCTCTCCCTGAATCTCTGTACAACCTCTGGTTCTTTTAGTTTATCCAGGTCCCATCTCCTTAAATTCCCACCTTTTTGCAGTTTCTTCAGTTTTAATCTACAGGTCATAACCAATAGATTGAGGTCAGAGTCCACATCTGCCCCTGGAAATGTCTTACAATTTAAAACCTGGTTCCTAAATCTCTGTCTTACCATTATATAATCTATCTGATACCTTTTAGTATCTCCAGGGTTCTTCCATGTATACAACCTTCTTTCATGATTCTTAAACCAAGTGTTAGTTATGATTATGTTGTGCTCTGTGCAAAATTCTACCAGGCGGCTTCCTCTTTCATTTCTGTCCCCCAATCCATATTCACCTACTATGTTTCCTTCTCTCCCTTTTCCTACACTCGAATTCCAGTCACCCATGACTATTAAATTTTCGTCTCCCTTCACAATCTGAATAATTTCTTTTATTTCATCATACATTTTTTCAATTTCTTCGTCATCTGCAGAGCTAGTTGGCATATAAACTTGTACTACTGTAGTAGGTGTGGGCTTCGTATCTATCTTGGCCACAATAATGCGTTCACTATGCTGTTTGTAGTAGCTTACCCGCATTCCTATTTTCCTATTCATTATTAAACCTTCTCCTGCATTCCCCCTATTTGATTTTGTGTTTATAACCCTGTAGTCACCTGACCAGAAGTCTTGTTCCTCCTGCCACCAAACTTCACTAATTCCCACTATATCTAACTTCAACCTATCCATTTCCCTTTTTAAATTTTCTAACCTACCTGCCCGATTAAGGGATCTGACATTCCACGCTCCGATCCGTAGAACACCAGTTTTCTTTCTCCTGATAACGACATCCTCTTGAGTAGTCCCCGCCCGGAGATCCGAATGGGGGACTATTTTACCTCCGGAATATTTTACCCAAGAGGACGCCATCATCATGTAATCATACAGTAAAGCTGCATGCCCTCGGGAAAAATTACGGCTGTAGTTTCCCCTTGCTTTCAGCCGTTCGCAGTACCAGCACAGCAAGGCCGTTTTGGTTATTGTTACAAGGCCAGATCAGTCAATCATCCAGACTGTTGCCCTTGCAACTACTGAAAAGGCTGCTGCCCCTCTTCAGGAACCACACGTTTGTCTGGCCTCTCAACAGATACCCCTCCGTTGTGGTTGCACCTACGGCACGGCTATCTGTATCGCTGAGGCACGCAAGCCTCCCCACCAACGGCAAGGTCCATGGTTCATGGGGGGGGAACCACGTTATGCTTAAGTAAATATTGCCATTAAACCTGACGGAAACAAGAAATTGTGTTATTTTTTGTAAAATACAGAAGACAGTCGCGGAGCTAAAACAGTTCCATTTGCATACACAATATAAAATAAAAATGTATGTATGTATATATGTATGTACATATTGATATTCTCCTTTCCCATGAACCATGGACCTTGCCGTTGGTGGGGAGGCTTGCGTGCCTCAGCGATGCAGATAGTCATACCATAGGTGCAACCAGAACGGAGGGGTATCTGTTGAGAGGCCAGACAAATGTGTGGTTCCTGAAGAGGGGCAGCAGCCTTTTCAGTAGTTGCAGAGGCAACAGTCTGGATGATTGACTGATCTGGCCTTGTAACCTTAACCAAAACGGCCTTGCTGTGCTGGTACTGCGAACGGCTGAAAGCAAGGGGAAACTACAGCCGTAATTTTTCCCGAGGGCATGCAGCTTTACTGTATGGTTAAATGATGATGGCGTCCTCTTCGGTAAAATATTCCGGAGGCAAAATAGTCCCCCATTCGGATCTCCGGGTGGAGTCTACTCAGAAGGAAGTTGTTATCGGGAGAAAGAAAACTGACGTTCTACGGCTCGGAGCGTGGAATATCAGATCCCTTAATAGGAGAGGTAGATTAGAAAATTTAAAAAGGGAAATGGATAGGTTAAAATTAGATATAGTGGGAATTAGTGAAGTTCGGTGACAGGAGGAACAAGACTTCTGGTCAGGTGACTACTGGGTTATAAACACAAAATCAAATAGGGGTAATGCAGGAGTAGGTTTAATAATGAATAGGAAAATAGGAATGCGGGTAAGTTACTACAAACAGCATAGTGAACGCATTATTGTGGCCAAGATAGACACGAAGCCCACGCCTACCACAGTAGTACAAGTTTATATGCCAACTAGCTCCGCAAATGACGAAGAGATTGATGAAATGTATGATGAGATAAAAGAAATTATTCAGATAGTGTAGGGAGACGAAAATTTAATAGTCGTGGGTGACTGGACCTCGATAGTAGGAAAAGGAAGAGAAGGAAACGTAGTAGGTGAAAATGGAATGCGATTAAGAAATGAAAGAGGAAGCCGCCTGGTAGAATTTTGCACAGAGCATAACTTAATCATAGTTAACACTTGGTTCAAGAATCATAAAAGAAGGTTGTATACATGGAAGCAGCCTGGAGATACTGCCGGCCGGAGTAGCCGAGCGGTTCTAGGCGCTACAGTCTGAAGACGCGTGACCACTACGGTCGCAGGTTCGAATCCTGCCTCGGGCATGGATGTGTGTGATGTCCTTAGGTTAGTTAGGTTTAAGTAGTTCTAAGTTCTAGGGGACTGATGACCTCAGAAGTTAAGTCCCATATTGCTCAGAGCCATTTGAACCTGGAGATACTGGCGGGTTTCAGATAGATTACATAATGGTAAGACAGAGATTTAGGGACCAGGCTTCTAATTGTAAGACATTTCCAGGGGCAGATGTGGACTCTGACCACAATCTATTGGTTATGAACTGTAGATTAAAACTAAAGAAAATGCAAAAAGGTGGGAATTCGGGGAGATGGTACCTGGCTAAACTGAAAGAACCAGAGGTTGTAAAGAGCTTCAGGGAGAGCATTAGGGAACGATTGACAAGAATGGGGGAAAGAAATACAGTAGAAGAAGAATGGTTAGCTTTGAGAGATGAAATAGTGAAGGTAGCAGAGGATCAAGTAGGTAAAAAGACGAGGGCTAGTAGAAATCCTTGGGTAACAGAAGAGATATTGAATTTAATTGACGAAAAGAGAAAATATAAAAATGCAGTAAATGAAGCAGGCAAAAAGGAATACAAACGTCTCAAAAATGAGATCGACAGGAAGTGCAAAATGGCTAAGCAGGGATGGCTAGAGGACAAATGTAAGGATGTAGAGGCATATATCACTAGGGGTAAGATAGATACTGCCTACAGGAAAATTAAAGAGACCTTTGGAGAAAAGAGAATCACTTGCATGAATATCAAGAGCTCATATGGAAACCAAGTTCTAAACAAAGAAGGGAAAGCAGAAGGAGTACATAGAGGGTCTATACAAGGGCGATGTACTTGAGGACAATATTATGGAAATGGAAGAAGATGTAGATGAAGATGAAGTGGGAGATATGATACTGCGTGAAGAGTTTGATAGAACACTGAAGAACCTAAGTCGAAACAAGGCCCTGGGAGTAGACAACATTCCATTAGAACTACTGACAGCCGTGGGAGAGCCAGGCCTAACAAAACTCTACCAACCAGTGAGCAAGATGTACGAGACAGGTGAAATACCCTGAGACTTCAAGAAGAATATAATAATTCCAAACGCAAAGAAAGTAGGTGTTGACAGATGTGAACATTACCGAGCTATCAGTTTAATAAGCCACGGCTGCAAAATACTAACACGAATTCCTTACAGACGAATGGAAAAACTGGTAGAAGCCGACCTCGGGGAGGATCACTTTGGATTCCGTAGAAATCGTGGAGCACGTTAGGCATTACTGACCCTACGACTTATCTTAGAAAATAGATTAAGGAAAGGCAAACCTACGTTTCTAGCATTTGTAGACATAGAGAAAGCTTTTGACAATGTTGACTGGAATACTCTCTTTCAATTTCTGAAGGTGGCAGGGGTAAAATACAAGTAGCGAAAGGCTATTTACAATCTGTACAGAAATCAAGTGGCAGTTATAAGAGTCGAGGAACATGAAACGGAAGCAATGGTTGGGAAGGGAGTGAGCCAAGATTGTAGCCTATCCCCGATGTTATTCAATCTGTATATTGAGCAAGCAGTAAAGGAAACAAAAGAAAAATTCGGAGTAGGAATTAAAATCCATGGAGAAGAAATAAAAACTTTGAGTTTCACCGATGACATTGTAATTCTGTCAGAGACAGCAAAGGACCTGGAAGAGCAGCTGAACGGAATGGACCGTGTCTTGAAAGTACAATATAAGATGAACATCAACAAAAGCAAAACGCGGATAATGGAATGTAGTCGAATTAAATTTGGTGATGCTGCAGGAATTATATTGAGAAATGAAAGGCATGAAGCAGTAAATGAGTTTTGCTATTTGGGGAGCAAAATAACTGATGATGGTCGAAGTAGAGAGGATATAAAATGTAGACTGTCAATGGCAAGGAAAGCGTTTCTGAAGAAGAGAAATTTGTTAACATCGAGTATAGATTTAAGTGTCAGGAACTCGTTTCTGAAAGTATTTGTATGTAGTGTAGCCATGTATGGAAGTGAAACGTGGACGATAAATAGTTTAGACAAGAAGAGAATAGAAGCTTTCGAAATGTGGTGCTACAGAAGAATGCTGAAGATTAGATGGGTAGATCACATAACTAATGAGGAAGTATTGAATAGAATTGGAGAGAAGAGAAATTTGTTGCACAACTTGACTAGGAGAAGGGATCGGTTGGTAGGACATGTTCTGAGGCATCAAGGGATCACCAATTTAGTATTGGCGGCAGTGTGGAAGGTAAAAATAGTAGAGGGAGACCAATAGATGAATACACTAAACAGATTCAGAGGGATGTAGGTTGCAGTAGGTACTGGGAGATGAAGAAGCTTGCACAGGATAGTGTAGCATGGAGAGCTGCATAAAACCAGTCTCAGGACTGAAGACCACAACAACAACAACAACGTGGATATTCTACATCTCCTGCTAAAGCATTGGACCGGCTTCAACCAGACTTGGTACACATATTACTGTGGGGGCAAGAACCACCTACCTACCTAAGGCCGGCCGGTGTGGCCGTGCGCTTCTAGGCGCTACAATCTGGAGCCGAGCGACCACTACGGTTGCAGGTTCGAATCCTGCCTCGGGCATGGATGTCTGTGATGTCCTTAGGTTAGTTGGGTTTAATTAGTTCTAAGTTCTATGCGAGTGAAGTTAAGTCGCATAGTGCTCAGAGCCATTTGAACCATTTGAGCCTACCTAAGGGGTGGGGGTTGGGGTGAAAAAGTAATGTAGCCAACGACGCGCTAATACCCAGACTTGATGCCGCATAGGCATGATCTTCTAATTTCTTACTTCTTTACTACTATTTGTATTCGCGACGCACGTGGCAGACAGTATTTACGAATACCAGCGAATGTACCTACAAAATTAAATCAGTGTACCACATATAGTTCAGCACATACGACGTCATAAAAACGTTAAGATGCGCGAAAACTGCCGCATCGTGCATGACGTTTAAATTTACTATTTCTTTGCTACTAACTGTGTTACAGAGGCTTTATCTACATATACCTCTGAATTTATCTACAAAATAGTACGACGCATTGTTGAGGAGATGCGACGTCATAAACATTGACTTCCTTTAAAACGAAACTGCATGTCGAAATTCGATGGAGATAAAGTTGAAATAAATATACAAATGCGTGTGAAATGTATTAAATATGTGTGAAATATAAGCGACACGCGCGTATGCGGACGAAAAAGCGGATAAAATTCGCCTCTTAAACCCCTGGATCGATTTCAGCGAAACTTTACTATCTGGAAACAGATACTCTGTAGGGGTAAGTGTGATAAGGTGTAGAGAAAACGGGGAGAGGAAAAGATAGACAGGCAAGGAGGAGAATGAGGAGATAGTGGAAAATGTAGGGAGAAGAAGATACACAGGGGGAAGGTGCTGATGGACAGAGAATGGGGGGAGGGAGGGATGGAGGTGGCGGACAGATATAGGAGGGAGGAGGAGGTGAACAGAGAGGTGACGGAGGAGATTGATAGATAGAGGGGGAGGGAGGAAATTGAATAATATAATTTTAATGAAGACATACCTGGGCAACGTCGCGTACTCAGCTAGTAACATAGATACAAAGAATTTTTAAAATAATATCGTTTGCCTTTCAGCATCCTCTCCTTTGCATAGTACTTGCTCAATGCTCTGCAGTTTTTTGACGGTCCACCTTGATAAATTTAATAACGTCAGTACTGTCTTCTTCTTGTTGTGCTTTTGTCCTGGATCTGTCGGCATGGTTATTAGCAGGTTTGGATTGGTTCCCTTCCTGTCGTCGTCCCGTCACCCACCCCCCTCCCCCCAGAACGGAATAGGTGGATCCCTAACTACCTTCGAGTAGTGTTATTTATGTGAAAGCGAGCGGAAGTTTTGTAAATATTTATGATTCGTGGAACTGTGGGTGGATTTGGGTACCATCCCGGTATTCACCTACTGGAATGTGGGAAACCACCTAAACGCCACATCAACGTGGCTGGCACGGCGACCGTCGTCAATCCCCCAGGCAGCTACAGTCTGGGGCCAGAGCACCTCCGCATCCCGGACGTGGTGCTTTAACACACATGACTATCTAGGTGGGTAACGACAATATCTATTTTCATATGAATCTATACGGTTCCAGAGACCTTTCCAAGTCTCAAACGTCTATGAGGCATATATGCAGACTGTAGTGACATATATAAATTTGTACCAAGGCCGGGATTCGAAACTGGGTCTCTCGTTCACTAGGGAGAAGTACTAACCCCTATACCACCCTGGCACACTGGCCTTGCACAACTGTACAGTTTACCATAACAAGTCTCCCTCCCCAATCCATATTCCTAGCGGCGCGGGGTAGCCGCGCTGTCTAGGGGGTCTTGTCACGGTCCGCGCGGCTCCCCCCATTGGAGGTTCGAGTCCTCACTCGGGCATGGGTGTGTGTGTAGTCATTAGCGTAAGTTAGTTTCATTTGGATTAAATAGTGTGTAAGCTTAGGGACCGATGACCTCAGCAGTTTGGTGCAATAAGACCCAACCACAAATTTCCAAATTTCCAGATTCCTATACACGCCTCAGCTCTCTTGGTGTCCCCCTAAACTCGAACAGCATTGCAGAGGCCCTCGAATTCTATTGGAATAACACTTCAGCATCGAACGAAATGGGTGATCCTGCCTGAAACTCAGGCACAGGTGCTTCAGTCAAATGAAACTAAATGGTTCCGTTGACGAATGGAATTTGGATTGAGAAGTGGGGCGTGCTTGAGTAGTCCCTTGTGTTGTGAAAAAAGCCTCTGTGCCTGGGTGGAGGAATTGTTAGCGCATATGTCTAGTGAGCAAGAGACCTGGGTTCGATTCCCAGACTTGGTACAAATTTCATTTGTCGCTGCAGTCTGCATACAAACATCACAGATGTTTCAGACTTGATAAGCCGTCTCGAAACACGTAGTTTCATTTGATTACAGTGCCTATGCCTATGTTTTAGGTAGGATCCCCGTTTCGTTCGATGTTGAGGTATTTTTTCAATACAACTGGAAGGTCTCTTCAAAGCTATTCCAGTTTACGGGTGAGCAGTGCGTGGCTCGTGTTCCCGCCATCATGTATTTTACACCCTGTTTTCAACGTACTACCACCTCACTACGTTAATTTAAATTACTACTGTCACTGAATTGTTGCTTTGCCTGAACGTGTGCGGCGTTGGCAGCGCGTATCGAATTAACGCCTCTCGTAGTATCTTTGATCGACTACTATTACTTCCTGGCCGTTGTTTGTCGTACGGAGTTCGGGTTGGGAGTTCGGATCGCCAGTTCGTGTCTGCCAGTCAGTGGGAACGCGTCTGGAGAGCAGTCCGGACCTGCCAGTCAGGGAGTTGCAATGCGGCACTAGGGCAATCGGGTTGGAGCAGCAGTGAGGTCTGCGTCGACGTGGCTCGCCGGACCATTGACGCCATGCATCATCACTTGAGCCAGGCCACGGTCTTGGTGGATCGTCGGTCGGTCGTCCTACTGGACGAAGTGTTTTGGCTCGCCGATCGTTCATGAGTCGGCTGTGTGTGTCTGCATCGACTCCCGATTTGTCTTCATGCGTGCTTAGTGACTGTTGGATATCGTTCAGGTCTTCGTGCAGTGTGTAGTTGGTGTTATTTTCTTTATATTTTAAATGTTGTCCACGTAATGCCTCTGAGAGGTCGGGTGTCTCATCGGCCGACGTCTAACTGGTTCTCCGAGCGCTTCTGGGCTCCTTAAATTACCATCTTGTGGAACTTGGGTCTTTCCTTTCCTACTGCAGGGATGTCGTTTAGACAGTGGGCGTGTTTCCTCTGCATGGTTGGGTCCGAGCCAGTATTTCCGCCGTCGTGTGTCTGAAAGTGAGTGGGAGACGCACCAGCAGTGCAGTCGCGACGGAGCAGCAATCGCGGACCGATCAGCAGGCAGTCGGTCGGTTGTTGCGGACGAGGGAAGTTATCTCCAGGCGGTTCAGTCGGCTGGGGCCGCTGGTAGCCCCTGCGCAGTGAAGGAGCGTGTGTGGAGCTGTCCCATCGCTACGAGCTTCGTGGTTCACCGATCCAGGACGTCAAAGTTGGGTAGTGGTTTCAACTACCCAAGCCACGTCCATTAATGTTGTGCTGAGTCGTTTCGGTGGTTTGCTGTTGGGGAGGTTTTCCTGTGAGCAACGCCGAGTGTTTCTACTGCTGAAACTTAGCCGCCGTGCGGTGCAATTAACTGTTTTGGTCGGCTACAATTTCAGTACACCAGTGGAATTTTCTGTCTTGTGGCTGTTAGTGTTCTGGTTACCTGCCCTGGCCACTAACGTAATTTCAGGCAGCATCCTTTCCTCACCTGTTGTCGCTGTCCAACTTGGTGTGTAGTTTTGACAGCTAATACATATTTCATTGTGGATAATCACGTTCGTAACCTTTTGTGTTTGAGTTCTAATGTACGGATTAGCGGGAAGCAAGTCGTTGTGTCGGTCGGTCCGTGTCTGTCCCCTGGTTGGGTTCCGACGGATGAAGTATAGTTCGGCTCACCACCTGTCTCGCCTAAGTGAACGAGTGCCACCGGAGGTCAATTACGTGTTGTCAGCTACTTTTAATTTAAGACTTATGGTTTTTTTTATTTTCTTAAAAATTTTGCAAAATTAATTTTTAAATTTATCTTTCAAGCTTAAATATTGCAGCCTTCTGCCTTTAAAAGATTATGGTAATATATTTTAAAATTTTGAAACTTAATTGTGGCCTTCAGCCTTTGGTATTGCACTTTGCATATGTACGTTCTATCTGCTTAACCTTAAGACTCTCCAGGTTTTTTTTATTTATTTATATGATTTGCCTCTTTAATTGCATTTTAATCTTGTTGATTTTGAAGATTTCTTGTTCTCAAACATTCTGACCTTCTGGCTTTAATAGTATATGGTAATATGTTCTGGAATTTTGGAATTTAATTGTGGCCCTGAGCCATTTGTATTGCACTTTGCATATGTTTGCTGATTTTTAAAAATTACTTTATTGCTATCTTAATTGGATTTTTGTCTTGTTGATTTGTTAAGATTTGTTCTTTGGAGGCCTTCAGCCGTGAAAGAGTTTTATTCGGTAAAGGCCCGGCTATGTGCCGCTTTGGTTGTAAAGGTTATTAAATTACAATAAATGACAATTAGAAGGAGAAACTGACCTCAACCTTTGGTCCTTTCCACAACCCTATTACCTGTTTTCCCCAGCGGGCGTATCAACGGGGATGCCAACAGGGCTGAGGCGTGAATGGGAATCTGGATTGGGGAGGGAGCCGTGCTAGGGTGGCCAATGTTGTTGGGGTTGTTTGGGGGAGGAGACCAGACAGCAAGGTCATCGCTCTCAACGGATTAGGGTAGAAATTCGGCCGTGCCCTTTCAGAGGAACCATCCCGGCATTTACCTGGAGCGATTTAGAGAACCCACGGAAAACCTAAATCAGGATGGCCGGACGCGGGATTGAACCGTCGTCCTCCCGAATGCGAGTCCAGTGTGCTAGCCACTGCGCCACCTCGCTCGGTGTGGCCAGTGTGGTTGTGCAGAAAGCCTCCGGGCTAGGGTGGCGTTGTGTTTAGCTCATCTGCTGTAGTGAGCAGATCTGTATTCGAATCCTGGCGTTGGTACCAATTTTCGTTCGTCGCTTCAGTCTGCATGTATGCAGTGTCTATGTTAAAGGAATTCAAGACTCAATCCGCAGAACTGTGCGCTATTTAACGATCAACTTTGCTAACTTTAGCCACGACAGTAGCGGGACTGTGATTAAGAAACTCATAATTCGTCCTCTAGTGTGCTGTCCTGATTGCGCAGGTCTCTGAAGTCGTGTAGAGCAGTTCCTAGTTTCGTCGCTTGGGGAGCGAACGTAAAAGGGACGAACGCTGCAAATTGCGGATTTTTTTGTTCCGCGATGACAGCGGGGCGTCGCCGGAGTGGTGACAGCGCGTCGCGGCTCGGCCGAATCAATATGGGCGCAGCTGAGCCCGGCTCTGCCGGACCAACTTTGCGCAAACGAGTGTCGGAACTCTACTCGCAGGGCGGGTTGGCACGGCGGCGGCCCCCACCCGCTCATCGATCTGCTGTCCGGTCGCGTGGCGGCGAGTAGCCTGCACCAGCTTCCCAGTGGAAAAGGCCACCCTAGGCTGTCATGAGGGCACACCAGTCCATGTACACAAACTTTATATAAGATATCATTGTACAATGAGATGACGGAAAGCATGTGATGCCTCCTAATGTCGTGACGGACCTTCTTTGGCCGGCGTAGTGCAGCAGCTCCACGTGGCATGGACTCAACAAGTCGTTGCAACTTCCCTGCAGAAATACTGAGCAATGCTGATTTTGCAGCCATCCGTAATTACGAAAGTGTTGCGGCGCAGGATTTTGTGCACCAACTAACCTCCCAATTATGTCCAGAAATGTTCGATGGTATTCATATCGGACGATCTGGATGGTCAAATTATTCACTCGAATTGCCCAGATTGTTTTTCAAAGCAATCGCGAACAGTTGCGGTCCGATGGTACATTGGTACATTGTCATCTAAGAAAAACTCCAAGGTTGTTTGGAAACGTGAAGTCCATGAATGGATGCAACTGGTCTTCAACTAACCGAACATAACGACTTCCCGTCAATGATCGGTTCAATTGGACCAGAGGACTCAGCCAATTCCACGCAAACACAACCCATACCATTACGGAGTCACCACCTGGTTAAACAGTGCCCTGTTGGCAACTTGGATCCATAGCTTTAAGGGGTGTGTGCCACATCTAACCCTAACATCAGCTCTTACCAACCTAAATCGGGACTCATCTGATCAGGCCACGGTTTTACAGTCGTATAGCGCCCAACCGATGTGGTCACGAGCACAGGAGAGGCGCTACAGGTGATGTCGTGCTGTTAGCAAAGGCACTCGTGTCGGTCGTGTGCTGCCATAGCCCATTGTCGCCAGATTTCGTCGCACTGTCCTAGTGGATACGTTCGTCGTACGTCCCACATTGATTCCTGCGGGTATTTCAATCAGTGTTGCTTGTCTGTTAGCACTGACAACTCTACCAATCGCTGCTGCACTCGGTCGTTAAGTGATGGCCGTCGGCCACTTCATTGTACGTGGTGAGAGGCAATGCCTGGAATTTGGCACCCTCGTGCACACTTTGAAGTCCCTAACGATTTCCCAAATGGAATGACCCATGCGTGTAGCTCAAAATACCTTTCTGGGTTCAAAGTCCGTTAATCCCCATCGTGGAGCCTGTAGTGGGACGAAATTGAAGCTTCAACCATCCACCAGTGTCAGCCCAGTTTGCAGATGAATATAAGTTTAATTTAGTTTTGTTTATGTATTTTTGTAATATTTGTAATGGTTGTGAAGTGTCTAAAGTTTTGTATTTTTTTTATGTTTCATGTACGGAGAGGGCGGCGCAACGAACGGAGACAGCATCTTCGTTGCCGGGACTGGAGAGAAAATTGCTGGCCACTATACGTCGCGGGTCGACAGCCAAAGAGCGACAGAAGATTCTGAAACCGATTTGTTGCGTCGTGCTTCTAAAAGTTGAAAATGAATGATTTTTAATGGTTTGTACAAAAATGACGTCGTAGAGAGCTTAATCTTATTGATACTGTTAGTTTTGTCTCATCAAGACTCAGGTTCACGTCTGTATGTAGGAAGATAATAAACTAGTGGATGCTACTAAAGTTGAAATACGTGTTCCGAGGATTTATTTATGAAGAATTATGTGAATGAATTAATAATATATTTGACAAGATTATTGGATTTTGACAGCGTTCATCGCGACTTTGAATCTCAAAAGTTTATTCAATGTGGTTCTAATATCGATTAAATCAGATAACGTCTATCAATATAATTTCTGAGGAGAAAAAAACGACATCTAATATCGAAAAAGTTTACGCAAAACAATTGGCCCGAGTGACGTAATTCTATGCATACGACTCAAATGATGTTTACAGTTTCGTTCAAGTGCCATTCTGAGACAATTTAAAAAGAATATAAATAATTTTGAAGTGTGTTGTAACTGACGTAGGTGACGAAGTCTGCACATGGTCATATGTCAAAAGAAAAATCATTTATACAAAAGCTTACGTCTTTACACTACACCGTGGCGACCTTATAAACAGGACTTGTGTGCATCTAAGGCACACAGGTACGAGACAATTAAAACATCAAAAGTCCTTCGGAAGTCAACGCGAGTCTTCGTGGAGCCTTCGCCGGCCAGCGGCGACTTCGCGGGTGTGGGCAACTGATGGAGCGCAGCCAAGCAGTACGGTCACGCAGTTATTCCACGAGAAGGCGCATCTGTTGGGCAGCAGCTGAACGCTGCAAACCCCGACAACCTTTTTCTCCTAAACTAACAGGCCCAGTACGTCAGCTGGGGGGCGTTCCTCCGGCTGGTGTTAGAGGTGTTGCTGAGGGCTTCGCCTGTCAACGGTGGGCCGGGCGTGGTTGCAGCCAGTGACGTCTCCGGTGTTCGACTCAGCGTCCTGCCGGTTGCGGAAGCGGGGTCGCAGCATCTCAGCGGCTGCATAGACGGCTGTTACTTCTGCAGCCCATAGCATCACACTGATCACCGAGAACTAAAAACTACAATATTAGTGTCCGGTGAGTCTGTTTCAAGTTGGAAGTGGAGTGTTGTACATTGGGAGTGTGCTTTAATAGGATTGTTGATTACAAGTCTGCGTGTGTAACTAGTTAATATCTTACAATAATGTCGGGAAGTGAAATGTCAGACAAAGAGCGATCCATGTCCGATAGGAGCATGAGATCCCTTTTTAGGGCGATCGCTAAATTAAAACAATCTAACGGCGATTTTTTAGCTGAATTAAAGCAGTCTAACGAAGAATCTACTGCTAGATTAAAAGAGGAACTAAAACAGGAATTAAAACAGTCTAACGAAGAATCTACTGCTAGATTGAAAGAGGAACTAAAACAGGAATTAAAACAGTCTAACGAAGAATCTACGGCTAGATTAAAAGAGGAACTTAAAGGGGAGCTAGCAAAATCGACAGACAGGTTACAGGAACATCTTAATGAAACCAGACGAGAATTAAGTGATAAAATAGAGGCTTCTAAAGTTGAAATGCAGGAAAAACTAGTAGGACTTAGTAATAAGATTGTGGATAATTGTAAAAGGTTAGAAGAACATATCCAGGAATCGCGTGAGGAAAAAGCTCGCATGCGAAATGATATTACTGACTTAACCGAGAGACTAGATAATGTCAATATCTTAGTTGTAAATGAAATAGAGAAAAATAACGATAAGTTACGAGATGAATTTTCTATGCAAACAGAAACTGTTCGTAGAGAATTATTATAATCTGTTAAAGAGGTCTCTACCAAACCTGTAGAGATTTCTTCAATAGATAATGTAGAATTAGAGACATTAACTCATCAAGTAGAAAAAGATCATACTGAAATAGAAAACATGAAATTTTTAATTACTGAAATATGCAGTAACCTTGAGACTGCCAAAGATAATAACGTTGACGAAGGTACAGAGCGTTCACATCGTGAACACAGTGAAGAATCGATATTAGCTAACCGCGTATCCAATACAGAAATGAGAATACAGGAAATTACTAATCGGTTATCGGAATTAGATAATAATGAAAACATTTCAAGTAGTAGAAGTAATAACGTAATCAGAGACAACAGTCGCATCGCGTTTGCTAGCTCGGACGACAACAATACAGATAAAGAAATCATGGCAAGCAAATCCGACGCAACTCCGTCTCTGCAATCTAAACAAAATCCAACTATGTCTCTCGCAGAATGTTTGGATGATATAACGACAAATTCAAATGTAGCAAGTCGATTTCCTGTATTCAAACCAGGAGGCGAACTTCACCCTATAATCTTTATAAAAGCTTTTGTAACATCATTATCTCCTAAATGGAGTAATGAAAAACGGATTCAATTTGTAATAGGACATTTAGAAGCAGAAGCTGCGAAATGGGCAGTACTGCATAGAACTGAATTTAGGGACTGGGATGATTTTGTTAAGCAGTTTAAACAAAATTATTGGTCAAGAGGAAAACAACAACACTTAACTTTAGAGTTGTTAGACCCTCCTCCATATTCTAAACGGTGGGGAGGTTATAGGAATTATTTCAAATGGCATTTAAACCGTGCTAAATTAATTGAAGAACCAATTATTGAAAGTCATCTAATACGAGTTCTAATTAGTAGGTTACCGTATTATATAAAGGAAAGAAAAATGTTAGTCTACGAATTGTCCATCCAAACGAAAAAAAAAAAAGTTTGCGAACAGATTGTTAAAAATGCTGAACGGAGAATTAAAAGTTATAATCAACATGCTATAGAACCCTCATTTCAGGTAGGAGATCTTGTGTTAGTACGATCTCATTCTAAAAGTTCGAAGATCAATAATGAATGTAGAAAATTCTTCTTTATCTTTGAAGGTCCATATGTTGTACATAAGATTGTACATCCCAAAGCGTTACTTCTTATGGAACCTTCATCAGGTGTAATTAAAGGATTATATAGTGTTGATGAAATGAAACCCTTCATTCCTAAATAAGTTAATATTTAGTATATGTTACATACGGAAGAGCGTTCATAGTTTATTCATGTGAAGTGTTATTTTAAAGAAATGACAGGAAGCTTAAACAAGTGTTCTACAATAATCTACCGGTACTTCAAAAAGGGAAAGATAACTAAAAGGGGATTTATATGGAAGAAAGTTTTGTTATTAGGTCAGAAGGAATTTTGTATATTTTTATATTTACTTGGATAGTAGGAACCAAAGGGGATGGTTAATAATTTTAGGGACCATGGGCGTCCAGAGCTATATGGCTCACGAGAACATAGCAGAGTGCCTTTAACAGAGATTTGTAATAGTGTTAATATAGAACACACCAAACGGGGCTCTCTCGCTTGTTTCTCCTAAATAAATTGCCATTACCCAACAGGGTGTCCGAAGGTAAAGAATGCCGTGCCGAGATTCTAAAGAAAGTTTTGCTTGATTTCTTCTTGACCTCAGGCATAAATAGGGCATTAGGGAAAAGAATGACGTAAAGTAAATAGTACTATTAGTCATTGTGAGAAACTTATTAGTAATATACATTTTTGGAAAGGATAACTCTAGTAAATGAATAAAACTGAAACTAACCTATCACAATTTGAACGCTCTGTCCTAATGTAACAACGTTAAAGAACGTACTAAATTAGTATTTACGAGCAACTATTAAATGAAAAGGAGTAACCGCCATATATTCGGTTATGAATTATCATAATAGCACAATTAAGAGTAAATGACAAATGGTCACAACAATATCGTAGTAAAAGAATTAAATCTATGTAAGAGCAAGGACTCTAGAGTACGTAAAATGTGAGGAAAATGTATTAACAGTTAATTATTGTATATAGAAAAAATTTTATTTTCGGTTAAAACCTGACAAACTGAGCTCGTGGGTGGGGTATGTAGTGGGACAAAATTGAAGCGTCAACCATCCACCAGTGTCAGCCCAGTTTGCAGATGAATATAAGTTTAATTTAGTTTTGTTTATGTATTTTTGTAATATTTGTAATGGTTGTGACGTGTCTAAAGTTTTGTATTTATTTTATGTTTCATGTACGGAGAGGGCGGCGCAACGAACGGAGTCAGCATCTTCTTTGCCGGGACCGGAGAGAAAATTGCTGGCCACTATACGTCGCGGGTCGACAGCCAAAGAGCGACAGAAGATTCTGAAACCGATTTGTTGCGTCGTGATTCTAAATGAATAATTTGTAATGTTTTGTACAAAAATGACGTCGTAGAGAGTTTAATCTTATTGATACTGTTAGTTTTGTCTCATCAAGACTCAGGTTCACGTCTGTATGTAGGAAGATAATAAACTAGTGGATGCTACTAAAGTTGAAATACGTGTTCCGAGGATTTATTTATGAAGAATTATGTGAATGAATTAATAATATATTTGACAAGATTATTGGATTTTGACAGCGTTCATCGCGACTTTGAATCTCAAAAGTTTATTCAATGTGGTTCTAATATCGATTAAATCAGATAACGTCTATCAATATAATTTCTGAGGAGAAAAAAACGACATCTAAAATTGAAAAAGTTTACGCAAAACAATTGGCCCGAGTGACGTAATTCTATGCATACGACTCAAATGATGTTTTACAGTTTCGTTCAAGAACCATTCTGAGACAATTTAAAAAGAATATAAATAATTTTGAAGTGAGTTGTAACTGACGTAGGTGACGAAGTCTACACATGGTCATATGTCGAAAGAAAATCGTTTATAAAAAAACTTACGTCGTTACACTACAAGCCATAGTCACGTCGTAAACCATTTCACATGAATCAGCAGAGCACAAATGACAACTCCACCAATGCACCGATCTTTTATACTTTGTGCACTCTATACTACTGCTATGTTTATATGTGCATATATCTATCTCATGAATTTTGTCACCTGAATGTATTTGTTGTGGTATTCAGCTCGAAGACTGGTCTGAGGCAGCTGTACTCGCTATAAAGAAAAAATTCCCGGTTTTTAATAAAATAACGCGAAATTGGGGATTTTTGCGACATATCGCGAAATTTGTCGTTTTATCATGTGAAAACTATTATAAACCTCAGGACCAGTATTCATAACGGACAGTTATTGAGTGTTAAAACTGAATTTTGCTTTCTTTTCCCCTCAAGGCTCTTCCTAATATATAGCTTTAAAACGACAGATCGTTTCTCACGTAACTAACTATGACGTAACATCAAAAATAACACCGGAATTGTCAAAATACGCAGTATTTGACAATAAACACCCCAACATTGCAAAAAATAAAATAAAAATTCCCAAAAACTGGTTTGTCAAAAAAATTTACGGAGTTATGTGGCAAAAATAACACCGAATGTTTGCAAGAAATAACACAGAATTTGGCAAAAAAAACATCAAAATCGTAAAAGTGTAAGCAAGAAACCAGAAAACTCTAACGCCAAAATTGGAAAAGAAATAACAGAGTAATTATTAAAAATATAAAATAGTATTAGGAAATTGTTAGACTGAAATTCGCAAAAAATCACATGGAAATTTGGGGGAAAGCATTAAACAGGAAAAAATAACACTGAAACTGGTGTTAGATGACCCATGGATTCTGACCGTTGGAGAGAAAAATAAGACATCAGGACGACAGGTGATTTGTTTAATTAACTTCTTTATTCTGGACCTCGGGCATAGTATATTAGAAACATTTTGGTGGAGGCATCCAGTTGCCTCTCGTGCAAAACAATAGACGTCTGGCAGTGCTGACAGTGCAAAGAGCGGGTGCAAGCGTGGCGTCACTTGAATGCCGCTGTCAGCGATGCCTCTGGCTGTGACCGTGACGACAGTGCAGCAGTGCAGCTGACAATTCCGTGCAGGCGGTCATGACCTCCCTCCAGCGAGCTGGCTCTCTGCTCTGGTGGCGGCTGCTTTCGCGAGTCAGGGCAGGTCTAACAGCAGAACCTGTACTGCATTCCACGATGTGGCTCCAGGTGCCACAGACTCGTCGTGTGGGCTGTGATAATGAGACGAGAATATTCTAGTACACAAATGGCTGAGAACTTATACACTCCACACTATGTTCGTTTGACTTACAGCATGCACTATGAACACTTCCGTGGTGGCAAGAGAGGAAAAGCTTCCGTCCTTCCGCTAGCATAAAGCATCGCAATCCATTGCTGTACCGGACCAAGCTGGTTCTGCTTCGCAACACCTGTCAGCCATGTTTTGCTTCGCAATGCCTAACATACTTGCCTGCCTGCATCTGGCTCTCTGTCAATTCATGTCCGCTCTGGCGTGCTTTTTGACCGAATACGGTTGATACGCTACATTGCCCTCCTTTTCATCAACACATGGTCCCTCGGGTCGACCAAACTATATTATCCTTTAGAGTTCCTGGCGACTGGTCCTTCTGGCCCTGATCCGCATCTTAAGAATTATTCTGACAGTTCGTTTCCTTAATCCTACCACTTAATCTTAACATTTCTACAGGATCTCATACGTCATGAATTTATTTCATTACTACACTTCTTGCACAATAACTTTTAACTCTCTATTCCAAAACTACTAGCTAAAGTGAATAAAGCATACTTAATACTTCCACCCTGAGCATTCAACTTCCTTCTGCTACTTTTATGCTTGGGGTATCCAATCCACTGGAATCTGAATAACGGTTGGATGTGAACTCAGTCTTGTGCTTCGTCTTCTACATACAAAAACAAGGAATACACTCAGCACAACAAGCGCCGCTTCAGTGGCTGGTATGACAATAGTCAATGTTATCTCTTTCCAGCACTGATTTTTCCGACATCAATTTACATGCTGTAAGAAGCGTGTTGATAGACCGCATTAATTCCGGTCCTAGAGTTTCATTTAGATCTACGTCAGGTAGCACTTCCATGGGCTCCTCTGGCCAATACAAACTAGTCTGCGAAATATTCAGGTCAGTTATCCCTGAAATGGCGGCGGGCAGGTGGAAAGTATGCCTTATCGTCCCGCACGCTGTTCATTTAATAACAGACCACTCCGATTTAATTCTAGGCTATTTGCGGACGTGAGGTCCCCTTGCTTGAAAGAACTAGCCACTACTGCCATCTTATCAAAGTAGAGTACAAGCAATGCACCTCAATCTGCTGAAAGTGCAAGTCCGGCTCGATCATTTATTTAACGCATTGCCCTTAGCCGCATCTGTCCCATTAGCAATTTCACTGTGCTAGAATCCTGCCCCTCCTCATTACCATATTCGGACGGACTGTAATTTCCCCTCAATCGCATTTTCGTAACTTTGCTTCCTCCATTTATACATATAATCCCTTTTCTTACAAATTTCTTCAAAATCCCCCGCTTGACAGGATACACGTGAATTACGTAGCACTCATAACGTGCTTGTTTTCCTGGCACAGAAACGGAAATTTAAACTTTTGCTCCATCAGTTCTCACGCGTACTGTGGCTACCTTGCAATGGAAAGGTACGTTTTTGTGCTTGGATTCTAAAATCAACGCCAACTTCGGCGTTAGTTCCGTTTGTACTTTCCTAACACCCTGGAAATACTGCTCTGGTGGCGACAAGTTTACCCCTAGTTGACCTCTTACATCCTGCTGCATAGCCTCCTGTAGTTCTGTTACTTGCCCCTGTATTTTCCAAACCCTATATTCTACGGACTGCAACCATTTCGTCATTACTACCTCCCTATCTAAGTCTTCTACTTCGGTTTATAGTTCCCTGATATCCTGACTAACTGCCTCTCCTGTAACTCTGCCATACCGCAGTACTTCTGCAGTCAGTTTCTTATTCGTGTGTTATTCTATACGTCTTTCTGTAAATTCGCAATCTGGATAGTGTGCCAATCGCTCACAAGTTTGTTCCCTTTCGCCCACTGCTTAACGCCTTATACCTGTCGTTCACTCTTCAATCTCTTCTTATCAGCAGTGCCAAGTAAGCCGACCTCCAGCATCGATCCAACCACTCTTCTTTCGTGTATGCGGAATAACTCCCAGTACCTGGGTCATCTCATTCCTCAATTTCTCGTACGCTCGATATGTTCTCTCACATACCACAGCTCTTCGTCTGATTATCCCGCGCCTTTCCGTTCCCTGCCGGAATATGTCGCATGCTTCGTCCACTCTTCTCATGTCGTTACGCATCTCCCACACGTTGAATACCACCTGCATCACCCAACGACTACTGGTGATCACTAAGTCCTCCTGCTTGTCAAACTGCACCACCCCATCCAGGTGCTGGTTCCGTAACGCTTCCACCACAACGAAGATCAGTAGTCGCACTATGAATCGCATCATCTCGCCTTCTCTGCACCTCACATACAGGCAGGAATACCTACTGCTTTCCACCTCCTTAAATTCTTTGCTGCTCTGAAGCTGCTTGTACTAATAGTACACTAGATCTATACCTAATCTACAAAAACAATTAAATGACTATCTCCTTCGCCTTAATCCATATAGGTTCCTTATTGCCGTTTCATTCACAGTCTGTTGTTTATGTTCCGATACGTTTATCCTCACCCTCCCTTACCGGTACACATCTCCTGGCCCTGGAATAACTTCCGGACTCCCTTGAAAAGGTTTCAACCACCCTACATGCGCAATTGTCGTTCTCGTCTGCAACTGAATCTATGACATTTATTGGTGACGCAGTCTCTGCCACTTGGTGTGGCCTCTGATACTCTGCAAAAATCTTCTTTGGCTTTCCGTTCGGCGTTTACAAAGTTGATAGCGTCACCCACTGACCAACCTTATGTTGTGGCTTTAATGTTGTACTGCCCACTGTTTCTTCCTGTTTCTCCAGTGGTCATGTGTTTTTGTCCCCGTACTCTATTCCAAATTTTCGTAATCACTCTGGAAAATTTCTTGACAAACTCTACAATCTTCTCTTTCTTCAGTTTCAATGTCTGGAACAGAGACGGAATTTTAGCATCATATACTGCTTCATATGGTGACAATCCTGTGTTCGTATGCTGTTTTGAGTTGTAGGCAGAGACGACGTACTTCAAATACATAGACCTTTTGGTACTGTCCTGTGCATTCTTTCCATTCTTCCATTGGTTTTTTGGATGGAGAGGACTTGTACTTAACTTCTTCACTTACACAATTTCTTAAGTATATCTGACATGACGCTCGTTCCCTAGTCTGTTACTATTGTTTCATGCACTCCGAGCTTCTGTATCCATTTGTTCACAGGTGTTTGTGCCACTGTTACTACCTGCTGGTTTGGCATCGGGACCATTTCTGCGAATCTTGGAAAATGATCTATGATTCTGTGTATATACTTATTCTCTGTAAGTGTTTTGTTGAATGGACTTTAAACATCAATCCCCACAAATTCGATTGGTGCTAATGCTTCAGGTACCCTCTGCCTGACACATTTCCGCTTTATGTATGCGCTATATGCAATTCGGCACATACAGGTTTACGTCCGCCTGCCTATTCCTACTGTGGTGTCACCGCCAGACACCACACTTGCTAGGTGGTAGCTTTAAATCGGCTGCGGTCCATTAGTACATGTCGGACCCGCGTGTCGCCACTGTCAGTGATCGCAGACCGAGCGCCACCACACGGCAGGTCTCGAGAGACTTACTAGCACTCGCCCCAGTTGTACGGACGACTTAGCTAGCGATGCAACACTGACGAAGCCTCGCTTATTTGCAGAGAAGATAGTTAGAATAGCCTTCAGCTAAGTTAATGGCTACTACCTAGCAAGGCGCCATTAACAGTTATATTCTTTATAAGTACCGTCAAGAACGATGTATACAAATGATGGATTAAAGTTAAGTATTCCAGCAACTACGTACTTTTCTTTATAGCATTCATTCCGTATCCTTTTTCAGACCTCACGCCAGCCTGAGTGAGTTTAACGCGTGGATTTCGGCCTCCTCTCTCAATTAGTGTGCATAGTGTTGGCTAACTGCCAACACTACACCTACCCCAAAACCTTTCTGCTAATCTTCTGCTGGTAGATCTGCAAACTCCATGATTCACTAATATGTCATCATGAACATCTTGTCGCATTCTGTTCCTTAGCTTCGCTAGTACCACTACCCGTGGTCCCAACCTGGTTTCTCTTCATAGCAACCCATCCTGCATACAAAACTGGGACTGCTTAAAATAATGCTCACATTCATCATCTGGCCTCTGTGCAGTTTACCCAATATATAATAGTACTACTTTTCTACGTAAGCTGTTTGCATTTCCGTGCTTCTTCCCCGGTTTATGTGTGACTTCGAAATCAAACTCACTTAGTATTACTGTCGTCAAGGACAACCTACTAGAAGGATACTTTAGCCCCAACAACCATTTAATTCCGCAAGATCTATTATTACTCTAAATTTTTAGCTGTAAAGACAACATTTGAAATATGTGATTCCATAAATATGCCTTAACGTCTCTTTGTGGAATAATTTCTTTCTGCAGAATTTAATTGTCTTCATGGCTAAGCTACAGTATGTTCTATACTTTCTACCTCTTATGACAACACACAGCCAAGTGCATCGTTGAGGTATCTCCTGACAAAATAATTTTTTTTATTACAATCCGGAAATACCAATATCAGACTCGATGTTAAAGCTTCTTTTAGCTCCTCAAAACCATGCTGGCACTTTCTGTACCACACAAATCTAGTACCGTTTTTTAACATCTATGTCAACAGTTTAGCAATATCCGCAATTCCTTTTAAGAACCGGCGGTAATTGTTCGTGACTGCTAAGAATGATTGCAACTCCCTTACAGATTCTGGTACAGGAAAGCCACGTACAGCCCTAATTAATCTTGGATCTGTCTTAAACTTACCTTTACTTATGATATGACCCAGGTATACTGCCTCTTCCATCACAAAATTACACTTTTCTGTACTCAATATTAACTTCGCTGATTTTAAACTTAGGAATACTTCCCTTAATAGTTGTACACGCTATTCCATATCACTCCCACAGACGATTATGTCGTCGAGATACCCTAAGTATTGTCGTGGTTTCAAACCTCTGAGTACTCCATCCATCAATCTCTGAAACATTGCAGGTGCATTTTTTAATCCGAATGGCATTCTTCTGATTTGGTAGTGTCCCAATGGTGCCTAAAACGCTGATTTCTGTCGATCCTGTCGTGCAACCTCTATCTGGTGATAACCACTTATCAAATCCACTGTTGAAAAATAGTTTCATTGCTCCAAATGATCCAAGATTTCTGCGATGTTTGGCCAAGGGTAGGCATTTCACATTTATATGTCTGTAATCATAACAGAACCTATATTTTCGTGTTCCATCCATCAATTTTTTTGGCACGACGACTATTCTTGACCCCCATGCACAATTACTTTCTTCAGTTATTGCATCTTTCAGCTGTTGATCGATAAATTCCTTCAAATACGCCTAGGTATTCTGTACGATTTTCGGTAGACTGGTGAATCATTTCCCATTTGTTTGCAGCAATGTGTAATATGCGTAATTGGTAATGCCCTTTCTGGGAAAGAAACGTTCTTAAATTTCAAAAGTATTTTTTCCATCTGTCCCTATTGTTTCCTTCCAGGTTCTTCACTTTTCTTCACAATGAAGTTTCAATGGTGTCTGGTGATTGCCTGTGGTTGACACTCCTCGTGTCCCACTCTTCTTCCTGCAGGATATCCGTAGTAGCGATTAACAACGCTTATGTTAACCCTATGTTCTCTGCGCTGAATTATCTATAAAAACAGGTACCTTCCTTTTATCCTTTATTTCTTGTAAGTGTACAGTAACGCTTTTAACTAAGCAACTTGTCATTTCTAATACTTCATTTTCTTCTAACGGTTCCACCACACACAAAATTCCTACCGGGAAGCTAAACTCAACACTGACCTAAAGTGATTTCCCAATACCGTGCGAAACAAGTCTGAGTGTGGTCGTTCATGGTTTAATCGGTTCGTCTTCCATGACAGAGTCCCCTCGCGACATCGCTACACTGGCAATGGCTTCATCTAACCGAAACTTTTTTCCGTCAAGTTCCACCCTATGTTGCCGAAGATCCATTATGGTCCAATGCTGATATAAGAAATGTAATCCCAGAATCTCGTCGTAGCCCTCATCACATGTGGCACAATCTCTACATATTGTTCAAATTGAACCGTATCCAGGAAAACGTCTATGTCCACTGATCCTGATGAGGTGACATCTTTTTCCCCCACTCCAAGCAATCTGTGCCGTGGTGGGACCCATTGCTTATGCTTCACCAGATCGCTACTGGCGACGTACACCCCTCAGCCCAATAATATCCTGCAACACCTTTTCTCCCTCTCTTCCTCTGCATACGATTTCGTAGCAATTAATCTCACCGGGAATGACCGTAGGTGGACCTCGGTTCCCGTTGATGTTTAACAGCTTATTCTTCCCCGGTCCTCTGCTTTTAAAAAACTATTACTTCCTCTTACTTTATTCATATCACCCTGAGGCTAGAGACGCTGCTCCTTACACGCGCTGTTCGTCCACGTCTGAAACATTTTATGCCAGCTGCAAACACTGTCTGTTTACCCTGCATTCCAGTAGACAGATCGAACTCCTCACACTCCACAGCTAACAGCACTGCTGTGCGCAATATGAGAAACCCCCTGTCAGTACACGTCTTGACATCACCACACGCAACCCTCTTAAATAAAACGTAGAGCACCCTCTGCTCATCTTCTTGCAAAATAATCCATAGGCACATCCATCAATTTCCCTTATCCTACTAGCAAATTGTTCCACAGTTTCCATACTTCTCTTAGTTATTACCCGTAATTGTTCCCTACAAAAAAAATGGCTCTGAGCACTATGCGACTTAACTTCTGAGGTCATCAGTCGCCTAGAACTTAGAACTAATTAAACTCAACTAACCTAAGGACATCACACCCAACCATGCCCGAGGCAGGATTCGAAGCTGCGACCGTAGCGGTCGCTCGGATCCAGACTGTAGCGCCTAGAACCGCACGGCCACTCCGGTCGGCTGTTCCCTACAGTTTCCTCGTTTCATATATGTCTGAATTAACCCTGATTTAAGTTCTTTGAATGTTGTGGCTTCCTGCAGAGCTTCTATATACCATAGACAAGTTTTAGATTCCCCTGTAAGTCTCTGTTTTGTAACACTCAATAATTCCTTATCAGACCAACCTTCCAACTCAGCCAGATTTCCGAGATCCCCAGCAAAAGCCTGTACATCTTCGGTTACATTACCAGAGAAAGGAGCAATTAAACTTGCGACTGACATACCTACACCTCATTGGGACGACTGCGATTCTACCAACCCACAAAGTTCTCTATTATCCGCTGTTAACTGTGCTATCTTTTCTAGCAAGATGTGTACTGCTTCCAGCTCTGACACACCTTGCGTCATTTTGAGGACTAATAAGACACAATACACTAATCTGATTCTTACATCTAATCATGAGCCATCTCGACTCCCCACACTGCCTGGCTATACGTCCGCAACGAGTTCATGTAAAACATTTTGCCGGAACTGATTCCACGCATGGCGCTGAGTGGCACTCAAGCTTCCACTGTGCACAGCTAACAGGCACTACCTCTAAAACCATACAAATCCACAGGTTCTCAATTCGCAATAAAATCCGCTTTACAAAACGCTTGACTGTCAGACTTTTTCTCCAATACCAAAATACGATCTGTAGGTTCAGACGTTGCTGTAAGAAGGCGACGTCAATGATCTGACACCAGTGTTAGATGATCCATGGAATATCACCTTTGGAGAGTGAAATGAGACGTCAGGGTGACAGTGTATTTGTTTAATCACCTTCTTTATTCTGGCCCTCAGCCATAGTGCATCAGGCTCAACTTGGTGGAAGTGCCCAGTTGTCTCTTATGTGAAACAATAGACGTCCTGCAGCGCCGACAGAGCAGTGAATGGGGCCGAGTGTGGTGCCACTCGAATGCCGCTAGCAGTGACATCTCGGGTTCCGACTGTGATGACAGCAAGGCAATGCAGCTGACTATTCCACGGGAAGCGATCGTGATCTTGCAGCGAGTAGGCGGCACTCTGCTCTGGTGGCGGCTGCTTTCGTGACTCAGAACATGCTGACCTGTCCAGTGGTCGAACAGCAGATCCCGTACTGCATTCCAGGATGTCGCTCTCAGCGTCATAGACTCATGGTGCGGGCTGTGATACTGAGACAAGAATATTTTAGTACACAAACGGCTGAGTACTTATATGTTCATTTAGAGATTAAGGCAGGTACTCTAAACAGACCATGGTGGCCAGCGAGAAAAGACTTTTGTCTTCAGTTTACTTCACCGTCGACTGTTGCTGTACCGCACCCGGCTGGCTCTTCTTCATAACGCCTGGCGGCCATGTTTTGCTTCACAATGCTTAAAACACTTGCCTGCCTGCAACTGGCTCTGCTCCAACGCACTTCCGCTTTGGCGTAATTTTTGACTGAATACGGTCGATACGCTACACTGGAAACTGATATCAGAGAAACTGATCAAAAGTAAATACCAGGTGTGGAAGTATGAGACCGGAACATACCTGTTGGTGGTGCTAGCCGTCAGTGCAGGACCCGTGAGACTGCGTCTGCAGCGCCATCTGCTTCGTGTAACGGCTGACGAAGAATGTCAACACACGTTCACCCAAGTTCCATTCATCGGTATCTGTTTCAAACCCGTATACACGTCGAATTTTATGCCTACGAACTACGATTTGCGGACAGAATTGGTTTTCTGTTATCATTTGAAGAAAAATGCTGCAGAATCACATCGAATGTTTGTCGAAGATTTCGGCGAACATGCTTTTGGGAAAACACAGTGTTTCAAGTGGTTCAAAAAAATCAAAAATGGTGAATTTGACGTGAGAAACGACGAGCGCGGGAAACCATCGAAAAAGTTCGAACACAACCAATTGCAAGGCCTTATTGGATGAAGATGATACCCAAACTCAACAGAACCTCGCGACACAATTGAATGTGACACAGAAAGCCGTTTCTCTTCGGTTGGAAGCTATGGGAAAGATGCAGAAAGTGGGAAAACGGGTTCAGCATGAACTGAATGAAAGATAGCAAGTGAATCGAAAGACCACTTGTGAAACACTTCTCGCCAGATGCAAAATAAAGTAGTTTCTCCATCGAATACTGACAAGTAATAAAAAATGTATATATTTTGACAATCCTAAGCGTCGTAAATCATGGGTGAATCCAGGAAAACCATTGACATCCACTCCAAGACCAAATCGCTTTGGAAAGAAGACAGTGCTCTGTGTTTGGTGGGATCAGAAGGGTGTCATCTATTATGGGCTACTGAAACCGTTAACACTGATCGCTACCAAGAACAAATGATTGATTTAAAACGAGCATAACGTGAAAAACGACATAAAAAGGCAACACAAAGTCATATTGCTCTATGATAATGCCTCATCACACATAGCAAAACGGATCAGCGAAACCATCGAGGCGTTCAGTTGGAAAATACTAGGGTATGCAGCAAATCCTCCAGACTTGGCTCCTTCCGATTACCATCTATTTGCATCTTTGCATCACTGGGGCACGATCTCACTGAATGAAGCTTCAGTTCGTATAAAACTGTACTAAAATGGCTCACTGACAGCTTTGCATCAAAAGAAGAACTGTTTTCTTGGCGTGATACTCATAGCCTGCCGGAGAGGTGGGAGAAATGTACAAATAGCAATGGAGATTATTTTGAATAAAATATTGTTTATCATTTTCAAACAAGACGTGTAATTATTGCAACCAAATTCCGGTTTCATACTACTACACGTAATAGTATTTAACTTGGAGGAAAACAGAACCGAAATTGGCAACAAATAACAAAGAAATCAGAAACAAATAACAGGGCAATAGGCAAAAAATTACAAAATCTGTAAAAAGCAACACCGAATTTGGCCTTAAAATTTTCCTGTATCTAATTACAATGCGTCCTATTATCGTATCCCTTCTTTTAATCGAGCTGTGCCACAACTGCCTTTCGTTCCCAACTCCGTTCAGTGCTTTCTCATGAGTTACTGCACCTACACATCTAATCTTCAACATTCTTCTATACCTCCTCAGTCCAAAATATCACATTACTTCTTCTCTGAACATTTATCGTCCACGTATCACTTGTGAACCAGGTTACACTCCACACTGCTACCTATGTAACATTTAGACGTAAATTTTTAGATAAGATGTGCCACGTGGTGGATTTGGGCGCCTTTTGGGAAGGGCGTTTTTCTTCCGTACATTTTGGCCCTTTTCCTTGTGGAGACACAAAGGAAAAATTAGAAATAAAACACGCAACCCCAAGCCGCAGAATAATATATTTCCACAGTGGACATGGTCCGACTCCAATACATTTGCATCGGAGGAGCAACCGTCAGGCCAAGAAAGCGCATGTGGAAAAATTGGCTCCCCCGAATATGTAATACTATACTGCACTGTACACACTCAGGATAGAGGACGAAGGATGACACACGACAACATATACAGCACCCTCAGGAATCCAGACAAATAGATCGAGAAAGAACGACGGGCACTTTTTCAAAAAGATTACAAAAATAATACGCAAGAGAGGGGCCATATAGAACCACACCCTTACCAAACTAATCATAACACATGACAGTAGTGATGAGAAAGAAAATGAAACCTCATAGAGTAATCCAGAAACAGAAAATGAAGCAAACACACTCTAAAACAAGACAACACATAAATCAAATCTAGCTACAAAAATACGTAAATACATATAATAATATTAGAAATACAAATATATACAACAATAACTACATAGAAACTTACAGATATAGACAATACCATGTAGGGAAGCAGCCTACTCACGCCGTATAAAATTCACATCAGTCTTTCCATTGTGTGCCAGCCTAGTCCGCTGTAACTAGCTCTGACGTCATAAATGTTGCGCAATACTTTAAAAATCAAGTAAATAACCTGAAACGTTTCTAGCATGTCAGGAGTAATACTAAATCAAAATGTGTTAAATATCAGTTCAATAACTTTAACCATTTTCGAAATTTGGACGTTTTTCTGTAAAAATCATTGGTGCAACAGAAAAGAGCTAGAAACTTAAAAATTTATATTTAGATTCCTTTTTCATAATAATTTAGTAGAAACAGTATTCTGGATCTCATAAATTAAAATTTTAGTTGAAATTCATGATTTTCTGGTTTTTGTCTTAAAAATTAAGGAAGCAAGATAGATTAAGTAGGCGAATAAATAAAGCTAGGGTGTTTACATTTAAGTAGAAGGGAGATCCGCTATAATCATAAAGATGTGAGAAGTTTCAACAGAACAACTATAAAACTATAGCTATAGCGTATCTCCAAAGAGCAAGTTCAGAGCTCGTCTACTGCGTGTAGTGTAATTAAATTAATTTTCTCGCCCAAAATATTTGACTTAGCCACGTCAGACTTTTATTATGATTACTTACCTGTGTGCTGATTGCACATTTAAATTGAGAGCTTCATTGGCCATCAGCAAAGGAATCAATGATTTATTCGATAACTTAAAGTGGTGCATTACTAGCCCAGTGGCTAGTCGGGAAAGCGGATTTGATCAGGCGTTCCCTTAGCCGTCCGCACCGCGGCTTTATATATAAGAATGCTGCGTGAGAAAAAAGGGCCCAGTTCTCACCAGACACTGATTAGCGCACCACCTGTGCCGGGAGTCGCGTCGCGTCGGTATCATTGCTATAAACAGCCTCAGATGCCGTAACAAGTTACTAGGGATACACGTAACCATGAAATCGTTTTCGAGTGAAGTGTTAATTCTGGGATGACTTTAATGATCTATTTTCAGTTTGCTTATGTCGTATTTTCACGTGCCGCCGCAGGACAGACATTCTACCATTATTTAGCGTGGCGTTTGATGAACATTATCATCAAATTATGTCGAGCATTCTACCACTGAACATTTAATTTGAACAGTTATATTTGCATCAGCGCATTAGACTCTGAACTGCTCTGGTAGTTGGATTGTGTGGATTCTTTTTTGGTCTGAGACTTTCAGAATATAATGAACATTTTAGAGAGAATCGTTTTTGATTATGAATCCCAGACAATCTCCTAATTCCTCAGAGCTATAAGCTGTAGCTATAAATGTATTTCTCAGATGAAGTGGGCACTAGGAATTCTAATTACAGGCTTCACATTTTGCTAATTACTTTCTGGTTGCCAATATTGTAGTTAGAGAGCCAGTGTTCAGAACGGCAAACAACAGCAATAAAAAAATAAATACAAAACATTTTATAACAATTATTCCACCCGCCGCCCCACAGCCGGTCAGAAATGCATAGCTCGATGCCCCATTCTCAAATATACCTTCCTACGAGTTGAAAAGCAACTGACAATAATAACTACTATAATAATTGTCCGTGAAGTGTATTTCACAATAGTAGGCAAACAATAATCAACTATTGTTGCTTAAGAGGACATAAAAAATCTAATTAATACATGAAACTAAAAATTAATATACAATCAAATTGCATACAGAGTGAGAGAGCTAAAACAGGCCACTCCAAAAATGTCCAGAGAGAGAGAGAGAGAGAGAGAGAGAGAGAAAGAGAGAGAGAGAGAGAGAGAGAGAGAGAGAGAGAGAGAGAGAAGAGAGAGAGTGGAGAATGAAATACGATAAGAAGAAAGTGGAGGAACTGATAAAAAAGTGAAATTATCATTTTAATAGCGGTAACATCCAATGCAAATATCACTAAGAGGCATCTCGGAAATACGAGAGGGATCGATCATTTCTATGTTCTGCAGTCTATCGCATCTCGTCCTCTTAACATTTCGCAGCATCTACAGCTTCGTGGTAATGACTTTCAAAACTGGCTATAATTCTCGTAATGCTATCGGCGAAAAGTACGAAGTATCACAGTGTTTCTTCTCCTAAGAAAACATTTGGAGAGGACTGGAAAGGTCTTTGAGGAAACACAAACTGGTCTGCACACTCATCAAATTTAACACTTCTGTACTGTAATCTGTCAACATATACACCTACGTGATTACTCTCCATTTCACAGTTAAGTGCCTGATAGGGGGACCAGCTTCAAGCTATTTCTCTACTGTTCCAATCTCGAACGGCGTGCGGGAGAAACGAGCATTTAAATCTTTCTTTGCGAGTTCTCTTACTTTATAGTGGTCGACCTGTCACCCTCTGCAGATGGGCGCTAATAGAATATTTTCGCAACCGGATGAGAAAGTTGGTAATCGAAATTTCACGAGAAAATCCTAGAGCATCTAAAACTCCTGTGTTTTATTGATTGACATCCCAAATCATGTATCATGTCCGTGGCATTCTCTCCCCTATTTCTCCATAACACAAAAGTAGCTGCCCTTCTTTAATCTTTTTCGATGTCCTCCGTCAGTACCATTTGATGAGAATCCCACATCGCACAGTAATATTCCAAAATAGGGTGGGCAAGCGTGGTGTAAGCAGTCTCTTTTGTAGACCGGTTGCACCTTGTAAGTGTTCTTCCAATGAATTGCAGTCTCTGGCTTGTCCTTCCCACAACATTATCTATGTGATGGTTCCAGTTTATGTTATTTGTAATTGTAATCTCTAAGTATTTAGTTGAATTTACAGCCTTCGGATTTGTGTGACTTACCGCGTAATGAAAATTTAGCAGATTTCTCTTAGTACTAGTGTGGATGACTTCACACACTTCATTATTTAAGAGTCAGCTGCCACTTTTCGCACCATACAGATATCGCGTCTAAATCATTTTACGATTGGTTTTGATTGACTTCACGAGACGGTGAATGACTATATCATCTGCAAACAATCTAAGAGGGTTCATCAGATGGTCTCCTATGTCCTTTATGTAGATCAAGAACAACAAAGGGCCTATAACACTTCATTGGGGAACGTCAGATATCACTTCTGTTTTAATCGATGACTTTCCATCAGTTACTACGATGTCTGACCTTTCTGACAGGAAATCACGAATCCAGTCACACAACTGAGGCGACACTTCATAGGCACGTACTTTGATTAGAAGTCGCTTGTCAGGAACTGTATCGAAAACCTTCTGGAAATCTGAAAATATGGAATCAATTTGACATCCGCCTGTCGATAGCGCCCAGTAATTCGTGAGAGTAATGAGTTAGTTGTGTTCCACAAGAACGATATTTTCTGAATCCATGCTGACTGTTTGTCAATAAAACTTCTTCGTGGCAGTTCATAATATTCGAAAACAGCCTATGTTCCAAAACCCTACAGCAAATCGGTGTTAATCATATGGATCTGTAATTCAGAAATTACTCCGGTTTCGTTTCTTGGGTATAGATTTGATTGTGACTGTGGTGAAAATTAACAAGACGTCGCTGTTTTAGAGAACGACGCTCGGACTGTCGACCACGTTTCCATTTTATCCGTCGTAGCAACATGGCGAAGGACATTTAATTTTTAGTTCTGGGCCTCCGTTTCTGTATGGCGTATTTTATAGACGTTTCTCCACCTCCCTGTTTTTAGCTGTCTTATCTTCCGTTGATTGGGACTGACGTATAGTCGTTTTTACTACTCTCTTTTGTTCTCGTGTTTCACAGTTTTGACATGGGCACGTACACCCTAGATGTTTTTGTGCCCTAAAACAAAACAAACAAGCTATTAAGAAACACCGACGACTCCCGAAGGAATGAAATACCTTACAGCACTGGCCTGTGCTGCCGTTAACCCCAGAAGAAATTCATCGTTCAGTACTGTGTGTCCTGAGTCACTTACAGCGTACAGCAACGCTCGAGTTCAATGTTTTAGCACTTGGCGTGACTGCCGCGATAATAAACACACAAACTACACGAGTTACTTATTTGGTTACATTTGGTGCAATTGGGCGGGCGTTTGTGAAACCTCTTCTTCTGACGGCAGGACGGTGGTTTGCGGCGCTGCTATCTTGATGTTATTTGATCAAGTCCCTTTTATGTCACATCGTCGAAGTTATCTTCGAAACATTTTTCAAATGCCAAAGAAAAAATGTGTAATTTTAGTAGGAAAAAACAATGTCGATGTTGTAATTCGGCGACTACAAACGATAAAAAATGCTTGCGAACGTAAGGAAAATCGCCGTATTGCCCGCTATAACTTGGCGAAAACCGCACCTCGATATAGTTATTCATTCTGGATATATTTGGAGTGGACAGTCTTTGCTGCCTCAGTTTATAAAAACTTGTTATGTCAAATAGCAAAAGAAAAAGGCTCGCTGCGTTTCCGAAGCTTTCCTTTGCGTTATTTAACGGTGGCGAGCAACCATTTTCTTTCTATTTCCTAACCCTCTTTTACTCTCTTCTAAATTTCTAACATTTTTACTTAACGCCCTCCGTTTTCTAACTAATCTACAGTTTATATTTTGTTAGACTTTCTTTTTAACTCATTATTATTACTTTATTTTTCCTTTGCTGTTAACAATATGTGTCTGTATAATGGAAAAAATTATTTTATTACATGATACCATAGTACGTACAACCTGTTTTAAAATAGTAGGTAACAGGTCTTCAAATATGCAATAAATGAAATGAAAATGAATGTGAATAAGTATTTGGTGTGTCGCATTTGTGGTATGTAAAGTGTAGGTGAGTATAATGGGTACGTGTAAGTGTAGTGTTATGACTGTGTTGTATGATGATGATGAGAGAAGAAACGGCGTGAGACCTGGTGCCTCACATAGCCTATTCCTGTCCAATACGATCAAAGGGGCCGCCGAACTTAAGTTCCCCATCGGATGGGCGAATCACTGTCAACAGTGTCACATGTTGTCACTTCGTGAAACACTGTGGAGAGATTTGGAATTTAATCCAAGACACTGGCGCAAAGACTGGAGATAAGGAACTCTATGCCACCACCTGCCCTTCCCTTCCCGGCCAAATACTGGCAGCGGAAACTTCATTCGCCACCAGGATTCCAGCTGTCTACGGGCTTTCAAATAACTACGCACCGTCAAACTCAGTGTTGAAATTATTATAAGTTTTGTCTGGCTTCGTTGTCCAGGGGCTGAGATACGTAGTTGCCGCATTACAGGCCAAATACTGCTGATTCTACAGAATATGAAAGAATACACACATGAATCGAATGGTCGAAGGTTTCTACCACTCGGCAATTGCGAATTATGAAAGTAACATATAAATTTATAAATGAAAGATTGCAATTAAATAAAATCTGCAGGTACTATCTTAACGACTTTAAACGATGAGCATGATAGTAGAAGTACTTTTGAGACTGCGGTATATTTCTGCAAAACACTTATTGGTGTCGATGGTCCAGCAATTAAATAAAATATAAGTTCAATAACAGGGAAACAATAGATTCCTACTTCGCGTAATTAGGTATGAACAACAACATAGCTCGCGAGATATTCACTTCTGAACGCATACTACGACTACACTGCAGAAGCCATGGAAGTCACACAAGAGCACAGATCGGCACTCCGAAATATTTCTCTCCTCCACGACCACGCGCAAACTGCTCCACTGTCCAAGTACTTCCCGTGTCCTGTGCCGCCCTGTCCAGAAAAGCCCGGACTGCCAGAACTACCTCGTGTCCTCTCCGGAAACGATGCTACTCCCCATCCTCCACACGTCTCTCTTAGTAACGAGCACTCTGATTGGCTACAGCGATCCCTCCATGTCTCCATGCCAACGTACACTCACAAACATAATGAAACATATTCTAAATATTGGATTTACATTTAAATAATTGAAATTAAATAAATATTCCTAAGGCTGGACCATAAAGACGCTCTAACACGCGTTATTAAATACATAAACAAACTAAATAAACATATATAAAAGGAATAAAACGAAACACATATTAAAGGAATAGAACAAAAGGTAGGCCAGTAGCCTAATGTCTCTGTGCTTTCTAAAACACAGTTAATATTTAACCACATGAATAATATATATCAGATATAAACAAAGACATAAACGAGTATATATATTTATAAGCATGCTGCTACCGTTTTTTGTGTAACTATGGAGTACTTATGGCCTGACGAGATCGATAGTAATCGGCCACTTCGACCTCCAATAACACATGTACTATTCAAGTCACATTCCTGTGATTTATAGCCGGCCGGGTGGCCGAGCGGTTCTAGGCGTTACAGTCTGGAACCGCGCGACCGCTACGATCGCAGGTTCGAATCCTGCCTCGGGCATGGATGTCTGTGATGTCCTTAGGTTAGTTATATTTAAGTAGTTCTAAGTTCTAGTGGTCTGATGACCTCAGAAGATAAGTCCCATAGTGTACAGAGCCATTTGAACCATTTTTGTAATTCATACAAAAATGGCTCTCAGCACTATAGGACTTAACATCTAAGGTTATCAGCCCCCCAGAACTTAGAACTACTTAAACCTAACTAACCTAAGGACATCACACACACCCATCCCCAAGGCAGGACTCGAACCTGCGACCGTAGCGGTCGGTAATTTATACCAATTTAAATTACACTAATACCTTTCTAAAGACATGGCGATCGACAAAATCGGATGGTTTATTCATAGCGTGTAGGCTTTCACGGCCGGCGTCTTCAGTAATTAAAACTTCCGGGCTAAGAGGCCGTGGTCCAATAGTAGAAATACTTCTCCCTGACGTTTCGTTGCCAGCTGCGGGCAACATCATCTGAGGTGAGACTACGACTGGCTGCTAGGCCGTGGAGGTCCTGTTTATATAGAGCGCGTAGAGGGCGCCACCACTCATTACGTGTTGTCAACAGTAAAACTATCTCTGGCTGGCGTTATTACTCTCGATCGAAGGTAATCGATTGTCACATGTTTGGTACAAAGTCGATCGCCATATCTTATCTAACTTCAAGCCTTCTTCTTTCCTGTTAAAATTATTGTGGTCTTTAAAAATCTCTACAGCCTCTCTATACATACGTGTATAATAATGCGATGTCTTAGCTAGCACGCTCGTCTCACTAAATTTTATTTCATGGTCACCCGTTTCAAAAACATGTTCCGCTACAGCCGATTTGTCCGTGTGTCCCAGTCGACAGTTCCTTTTATGTTCAGTTGGGCGAGTATTGATACTTCTTTTTGTGGTTCCAATGTAAACCTTCCCACAACTACACGGAATCTTATACACACCAGGAGTAGCTAAAGGGTGTTGTGCATCTTTCGGCGATCTTAAGCATTCACTAATCTTCTTGGTGGGTCTGAAGATTCTTTCAACTCTGAACTTGACCAGCACTTTCCCGATACGGTCCATGATATTGTGGATGAATGGAAGAAAAACTTTCCCCACCGATGGTTGTTGTTGTTGCACGTTTTCGGACATTTTTCTGCTGGGATGGAGTGCTCGATTTATCTCCTTGCCGGCGTATCCATTTTTCTCGAAAGCGGTTCGCAAGTGGTTTACTTCCTCTTGCAAATAAGCTGGCTCACAGATTTTATTAGCCCTGTCCACCAATGTCTTGATAATACCTCTCTTCTGCCTGAAATGATGGTTCGAATCCTTACGAACATAACGATCGGTATGCGTATCTTTTCTGTAGACTTTGTGACCCCGAGTCCCATCTGCTCTTTTAATTACTGAGACGTCCAAAAAATTAATCTGTCCATTACTTTCTGTCTTCATAGTGAATTGTATTTATGAATTGATGCTATTCAAATGCTTCAAAAAACGGTTCAGTTCTTCTTCACCGTGATTCCATATGACAAAAGTGTCGTCCACATACCGATACCACTTCAAAGGCCTTTTTATGGCTGACTGCAGTGCTTGCTGTTAAAAAAAACGGTTATAAATTTCTCCGGAGAAGGAGTATACAGGGAAAAAACTTCTGTTCTCTCGAAAGGAGGAAATTTTGCAATTACTCCACTGAAGATTCCAACGGAGGATATTGTAGCTAATATAGAGGCGGGGATTCGGCTGTTACCATCACACACTGCTGATGAAGTTAGGATGGAAACAGCCAGGATACTGCGTAAAGCTAAGCCACCTAGCAGTAATCCGTCTCAAGGAGAAAAGAAAGCATTACGGGAGATTAATGAGGACAAGAGTATTATTGTACTTTCTGCTGACAAGGGAAACGCTACCGTGGTGATGAAGAGTGAAGACTACCACAAGAAGATCAGTGACCTTTTGGATCTTACCACTTATAAAAAGTTGAAAAAGGATCCTACAACGAAAGTGTTGACAGTTACCAATCAATTAATAAAAAAGTCTTCTATTCCTTCAGATGATAAAGAAGATCTTTGCAAAACGGAAGCTTATCCTCCTAGATGATATGAACTACCTATGGTGCATAAACCTAATGTCGCACTGAGACCGATAGTAAGTGCTATTGGATCCCCTACTGAAGAGCTGGCTAGACATCTTACCACTTTGTTACAACCGTTTATTGGAAAAACTGATCATCGTATTAAAAACTCTATGCACTTCATCGAAAAATTGAAGGAGATTACCGTCAGCCTCAGTTATATTCTTGTCAGCTTTGATGTGTTGTCTCTGTTCACCATGGTTCCTGTCAACGAAGCTCTTGCTTGCACATCTGTCACATTTCCTACTGATGTAGTAGCTTTGTTTAGACATTGCCTTTCCACGACTTATTTTCAGTACAATAATGAGTTCTATGAACAAATTAATGGAGTGGCAATGGGTAGCCCTCTAAGTCCAGCCGTTGTTTTATGGAATTTTTTGAACAGCAAGCACTGCAGTCAGCCAGAAAAAGGCCTTTGAAGTGGTATCGGTATGTGGACGACACTTTTGTCATATGGAATCACGGTGAAGAAGAACTGAACCGTTTTTTGAAGCATTTGAATAGCATCAATTCAAAAATACAATTCACTATGGAGACAGAAAGTAATGGACAGATTAATTTTTTGGACGTCTCAGTAATTAAAAGAGCAGATGGGACTCGGAGTCACAAAGTCTACAGAAAAGATACGCATACCGATCGTTATCTTCGTAAGGATTCGAACCATCATTTCAGGCAGAAGAGAGGTATTATCAAGACATTGGTAGACAGGGCTAATAAAATCTGTGAGCCAGCTTATTTGCAAGAGGAAGTAAACCACTTGCGAACCGCTTTCGAGAAAAATGGGTACGCCGGCAAGGAGATAAATCGAGCACTCCATCCCAGCAGAAAAATGTCCGAAAACGTGCAACAACAACAACCATCGGTGGGGAAAGTTTTTCTTCCATTCATCCACAATATCACGGACCGTATCGGGAAAGTGCTGGTCAAGTTCAGAGTTGAAAGAATCTTCAGACCCACCAAGAAGATTAGTGAATGCTTAAGATCGCCGAAAGATGCACAACACCCTTTAGCTACTCCTGGTGTGTATAAGATTCCGTGTAGTTGTGGGAAGGTTTACATTGGAACCACAAAAAGAAGTATCAATACTCGCCCAACTGAACATAAAAGGAACTGTCGACTGGGACACACGGACAAATCGGCTGTAGCGGAACATGTTTTTGAAACGGGTGACCATGAAATAAAATTTAGTGAGACGAGCGTGCTAGCTAAGACATCGCATTATTATACACGTATGTATAGAGAGGCTGTAGAGATTTTTAAAGACCACAATAATTTTAACAGGAAAGAAGAAGGCTTGAAGTTAGATAAGATATGGCGATCGACTTTGTACCAAACATGTGACAATCGATTACCTTCGATCGAGAGTAATAATGCCAGCCAGATATAGTTTTACTGTTGACAACACGTAATGAGTGGTGGCGCCCTCTACGCGCTCTATATAAACAGGACCTCCACGGCCTAGCAGCCAGTCGTAGTCTCACCTCAGATGATGTTGCCCGCAGCTGGCAACGAAACGTCAGGGAGAAGTATTTCTACTATTGGACCACGGCCTCTTAGCCCGGAAGTTTTAATTACGGATGGTTAATGACAATATCTTAATTACATGGTACCCTGAAATGACCAAGACAACAAGTTCGTGAACATGGAAATGCAATTACAGACGGAGTTGCCTCTTGTAAGCCGAAGACATGGAGGGTGGTATGCGACAAAGGCAATGGCAGTAATCTATACAAACTCTAATATATCAGCAGATTAGGCTTCAGATACAGACGTGATAGGATTATGCAGGTGCTCAACCATTATAACAACCCCTTTCAAGTAAGACCGGGAGTGCAGAAGCACGTTACCGGTCAGATGCCATAATGGCAGAAAACAATTAAATTCTATAAATGCAAGAAGATAAAAAATTCGTTATGCATGTTGGTACGCATTTACAATATTGGATACAACCACGTGGCATGATTGCCGATCAAGAACAAAATACGATTTCACGTACTACAATCACACAGTTCTGAGGCAAAGATCGATGTTTCATTTTTCAATACGTATTTAATTTAGGAATGAACCAGTGCATGAGATAATAAACTCATTTACATATATAGGTACACATGAGAGCATCTCATCACAGCAAAAATTCCCTCATTAAACTGCATGTAAAAGTTGAATAAATACCGGTACAACCAAAAATGTGATCACACTGTAATCTATGAACTGTAGCACCAAATGAAACTGATTGAAATCTATTGTGTGAGGAAATGAATCAAATCAGTGTCTAACGCCTAATCATATCAGAAGGCTAAAAAATGTTTACCATGTTATACTCTTGAAGCCCCGACAAAAAGTGTCTGGCAGTCAGCAAATTTCGGTGGGTTAGCATCGCCAGCAAGTGATGGGGACGACCAAACTGTTATTCGCTACCAACTGCAGTTCAGCGGCCTTAAAAGAGTGCGATACATCCTTGACTGGCCAGCGTTTACTCCTTAACCCCGACTACCAGAATATTCTTAAGTTTGGTAGAGATCATGCTTACAGGTGTTAACTCTTTGGTCCATTGACGAACATTCGAAATAGACTGATTCATTCCTCTAGTCATGTGGAAAGATTCGCGATATGGAACGTGGATCAAAAAGGTTTACTGCATAATAAATAAACACATCTTCCCATTCACTCGTCCTCCAAAGGCTCGTCACAACAGCAAAGGAGTAACACACAGTATGGCCCACACGTTAACATGCACATAGAGCTCATCTATGAAGCTGCAAAGTATTCCGCCTATGTCTGGACAGAATGCGTTGCGTAGTCGCCATCTTGCTTGCACGTCACTGTATTTACGAAAAAATAAATTACTGATTCAAAACCAGTGCATCGAAGCAGTTTTCTTCGTCACTGATATTTCCGAAGGCAACAGCGCCGTAATGAAGCTATCACGGATAAACTGAAATATAAAGTACAAAACTGAATTTCTTCCCACATATCTATAGGGCAATAAATTTCGTTATCATTAGGCAGTGTTATATCAACAAAAAAGGCAACTGAGTTAGAATGAAGAATTTGGTCGACTACAAGCGCAAAAAAATGTGAAGACGCGTACCAAAGGTATAATTAATATCTATGACACCAGTAGAAATACGTCGCCGCGGATAGCGATCGCAGTGCGCGAATACGCCGCGTCCACGCCGCTGATTGGCTAGCCTGTTCACTGTGCCCTGTTACACGCGAGTCCCCAGGGGGAAGTCCCGTGTAGCGTTAACGAACGCCCAATTACGGCGCGCGTCCTGACGATCTGCCGCCAGGCGTGCCAACCGACGCGCAGATAACGAGTTGGCGCTCCCCAGCTGACGGATTTTGTTGATCCCAGAGGATAAAACGACGGCCTGAAGTCCCAATCCCACTCCACACACCGCAAAAACATGCTGCGTGAATGCTCTCATCCGATATCCTTGTTTATGCTTCTATTCAGAACTGATAGAGGACTGCAGACTTTTGACGAAATATGGTGTTCCACAAAAGTACAAAGTCAAAATAATGACCATAACTTGTTTTGTGGAAACGACTTGCTTGCTTTATTCATTCTGGAGAAATAATGTCCTACATATCAGTCATTATAGGGCAGCTTTTCATAAACAAAACGTTCAGTCACCATATTTCTAACATACGATGGAACTGACTTTTATCATCGGTTTTTATATTTTTTCCTGTTGAAACATCAACACAGAGGCGAAATATCGTTTTTATTCGCTTCGCTGCCCAAACGGAAAGCTTCCGCCCTGTTGGTAATTGTTAAACACAGCAGAAAGTCACAATTATTAGGATGTTGCCTAGCAAGTAATAGCAAAATCTGTTGTTAAGGAACATAAAAACATATTTTTTGTCGCTTTTATAGCTTCAGCAACTATGGCAAGGCAAGAATGTATTAAATTTCACAATTAAGTAATTGCTTTTTTATTTCTTGCTTTGCGTTAATGCCTCATTTTTATATAGGTAATTATTTCACATACCCTACATCTATATAAATAAAAATTAAATGCTGTTCGTTGGTAAGTTTATCAGTTGAGAACTGTTAAACCGATCTGGCTAATTATTTTTAAAATCTTAGTAATAGTCCGAATAAGGCTTTTAGGACAATACAAATTGGAAAAGTTGCCTGTAAAATTGGGGAAAACCTGATAGTACTCTCTTCTATTGGGTTTTTGTATGAACGGAAGACCATAAGTCACGATTAGAACGATGGATATGCGGTTTTTTTTCTTTTTTTTCATTATGTTCCTGGGATGGAGATAATTCATGTTTTCGATGTTCGTACCAGACAACAAAACAAAAAATTTCTTGTGTCATAAAACATTGCAGTGAACGAATCTATGATGTCACAAAGCACTTCCTGTTTTGAGTGTTTTCTCAAACATCGATCTTGCAATAGAAATGCATATAAAACAGGTTGAGATTCATTGTCATTTCACATATAATGGAAGATTTTATTGACATAAAAAGATGACTTGATTCATCTCAGCCGCAAATTTTGGAACAAAACCCTATGGTTCCGAGTCGATCCTATTGCAGGCACATCACACATCTCCAGTATTTCAGCGTTGTAATACGAACAGAACTCATCTCGTACTGGCGTACTGATGGACGTACTCTTGCTCAAACTGAATATCCATGACCACAATCGTTAATAGATGGAATGCTAACTCAAAACTACCTTTTTTCTTATTGTAACTTTGTTTACACATTTCCCATAGCTTTTCACCAATAAATTATTGAAATTTGGACAGGATAACAGCTGTTGGGGCAGCTAGCACAATCATATTTTTCAGGAACAAATGTACGTTCTGAAAGATAGGCCATAATATGTATCCGTGGAAATAAATTGTTACATGCAGAGATAACTGATTTACAATCTTGCGTTAAGTAATAAGCATCTTTTCGTAATTTACTGCGTCACACGATGTTTTGGTATCATGGTTTGTGTTATTTTTTGTATTTGTAACCCTGTGGTTTTGTACCTTTGAGTATTCCAGATTTATGGAGCTTCTGATGTTGTACCGTTTCATAATTTCTGCGCATCTACTCAACCTCGACACTCTTGAAAGTTTAATATTTCAGACAATAACACAAAGCTACCAGGGGACTATTTGGTTATTATTCTTGGCATGTCGTAGTAGTTTCGTAGTGTGCTCTTTGTTCTCTAACGTATCTGAAGATGACATTTATTGAACACGTGTCAGTTTATCTGCATCACTAACGTGTGTCCGTCCATGGCCTTACAATTGCGCAAGTGGTCTACTGTGAACAGAGAGCAAATTGAGTTGTGGCCATTGTAGTGGTAAACTTACGCGCGAATTTTGAATGTCTTTATGATAACTTTGGTTACAACACATCTTCCTTAGAGTTACGTCACAAACACAGCATCTCACTTAAGTACGTAACTACAAGACAGCTTTCTAATTTATGGACAAACTGCAACTAATTTATTTTGCTTGCTACGAGAAATTGTCATAGGTAATAGTCGCATAGAGGCACCACTTTTATTTTTTCGTGATTTATGTACAGTATATGTACATCTAATCGACAGCCTGCGATCTAATATACAGCCTCTTGGCAGTATTTAACCGCATCTCTAAAAGCTGCGGATTAGAAATGGGAAACTGGAAAATAAATGCGTGATCATTATACTTATGTTACTTTGTAGGAACATTTATCAGGTAACAGTTCATTTACGTACAGTACACTAAAATATCCAAGTACCTGTGAAAGGTAACTTTGGTTCCTTACTCGATTTCACTTGTACAATTACACCATGTGTACCTCTTCTTTCCTTCACGTAGACTGAAATGTGTAGACAGTACTGTTACGAGTAACGAATAACATATGTATGCCCCAATAAATATGTGATGTTCAGTCTGTTTCATTACAAGTCACAATACAACTCAACTTACGAGACCCTTACCACCATAGCGACGTCCAACCTAAGATTCAAAATATCGCATGACTGCAGCTTCTTTTCAGAGTATAGCTATTTTAACAGGGTCTTCGGCAATGCTCAATGTTGTTGACACAGAGTAACGGATTCTGTCTATCTTGCTTTGCAGTCAGCACATTTCATGGACTATTTTGTGAAGGCATTGAATGCCAACAGTAACAAACGTGATATCACTGAACAAGTCTCTTAAAGAGCATTTGAGACCCGTTAAAATCATATAAGCCTTCCGCATGAAAACCTTATCGTTGTCTTAATACCTCGATTAGTCACGTAACAATATTGCATGACTCTTCTGCATATCTAAGTGCTGGTCATTAAAACTGGAACATCAGGAAACAGGGCAAGTAATGAAATGCTACTATTATCGTGCATGTGCAGTATAGCAGGAAGAATACATTATTAAATATGTAGATGATTCGTGGTCATACGAGGGTCATTCCATCAGTCATAGCAACCGTAAGATACATTACGATAATGTGACAACATGGTAATTTGAATCAGTAAGGCGGCATGTACCCGGATACCAACATACAGTAGGTTTCCAGTACTGAGGGTCCAGCAAAGGGTGAACTGAAACAAACTCAGTGGAATTCTGTGTAAATTTTCTGTGCATTATCGAAATCAACTGTCTCTCTCTCTCTCTCTCTCTCTCTCTCTCTCTCTCTCTCTCTCTATCTCTCTCTCTCTCTGTCCATCTCTCTCCATCCCAACTGGCCTCGGAAGGCTTCACTGTACCGACAGATCGCCGTGTCATACTTGGCAGATAGGCATTACTGGATGCCGAGGGGTATGTGGTCAGCACACCACCAGGACGTTGTCAGTTTTCTTGACCAGAGCCGCCACTGTTCAGTCAAGTAGCTCCTCAATTAGCCTCACAGGGGCTGAGTGCACCCGTTTGCCTACAGCCCTAGGCAGATTCGGACTATCACCCATCCAAGTGTTAGCCAAGCCCGACAGTTCTTTGGTGATCTGACGCAATCCAGGGTTACCACTGCGACAAGGCTGTTGGCTCGAAAACAACTATTGTCTCTCCCCCAGTGGATCTGAACAACGTTTCCATGGCGAAGGCGCTGAAATGGTACTACCTATCGCTGGAAATGCCGTGAACACATCCGCCCTGTTTGCAAAACGCCTCTCACAGAATGGTTTCTTCAGCTGTGGAATGAGATCGAAGTAGCTTGGATTTTGGTCTGGTGAATAGGGTGGGTTGGGAGGATTTTCCAGCCCAACGCTGTACGAAATTTTTGATGACTTTTGATATGTAGACTGTAGCGTTATCGTGCAGTATGGTTGCATTTTGCAGTAGTGCTGGACGTTTTCGCCGTCACCCGCAGATGCTCGTAGTGCACATGACACCGAGTAGCATTTCTGCCAGCGATAAAGACAATTTTCACCTATCGTCGCTGTTCCACTCTGCTGGCAGAAGACAGGCAGGTTTTCACATAGTAGCTCTCCACGCTTTCCTGTCTTCTGCCATCCTCTTCAGGTGTTCGTAATTTCCGTTTCCCTTCATGTCGTCTATCACCTTGCATCTCCTCCTTCCTCTCAATATCATCCCACAGGCTAGACCTTCCAAAGAGGCTGTTAGCAAGCATTTCCATCTCAACGAATGTCCCGTCCAGCTCTTCTTCCTTTCTCTCATAACCTCCAACAGTCTTCTCCTCTCACCAACTCTTTCCAGCACTCCATCGTTACTCACTTTTTTCCATCCGGGATGTGAAATGTAGTACAGAGAGCTGCTACCGCTGGTACCTGCAGCAGTCTTCTCCTCTCACCAACCCTTTCTATCGTAACTCACTTTTTCCGTCCTGCAGGTGAAATTCAGTATACAGAGATGCCTCCGCTAGCATCAATAACAGCTCTGTCCCGCTGGGCACTGAGTCGAATTGAGCTTAGATGACTGGCACGGGTCGGGTCCATGTTGCTTCAACAGTATGTCAGGTCACCAGTCGTAGTCGCTGGCGTTCGGAGGCATGCAATCCATTACTGATGCTTTGAGTGGGTGAGAGATCTGGGGAACGTGCTGGATAGGGAAACAGTCAAACATCCTCTGTATCGAAGTAGCTCAGGATAGCGAGGACAGTCTCCAGTCTTGATTATCTTGTTGAAAGATGTCATGGAGACCTGGAAGGTAGGGCAGTCAACAGCCATAGTATGTCACAAATGTTCCTGCTACTGTTAAAATTACCAAATGTGCAAACCAGAGGTGATGGTGTTGTGTACCCCACAGTTGGGCACATACGTCGACGACAAATGCAATCCGTAAACGTTCACTTTCCTTAGAGTCATCACACACATGTACGTAAAAAACAGAATTCCATTTGAGTCCATAGACGTATTACGGCACTGCACTGAACAGATATTTGAATGCTGTGCAGGGGCAGTCGAATTTAGTGAAACTAAACTTCTAATTTTTGTTGTTTATAGGTCCCCCAACTCTTACTTCAGAGCATTTCTGCTCAAACTAGAGAGGGTTCTTGATTCACTTCATAGGAAGTACAGGAAATTAATTATATGTGGTGACTTCAATATTAATTTTGTATGTAATCGTGCTAGAAGAAGAATGTTGGTAGATCTCCTAAATTCATATGCTCTGATGCAGACTGTGTTTTCTTCAACTTGGGGAATAGTAGCACAGCCATAGACAATATTTTTATTCATTCTTCATTACTAGACGGGTATTCTGTTAGTAAAAGGTTGAATGGCCTTTCAAACCATGATGCACAAATTTTAACAGTAAAAGGCTTTTGTACTCAAACAAATGCCACTTATAATTACAAATTATGTAGGAAAGTTAATCCAATGGCAATAGAGAGTTATTTAAAACTGTCCTTTCTTGTTAACAATATTAGCTTATTCCCAAGAAAAAGTGGCTTTCACTCAGTTAATATTCGGCAGAAATCCAGTCTGCATTTGGATCGGACTTTCTTAACTCTTGTGCAGAAAGGTGTGCAATACACTGCTGCATCCATTTTCTACAAGTTACCACAAGATTTCAAAAATCTTAACAGTAATCCACGCGCTTTCAAATCGGAACGGAAGAGTTTCCTCATGGCTCACTCCTTCTATTAAGCTGATTCTTACGTCATATTGTTGATTGCGTGTACTTAACTTATGGTTTGACTTTTTTAGGTTCATAAGCATTTTATTGGCAGGATGTTTATAGTGCCGTTAACATAGATGACAAATATAATGCTTTCCTTAACACATTTCTCATGATCTTTGAGAGTTGCTTTCCATTACAACCTTCTAAATGGGGCACTAGCAGTAAAGGGTAGCCTGGATGGCTGACTAGTGGGGTTAGGATATTATGCAGAACAAAGCGGAATTATATCAAAATGTTAGAAGTAGTCACAATCAAGCTACAGTGGCCCACTTCAAAGAGTATTGTAAGGTGCTTAAAAGTGTTATTAGGAAGGCAAAGAGTAAGTGGTACGCAAATAGAATAGCTAATTCACAGGATAAAACTAAATCCATATGGTCAATTGTGAAGGAAGTGTCTGGGCAGCAGTACAGTGTCGACAGTATAAAGTCAGATCGTAGTAAAAATATTTACGTTACTGATAAATCAGATATATGTACAGTATTTAACATTCAGTTTCTGAGAATTTCCTGATGAATTAAATAAAAGTTTAGTTTCTGCAGGGAATAATATAACTCTCTTAGCAAATGTCTTTCCGAGACTGATGCCTGAAATACTCCGCTGTGATTCAGACACAGGGGAGATTGAATCAATAATTGAATCACTAAGGACTCTCATCGATATGACGGAGCGGCTAGCAGAATGTAAAATTACAGTACTGCTCATGTTAGCCCTGTACTTAGCTATATTTGCGATTTTTCCTTTAGGAATGGTCAGTTTCCTGAACGATTAAAGTACTCAGTAGTAAAGCTGCTCTACAAAAAGGGAGAAGGGGATAATATAGACAATTTTAGACCTATTTCTATATCATCAGTGCTTGCTAAAGTTATTGAAAAGGCTGTGTATGCAAGGATAATTGATCATTTTATATCACAATATTGCTATCAAATGTACGGTTCGGCTTTGGAAGTCGTTTAACAACTGAAAATGGTATATTCTCTTTTCTCTGTGATCTACTGGATCGGTTAAACAAAAGATTTCGAACCCTGGACATATTTTTTGATTTAACTAAGGCGTTTGATTGTGTTGATCACAAAATATTGCTCCAGAAGTTGGACCATTACAGAGTAGCCCACAATTGGTTCACCTCTTACTTTAACAACCGACAGAAAAATCAGTGTTGAGAATGGCTGTGATGTAGGTTCTGAGTGGGCTACAGTCAAATGTAGGGTGCCCCAGGGATCAGTGTTGGGGCCACTCCTGTTCCTTATTTATATAAACGATATGCCCTCTAGTATTACGGGTAGCTCTAAAGTATTTCTGTTTGCTGATGGCACTAGCTTGGTAGTAAAGGATGTTTCGTGTAACATTGCCTCGATTTCAAACAGTGCAATTCACGACCTGAGTTCATGGCTTGTAGAAAATAAACTAACGCTAAATCATAGTAAGACTCAGTTTTTACAGTTTCTAACACACAATTCAACAAAATCCGACGTTTTAATTTCACAGAATGGGCATATGACTAGTGAAATTGAACAGTTCAAATTTCTGGGTGTTCAGATAGATAGTAAACTGTCGTGGAAATACCACGTTCAGAATCTTGTCCAAAGACTTAATGCTGCCATTTTTACTATTCGAACGGTATCTGAAGCAAGTGATTATTCGACACGAAAATTAGTCTACTTTGCTTATTTTCATTCACTTATGTCGTATGGTATTATATTTTGAGGGAACTCTTCCTATTCTAAAAAAGATATTTTTGGTTCATAAACCGGCGGTTCGGGTAATAAGTGGTATACGTTCGCGAAGCTCTTGTCGGCCACTTTGCTGGCAAGTGCTCTACCATCTGAGCTACCCAAGCACGACTCACGCCCCGTCATCACAGCTCTACATCTGCCAGTACCTCGTCTCCTATCTTCCAAACTTTACAAAAGCTCTCCTGCGAACTCGAAAGGCAAAGGTCCCGAGTTCGAGTCTCGGTCTGGCACACAGTTTTAATCTGCCAGGACGTTTCATATGAGCGCACAATCCGCTGCAGAGTGAAAATCTCATTCAGGAAACATCCCCCAAACTGTGGCTAAGCCATGTCTCCGCAATATCCTTTCTTTCAGGAGTGCTAGTTCTGCAAGGTTTGCAGGAGAGCTTCTGTAAAGTTTTCAAGGTAGGAGACGAGATACCGACAGATGTAGATCTGTGAGGACGGGGCCTGAGTCGTGCATGGGTAGCTCAGATGGTAGAGCACTTGCACGCGAAAGGCAAAGGTCCCGAGTTCAAGTCTCGCTTCGGCACACAGTTTTAATCTGCCAGGACGTTTCATATCAGCGCACACTCCGCTGCAGAGTGAAAATCTCATTCTGGAAACATCCCCCAGGCTGTGGCTAAGCCATGCTCCTCAATCTTTCAGGAGTGCTAGTTCTGCAAGGTTCGCAGGAGAGCTTCTGTAAAGTTTTCAAGGTAGGAGACGAGATACTGGCAGATGTAGAGCTGTGAGGACGGCGCATGAGTCGTGCGTGGGTAGCTCAGATGGTAGAGCACTTGCCCGCGAAAGGCAAGGGTCCTGAGTTCGAATCTCGGTCAGGCACACAGTTTTATTCTTTCAGGACGTTTCATATCAGTGCACTCTACTATGCAGAGTGAAAATCTCATTCTGGAAACATCCCCCAGGCTGTGGCTAAGCCATGTCTCCGCAATATCCTTTCTTTCAGGAGTGCTAGTTCTGCAAGGTTCGCAGGAGAGCTTCTGTAAAGTTTTCAAGGTAGGAGACGAGGTACCGGCAGATGTAGAGCTGTGAGGACGGGGCGTGAGTCGTGCGTGGGTAGCTCAGATGGTAGAGCACTTGCCCGCGAAAGGCAAAGGTCCCTGGTTCGAGTCTCGTTTCGGCACACAGTTTCAATCTGCCAGGACGTTTCATATCAGCGCACACTCAGCTGCAGAGTGAAAATCTCATTCCAGTGTCAGTTTAGCGTCTTGTTTCAGAGAAGAGAAGTCATTCACATATATCAAAAATAGAAGGGGACCCATGATCGATGTAGTAGTTTACCAGAAGAATGTTCGGACAAACAGAAAGACACTACAGTTTTAAAGATTTATTATTAGTATAGAACACACACGGCAGCAGCGCATAAACAAATACAAATACAATAGTAAACAAGAATACAAATCTGAAACACATATAAGAGAACATGAAGGGCGTAATAACTGTCTCATAACAAACTCACAGAACTAAGATAGATAGCATGTAAGACAAGTTGTTGACTATACATATCTTCTATCCACTTCATAGTATGATGTCTGGCCTCTATAATGTTTTCAGCTTACCCACTATACCTTCTCAAAAATGGTTCAAATGGCTCTGAGCACTATGGGACTTAACTTCTGAGGTCATCAGTTCCCTAGAACTTAGAACTACTTAAACCTAACTAACCTAAGGACATCACACACATCCATGCCCGATGCAGGATTCGAACCTGCGACCGTAGCGGTCGAGCGGTTCCAGACTGTAGCGTCTAGGGTCGCTCGGCCACCCCGGCCGGCTATACCTTCTCATAGGGCACCACTTCTATGATATCGTCCAGGCTATGATCAGGTGCTCCACAGTCACAACTTCTACCGTCCACAAATTCCCATTCATTGGCAAGACCTTTCATCTTGTGTGACCGCTTCGGAAAAGTAGAGTCTAATCCGATCTTTTCTCAGGAAGCTGAATTTTGTAGTACTTTTGAGGAATCAGTTATGAGATGATGATTACTGAGTTCTCGCTGCCTTTTTCCATGTGTCTATTAGGTTCAAGATGTCCTGTCCCCATACAGAACAGCTGTTCCATACTGACTTCAGTGATATCAAGCGGGTATTTGGTAAATTCGTTACTATATGCAGAATAGGTGAATGTTTTGTTTGATACGTCTGTAGCATTTTTTTCGTTCTTTAGTAATTTAGCCTCGCTTCAGCTCTTTTGCTGTTATCTTACTAATGAGTGAGAGCCACGATATCGGAGGGATGTTAATGTGCAGGTGATTATAATCACTGTTTCGTGGACCTGTACGTATGGCTTGTTGTGAAATGACTTCTTTGCCACAACGGAGCACGGTCTCCTATAGTGTATCAATATAAGGGGGAGTCAAATGAAAATGAGACGGATGGAACAAAAGTGAGTAACTGTTTGCTACTTCAAAAGTCAACGCCATAGCTGTTATTACATTTATTCCATTGTGAGACGAGAGTGGTTCATGGGAAAATTTTTGCGGTTGTCTACGGAACCCCATTTCCGAAGCAAATCGACGGGTATGAGTGTCTTTCCCCATTCCATTAATAAGGTAATCACATGGGGAGAGACAGGGAGTCTAGGTTGGATGTGTAAAGGCTTTCTAGTGAATAATTTGCTGCATAGTCGAAACAACAGACACGCCAAATTCGGGAAGTCATGACGACTTTCGCTCGTCAGTATGGGGTCGATATTAGATAGAACTGACAGAAGCAATAAAGAAGATCCGAAGAAGAGCAGCACGTTTCGTTACAGGGTCGTCAGCGCGCGAAAGCGTCACGGAGATGCTCAGCCAACTTTAGACTTTCTGCACCATGTTATGGTCAACAGTCAAATTTCTGAGAGCGTACCTTCCTAAAAGAATCAATCAACACCACATTCCTTCCTCCTATGTATATCTCGCGGAAAGATCATGAAGATAAAATTAGAGAGCTTCGAGCCCACACGGAGGCTAACCAGCAATCGTTCTTCCCGCGAACCATGCGCGAGTGGAAAAAGAAAGGGAGGAAACGACACGGGTGTCCAAAGTTCCATCCGCCACTGACCATAAGGTGGCTTACGAAGTGTGGATGTAAATGTAGATGTACACATTTTTCTTTGATCGCAAGGAGCCGCTGCATGTTGACTTTCTGGCAGACGGATCCACAATTAACAGGCAGCAATACGTGGACACTGTAAAAATCGGAGCGTGTCATTAAATCGAAACGCCCAGTAATGATGACGGACGGCATTATTCTGTTTCAGGATGCTCGCCCACATCTTGCAAACATTGTTTCAACTACAGTGCAAAAGTGTCGCTGATATGCCCTCACATATTCTCCACACAGTCCCAACCTCTTCCCATGCGCTCCATATTTGTGGACCCCTGAAACAAGACATTCGTGGCCGTAGATTTGCTTCGGAAAAGAGATGCACACAATCATAGTTTCGTGGATCGCAATCATTTTTCCACAAAGGCACTGATTGTCTTGTCTCGCCTAGGACAAATGTATAAGGGCTGATCAAAAAGTTTCCATTCGAAGACCGTACAGTCCGGAATAGGTATGCCAATCACACAAATCAACGGGAGAGTTGAGGCAATCATGCCAACGACGCCCCAGCTTCAAGATACTCGTCTGGTAAAACACGTGTGCTGCGTGAAGTCCTTATGTTCCACGTCCGACAGGACTCGTCGATTCTTCAAGGTCCAGTTTATGGGACTGAAGGCATGATAATCACATGAGGAGAGATCAGGACTATAGAGCGCCTGCTCAGGTGTCCCCTACTTGAGTTCGCGTAACTTCTACGTTATGACATTTGTGACATGGGAACGTGCTCTGTCATGAAGCAGCAACACCCAGCACGGAATTTGGCCCATCATTCAACAATGGTGATTTTCGACAGACATTATGTCTCATACACAGTCTTCATTCTTGGATGGATGTCTACCGGAGTTTGTCCTTCGGCAGCCAAGGAAACAATATCAGCAGGTTGGTCCCGTCTGGACGCATTTGGTAGTAACGTCACCATAATTCGTGTTTCCCCATTTTCCGCATGCACATCGGAAAGACACGAATGCCACACTAATCCCACAAGTCGGAGCTCATATACCCACTTGGAGTCGCGCTACGTAGCATGCACGCTGTAGCGATGTCCTCAAATTGAAACTTTTTGATCGCCCCTTACATTAACAGTTACGGCCATTATATTTGAAATAATAAACAGTTTACTTTTTTACCATCCGTTTCGTTCTCATTTGACTGCCCATTGTACAGAGTATAACAAAAATGTAGGCCACAAATTGCAGGAAACATTTTTCACACGTAGACGAAGAAATTATGTTATGTGAACACGGGACTGTAAACGGTTTGTCCCCATGGTACAGCTCATTTTCTCCAACAAGTATCAAGGAGTTCAGATTGTAAATTTTCACAGTCGGAATGTATGGGCAGACGTCAATCCTTTAGCAGGTGGTGAAACAAGTCATCAAAAAAGACTTTCTGTCAGTGTTTTCTCCGGTATTGTTGGTGACTGTTTGGTAGGAACTCACTTTCTTCCACCCAGGGTCAACGGAAAAAGTTATCGTAAGTGCATAGAGAACGTTCTATTGGATCTGTTAGCGGTGTGCCTTTAGCTGTGCGACAAAACATGTTCTTCACGCACGATGAAGCACGTCCTCATTTTAATGTTAATGTCCGTCGGCTTCTAAATAACAGATTCGGTGACAGATGGATAGGTAGAAATGGACCAATTGTGTGGCCTCCACGCTCTCCGGATCTAAACCCACAGGACTTTCACTTGTGGGGAAATTTGACAGTTGTTGTGTGTATGGAACCCCAGTACAAGATGTTCAGAGCCTCCTTTCCGGTATTATGGATGCTGAGAAACCATACGCAGTATTCCTTGCATACATCAGCGCATCCGAGATTCATTACGACTGCAGGTTGACACATGTACCAATGCACACAGATGGCATATTGTGAGAAAGAGTTGCAGGGGTATGCTGGTGCGTTCTGTTCGTGTGTTTTCCCTTATTAATGGGTTTGGAAAAAGTGAGTTGTAACATGGAAAGAAAGTGTTTTCAGACCTATGTTCATATAACATAATTTCTTCTTCTACATAAGAGGAACGTGTCATGAAATTTGTGTCCTACAATATGTGTATCCCTAGAGCAGGGAAATTACTCTTCAATGTTTAAAAGGGTCGAAGGCATGATACTCTTACCCGTTGCTGCTTTTCTCTCCTTCTCTGCAGGCAGCTATATGTAAATAAAGTGCGATATGATTAATGGTGGCTGTCATCGACATTGAGTCTGGTTTTTGCAAATGGCCTTGCGAAAAAAGTGAACATTATAAGACTACACGAGACTCGAGGCATTTACGCCGCGTGTGTCTGATACAAAAATGCTGCGCAGGACTCACCAAAACGCTGTCTGGCAGGCCATCGACACACTTTGCGCGATCCGTCGGGCGTTTTAGTTTTCCAGTGCACCTGCTTTGATCGATGGGTGGAAAAAGGAAAGAAAGTGGTACGGGCGTGGGCGGGCAATCGACGCTAATTGAGGGCGGAGTGGTTGGGGGGAGGGGGAGGCGGTGACGGATGGGCGAGAAATGCGGACACGAGCGGCAATCTGTAACACTCGACGCGCGCGGCGCCGGGCGGTCAGCGCGGGCGGCGGCGGCGGCGGCGGCGACGATCGGCTCATCCATCACGGCAGGCGGCGCGGCCCGGCTGTCCACATCGTGCGACGCCATCGGCCTGCCCGCGATGACGCGCGATTTAATAACCCGGGGTCTTCTTTTTCTCTCACGTGTAAATACAAAACACACACTGGACGTCAACCTGTATACGCTATCGCTTGGCTATGTTAAAGTTGCGATTCTACTGAACAAAGAGGGTACGAACTAGTTACTCCCGTTGTGAATCTTACAAAAACTGTCACCTTTCTATCGTCGTGAGAATAGTTCGGCAATGGAACTCCGTTTTGGGTAAGATAATGTGCCAGATTCACTATCACGAGGGTGGACCGAAAGTAATGCCTCCTTCCCATGAAAAATGGTTCAGTAACATTAATGTGACCACCGTCTATATTCGACGTCGACGTGTAGTAACCATTCACAGAGGACAAGTGGGAGCTCTAGCAGGTAAGGGTGCATATATCGTTTCTGGGGGGACGCGGGAAACAGTTCAGTCGCTGTCGTAATTCGGAAACGGAGCGATTTATGTGACTTCCAAAAGGGGGATGATCATTGACTTTCGGGCCAAGGCTGGAGGCATTTCAGAAACGACCAAGACTGTAAACTGCTCAAACTTAACAAACTTAAATCAAACAGCGCATGGCAAACTGCCTCTACCCGAAACCGGCGCCGAGAGAATTGTGGTGCACCACTGGCCATTGATGACAAGAACGAACGACGGCTGCAGAGATGTGTCCAGGTCAATACACGTGCAAATGTTGCTTAACTGATCTCACAGATGAACCAAGGGGCCACCAACAGTGTCCCTGAATGGCCGTTCTTGGAACTTTGCTGCGTATGGGCCTCCACAGTAGGTGCCCAGTTCACTAACCCATGCTGACTGCCGTTCAACGGTGACGATGGCTGAAATATGCAGACCAAAACCACAAATTGACGTCAACTGTGTGGCGATAGGCGGCCTTGTCAGATGAATCACGTTTTATGCTTCATCGGACAGAAAAGGAACACCCTGAAACAGACTGATCCAGGCCGGAAGTGGGTGAGTTGTGTTCTGGGGAACGTTTTCGTTCCATTCCCTAAGTACCCTTGTCGTTCTAAAAGGCATAACCGATCAACACAAGTATGCATCTACCCTTCGGAACCATATCCAACCCTAAATATCCTTGGAGTAGTGAAGCATCTTAAATCACTTAATAAAAGAAAGTCTTCTGGTCTAGACTGTATACCAATTAGGTTCCTTTCGCAGTATGCTGATTCATTAACTCCATACTTAACAATCATATACAAAAGTTCGCTCGACGAAAGATCCGTACGAAAAGACTGGAAAGATGCACAGGTCACACCTACATGCAACAAAGGTAGTATGAGTAATCCACTAAATTACAGGCCCATATTGTTAACGTCGATATGTAGAAGGAGTTTAGAACATATATTGTGTTCGAACATTACGAATTACCTCGAAGAAAACTGTTTATTGACACACAGTCAACATGGGTTTAGAAAACATCGTTCCTGTGAAACATAACTAGCTCTTTATTCACAGTTGAGTGCTAGTGACACGGGATTTCAGATCGATTCCGTATTTCTGGATTTCCGAAAGGCTTTTGACACTTTACCACACAAGCGGCTCGTATTGAAATTGCGTGCTTATGGAATATCGTCTCAGTTATGTGACTGGATTTTTGATTTCCTGTCAGAGAGGTCACAATTCGTAGTAACTGACGGAAACTCATCGAGTAGAACAGAAGTGATTTCTGGCGGTGGTCTAGCGGTTCTAGGCGCTCAGTCCGGAGCCGCGAGACTGCTATGGTCGCAGGTTCGAATCCTGTCTCGGGCATGGATGTGTGTGATGTCCTTAGGTTAGTTAGTTTTAAGTAGTTCTAAGTTCTAGGGGACTGATGACCACAGATGTTAAGTCCCATAGTGCTCAGAGCCATTTGAACCATTTGATTTCTGGCGTTCCCCAAGATAGTGTTATAGGCCCTTTGATGTTCCTTATCTATATAAACGATTAGGCAGACAATCTGAGCAGCCGTCTTAGGTTGTTTGCAAATGACGCTGTCGTTTATCGACTGATAAAGTCATCAGAAGATCAAAACAAACTTCTAAACGATTTATAAAAAATATCTGAATGGTGCGAAAAGTGACAGTTGACCCTGAATAACGAAAAGTGTGAGATCATCCACATGAGTGCTAAAAGGAGCTCGTTATACTTCGGTTACACGATAAATCAGTCTAACCTAAAAGCCGTAAATTCAACTAAATACGTAGGTATTACAATTACGAACAACTTAAATTGGAAGGAACACAAAGAAAATGTTGTGGGGAAGGCTAACCAAAGACTGTGTTTTATTAGCAGGACACTTAGAAAACGTAACAGACCTACTAAGGAGACTGCCTACACTATGCTTGTCCGTCCTCTTTTAGAATACTGCTGCACGGTGAGGATCCTTACCAGATAGGAATGACGGAGTGCATCGAAAAAGTTCAAATAAAGGCAGTACGTTTTGTATTATCGCGAAACATGTGAGAGAGTATCACATAAATGATACAGGATTTGGGCTGGAAATCGTTAAAAGAAAGGCGTTTTTCTCCTCCGAATGCGAAAATATTTTGTTGACGCCGACCTACATAGGGAGGAGCGATCACCACGATAAAATAAGAGAAATAAGAGCTCGTACGGAAAAATATAGGTGTTCGTTCTTTCCGCGCACTATACGAGATTGGAATAATAGAGAATTGTGAAAGCGCACTATACGAGATTTTAATGATAGAGAATTGTGAAGGTGGTTCGATGAACCCTCTGCGAGGCACTTAAATATGATTTGCAGAGTATCCATGTAGATGTAGATGTAGATGTATATGCAGGTTGTTTCTCCTGGGCGCGATGGCATCTAACAGCAGGACAATGCAATTCGTCACACAGCTTGTACTGTACTTGCGTGGTTCAAAGAGCACCAGGATCAGTTCACCTCATTTCTCTGCTCACAAAACTCCGCAGATTTAAACCAGTCGAGAATCTGTGGGACCATCTCGTTGGTGCTGTTCGCGCCATGGATCCTCAACCGAGAAACCTAGAGCAGCTGGTCACGGTTCTGTAGTCGACACAGCTCCACTTCCCTGTCAGGATCTTCCAGAACCTGACTGACCCTCTTCCTCCACGTGTCGCAGTGGTCAGCGCTACAAAATGTGGTTATTCATACTTTTGACAAATTGTCACTACGTAGCCTCAACTGTCATTTACACAAGATTACTGTTCAGCATAGTCACCATGCATTTGTACACATCTGTGTCATGATTGAACCCAGGCATCAAAACCAGTTTGGAAAAGTTGCCTATTGACCCACGATATTAAAAACTCAGGCTACGCTTTTGATTGTATAACGCGCCTGCCCCCTAGAAGCATTTAATCAGCACCTTCTCCATTGATATCTGTAACAGACGCCGTTGGCTGGCCGGTGCTCACTTTATCTCCAGTGTTCGTTACTCTGTACGAAACCTCTTCTCGCAATGCCCCACTTCGTTGCTGTCCTTTACAGTGCCCCCATACAATTTACTCATGGATGAAATCACAACAACTTTGAAATCATGAGTCAGTGAGCAAAATCATGAATTTTTTCAAACTGGTTTTGACGCCTTGATTCAACGAAGTCGCAAATGTGTACAAAAGCCTAGTGGCTATGTCGAATTGTGGTTTTGTGTAGAGGAGATCTCTGGCTATGATCTGTACTGCGTTCACTATACAAAAAAATAGTCTCCCCTGTAGCAGTCATTGCAAGCGTCATTTAATACCATGTAATTCCGCTCCTGGACTTGATAACCGCCTGGGTTCGGTTAGGAAGAGACTCCGCAAGGCTGTGCAGATTCGTCGCATACAGGTTAAGCCACTCGCTGAGAATGCTCCCAAATTGCATGGATACTGATGTTGTCGTTTTACCTCTGTTCCAACATATCCGGTGAATTTTGTATGGGTCCAAACTGCTGACGTCATCGGTCCCTAGGCTTACACATTACTTAATCTAACTTAAACTAACTTACGCTAGGGACACACACACACCAATGCCCGAGGGAGGACTCGAGCCCCGACGGTGGGAGCCGCGCGAACCGTGGCAAGGCGCCTAAGATCGCGCAGCTACCCCGCTCTGCAATTGGGGTGATTTTGCAGGTTAGTCAAGATGTGATATGCTGTGGAGATGTCAGAAAATCAGTCACATATTCTTCCAGTCAGATTAACTTTGCTGTCGTCTTCTTTATGTGTCTGTGTGTACAATGGCCTCTTACAAGGCGACCGACTCCCAATGTTCATTGCACGCAATTGCCGTCGCAATGTTCCCTCACTAACAGTTGGGGATGGACCTTTGTTGTCTGTCTGCACCAATTCTTGTAAGGTTTTGAAGCGATTTTGATTCACAAACCGAGGAAAGCTTCTATGGTCCTTCTCATTCGAGATCTTTTTCCGACCACAGTTCTGACATAGTCTTTCGTGGCCAAGGGTGTTTTACCACACGGGTGACTGTGTGGCGCGCAGTGTCCAGTCGCGGAATATTCGGTGCGATATTCCTTGATGGCACGGTGTCTACCGAATGGTACCTGAAGGTTTTGCAAGATGATTTCATCCCCATTATCCAAAGTCGCCCTAATTTCGACAAGATGTGGGGGCTCGACGTCATCGAGGCAGGAGAGTGTTTGATGTCCTGGAGGAGCACTTTGGGTGCCGCATTGTGGCTCTGGGGCACCCAGAGCCCACCGACATGGGCCTCGATTGGCCGCCATATTCTCCGGATCGGAACATATGCTACTCCTTCCTGTGGAGCTGTATTAAAGAGAAGATGTACAGCAATAATACCGAAATCATTGCTGAGCTCAAAACAGCCATTCAGGAGGTCATCGACATCATCGATGTTCCGACGCTTGGTGGCTCATGCATAATTTCGCTACTCGTCTGCGCCACATCATCGTTGATGATGGCAGGCTTATCGAACATGTCATAACCTAAATTCAAATATCTGTAGTGACGTTTACATTTTGGATAAAGTGTGTGCACGTCGTAGTTTGTAACTAATTTACATTTTTTATACTGATCAATAAATGTCACCATGTAAGTACACTGTCGCTTCCGGTGGGATAAGCTACCGCCTCAGCTCTCGTCAGCAGGGATGGCCGAGCGGTTCTTAGGCGCTACAGTCTGGAACTGCGCGACCGCTACGGTCGCATGTTCGAATCCTCCCTCGGGTATGGATGTGTGTGATGTCCTTAGGTTAATTAGGTTTAAGTAGTTCTAAGTTCTAGGAGACTGATGATATCGGAAGTTAAGTTCCATAGTGCTCAGAGCTATTTTTTCAGCTCTCGTATTTACCTGTGACGGTTAGCACTGGTCTGTCGCAAAAAGACAACTTGAGACTAGTGCAATGAATACGTTTGTCCATGAGGAGTTACCTCAGAATATTACCTCGTAACACGTCAGCGAATAAGAGTATGAAAAATATGCTATTGAGTTCGATATCCACAAAATTGGCACTTATTCATACGGGAAGGATATTCTTACGAAAGGCGGCCCTAATTTGATGATTTCTTCCCGTTTTTTTAGCATTTGGAAAGGGGAATGACTTCTTAAATGTTGCTGCGCGAGCGTTAATCAGTGTAATATTGTCTTCATGATCCCTACGGTATCGATACCTACTGGACTTAAAGATATCTCTACATTCTTCACTTAATATTGGTATTTGGAGCATTGTAATTAGGCATTCACTGGACAATTTATGTCTATCTTGAAGACTTTGTCAGTTCAGGTGTTTCAACGTATCCGTATCTCTCTCCTGTCAGTCAAAGAAAGCTGTGACCATTGGTGCTGCTTTTCTTAGTCTATGTTCAATGTCCCCTTATACGTTATTTGGTGTAAGTCCCACACACTTTAGCGCTATTCGAAGATTGCCCGTGCAAGTGCCTTGCAAGTTGTCTCCGTTGTACACTGGCGGAGCATACAGGGCGAGTAAAGTATCGAATATCCCTGTAGCCGTTGCATTGTGATACCTTGTGTGGCTATTCACACAGGAAACTCATACAGTAATATATTTAATTATACCACAGCCGATTCTTGTTACTTTTGTCAGTCAGCCATGATTTGATTGCGCAATAAATATTTGAAATGTTCGTTGATTGCACCGTGGGTGTTAGTTCACTCTGTTCCGATTAAATTAATCACGTCCTTGCAAAAATAAACAGGTGACTGTAATTTCATTTAATTTTCATTTTAAATATTCCGTCGAAATGCTTTACCGAATACTGCTACAGATTTTTTTTTTATTATTATAATGTGGCGCGAGGTACGCCAGTTGAGATTTTTTTCCCAGCCGCTATACGTAGTAGAGGAGAACCAGCCCATACTCGCTACATCGCCTCACCGGATGAGGTGGCCAGCCCTCAGAATATGCAACCAGGAAAGCCGGCTACCGCAGGGGCACGCAGAGGCAGGCCCGGATAGCTAGGGCGCCAGTGGTGATGGCAGAGCGGATAACACCTAATGGCGGAGGCTGGCTTCCGGCAAGGGAGGCGCAGCTGTGCTGTGTTCAGGGGGAGGGGAAGTGGGCGGAACTTCCAGTAATGGTTCACGTTCTCCTCCTAAAGTGCGCCGCCTACGCACCACAGCGTCGGCACACGGCCTCCGTACCCTACTGTTGTCTGTCCAATATTTTGCTTTGATAAGCAGGGTGAGTCGGGAGGGAAGGTACATGGTTTGAAGAGTGGCTGTGATTCTTGACAAAAAACTTCATATGACTTCCAAGACAGAACACGTTTAATGTTATGTGAATTGAGGGCAGAGGTGGCCGTGGTGTGAGGGGGGGGGGGGGGGGGGGGGAAGGGGGGGGGGTCTACACATCTACATCTACATCTACATCTACCTTTATACTCCGCAAGCCTCCCAACGGTGTGTGGCGGAGGGCACTTTATGTGCCACTGTCATTACCTCCCTTTCCTGTTCCAGTCGCGTATGGTTCGCGGGAAGGATGACTGCCGGAAAGCCTCCGTGCGTGCTCGAATCTCTCTAATTTTACATTCGTGATCTACTCGGGAGGTATAAGTAGGGGGAAGCAATATATTCGATACCTCATCCAGAAACGCACCCTCGCGAAACCTGGACAGCAAGATACACAGCGATGCAGAGCGCCTCTCTTGCAGAGTCTGCCACTTGAGTTTGCTAAACATCTCCGTAACGCTATCACGCTTACCAAATAACCCTGTGACGAAACGCGCCGCTCCTCTTTGGATCTTCTCTATTCCCTCCGCAACCCGACCTGGCCTATACTCAAGTATAGGACGAACGAGTGTTTTGTAAGCCACCTCTTTTGTTGATGGACTACATTTTCTAAGGACTCTCCCAATGAATCTCAAACTAGTACCCGCCTTACCAACAATTAATTTTATATGATCATTCCACTTGAAATCGTTCCGCACGCATACTCCAAGATATTTTACAGAAGTAACTGCTACCAGTGTTTCTTCCGGTATCATATAATCATACAATAAAGGATCCTTCTTTCTATGTATTCGCAATACACTACATTTGTCTATGTTAAGGGTCAGTTGCCACTCCCTGCACCAAGTGCCTATCCGCTGCAGATCTTCCTGCATTTCGCTACAATTTTCTAATGCTGCAACTTCTCTGTATACTACAGCATCATCCGCGAAAATCCGCATGGAACTTCCGACACTATCTACTAGGTCATTTATATATATGGTGAAAAGCAATGGTCCCATAACACTCCCCTGTGGCACACCAAAGGTTACTTTAACGTTTGTAGACGTCTCTCCATTGAGAACAACATGCTGTGTTCTGTTTGCTAAAAACTCTTCAATCCAGCCACAGAGCTGGTCTGATATTCCGTAGGCTCTTACTTTGTTTAAAGGAAAGGAAGTGAAGGGGAAGGAACTGATGAAGTCAACTGCATTGGGACTTAATGCGGAATCAGTAGCGACGAGCGAAGATGTGTGCAAGACTGGGAATCGAACCCAGGTATCCTGCTTATTAGGCAGCTACATTAATAACTGCGTCAACCGGACACATTTTTAATCACGAATGCGCGGATTATGGCACTCTTCTCGGCCGACCCTCATTCCCACCCAGTGCCATCACTTATTCACATTCCCGGACCATCTCCTCCGTGATCGCAAATTTTATATTTGAGCTGGAGATCGAACGTGAACGAGCATTCGCACTGATGGTTGTAGGTTAATAGCCCACCGATGCATATCAATTATATAAATGCGTGGTGTGCGTTCTTGTAGACGCATCCGAATGAACAGAGATAACGTATTGATGTAGTACATTTAGTTCTGTTTTAGAACGAAGTCTTTCACAATTGTACTGTTGTATAAGACATTCTCGAACTTCTTGCAGCGCAAATTCGGGGTAAAACCTCGAGCTTTCGACAATTTCCATCAACGACTTCGTCAAAAGCAACTGGCTGTCAAAAGTGCTGCTGTGGTAGCCTTATATGGCCCAAAGGCGGATTCTGATTAGACGCGTCACAGTGTCGCAGATGGTGTCGACGTCTGTGCTGATGGCGCCACCATTCCCGCCATAGCGTAAAAGTTGCTATGAATATCTCCGGTTCTTCTCTGCATCGAGAGCTCGCTTCCGTGCACCGCTAAGATTGTATCCGCCGTCACGGTCGAAGGATTTTTCACACATTCTTATTTCTACAGCCTCTTTAATTATAGAGTCCTAGTATGTGGGAGACTGCAACAAAACTTTTGTTTCATCAAATAGTATTTTATATTAGTTTATGAGGCTGTGCTCAGAAACTGCAGATTTCTCCAGATCTCGACTTTTCATATGCCACTGAAGTTCTGAACAGAGGTCGGAATCGGTCCGAATGGACGAACCGATGTAATTGTTTCCGTGCACAGATGGGATGCTGTAAATGTCGGGAATCCTGAGGCCGAGGCTGTCCTTAACAGGGCGTAGCGTATGCTTTATCTACTTACGAGATCGGATACCTGATCTTCCCAGGACTCTGCCTATTTTGCTGGATGTAGCATCACAGAAGGGAAGGAATGCAATCCATGGCTCATCACGTGAATGTTCGACATTTTCACGTTTCATTGGATATATGAAGTCAGCGTTCTTCAAGGAAAGAATATACGAAGTCAGCGTTCTTCAAGAAAAGTGTAAGGGGTCCGTAGGCCCTTACTATAAGTTTGCACTCGGCACAGGCCGACAGGGCAAACAATCGATAGTGTGTCGTGTTCCGAGAGCGAGTGTAGAGTTGAGTCAGTTCAGTTCCCAGGTTGCGGGCCGAGCCGTGTGGAGGCCTGTTGCTGTAATGCAAGGCTTTACCGACAAAGGGAGTGGCCATCGCCGCGGTTTAACCCCTTTGTGTTAGAATAATACGGGAAAGTGAAGAAGTATAATTACGATAGTGATCAGTGATATTTCTGTGCCGATATTTTTGGTTTCGCGTCTACCGCGCCGGCATCATTTGGATTGCAGTGTTGGATTGCAGTGTTGGATTGCAGTGATTGAATTTGCGTGTGACAATAATGAATAGCGAGGAAGCTTGTGCTGAGATTAGCCGTAATTAAATATGTATGACGAAGGCAGTGGCTGTCTCCTTCCTTTTGTATTTTTGAGACGAATATAGGTCCTTGATTAGTGAAGCTGTGTTGGCGTTCTTCTAGTCACCAGACATTTCAAGAAGGACAAAATGGAATGTAACAACTCCGTAGCAGTCAAATCCGATTGCCAGTCCCATTAGGTACACGGTCACATTAATTAATATTTATTTTGGGCTGCTATTCAGATCCCGATCGAGCGGGATACATAAATCGGAGGTGTTCACCCTTGGCTTACCGTGAAAGGACAAGTGCAATTTTCGGACGAATTGTAAAGAACAATAGGTAATTTTATCTTGCTTAACGCGAGAAAATATTTTTTTTTCAATTTTGGATCGAGACAGAGCATAAACTTTAAAATCGCGACAAGAACAGTGCATTTTGAACAATACGAAGTAATAGAATCTTACGATTGTGACTAAACTTTTTCCTTGCCATATTAGATAAGAATAATAGTGTCAATAAACTGTGTTATAATGTGCAAATGCGTAAATCCGCGCGAAAAACTGTGAAAAGTGAACACCAAAGAAAGACACGTGTGAACATTAAAATAGCAAAACGAGCCAAGAATTCGTCACTAAAGCTTTTACAGAAGTGTTTAATAGTAATATTGTGACTGGAATTGCTTTTTGAATAGTGAAAATCGGACAGCTGAATTCATAAGAGCAATGGATAAGATACTAGGCGAGGAGTTACTTAAAAAGGTCACCGTCTACGTGGATGACCTCTTGATAGCAAGCGAATCATGGGAAGAACATTTGAATAGATTGGATGCAATCTTAGCAGCTTTTGAAACCGCAGGGGTAACTGTAAACCTGGACAAGTCGGAATTTGGCAAATCAAAGATAAAATTCCCGGGCCATATAATATCCGAGGAGGGTATCTATCCTGATCCTAGTAAAATGGAGGCTATTAGAAATTTTCCGACCCCCCATAGTAAGAAGCAGTTGCAAGCATTCTTTGGGGTTTGTGAGTTTTATAGAAAATTTGTCAAAGGATCTGTACTTAATGCCCCGATTATGAGGGAATGGACCAAGGCGAGGATGCCGTGGCATTGGAGTGCAGAGTGCCAAACCGAGTTTGAGAATATCAAGGAAGCACTATATAGTGCAGACATATTATACCACCCAGATTTTTCCAAGGATTTTTATTTAGGAGCAGACAGCTCTGACTATGGACTAGGAATACATTTGTACCAAATGGAGAGGAGCGCAAATGGTGAGAGTGTAAGAACAATAGCGTTTGGTAGCAGAAGTTTAAATGCTTGGGAGAGGAAATATTCGATTACTGAATTTTCTTTATAAAAGAAACAAGGAGAGTGAGGAGAACTGGAAACTCTGTGTGCCTGAGCATGTGGTAGAAAAATTAATTTAGTATACGCACAATAGTAATCTAAATTAATTTTTCTATGCACTATAGTAATATGGCTGAAAGCAAGGGGAAACTACAGCCGTAATTTCTCCTGAGGACATGCAGCATTACTGTATGATTAAATGATGATGGCGTCCTCTTGGGTAAAATATTCCGGAGGTAAAATAGTCCCCCATTCGGATCTCCGGGCGGGGACTACTCAAGAGGACGTCGTTATCAGGAGAAAGAAAACTGGCATTCTATGGATCGGAGCGTGGAATGTCAGATCCCTTAATTGGGCAGGTAGGTTAGAAAATTTAAAAAGGGAAATGGATAGGTTAAAGTTAGATATAGTGGTAATTAGTGAAGTTCGGTGGCAGGAGGAACAAGACTTTTGGTCAGGTGATTACAGGGTTATAAATACAAAATCAAATAGGGGTAATGCAGGAGTAGGTTTATTAATGAATAAAAAAATAGGAGTGCGGGTTAGCTACTACAAACAGCATAGTGAACGCATTATTGTGGCCAAGATAGACACAAAGCCCATGCCTACTACAGTAGTACAAGTTTATATGCCAACTAGCTCTGCAGATGATGAAGAAATTGATGACATGTATGACGAGATAAAAGAAATTATTCAGGTAGTGAAGGGAGACGAAAATTTAATACTCATGGGTGAATGGAATTCGTCAGTAGGAAAAGGGAGAGAAGGAAACATAGTAGGTGAATATGGATTGGGGGGAAGAAATGAAAGAGGAAGCCGTCTGGTAGAATTTTGCACAGAGCATAACTTAATCATAGCTAACACTTGGTTCAAGAATCATGAAAGAAGGTTGTATACCTGGAAGAATCCTGGACATACTAAAAGGTATCGGATAGATTACATAATGGTAAGACAGAGATTTAGGAACCAGGTTTTAAATTGTAAGACATTTCCAGGGGCAGATGTGGATTCTGACCACAATCTATTGGTTATGAGCTGCAGATTGAAACTGAAGAAACTGCAAAAAGGCGGGAATTTAAGGAGATGGGACCTGGATAAACTGAAAGACCAGAGGTTGTACAGAGTTTCAGGGAGAGCATAAGGGAACAATTGACAGGAATGGGGGAAAGAAATACAGTAGAAGAAGAATGGGTAGCTCTGAGGGATGAAGTAGTGAAGGCAGCAGAGGATCAAGTAGGTAAAAAGACGAGGGCTAATAGAAATCCTTGGGTAACAGAAGAAATATTGAATTTAATTGATGAAAGGAGAAAATATAAAAATGCAGTAAATGAAGCAGGCAAAAAGGAATACAAACGCCTCAAAAATGGGATCGACAGGAAGTGCAAAATGGCTAAGCAGGGATGGCTAGAGGACAAATGTAAGGATGTAGAGGCTTCTCTCACTAGGGGTAAGATAGATACTGCCTACAGGAAAATTAAAGAGACCTTTGGAGAGAAGAGAACCACTTGTATGAATATCAAGAGCTCAGATGGCAACCCAGTTCTAAGCAAAGAAGGCAAGGCAGAAAGGTGGAAGGAGTATATAGAGGGTTTATACAAGGGCGATGTACTTGAGGACAATATTATGGAAATGGAAGAGGATGTAGATGTAGATGAAGATGAAATGGGAGATACAATACCGCGTGAAGAGTTTGACAGAGCACTGAAAGACGTGAGTCGAAACAAGGCCCCGGGAGTAGACAACATTCCATTAGAACTACTGATGGCCTTGGGAGAGCCAGTCATGACAAAACTCTACCATCTGGTGAGCAAGATGTATGAGACAGGTACAGTCTTCAAGAAGAATATAATAATTCCAATCCCAAAGAAAGCAGGTGTTGACAGATGTGAAAATTACCGAACTATCAGTTTAATAAGTCACAGATGCAAAATACTAACGCGAATTCTTTACAGACGAATGGAAAAACTGGTAGAAGTGGACCTCGGGGAAGATCAGTTTGGATTCCGTAGAAATGTTGGAACACGTGAGGCAATACTAACCTTACGACTTATCTTAGAAGAAAGATTAAGAAAAGGCAAACCTACGTTTCTAGCATTTGTAGTCTTAGAGAAAGCTTTTGACAGCGTTAACTGGAAAACTCTCTTTCAAATTCTGAAGGTGGCAGTGGTAAAATACAGGGAGCGAAAGGCTATTTACAATTTGTACAGAAACCAGATGGCAGTTATAAGAGTCGAGGGGCATGAAAGGGAAGCAGTGGTTGGGAAAGGAGTGAGACAGGGTTGTAGCATCTCCCCGATGTTATTCAATCTGTATATTGAGCAAGCAGTAAAGGAAACAAAAGAAAAATTCGGAATAGGTATTAAAATTCATGGAGAAGAAGTAAAAACTTTGAGGTTCGCCGATGACATTGTAATTCTGTCAGAGACAGCAAAGGACTTGGAAGAGCAGATGAACGGAATGGACAGTGTCTTGAAAGGAGCACATAAGATGAACATCAACAAAAGCAAAACGAGGATAATGGAATGTAGTCAAATTAAATCGGGTGATGCTGAGGGGATTAGATCAGGAAATGAGACACTTAAAGTAGTAAAGGAGTTTTGCTATTTAGGAAGTAAAATAACTGATGGTGGTCGAAGTAGAGAGGATATAAAATGTAGACTGGCAATGGCAAGGAAATCGTTTCTGAAGAAGAGAAATTTGTTAACATCGAGTATAGATTTAAGTGTCAGGAAGTCGTTTCTGAAAGTATTTGTACGGAGTGTAGCCATGTATGGAAGTGAAACATGGACGATAACCAGTTTGGACAAGAAGAGAATAGAAGCTTTCGAAATGTGGTGCTACAGAAGAATGCTGAAGATAAGGTGGGTAGATCACGTAACTAATGAGGAGATATTGAATAGGATTGGGGAGAAGAGAAGTTTGTGGCACAACTTGACTAGAAGAAGGGATCGGTTGGTAGGACATGTTTTGAGGCATCAAGGGATCACAAATTTAGCATTGGAGGGCAGCGTGGAGGGTAAAAATCGTAGAGGGAGACCAAGAGATCAATACACTAAGCAGATTCAGAAGGATGTAGGTTGCAGTAGGTACTGGGAGATGAAGAAGCTTGCACAGGATAGAGTAGCATGGAGAGCTGCATCAAACCAGTCTCAGGTCTGAAGGCCACAACAACAACAACTATAGTAATACGCATTATGGACCGAAGAAGTGTCTGGAAAAGTTGAAGTTAGATTGTGCATTCAACAACATGGGAAGGCGTATACGTAAGATACTGAGTACATGTGACACCTATCAAAAATCTAAAACGACTACAGTACAGCACAAAGGATATATGCATCCAATTGTACCAACAGCAATTAAGGACATAGTTGCAGTGGATCTCTTTGGGCCACTTCCTGCCTCACGAGGGAATTACACACAAATCTTAGTAATGGAAGAACTGGTTTCCAAGTACATAAAATTTTACCGGTTGAAGAAAGCTACTAGTAGAGCCATCATTAACCATTTTGAGAAAGGCTATTTTTAAAAGGTGTGTAGTCCTAAGCGAATTTTGAGTGATAATGGTTCACAATTTAGGTCAAAGGAGTGGACAGAGATGCTAAATGAGCACAGAATGGAGCAAATTGCCATTTCTAGGTATAGGCCAGCTTCTAACCCCGCAGCACGAACAATGAAGGAATTGAACCGTATATGCCGAACATACTGTCATAGGAAGCATGGTTCATGGGAAGAATATCTGGAAGAATTTGAGCGGGTCAGGAATCACCTCCCACATGATTCTACAGGGTTTGCACCATGTGAAGTATTGCTCAATCAAGAACCCGACAGTATTTTTGGTGAGTTGGTAGTCTACCCACTAGGAAGTTCATTGACTTGGGAAAGGAAATTGGAGCTGGTGGAATTAAGTATAAAGGAGAAGGCTAGAAAAAGACAGGAAAGACACGACAAGCTAGTGAAACCGATAACTTACCGAGTGGGAGACCTGGTGCTAGTAAAGGTTCATGCAAAATCAAAGAAAATAAACTCTGAAATACATAAATTTAACCACGTTTATAAGGGACCGTACAGGATTATAAAAATTGGTCATCCTAACACTGTGGAGTTGGAATATGCACGGACAAAGAGAGTGCATGGTAAGGAACATGTGGAAAACATAAAAAGGTACTACTCACACGAGAACAGGGATAACCCAGATGAGGAAGGGGAACTCGATTAGGGCGAGTGTCTGAAATGAGAGTGTTCAAGCTCCTTGATGTAGTTGGGTAGTACATGTTTAGAACATTTAGTTGTTAAACGGACAGTTGAAAAAGGGAAATGTTTATTTACATTGTGTTTACTGATGTATTATAATTAAAATTGCATATTTCATATCGATGATTACCTGAGAATGGGTATAAAACCTGTAACAACTAATTTGTAGTATAATAGTTCATATGTCATGTGTTCAAGTAATAATTTTTGATTGTATGTTGTGTGTTTCATTCAATATGTACTATAGAGGATTATTGCTGCTTGATAAAAAAAATTGTAATTTGGACAATGCCATGTTTATGAGATGTAATAACCTTTTGTAGAAATTATTGTGGAGGCAGCCCACTACCGGAGTCGAGGGACTATTTGGTGAATTGTAATTTCATATATTATTTACACTCTGTGTTTTGTTCAGATGTAGCAGTGTCTAATTCCCCTGCCGATTCTTTTACGCCGGAGGCTCCAAAGAAGTTTTCGAGGGTGGGGATGTAAGGGGTCCATAGGCCCTTACTATAAGTTTGCACTCGGCACAGGTCGACAGGGCAAACAATCGATAGTGTGTCGTGTTGCGAGAGCGAGTGTAGAGTTGAGTCAGTTCAGTTCCCAGGTTGCGGGCCGAGCCGTGTGGAGGCCTGTTGCTGTAATGCAAAGCTTTACCGACAAAGGGAGTGGCCATCGCCGCGGTTTTACCCCTTTGTGTTAGAATAATACGGGAAAGTGAAGAAGTATAATTACGATAGTGATCAGTGATATTTCTGTGCCGATATTTTTGGTTTCGTGTCTACCGCGCCGGCATCATTTGGATTGCAGTGTTGGATTGCAGTGATTGAATTTGCCTGTGACAATAATGAATAGCGAGGAAGCCTGTGCTGAGATTAGCCGTAATTAAATATGTATGACGAAGGCAGTGGCTGTCTCCTTCCTTTTATATTTTTGAGACGAATATAGGTCCTTGATTAGTGTAGCTGTGTTGGCGTTCTTCTTGTCACCAGACATTTCATTATTACAGCATTTGAGAAGGACAAAATGGAATGTAACAACTCCGTAGCAGTCAAATCCGATTGTCAGCCCCATTAGGTACACGGTCACATTAATTAATATTTATTTTGGGCTGCTATTCAGATCCCGATCGAGCGGGATACATAAATCGGAGGTGTTACAAAAGGAAACGTGAAAATGTTCAACATTCATGTGGAAAGCCACCGATTGCATTCCTTCCCTTCTGTGGTGCTACATCCACCGCAATACGCAGCGTCCTGGGAGGACGAGATATCCGATTTATTTTCCGACCGCCTAAGAAGATAAACCAGATGCTATGCACTGTTAAGGACAGTCTCGACCTCAGGATTCCTGGGACTTACAAGATCCCATCTGGGAGCGGAAGCAATTACATCCGATCGCTGTGCAGAACTCAATGGCATATTAAAAATCGAGAACTGGAGAAATCCTCAGTTGCTGAGCACAGCCTCATAAATAAACATAAAATACTGTTTGACGAAAGAAAAGTTTTGTTCCAGGCTTCCACGTACTGGTACTTTAACTATAAAGAGTCTGTAGAAATAAGAATGTGTGAGAACACCTTCAACCACGACGGCGGATTTAAGCTTAGCGGTGCATGGAAGCGAGCTCTCGATGCAGAAATGAGCCAGAGATATTCGTAGCGATTTTTACACCAATTATCGACCAGTCAGAATCTGTCTTTGGATTATATAAGGCCATCATAGCAGCAGTTTTGACAGTCAGTTGCTCCTGAAGAAGACGGTGGTGGAAATCGTCGAAAGCTCTAGGTTTTACCCTGAATTGACGTGGCAAGAAGTCCGAGAATGTTTCATGAAAGTTAATTCTGTTATTTGTTTCCCGTATAATTCAAACATCATCATTGTTTACACACTGCTATAGTAGTGTCGAGTAAGTTGAGACGAATAATTTGATATGGGATACTTACAGCCTATTAATTCGGTAAACTACCTAATTGGCCTACAAAAACTACCTAAGCTACGGCGCGTATGCATCGCGTGATGTTTTCAATATTCTTGAGCTCTCTTCGCTCAAACTATTAGTCCTAGAAAAAAAAGTAATAGAATCTTTTTTGTAAGACTTTAATGCAGTTTAATTTTGTACTGCGGCAGGTTTCACTTGGTACGAACAAAATAAGAGGGCACGTACATTCGCGAGTGAGTGGTTCAAGATATGAATTAATACTGTAAGGGAAATGGGTCAAAGTATAGTTATGTCGGTAAACACTCAGTTGTGTGCGAACATACGATCGGGACAGAGGCAAGTACGTTCTAAGTACTACCATTCCCCGTGGCCTGGGTAAAAAGAATTGTGGTTAAAATGCATTTATTCATCAGAGAAAGAAAATAATCGGACTTCGTGATAAAATGAAAATATAGGCTGCAGGTTCTAAATGTAGCGGCAAATATGACCTAAATATTGAAATTGTCATTGGCGGTCATGAGGGGAAAGAGGTGGACACATTCACGTACCTCTATTGTTGAGCAGCGCCATCGTGAAGATCGTCGCCTGCATCTAAATTCTCCATGCAAAATTAAAATTATAATAACATTCCAGAGTTACAGGAGCTGGGATCCAAGGTATCGTAAATGAGAAAATCGTGTTGTTTCAGAAGTTGCTTTCATTGTTTAGCACAATTTCACTTGAATTTGACGAGCACTTCGTTTATACACCTAATCACCAGGACATGAGAACAACGAAAGGTAACTATTACTAAAAGTAATAAACGAAGAGCGTGAATCTTCTTTTGAAACGTATCTTTGATATGAAAGTCAAATAATTATCTACAAATTTATAAATAATAAAAAATTACTATAAATAAAAAGCACCAGTTTGCTCTTGTTCTACAATACTGTAGAAGAACATTAATTGGTGCTTTTCATTTTTTATAATGTTGTTCTACCAAGAACCGAAGGAAGATTCAGTTAACATAAAAATTTATTAAGTTCCTTTATATCGCCCCCTTGGGCAAATTGTCCGAATAAATTTCAAATTCCAGGCAGTGAGCCGAAACACTTCACACATTGGTAGTTCCTTCATTCCTTTACACACGTACTTGAATTGTCGTGTCTTTTAAGGGATTTCTCATCACCACTTTGCTTATAAAGTTCTGGTGCCGGCCCTGGCATTTAGCTAATCACTTGTAACATTCCTTTCTCTCATACACTGGACATTTATGGTTTTTTAGCAATGACAACAAAACATATACACTAGGGTACACAAAACATACATTAACTTACATACTACACACAAAAATTACTGCATCGTCCTTTACATCAAATACATGAATATTACATTACATTTTACAAAAGTCCATACTTCAGTTCTTTATGATTGGTTTGTAGCGTCATTTTTCCTGCGTACAAATAACATTTTCAATAGCACGTTGACAATAAAATTACATTTCACAAGTCTGTTCTATAGTCCTACAATTACATTCTTCCTGAAAATAAAAATAAAATCTTTCTCAAGAACGTCGTATATTTTGGCGTGTCGATCCTAGCTATCGGGTTACCAAGGATATCTGGAGTGGTAAGTGTAATAAATTCTTCCCTATTGTTGCTTATACTCTTCACTGCCTCCCTCTTTTATACCAGGATCTATTTGATAACGTCCCAGTATATCTTCTCGCTGGGTTTTATAGTTGTCTCATCATGGGCAACATAAACATGTAACAAATAAAATTCGCAGGTATTAGTACTTAGTCTAACTTAACACTAACACATACATAAACATAGGTGCTGTTTTGCCTTTCGTTCAACGAACATGGGTGTCGTTTTTATTTCGTAACCTGGGACTGTATTTAGTGCGTCAGGAAAGCGTGTCTCTACATCTCTTTGCACTATGGTGAGTGTCCATTTGAATGTAGATTTTGCTTTCTATTCAAATTGCCGTCCTGTATCATGCCGTCAGTCAATAATGCGTCAGTTGTTAGTAACCGCACACGCAACAATTAGTCTGGCAGCCCGCTACGCACCGTTTGGAGTCCAGTAGCCAGGTAGCGATGCAGTGCATGCTGGTCAATACATCTTTATGAAATGTTTTGTGCAGCGTTCACAGCATTTACAAAACTACTGCTCCTGCTTCAATTCGTCATACACCGTGGCTGCGAGAAGGGACCACAGGGCACCTCGTACGTTCACTGCACGAAGGTAAGTACTGCACTTTATTATTTAGCTTGCGAACGGCACAGTGTCCTAGTGCACAAACACACGTATCGTAGCAGGCTTCTTCTATTCACCAAGCCTTATTTATTTCGAAGTAGAGGGCTCATGGTATAAAACTTGTTCTCTCTTGCCTCTATACGTATAACTCACATGTCACTAAATAAATCAATGTCACTGAATAACTCACTGCCATTGGGGACTATAAACTGTTCCATTCATATTTACCATTCAAAAAATGTAGCTCATGAGACCACTGGCTATGTTTTAGTAGTTTATGCCCACGTTCGTTATTTGTTCCTGTGACCTCTTCCCAAACTTTACCTGCGAACATAGAGCTCAAAATATTTCATTACACAAGTCGGTAGTTGAATGCGCTCTCAGAAAATACGTCCTCTAGTTTTACAGTCCGTGATCGCGATACTACACACATCAAACAAAATTTTGCATCACCCTGGTTCCCAGAACTCCTGAAGATAGACATTGACTGTGGATATTGTATCACAGACACAGTCCCTTTGACTGGTCATAGATGTCACTAAACCCACGCAAAAATGTAAACAACCACGCATGAACCGCGCCTATTAGACCGGAGGGGGTCCGACAGCCGATCAGTTCCAGTCATTCCACCAGGAAGGAGGTACACGGCTCGTGTTGTCTGTAGTTCAGCCATGCCTAGACGGCCAATACCGCGGTTCGATCGCGTCTGCTTTGTTACTTTGTGCCAGGAAGAGCTCTCAACAAGAGAAGAGTCCAGGCGTCTCGGAGTGAACCAAAAGGATGTTGTTCGGACATGGAAGAGACACAGAGATAAGAACTATCGATGACATGCCTCACTCAGGGCGCCCAAGGGCTACTACTGCAGTGGATGACCGCGACTTACAGATTATGGCTCGGAGGAACCCTGACAGCAACGTCACCAGGTTGAATAACGCTTTTCGTGCAGCCACAGGTCGTCATGTTACGACTCAAAGTGTGCGCAGTAGGCTGCATGATGCGCAACTTCACTCCTGACGTCCATGGCGAGGTCCATCTTTGCAACCACAACACCATGCAGCGCGGTGCAGATGGGTCCAACAACATGCCGAATGGACCGCTCAGGATTGGCATCACGTTCTCTTCGCCGATGAGTGTCGCATATGCCTTCAACCAGACAATCGTCGGAGACGTGTTTGGAGGCAACCCGGTCAGGCTGAACGCCTTAGACACACTGTCAAGCGAGTGCAGCACCGTGGAGGTTCTCTGATGTTTGGGGGTGGCATTATGTGGGGCCGACGTACACCGCTGGTGGTCGTGGAAGGGGTCATAACGACTGTACGATACGTGAATGCCATCCTCCAACCGACAGTGCAGCCATATCGGCAGCATATTGGCGAGGCATTCGTCTTCATGGACGACAATTCGCGCCCCCATAGTGCACGTCTTGTGAATGACGTCCTTCAGGATAACGACATCTCTCGACTAGAGTGGCCAGCATGTTCTCCAGACATTAACCCTATCGAACATGCTTGGTATAGATTGAAAAGGGCTGTTTATGGAGGATGTGACCCACCAATCACTCTGAGGGATCCACGCAAAATCGCCGTTGAGGAGTGAGACAATCTGAACCAACAGTACCTTGATGAACTTTTGGATAATATGCCACGACGAATACAGGCATGCGTCAATCCAAGAGGACGTACTGTTGGGTATTAGAGGTACCGGTGAGTACAGCAATCGGACCACCACCTCTGAAGGTCTCGCTGTATCGTGGTACAACATGCAATGTGCGGTGTTCATGAGCAATAAATAGGACGGAAATGATATTTATGTTGACCTTTATTCGAATTTTCTGTACAGGTTCCGGAACTCTCGGAGTCGAGGTAATGCAAAACTTTTTTTTATGTGTTTAACTTACATCTCACAGGGCATAAGAGAACACGTTTTCGAGAACATCAGGACTCCTCTAACTTAAGATCGTGCCACAAATGCACTTATACATCGAAACGGCTATACAAAAAATGAATGCTCCAAAAGTGCATATAGAAATTGTCTCCAAATGAGGCAAAATATGTGCATTAATTACCCGCGAGTTACTGTGTGCGTGTGTGTGTGTGTGTGTGTGTGTGTGTGTGTGTGTGTGTGTGTGTGTGTGTGGAGGGGGGATGGGGGAATTTCATCTTTACGTCACACAACATTATAACAAGTAGAATGAAATAAAACCACATAAATAAACAAGTCAGTATACTTAAATTCACACATAAATAGAAAATTAAAATGCTAGGTAATACGAACAACAGATTGATAATGAAGCTTGGCTGCTATACACTATATTGCTTCCTAAGTATGTGTCTGTGTATGTACATGTTTTCACGTTCGTTTGTTCATCATTCCACAAATTATCTTCATCTCAGATTGTATAAAATATTATACACATAAGAGAAAATCAGTGTATGCCTTCTTCTAAAGTCAACATAAATTCTTAGTACTTTGATGTCGAAGAAAAGACAAATTATGACAAATCTCTGGTGTTATTGAGCGTCAAGTAGTGTACTTCTCAGTGATCTTGGTAATATTTTATAACGTCGATCGTAGATCGTAGTGATGTTAGTGTAACCTACCAGGAAAGTACTTGGGCTCGAACAAACAGATCTGTGTGAACGTTTGGTTACAGGACCATTACGTACCTTTGAATGTGCTGGTGGGTGTCGTTTTTCTGCAAAACTCTGCAGTCATGCTCTAGATATCACTGTAGATGTAATTGTAGACGCCATACGCAATGCAGCAATCTTAACTATAAATGTAAATGCCGAATGTCAATAAAATGCTCCGAGCAATACGAATGACTGCAAAACGCGCAGTGAAGAAATGCAAGTTGATTGCATGGCGTATTTCCACATTCTGTAATATCAGTGTTGAACGCCACGTCAATGACACTTTTGAAGTTGTTCACTGGTTCACCATTATCGTAGCCAGCGTTCTGCTACGCGTAACGAAGCATTGGTATGTATACTCCCGCAAATAACTGATTGTAAATGACAGAATGCATATTCATGATAAAGAATCTGTCGTGCAATTTCGGCTGCATATTACTGGAACGTAGTTTAATGAAGTCTGTTATTCTCTTGGCATATATTTTATATTGCCTGAAGAAATACACATCCAGAGGTTGTGCATATTTGGTAGTTTTAGGCGGAATGATTTTTAAATCTACATGCTTCCAGTAGTACTCGTTCATCCTTACGTCCAGACCAGGAGTCACAAAGTACTAATGACTTCCTCGAAAAATTTTGATTCAAAACTGACAAAAAAAAAGCCTTCAGATGTTGTTTCGTCATCTTCCCACTCACACTTGCATCGACGACGACATTTGGAGGGCACCGCGTTTCTATTTCCGTTGACACGCGAGGTCCAAACTTTCCACTGGATTCTTGGAAGCAAACATTGAGTTTGTCTGCCAATCGTCCGTCCATTGAAACAGCAACATCGATCGTGTAACTATGTGTTGCACAGTTAACTGATTGCAACATCGCGACAGTGTTTCTCTCCCCTTTCATGGATAGTGTTCTGTCACAAGAAAGTTCATAGTTGACCTGACTATGATCACAGTTCCATGTAGAACTAATATCGATGTTTTCTCTCGTGATATGCTCATTGACGCCAGCAACATACGTTTGAGCTCTTTCAATCATCTCGTCATCCTTATCTTTTCGTGCTTGGAGCATAGTGATACGGCGCGATGTTATCCTAAACTCTTTTTTCAAATTAGTAATAAATCCTAGTGAAGCTGAAAAGTTTGTACACCCGAGATTTCTGGCTACGTCCAATGCCCAATGTTGTAAGTGCCAATAATGAACGGCGGAAGCACATTCTCGCATTTCATCGAATTTCGCCATTACACGCTCCTTGATGGTCTTGAACAGCAGTGTACGATTTCCTTTGAAAACTGTATTTCCTTCTCTTTTCTTTGCCAAGTAATCCAGTATGTTTTTAATATTGCTTTTAGACTTCAGTTTAGGGTATCTTTTCAGAAGCTTGTCGTATGTGTCGAAACTTCTTACGTAATAATCAGCGTACAAATTAGTAATAAATCCTAGTGAAGCTGAAAAGTTTGTACACCCGAGATTTCTGGCATTCATTATGTGTTAGTGTTACAGCAGTATCTATTTCTAACTTATGCTCATATTTCTGTACTATAATAGATACCAGAAAACATGCGAATGATTCGTCTTCTACACCAATACCATCTTCACGAAGAAGGGTTCTTCGTAACTTCATCTCAACCAATCGCAATACATTAGCAGGATTGATTACCAATCGCCGAGCCATCTGACGCTTCAATACACAAATAATGTTACAAAACGCAACTTCAGAGGCACACTGCGCCGTCCCTACTGGTTCTCCAGTGTGTTGTCATCAAACGCCGTGATGATACTTGCAACTTTAACCTTCTTCTTCGGAGACGGTTAGTATTCGCTGCCACCGCTTCCATCGCCTCTTCCCGCACTTGCCGTAGCACTACCGTTTGCAATGAGTTGTTCGTCATTATCATCCCTATCTTCATCATTATGTGTTAGTGTTACAGCAGTATCTATTTCTAACTTATGCTCATATTTCTGTACTATAATAGATACCAGAAAACATGCGAATGATTCGTCTTCTACACCAATACCATCTTCACGAAGAAGGGTTCTTCGTAACTTCATCTCAACCAATCGCAATACATTAGCAGGATTGATTACCAATCGCCGAGCCATCTGACGCTTCAATACACAAATAATGTTACAAAACGCAACTTCAGAGGCACACTGCGCCGTCCCTACTGGTCCCGACTGGCGTACCGGCAGGTCAGTGTGCAGTGCGGCATGGCATACGCAGAGGCCTCTAACGGACGACTGCAGAGTTTTGCAGATGCGGGAGTATCACTAGTGCAATAAGAGACCTTTACATTATTTCTCACACGATTTTGGTGTATTTGTGTTTGTTCGAGCCCAAGTACTTTCCTGGTTAGTTGCTTTTCATCGCCGGTTGAAGTTTCGTAGCATCTCGAGCAAGGCCACCCGTAAAGAATTATGTTTGTTTCGCGTTACCTTAATTTCTCTGCCGGTCAGTTTCCTGTAAATTACCCCGCACACATTTTTTTTTAATTGTAAGAGACGGTGTTAAGTTTGCCTCAGATAACGTTTACAAATCGTACCTCAACGGTGTATTTGCACTCTAACGTGTGTATAAAGTTGAAAAATTACTTGTATTTCAGTAGGATCACGCTAGTTTTTATTCATAGGTTATATCTTTAGATGCACTTTACGTAGATTAGGTTGCCATGCCTATGGTATGTACCACGCTAAACTTTCTTTAGCAGCCAGAAATCATTTCATGATCGCAACATTAATAGCGTTTTGCTCGATCTATTCATAGATAATGCCTAGCGGTGTGGATACATAAAAAAAAGTTCTCTCTACAACATGACATGTACTCGCGTGACGATAAACTCATGCAGTACCTTAGGGAGTCCAACATTTTCTGTAACTTACGCTGTACCTTACAGTCTTGATGCACTAGTGCCATAAAAAATCTTACTGTACTTTGTTCCGATGTCTGCGCTAATTGTTCGCTCCAGAATCCTTCGTTCATAAACTAAAATACCACTGTTCTCATAAACTGTTAAATCAAACCTTCCAAGTACATTCTGTGCTGACATTACTAGTTATCAATTGATGTGTATGTCCTAGCTTGCTTGTGTATTGTGTACACGGTCACTGACAAATGTAAACAAAGGTAATAAAATGCTCTGATTCACGTAGCTGCATAAAATATACATACTTTAGCCTAATCATATTCCTTCTTTTTACCATACGTTAATAATTTCACTCCTGTGCGTAGGTAGATGTGAAATATTGTACTTAAACATGCTAGAATTTCCTCAAGTCTATGTATGCATGGAGTCCTTTGAATTTACCGTTGTGAGGATATGCAAGTAAATAACATCTGTCATGAGGAATATGTACAATAATGTACGGGCCAGTATACCTTATTTTCTGCTTAGCGTTTTTCTTGGCTAAAAGAGAAGATTTCACATGGGTTTTAAGTAATACTTTTTCTCTGACCACAAATCTTAACACCGTGTAGTTGTTTGTCAAAGTGTTTCTTACGACGTTGAGCTTGTTCTGTAATAGAAATCAATATCTGTTTTGATATTTTCATCTTGATACCTTAGCAAATTACTACCATGGTAGCATGGATCGCCCACACGACTACCCATGGCCAACATTGGGGACCATGACGAGGCCACTTTTAGTTTAAAACCCTGTTATTACTGTTCGTAGGTGTTTCGTTTGTCACTTCTATAATATTCACTCCCGATGTGTTGTTCGTCTGTTGCGCATTCTGATCGTGATTCTGCCCTGAGTTTATAGGCGTAATGTTACTTTGCACTTGGGGCTGACAGGACTGATTACTAATTGGATAATGTCACTGCACATTTCGTGGGTCAGCCGTGTTGTTGTTGCTAAATTGAGGCTGAAAATTACTGTAAGCATTACCCACTGATTCCCGTTATCGTTTCTATTCCAATTTCGTTCCCGGTTACCGGAGTAGCCAGAGTAGTTTCTGTCACCATTTTTTCTTTTCCTATTATACCATGGGTTAAAATTTTGGTTATAGTTATTACTAAAATTGCCTCCCGACCTCGGGCCTGGCATATGCGCTGCTGTGGCGATTCGACAAAAGCCGGTCGTGACTCAGCCGCGCACGCGACATTGTTGAAGCCGTACTGCGGCTGGCGCTGCGGAGGCTAGTTGCCACCACTGCTACGGAAATTATTTTGGTTGGTGTGGCTCTGTCTTGCACCTTCATTAATTAAGTCAATAGTGTCCAAAACAGATAGAAAACACTCCAAATTCCTTTCGGGTACTTGTACTAGCTTTTCCCGAATATTAAGGAGTAGTTTAGCTTTCAGAATGCACAGGGCGTCAGTGTGTGTCAATGGCTCGTACGGGAACGTCGTCTTACTTAAATATTTCTCAAAATACTTTCACAATGATCCAAATTTTGGATTTATTGTTTTGGGTTGAATAGGGCTTTTCTTAATCTCTCTTGAACACCATGTGACCAGTACTTTGAAAGAAAAGCGTTTTCAAACTGTTCTAATGTCTGACAATTTTCTGACATTATCGTCAGCCACAAAGCTCCATTGCCTTGCATGTAACCCGTAACATATTGTATCTTTTGCTGTTCCGACCACGTTTTTGGTAATACATTTTTCAACGACTTTATAAAAATTGCGAAATGCACAGACTTCTTTTCAGGGATAAACACTTGAAATTGACGGTGTTTTAAAAGACTCTCTTCTAACGAAACTGATGACAAAGTGGGTTCCGCTATTTGAAGTTTATTTCTTTCATCACAGTGTCGTTGGATACCTTACATCTCATAATTTGGTGAACACACATGTACATTCGGGTTAGGATAGTCACTAATTGCACTATCGCTCTTACCCGTGGGCAGGTTGTCAAGCTCTTCTTCCGTGTCTTGTTGTCGTTCTTTCATTGTACTAGGTTTCCTGTTAAGTTGCTCGATTATCTGATTCTGCCAGCCTGGTAAGTCCTATGTCAAAGTTTTCTGTGTCAGGCCTATGTCAGTTTGCAGTTTAACTACAGATGTATTTTTTGTAGTGTATACATGTTCCATTGTGTTACTTATTGTTTTTTGTAACTCTGTTTCTAGATTACGGTTTATGTGTGTATCTTTTTCTTCTATAAAGTCCTCAAACTACTGTTTTTGCTGCTTTGTCATGCCCTCGACTTCATATAGAGGTTCCTGCAATTTTGTATTGAGCTCGGTTTGTTGTACTCTCGTGGCATGGAAATTTTCAGTTAACTTACGTATCTGATCTGGCACATCCTTAACTGTGGTTTTCAAATTATCAATATCCTGATTCATGGAATCTTCTATTACCTGATCCGCTACTTCTATTTTTAGTCGCGTCAGTTGTATTGTCAGGTTACTGTGCATACCACTAAGGGTTTTTACATCACTGCCTAGCTTGCTCATTTGAGTGATTACACTCCGTATCTGTGTTGTGACATTGTCCACCTGTGTAGTGACATTGCTTATCTGAACTGTTACATTCCCTATCTGTGTTGTGACATTGTCTAGCTGTGTAGCGACATTTCGTATTCATTTGGGTGGTTACATATCCTATCTATGTTGTGACATTTCCTATCTGTGTATTCGATTGGACTGTTATCTGAGTTACAAATTGTGACATCAAATCTGTCTGCATTACTCTAAACATTTGCATAATGTCTGGCTCTGCTGGACGCTGTACATATGCGGAATCTGGAATAGTTTCCAAAGTTGACATTTTATCGTCTGTTGCTAGCGACTGAGTACCACTAATCGCTGCGACTGCGTTATCAGTATAAGTATCAGTACATAGGTCATCACACACATCCATGGCCGAGGCAGGATTCGAACCTGCGACCGCAGCAGTCGCGCCGTTACGGACTGATGCGCCTAGAACCGCTCGGCCACAGCGGCCGGCCGTCGTCATCTGACCGTGGTGATTGGCACTAAAGATAGTAGAGTGATATGACAATAGATGGCGCGACCAATCCGATTCTCTGATTGGTGTTGCTATAGTAGCTGTCCTATAAACAAGTACCTGTCAGTTACTTTGTTATTCTGATCCAGGTGCAGTTTAGCCAATTTAAAGCAATGGCACAGACGAAGACAGTGTCACTAAATTGGTCAGACATAACTTTCCCTACCAGACTAAGAATGACAAACAGTTAAACGTGAAACCTCGCATAATACCGTTTAGGTAATTTGAAGATTAATGTGAAGTTTGGCACACAGCCAAAGAAACACCTCTCAGATCTATGATAAGAAATCTCTCTTTGGACTAAGATCCACCTATGTAGGCTAACATTGTCATGCCGGCACATAAACTGTAAACGCTGTTGTCAGCAACTGCAGCAACTGCGTCGATGTAGAATAAGCAGATTTCATGCACTGAACAATGCTTTCTTCATCCCCCTCATCCTTCTCTTTACTTATTTTCCATAGTCTCTGCTGTGAATACGAGAGCTTTTTAAAAAGTACCACACCTTTATTTATAAAATCAATCTTTATTGCAATCGACCATCATCAGTTATTTTGCTCCCCAAATAGCAAAACTCCTTTACTACTTTAAGTGTCTCATTTCCTAATCTAATTCCCGTAGCATCACCCGACTTAATTCGACTACATTCCATTGTCCTCGTTTTGCTTTTGTTGATGTTCATCTTATATCCTTTCAAGACACTATCCATTCCATTCAACTGCTCTTCCAAGTCCTTTGCTGTCTCTGACAGAATTACAATGTCATCGGCGAACCTCAAAGTTTTTATTTCTTCTCCATGGATTTTAATGCCTACTCCGAATTTTTCTTTTGTTTCCTTTACTGCTTGCTAAATATACAGATTGAATAACATCGGGGAGAGGCTACAACCCTGTCTCACTCCCTTCCCAACCACTGCTTCCCTGTCATGCCCCTCGACACTTATAACTGCCATCTGGTTTCTGTACAAATTGTAAATAGCCTTTCGCTCCCTGTATTTTACCCCTGCCACCTTCAGAATTTGAAAGAGGGTATTCCAGTCAACGTTGTCAAAAGCTTTCTCTAAGTCTATAAATGCTAGAAACGTAGGTTTGACTTTTCTTAATCTAGCTTCTAACGTAAGTCGTAGGGTCAGTATTGCCTCACGTGTTCCCATATTTCTACGGAATCCAAACTGATCTTCCCCGAGGTCGGCTTCTACCAGTTTTTCCATTCGTCTGTACAGAATTCGCGTTTGTGTTTTGCAGCCGTGACTTATTAAACTGATAGTTCGGTAATTTTCACATCTGTCAACACCTGCTTTCTTTGGGATTGGAATTATTGTATTCTTCTTGAAGTCTGAGGGTATTTCGCCTGTCTCATATATCTTGCTCACCAGCTGGTAGAGTTTTGTCAGGACTGGCTATCCCAAGGCCGTCAGTAGTTCTAATGGAATGTTGTCTACTCCCGGGGCCTTGTTTCGACTTAGATCTTTCAGTGCTCTGTCAAACTCTTCACGCAGTATCAAATCTCCCATTTCATCTTCATCTACATCCTCTTCCATTTCCATAATATTGTCCTCAAGTACATCGCCCTTGTATAGACCCTCTATATACTCCTTACACCTTTCTGCTTTCCCTTCTTTGCTTAGAACTGGGTTTCCATCTGAGCTCTTGATATTCTTACAATTGTTTCTCTTTTCTCCAAAGGTCTCTATAATTTTCCTGTAGGCAGTATCTGTTTTACCCCTAGTGATATGCGCCTCTACATCCTTACATTTGTCCTCTAGCCATCCTTGCTTAGCCATTTTGCACTTACTGTCGATGTCATTTTTGAGACGTTTGTATTCCTTTTTGCCTGCTTCATTTAATGCATTTTTATATTTCCTCCTTTCATCAATTAAATTCAATAACTCTTCTGTTACCCAAGGATTTCTACTAGCCCTCGTCTATTTACGTACTTGATCCTCTGCTACCTTCACTATTTCGCCTCTCAAAGCTACCCATTCTTCTTCTACTGTATTTCTTTCTCCCATTCTTGTCAATCGATCCCTAATGCTCTTTCTGAAGCTCTCTACAACCTCTGGTTCTTTCAGTTTGTCCAGGTCCCATCTCCTTAAATTCCCACTGCCCTAGAGGTCCCCAACATGCCGGTTTTTTCTCTGGAAGAGACTCAAATATTGGCTTGCTATACAAAGATTCTACCAATTATCTGGGTGAGTGCTGTACCTTTCAAAATTGGCTTTATTCAAGCCATTGGGCGAATGTGTAAGTATTCACGCAGCAAGTGGACTTAATTTTCAGTTTCCCGTTCCAAAATTTTTTTGTTTAAGTAGAATACAACCTAAAAACTTGGTAAGAAGAATTCATCTATCGATGTTCGTAAAGCAACTTGAGGAGCAAGTGTGCGTCCTTGCACAGGCGGCTCGCCGATACGAGGAGCACGACGCAGAGCTTACGGCTTAAGGCTCTGTGACGTCACACAGCAGCCTTTTGCTGTTTGGACGTCACGGAGCCACGCGGCTACACAATCTGGCGATGAGAGCGGCGTCACACGCAGTGGCGACGGAACTCTTCCACTCACATTTTCTCCCATATTCCTTACGGAGAAGGGGTGAAACGCATTTATTGATTAACATGTATGTGATGCTACGGTTTGACGGCCTGTAATGATACATTCGGAGTTCTGCTGTCTCCAGGCTGGCAGAAGTTGTTCAAGGTTTTTTTCGTAAGTAGGCACACGGGGCACAAAAGCATTACTGCTGTCAAGAACTTCAGCGGTTCTTACGAATTATTCCAGTTCTGTATCAAGTAATCTGAATGAATGTGTAATCAGTGGTTATAAGTGTTGAGCTTTGGTGTTTCATGTCATGTATAAGTATCCTTAAAAGCTTGCTCGTGGCGATGTAAATCTTTTGCTGAAAACATCTGTAGTTGACTCCATCAGGTAGAACTGCAGTGTACGTAAAATACTCAAAGAAAGTGTAAAATACTGGGGTAATGATGCACAGACGTTTCACTTAAGTGTGTGTGTAGCTCCTGGCTCGTTCATATCATCGGGATACAATGACTCGTCAACTCATGTGTGTTGCAGGTTATTTGTTGTTAATATTCGTAGCTGTGATTACATTATAACAGTGTGATTTCCGTGTTCGGGTAGCTTCAGCATTTTGTGACGTAGCAACTAACTGAGAGTGAGCGTTAGAATGAAAATACGTAAGTTGAGTATCAGGTCCTCTTGCAGGAAGGCTGAGTCGATAAAATTCAGCAGTTATTGTCCAAAAGTGTTCAAGATGTAGCACAAGATGTATTTTATGATAAATCGTCTCTGACGGAGAGCAATTTCTAGTGCTTAAATGTATTTAATGTTCGACTTGCACGTATGCACTCCTGAATGATGGTTACTGGTAAGCATTTGAGAGGGCTTTTGCGACATCTTACGTCTGCTTCTACTGCCAATAATATTGTGTACACTAAATACCTACATGATTGACAGAGGTCTTTTGTGTTACATGACTTGTGAATGGAATGACATTGTAATTACTTAGTCTTTTCTACGCGAGGTATCCTCGTCCATAACCACACACAGTCGGTTGGCAAATACTACTTTGTGTAACTTAGAGACTGCTGTTTCAAAGTCTCAGTTGTACTTTCAGGCTTTCTTGCAACTGACATGATTTTGCCACGTTTGCGAAAGCAGTTACTATTACTTCCATTGACTTTTAGCCCCATTTCCCATTGCTAATTTCAAAATTATTTCTCTCTGTTCTGGCTACTAATTCTCAAAAATATGAGTTATATAGAACATGTCACAAATACAGACACATATGATCATAAACACGAAAAGGGCAAGCAAATTCTTACTGTGTTCAGGGGGCAACAATTCATCTTCTTGGCAACTGTCTTCGTCCTCCGAGTACATTGCGTATACAAAACTTCCATTAAACGTCATTCAGCAATAACATTGATGTTTTTGCTCACTTACGAAACGTATTTAGTCCCAGGAGCGTAGGGCATAAGCGTGCTTATTCCATAAAGCATAGCGGGGACGAGCTGGTATCAGGCGTTCCGTCTTGTCCTTTAGCTTCGCCGTTGCGGCATTTTCGCGGGCTGTATGGTTTAGAAGGAGAGGCAGGCGGAGCTAATCGAGACGGCGTAGCTGGTCCGCGTTATGGCTTTAACCGGTCAAAATATACTATTATAGTACGATCAGATAACTGTAACACAATGGCGGCAGGTAGTGTCAGGCGTTCCCCAAGGCTCAGTATTAGGTCCTATACTCTTCTCTCTGTATGTCAATGATGTGTCATCGGTTCTGACCTATTGCAAATATCACATGTATGCTGATGACCTTCGGTTGTATCTAAGTGCGAAACCAAGCAATCTTAAGAAAGCTATTGAAAATTTCAATACTGACCTCGATGCACTATCAAAATGGGCACAGGACATAGGACTAAAACCAAACCCATCTAAAACCCAAGCGGTACTTGTTGGTCACTCTAAGCTCATTAGCCCAAAACATCGGGAATCCGTACCATCTCTTATCCTAAATGGAACAAATATTAACTTCTCTCCCTCAGCAAAGAGTTTGGGAGTAACAATAGATGAAAATCTAAATTGGACAGAGCACGTAACTGCAGTGTGCAAAAAAACATCAGCATCCCTTCATGTCCTACAAAAATATAAAAAACTCTTCCCTTTCGATCTGAAAAAGAAATTAGTACAAACGCTTATACTCCCAATCATTGACTATAGCGATATTATCCTACAAGGCCTCTCTCAGGAAAATTCGCGACGTCTGGAACTGGTCATGAATTCCTGCGTCCGATATATCTGTGACGTTCGACTTTTTGATCACATTTCACCAGTATATGCAAAATTGTCCTGGCTGCGTGCAGACAAACGCAGAGATTTCCATACACTGTCTCATCTACTGCCTTAAAAATGTATACTGTCCCTCACATCTCTCCTCGTCCTTAACGCTTATGTCGGAACAACATGACAGAAACACACGTTCCCATCATAATAAAATCCTCTCTGTTCCACTGCATCGCTCAATCACCTTTTCCAAGTCTTTTACAGTAGCGAGAACCCGACTCTGGAATAACCTCCCTCGTTATGTTAGAGAACTTAAAAACATGTCCGGCTTCAATAAACAGTCAATGACGTATCTACTTAAGCAACAGTAATGCCTTCCTCTGTACATGAATGCACTTCACCTCATTACTTCCCTCTTTCCCCCTCCTTAAATCTCCCTTCCCCAAAAGTCGCTGTACTAGCAAACATCTACTTTACACACCAAGATATTAATGTACATCTGCACAAATCTTCATTACTATTGCCAATTTTTCTCATGTTTATCATTATTATTTGGTTTTTTTACTGTTATTATTATTGCTTTTATCATAATTTGTATGTATAGCACCTGTTGTAAAAGTACTGCCAGCATTTACTTTATTAGGGCTTAGTCATTACTCTTTATTCATATTGTCACTAGAGTAATCTAATTTTCTTTTTTGAACTATTGTCATGAGGTAACTCTGATGTGTGAAATGCTGCATGTGTGGAACATTGGTCCGATGTAAGAGAGGGCCTGATGGCCCTAATCTGATCAGGTTAAATAAATAAATTAATTAATTAAATAAAATATTTCAGGATTTACCGGAGAAGTTATCGGTAAGAGTGGCTAAGAGTCCTCATAAGGAGGGGTGAACTACTTGGTTCGCCCTTTCTTCAGCACGAGATTTCGAAGCAATACTAAATCGCCGGACTTGTACTGAGGGAGCGTAGCGCCTTCTTTGCTGCGTTCCAACGGTTTTTGTGTGGCCTTTTGAGTTACATTGTTTAACCTGTTTCAAAATGGCTCTGAGACCTCGGACTAGCATTTTCACTTCGCCTACGTAGGTGCACGGGGGCAATTTGTCAACTTCAAAAGATCAATTCATGTGTCTCCAAAAACAGTTTCATATTCTCGTGGACACGACTGTTATACGCAGAAGCGAATAATCCTACATACAGGAGATAGGCAGAATATTGTGAACAGTGGTAGTAATGGGACGGTTGTGTTTGACGGTCAACAGTGCAGGTAAGGCACGTGTCGTGCTGGACTGTGCGTGTTCAGTATGGACTAGGCGTCAGTGCAAGTTGTTTACGTGTAGTGCACTCTTCGTACTTGCATTCAGAGGCCGAGGTCGACGAGCAGTGAAAGATCTAGAGCTCCAAAGAGGGCAGGTTGTGGGGGCCCGATTAGCTGGAGCATCAGTACCCAAGACAGCCAACTTATTGAATGTTTCAAGAGCAACTGTTTCAACAGTCATGACATTCTACGCAAAACATGGAAAGACATCATCGTGTAAACGTAATATTGTGCGCAAATCAAAACTAAATGACAGAGATAGTCGTACGCTAACAGGAATTCTGTTGAAACAACACAAAACTACTGCGGCTAAAGTGACTGCAGAACACAATAGCAATCTTCGACACTTCTTATCTATCGATACTGTCCGCTGAGAACTCCATAAAGCGAATATTTATGGACTAGATGCCATATTGAAATCATTAGTGGAGACAACCAACGCAAAGGAGGGTAAAACATGGTGTCAGGAGCATACATTCTGGACCGTTGATCAATGGAAACACGTCATATAGAAGCCTACAATCCTGATTGGTTGATTTCAACTGTTAAGCATGGAGGTCGAAGTGTGATGGTGTGGGCGGCCATATCATGGTATTCCGCTGGTCCCATGATCACTCTCAAAGGTCTTGTTACAGCTAACGATTATGAGAACATTTGTTTAGGTGATCAGGTGCAGACCATGACCTAAATGTTGTTGCCCAACATAATGCCATATTCCAGGGCGATAATGTACCCATTCACACAGCCAGGACAGTACAATCGTGGTATGAGGAGCACGCAACTGAACTGCAGCGTCTTCCCTGGCCAGTACAGTCCCCGGACTCGAACAGCATGGAATCCTTGTGGGCGGTATTGGAGCGCAAACTCTAGAGCAGAGTTCCGCCTCCATCGTCACTACAGGAGTCAGAAAAGGTTATGATCGAAAAGATGCATAACATTCCTCTGTAGACTATACAATCATTATATGCCAGTATTCCAAGGAGAATCGCAGCTGTATTACGAGCAAATGGGGGTCCAACGCCTTATTAATATACCATTCCCAAGTAAGTACAAGTGTTCACATTATTTTGCCTATCCCCTGTACCTGCCCCAATCTATGTGTGTTTTCGACACCCACTACGAAAACACTCACTCAGTAATTCTGTGCACGCGCTTCAAAAAAATGGTTCAAATGGCTCTGACCACTATGGGACTCAACTGCTGATGTCATTAGTCCCCTAGAACTTAGAACTAGTTAAACCTAACTAACCTAAGGAAATCACAAACATCCATGCCCCAGGCAGGATTCGAACCTGCGACCGTAGCGGTCTTGCGGTTCCAGACTGCAGCGTCTTTAACCGCACGGCCACTTCGGCCGGCGCACGCGCTTCAGGCGTCTGTTAGTTTTAGGATGAAAGGACGTAGTTCACCATTTTTTTTTATTTCTAACATTTTGCAAACTTCTGCAAACAGTGCAGACAAGAAATTTGAGCATTGGTCAGTGAGTATTGCATGGGGACTTACAAACGGCATTACCAAGTGATTGTCAAAGGCGCAAGCAACAGTTTCAGTGGTCATATCCACAAGTGGGATCAAAATTAAGTACCTTTAAAAGTGATCAATAATTGATAATATGTGTTTATTATTCTTGCTGCTTTGTGGAAATGGGCTGCAGGTATCCAAGGCCACAATTTGAAATGATTTCGATGCTTCTCGTTATATTTGTAAAGGAACTTTAGTCCTTGTTGGAGGCGATCCTTTCGCACAAGGCAGAAAATTTTGTATATACTACCGAACGTCGATTTGTCGACCTCTCCGCCAGTAATTTGGGGCTATTCTGCATTCGTGGCTCGTCGTCCATTATGGCAGGGCTGCAAACTGTCATGACACTGTGCTATTGTTCGTTGTTGCTGTTCTTTAGGTATTACTATTCTGTTACCCAACGGTATCTTGCGGTATAGTATACTGAAACAGAACAACGTAGTGAAGCATATCGGTGCATTCTACATCTCTCGCGTGTAATTCTTTCAATTCTTCTATGGAAACATCATCTGTTTGTGCAACTCTAAATTTTCTGCATCAGCACTTCTATGCAAATGGCTGGGTTTATGGTCAACTGTATAATCACAGATAACCTTAATGCCCACCTAGTCAAACGACTGCTGAGGTGAATGGGCATCCGGGACTGATCCTGTCCACTCCAGCATATGGAATGAAAACAGGGTTGCCAAACAGATGGAGATTTATCCTCCTCCTGCTCTTCTATGGGGTGCATTTCGTCTATCGTCTGCTACGATCGCGGAAGGAACCGCGAAAAATGGCGGAGAGCATTTCGTCCTCAATAGGAGCAGCACCTGGACACACCTGTAGGGTAGGAGGGTGGTAGAGTTCCGCCGCTGCGGCCACTGTCTCGCCGGTCAACCCGCACATCCCACGTGACTGATCTCTGCTCTCCCATAGGTCGGATCTGAACTTTCTGAAGGCGTTACTTACTGAGCAGCCCCGGGGATAGCTTTTCTAGCTCAGAGGGACCGAGTGTGGGATCCTTCCTCGTTGCTGCAGAGCATCTAATGTAACCTATATCATGCACTGAGGCGCAGTGGTAGTCGCAAGAAAGTACTGCAAAATCTGAAGAAAAAATAATGCTCTTTTCTACCCTTAACACCACTTTGGGCTGCACTCCTTATTGACATTAGTACCCTCTGGGGCGTACTCGTAATGGATCACGCTACTGGAGTCAAAAAAAGACAGTCAGCATGACGTTCACATCGCTACTGACCTACCTCGCTTTTGTTGTATCTCAGGAATGGTTGATGCTTTCACTGCAGTGACTGGAACTTTGTTTCTGAGTTGTGCCCATAAACCCAGGACTCATCACTAGTGACCACTGTGATAAGAAAGTTGGGATTACTGTTCACAGTACCCAGAACGTCCTGTGCGACCTCCGACGTATCTTGTGCTCAAATGTTCCTTCAAAACAGAGTGAATGGATCTAATATTTATTTTAACTTCGTCTAGAAATTCGCTGATAGTGATTCGTCTATCCTGCAACATCACGGTTCGTATGTGAACGGTGAGGGCCTCCCTGAACGCGCTTCACTCTTCACGGATGAGCGTTCATCTTTGAAGAGTTATACCACTCCTCTATTTGTTTGCTTTATCTCCTTACACGAGTCGAATCTTGCGAATTGTTTTAACATAAGAATCGCCAAACTTAAAAGAAAATTTGATGCAGTAATGTTGTTCACTCTTTCCTTCATTTTGTCCATAACACAAAGTGCGACGACTACAAGTTTTCTCTTGTCAAAGGCTTGCCAGCGACTGATAGTTTCCACAGTCGTGAAAAAAGTCAGGCATGCTTGCTATGTATGCCTACAGACATAGTGCTCGTGCGAGCCCCGATACCATTGTTGGTTTCACCAATAAAAAATAAGGTCGAATATTTTTTGAAGAGCCCTCATATATTCCGACATAAATTACGATTAAAGTATTACCGTCATTGGTATCTCTTCCACATTTCCACAAGCGTTCTCACGCGGGCCTTTAAGGAGATGGCAGTTTATTCACAGAATCATGTAATGGGCTTGTACCAACACACTGTTACAGCAAAACGCGAAGCTATATGCAGGCGCTGTTATGCTGCCCTATTAGACGAGTAAACAAGCAACGTGAGCGCGTGCATACGGGCCCTGTTTGACTGTTTACCCGGCCCCTACGCAACATAAACAAGCGGCGACGTGGCAAACTGTTGTGCGTTGTGGGGAGGGAGGAGGGTGGACTGGCTTGATGGTGGGGTTGGGAGAGGGTTGGAGTCGTTTGTCTTGCGGGACCCCACCCAGAGGCTAACAGGTGCGGCCGCGAAAATTACAGGAGAGGCGCTTCGCCTTAAAGTTTCACCCCAGACTCCCCTAAATAGGGCGGTTCTCGGAGAGAGTTGCGTTAGTACTTAGAGCAACAGCGGCCTCTGCTATTAAACGAAATATATTTCTGATATTATGCGGGCAATCCTGCAAAGAGCTAATGCTGTGAGCTTTTCGCAGCAGCTGCGAGGTTTTCTCGGGGCCCATCTCATTATTTCACTCTCTTGGGGGCTTATCGGACGTATGAATATGTATGCACCACATTAATAAGCCAAAGAGTTAGCTGAACGAGGACAGAGGTGGGCGGAAATCGTAATAACTGCTAGTGGGCTATCTTGTTACTCTGAAACATTATTACACACAATACATTCATCATTTCTGTTCTTAACAAAACTACCTGCTTTTTCTTTTCAAAGGACTTGCATGTACATCTACTTACCTGACAAATCATCTTGTATTATTCAAGTTTAGTTCATAGCATAAAATATAATTAAGGCATTACACTTTCTAGCTGAACACAATTATATGTTTGTGTTTATTTAAAAATGTTACACGGAAGGATACATTAAAAACGAAATGTAATCTGAAGCTAAGATAAAATTAGATAGACATAATACAAACTGTGAGAATGAGTTAGTGCAGGCAGCGTCCGCCACTGCTACAGTTACTTTGATGTAAACGCAGTCGTATTTAGTATGCTGAATATATGTATTATTTTATTTCCAACTAGCATTCATTGGAAACTTAATAATGACATTAGAAATGTTTCAGATGTAGCATCAATCAAATTTTGAAAGTCGAACAGTACAAGTTTCCCATAGCTTGCTTGAGATATCGTAGTGATTCACTAGTTCCAATGTAAATCACTTCTAAATGTGTTAGCGTAATGTTTTTTAAATTACCTTGTCTAGTGTTAAAATCTCCCATTAAATCACACTCTTAAATATTTCCGCACGTTCAGTGAATTGTATTAAGTAGCTTAATGTCATTCTTATACAGTCTAGGTTATACGTAGATGTTCGCCAAATATGGCTGCAGAGGTATCAGTCAAGTTAGGCGTTTAATTAATTAGATGTTAAATTAATTTGTTAATATAATGTTGACAAGTGTGTTTTTCTATTACTGTTCCTTGTTTCATAGGGCTGTTGAAAATGACATAAGTACCGATATCGTAATACTTAAGAAACAATATGCTTAAGCATTGACTGATAACCTGCGTAGTCAAATTTAATGAACTCACAGGCTCTCTACGCCAACAACATGACAAATATGAGCAAATTACTAAGTAGTTCTTCTTCGTAGCAAGCCGGTGTGGCCGAGTGGCTCTAGGCGCTTCACTCTGCAATCGCGCGACCGCTACGGTCGCAGGTTCGAATCCTGCCTCCGGCATGGATGCTTGCGATGTCCTTAGGTTAGTTAGGTTTAAGTAGTTCTAAGCTCTAGTGGACTGATGACCTCAGATGTTAAGTCCCATAGTGCTCAGAGCCATTTGAAACATTTTCGCCATGGCATAAGTTTAATTCTGATCATCGACCGCCATTCTGAGCGTGGAAAGCGTGTCCAATGTTTCGGGTTATAGCTCTGTGTTGCCCAGGCGTGCTCATCGTTGTCTTTCTCCGAGTAACTGGAACGCATTTATCATACTGTATTGGACCGTTTTGAGACTTATATTGTTACCAGGAAGACGGAGTGTGGAGCGCAATGCAGCAGGCCGTTTGGCGCGCTGGGAGCTAGTAACACAACATTAGCGGATTTATACTTTGAAGTCTACAGGTGTATATTGTCTTCTGTGCCGGCGCCCAGGCTGGTAGTGGTGCTACATCGTAGCCTCTGAATTTGCTGCTGCGTTTCTGCGAACTCCGGAGGGTGTCGCCCTGGCGTGCGGCTCACGTAATCACAAGTGTCGTGTGAGTGGCAGTCCTTGTGGCGAACGGCGTAGAACGCCCGACGGGCAACGCTGGCCCATGCGAATTACCAGAGCAATCTCGCTGAGGTCGAAGGGGACGTGCTCAGGTAATCTCTCAGCAGCACTGCATGGTGTGGAGTTGAGCAACAGCGTAGTCCTTGTACCAAGGAAGGCCAAGGACGTCGATTACTGCCAGTCGAGGGCATCAGCGATTAGAGTGCCTCCTGAATATTGCAGTAGGTGTACAGTGCGTCAAGTACGATCAGTTAAACTCAGCAAACCATAGCTAGATATCTTCAAATGTCCTCATCAGCGGCTGTGATGTCGGCAGCTCACAGCTCCAGAGTCCAGTAGACCAGACAGATGACAGCAGCGTATCACAGGTTCAGCCTCGTATTTGGTGTACTGCAACGTAAAATACTGAACAAAAATGCTCAGAAGCCTGAGTATTTATTACTACTCATTTCATACAGTGGTGCTTTTCCGTCACATCAGTAGGCTGATACGTATTCTTATGAAATTTTTACTCTCTCTTATTAAATCAAACTGAGCTGTGACAATGACGTGATACCTTCTGCTCGCGTAGGTCTTGCAGCTGAGATAACATTTTAAGATTATCGCTCACGCGATGCTAGGAAATCGCTTCTGGGTTAGTTCCGTTTTTCGATGTGTCTACTTTGTGTCTGTTCGTCGTTTTGATTGCAACACGGAACGTTTAACTGGTTTGCCTGGCTTGGTGGTAGCTTGAGAGGACTTTGAAAAAATCTTACGTTTGTTTACATTTCAGCTGCGTAACATTACCGATAAGGGAGGTAGTCTTAAAGTATAAACTATAGCCCCCAAAAAACTCAGTCACCTCTTAGTTCTATAACACACTGAAATACCACCGCCACAGTCCTGCAGTATGCTTCTAAAGAATCTAAAAACCAAATAACGCAGCCTATTGGTAAGGCGAGATATTTTGTTGTTACTGGAAGTGTGCTACGATACTGTACTGTGGTAATTTCAATATGCACCAGTACTGTGGATATGTACCTCTAAATGAATAAAAAAATAATTACTTACCTTTATATTTACAATGTGATAGTTAAAACTTTATAACAAGCGTTCATAATCACGGTAGTACTGCGCGTTGGTTTTTGCCAAGTAATCATTTTCTTTAGAACTGCGTGCACTGTGTGTTCGTGACTAATTTTGTAGCTCTGGTTTTACCTCACTAACATACATTTTGACGTTTTAGACTTTGGAAAATGATCAGTTATTAGATAGGTATGAAGGTAAGGGTTTAACGTCCAGACGATCGCGACGCCTTTAGAGGCGGAACCGAAGTTCAGGTTGGGAAGGATTCCCTCATTTTCCTTAAAAGATACGAGGAAACCACTGAAAACCTAAATATAGAAGTCCGCGTCGGGGACTGAAGCGCAATCCACCCGAATGCAAGTCCAGTGTCTACACCTCGGTGCGCCGTTGAGCGCCCATAAAGTCAAAGCACATACATTTACCTCTGCGCCACCGGTTTCTGCAAAGATTACATGAAAAAACTTGTTCTGCTTCTAGCAGTTGTGTATCGTAGGTCGCTGCAAAAACGAAGAGTCCCCAGCTACTAAAAAAGAGCACAGGTCATTCCCGTTTTCAAGAAGCGTGGTCGGCCCGATGCACGTAGTTACATGCGTACGTCGCTGACGTCAATCTGTGTTCTGTAGTGAAACTTTGCAGCAGAGAACTGTTAAACAAAGGTTAGAAGCAACTTGTGCTTAATGTCTTAGAGAATTTACTTATAAAATCATCCATCTCTACCAGTACAGCTGGCTCCATAAATAACATCTGAGTTTACCAGATTTCTGTGACATGTGTATTAGACGCACTAAAAGAAAAGCAGAGCACAGTAATTTGGAGTTTTGTCGTTTGGCTGTGAGAATACGTTATTGGCCCAACTGTAACCTGCACCTGTATCGGAATAACAAAGTGATTAGCAGTTTAGCACGGCAGGGAGCGATGTTTTCGATACACGTTTTGTCTGTACAAACAATGTGGCTGCAGCAGCAACAGCAGGGCGTTTCTATTCTTGATTCCGCCTTAACTTGCAGTATTAGGTTTGTTTAGCAGGGTGGTAATAGACTTACCTTATTTCTGCGCAGTTTCCCAATTAGTTTAGAGAGCTCTGTTGCAAAAAATAAAAGCGTTTCACGGAGACGCCGTCCAAAAAATTTGAAACATAACATATAAAAGGATCCGCACCCAGAAAACCCGACCGATCCACTGCATCCTGGACAACTACAGTGAATCGCCAAAGAAACTGGTATAGGCTTGCGTATTCAAATACAGAGGTATGTAAACAGGCAGAATACAGCGCTGCCTTTGGCAAAGCCTATGTAAGACAACTAGTGTCTGGCGCAGTTATTAGATAGGTTGCTGCTGCTACAATGGCAGGTTATCAAGATTTAAGTGAGTTTGTACGTGGTGTTATAGTCGGCGCACAGTATCTGCGAGGTAGCGATGAAATGGGGATTTTTCCGTACTACCTCTTCACGAGTGTGCCGTGAATATCGGGAATCCGATGAAACATCAAATCTCTGACATCGCTGAGGCCGGGAAAAGATCCTCCAAGAATGGGACCAACGACGACTGAAGAGAATCGTTGAACGTGACGGAAGTGCAACCCTTCCGCAAATTTCTGCAGATTTCAAAGCTGGGCGGTGAACAAGTGCCAACCTGAGAACAGTTCAACGAAACATAATCGATGTGGGTTTTCGGAGCCAAAGGCCCATTCGTGTACTCTTGATGAGTGCACCACACAAAGCGTTACGCCTCTCCTGAGCCCGTCAGCACCGACATTGGACTGCTGGTGACTGGAAACATGTTGCCTTGTCAGACGAGCCTTGTATCAAATTGTGTCGAGCGGATGGACGTGTACGGGTATGGAGAGAACCTTATGAATCCATGGACACTGCATGTCAGCAGGAGACTGTAGAATCTGGTGAAGGAACTGTAATTATGTGGTGCGTGTGAAGTTGGAGTGTTATGGGACCCCTGATACGTCTAGATACGACTCTGGCAGGTGACACGTACGTAAGCACCCTGTCTGATCACCTGCATCAGTTCATGTCCACTGAGGATTCCGAAGGACTTGGGAAATTCCAGACAGATGACGCTGTGATCGGAAAAATCAAAATGGGTAAAAAATCGTATGCTTCAAAATACTATTCAATGAAAGTTGAATGAACGCCCCACTTCCACTGTACGAGGGTAAGACAGGCAATTATTTCAAAACTTTTAATGGGCAACACCGTTCGTCCGACAAAACGAAAAAAGAACTGATCGACACGGCAATGTGGCCGTGTAACGAACTACAACTTATCATAACAGGGAGTGCAATCTCGTTAAAAGCTACGAAAGAATTGCCTGTCTTACCCTGGCAACGTAGAGATGAGTGGTTAATCCAAGCGTCATTGGACAGCATTTTGAAATATAAGATTTCCCACCTATCTTGATTTTTACAAATGCAGCTCCATCTATTGCGTAAGAAAAAATGTTTCACACAAAATTCATCAATTTCTTTCAGTAGAATCTGAATCTCCAATAATGAATGTGTGCTTCCATTTAAGATTTCAGAGTTATCCTCCCTGGTTACCTCACAGGATGGGGAGGGGGCTTGAATATGGTATAATTGGATTTCCTCCTACGAAACAATCAAATTTTACGTATAAATTGTTTGAATCCTATGTGTAGTTGTTGAGATACTTCGATGTCCTGAGATAAATTGAACACCCTGGGTATCCTATAATTGCCCTAATGTTTATTTAGTGCTCTTTGAGATTTTTTATAACAATGATACCCCATCATATATGACATATTACATACATTACTGTCTGTCTGAATGTTCATTAGAGCATCGAGTACAATTTTAAGTAAATCTGCCAAGAACGTTTTGAGATTTTTGGTAACAATGTTTCCTCTGTATATGTTACATAACATATACTTATATATTATCCATACCAAGAATATATACCCTATGTCCGTCAGATGTCCATTAGAGTACCGTTAAAAAATTAAACTTAAGTCAATCAAGAACTTTTCGAGATTTTTGTATATTACATATTTACTTATATACGTATGTTACATGTATTGAAAATATGAATATAAAAGAAAGCGCACATTCGCATACAACGTTGCGTCGAAATTTCAAGTCAATCGATCGATCTCTTTTAGAGTTTTGCGAGCACAAACATAAGCAGGTCAAATTTTTATTTATAAAGATTGATAAGAAGGATAAAGGACTGAAACATATTTAACATTGCTTTTTCCTCAGTCACACTCAAAGATGTTTCGGATACTCCACGCATACTCAACATGCATCTCCGAAATCTTGTTGCGTAATGAAATATATTTATTGTTATCGCGGCCACCCTATCTGTGAGACATAGCGTGGAATGTTTGGACACCACGTGTGAACCATAAAGAGAAGGGACGCACGAACCACCCCACGACTTAAATACTTAGCTCCCTCACTGTAGCAGTGGCAGCCACGTTGTCGCTTGGTCTCGTTGCAGGCTCATTATGATGCCGACCGCGGCGTGGCAATTTGCACGCTCAGCGGCTACGGCGCAAAATTTCGCCGCGGCCCAATGAATGGGCCATCAGTGACACGTGATGGCTCACCCGAACACAGAGCGAATGTCAAAAGACTGAAAGACCGGCCCTATAACGCAAGTGGATCGCGGCAGCACCACTGCAGTAGCATTTCCACGATCTTGAATGAAACTGCACATTATCGTTGCTGTCACTTTCTCTGTGCTTCAGATCGTCCGACTTTTTCGTATTGGGAATTTATTATGCCTTCAAATTCATTCTGGTCATTTTTTCATGGAATCACGCGTCTCTCCTACTACAAAGTTAGCAGTAATCCTAATGTTATTTATGGTTGAACCGTGTAAGCATTCACTAGAGCACGAACAACTGCTACAATTCCGCACTCCATTGATAATGACCTGACACAGGTCGAAATCTGATCTCCGTTGTGACTATAAATGTCATATTAAAGCAACTTAATTCTACGACTCATTGCTGCTCTATCTAACCCAATATAACCACAGTCGTTGCGTGCAGTCACCCCATAGAGGGCAACCTGATGAAATAATTAACTGTTCAGATGCAAATACTATGAAAGCTTAAGTGGAATTGTGGTCACAAAAAATTAAGAATAAATCACATCACTAACTTACCTAAAGCATATTCAGCCATTGTTCACTTTCAGCAACATCAGCCACTGCAAATGAAGAGGTAGTTATAAAGATGTATTTAGCACCTCGAAAAAAATACCAAGCTGCGACTACAAAGTTTGGTGATGGCGTAATTCTTCTCTAGAGATTGACCTCTTCTACACGACACATTTTTGTTTCCTAATGGCGACAACAGGTCGGAGATCTTGAGTGGAGAAGCCCGCAAATTGACTGTCGAACAAAGTTTCCACTTCGAAAATTGGCTCATTATCACTCTGGAAGTTCACATTTTCTACACCCAGCATGGCACTGTACTAGAGCGCCTACCTCCTATGTGAGTGGCGTGCGTTCCATTCTCACCTGCTTCAAACTTTTAAAACAAAAGTGCATATTCTACCAGCATTTCCTTTAAGTGTAAAATACATGAAGGTGGGGAAAAAATCGGTAGCGTTCTCATTTCGCTCATTGTTTTGTTCGTTTTTCCCGTTCAGTTCCATAACTTACATCATTTACATTAAATAATTCGAGAAATGTATGCTAATTAACACATATTCAACGGTCATTTTATGAAAACTTCACCTCTTCTTATTTCTTATTTTTTACACAAAATGCCCGTTTTATTGATAACTCAAATTTTCAGTCGTCGCCGTTTTATCGATTTTATCAAGGTCGTTAGAATTTAATAAAAGTCTTTTTTTTTCGTTTTATTTCTCATAGATGAATTTTATAGTTAAATGCAATAGATATTCGACAGGAACGAAGGTAACAAAAGAAAAAATCATCGAAACAAGACTGGATCCAGTCTTTACCAGTCTCGAAATCTAAATATTTTTTTAGACCTTGATGTATTTTATACTTCACCGACATTTTATGCACCATACAGATTTTGTAGAACATGCACACTTCCCCAAAAATTTAAATGCATCAGAACTTGATGACACAACCCACCAGACGGCTTTCAAGCTGTCTACAACATAGCCGCTCTACATATCGAAACATTATCGTTATCTTAGCATACTGTAGAGAGTCGTGAGGAGAGGAGAGGAAAGGACAGAAGAAAAGAGGAGAGTCCAGTCGGGCCGCCTCTACCCTCCTCACCACTCCAGGCTAGAGCTTGCTGGGCTGGGACGAGCTGTTGTGGGATGTACGGTGCCAGTCCTCCTCTCATTCTACCTCCTCTCCAGGCCGGGACATGCAGGGCTCGGATGGACCAGGCCAGGCCTCGTCCCTCTCCTCATGAAGTTCTGCAGTGCCAAGATGGGACAGGATGGACCAAACAGGTCCCAGACCTGGTAGGGCCTGGCCAAGCTACCTCTCCTCTGTTTTTCTCTCCATGAAGGGGCAGCTAGGCTGGGAGGGAATATGCTGGGCCACCTTTTTTCTCCTCTCTTCTCTGGGCCAGGCCATCAGTGACTGGGCGAGCTAGGCTGCAATTGGCCAGTTCAGCCTCCTCTCCTATGCACTCCTCTATGGACCAGGTCACACTGAGCCAAGATGGGCAGGGATGGGACAGGCCTGATAAGCCTCCTCCCTTCTCATCTCCTCTCTGGACCAGGATGGGCAGGGCCAGGCCTCCTCTGCTCTCCTCTTCTCTGCTCTCCAGTCCAGGCCCTGCTTGACAGGGACAGGCTAGGCCAGGACAGGCCTGGCTGGGTCCTCTCCTCTCCTCTCCTCTCCTCTCCTCTCCTCTCCTCTCCTCTCCTCTCCTCTCCTCTCCTCTCCTCTCCTCTCCTCTCCTCTCCTCTCCTCTCCTCTCCTCTCCTCTCCTCTCCTCTCCTCTCCTCTCCTCTCCTCTCCTCTCCTCTCCTCTCCTCTCCTCTCCTCTCCTCTCCTCTCCTCTCCTCTCCTCTCCTCTCCTCTCCTCTCCTCTCCTCTCCTCTTCTCTCCTCTCCTCTCCTGTCCTCTGTGGGATGGGCTGCTCTGTACCATGATGGGTCTAATCTCCTTTCGTCTTATCTCTGGGCTGGAAAGTGCGGGGCTGGGATGGGCCTCCCTACTTCTCCTGGCTCGGGTGGGTCTGGTTAGGAAAGACTTGGCTAGGAATCTTCTCCTTGCCTATCCTCTCTGGGCCAGGACAGACTGGGCCAGGAGAGACCGGGCCAGGTCTACTCTCTTCTCCTTTCTTAGCTGAACTGAACCAGACTGGGACAGTTCCATTCTTCTCTCCACTCCTCTCTAGGCCGAGTTGTGCCACCTGAAACAGGTCTTTTCCCTTTCCTTTGCCCTCTGCATATGGATGTACCAGGCTGGGACTGGTCGGGCGGGAATTTTCCTCGTCTCCTATCTGGGATGGGCAGCACTTGGGCAGGTTCAAATGGTTCAAATGGCTCTGAGCACTATGGGACTTAACGTCTATGGTCATCAGTCCTCTAGAACTTAGAACTACTTAAACCTAACTAACCTAAGGACATCACACAACACCCAGTAATCACGAGGCAGAGAAATTCCCTGACCCCGCCGGGAATCGAACCCGGGAACCCAGGTGTGGGAAGCGAGAACGCTACCACATGACTACGAGATGCGGACACTTGGGCAAATCAGGCCAGGTCAGGACAGGATGTGGCGGCCTCTTCTCCCCTTCTCCCTCTCTGAGTGTGGCAGAGCCTGCCTGAGAGCTTTCCTCTCTTCTCCTCTGGGACAACCCTCCTCTCATCATGGGACAGGCTGGATGGGACTGAGTTAGTCATCCTCTCCTCATGTATCCTCTATGGAACAGCAAACCTTGCCCTGGGAGAAGCATGTGTTGGGCCTCTTCTCCTGTCCTCTCCAGGCCAGGCAGAACAGGCAGGGACAAGTTCCTCTCTTCTCCTTTTGGTGCAGGGCTGTACCAGTCCATGATGGACCCCCTCTCCTCTCCTCTCCTCTCCTCTCCTCTCCTCTCCTCTCCTCTCCTCTCCTCTCCTCTCCTCTCCTCTCCTCTCCTCTCCTCTCCTCTCCTCTCCTCTCCTCTCCTCTCCTCTCCTCTCCTCTCCTCTCCTCTCCTCTCCTCTCCTCTCCTCTCCTCTCCTCTCCTCTCCTCTCCTCTCCTCTCCTCTCCTCTCCTCTCCTCTCCTCTCCTCTCCTCTCCTCTCCTCTCCTCTCCTCTCCTCTCCTTGAGGATAGGCTGTGGGCCCCCCTCTCGCCTCCCTTCTCCCTGGACCAGTCCACACCAGCCTGTGTAGGGGTTCCTCTCCTCTGTGAGATGGGATGGGCAGATTAAAATGGACCAATCTACGCCTCCTGTACAGTGCTCTCCTCTTTGTACCACACTTCACCGCACTATGATCGGTGGGCCAGTCTTCCTCTCCTCTCTTCTGGGCCTGGCTCCACTAAGCAGGGATCTGCTTCATCTCATCTCCTTTCCTCTATGGGCTGGGCTTCATCCTGCCAGGCTGAGGCCGGCTCCTTTCCTCTTCTCTCCAGGCTGGGACACACAGGGCTGGATTGTATCCTATCCACTCCTCTACTCTCATGGCAGAGCTGCACTTGCCTGGGGCAGTCATCTTCCACACTACTTTCCAGGCACAGACTAGCTAGGCTGGAAAGGGCTGGGCCTCCTCTCCAGACCAGGCCACTCCAGCCTGGATCAGGTCTCTTCTATGAAACTTCCTGGCAGGTTAAAACTCGAACTCGGAACCTTTGCCTTTTGCGGGCAAGGAGGCGAGGTACTGACAGAAGTAAGGCTGTGAGGCCGGGGCGTGAGTCGTCCATGGGTAGCTCAGTAGGTAGAGCACTTGCCCGCGAAAGGCAAAGGTCCCGAGTTCGAGTCTCGGTCCAGCACAGAGTTTTAATCTGCGAGGAAGTTTCATATCAGCGCACACTCCGCTGCAGAGTGAAAATCTCATTCTGGAAACATTCCCTAGGCTGTGGCTAAGCCATGTCTCCGCAATTTCCTTTCTTTCAGGAGTGCTAGTTCTGTAGGGTTCGCAGGAGAGCTTCTGTAAAGTTTGGAAGGTAGGAGGCGAGGTACTGGCAGAAGTAAGGCTGTGAGGCCGGGGCATGAGTCGTGCTTGGGTAGCTCAGTTGGTAGAGCACTTGCCCACGAAAGGCAAAGGTCCCGAGTTCGAGTCTCGGTCCGGCATAGAGTTTTAATCTGCCAGGAAGTTTCATATCAGCGCACACTCTACTGCAGAGTGAAAATCTCATTCAGGTCTGTTCTAGTCTCCTCTCCTGTGGGCTGGACCGAATTGTGGTGGGACAGGCCAGGAAATGATGGTCTGGGGCAGTCTCTCGCACCTCCCCCCAACTTGGCTGAACAGGGCCGGGCCTTTACACCTCTCCTCTACAGGCAACGCCATCGTTTAATGGTCTGGAATTGGATGGGTCAGGATGGTCCTCCTCCTCTCATCTCTGGGCTGGAAACACTCCCCTCTCCTTGCTTCTACAGGCCAGGCAAGGCAGACTGGGAAATACTGGGCTGGGCCACCTCTCCTCTCCTCTCCTCTCCTCTCCTCTCCTCTCCTCTCCTCTCCTCTCTGGGATGGGATTGCTACAGCAATATCGACCAAACCAGGTCTCCTCTTCTCTCGAGGTAAGGCAGGAAGGGATGGGCTGGGCCAAACCTCTTCTCCCCTTCTCTCTCCTCTGCTCCTTGCATGGCTGAGCTGGCACAGGACAGGTCACTTCTCACCTCCTCTCCCCTCTGGGCTAGGCTCCTTTGGGCCAGGGTGGACCTGGCCTAGACAGGCCAGGACAGGCCTGCTCTCTGGGCCTGAAATATCTGTGCTGGGTGGGTGCCAGGCATGGCCTCCTGTACTCTCCTCTCCAGGATGGATCATGCCAACCAAGGATGGGTCTCCTCTCCTTTTGAGACCAGGCAGCACCAGTGATAGGACCCCTCTCCTCTCCTCTCCCCTCCAGGGGTGGCTACATCATACCAGAACCTACTTCCTGTCCTCTCCTCTTTTCTCTGGGCTGTGCTGTGCCAGTCCAGGACAGGCCAGTAAAGGACTGGCCAGACAGGCTTCATCACCTCTAATTTCTGGGCTGGGATGTGCCAGACAGAGATTGTTCTCTTATTTCCTCACCTCTCTGGGCTAGGCAGCTTTGTACTGCGACAGACTGGGCCAGGGTGGGCCACGTTTTCTCTCCTGTCCAGGCTGGGATTGTCTGGGCAAGAACGGGCCAGGCTGGATCTCCTCCCCTCTCCTCTCCAGGCTGGGCCACACCTGCCAGAGAAGGCCCACCTCCTCTCCTCTGTTTTCTGGGTCAGGCTGGGATGGGCCAAGCCAGGACATTCCAGGAATGGCTTCCCCTCCTCTCCTCTCTGGACCAGGCTGCTCCTGACCATGTCAAACGTAATCTCTTCTCCTCTGCTCTTCATGCTGGGCCACGCCAGTACTGCGCCACAATGGGCCTGGCCAGGTGATTTTCCCTCTTCTCTCCTGTACTGGCCAGGCCAGACTAGTCAGGGTGAGCTGGTCCAGGACTTGTTGGGCTGGGCATTGCCTCCTCTCATATCCTCTCTAGGGCATGTCTTCTCTGATTTCCTCTTCTCTCTAGGCCGGGATGGGCCACACTGGGGCAGAATGGTCTGGGTTACCTGTCCTCTCCTCTGCTCAGGAAAGACCAGACAGTGTCTGGCCAGGTTGGGGAGGGCCTCTACTCCTCTCCTTTCCTCACTGGGTCGAGCTGCACCAGGCTCTGATGGGCCTGTCCTGGTCTGATGTGGCTCCACCGAGAGAGGAAAGAAGACTAGAAGAACCAATCCCAGTCTGGCGCAGACTGGTCCAGAGAGGAGAGGAGGCCCAGCCTGTTCCTTCCCAGCATGATCCATCCAGCCCAGAGATTAGAGGGGACGAGAGGAAGTCTGGCCCAGCCTGGCATGACCTGACCGACTGGTCCCAACCTGAAGAGAGGTGGGTGTTCCCAGCCCAGAGAGTCTGCAACAGCAATAAAATGCAAGACAGACCTTATTTTTTTCTCGACTTTGTCTATTTATGGACACGCCCACAGAACTCAAAGTGTGTCTGCCCCTGTTCACTCCAGAGTCCTTTCCAGTAACCCTGTGTTTGCTCCACTTTCTAGACCATGTTGGTTTAGCCTACTGTCGGGGGTTGCTGGCTGCATCTGTCCCAAAATAGGCTATCTCGCCTCCTTTCACTTCGGTTACTGTTGAGTTAATTCTGATAGTCTCACTGAATTAAAAATCAAATGTCTCAACTGTACACACGTTGATCGTCACTTTGTTTTCGCCATTCGTGTTTTAACAAAGTACTGCATCAATTAACATGTTTACCAACTAATTGCTTTTGTTAACTATAGTACTTAATTATTTACATTGTTTAATTATTAACTCCAGCATGCACAGTGTTGTGACTGACGTTCTCATATCTCATGTATCTCGCACACCAGCTAGAATAATGTTGTCATTCTTGCCTCTCCCAAGAATGTCAGTAGTTCTGAGGGAATGTCGTCTACTTCAGAGACCATGTTTTCAGTTAGGCCTTTCAGTGCTCCGCTAAACTCTTCTGCAGTAGCATGTATGTCATCTTATCTTCACATACTTGTTCTTCTGTTTCTGTACTAATGTCCTCAAGTTTTTTCCCTTACACAGACACTCTACATATTTTTTCCACTTCTTTGCTTAGTATGGCCTACCGTCTGAGCTCATGATATTCATACAGAAGCTTCTCTTTTTTCCAAACGTCTCTTTAATTTTCCTATAGGTGACATCTGTATTTCCCCTTGTTATGCATGCTTCTAGAGCGCTGCGTTTGCGCTTTAGCAATTCTTGCTTTGCCATTTTTCACTTCCATTAGCCTCATATTTTACACATCTGTATTCCTTAACGCCTGCTTCATTTGCTAAATTTTATATTTCCTCTTTTCGTCAGTTCAATCGTCTGTTTTATCGAGAGTTTTCTACTAGACTTTGTCTTTTTATTGACGTGATTGTCTGATGCCGTCCCCATATCACTTGAAGCAATTCACTCGTTTTCTATTGTATTCCTTTCACCTGTTTCGGTCCACCATTGCCTAATGCTCTCTCTGAATCTGAACAACATTTAATTCTTTCAGTTTATACACGTTCCATCTTCTTCATTTCCTAACTTTTTGCAGTTTTTTTTTAGATTTAATCTGCAATTACTAACACATAAATTATGTTCTGAGTCCGCACCTGCCTATGAAAACGTATTCTAGTTTGAAATCTGACCTAGAAATCTCTGTCTTACCATTATATAACCAATATGAAACCTTCCAAAGTCCTCAGACCTCTTCCACATTTACACCCCTATTTTACATGATTTTTAAACAAGATATCAGCAATGATTAAATTGTGCTTGGTGCAAAATTTTACCAAGCAGCTTACCCTCTTTCATTGCTCTCAATTAGTCCATATTCTACTATTACTTTCAGTTTTCATCCTTTTCCTTTTCCTTATTGGCAAATTCCAGTTCTCATCTCCATTAAATCGTCTGAATAATTTCCTTTATCTCTTCATACATTACTTCAATCTCTTTATCATCTGTGGAACTAATTAGAATATAAAATCCTTTTCGTATGGTGGCTGTAGGCTTCCACTATGCTGTTTATAGTTGCTTACACACATTCCTATTTTCTTATTCATTATGAAACATACTCCTGAATTGCCCCTATTTCATTTTGTGTTGATATCCCTACATTGACCTGACCAAGTCCTGTTCATCACGCCTCGGCATGTCACTACATCTTCTTTCAACATATCTTTTCCTTTTCTAAAGTTCTCTAACCTACTTACCCAATTAAGGTACCTAACATTCCAGGCTCCGACGCATGGACTGCCAGTTTTGGCTTTCTTGATGATGACACTCTCCTGAGTAGTCTCTGGCCGGAGATCCGAATCGGGGACTATTTTACTTCCAGAATATTTTGCCCAAGAGGATGACATTATCACTAAGCCATACAATAGAACTGTACGCCCTCGGGCTGCAATTTCCCCTTACTTCAAGCTGTCCGCACTACGAGCACAGGAAGGCCACATTGGCTAATATTACAATGCCAGATGTGTCAATCACTCCGCCCGTTGACCCCATTGCACCTCTTCCAGAACCACAGGTAAGTCTGACCTCTCCACAGTTACCCCCCCCCCCCCCCCGTTGTCGTTTCGCCTATGGTATGGTTATCTGTATAGTTGAACTACACAAGCCACCCTACCTTGTCAAGATCCGTAGTTTGTGGGATGGGAGTTGGGGGTGTATATTATTACTGTTATCTAAAGCTACCACCATCAGCATGACATTCTATTCCACCATCAGCATGACATTTTAGTTCCAGAGTAGCGTTTTTCTTAATTGTCTGTATTTTACTCACGTAAATATGTTTGCAATAATGATACCTGACAAATTTACGTCATCAACATGGTTTTTGTGTCGTAGCTGCTCTCCAGTCTGCTGTGAACAGCAACAGCGTAGACGGTATAATTATACCGGCACTGTAGCTGAGCCTGCACTGTAGGCCTCATGTTACACCTGTTCGACGATGTCAGGCGAAGTTTGCAATTATCTTCTGGCGATTTCACTTTGTCTCAGACAGCTGGGCTACCCCGCGCGGCTGATGTAGGGCTTGTTCTGCTTTTTTTTTTTCGGTTATGTTCCATCACATATACATATTAATTTGGAATTTTCTTCACATATGAAATCAATACGTCTTCATTATTCTATACTTAATTGTTTGCAAGACGTATATTGTCCAGCAGTTGCATTTGGTTTCCCTTTTGCTGACAGATCTGAAGATGGTTATTATGGTCCGAAATCGACAGTCTGACTACAATTTCTTTGTAGTCCTTACCTGGAATTAATTAAAGAACAATAAAGGGCAATAAAAGAGAGTGACAGGGCATATACACTATGTGATCAAAAGTATCCGGACACCTGGTTGAAAATTACTTACATGTTCATGGAGTCCTCCATCGGTAATGCTGGAATTCAATATGGTGTTGGCCCAGCCTTAGCCTTGATGACAGCTTCCACTCTCGCAGACATATGTTCAATCTGTTGGTGGAAGGTTTCTCAGGGAATGGCAGCTCCATTCTTCACGGAGTGCTGCGCTGAGGAGTGGCACCGATGTCGGTCGGTAAGGCTTGGCACGAAGTCCGCGTTCCAAAATATCCCAAAGGTGTTATACAGGATTCAGATCAGGACTCTGTGCAGGCCAGCCTATTAAAGGAATGCTGTTGTTGAGTAGCCACTCCGCCACAGGCTGTGTTATATACAGGTGCTCGATCATGTTGAAAGATGCATTCGCCGTTCCCGAATTGCTCTTCAACATTGGGAAGTAAGAAGGTGCTTAAAACATCAATGTAGGCCTGTGCTGTGATAGTGCCACGCAGAACAACAAGGGATATAAGCCCCATCCATGAAAAACACAGCCGAACTTTACTGTTGGCACTGCACACACTGGCAAATGACGTTGAGGGGGCATTCGCCAAACCCTCACCGTGCCATCGGATTGCCACATTGTGTAACGTGATTCGTCACTCCACACTAGTTTCTCCACTGTTAAATCGTCCAAAGTTTACGCTTCTTACACCAAGAGGGACGTCATTTGGCATTTACCGGCGTGATGTGTAGCTTACGAGCAGCCGCTCGACAATGAAATCAAAGTTTTCTCACCTTCCGCCTAAGTGTGATACTACTTGCAGTGAATCCTGATGCAGTTTGGATTCCTGTGTGATGGTCTGGATAGATATCTGCCTATTACACATTACGACCCTCTTCAACTTTGGCGGTCTCTGTTAGTCAACAGACGAGGTCGGCCTGTACGCTTTTGCGCTGTACGTGGCTGTTCGCGTTTTCACTCCACTATCACATCGGAAACAGTGGACCTAGGGATTTTTAGGAGTATGGAAATCTCGCTTACAGACGTATGACACAAGTGACACCAATCACCTGCCCACGTTCGAAGTCCGAGAGTGAATCCTGATGTAGTTTGGATTCCTGTGTGATGGTCTGGATAGATATCTGTCTATTACACATTACGACCCTCTTCAACTTTGGCGGTCTCTGTTAGTCAACAGACGAGGTCGGCCTGTACGCTTTTGCGCTGTACGTGGCTGTTCGCGTTTTCACTCCACTATCACATCGGAAACAGTGGCCCTAGGGATTTTTAGAAGTATGGAAATCTCGCTTACAGACGTATGACACAAGTGACACCAATCACCTGCCCACGTTCGAAGTCCGTGAGTTCCGCGGAGCGCCCCATTCTGCTTTCTCGCGATGTCTAGTGACTACTGAGGTCGCTGATATGGAGTACCTGGCAGTAGATGGCAGCACAGTGCACCCTCTATGAAAAACGTATGTTTTTGTGGGTGTCCGATACTTTTGATCACATAGTGTATGTTCAGAAAACTAGATAAAGAGGCAGCAGCGTAGTGTCTAGAATAAGGAACCCAAACGGAGACTCAGTTTCGACCGTGTACTTGGCAAATATTTGTATGTACCTTGCAGAACACTTGATCGTGGGAGGGACCCTCCGTGGCATACAGTTACCGCAAAGACTACTGCGTAATAGGTGTAAAAGAAAGCGGAGGGCTATAGATAGATGCCGAATGAAACGAGTTCGGCCGTCAAGAGTACAATGCGTGAAGGCATACCTTAGCAGAATATTATCGAAGGACTTCTCACAAGCCGGACGGGGTGGCCGAGCGGTTCCAGGCGCTACAGTCTGGAACCGCGCGAGCGCTACGGTCGCAGGTTCGAATCCTGCCTTGGGCATGAATGTGTGTGATGTCCTTAGGTTAGTTAGGTTTAAGTAGTTCTAAGTCTAGGGACTGATGACCTCAGATATTAAGTCCCATAGTGCTTAGAGCCATTTGAACTATTTGAGGCAGGGCCTTGAACTGAGGGCAGCAAGACAAAAGTAGGAATTCTGAGCTCGGTTTTCAGCTATTTCTTTACAAAGCAAAATCAAGGGCTATTGCCCAAATTTAGTTCTCGCAGCACTGCAAATAAAATTTATGTTCCACAAGACAAACTGCATCTAGACCATTTCGTCATAAGCGGATGTGCTAAGGCTGAAAAGATATAGCACTGATCGGTAATTATTCCACAGTTTTTCTACATCATTTTTAGGATAAAATGAGTTACAGGTTTTAATACCTTTTCAGACATCATGATCTGAGACCATAACTATATGGCACGTTTCGTTGAAATACAACATACCATATCCAAGGCATTCATCATCGATTTTAACACCTGAGTGTGATTTGCTGTATGACGAATCTGCTAGTTTTTCAGTAAAGAAATGACTTTGTTTTTATACCTTATGCGTTTCGCTCCCTTTTATTTACGAAGGCTTTGCTAGTGATCTTTGACTGTACGTAATAAATTACTGTTTTTACTTATTCTTTTTTGTTGTTAGTAAGAAACAACTTGAGCCCTGGCTGCTCGTTTCGAGTCGATACATCTCTGCTTGCGCATCTTTGGCTCGGTGCCGCGTGGTGTGGTTAGGCGGCGCTCCGGAGCCGAGAAGTGAGGTAAGCGAGGGAGAGCTTGCATAGCGGCTGTGAGGCGAGCGCAAGGAGCTCGGCAAGGCGGTTTACAGGGAAGCCTGCGCCTTGGGCGTGTTTCACGCCGGTGGCAGCTCTGCGAGCTGTGGGCGCTGTCGGCATTCTGAAGTGGTCACCATCCTGGTGGTCGTGCCGTCTTTTTGGTTGATGGATTTATTTGTACTGAGAATTATTGGAAATTTTCGTGTGTTCTAGTATTTCCCACTTGTACTGCTAAGCTTAAACCACGGTTACGTCACTAGACTGTCATTCCGCGGGTGGATATGACATCTTATTTACTGGTGTACTCACTGCTGGAACTGTGGTGGTGGTGGTGGTGGTGGTGGTGGTGGTTAGTGTTTAACGTCCCGTCGACAACGAGGTCATTAGAGACGGAGCGCAAGCTCGGGTTAGGGAAGGATTGGGAAGGAAATCGGCCGTGCCCTTTCAAAGAAACCATCCCGGCATTTGCCTGAAACGATTTAGGGAAATCACGGCAAACCTAAATCAGGATGGCCGGAGACGGGATTGAACCGTCGTCCTCCCGAATGCGAGTCCAGTGTGCTAACCACTCCGCCACCTCGCTCGGTGGAACTGTGGTAAACTTTAAGATATTGACATTTAAATTGCCTTGTTTTGAGTTCTGGAATTTAAAGTGTAACATATTGCGCGGAATTGCAGGTCTTGATAATGGAAATTTGTGACTATCTGTTACATTACTAAAAATTTTTTCGAATTCTATAAATTTATTGTGCTGTCTGCACATAAAGTTAGTGGCATTTTATCGTGTTTGTTCATATTATTGAGGTTTCAAGGTCGTAAGGCCCAGTTATTTCGGGCTGTTGCTGAAATTTGTTACAGTCTCAAGCGTGGTGGCCTGGTACAAAGTTTTCCTAAAAAAAATTTAATACTCATTCTGCAGTTCAAATTTGGCCCATCCCTCTTTGCAGTTAACACGAGGTTTCCTTCTTGTATCTCGACTAATAAGTTTTGTATCCTAGATCTGCCTTCCATCCTAGTTGTTGATATACTTGCTTGCGTGGAGCTACGTTGCTTGCGTTAGTCGTCCACGCATGGGTCGCCGAGAGGTTCGCGCTGGCCAGTTCGCAAGTCTGTGATCCGGAAGGGACACCTACACATAGCGTGACCCGACTTGTTGTGCGTAACTGTTCCAAAGGGACTCCTTCAATACATTGTATCTGTTGCAACCAATTCACGCAAGAAATTGACGAAGTTAAGATGTTGTTCATCGTCCTTTGAACCTGATCTTGGACCTTTAATATTTCATGTAATAGCTGAAACTTGTTTTTTCTGTTCCAAGAAGATGCTTACTGTACCGTTTGACGTCCTTGCATCTCCCCTGTTACTGTGCTGATTAATAGTTTCACGGTCCTGGTTTTCACTTAATTATATATTTTTCTGACTCATATTTTTACGAGACTATATTATTAATAAAACGTTAATTATTCTTGTAATTCTAATCCAATTACTTTTCTTAAAGAGTGCAATTTATTCATCTAGTTGTGCTTAAGGAGCTGGTTTCATGAGGTAAGTGAATCTAATTTTTGCTTTCTATGCAAAAAAGAAATAAAGTAATGTACAGTTTTATTCTGAGTTTTGTCCAACCCGTAAACCCTGATTTTGATGTTATTGATTATAGTGACATTGTTTAGCCTTGAGATTCATAAAGCTACTTCTGGATTAATTAATCGTTCAAAGTCACAATTTCTTTTGTTGTTGTTATCGTCTTCAGTACTGAGACTGGTTTGATGCAGCTCTCCATGCTACTCTATCCGGTGCAAGCTTGTTCATCTCCCAATACTTAACTGCAACCTACATCCTTCTGAATCTGCTTAGTCTATTCATCTCTTGGTCTCCCTCTACGATTTTTACCCTCCACGCTGCCCTCCAATGCTAAATTTGTGATCCCTTGATGCCTCAGAACATGCCCTACCAACCGGTCCCTTCTTCTTGTCAAGTTGTGCCACAAACTCCTCTTCTCCCCTATTCTATTCAATACCTCCTCATTAGTCACGTGATCTACCAATCTAATCTTCAGCATTCTTCTGTAGCACCACATTTAGAAAGCTTCTATTCTCTTCCTGTCCAAACTATTTATCGTCCATGTTTCACTTCCATACATGGCTACACTCCATACAAATACTTTCAGAAACGACTTCACTTAAATCTATACTCGATGTTAAGGAATTTCTCTTCTTCAGAAACGCTTTCCTTGCCATTGCCAGTCTACGTTTTATATCCTCTCTACTTTGACCATCATCAGTTATTTTGCTCCCCAAATAGCAAAACTTCTTTACTACTTTAAGTGTCTCATTTCCTAATCTAATTCCCTCAGCATCACCCGACTTAATTTGACTACACTCCATTATCCTCGTTTTGCTTTTGTTGATGTTCATCTTATATCCTCCTTTCAAGACACTGTGCACTCCGTTCAACTGCTCTTCCAACTACTTTGCTGTCTCTGACAGAATTACAATGCCATCGGCGAACCTTAAAGTTTTTATTTCTTCTCCGTGGATTTTAATACCTACTCCGAATTTTTCTTTTGTTTCCTTTACTGCTTTCTCAATATACAGATTGAATAACATCGGGGAGAGGCTGCAACCCTGTCTTACTCCCTTCCCAACCACTGCTTCCCTTTAATTCCCCTCGACTCTTATAACTCCCATCTAGTTTCTCTACAAATTGTAAATAGCCTTTCGCTCCCTGTATTTTACCCCTGCCACCTTTAGAATTTGAAAGAGAGTATTCCGGTCAACATTGTGAAAAGCTTTCTCTAAGTCTACAAATGCTAGAAACGTAGGTTTGCCTTCCATTAATCTTTCTTCTAAGAGAAGGCGTAAGGTCAGTATAGCCTCACGTGTTCCAACATTTCTACGGAATCCGAACTGATCTTCCCCAAGGTCGACTTCTACCAGTTTTTCCATTCCTCTGTAAAGAATTCGCGTTAGTATTTTGCAGCTGTGACTTATTAAACTGATAGTTCGGTAATTTTCACACCTGTCAACACCTGCTTTCTTTGGGATTGGAATTATTATATTCTTCTTGAAGTCTGAGGGTATTTAGCCTGTCTCATACATCTTGCTCACCAGATGGTAGAGTTTTGTCATGACTGGCTCTCCCAAGGCCGTCAGTAGTTCTAAAGGAATGTTGTCTACTCTCGGGGCCTTGTTTCGACTTAGGTCTCTCAGTGCTCTGTCAAACTCTTCACGCAGTATCGTATCTCCCATTTCATCATTTACATCCTCTTCCATTTCCATAATATTGTCCTCAAGTATATCGTCCTTGTATAGACCCTCTATATACTGATTAAATTGTTTTCTTTCTGCATAATTATGATAAATATGTATTTGTGTTTGAAAGTGTTTGTAACATCCCCATTTCACAGCTTTTTGGAGCGAAAGTTTCGGAAGGTTAATTACTATTTGGATCTACCTACGATTTTTTGTTATCTTATTTTCATACACGTATTGGCCTGTAATTGTTCCTTGTTGTCCTACATACATCAGGATGTTGGGATTTTCGGTGTTTGCCGACACATTTCACTTAACCGCTTTAACAGTTTCACAATCGCTGGGTGTTTTCCTTAAAAACATGTGTTAGTTGTATTTTTTTACTATTTACAGTGTTGGCAATTATCGCTTTGTGTTTTTAGATTGTCTTTGGTTTGTGTTGTGGGTCCTGTATGCAGTTTAATACTCGCTTGTGTTTCTTATGTAGGTACCTGTGTTACTGTGTGTTATTGGAGGTACTCTGGGAGTACTCGCAGTTTAATAGTCGCTTGTGAATATTATGTAGGTACCTGTGTTATTTTTTGTGATTGGAGGTGCTCTTGGAGGTGGGAGAATGGGAGTGAAGGGAAACAAATACTGTGGTTTTTTTAGAAGTGGTCTTGGTGGGGAGATTACAGTGCTGTACTGCTCTGCAGAACGTAACCACGAGATAGGTAAAATAACGTAACATATTAATAACTCAGCGAAAATTGATTAAAGTGCAGGACTCCCAGTGACGCAAAGAAAGCTGGACGTGACATGACGTAACGTCAGCGCGGCTACAGTGCCATATGGTATTAGTCGCAGCATCATGAGGCAGTTGAGAGAATAGCAATAGATAGTGTGTGCCACACGAATTTCCGGTGCACAGTAATGGTGTTCCTCATGACAACACAACCGAAAGACAACATCTGGATGACTTCACAGATGGAAGGATCGTCGGGAAACTGTAAAAAGGACGAAGTGCGACGAGTGTAGCCCAGGAATTTGATACTCCTCACAGCATTGTTTCAAGTGCATGGTGTGCGCATCGAACCACAGATACTGCCACCGGAATTAGAAGAGGTAGTGAACCACGATGAACTAAGGGCAGCACATGACCGCTGTATCGTGCACAGTTAAGATGGGACCCACGACAAACAGCGAGTGCAGCTGCAACTTAATTTAATAAGACTGCAAGGCATGCAATTCTCACGCTGCACAGGAGCAGGCAAGTGCAACGGGGTGGTCGCCTTGCCGGACGACCAGTGCGTTGTGTTCCGTCGATGTCCCGCATATCGGCGGCGCCGCTTGCATTGTGCCAAAAGCACATAAACCAGACCAACGAGAAGTGGGGTCGCGTGTTCGGTGTTATGTGGGAAGGCATAAATTTGCACAGGCGTAGTGATCTCCAAATCTTTGAAAAACGCACACTCACCGATCAACGCTATTGTCACACTGTAGTTCCCCATGCGCATCTCTACTGGTGTGCATTCGGCGCTGAGGAGCTCTTGGAACAAGAGGATGTATGGTGAATGGACTGGGCTGCGCGATCGCTCAACTTAAATTCCATCAAGAACTTGTGGGATGCGTTGGGGAGACGTACTGCAGCACGTCCACACGCAACATCGACCGTTCAGCAGTTATGAAACCCGCTGGTGGATGAATGGAATGCCACAAAAACTCCTTACCAACCTTTCGACCAGCATGGGAGCACATTGCAGAGCATGCATGTGGGGTGTTGTCTGTAGTGATGACACACCCTATAGAGAACCATGTGTCGGCTTTTTGCCGGCCGCTGTGGCGGAGCGGTTCTAGGCGCTACAGTCTGGAACCGCGCGACCGCTACGGTCGCAGGTTGGAATCCTGCCTCGGGCACGGATGTGTGTGATGTCCTTAGGTTAGTTAGGTTTAAGTAGTTCTAAGTTCTAGGGGACTGATGACCACAGCAGTTAAGTCCCATAGTGCTCAGAGCCATTTGAACCATTTTTTGTCGGCTTTTCCAGTGTGCGGGGTACCATAATATGTATATAGCGATAACTTCAGTCTAATAATTGTCTTTGAATAGCAGTGTCATTCCTGTTCGTCGTATTACGTTTTTTTCGTGTTACCTTCTATATTACACTTCAGGTAGTCCTTCTACGTTAAGTCTAAGTTTCATCGAGGTACACTACTTGGCAGCGACCCACAACACGAACGTTACTTTCATCTGTAAGTTTTGCATACCTGTGTATTTAGTTCTGTTATGTTCTACATCTCTAACTGTTGTCGTTTTAGTGTCTGACATGACTAGTAATTGTATGGTTGTATTAATTTGGTCACGACAAGTTTCATTTTCACAAAAGTATCACCTCTCCAAGAAGATGACCACTATAAAAATGTGAAAGTAACTAAGGGACGGAAAAAAATAACTAAGGGACGGAAAAAAACTAAAAACTAGCGAATGAAATGACATGTAGTTGTTGAGCTATATGATGAGTTTTGAAAAAATAATTCTTTTTCAAAAGAACAATTGCAGATAAGCTGTTTCGTGGATATACTGTGAGTGAAATCCGATTTCCTGGAAGTTGTTTGGCTTCTGCAAGGCCACAGCAACAGAAGAATTGCAAAACTGAGACCAGACGTGTCCCCCGCTGGAGAGAATCCAGGCTTGTGCGTGCATCACAGGGCGGATGAGGCCGTTCCTCGGCCGCTGTCTGGGGAGGAGCGGGCCGGCCACTTGGCACGTCGCGCCGTTGACCCGGTGGCCCACTGGTCCCTGGCAGCGTCCCTAACGGCCGCGCCGGCCTCAGTTCCCGCCGAGCAGCGCCGCTGCTCTCCCATTGTGCGGCGCGCCATCAGCTCTGCTCTGCTGGCGCAGCCGAAACGACGCTGGCCTGCCTGCACCACTTCCAGCGCTGACTCCGGCTGCTCATATCAAAGTCCCTTCTCCAAATGACACCGAACGTGTGTTGCGGATGGTACGAGGTGTGACGGTACGTCACATAAATATTGACATTTTTATCGATTGTAAACCGCTAATGTATTTTATGAATATAATAAGTGTAAAAGATATAGTTAATGTTCTTGAAACAACTGATATGCAGCGATAATTTAAGAGTAGCATCTTTATTTAATGTCTATGAAAATAAAAAAGGATCGAAAGAGACGCGATTGTACGGCCGAGGAGGATCGTCGTACTTTATGGTACACACACTGTTTTGTTTCTCGATACGGAAGGTAGCCATTGAGCGGCTACGCATATTTTATGTAAGTTATTCTGTATTATTCTAAAATAAACTTATTATTATTATCATAAAATGAATTTATTTGTAATAGTTGTCACCTCAAATGCTCGCAGTGGCTAAGTATTTTTAATAAACATTTTTTCAGTAATTTGCGCTGGGAGAAGCTCATCTTCCGATGCAGCCTCTGGTCGGCCATTACGCGCCGACGTATTAATTTATTTTTCAACGTGTTAACAGTAACTGTAAATGCGAGAGATTTCGTTGAAAGAACCTTTTTTAAATTGCAAGAGGTAATTAATTTACGTTAAAGATCATTTTTTTAAATTATACAGTTTCCATGACTTCAGTAAGTTTTATCTTGACCGCTCCACGGCAACAATCGAAATTCTCTCGATCCTTGCTTTGCAATCAATAAATAGAAATTAACAAAATTACATTCAATTTAGTAAACGGCAACTATATTTTAGTCATCACGTTCAAAATCTAAAGTTGGTACATGAATAACTGAGGCCCTTCAAGATCCCGTTTCATATTTACATGCGCACGTAAGTAAAAGTAATAAGAAAAGATAATATCCCTGAGAGAAAGAATCATGCTCTAACAAAAGAAAAATTCATGCTGATAAATTAAAAATTATATATATATATATGTGACGTAACAAATGGCACCGACGTCACAGAGGGCGTGCTGAAAAGCAATGATTCCGAATTTTTATGCCAAAACTCTTAAGGCATTTTAAACAAAGGAAATTTTATTAATATTCTATATCTTCAATTTCAAGTCTACATATTTATTTCTCAACATAGTCACACGGTAGACGAACACATTTCTGCCAACGAGAGATCAGTTTATTGATAACGTCATGGTAGAATGTCAGACTCTGTTGACAAAGTCGCAACCTCTTCTATGCTTGCACCACATCATCACTATCAAAGTGAAATCCTGGAAGGTATGCTTTAAGTTTTGGAAACAGATGAAAGTCCTATGGTTCCAACTCGGGACTGTTTGGAGGATGAACGATAACAGCCAACTCAAGGCGTCCGATTGTTGCAGAGGTCGCTGCGCTCGTGTGTCGTTGGTTTTGACGCACTGAAGGAGAGTATGCTCCATGCATATGGACGAATTCTTCGAATAAATGATTTCGGTTTATTCAGGGCCTCGCAGTATTCTGCAGACTATTTTAGGGATGAATTCTAAATGCACCATACCTTGAACATCCCGGAACACTGTGAGTTTGACTTTACCTTCTGAAGGCATGGTCCTAAACTTTTTTGGCGTTGATGATCGCTTGTGGCGGAACGCTATTGATATTCTCTTGTTTTCAAGGTCAAAATGGTGAACCCAGCTTTCATCACCTGTCACAATGTTAAGGAATCCATCATCCTCACGCTCAAAAGGCAAAAGAAATTGTTGACACATGTCCAGTTTCCTCAGCCTATGTGAGGAGTGCGCATTCGAGGCTCCTGTCGTGCACACAGTTTTATGCATCGCAGTTTTGCAATGACAGGCTGTACATGCTCTCGCGATAAGCCACACTTACCTGAGAGCTATGTCTGTGTTATCAACTGATTTTATCTGAATTCATCGACCCGATTCTGGCGAGTCTCGCCGGTTGCTGTACGCTGTCGTCCACTATGAGCTCTGTAACACACGTTGATACTAGCGCTACCGTTTCTTTCATTGCGAGCACGAAAAGTCCAACGTTGCACATTACTGACTTCGATACAATCATCACCATACACAGCTTTCACTCTTCTATGGTTTACAGCGGGCATCACGTTTCCTGGGGTTAGAAGCTCGATTACAGCACGCTCTTTCCCATGCACCGACGTACTTACGTTACACATCACCCTGTTACACGCTACAATTTGGAGCCCTTTAGCGGCAGACGGTTGGAGTCTGCGTCAGCGAAGCAGGAAAGTCGACCGAGTAATATGTTTGACATGTAATACGTAAACAAGTATTGAGAACGGAATAAAAATTTTGAAGGCACTACTTTTCAGCAAGTCCTCATTCTTGGTCTCTTGTTTTATTATTGACATCTCTCTTCTAATCGTAGCAACCTCTTCGTCTCAAAGCAGCCACCCACTCTCCCAGATATTTGAATCTGACCCAGGTGTAAGAAGAATTAATGATGTCCGTGATGAGTTTTTTCGGCGACGCATTTCATTACATTTGCTGCTTGTTATCTGAGAACGTTGAGCTGATTCACTGGAGTTTCTACTGTGTTAGATAGAAATGCCAGATTTCGACAAATGCCATGCAATCAACACTGAACCCATTCTGCTTGTGCCACAGAGAGATCACATTTGCGAGTCCCTGTCTATCTAACTCCTTTCGTCACTCGCTTATTACCTTTGCCACTGCAAAATTACAGGAGAGGGGACAGACCATCATCCTGTCTTATCTCTGTCTTGACACCAAGACTTCTTGAAAGTATTCATCTCAACTTTACTCACGATATTTTGTTGTTTACAGTATACTTGACAAGATTATGTGTCTTCTAGTCCAGTCCTAGTTTCTGCAGGATCTTCATGACAGTAGGCCTGTCAGTCAGTCTCGTTGAACTGAGATATAAGTGAAGACAGTTCTTCCAACCCCTAAGGCCCCAACATCTAGGCCGCTCTGTACAATAGGTGTGTTGTGCGGGTAGTACTGAAATGCATTGCAGGGGCTTTACATATGGCTGGGCATGACTGAGCAGAGAGAGGGAGGAAGAGAAGATGAATAGTGAAAGAGGGGAGGATAAGACAGACAGAGAAAGGAGGAGGAGGAGATGGATAAACAGCAGGGTAGAATTAGGAAATGGATAGAGACAGAGAGGGGATGAGGTGCTGGCCTCAGATACTGGGGAGAAGAAGATTACCAAATATACAGGGTGCTTCCGTAAGAGAGTGCAAAAATGTAACAGGACATAGGGAATGTTCCACTGAACAATTTGAGGTAGGGAACCTGGTGTTAGAAAAACCAGATTAAGGAGGTATGAAAGTAAACTTGTCTATCACTTTGCTTAGTATTACTGTTTTCCAGCTTATTTGCAACTAACATGTGTACAAGTTTACCTGTACTCTGCCATTTATTTACATATAAATCCTTTATTTTCTGCGAGGAAACGAGTAGGACCAGCCTGATTGCCAGGAAGTCACGATTCAGGTTTTTTTCCTTGACTAATCCATAAGGTGGCTCTTTCGTATTATATTTACATTGTCCCATGACAGAACATGCTATGAATCAACACCAGACCCACTCATTATTCCGTGCTATTCAGAGATGTACAGTACAATACGATGGAGCAATATCGGTGCACTATTTTCTGGTCGCTAGATTGGAAGAGGAAGTCCTATATCAAGGCATGCGAGGTCACTTGATCTGAATCCGCTTGAGTATTTCCTATGGGGATATCTAAAGTCACTTGTATATGAGACCCCAGTGGATACAGAGATGGAATTAGTTGCCAGCATTGTTGCTGCTGTGATGTGATTCGAAACATACCAGGGAAATTTGTCTGAGTGCTTCAGAAGCTTGTTCGCCGATGTCATACTCTTGGATTGTTTCGCCACATTTTATAAGATATAATACAAATGATATGTTTATTGTGTCACTGATGGTATCTACAGGTAACTAACGTAAGTCAAAAGTACACAGTAATGTGATTTTATTCCTATTATCTCCTTAAGCTGGTTTCTCCGACCCCAGGTTCCCAACCTCAAATTGTTCAGTGGAACATCCTCTATGTCCTGTTAAATTTCCGCACACACTTACGGAAACACCTTGTACTGGAGAGGAGGACATCGACAGAAAGAGCGCAAAGGAGGGGATAGTCAGAGGTAGGGGGAAGAAGAGCTGGACAAAGAGAGGGGGCAGGAAGAGATGGACAAAGAGAGGAGGCGGGAGAGGCATCGGACACAGAAGGGTGAGGTTGAGATGGACATATGGGGAACGAGATGGACAGAGATAGAAGTCAAGGACACAGAAAACCGTAGAGGAAGAAGTAGACACAGCGACGATGGACGGGGAGATGGACAGAGACAGCGAGAAGAAAGAGACGGACAGATACGTGGTACATGCATTAGGTGAACCATGTATACATATACTGTGGTGATAAAGCACCCCCCCTCCCCCATCAATAGTCCACATAGCGTAAGGTAAGTCTGTTGCTTATGACTGAGTGCCAGTATGACCATGTAGTACCTCGTAAAATAAAACATTTGAAGAAAATTTGTAAGACGCAAAATACCGCTTTGTCACACCGTCTGGTGACAAGAAATGCTCTTAACACTTCATGCGGGATATACAGATGGGATCCGGTGAGCTATTTCGCAAAATATGATGCGGTAGTATAGTGCACTCTATTTAAACGATCTACTTACCAGCAATTCTAAAATGTCACTAGACTGATGGTCAAGGAACTCTGTGGTTTAATAAAATTTCTCCATCTTTTTGGAGTTATGGGATATGGCCTATAGATATGAGAATGAAACCATCTGCATTTTATTTTAATGTGTTACACTTCCCTTTTCCTATCTATAGTGAGGTATAGAAAGTCAACGAACTAGCCAAAGATAGTTACAGGGAAAGAGATTGCCTGTAGGCTTCAGAAAAGATCGGGAGAGTCGAAGGTAGTGGGCGTGAGGTGGAAACAACTAACAGGAGAGGTTGACCTCCGGGCGATCTGAACAAGAAGATGCTGTCTCCGGAAGTGTGGCATGCTGGGGCACTGTTAGACGAGCTGCTATGATACCCGGTCACTGCTGCTTCGGAGCTGTTGCTGATGTTGGATAAAAGGTACAAAAATGAGTTATACACTCCTGGAAATGGAAAAAAGAACACATTGACACCGGTGTGTCAGACCCACCATACTTGCTCCGGACACTGCGAGAGGGCTGTACAAGCAATGATCACACGCACGGCACAGCGGACACACCAGGAACCGCGGTGTTGGCCGTCGAATGGCGCTAGCTGCGCAGCATTTGTGCACCGCCGCCGTCAGTGTCAGCCAGTTTGCCGTGGCATACGGAGCTCCATCGCAGTCTTTAACACTGGTAGCATACCGCGACAGCGTAGACGTGAACCGTATGTGCAGTTGACGGACTTTGAGCGAGGGCGTATAGTGGGCATGCGGGAGGCCGGGTGGACGTACCGCCGAATTGCTCAACACGTGGGGCGTGAGGTCTCCACAGTACATCGATGTTGTCGCCAGTGGTCGGCGGAAGGTGCACGTGCCCGTCGACCTGGGACCGGACCGCAGCGACGCACGGATGCACGCCAAGACCGTAGGATCCTACGCAGTGCCGTAGGGGACCGCACCGCCACTTCCCAGCAAATTAGGGACATTGTTGCTCCTGGGGTATCGGCGAGGACCATTCGCAACCGTCTCCATGAAGCTGGGCTACGGTCCCGCACACCGTTAGGCTGTCTTCTGCTCACGCCCTAACATCGTGCAGCCCGCCTCCAGTGGTGTCGCGACAGGCGTGAATGGAGGGACGAATGGAGACGCGTCGTCTTCAGCGATGAGAGTCGCTTCTGCCTTGGTGCCAATGATGGTCGTATGCGTGTTTGGCGCCGTGCAGGTGAGCGCTACAATCAGGACTGCATACGACCGAGGCACACAGGGCCAACACCCGGCATCATGGTGTGGGGAGCGATCTCCTACTCTGGCCGTACACCACTGATGATCGTCGAGGGGACACTGAATAGTGCACGGCACATCCAAACCGTCATCGAACCCATCGTTCTACCATTCCTAGACCGGCAAGGGAACTTGCTGTTCCAACAGGACAATGCACGTCCGCATGTATCCCGTGCCACCCAACGTGCTCTAGAAGGTGTAAGTCAACTACCCTGGCCAGCAAGATCTCCGGATCTGTCCCCCATTGAGCATGTTTGGAACTGGATGAAGCGTCGTCTCACGCGGTCTGCACGTCCAGCACGAACGCTGGTCCAACTGAGGCGCCAGGTGGAAATGTCATGGCAAGCCGTTCCACAGGACTACATCCAGCATCTCTACGATCGTCTCCATGGGAGAATAGCAGCCTGCATTGCTGCGAAAGGTGGATATACACCGTACTAGTGCCGACATTGTGCATGCTCTGTTGCCTGTGTCTATGTGCCTGTGGTTCTGTCAGTGTGATCATGTGATGTATCTGCCCCAGGAATGTGTCAATAAAGTTTCCCCTTCCTGGGACAATGAATTCACGGTGTTCTTATTTCAATTTCCAGGAGTGTATAATCGTGGACAGCGTTCGTAATGCGTCGTCTCGAGTCACTTTAGATATGGCAGTCTCAGGAGAGGAAATAATTTTGGTAAATTCGTTGGTATAAAGTAACTGTTAAATGAGGGTCAGATGAGTGTTAGCCATGGACTATGCACTCTGTTTGTGGGATAACTGTGAGTAATATCTATTCATTTCAGAGAATGTGTCGCGTTATTGCTTAGTTAGTAAAGTTTTTTGGGATAAAGTTAAATGTCATACCAGTTTTTTTTGTGATGTGTTCATGAGCAGATGTTCGCACCACTTTGGTGAGCGCAGATTAACAACTAGAAATTCAAGATTTTGCGTGTTGTTACGCATCTTAAATGCTTGCTAAGAAGAGCAGATGCTCGACCACAGTATTTTCATTCAGTTATTTTATAAATTTTAGGCAGTTTTCTTTGTGATTTGTAAAGCACTGACGTGGGTGCATGGAATATAGTCTGAGCCTCTTCGGATGTCAGTGGTTCGAAAGTGTATTTATTAATGTTTTCCAAAAGCAATTCTATGAAGTCTCTTATCCCCTTACATGAAAATTATTGCTCGATTTAACTTGTTCTTTGTGAGTGGTATTTGGCTATGTGTGTAGCAGTAGTTCATATGGCACATAAATCTAAGAGTGATTCAGATGTTATTTAATTTCCTACCGAACGATATAAGGATTCTGATGGCCGTCAGCAATTTCGTACGTAATAATTTAATAATTTTCAGTCAGCTGCTTTTGTGTATGCTGCTAAACTCCTTCTGCTCTCGCCATCGAGAATTCTTATCCCCTCGTCCGTGCAGGCCGCTTTTTTTAATCCCTTGGTGTGGAATAATAACTTTTGGAATCTAATTCATTAATTGATCTCAAACTTTAAGCTTCGCGGTATACTTTACAGGTTGAGTCCATCCACACCACTTCGTTTTGCTAAACGTTATCAGATACGATGAATGTTGCGTTAGTATGTAACATAATTAGTATAAAAGCCCCTCAGTAATCTGTTTTGTTTAGCTTTCCTACAGTGCGCGCTGGGGCAACTGGTCACAGTATCTACCACGACCAAACCGTACCTCTTCGTTGTAGGTCTTACGTGCTCTTCAGTAATTGTGATGTTAAATTCTGGTACATGGAAAAACATTGACTTTAATCCATATCCCTTCCATATAACGTACAAAAGTTCCCTTTCTATATCTATGAGGCCAAATAACATAAAATTCATAGCTACTGTCATTATTCCAAACGTTATTACAATGCTTTGAATGAATTTCGTATTTATATAACTTGATGTGGAAAGTAGTGCTGTAGATCAATAAATGTAGATAGATGATTATAAAGAATCACACTTTGAGATCATTATTACCTGGGGGACTGATGACCTTAGCTGTTTAGTCCCCCTTAAACATCCCAACAACCACCACCTCATTATTACCACATCACCTCTCCTCTTCCCTACTAAACGCAGATTGTGTTGAAACCCAATGCAAAGAATTATTTGAAATATGAAAGAAAAAGAATGTATAAGAATGATTAGCCATTTAGTGGACTAATATCAAATAATAGTTCAATTTTGGCCACGACCAGGCAAATGGTTACCTCCCTCAGTACTGAATGTGCTGGTTCGAACTGCAGGAATCGGGCCGTTACTCTTAAATAGTATAGCTGTACCAAGAACCCCAGCATCCAGTAAGAGGATAAGATGTGCGTAGGAAGTATCAGACAGCAATTACGGCCGGCCGGGGTGAGCGAGCGGCTCTAGGCACTACAGTCTGGAACCGCGCGACCGCTGCAGTCGCAGATTCGAATCCTGCCTCCGGCATGGATGTGTGTGATGTCCTTAGGTTAGTTAGGTTTAAGTAGTTCTAAGTCCTAGGGCCAACAATTATCAGATTTCACTTCTGCTCTTATTGTTAATTCAAGTCTACACTTATTCCATCCACGCATTATTAATAAGTTGTTACTAATTTTCTTGAAAACTGTGTAATTGCTCTCCGCCAATTAATTTTCTTGGGATTTATTCCTCCCTTCTATCTTCTATACTTCTTCTGCGAGGAATTTAGTTTAGTCTTCTATCTACCCTCTTTCGAGTCTTCTATTTTTGATCTGCCTCTTCAGTGTCTGAATATTCTGTGTACATAAAATGCATACACCCCTAATAATGACGCCACGACTAGACTCTAACAAAATCTGCATTATGTTTATTGCTAATCTTCCAAAAATTGTTTCAGTTGAACTATTTTTCCAAATCGTCCTTCATTCTGCTTCTACTCCACACTTCACAGGGCGAACTTAATTCGAAAGAAATTTCTTCACGCAATTATTCGAAATCATACTTTTGTGGACGCGTATTCATGAAAAAACCCTCTCATCACTAGAGTCCTCTTTAGTTTCACTTGTCTCTCTGCTACTCTTTAATTACAGAGATCATTTTTATCCTTATGGGCCAAAGTACTTATTTTATATAATTCATAAAATTTACATTGACTTACACAGAACAATACACGTTAAACACAAGAAGACATACATTCACAAAGAGCGTTACATACATTCACTTATGTGGTTCATTTTAGGATGCATACATAAAAAAATCTGTAAAACGTATATCACATCCAATTCAGCATTACAGCCGTAGTCTATAAGGAAACAGACGTTATTCGATCCTAAAATTGAGTAAATCTTCGTCACATGGCTTTGGAGAAAAATATTGTATGCAACAGGTTTCAGCGACATCTGTTGATCATTACTCTTGTCAGTCAAGTCTTCTTTGTTGTGCAAGGAATAACTCAAAGCAGAAGTCCAATCACTACGTCAGGTTCCAGTCACCATAATGTTTAGTAGTATCTCTATCAATTTGCTTTTTGTCCTATCTTCAGCTTGCTTCCATCGTTCAACTTCTATTGAGTCTTAACCACATTCTTTGTTTGTTCGGTTTTTTTTTTTTTTTTTTCAAGGACTGGATGATTCATTTGTTTGTTTGATGTTATCTTTAGAAGTAAAAACTTTATCGAATAGTTCGCAGTTAAGGAGAATCTCAAGCAATTGCCGTAAGATGGTAATTATCTACATTATTGTAGGTTATTTTCACGTTTGGTCCTCGAAGGTGAGTACTTGGTGGCTTATAGCAGCTGAGGTTGTGTTTAATGCTTCTGAACAAATTTCTGGTATCGGCCTTCGTGACGCCTTCATCCAGCTGTTTCAATTGGTTCTTTGTGAACCGCCGTTTTACTTATCTGATGATTGTGGCAGATAATTTCTATTGTTCTGTGTACTTATCCCTGTTGTCATACGTCTTTTGCGAGTCCCACCTTAACCATGTTGCTTTTCTCCGCATTTAGCAATGGAGCTATGTCTGTTGCAACTTTCACTATGTTATCCCTCAGGTAGTCCTAGTTACTACATTCCAGTGCTTCCAGTTTCGTCTCTTTGAATTTAATACAAGATGAAAGTTCCTGTAAATCAGCGATTTCATTTTATTCACATTGCTGGGTAGAAATATTAGTCTTATTTTGGATAGGCAGTGGTCTGAAGATAAATTTGCTCGTCTTAATACTCTTACATTCTGGATCTCTGTATGGGATTTCTTCAAGATACCTATGGGACTTCTTTGAGATACCTACAGGATCTATCTGGATTTCTCCCAAGAGGGATTGGGCGATGTCCGGTCTTTTTCTTCCTTGGGAGTCGCTTGGAGACCGTTGATTTCATTATCAAGCTGAAAGCCTTATAGAGTCCCGCTAAATGCTCTCAATTCCTGTTGATCCTTAGGTGGGCTAGATATTCTTCCACGATGTGGATAAACTTGCGCCCTATACCTGACTGAGCAGTAAAATCAACTAAGATGTTTGTATGACGCTCTTGAAACTTGCTAGTTCTTTCCGAAATTTTTCAGTACTTCCAAGGTTACGTTTAATGCCCTCTTTGCAGGATGCGTAAACATATACTGCAGTATACATCTTGTTTGTGATCGGGCAGTCTAACAGCGACATTCGGTTCCTGATTGACCAAAAGTCTACAACTGATCTCAGATTTTGTGGGTTATGATAAAATCAGTCCTCAGGTGTGGAACATTCTTCATTCTTCTACATCATATGTTTCCTTTAAGAATGCGGTAGCCCTGTGGAACAGGGGCATGTTCGTCTATTTACCTGCTCTCCTGTTTTGCTATGAACGGTATCTTGTTGTGAGTAAAAGTGTCTGTTAAGTGTTTCAGTTTGCTCAGTTAGAAACTCAGGAGACGAGTACGTGGAAAAAGAAAGTATGTTCCAAAGTGAATCGTAGTTTGTAAATGCCATAAATACAACTAATTTGGTAGATTTATATATGTATCTATAAATAATTATACTGAACAGAAGAAAAGATTTACAGCTTGTACAGCAACTGAATATATACCAATGTAAAGTAAACTGGCAGTCACAATAAAACAAAACGAATAAAAGGCCAAAATATTGGAGAATAAAATGAAAAGGCATTGTTACGGGCGGTGATAGAGAAACAGAGTAAAATGTTTGACTGGCAATTGTAACACAGTGGGAAATACATAAGCTGAACTATGTATCAGCAAGCATGAAGAATTAGATTTTACTGGAGGGAAGATATATCCATGATAAAACAGCAAAATACATACAAATAGATTCCAACTGCCTTTTGATGACGATTCTTAGTTGTTATCTGACGATGGCCTTTTAAGTCGAAAACTGCCAAAGCAAATAAATTAATATTCTAGAAAATCCATATACCGATTTGATTCATAATGGATATGAGGTAATGGTAGTTATGGTCAGAGTTGAAATGTCGGTTCAACCAACTCTTTACAGCGAAAAAAATACTAAAATTTATGCCTTGCGAAGGTCAAGCCTTCATCATTAGAATTGTTGTACGAGGATTAGGTGGCTGCGCCATATCGAGTCACATTTTTGTGCTTTTCATTTATAAACAAAATTTTGTCATTTCCAATATAACCTGCTCGGGAACAAATATCAGTATCTGAATTTGAGAGATCAGGCAATTTAACTTGAGTTGTTGTTGTTGTTGTTGTTGTGGTCTTCAGTCCTGAGACTGGTGTGATGCAGCTCTCCATGCTACTCTATCCTGTGCAAGCTTCTTCCCCTCCCAGTACCTATTGCAGCCTACATCCTTCTGAATCTGCTTAGTGTATTCATCTCTTGGTCTCCCTCTACGATTTTTACCCTCCAGTAGTAAACTGGTGATCCCTTGATGCCTCAGAACATGTCCTACCAACCGATCCCTTCTTCTAGTCAAGTTGTGCCACAAACTCCTCTTCTCCCCAATTCTGTTCAGTACCTCCTCATTAGTTATTTGATCTACCCATCTAATCTTCAGCATTCTTCTGTAGCACCACAATTCGAAAGCTTCTATTCTTTTCTTGTCTAAACTGTTTATCGTTCATGTTTCACTTCCATACATGGCTTAACTTAAGTACTACGTTAATTACTTTGCAGTAGAACATAGAGTTCATTTGTATCTAAAGTAATTGCTTCATCTTTCATATTTGACATATAATTATATGACTGTATAGTTAGTTTTGAAGCTTAAAAAGCAGTCGATACAAAGTAGGGACTAGAAAGTCACCAAAGTTTCCCCCGTGTAATTCCATTACAGTCATAGAATTCCTACACTGAAGGAGACGAGAAATATTACGCCATAAGACGCAGTCCTATGTTTATCAGACTTCGTGAAAACGTTCGCCACATAACAGGCATTAAATGAATTAACTTTCATTCCACGCGCAACTGATGTCCATCATAAATACCATTTAAGGTATGACTTCTACAGGGACGAATCGAAACGCACAGGTGTATTCGTTGTGGCAGTCTGGAACCGCGCGACCGCTACGGTCGCAGGTTTGAATCCTACCTCGGGCATGGGTATGTGTGGTGTATTTCGGTTAGTTAGGTTTAAGTAGTTCTAAGTTCTAGGGGACTGATGAGTTCAGAAGTTAAGTCCCATAGTGCTCAGAGCCATTTGAACCATTTTTTCGTTGTGGCATGGAGACACACAGACTCCGATTATGCTGTGTGGGAATTTCTTGCAGTACCTGAAACACAAATTGTGCCAGTTGGAATATAACTGGCTAGAGGCCGGTATGACTGCATACAGGGGTTGGACAAAACACGGAAAAATGGCGAGAAATACATGCTTCAACGCAAATGCAGATGTTAGCCAAACCTGAACAACGAACGGACCTGTGCACGGTTCTCAGTACCTTGCAAGTGTCAGTCGTGGTCAGAACAGAGTTGCGTAGTTGTGAGCACATCATGTCGGAGATAAGTGAATTAGAACGTGGACAGATTGTTGGTGCTCTTATGGAGAGTGCTTCCGTAAGCTGAGGTAGTCGGAGCGTTTGGTGTTTCATGAGGCACCGTGTCGAAGAGCAATATCGCATACAGCCAAAGTGGAAACACATCATCCGCTAAGTCACAACGCAGACGAATATGTGTGTTGAGTGATCATGACAGACGATCATTCAAGAGGACTGTGACGCAAAATAAAAGGACGAAAGTTGCAAATGTCACTGCAGACACGATTAACACTCTAAAGAACCCCGTCAGCATCAAAACAACACAGAGAGGGTACCATAAGCAGGGAATTACAGGGCGAGCTATAATTCCAAAAGCACTCATCAGCGATGCAAATGCCGCTACACGAAAACGTGTTGTTAAAGCAATAATGCCTGTACTGTGGGGAAAAGGGAGAAAGTCAATTGGTCGTACTTCTGGCCGAGTTTGAGCCTCAAGGGTGAAACATGGGGTGGGTTCGCTGATGATTTGGGCAGCCATATCGTGGTATTCCATGGCCCTCATGGTTGCTGTTCAAAGATAATATGAACATCACACGCAAAAGGTTTGTTCCCTATTGGTGATGCTGTGTTTCAAGACAAGGGAGCTCCTCTTCACACAGGTCGTGTCGTGCATAACATGTTCTGTCAGCACGAGGATGAATTGCCGCCTGTCCCCTACCCGCCACAGTCACCAGATATCAATACTATTGGGCCTTTGTAGTCCACTTTAGAGACAATGGTGCGTTCTGCCTGTTCACCTCTATCGTCGTTACCTGAACTTGCCACTGTTTTGCAGAAAGAATGGTATAAGGTTCCCCAGATAACCGTGCAGGACCTGTGTTTATCCATTCCGAGACGACTGGCAGTTGTTTTGGATGCGAACGGCTTTCCTACACTGTACAAGCATGGTGGTGTGTTGTGTTTGCGGTGTTTCAATTCTTTGGCCAACCCCTGTATGGCTGTGAGTCGCATCCAAGACATGCGCTACGCGTGAAAAATCAGGGAACTGGACATGCCAGTCAAGAATCTATACACACCTAAAGTGGTTTGTGGTGTGAACTGCAGTGGGCATTTTCCCTTTATCCTGCTCTAACACGTAAATTGATACCCTGGGTCACGCGGCGTAGCCGCGCGGTCTGGGGCGCCTTGTCACGGTCCGCGCGGCTTCCCCCGTCGGAGGTTCGAGTCCTCCCTTGGGCATGGCTGGGTGTGTTGTCCTTAGCGTAAGTTAGTTTAAGTTAGCGTAAGTAGTGCGTAAGCTTAGGGACCGATTACCTCAGCAGTTTGGTCCCATAAGACCTTACCACAAATTTCCAATTGATACCCTAGGTATGCAGAGTATGACAACCAGGTTTCCCATTCTTGCGACGTATTGGTGAGCATTTGGCTTCTATCGACCAATTGCCGAATGAGCCCTTTGTCATGTACAGTAGCTGCACACACCGGAATTTCATGAGTGGGAACAGTGAGTCGTTACTTCTTGTGAGCCATGACCACTCTGGTGTCGATCTGACCTCCAAAAACAGCAGCGAGAGTCATCGCTGAACAGCACAGCATGCTGCTCAGTGACCCAGATGACTTTGGATGGCGAGTCAACTTGAAAATCTCTGTCGTCTACGGCATTGTGTCACCGATAAACGACGGATGGGGACTTGAGGTCTCAATTCAGTTTCCAGTAATCCCTTGCTGACTGTTCATGGTAACAGTCCATCTGTAACCTCTGTCCGGATTTCATCTGTCGTCGTCTGTCTCGCCAGAGTCTACGATCTTGTCATGATGTAGCCCCTGTAAAAGGACCTGTACCTGCTCTACTTGCCACACTGTGGTCTAAATCTTAAGGATTCCCTCCAATCATTGCACTACAGCCACCTGGACTTGCGATTTACCATCACGATGCCCTCACATTCCTCATGGTAATAATTGGATGTTTCTCCAAGTACGAGAAATGAAGGTAAGCTCCGTGTGCACGTCTTTTGGACATGCTGTGTTACTATTTCCACCTGTAGAGCTTCATTAATATTAGGAACATCCAATAATCGTCATGCCTTCGTACTATTTGGCATCTGAAAGAATGAGTTTTTACTATCTTGAAAATACTGAAATACATTTGCGTAAGAATGAATTTTTAATGAATGTAACTAAATACCGGAGTATTAATTTACTAGTGTTCGATCAAGTCGTTCGCGTTGCAAGACATTCTATTTATGTGAAATTATATATTGATTTGTTGAGATATATAGTGTTTCGATATATGATTTGATTACACCTTTCGTGATTGATGGAACACATAATGCCCACTATAGTAGTAGGCAGTTTTGAGCCTTGGGACGTCTGTATCCCATCTCTGTCTGGTGCTACTATCTCGTCAGAAGCTCTGGAAACTTGGGGGAAAACACTAAGGACTCTCGGCTGGATGTACAGGGTGTCTCAGGAGAAATGGTCGATATTCAGCTATGTAACAGGAACCATCATTCCCTATTATAAATGGCTTCGAAAATACAACACATGTAACGAACAGTCTTATTTACGTTGTGCATTACTCAATACATTGTCAGGTACGCACATGTACAACAGTTAGCTAACATTACAAAGTACGTTTTACGAAGAATCAATTGAAACATACGTATTTGTAACCCATTCACCTCTAAGACCAGGAATACTACATGCTGGAAAGCGCTGTGGGTATTCATCGTCTGCATCAGGGCGAGTACCGTCGTAGAATCCGCATACTTGCACCGTATCTGTCCATTCTTGACTTTTATAGATGAATGTCATTTAGCCAGTGCGCATAGAAAAACAGTTACCGGGACTTCTCTCCAATACACTCTCCGTTCCTGTCGCTACTTCACTCATAACACAACACGAACAACTGCGTGTTCATTGGGCTAGTTTCGCGGCAGAAAGAGGTTGAAAGCAATGAGTTAGATCAGGCTGGAATAAAATTTGAAAGAGGTTGGGTAGGTTAGACACATACATGTGTGCCACTAACTCTAAAACAAATCTACGTTTAATGTGTTCTATCTCGGAAACCATCCGGAACAGGGCATATGTTCCAACGGAGGTTTTTGTCTCGAATGAGCGTTTCTACCGTATCCCTGAATATTGACCATTCCTCCTGGATCACACTTTATAGAAGGCTGTGTGCGATCAAACAAGACGGCCTTTGCTTACAAATGGCTCAGTGCGTCGGTTCCCCAAAAAAAATTTTTAGTGGGACATATATGTCCCAGGAGAAACTTCACAGAATGTAGAAAATATTCGTTTGTGACATGTCAAAGCCATTTGGAAAATTTGTATTCGAAGTTTCCTGTTTTTAACTGTCACGAGAACAAAAACGTTTTGGTACTGATGTGTTATACTTTTTCCATACTTTCCATCCTGATAAAATCACTCTTGGGACACATGTGTTCCATGTCATCGATTTTCAGAATCGGTTGTCTTAAAATTTTGTTTTGGTATTGAAAGTATATTATTGATCATAACAGAATACAGTTTCTGCCATTTTATTTTTCAGGTGTATGCAAAGTAATTTCAGGCACGAAAGTTCCTTTCGACACCTTGCAGTGGATGCTTATAACATGTTCACCTTATGACTTGAATAGTCGTTAGGCGAATAGCAACACCAGAAAAACGACATATATTCTCGTTTTTCTATCCTTGAAAAGTGTAATTTGGATATTTCATTTTTTTATTATTGTTACGTTTCAGGTTCGTCAGGTGCTATAAGAGGAGGACGGACAGAATCTTCGTCATTTACTTTCTTCTAACTCAGGTTAGTTACAACTAAAATCATGAAGTAATTCACCAAAGTCAAAGAATTTCACTGTACATAGATAATATTTCGTTACAGCTGATTGCTAATATCGTAGCTTATTACTATTATTTGCATTTTCTTGAAGACATTTCAGTATATTTCAATCACCGCACTTTTCAAATATTGAAAATTGACATACATTAAAAGGATTTCTGGATAAAATTAATATTTCTTTCTAATTAGATTCAAGTCATGCTTCACCACTGAGACAGAGTTTATTGCAGTATTTTAAACATAGAAATACGCAGTGTCAGACCACGGAAAATGGTAGACTCAGCAAGAACATATTATTTCATCTTCCAACGGATAATACATAGTTCATTAGAAATTTTGATATGTATTAATAAAAATAATGTGTGACGAGATTCTAGACAACTTTGTCGGTCGGTCGGGCAAATGGAAAAAAAACACATATTCGGTGCTAACGTAAGTAATTAGAGTTAAAATACTCTGTCGCATTTAGAATGGCCACCACAATCCAATAGTCTTTATCGTGTTTAAAATAATACAAGGCCTAGTGTGTTATATAAGTATGTGAACATCGTCAGATGTTGAGTGATTACTGTGAAGGACTCATAGATGCCACGTATTCATCTCGGACAGCGTCTTCAGCACCTGAAAGAATTTGTAAGGGACCTCGTTGCGTATCTCCATTTGGGCGTCTGGTCCCATCGTGCAATATCCAGATTCGTCGGTCACTCGTATGTGACAGGCGCCTGATGTTGGACTGCATGGGAACATGAGGGCAACATGCTCACCATCAAGATTCCGCTCCACCACGTCTGAACTCTACGAGGGAGAATCGCCATATTCTGGACCCCCTTCACATATGTGCCTACCAGCCAAGAACAAGTAATGGTCTCCCTGAAACTTTTCTGTGTCATCCCGCAACATTGGTCGGAGACTAGCAGTAGCCGGCCTGGGGAGTTACCTTCCCATTCGTAGGGAGCTGTCGACTACAAATACAAGCAGATGCGTTTGGCGTCGTAAAATGGTAGTATGGATACATGACGAATGGGTTCAGATTGTGTTCAGCCAAGAATCGTGATTTGCACTATCCTGGATGACTATCATCAGCGAGTATGGCTGCAGACTAGGGAGACATCCCATCCTTCCAATTTTTTGAGGTAGAGCTGTGTTAGTCCTGGCGCCATGGTGTGGGGGGCCATCGAGTATGACACTGACTGAGGAAACTCTGGTGGCACAACTTTGCGTCACGGACATGCTGCATCCACATATGTTACTTCTCGCCCGACAATATTACGGAGTCCTTTTTCAACAGGAGATTGCTCATCCACACATGGGATGTGTCTCTACGACCTGTCTGTATAAAGTTGAGGTATACCCATGAACAGTAACGTCCAGTAACGTCCAAAGATTTGTCCCCGTGTGTAAGAAGACAAGCTCGGACATCAGTCCCATCATAGTTCCAGTTTCCATTCTATCGAGCACCAGTTGTGAGAGTTACGGGCCAGCTTGCCTCAGTAGAGGATTTAACAGTTTGTGACACCCTTACCAACCGAATCGGTGTACGTATTGTAATGGTTCTTTATTTACGTGACCATTACGGCACTCCAACGCCAGTTCTCGATACTAGTAATATCGTACTACTTTTCTGCGAACTAACAGACATATTTTTGTGACAATATTCACATTTGGTTTTATTGATGTATCGATATATTACAGTGATATGGTTCTTGTGTGTATTCATTTCTGTGAGACTGTCATAATCTTTGACTTACTTGTAACCGTTTTGGCGCGAATGCGCACAGAGCAGTCTTTGTTTCACTTTGCAGAAGTTAAGTTGTTATTTCGCTTTGTAAAAGAACAGTCAAGTCTTGTGTTTGGTGAAAGTGGAAATTAAATATATGAAGATTGATACAAAAATGTTTTCTTGATGATGTGACGATTAAGAAGAAGTATATGTGAATTTAGAATAAGTTTAATAAAAATGTGGATCGTGAACACTAAGTCAAAAATTATTTCTAACATACCATTGTTCTGACCTGAAATTGTTTGATCATTAAGAATTTCCTGAAAAACGCGTTTGTTAGGTCTTCAGATATTGCTAAAATACAGATCTGGACCTTCTAGCAGTCAAAGTGGAATCACCCTACAATCAATAAGATGAGCCATAACAACTTCCACGAAATCTACGTGGGAATCCATTCAAGATAAGTGCCAAAATTAATGACTTTTTTACAGTGACTTCATTATTTCCATTCTGACGATACCATCCACAGTCAATAACTTTGTTGTTGCGAACATATGCTGCGTGAGCAACACTATTAATCTGATTTCTAGCCTACTTTGCATGTGGTGGTATTGTTAGAGTATCCAGACCAGAGAGGCTACAAGTGTCATAGTGGCAAGTTGTTTGTGAATTTCACTCGATTTTGTTTAAATGGCTCTAAGCACTTTGGGACTTAACATCTGAGGTCATCTGCCCCTAGACTTAGAAATACTTAAACCTAACTAATGTAAGGACATCACAAACATCCATGCCCAAGCAGGATTCGAACCTGTGACTGTAGCAGCAGCGTGGTTCCGGACTGAAGCGCCTAGAACCGCTCGGCCATCGCGGCCGACCTCGATTTTGTAATCACAAAAATAACGTCGCACACCCTCTCAACGCGTGAAGTTTCGTTTAGTTTCCTCCACCACTTCTGGGTGCTCCACTTTTTCTTGTCAGCCAGTGTACATAAAAAGTAAGGTTATTATTATTTACCTGAAGTCGCTCAGGGGGAAATGACGCCATTGTTACAGGTAATATTGTGTAACATTAGACAGTACAAACGGTTGCTGTTCCCAGTGTAACAGTTATGTGGAGACACACTGTTTCTCTCAGTAACTGCTTTGGTTGTTCACTTATCGGCCAGCGTCGAGCATGAGTGCCGTGGCGGCAGCTCTTCGCCAGAGGAGGAAGCCTCAGCGGCGGCGCTGTCAAGCGGTGCGGGGAATCCGCTCATTTCTCCACCCCCCCCCCCTCCCGCTCCTCGCCCACCCGCTCTGCGCTGGTTACAATTTCTGCGCCGCCGCCCCAGATAGCGCCTTATCTGCTGAGAGTGCGCCACGCCATGCTCTCACAGCTCTGTGTGGTCTGGCCTTTCCCTGCATTGGCAGATAAGGCGCCGCGCAAAAGTGGCGCTCTCCGCCGCACTCGTAGCCATAAACACTTGACACCGCAACCACGGGGCGAGTTTCTGGGCTCGGGCGCTTCTCGCTTGGTTTCTTTTCAAGAAAACGCGGCTCTTTTCTCTTTAACAGAGCTGCCATCCAAGACGTGAATAGTGCACAAAATATTATAACATGAGGGTACTTCAAAAAGTAACTCACCTTTCACTGTGTCTGAGCAAATAACTTTCAAGTGTAGTGCATAGTGAGGAGATATGGGACCTGTACTAAACGGGACTTGCAGAGGATATTGGATGTGTTCAGAGAAGGACAGCACGAATGGTTTGTTTGACCTGTGGGGGAGTGTCACTGAGGTGCTGTAAGAACTGAATTGACAGACTCTTGAAGAAAGACAGTAACCATCAAATGATAGTTTACTAACAAAGTTTCAAGTACCACCTTTAAAAGATGACTCCAGGAATATACTAAAATCCCCTACATATCGCTCACATAGGGATCAAGAGGATAATATTAGATTACTTACAGCATTCACACAGGCATTTAAACATTTTTCCTGCGCTCCATACGTGATTGCAACGGGAAAAGCCTTAATAACCAGTGCAGTGGGATGTAGCATCTGTTACGCACATCAGAGTGGTTTGTTGAGTACTGCTGTAGATGTAGATGTCGATACGGTATTTGATATGTAGCAGAAACAACCCAAATAGGCGTATCACTTAGAAACATATTGGCAGACACTTAAGTAAGACGCCAGTGATGCAACACACGCACCATTGTCTGTCGTATCGCCAAGAGCATTATGGTGTGCAGTTTGCTCCACACAACTTGCGTTCAAATGCTTCAAATGGCTCTGAGCACTGTGGGACTTAACATCTGAGGTCATCAGTCCCCTCGAACTTAGAACTACTTATACCTAACTAACCTAAGAACATCACACACATCCATGCCCGAGGCAGGATTCGAATCTGCGACCGTAGCGGTCGCGCGGTTTCAGACTGAAGCACCTATAACCGCTCGGCAACAACGGCCGGCCACAACTTGCGTCGTACGATCCATGGTGAGGGAAATTTCAAGTCATCACTGACATGGCTGAAAAAGTATAAGTGCAGTTTACGCTATGCAGCCGATCTAATTAGATTTTGAGGAAACTGGGTGGTAGAAAAACGTTGATTTTTTCCGCGTCTTATAGTCTGACAGCCTAGCTTGATAATGAACTGGTTTTCCTTTTCAGTATATTGGTGGGTATTAAATATAGCCAAGATATCGAACTTGGTTTTTACAGTGGAAGGAGAGCCATACCGCTGTTCATTACTGAGAAAGTACGTGAGATATACTAGAACTTGTCTGCTAAAAGGTTGGCAGCTTTGCGCCGCACCGACACTATTGCCGCTTGCTCTCACCTGCTATGTGGGGTGCGGAGCTGCCTCGTGTTCTCGTGTTCCTCTTTCTTGTTTTCTGCCAAAACAAGCCGAAGCTCGAAATGAAAAACTTACAGAAAAGAAAAGACGGCAGGAGTCATCAGCTGATGATACTGACTAGACGTTTTTCAATCTGTAACCAGCGAAAACTTTGAGACAGTCGTAGAAGAGAAATGAAAGCTAAATTCCTATTAATTCTGAAAGAGCAGTTGGACGAGGCCAGGGAGGAAACGTCGGGATTGTACTCATCATGGTGGGCTTTTTCCATTTCTTCAAAGACATCGTCTACCCCTACACAGCGTTCACCATCAACTGTTACACCGTCGATGGTAACTGATTCGCTTCAAACCCAAAACGTTTCTTCTGAACATTCCTCGAACTGAATCATATACTAACCTGTGGTACTGAAAACTTGTAGAAATACTATCCTAGCTTTATCAATCTGTAACTATTATTTGTACATGTGCAACACTGAATGAAGTACCACTCTAGGTGGTCTTAAACGAAAGTAATTTCTTATGGTGGTATTTTTAATGTCATTCACACACTTTCATCACCTTACAGCAGGATAAATAACAAGTGTGTCCTATATTGTCAAAACAACTGCAAGTACGTAGTTGCCCGAAAAAGTGGAAATTGTCTGAACTTGTGCTGTAGAGTTTCAACAGCTTACGTGAAACCACGTGTGAACAAAGTTTGATATTTATAGCTTTGTACGAATGCACCCAGTACCTTCTTTTCTGTTTCAAACACTTCAAATGATGATAAGCCACAACAACGTCCTTCAGAATATCCCATGAATGCAACTGAAACTGAGACAGAAATATAAATCGTGCTTGCATGTTGCTTATCGTATAGCGAGTCGCATCGCGCATCACTTAGAATATCATTTCGTCTCATCCTAGTGGCAACACAAGTGTCGTGCTGAAAAGTGTCGCGTCGCGCAACCTTCTCTGCGGTGTGTCGTACTGCGTATCTTTACCCCCTCTGTGAGAAGTGAGCCCTATTGAACGGTGCACTTCATTTCAAAGTGACACAAATACATGAGAGAATTTTTCAACTTAGTCACCAACGGTCGGGACAGGTTACCAATCTTTCAGTTCCTCGACGGCAGAAATTCACTCCTGAGTCACGAAGCCGTTGGAGAACATCTACGTGAACGTCCTCTCCCTTGTAAAATCTCTTTCGCCTCAGGTATTCTTTCAACTTGCCGAAAATATGTAAATCGCGTGGTGCAAGATCTGGACCGCAAGGTGTACGCTTCCAAACATCCCTCCGGAAACGCTGAAGCAAAGCTTGTGTTTTGGGCGCCGTGTAGGGTGTCGTATTGTCCTGGAGGAGAACAATGTCTTTGCTTAAATTTCCACGCCTCTTTTTATTTTGGCATTGCGCAGCGACGTCAATGTTGCACAGTACGAATCTGCACTTAAAAACGAAACTTGGTGGGCCTGTTTGTACATCTGGAAGATGATGTCTGTTGAAATTTCGCACCAGTCGCATAAGAGTGGATCTAGTGACACTGTGAAGATGCAAATCAGCTTCGTTTTAAATATACGCTGGCAACGGTGGTCACGAGAATGTACGGTCGCAAGCAGACGGGGCTTCTGATGGCCGTGGCCCACACACGCTGTTGTAACCCAACGTTGCTCTACACTATGTCCAGATCTTGCCTTGGCATGCTCGATCACCAGATCTGTCTCCAATCGAGTAAATATGGGACATCATCGGACGAGAACTCCACCGTCATCCACAACCAGCATTATCGACCAAATGCAACATACATAGAACTCCATCACACGAACTGACATCCGGCACCTATACAACGCAATGCATGCGTGTTTGCATGCTTGCATTCAACGTTCTGGCGGCACACTGGTTACTAAAGTACCACTATTTGCGGTGGCTTATGTCGCGCTTACATTAGCCTATGACCTTGCAATGTTAAACACTTAAATGTGTTTCCTAGACAAATATATTCTCGAAATTTCATTACTCTACGATAATTATCTTTGGCTGTTGCAATTTTTTTCTGTCAGTATAAGTGTGACCTTTGCCGCAGATTCTGTGTAGACAACTCCTTCACAGCAGAAGAAAAGGGTTACCACGACCTTCCCTGGTGATGGTGCAACTTCGTATTTCCTACGCGTAGGCGAGCTGTGTCTCCGATCCATAGACGCCGTCATTGTTGCAGGTGCGATATGATGGACCTATGTCTCATCGCCTGTAATACTTAAGAAATTAAAACCTTCGACAGTGTAACGCTCAAAGAAGTTAAGAGAAGTCTTAAATCTTGCATCATTGTGTGCATCTGACACTGATCGTGGAACCGTGCGTGAGCACAAATTTCGATACTGCAGACGATCTCGGACCAAGGAATGAGGACTCCCTGTTGAGACGCGCGTCTGCTGAGACTTGTCCGTGATAGTCACTCTGTGATTGCTGCGGATCGGTTCCTCGACTGCCTGGACATTGTCTCGTCCGCGGTCGATTTCGATGTCATTGCTTTCCGGTCTGCCTTACCCACGTCTTTCAGACCATTGTCAAATAGTTCGCACCATTGCACTACAACATTACATTTGATCCATGCACTGCCAGAATTTCACGCTGTATCTATGTGAAATTTAGACGTTTTTCTCACAAGAATAGTCCTGCCCACGTAGTTCAACTTTGAAACACGTTTCCAGTTGCCACGCCAATTCAATCGTGCACTGTAAATCACCTTTTATTCGCAACGCTGCAGAACAGTGTCTGCAGAAGACCCAAAATATATACTCTCTTCTGACAATATGGCAATCTTGTTCCGCAATGGTCTTAGCCTGATATGGTTCCTGGCTCTCCCATAATCTCAAATCTAGAATCATTCCTCATCTGCAGTCTGCTCTCCACACTTCTTTACTGCTTTCTGCGTAAACTTGTAACATAAATATCATATGCAGTAGTTTTCGGTGATACCTGAAGTAATGTAGGTAACACCAAAACTTTTATCAGCTCACAATTATATTAAACAGTAGTGGGGCCATGGGGACAAAATCACACTGTGAGGCTCCCTCTCTGCTTTCTGCCGGCCTGTGCACACGCCATCCCCGACTCTGAACAAAACGTCACCCACACATTGTCCCTCACAGCAGCCCCCCCTCCCCCCCCCCCCCCAATCACCACTAGAACCACTTACAGTCAAACTGTTGTATACCCTCACCAGGAATGTGATCCTCCAGCTTCAGTCAAAAATATAAAATTAGTAAGAGAAACCTAGAAAACTTTGTGTATTATTTGAGATTCTTCAGTAAAGAGAAATACAGTCTTAAAATTGTTACAACGCATGAAACAGCTATTTTTCTTGACATCGTTGCACCTAAGAAATAGTGCACGTTACTAGAAGTATGTACTGTGTACTATCTCATCAAATGCATCCGAACGCTTATTAGCCACATCAGTGTGGCTTGCGTCGAGCTTTCACCCTTATTACAGCTTGAAATCTATCCTCAAGAGCCAAAATCAGAGAAGGTATGAATTTTGGATGCTGGGCTCTAGAGGAAGTCGACGTTCTAATTCATCCCGCTGGCTAGTTAATCGGGTACAATTCTCTCGATATTGGCAGACCAGTCCATTTCGTTTCAGAAATGTTACTGTCCATAAACCGTTGCTTCACAGATCCTGCATTGTCATGCTGCTCCAAACTTCTGCTGTGCTGTATGCAGTATACTATGCTGTAAAACGAGTTTATATCTTTCCGCATATTAAGCGGAATAAGTGGACCACAACCCAACCACGAAAGGCATCCCCATACCGTAACACTGCCAAACTCTGTACTTCGCTGTTGGCACTGACGGCAGGTAACGTTCTCCAACCATACGCCAAAGCCAAACCTTCCTATCAGATTTCGACAGGGTACAGCGTGATTTATGACCCAAAATTACTTCATTCCAGTCACCCACTGTCCACTGGTGTCTCTCTTTACACCACCTCAAGTGTTGCTTCCCACTGATTACAGAAATGTATTGCTCATGAGAAACTGTGCAACCATTGTAACCCACTCTTTGTATGTGCCTACGTATAGTCATCGTACTAGCTGGACAGCCGGTAGCCGTTTGGTACTCATGCGTCATCCCTTCCGCTGACTTCATGCGCTTTTTGAAATCACCCTACGAGGAGGTCCTTGGTTCCTGCCTGTCAGTGTACAACGTCCTTCTGGTCTTGATTTAGCCATGGTTGTTCCTTCACGTTACCTCACAATCACATCACCAGCAGTCGACTTAGGCAGCTTCTGAAGCGCTGAAATGTCTCTACTGGATCTCTTATTTAGGTCACATCCAGTGACTAGTCCACGTTCGAAAACGCTAAGCTCCCCTGAAATGGTTCAAATGGCTCTGAGCACTATGCGACTTAACTTCTGAGGTCATCAGTCGCCTAGAACTTAGAACTAATTAAACCTAACTAACCTAAGGACATCACACACATCCATGCCCGAGGCAGGATTCGAACCTGCGACCGTAGCGGTCGTTCGGTTCCAGACTGTAGCGCCTAGAACCGCACGGCCACTCCGGCCGGCGCTAAGCTCCCCTGACCCACCCACTATATCGTCGTTGCAGGGTCCGCCTTCTGTGACGTCTAGTGGTCAGTTCTACTTTACGTAGGGGTGTAATGACACTTCGATTGAGGTAGTGTGCTAACTACAAATGCAAAGTTTCTCGTGAGAATGAGAAATAAACTTGGCAGTAATATTCTTCTATCGCGAATAAGTACATTAAGGATCAGTTAACTACAACACTGAATGATCTCACTAAAAAGTGTATTTCAGGACAAAATGTTACATAAATTTGAATATCCATGGAAAATTACCAAATGTAAATCGCTAAGGAAACGAATGCGCTTAGTGAACTAAATTTCTGTCTTAGTTAAATGAGATTTTTCTCTTTCTGATATGTGCTAATTGTTTATTTACCTTATAGAAATTGATATTTCTTGCCGTTCCATTTTCTATGGATGTATGTACAGGGGAAGGCAAAATAATGTGAACAGTGGTAGTAATGGGATGGTTGTGTTTGACGGTAAACAATTCAGGTAAGACACGTGTTGCGCTGGACTATGCGTGTTCAATATGGACTAGGCAACAGAGCAGGTTGTTTACGTGTAGTGCACACATCGTATTTGGATTCAGAGGCCGATGCCGAAATGCAGTGAAAGACCTAACAGAGTTCCCAAGAGGGCAGATTGCGGGCGGAAGATTAGCTGTAGCTTCAGTAAACAAGACAGCCAACTTAGTGAATGTTCTAAGAGCAACTGTTTAAAAAGTGATGACAGACTGCACAAAACATGGGAAGACATCATTGTGTAAACGTAATAGTGGGCGCAAAACAAATATAAGAGACAGAGCTCATAGTATACGAATTGTGTCAAAACAACACTAAACTACGGCGGCTCTACTGGCTGCAGAGCTCAACAGTCATCTTCGAAACCCCGTATCTATTGACACAGTCCGCCGAGAATTCCATAAAGCGAATGTTCATGGACGAGCTACTATACCGAAATCATTAGTGACGACAACCAACGCAAAGAAGCGTAAAACATGAAGTCTGGAGCATAAATCCTGGACGGCTGATCATTGGAAACACATCATACGGTCCGACAAGTCAACGTATTCGTAATTTTCCAACATCGGACAGTGTTTACGTCTGGAGAAACCAAAAAGCCATATCGTGGTATTCTGCTGATCCCATCATTATTCTCAATGGCCTTGTTACAGCCGACGATTATGTGCACATTTTAGGTGATCATGTGCAGCCCAGGATTCAAACGTTGTTCCCCAACAATGATGCTATATTTCAGGACAATAATTCACTCGTCTACCTTGTGACTAAAGGAGTTAAAAGAGGTTCTGATCGAACAGAAGCATAGCATTCCACTGGAGACTATACAATCATTATATGCCACTAATGCATGAAGAACTGCAGCTCTATTACGGGTAAATGGGGGTCGAACCCCTTATTAACAAACCATTCCCAAATAAGTATAGGTGTTCATATTAATTTGTCTATCCCCTGTACATCTTCCCCTATACTCTACAAATCACTGTGAAGTGTGCGCCAAAGTGTGCTTTTTATTCAGTCACACTTTAAAGTCTGTTCCTGTTCCATGCATGGATGGAGCGTGAGAAATATGACTCATTGTTCTCATCTGTGCTTACTGTTATTTGTCTAGTTTTATATGCGCTATCTCTGCAGGATGGAAACGTAGGTAGCTGTAGAATATTTGCAGTTTCTGGACTAAAGGACGGGTCCTTCGATTCCAAGCACGTTCTTTCGAGCTCTACGGCGTATTGTTTCGAATTCCGCCCATCAACAATCACAAAATTTCTGTTACGCTTGATCACCAGACAAAGGAGCCTCCACCCTACGCACCGCGCTCTCTTCCTGTTGATATTACTCCCACGTTAAATAATCGTCCCTGACTCAATGTAGAACGAAAAATGATTCGGGACGGGTAAATGAACAGTCAGCCTTTGCAACAGCCGCAGATTTTGTTTACATCAGGACGCCTATTCATACGTCAGTAAAAGACGATATCATCTCTCCTAAGTCTTGTGCACCAGGCAGTCTCGATATCTGTACTTTAAAAGAAATTTCCATTAGAATCATCTGTGCTAAAACAGAAGGGAAGTGCGAGGATCAGATATCATTGGTAAATTTAGTGCTTCATTTTTAAGATTTTCGTCACGTGATCTCGATATAAAAGTAGATGGTATTGCTCCATATGCATCTTTAACTTCAGTACACAAAACTAGATATTTATTTCCGAGTAAATATTGTCAGTAAGGGTAAGCCTCTGTCAGGCTTCTTTATTGTTTTCATTCATTTATTACAGAATTAACACTCAATGAGTTTTCTTTCACGGATGTGAAAAGTTTCTTCAAGCAGTTAGTGGAATAATTCTTTCTGACAGCTTCATTCCTAAGAGATCAAATGCAGCTGAAACGTCCATACCTTCAGATTTCAGGTACTTAGGTGGTGTATTGATTCTTTGTACTACTTTCCACAGAAGAAAACTGCTGTAGAATTCATTATGCTTCTAATAGTACTGGGACAAACTATGTACCGCCCAATGTTGCATTGTTGCTAAATTTATTCAAGGTGATGGATACAAGATTGAGGCCATATGTATGGTAACATGGTCATGGAAGCTCAACTATTCTTTTCGGTCGAGGATGTAAAGTAAGCAGTTACCAATTTCTTGAGGCAGTAGGACACAGTTCTTTACAAAACGCTTATCTTCAACTTGTGGGATGATTGTCTGATTGGCGGACGGATTGTGGACAGTATGGAATCGAATGAAAACTTTTTGATCGCCTCTTATAGTTGGACAGGTTACTCTTGCAACCAATACAATCTAATACGAGGATGGTCCATGTTCAACCGCATCCGGCCATTTTAAAAAATTAATGCAACCAAGACAGACAGTAAACCATCTGCATATCTGCATAGAGTACTTTAAGTCCGCAGCTCTGCCGACCAATCAAGTGGCTAGGCGATTAGATTCAATTCGAGTAGGGCCATGGGGCAAACACGTACTCTTGGTCTGTTGCTTCCCGTGGGCGCCGCCTGCAGCACTAAAAATCATTTTGCGTCTTGAGTTCAGACGTTATTGCCTCGTGTATTGGCCAGAAGGCCATCCATAAGCAGCAGTATTCAGGATTCATGATGAAAGCGTCGCTTTCTAGTGTTGCATTGGAATAATCCCTTTTTTTTGCTTCTTTTGTTCTGCAGGTGTGTTTTCATTCTGTGCGATATTAGGCTTATATGTGGCACAATTCGCAGTGTAATGAAGTGAGAATTAGTATCACACTTTGTTCGAGCCAGCTGTAGATAATAGTAGCTTTGTATTTTATTTTCTCAGTATATGGTGTTCCGGGGACTTGTAGGTATGGTGGACGTATGTACCTACTGCTCGAACCTTAATTCTTATTCATTGAGTATCAATTGGGATTAATATCAATTTCTCCTTACTTATTTTCTTTCTCAAACCATTTGACTTTTATGTTCTATCTACACGTGTTCGTTTATCCTTTATTCACGTCAGTAGCCGACACGAGCACTGCTCTTTGGAAGCAAGCTGTCTTCAGCAAATCCACATCTCCTAAACCACTGGATCGATTTCGACCAAACTCGATACACGTATCACTTACTGTCTAGAAAGAACTGCTGTGGGGGCAAGAACTAACTACCCGTCAAAGGGGTGGCGGGGAGGGGGGGGGGTGAAAAAGCAGTGTAGCCCACGATGCGTGATCATCCAGACTTGTCATCCAATATTAGAGAATGGGAACGCTTAGAGGCTTGGAACAGTGTTACACGTAATTTCAAACCTTTACGAAATTTTTTCTCGCTCACAACCCCCACAGAATGATTAAAGGGTAAAAAGTTCATCACTTACTACATTTTCGCTGTTCACGTAGTAAAACTGCCGCATCATGTACGGTGTTTCAATTTATTACTTCTTTAGTACTAACTCTGTTCACAGTACACTTCGCAAACAGTATCCACTTATGCCGCTGAATATACGTAGAAAAATATACGGGGGTCGTTCAATAAGAAACGCCCCACATTTTTTTCTCAGAACATATTTATTGTTGAGAGTCAGAATTTGGTGATAATATACATCAACGTGTCTTGTTCATGTCCCAGTTTTCCACATAGTCTCCATCACATTCTATGGCTATACGCCAACGTTGTGGAAGAGCATGGTAAAAGCTCTTGTCGTGTAAGCGTAGCCATGTTTTCACTGCATGACTGACACTCTCGACATCTTCAAGGTGTGTTCCCCGTAGATAATCCTTAAGCTGCCTAAAGAGGTGGAACTCCGAGGGTGCCAGGTCAGATGAAATGGCCTTTCTTTGAATCTTCTGGTCCGCTGTGAGCATTCGTAGAACCCACTGTGAGCACCTCTTTGAATATCCGAGATTCTCGATCACTGCAGACGCACTTGCAAAGGTGACCGACAATTGTAGAGCCAATTGTCGATTTGTGATGCGGCGGTCGGCACGAATAATGGCATCCGCACGATTCAGCATGTCTGGAGCAGTGGCTGTGACAGGACGCCCCGAGCGTGGCTGATCATGGAACTCTGTTTCTGCATTTCTTGAGGCTGTAACTTTCTTTAGCCATCGCCCAACTGTATTCCTTTCATGCACTGCACATAAACGTTTAGAATGTTCATCACATTTTCTTTTCTTGCACACAGGAATTCGATAACAGCAAGCTGCTTGTAACGTGAGTCATATGTAGACACCATTTTGATGCTGTACTACGGCTCTGCCATCTGTCAGAACGGTTCGAAACTTCACCGTCGTACGGAATAAACATCAAATGTGAAGCACCAGTAAGGACGTTTTTTCCATGTATATTAAAGGCTTTTTTAAAAAAAAATGTGGGAAGTTACTTATTGAACGACTCTCGTATCATTGTTCAACACGTAGCTCAGGAAATACGACGTCTTTAAACATTGAGCTGCTCGAATTTGAAACTGCAGGGCGAAATTCATAACACACACGGGCGAAATACATGTTTACGTGTTAAATAGGAGAAATTAATTTGACATGTGCGTACGTGGCCAAAGCCATTGGTAAAAAGCTCATCCTAGGCCCCTTAAACGGTTTCGACCAAATTAGTAACAATCTGCAAGGAAATACTGTGAGGGTAAGAACCATCAGCCTCGTATTTAGGCGAGCGTGTTAACATGGATGGAGAAGAGGAGAGGAGGAGATGGACAAACACATGGATGGAGAAGAGGAGAGGAGGAGATGGACAGACAGTGAAGGGGACGGATGAGACAGACACAGATAGGAGGGAGGAGACGAGGAGAGGATGGACAGAGAGAGGGGAGGGAAAAATGGACAGAGAGAGGGAAGATGGGGTGATGGACAGCGAAAAGAAACAGGAGACGATGGAGAGAGAGAGGGGGGGGGGGAGGAAGAGGTAGGCAGAGAGAGGGGGCTGGAGGAGCTGGAGAGGAATTGGACAGAGAATGGGAAGAAGAGATGGATAGAGAGGGAGAAGGAAATGGACAGAGAGATGGGCAGAAAGGGATGGACTAATAGAAGACTGGAATAAATACATACTTGGACAATACCAGGTACTTATATCGTAGAATTATAAACTGTTTCGTCAAGTAGAACATTTTCTTCTTCACTTTTCAGCCAGTATAAGATGGGTTTGAGCTGTACATGACTTCAAGACAAGTTTTACAGTTCACGATACATACAGAGTTATGTCTTTTGTGATACACGCTTCTTGCTACTATGGACGAGGCAATACAACGTGTAGTTTATATCAGCGTTACACACGTTTTCTCTACAACAGAAGGCGCAGTACACTTACAGGCTATGTTATGTCAGAGTGGATATGTTAGAGTGGTAGAAACTACGGGCTCGTTGTGACTTCCCTGACAGTCGACGCTCGGCGAGTCTCCGAGAGCAGCTTTCCTGGTTATCACTTCATGAAGCAGTGGATTTTTTCCGACCAGTGACGGCTTAGAACCGCTAGACTGGATTCCTGCTTTCACAAAGCGTAACGGGACTTGAAAAACGTATTCCAGGAGTTTATATTACACGAACGTCCACGAACGTCCGAAAGAACAGACACCACACATTCAGATAATCGTTTCGCCACGATGGGCAGTGATCCGTAATTGTCAGACTGGGTGCACATTTATGTTCGTCCTCCAACGGGAATCTAAAATTAGCGAGCGTGGAGGACATGGTGGGGACTGCGGGCAGGTAGCGCTAGGTGGGGTTGGGAGTCGTTCTGGAGCGTGCCGAGACAGTCCGCGTGTTCGCGTTAAACACATTTTCACTCATTGCTGCTGATTCCGTATAAAGACTCGGTGCAGCTAATAAGTTCCTTTCCTTCCTACCCCACCCTCCCCCTCCACCGTCAATTTACATAATACTGCAGGCGTGATTAGATCCAACGCTTTCGTTGTTACAGTGTGGCTCTGTAGTTGTATTGATGCCAAGAGTTTGTAGTGTAATGGCGGACAGTTTGATTGAAGAAGAAATTCTGAGATTGCTCGAAGAATTTGGATCAGAAATAGACGATGATTGTCTTGAAATTGACGACAGTTTTTCTGAAACAGACAGTAAATACAAAGATCAGGCGTCATCCAGCGTGAATAGAGATAGCAACCATATTCACGTTCGTTTTACTGATTCGCGTCTTGTATTTTGAAGGCACCAATAAGTGTCTTGAAAATCGAAATGAGCTTTCAGGTGAAGTAGAAGAATATGAAGCTCCCACATGACGAGGCAGAACATAACGACGGCAGGATTCTCGAAGCAACATCGTTGCCTGGATAAATGTTCGACGCCAGTTGCCCTTCTTTGGAGATGAATTTGACTGTAGGAGCATATTTATTGGCGGGAATGTGATAATAAAAACATAAAAACTGAAACAAACCGCTATACAGGATCTACTATTTTTAAACCGCGGAGACAAAATAAAATAACCTCCAGATCGGTTTTGGCTAGCTGGTCTGCTGTGGAGCTACATGAGATGTATCAGTTGCTTGCTACAATTATTCACATGACCTTGTGCACAAAGCAAATATCACTGACTATCGTAGCAATGAGGTAATGTTAGATGCATCTTTACGTGCGAAACTGGTGAAGAGCTATAGATGTAGGTCAGTTTATTTTATGATTCATGTTATTAACAATTACGATCACATACGCAGAGGCAACCAGACCATGATCCTTTACATAAAATCTGGCCGTTTTATGATAACTTTATACTGAAAAGTAAGAGCAGTTTTTATCCTGACGAAAATCTAACAGCTGATGAAGGTTTATGTTCTCTTAGAGAAAGAATTCGATTTAGAGTATGCATCAAGAACAAGTCTGATACTTGTTTATAATACAAGTAAAACAGGTGTCGACCATGGAGATCAGTTGGCGCATTATTTTCGACAGCGTTCAGTGAAATGATGGAACCAGGTATTTTTTCAAGTAGTTATGATATGTGTTGTCAGTTCCTACAGTGGGGTTGCACTGGAAGCGGTAAGGTGTTAGAGCACAATAACAATGAACATTCAATTTAACTGAGACGTGGCGGCTTTGTGCCATCTTTGGATCCTCTGACTTACTGGCATTTCGGTAGGAGGAGCGAGTACCAGACTGATTCGCTGACGATGATCGCTGTATGCGAGTGACGAGAAAGTGGGATCCGTGCGGCGATTGTCCAGTTGGTGTTGGTGCGAGGCGGCTGAAGGTACGGACTGAGAGGCCAGTCTGTTGGAATGGTGGTCGTTGGGGCCTCTGTGTGTATTCGGAGCCGCATGTACGATAGCATCCACTGTGGCTGATTTCTGGGTTTGGAGAGAGACTGGATCAGCAATTTGCCTTCTGGAATTTTCTTACCGTGTGGAGTTTGGATGTCAGCCGCCGGAATATTGCTTTGCAGGATGACACATGGAGCACCAAAGAAGTTATGGTTCGTATTGTGTTTATTCCATCAGTTTGAAAGATGGGGTTTGCTTGCAATTACTGTACATATTTGAAGCCGCGAGTGTAACTTTGCCGATTTGCTTATTTACTTCTATTCACGTCTGTATAAGAAGTATTGTACGGGCAGCTGGTCTGTTAGAATGTCCGAGTTAGTCTCGGGTTACAACAAAGTATACTTAGATGGGTCTCTGATTGTGGTGGTAAATTTGTTTGAACTGTTCTGCGCCAACTCTACCGGTTGTACTTAATGCTCTCTGGCGTTTCCATTTGTTGTTCCTTAGCTTCAAGTCATTCCCCATCTGTTGTAATTTTTGAGCAGTGTTGAATCAGCTTTTGATATTTTAAATTAATGTTCTTTTAAATTTGTCTTATATGGGTTTGTATCTTGAAGGTCTGCAATTTCAATTTCATCTGTAGATGTTAAGCCTAAAGTCCGTGCCAGGGGGGTAGGCCTGTATGTTATACTGTAGTTTCAAAAGAGCATTCCGTATCTGTTGGTACATCTGCTGTTGGTTATCACAAGTGTCATATCCTTTTATATTAGCAGTTTTAGTACAGTAATTGAAATTTTTACTTATAATTAAAACATTTAAACCTTACTCATTGAACTTAGAGTTAAGTAATCGCTTAGCGAACGTTACGTTACTTTAAGGGCTTTATTAAGTCTCGAAAGACCTGAACACCTTATTGCCGGAGTTCTTGTCTTTAGTATCGTAGTGTGTACGCTGTCTGTTGACAGCCTTGGCTTCTGAGCCGTGACATCGTACTTGTCGCGGCCCTTGCCCGCGTGTACGTACTCCTGTATTTAGGCCTGTGCACGTACCTGGACAGTGTCCCCGGTGGCCGTTAGCTGTCGCTGGCGTTTGGTTCCAGCTGCAGCTGCTAAACAAGTTAAGTTTTACGGATATTCTATCTGATGGGTGGTTTTAAGTAACTGCCTTTTCGAGCTTGCCCCGTGTTGTGATCTAAAGCAATGAAGGTAAGATTCTATTTTCCGTCCCTGAGTTTACGAACATTTACTGTACTTCAGTTTTCTGAACGTTTAAATTCCATCTGTAATTCACTGCTCTTGATAGTCACTTTGGCCTAACTTTGTTGCTCACTTCTTGTAACGCATTCCAAGTTTATGAGACTTAAAACTGTAAATTTTCCTTACATCTCGGAAGACTGATTCTTATTCTTGCCTGCTGTGTAATTTACATTAGAAACCTTTACTAAATTCCACTGTTATAATTGTGTTGGTTTTAATTCAAGGCCTTACGGCCATTTAAAATTTTGAGTGACTTTGACTTCTTGTCTACTGAGTTTTAAGAGTGACACCTGCATGGGTAAGGGTGGCTTCCGTCTCATTACAGTGATAAACAGTAGTTATTTCGAAACTTCCTGGCAGATTAAAAATGTGTGAAGTTTCATATAACCGCACACTCCGCTGCAGAGTGAAAATCTCATTCTGAAAATATCCCTCAGGCGGTGGCTAAGCCATGTCTCCGCAGTATCCTTTCTTTCAGGAGTGCTAGTTCTGCAAGGTTCGCAGGAGAGCTTCTGTAAAGTTTGGAAGGTAGGAGACGAGGTACTGGCAGAAGTGAAGCTGTGAGGACCGGGCGTGAGCCGTACTTCTGTAGCTCAGATGGTAGAGCACTTGCCCGCGAAAGGCAAAGGTCCCGAGTTCGAGTCTCGGTCGGGCACACAGTTTTAATCTGCCAGGAAGTTTCATATCAGCGCACACTCCGCTGCAGAGTGAAAATCTCATTCTGGAAGCATCCCCCAGGCTGTGGCTAAGTAATGTCTCCGCAGTATCCTTTCTTTCAGGAGTGCTAGTTCTGCAAGGTTCGCAGGAGAGCTTCCGTAAAGTTTGGAAGGTAGGAGACAAGATACTGGCAGAAGTGAAGCTGTGAGGACCGGGCGTGAGTCGTGCTTCGGTAGCTCAGATGGTAAAGCACTTGCCCGCGAAAGGCAAAGGTCCCGAGTTCGAGTCTCGGTCGGGCACACTGTTTTAATCTGCCAGGAAGTTTCATATCAGCGCACACTCCGCTGCAGAGAGAAAATCTCATTCCAGTAGTTATTTCAATTATTGTTTCTACTTTTTAAATTTGCTTGTGTACGTGAAGCTTGTTGTTTAAATTGCTATTTCTTTAGTGTTCAGGATGGCTTATTTAAGTGAAACTTGTTGTTCATTATTATATATCAGGTGCAAGAGAATATTATTAAATCCAAGGAGCTACGAAATAAAGCTAAAAATAATTGCATAATATATTTCTATTCCTATGTCAATAGCGTTGGACTGATGCTGCCAATTATTAATCTGAAAATAGTCAGATTCATTGAAGAAATCCTTCTGGATATCAGCATAAATAGGAAAGACATTCATAAAAACGCTTATTCAACTTCTTTACATCCGTTTTTTTCTTACAGAGCTACTTATCTGATCATGCCAATGGATTTACTCGTATTTCGTTTTAATCCTGATTGTCATAAAACGGATGAAGAAATTGTGTTCGAAGGCTACGTTTTCTGGATTGCCTGGGTAAAATGTCAATCAGGTCCAGCATTCGACGAGATGAACGAGAAAAACCTTCCTAAACAACCCTCAAATTGTCCGATAGAATCGACTTTTAGCAATCTAGGACTCAAGTAATACAGTCTTCGTCTCCTCAGTTTCATATATCGTTGTGCATTCATGACGAACGGACTGAATAATTGCTAATACGATACTGTTTGTTGCAGTTTAGTGAAAAGATTGGTGATTGTATTTCGACAATGTTCTCCAACAGTCCGCATCGGCCATGACTGAAAAATTGAGTCGAAACGGCCGCTGCGCCAAGATATCGCTTTAATTTACCATGAACAAGCTGGCAACCAAACAAACATGATTTCAATTCTCCTTCTGTGGACATCTATAGTACTAGGATAGAGGACACTAACTCCAGTGGCACAAAGGCGGTGTTGTTGAACCACCTTATTTAGTTATGCGCCACTATAAACAAATATTTCAAATTTCATTCAGTTAATATCCTGTTTTTTGGAACTCCTGTCATTTAAAATACTTTAGAAACTCCTATAAAACTATATTGTCTCTTATGATATGTGAATGGATAACGTGACTTCAAAGACACCACAGAATTGTCGAATATTAGCTGTAGGAGCGAATGCAAAAGCTTATTTTGCAGGAAACTTCGTAGTAGAACGAATAATTCGTAGTAAGTCTCATTTTCCTATAATTACTTGATTTATAGCACTGAGGCTTTTTGAACACATTCCTTTAGGCAGGCAGAGATAAGCAATCTGGACAACTGGTTTGTAGAATCAGATTATCCTGAATTAACGGCTGTGTCGAAGATTTCAGTTACAGATATATCCTTTTGAGCATTATGTCGAACGTCTGCAGAAAGGTAGGATAAATTCTAGTGCAAGACTTCACACCTCAGCGTTGACCAGTGATCCGAAGATCGCACAGATGAGCAATATTTCATAACATCGACGTTTATTCGTAAATAAACTAATGTAGGAAAGAAAGAGAAAAGAAAAATGCATATATAGCATAAATTACAATCAGTTCACGCGATTAACTACTTACGCACGAATTATATGGCAAACAAATTATATAGAAAAAAGAAGGACAGAAAGGAAAAGAAATATACATACGTGAAATAAATTACTCATAGTTTGTTTACGCGAAGAAGTAAAGGAACCGAAGACAGCCTCTGACATCTATTACAAATCTCCGCATCGTGAACTCAGGGCATTACAGAATCGTGGAAATTCTAATTAATAAATATTGAACCTAACGGGACTACTGTGGGAAAGCGAGGGTTTTGGGTGGGGAGAAACTAAAATCTAAAGTAAAAACCTCAGAAACAAAGAAATAATAACATGCAAAAAAAAGGTAAAAGCGACAGAGACAGGAAATAGCACAAAAGCAATAGAGGAATCGTAAAGGAAATCGCACTACACACATAACGAAAATTCTTGAAAAAATAATCAAACGTGGAATTAACAAGTGGAATTGACCTGCATAGGTCAATTCCATTTCCCAATTCCGAGGTTTGTTATTTTTTGCGTTTTCGCAGTAGGCATCGATCTAATTGATGATTCCACGTCCTGTTATTTTTCATGATTTGTATTAGGTATGGATAATTATTGCGTTAAAGATACAACTCATTCTTACCGCTCTTTCTACTGCTGCTCAAACGCGGTAAATAACAAACCTTGGAGTCGATAACTGTACTTAATCTATAAAGCTCGAGTACTGAGACCAGAATCAAAAAAATATGTCCTAAAATGGTAAATCTCAAAAAATAACGAAACGTGGAATTGAGATCTATAATTGACCTCAATGCAGGGTGACAATTACTAAAATTTATGAAATAAAATCGTCATAACTTTGAACAGTTTGCGTTAAGACGTTCAAACTGCACGGTTGGCGCGGGGCATGATGGGAATTAGTATGTGCATCCATTGTTTGGTTTAGCGACGAAGCCCACTTTCATTCGGATGGGTTAGTCAATAAGCAAAATTGGCGCTTTTCGAGATCGAGAAGTCTCTTGACCCTCTATAGGTGACTGTGGTGTGCGATGTCCAGTCACGGAATAGTCGGTGCAATATTCCTTGATGGCACGGTGACTACGTGAAGGTTTTGAAAGATATTTTCATCCCATTATCCAAAGTCACCCTGATTTCGACAAGAAGTGGTTCATCAAGATGGAGCTCGACCGCATGAAAGCAGGAGAGTGTTTGATGCCCTGGAGGAACACTTTGGTGACTGCATTCTGGCTCAGGGATACCCAGAGGCTCCTGGCACAGGCGTCTATTGGCCGCCATATTCTCTGTATCTGAACATATGAGACTTCTTTTTGTGAGGCTATATTAAAGACAAGGTGTATATCAATAACCCCTAAACCATTGCTGAGCTGAAAACAGCCATTCAGTAGGCCATCGACAGCGTCGTTTCCGACACTTCAGTGGGTCATGCAGAATTTCGCTAGTCGTCTGCGCTACATCATCACCAATCATGTCATACCCTAAATCTGAATATCTGTAGTGACGTTTACATGTTGAATAAAGTGTGTGCATGTCGTAGTTTGTAATTGATTAACGTTTTTTTGTGTAGTTCAATAATTATCACCCTGTACTTTCCTCTTAGGTTTATGCCTATCCTCACCCTCGGAAAAGGAACCACATTCGCAACAAAACAGTCAAACATTTGTGAAACAATATTGCAAATATTAAAGCAGATCGTTCCACACACAGCAGTGAAAGTTGGGCTCTCAGGTTCCTGCCTAATCTGACTCTCAGAAATCGTGTCATATTCGCAAAAAATAGCCAAATATTTGTGGAAACCAAGATGATAAATACGACTGCAGATCGTTTCATTCGCTGCAATATAATCTGTGGTCTCAGCTTCCTGCATAATCTAATCCTCGAAAATTGTGTCAAATTCGGAAAAAACAGCCAAACACTTATGAGAACCAAGATTACTAATATGATTGCTATTTCATTCATTTTCAGCAGTTTATGCTGCGCGCTTAGGTTCCTGCTTAACCACACCCTCAGAAATCGTGACATAGTTGTAATAAACAGCAGAGTTTACGTAAGATACTAAGACAACCACAGGTAACGCATAATAATAGGCCTCTTGCATTCTTCGCATCATAAGCTCATGAAGTCACACAGGACCTCCTTTTTCAAATCTGACGGTTGGAATTGGACACTCGAATTGACCCGTGCAATCGATTTGACTTTTAAGTTTTGGATGTCGCTCATTGGCAGAACTCATGTATTTGTTAATGGCTTACCTTCTGACACCCGTCGTTGCTGCGTGGTCGCACTGCATGTCACGGTGCTCTTACGATGTTGCTGACTGGGTACGGACACCCTTGTTACTCGTCAATCGTTTCGTGTCAGACCGTTGCTAAGCAATGGCTTGGACCTCTGCAGGAAGCCCTGTATTGTTGAGAGCAGCATCACGTCATCATTTTTTGTTTACTGTTAGAGGACATGCGGTAAATAATCATCACATAATTACGGAAACTATTCAGCGATAACAGCACTCTGTAGTAAGTGTCCGGCAATGGCATGGTATCCTTGAGGACATGGGACCAAGGAGACATGTAGAAACGAAAGCAAATGAAAATAGGGAAAAAATAAAACGCGAAACATTGATAAAATAATTCAAACTTTCACTATGTTAAAATAATTAAAGAAGGCTCTGAAAATCTGTCAGAGGTAAATATAATCACATAATTTATCTCCTTTACCCAGATCCAGAGCCGAAAGAGGCTACAAGCAGCCGAGGCGCCAGCCCTTCGCACTTTTCGTCAGATCGCAGTTTTGTGACGGGTGAAAAAAATATGAAAAGTTGAAGAAAGATGAAAGATGAAAGAGGGAAGGCGAGATAGAAGAGGGAAGAGGAGAGCAGAGGAGAGAGAGGTACTAAGAAAATCATAAGGGGATTCGAATTAGACTGCAAAGAGCAACAGCTCCATGGGATCTATCTTCCATGTTATGGATAAACCTGTTTCTTGTGTTAGGGTACTAGACGGAGTCTCATTATACCAAGCGATCCAAGGGAACGAAGTTGTAGAGGCTATATTTTGCATTCGATATTTTGTTTGTTACGGCTTTCTATTGATCAGCAATGAAAAACTAACCGCGCTATAGTTGCAAGGAACGCGACTTTAAAATATATGCTGGGCATCAGATGTACTAGTTACTCCACTACCTAGGTCAAAGATCAATCTGATTTAACACTCGAACATCAAGTAAGTGTATATAAAGAACACAAAGGCTCAGAGGTGAGAAAGTTTGCGGCCAAGGCTAGGACAGTGCATCCCTCATGGGCGACATAGGCAATGTTGTGTAAAAAATAATCTAGTCACAATTTAAATTCAACGAACAAGCGCTGCAACGTGTGTTTTCGGTGTCACAAATTGGCTAATCAGGAAACGTCTGTATACTGAAGCGGGTGACATCACCTACAAATTCTTCGGCCACAGCATGCAACAGTGCCAGGAATTAAAAACTTGTTACGATATTTCATCCAGGCTAATGCTGTTAGACTTCAACCTGAGTGAGTAGTTTTTATCACTCCGATATTGGTGCCCTAAAAATATTCTCCTCCTTGTAAGTAATTTGCCCTAGGAATCGACAACAACGCGATCTAACTACTGTTAATGAAATATTGGGGAGTAAGCACATTTTCATAGAGCAACTGAAGATATGAAGGGGTATCACATTCCAGTCGGTCCACAGAGACTTCTGCAAGCCCTCAGAAGACGATAAACTTCTTCGCCGCCTTTGAATAGCTTCTGCATATAAGACGAAGGAGAAGAGCAAAACGTTCTTACTAAAATGGGCAACAGTCTGGATGACTGACTGATCTGGCCTTGTAACACTAACCAAAACGGCCTTGCTGTGCTGGTACTGCGAACGGCTGAAAACAAGGGGAAATTACTGCCGTAACTTTTCCCGAGGGCATGCAGCTTTACTGTATGGTTAAATGATGATGGCGTCCTCTTGGGTAAAATATTCCGGAGGTAAAATAGTCCCCCATTCGGATCTCCGGGCGGGGACTACTCAAGAGAATATCATTATCAGGAGAAAGAAAACTGGCGTTCTACAGATCGGAGCGTGGAATGTCAGATCCCTTAATCGTGCAGGTAGGTTAGAAAATTTAAAAATCTTAGAAGCTAGATTAAGGAAAGGCAAACCTACGTTTCTAGCATTTGTAGACTTGTTGTTGTTGTTGTGGTCTTCAGTCCTGAGACTGGTTTGATGCAGCTCTCCATGCTACTCTATCCTGTGCAAGCTTCTTCGTTTTAATCATACAGTAAAGCTGCATGTCCTCGGGAAAAATTACGGCCGTAGTTTCCCCTTGCTTTCAGCCGTTCGCAGTAGCAGCACAGCAAGGCCGTTTTGGTTAATGTTACAAGGCCAGATCAGTCAATCATCCAGACTGTTGCCCCTGCAACTACTGAAAAGGCTGCTGCCCCTCTTCAGGAACCACACGTTTGTCTGGCCTCTCAACAGATACCCTTCCGTTGTGGTTGCACCTACGGTACGGCCATCTGTATCGCTGAGGCACGCAAGCCTCCCCACCAACAGCAAGGTCCATGGTTCATTGGGGGGTTTGTAGACTTAGAGAAAGCTTTTGACAATGTTGACTGGAATACTCTCTTTCAAATTCTGAAGGTTGCAGGGGTAAAATACAGGGAGCGAAAAGCTATTTACAATTTTTACAGAAACCAGATGGCAGTTGTAAGAGTCGAGGGACATGAAAGGGAAGCAGTGGTTGGGAAGGGAGTGAGACAGGGTTGTAGCCTCTCTCCGATGTTATTCAATCTCTATATTGAGCAAGCAGTGAAGGAAACAAAAGAAAAATTCGGAGTAGGTATTAAAATCCATGGAGAAGAAATAAAAACTTTGAGGTTCGCCAATGACATTGTGATTCTGTCAGAGACAGCAAAGGACTTGGAAGAGCAGTTGAACGGAATGGACAGTGTCTTGAAAGGAGGGTATAAGATGAACATCAACAAAAGCAAAACAAGGATAATGGAATGTAGTCAAATTAAGTCGGGTGATGCTGAAGGAATTAGATTAGGAAATGAGACACTTAAAGTAGTAAAGGAGTTTTGCTATTTGGGGAGCAAAATAACTGATGATGGTCGAAGTAGAGAGGATATAAAATGTAGACTGGCAATGGCAAGGAAAGCATTTCTGAAGAAGAGAAATTTGTTAACATCGAGTATAGATTTAAGTGTCAGGAAGTCGTTTCTGAAAGTATTTTTATGGAGTGTAGCCATGTATGGAAGTGAAACATGGACGATAAATAGTTTGGACAAGAAGAGAATAGAATCTTTCGAAATGTGGTGCTACAGAAGAATGCTTAAGATTAGATGAGTAGATCACATAACTAATGAGGAAGTACTGAATAGGATTGGGGAGAAGAGAAGTTTGTGGCACAACTTGACTAGAAGAAGGGATCGGTTGGTAGGACATGTTCTGAGGCATCAAGGGATCACCAATTTAGTATTGGAGGGCAGCGTGGAGGGTAAAAATCGTAGAGGGAGACCAAGAGATGAATACACTAAGCAGATTCAGAAGGATGTACGTTGCTGTAGGTACTGGGAGATGAAGAGGCTTGCACAGGATAGAGTAGCATGGAGGACTGCATCAAACCAGTCTCAGGACTGAAGACCACAACAACAATATAAATGGTGTCTCAAGAAGAGAGCCCGGATTGAGAAAACCCGTTATTTTTATTTATTGTTGTCGGAAATATTTGTTTTGCATGTTTTATTGTCAGTGATCATTAAGGTTACGTTTTGATATTGTGCTTTTGTTTTACAGGTCAGTGTTTGTGGGGTATCGGCATGGGAAGATACAGCATGGAATAGCAAGTGTTGATTTTGGAAACTCACTACGAGAATGGTGAAGTATTCACGGAAACTGGAAACTCCGCACTAACCTTGAATTCAACAATGTACTACACGAGTCAAGCACGTAGCAAAAGAATGAGGTGGCGATGTCAGGACACCGCTCCATGAAATTATACACGACCTAGCTTCCGTGCAGTGAAATTGAAAGGTATTCTGATTTTCAATCACACGACGAAAAAGGGATAATTACTGTCGATGCTAAACATCTATAGATTCAAACCCTCGATATGTCGACAGCACTATCGCCTATCCCCCACCCCTACTTCAGCCAAGACAAAGTGTTGTACATTGTTGACCTTATATGAATTCAGTCATTGTTTTTATAATCAGATCAATTCTTACTTGCAACTAATTTCATGGAAGTGCTGCCGTTTATTGTTTTTGTGCTGTGTGCCATTGTAATAGTTTTTAATGATGAGTAAGTCTGTAACAAGAACGAAGTGGAAAACCGGTTTTGATTCATCCACTAGAGTTATGATACGCCAAAAATTTGTACACACAACTACAATAGCCTAATTACCTATCAATAACAGCTTAGAGTCAGCCTGAACTCGTTAATTGGAGAGTTGCAGGACACTGGGGTTGCAACATTTCATTATTTCACAAGGCAGTGGAGCGGTAGCCTAAACATAATTAAAAATAGCATTAAATGAAAATCAGTACATAAAAATGCATTTGGATTTTCTGCGTCGCCTTAAAATCACGCTAATTAACAAAAATTTTGCCCAACACCAACATTTCAGTTCTTTAAAAAATTTGAAAATTCTGTAATCTTTAGCCCAAATGGCCAAATCATACTGCCAAATAAAAAATATTTATATATATATATAGGATGGTCAGAAAATGTCTGAAACACTTGTCGTGATGTTGTAGGGGTTGTAGGGCAGATTGTATGTACTGAGACAGAAATGTTAAGAAAAAAAAAATGCGATACATTGCGCCGTTTCCGGGTTATTTAGGATTGAAGTTAGCCAATCAGATCGTCGCGCTCGTAAATTCAAGTTTCAGCTAACGAGACAAAGCACTCGTTGGGCAACACCGCCTCTAGCAGGCCGCTTGAGTTATATATATATATATATATATATATATATATATATATATATATATATATATATGGGGGGGTGTTTATTCTTGCTGTTGTTGTTGCTGCAGCCTTCAGTACGTAGACTGGTTTGATGCAGCTCTCCATGCTACTCTATCCCATGCAAGGCTCTTCATCTCTGAGCAACTACTGCAACCTACATCTTTCTGGATGTGCCTGCTGTGTTCATCATTTGGTCTCGGACAATGCGGTGTTTTTAGTGCATACACCAGACGAAGTGCAAAGATCGTTGGACTGGATTGCCCAACATGATGCTGCACCCGGAAGCCGTGTGAACTTGTAGAAGTCTCGGGCGACGGTCATCGGCAGCGGCCTGCAGGAAGGGACCTTGGCTCCATACCCACTCCGGGATTCTATCAAATGTTTGGAGGTCATCTTTAAGCGCTATAGTCGAAGGGACAGTGAACCTACACTCGTCTCCTACAATGAATATTTACGTATGTCCGTAACAACTTGCTGCGGTCTTTGAAATGGTCCAGCCGCTGGCTTGTGTCAACGACTATCTGGCGTCCAAAATACCCCAACTGGCTACTGTCTTCCCGATGCATAAGAACTGCCCCTACCTCTCACGAACCGCCGACTGCAGTGGGCCTGTTTCCCGGTCACTGTCTCTCCTCAAGGAGTTTTTTGTGGACTTCAGTCACGTCAACACCGAGTTGTCTAGTGAGCAGCAGCTGAGACGCCATCCCCGAAGTCCGAATGAAAGCCGTCTAGCCTCGGTTACTTGGCTGCTGGTGTGGCATTCAGTGGCCACTGCTCTCTTCGATTTGGACCCCAGAACGCCCTCGTATTTGGTTGTGAACCACAAATATATGAATGGCCAGAGACTCCATTCCATACGTATTACAGATTTCCGTTATGTCTCCAGTGCCATCTCATTGATACGGATGAATACCGTCTCGAATGTGGGTCTGCCGTGGAGACTGACGATACTCATGTTGGCCCTCCTTCAGCGAACGACCCCAACTGCAGTTACTCCGACACCCCTTCTTATCCCGGATATGTCGTTTTGCTAAGATAAACGCAGTGATATGGGTCAAGGGTTTGATCATATTATATATTTACCTACATCTTTACCGGGATAGTGCCAAGCAGTTTCTCAATTTTTGGACCTCCCTACTGTAACGATTCACTCGTCCTCGACGCCACCCGCGCTACCGCCAATACTTTGCTAATTAGTTGGGTAGTGTCTTCTTTGACCCTCCCTGCCATTGGGTCGTATCTAGGATAAGAAGCTAACCTTATTCGCAAATCAGTTTTACGGACCAGAGCAAGTGACAGAACCACAAGGACCCTTTTGTTCTGAAGACGTGCCCGGCCGCAATGCAGATTAGAAGGATCCGCGGACATCTCGTCGCTAGCAGCCGATGGTGTAGTATTTAATGTTGGTTTCTCTCTGCATAATCCGAAAGTGCCGCCTTTACTTTGTATTTATTCTTTAATTTTGCTTTTGTTGATTAGATGCTTTCTTTACCCTTAGAAGGACACAATTGTACGAATAAAGATGTCCTGTTTATCTGCCCATCCTGTCTCCACCAGGCTGAAGCTGAGTGCTCTACTTCACCAGAGGAAAAAAAAAAGAGAAAGAAAATGCAGTTAAAGCAACCGAGAAGCGGTAAATTCCGGTTAGAGCCTTGGTCCGGCACAAATTTTTGACTTTCGCCATTGTATTACTGCAGTGCCCTTGTAATACGGGTATATTTCTATTGCCTATTGTCAAACCACAATTTATGAAAGTGTTTGTATTTTCTTAATAGGATTAAGTAGGAATAATTAATATTTTTCATGTTGGAAATAATTGTGGTAGCAGGGAATGTCTGCACCAAAGTATCGTTGGCAAGAGAGACCGCACATTGATATAATTTTAAAAAGGGCGGGAGAGACCGCGTATGGATACATTTGAACAAAAGAGCGCGAAAGACCGCGCATTGATACGTTTTGTAATGGTAGCAGGGATTTTCTGCGCCAGAAAGCATTGTTGGCAGGGGAGACCGCACTTTAGCGTTCGTAGGAGTCAGTAGTAAGCGAGATGTGAAGCGAGTTGGTAGCAAGTCTGAAGCGAGAGTTTGAGAGGAGTAGTGTGCCTGCCAGCCACCAGCTACGATTTACAAGAGATTATAAACGGATGTACAGAGACATCACCTAACTATTATCATAAGAGAAACTAATATTGTGGAATTTTTTTTTTTTTTTTTTTTTTTTTTTTTGAGAAGCTCAAGACTACTGAAGTATGTTTGCACAATGCTAGTTGTAAGTTTATTGGAAAAAAGTAAGTCCCATTTGAACGTTTGTAAAATCATTTCATTACCAGCAGTAAATATTGGAAGAAACGTTTTCAGAATATAATTAATTTTTGCCAGCAATGTTGCATTACTGATCACAATCCATTCCAAAAAACCATCAACGGAAAACTTTGCAAAAATTTTATTGCTGTCAAGAAAAAGTGTAACTATGAATTACATAACTACAGTCAAATTAATAAAAAAATAACGTCAGCTTTGCTACTAAAGAATAACGTCAGCTTTGGTAATAAATACAGCCACTTTTTATGACAGCCCACCAGCAGTTAATAGACTATAGTAAAACAGAGTAAGTATATTCATGTCGCAGTTAGATAGCAGTCAGATGGCGATCCAGTAACAGTAAAAAAAAGGTAAGGAACAGTTTTGGGTTATTGCAGATAACGTCTGGGGGCCACGACGACGACACATTCTATGTTTCGACGAAATAATCAGAAAATCACTTTTAATAAGCAGCAATTAAATTTGTATGCGAAGATTGAGAAAGAGAATAAATTCCAAAAGGAAGATTTCATTTGTTATTATTAAGCAAGAGATAGAAATCCTAAGGGAAGGTTACATAGGTTATTGTAAAAGGGAAGGTTATCATTAACAAAATAGGTATAGAGGAGACGGGAAAGTTTCACTTGGCGACATCCAATCGGTAAGACTCTTTAGTGAATCTACTGTGAAAATGAATATACTGACTCTGACAATTGTATGAATAAGCTAGTGTTAAGTGGCGCAACGCTTATACTAAACTGTATACCTTTAATTCACAGCCCATCGGCAATTCTGTCTGCTCTATTGATTCTGCGTTGAAAAGTGTTTGTTCAGTGTTGAATCCGCTTTAAGCAGTGATATATTTTGTTGCGTGTGCTAATTATAGACGATGTCCCGCAGAATAATTACTCGTTCTCAAAGTGATAAAAGTGTAGAAAATACTGATGAGAAATTCTTTTCAGGAGTATACAGAAATAATACGTGTGATAAACCCGGCAGTGAAACGTTAGGTGAACAGACATTCGAGAGTAGTAATAATATGGAATCTTTTGACGAACAATCAACTTCAGATATGCCAACTGATAATGAGACATTAGTGCAAAATAATTTGTTTTTAAATACAACAGACGCTACACAGCCACAAATTACGCTTAGCAGACATAATAGTTTCAGTAACGAAACCACCATAATGCAGTCAAACAGTGTGACCCCATTACGTGCCGAAACAGATTCAAACGGTACACAGCTACACAATCTGCGTAACAGATACCACAGTTTTACTGACAAAAATTCCGAAACCACGGAAGAAGTGACACGATTACAATCGTCTGAGGGTGTTCAAATGAACACAGATATACAACCTTTAACAACGAATACAAATACACACAGAAGTCAATCCGAAACGGATCCAATAATGGCATTTTTGCTACAAATGAGACAATACATGAATCAAAACTTTAACAGAAGGGCACAAGAATCAGCAGACCTAAAAAACGAAATCAAGGCAGAACGCATGCACACAGATCAGAAATTAGACAAAATGTACCAAAATCTAAAACACGAAATCAAAGTAGAAATTCAAGCAGTCTCTAAAAAATCAAAACAAGAATTATACGCCAAGATTCAAGAAATAACAGATAAACAAGAAGCATTTGCGGTAAGCCTACGAGAAACAATGACAGAGAACTTTTCTAAAGAAAACGCTCACATTGATGAACGTTTTAACGATCACACAGAAAACTGTTTAATACGTCACCGCAAACTGGTGCGATCGCAGAATAAAGAACGAAAAGAACTATCACAAACAATTAATAAACAGCGACAGGACGACAAAAAGAAAGTGTTTTCTCAGGGAGAAACTTACGTGGACAATCACATACACTCGATTTCGGAAGAAATCGAAACGGTTAAGGAGACAAATATTCAAATAAAAGAGAGGCTCACGGAAATCCAATCACATACAATTGAGGCCAAAATTTCTACACACACTGAAATCCAGAATATTAGGGATAAATTAACAGAAGAAGTTCTGACACTAACTGACAAAATGGAACACATAGAAATCAATCAAGACTCAGAAAATTTGAAAGCAGATTTTAAGAAAGTAACCAAAAGTAATCGTAAATTACGGAACGAATTCACAGAAAATATCAACGAACTCACTACAAGAGTAGACCTGTTAGATACCACCAATGACAGCAAATCAGATGACACTACACCAGTCTCAGTTCAACAGATTTCTAATAGTAAAGATACGCAAATTACATATGTGCAACAAACAATCGCAGACCTAAATCACGTAATAATTTGTTACATCCTAAAATCAATTCTTTACAGCAAAGGATAGCTGACACACAAGAAACAGCTGCAAACAATCAATTCCGACAGAACACACACCATTATGACGTGTCTCAGATGCACAATACATACAATGTCGGTAGACTTCAGAGTGTAAGAGATCTTAACCAGGCAGAAAGACACACAAATTCATATTCACAACATTATGAAAATAATGACACACAAAGACATGACGGTTTCGACCACAAGCATTTCCTTTCAGTGAGAAAGTTTAAAACATTTAAAAACGACAGGACGCAAATACATCCACTGGACTGGATCCATCAATTCAATGCAGCACTCCCACCATCATGGCCAGTTCAACATAAGCTAGAATTTATTATTAGTTTTCTTGAAGGGGAACCAGCGAGAAGAATGCGACCAATTGCTAGACAGTGTTTTTCAGTAGAAGCATTCCAGGAAGCATTTCTAGCAGCATATTGGTCAGATACCACACAGAGTAGCATTAAAGATCTGCTAATTAGTCTGCCAAATTTCGGGAATTCTACTTTCCCAATAATTACACAATTTTTCGAGTGTATGGTTGAACAAAACCAATACCTCAAAGAGCCATACAGGCAATCCGCATTAATAGAGCTGTGTATTTCAAAACTCCCCAGAGCATTAAAAGTGTCATTATTAACAGGCCAGCAAAAGGACAGCGTGTACGCATTTAGAGACATCCTGCAATTGCTAGAGGTACACCAGGCAGATTATGCGTTTGTTAATTAGAATTTTTCACGACATAACGCAAACCAGACGAACAATACTAATTTTGAACAAACACGAATTGGCAATAACAATCATAATGAACGCTTTCGCAGCGAAAATGAAAACTTTAATCGAGAATACACAGAGGGATTCAATGAACAGTAATATAATAACAATGTACATTACAATTCAAGACAACAACAAAGCCATCCAAATAACACGACACATATACGACAGGAAATGCCGAACTGGCCAAACTTTCACATGACTCGTAGCCAAGAAAATGCGACAGGTGCAAACAATTACATGGGTCAGCCGCAAAACACACAAAACGAACAAAGACAGCCTTTTCAGAGAAACGCGTGTGCCTCGCCGTATAACCACAGTTATGACGACAGAAGGAGAGAAAACGAACACCGACCACAAAGGACATTCTACAATGATAATTTTCATAGAAATTCAAACAGTGCACAACAACCAAGTTATCGTATGAATGTACCAGACACAAGATTTCATCCGCCACCTGCCGAACTGGCCAAACTTTCACATGACTCGGCACCAAGAAAATGCGACAGGTGCAAACAATTACATGGGTCAGCCGCAAAACACACAAAACTAACAAAGACAGCCTTTCCAGAGAAACACATGTGCCTCGCCGTATAACCACAGTTATGACGACAGAAAGAGAGAAAACTAACACCGACCGCAAAGGACATTCTACAATACAAAATTGTTGAGGCTTTCGTGGCCACTTGTTGACGAACTGCCTACTGGCTTCTGTCTCGGGTTCTTCGGCCGACGTTCATCTAATGATTTTTCTGACGTTTCGCAAACACGAGTGGCTGGCATTGTCAAAGCTTCACCCGCCATTGCCGGTGGTGAACTGGAGCCGAGCTTTTTTTAACAAGAGGTGGAGCCCCTCCACGCCCACACCGGCATGATGGCCAACACAAAAGGTCTACTGCCATCTCTGCATAAGGGTTAGTATTCACTAAAGTGAGGTGTCGCAGGATGTGGGTGCTGCGATGTTTGCGTACGTCTGGTTAGGATTAACCATTAATACGCGCTCATCTGGAGATAGATTGGTCGAAATCTGACGAAGGGTAGCGGTTTGAAGGGCAGAGGAAAAAAAGTGCCAAGGCAAGAGCCAAGGGAAAAAAACCTCTGCGAAAGTTAGGTCGGGCGGCAAGAGCAGTAGCGGTTGTCTTGCTGCCTGCGATAGGTTGTGCAAGGATAGGCTTTGTTAGTAGTGGGTATCATGCATGTCGATACCTTGACGTTGTGCGTTTGTGCTGCTCGGCGGCTGGCGCTGGGTGCTGGTACAGAGTCCTCGTTCAGCGTCCTGCAAGCCGAGCTCGCGGGCGCAGACTATATGTACCTGGCGCGCCAACGTCCGAGGGCTTCTCCGCGGTCATTTCCGGTGCGGTTCTCCTCTTGCTACCTGCGACGGTCGTTCGCTGCAGTACGGGAAGCCAGGATCCGTTTACCTTAAGGCTTTCCTCTTTCTTGTTCAAACTATTCGCGTGTTTTTGTATTTCCACAGCTTCTCTGAACAAGCGCGTATGATAGTGCTTCTCTACAGCCAGAACTTCCGTGTCGGCGAATTTTATTACGTGGTCGGTCTCATTCAGTGCGTGCTCTGCCACGGCCGATTTTTCCACCTGCCCCAACCTGCAATGTCGTTTATGCTCTTTGATCCTGGTGTTAATGGATCGTCCAGTCATTCCGACATAAACTTTTCCGCATGTGCATGGCATACGGTATATTCCCGACATTGCAAGTGGGTCTCTTTTCTCCTTCGCCGATCTAAGACACTCTTTGATCTTCCTTGTCGGTTTGAAAATCGTCTTTACGCCATGTTTGCGCAATATACGGCCGATTCTATCCGTCACTCTGGGAATGTAGGGCAGAAAGGCCGTACCCGACATTTCTTTTTCTGGTTCCTTACTTCGCCGAGTGTTTGGCTCTGTTACATTTCTAATATAATTTGTGGAGAACCCATTGCTCCTCAGGACAGTTTCCAGGTGTTGCATTTCTCGTTTGAAGTGTTGCGGCTCACATGTTCGTCCTGCTCTCGTTACGAGCGTACTAATCATGCCTCTTTTCTGGCTCGGGTGGTGGTTTGACAGTTTGTGTAGGTATCGGTCCGTGTGTGTCGGTTTTCGGTACACACTGTGTCCCAGGTTTTCGCCGTCCCTTGTGACCAACACATCTAGAAATGGCAGTTTCTTGTCCTTTTCTACTTCCATGGTAAATGTTATGTTGGCATGGAGGCTGTTCAAGTGTCTTAGGAAGTCACCGAGCTGTTCTTCACCATGGCTCCACACCACGAAAGTATCATCGACGTACCTGTACCACACCTTAGGTTTGCAAGTCGCCGAGTCCAGTGCCTGTGCTTCGAATTGTTCCATGAAGAAGTTGGCCACCACTGGACTGAGAGGACTACCCATGGCGACGCCTTCCAGCTGTTCGTAGAAATCGCCATTCCACGTGAAATAGCTCGTGGTGAGACATGCATGGAAGAGCTTTCTGATGTCTTGCGGGAAAATGGAACCGATGTGCTCCAGAGCGTCACTGAGTGGCGCTTTCGTAAATAACCCGTGCATGCAGAATTGTTGTCATAGTTCACCAAAATAAACGTAGTTTTAATTATAATATAAGTATTGAATACGGAGAAATGTGGCTAAATGCTTTACAGGTCATGAAGAGAGCTGACGCGATTTTCCAGATGCAGAGAGATACTGAAGTCATGCCGTGCGCTGATGATTATTAACAATGAATATTTTGCTATTTGTAATACAGAGAGATACTGAAGTCATGCCGTGCGCTGATGATTATTAACAATGAATATTTTGCTATTTGTAATACAGAGAGATACTGAAGTCATGCTGTGCGCTGATGATTATTAACAATGAATATTTTGCTATTTGTAATACAGAGAGATACTGAAGTCATGCCGTGCACTGATGATTATTAACAATGAATATTTTGCTATTTGTAATACAGAGAGATACTGAAGTCATGCCGTGTGCTGATGACTATTAACAATGAATATTTTGCTATTTGTAATACAGAGAGATACTGAAGTCATGCCGTGCGCTGATGATTATTAACAATGAATATTTTGCTATTTGTAATACAGAGAGATACTGAAGTCATGCCGTGCGCTGATGATTATTAACAATGAATATTATGCTATTTGTAATACAGAGAGATACTGAATTCATGCCGAGCGCTGATGATTATTAACAATGAATATTTTGCTATTTGTAGTACAGAGAGATACTGAAGTCATGCCGTGCGCTGATGATTATTAACAATGAATATTTTGCTATTTGTAATACAGAGAGATACTGAAGTCATGCCGTGTGCTGATGATTATTAACAATGAATATTTTGCTATTTGTAATACAGAGAGATACAGAAGTCATGCCGTGCGCTGATGATTATTAACAATGAATATTTTGCTATTTGTAATACAGAGAGATACTGAAGTCATGCCGTGTGCTGATGATTATTAACAATGAATATTATGCTATTTGTAATACAGAGAGATACCGAAGTCATGCCATGCGCTGATGATTATTAACAATGAATATTTTGCTCTTTTTAATACAGAGAGATACTGAAGTCATGCTGTGCGCTGATGATTATTAACAATGAATATTTTGCTATTTGTAATACAGAGAGATACTGAAGGCATGCCTTGCACTGATGATTATTAACAATGAATATTTTGCTATTTGTAATACAGAGAGATACTGAAGTCATGCCATGCACTGATGATTATTAACAATGAATATTTTAATATAGACTATGTAGAGAGATGACACGAGGTACAAAGGAGAGAGGAGAATGAAGATTTTAGTATTTAAAGAATATAATTTAGTAATGGTTTATTTTGATAACAGGTGACACAGCGCAGCGCAGCACTACAGATGGAGTAACCACATTAAATTGCTTACTATATGTACTTTTCTATTCGAAAAATTTTTTCTGCATTGAACATGGTATCTTTTACATCAGATACATACATAGGAAAAACAGATCACACCAAATGTCAGCATACCGATTCGCACTCTACGTAAAATACAAATGTTTTCTCTTAAATAACAATGAAGATGTGTGCTACGGAACTCAAACATAACATATAGTCGACTGACAATATGACTTGTAACTGACGAACACATTACCGAACATACTGAAGTCACAGAAAGTGACTTAGTTTGTCAAAATGGACTTTCGTATTTCAAAAACTGTGAATTCACAACCTGTGAAGTAATATAATTATTTATATGAGCACCAGATTATGATTTATTTAGAGTCACAGAAAGGGACATAGTTTGTATAAAGGTACTTGTCTATTTTATTTAAAATGTTGATGCCTAAATGTACTACTAAATTCTACCTACAGGAATATTTGTTTATGTTACTGACTGTCACGTAATGTAATATGTATTGTAGACTGAATTCACTACAGATGACCGAGCGAGGTGGCGCAGTGGTTAGCACACTGGACTCGCTTTCGGGAGGACGACGGTTCAATCCCGCGTCCGGCCATCCTGATTTAGGTTTTCCGTGATTTCCCTAAATCGCTCCATGCAAATGCCGAGATGGTTCCTTTGAAAGGGCACGGCCGACTTCCTTCCCCGTCCTTCCCTAAACCGATGAGACCAATGACCTCGCAGTTTGGTCTCTTCCCTCAAAACAGCCCAGCCAGTCACTACAGATGGAAAATGTGTTTTTTATGTAATTGTTTAAAACTATAGACTTTTTCTACAGTCACACAAGGTGACATATTTTGTCCTTTTAAACGTAAAATAAATAATTTTTATGAGCACAGAGGAAAGAGATGATGTAAAATTTGGTAATAACGGTATCAACCATATCCGTGAACCTTTTGACAAAATGATTATACCTGTACCTTAATTCATGTGCAGCCCGTGGTTATGGAGCACAAGCAAAGTGAATAGTGAACCACGTTACTTCAATCTACAATGTTTTCTATGAGGTGTCGGCATACCAAGATGCACACCACAGTCATTATGTACGTCAATAGGTGCTTGCATAGCAAGATGTACACCATCACTACTAATGGACAATTGGAGTTGGAACTGGTACCTGAAATAGCTGCAGCAACTCAGGCAATTCGACGGTTAACTTAGTGTTTGGTTACACTAAAACTATGGACCAAAGAGACGACGGAATCACATGGCGAAACCTGGTGTTGTGTGATGTGACGGAAAGAAACGGACTTCTGAGTGCATTCACAGACAGTTGCCAGTGCTTTAACCATGCTGTCCAATTCCTTTTTTTCCCTTCCTTGAATATGGTACTAATAGATGCCAATTTATAATGAAGCATAAACTATGTTCTAATTTTTTGCCATCAATTACTATTAGAGATATAAATAACTTACTACCCGATGTACACTTCCAACTTACTGACTCATATTATTTGTATATTTTGATGTATACTCTTTTGAATATTCTTTTCGTTAGCCTTACGAAAACAAATTCTTATGACAGTATATGTATGTGCTTTGTTGAAAGAAATATTTTATCATTAACTTACTTATTACTACACATATTACTATAATCAAATTTTCTCCTTACATCAAGTCCAAATGTCTTAACGACGTAGGAAAATTTTAAGGAAACCCAGTGGAGGGTTATGTAAGACGTGTATATTTCTATTGTCTATTGTCAAACCACAATTTATGAAAGATGTTTATATTTTATTAATAGGATTAAGTATGAATAATTAATATTTTTCATGTTGGAAATAATTGTGGTAACAGGGAATGTCTGCACCAAAGTATCGTTGGCAAGAGAGACCGCACATTGATATAATTTTAAAAAGGGTGGGAGAGACCGCGTATGGATACATTTGAACAAAAGAGCGGGAAAGACCGCGCATTGATACGTTTTGTAATGGTAGCAGGGATTTTCTGCACCAAAAAGCATTGTTGGCAGGGGAGACCGCACTTTAGCGTTCGTAGGAGTCAGTAGTAAGCGAGATGTGAAGCGAGTTGGTAGCAGGTCTGAAGCGAGAGGTTGAGAGGAGTAGTGTGCCTGCCAGCCACCAGCTATGATTTACAAGAGGTTATAAATGGATGTACAGAGACATCACCTAACTATTATCATAAGAGGCACTAACATTATTGAATTTTTTTTTTTTAACTCAAGACTACTGAAGGTATGTTTGCGCAATGCTATTTGTAAAATTATTGGAAAAAAGTAAGTCCCGTTTGAACGTTTGTAAAATCATTTCATTACCAGCAGTAAATATTGGAAGAAACGTTTTCAGAATATAATTAATTTTTGCCAGCAATGTTGCATTACTGATTATAATCCATCCCAAAAAACCATCAACGTAAAACTTTGCAAAAATTTTATTGTTGTCAAGAAAAAGTGTATCTATGAATTACGTAACTTCAGTCAAATTAATAAAAAAAATAACGTCAGCTTTGCTACTAAAGAATAACGTCAGCTTTGGTAATAAATACAGCCACTTATTATGACAGCCCACCAGCAGTTAATAGAGTATAGTAAAACAGAGTAAGTATATTCATGTCGCAGTTCGATGTAGCAGTCAGATGGCGATCCAGTAACAGTAAAACAAGGTAAGGAACAGTTTTGGGTTATTGCAGATAACGACTGGGGGCCACGACGACGACACATTCTATGTTTCGACGAAATAATCAGAAAATCACTTTTAACAAGCAGCAATTAAATTTGTATGCTAAGATTGAGAAAGAGAATAAATTCCGAAGGGAAGATTTCATTTGTTATTATTAAGCAAGAGATAGAAATCCTAAGGGAAGGTTACATAGATTATTGTAAAAGAGAAGGTTATCATTAACAAAAGAGGTATAGAGGAGACGGGAAGGTTTCACCCTTTCTCTCTCCTACTTCATATAATTATTGGTATACTCATTCTTGTACTGCTTTTCATTAAACAACACAGCTGCAGGATTCATTATACTTCTAATCACTACTGCTACACTTCGTTCGTTCTTCCCCAAATGAATTGTGTTTGTCCGAGAGTTCAAAGTCAATTAATCTCTCTTTAACTGCAGATGGCGTCGTCTCTGCTAGTTCAATGCGTTGGATTTAATGCCTTTAGCGTGAAAGCCGTTTGTTAGAAACATCTTTCGTATTACGTACTCATAAACAAATTGTGGATCGCTCGCGTGGCTCACACAGTGTCTATTCAGAGCTCCGGTCTCCACGGAAAGCCTTATCTTTTGAGGCATGCTAAAGCACAGGTGCAAAAATTGACGTAATGTTCTTACGGATATAAGCAATCAAAGGTTGGAAGATGGATTTTTCATTGCACGTCGTGATCGAATTATTTTTCTTACGTTGTGACATCGCATGAAAATTGTGCCTACATAAGGTGCGATCACAGCGCTTACTCTCGAGGGCGTTACTGCTCCTTATATGAAACGCAGCACGATTCCGATGCGGACATGTAAGGACCGACATACAGGCAAGGCATTAGCTTGGCACTCTTGTCTTTCCGATGTGCGGCGGCAAATGCGGAAACGCTGTTACCAAAAAGGTTCCAAACAGACCCAATGTGCTGTCATTCTTTTCTTGGCTGTCGAAGGATAAACTCTGGTAGACGTCCATCGGGGAAAAATGTCGTAGCACAGAAGTTAACGCAAACTCAGGTGGGAGATGCTCGAGCACAGGCTTTATAGTCCTGATCTCTCCCCATGCGATTATCGCGCTTTCGGTCCTTTAAAAAGGGCCATGAAGTGTCGACGATTTTTCTCAGTCGAGGACGTGTAGCATGCAGTTGCCAACTTCTTGACGTGGCAGGACACAGTGCTTTACCAGACGGGTATGTCTAACTTGGTTCGTCGGTGGGATGATTTTCTGGTTGTCGTGTGCATTCTGGACTATACGGAATCGAACGGAAACTTTTTGATCGCCCCTTATAGTTGGACAGGTTACTCTTATAACCAATACAATCTGGTTTGAGGATGGTCCATGCTGAACCGCAAACGGCTATTTAAAAAAAAATAATGCAACCAACACAATAAAAAAATCTGATTATCTGCTTGTCGTTCTTTAAGCGCGTAGCTCTGCCGGTCAATCAAGTGGCTAGGGGTTAGATTCACTTGAATAGGGCCACGCGACAAGCACCTACTCTTGCTCTGCTTCTTACCGTTTTCGCCGCCTGCTTCAGCAAACATCGTTCTACGTGCTAGGTTCAGACATTATTGCCTTGTGTGTTTGTGAGAACGCCATCATAAGCAGTAGTATTCAGGATTAGTGATGACAGCGCAGCTTGCTAGTGTTGCGTTGGAACAACAGCTTTGTATTTCTTTTTTCTTTCTTTAGTGCGCCGGCGTGTTTTATTCGGCTTGCGTATCTGTGTGTAGGTAAAGGATGATGGTAAAGATTTCAGAAAGAACGCCGAATTCGAAGCTGATAAATTGCATAAATTTATTTATTTGAAACAAAAAATGGTTCAAATCGCTCTAAGCACTATGGGACTTAACATCTGAGGTCATCAGTAACTACTTAAACCTAACTAACCTAAGGACATCACACACATCCATGCCCGAGGCAGGATTCGAACCTGCGACCGTAGCAGCAGCGCGGTTCCGGACTGAAGCGCCTAGAACCACTCGGCCACAACGGCCGGCTGAAAAAAAAAGAGATAGGAGGGGAGATAAAACGTCCCGTCGACAACGAGGTCATTAGACACGGAGCACAAGCCCGGATTAGGGACGTATATGGAAGGAAATCGGCCGTGCCCTTTGACAGGAACCATCCCGGCATTCGCCTGAAGTGATTTAGGGAAATCACGGAAACCCTAAATCGGGATGACCGGACGCAGGTTAGAACCGTCGTCCTCCCGAATGCGAGTCCTGTGTGCTAACCACTGCACCACCTTGCTCGGTCAACAAACAACAAAACAAAACCATTCTCTACAGGAGATGTTGAGGTTTACACGTGAAACACAGCATCGGTTATATGACACCCCATTTACCGTGTCCTAGAGTCCTACATGCCATCATTCGGCCCACGAAATTAACCATCTGCCGCTCACACATTTCTTCGTCAACTTCGTGGAGAACATGTCGAATTTCTTGTAAGAATTTCAGTAGATTGTGGGATTTGTTCTGGTAAACTCGTGACTGAGCGTACCTCAACAGAAAAATGTCACAACATGCTAGGTTACATGATAGAGGTGGATAGGTTTGGTCCTGTCGCAAGAACATTTGTCCGATTGGGAACTTTTCACGCGACAGAGCTATTGTGTCTCCTGAAGTGGCAAATTGCGCCGTCTTGTTGGAACCATAAATTCTCGATGTTCATTTGATCCAAAGAGGATCAAAGGAAAGAAGTGAGCATGGCACGTTGACGAACTCCATTCATCGTGATAGACCTTTTTTGTTCATCTTCAGAAAAGTAAGGACCGATTCAGTACCCACTTCAATCCCACATCAAACCATAACGTGCTGGGGATGTATGTCTGTTGGTTTCTCTGATCCCCATATTCAACACTTGTGTTTGCTTACAAAGCTGCATAAATGAAAGTCAGTTTCATCTAAGAAACATGGCTCTCTCGTTCCTTTCCCAGGATGCATTGCACAAAATTTCCGTCGTTTTCCACGTTCGCTGTTTTAAGTTCCTGTGTTAACTGATTTCTGTACTCCCATGTGCTGCACCACTTCTTAAGCCACTTGGTTTCTTTTATTAATGAATAAATATATGAAAATAAGTCTTCTGTAGTTAAACTGTGGATAATTTGTACTTCGCTTGTGTCATTGTAAGAACTAACGTTTTGTTTAAGAATTTGATTACTATTTGCTTCATATGAATAAAATTGTGTCATATCCTTCGTTATATAATATTAAGTCGTAAAAAATAGTGTAGGGCTACCAGTATTTCCTTTATTTTTAGTTAAAAATTAAGTACATTATGATAAGAAACACCCCGGCGAGGTGGCGCAACGGTTAGCACACTGCACTCGCAATCGAGAGGACGACGGTTCAAACCCGCCTCCGGCCATTCTGATTTAAGTTTCACTTGATTTCCCTAAGTCGCTTCAGGTAAATGACGAGGTAGTTCCTTTGAAAGGGCACAACCGACTTCCTTTCCCATCCTTCTCTAATCCGTCGGGCCCGATGATCTCGCTGTTTGATACCCGCCCCCAAATCAACCAACCAACCAATAAGAAAAAGCTAATTATTGTCTATTCAGGCCATCCGCTCTGGACACCTCATACAACGAACAATGCATGTACAAAGTGCAAATCTTTTATTAAAATTTTGCCTATTGTTGCTAGACACATGGACATTATTTCTTCAACACAAAAATGACATGGTTTTCCCGGACTTACAGTAAAGAGTCACGCACAGCATCAACATCTGCCTCACTCCGGTCACTTCGAGGGCGTCCAAGGCGTTCGATGTCTAGCGTTGAAACGGTTTTCGCAAATTTCTTGATCAACCTACTAACAGTGCATTCGTTCAAGGAAGTAGCCAGGATTTTGTCAGAGGGAGAGCCCGATCTGAACACAGATTGCTTTCGGGAGGAGGCCGGCCGGAGTGGCCATGCGGTTCTGGGCGCTACAGTCTGGAATCGCGCTAGCGCTAGGGTCGCAGGTTCGAATCCTGCCTCGGGCATGGATGTGTGTGGCGTCCTAAGGTTAGTTAGGTTTAAGTAGTTCTAAGTTCTAGGGGACTAATGACCACAGCAGTTAAGTCCCATAGTGCTCAGAGCCATTTGAACCTTTCGGGAGGCCATCATACAAGAGTATTATTAGGTCTGTTAAATTAAACAAGAAATGCTTTTCTTAAAAACATATTCCCAAGAAGAATATAATAATTCTAGTACCAAAGAAAGTAGTTGCTGACAGATGTGAAAATTAGCGAACTATCATTGTAATAGGTCGTGGTTTCACAATAATAAAACGAATTCATTAGAGAAGAATGGAAAATCTGGTAGAAGCCGACGACTTGGAAGATCAGTTTGAGTTCTTGAGAAATATAGGAACTCACGAGGCTATACTGACTCCACGACTTCTCATAGAAGGTAGGTTAAGGAAAAGCAAAATCTACGTTTATAGCATTTGTAGGCTTAGAGAAAGCATTTGACACTGTTCAGTGGAATACTCTCTTTGAAATTCTGAGCGTAGCAGTGGTAAAACACACGGAGCGACAAGCTAATTTCAACTTTTGTAGAAACTAGATGGCAGTATAAGAGTTAAAGAGCATGAAATGGGAGAAGTGGTTGGGGAGAGAGTGAGACAGGGCTGTAGCCAGTCCCCGATGTTATTCAACCTGTACACTGAGCAAGCAGTAAAAAAAAAGAGTATGAATTAAGATCAAGGGATAACAAAAAAACTTTGGAGTAGTTGAGCAGAATGAACGCGGCTGGAAAGGAGGACGTAAGAAGAACATCAACAAAAGCAAAACAAGAATAATGGAATGTAGACGAATTAAATCAGGTGATGGTGAAGGAATCAGATTAGGAAATGAGACACTTAAAGTAGTAAATGAGTTTTGCTATTTGGGGAGTAATAACTGATGGAGGTCGAAGTAGAGAGGATACAAAATGTAGACAGGCAATGGCAACGGAAGCGTTTCTGAATAAGAGAAATTTGTTAACATCGAGTATAGATTTAAGTTTTAGGAAGTCTTTCCTGAAAGTATTTGAATGGAGTGTAGCCATATATGGAAGGAGAATATGGACGATAAATAGTTTAGACAGAAAGAGAATAGAAGGTTTTGAAATGTGGTCCTACAGAAGAATGCTGAAGATTGGATGGGTAGGTCACGCGACTGACGAAGAGCTACTGAATATAATCGGGGAGAAATGAAATTTTTGGCACAACCTGATTGGTAGAAGGGATCGGTTGGTATGTGACCTTTTAAGAATGAAGCTGTCAGAAGGTATTATTGCTCAAACTGCCGGAAGAAACTCTTCACATCTCTGAGAGAAGAAGCATCGAGCGTTAATCGTCTAATAAACGAATAAAAACAATAAAGAAGCCTGACAGAGGCTTACTCAGAGTTTTTATGCAACCAACGACTGACAATATTTACTCGGAACTAAATATCTAGTTTTAAGTACTGAAGTCACAGGCGCATGCAGAGCAATATCATCTCCTTTTATATCTAGCTCACGTGACGAAAATGTTAAATATGAAGCACTAAGTTTACCAATGATATCTTCTTTTCGCACTTCTCTTACCTTTCGGCTCAGTTTATTCTAATGGAAACTTCTTTTAAAGTACTGTTATCGAAACTGTCTGGCCCACAAGACTTAGGAGTGCTGATATCGAGTTATACTGAAGTATGGTTAACCGCCTTGATGTAAACAAAATATGTGGCTGTTGCAAAAGCTGACCGTTCATTTACCTAGCGCAAATCATTTAACCGTGTTTCGTCCTATATTGAGTCAGGAATGGTTATCTAGTCTCAGAGTAGTATCAGTAGGAAGAGAGTGGTGCGTATGGTGACAGGCTTCTGTGATCAACAGTAACAGAAATTTCAAGAATATTGATAGATGTAACTCGAAACAATACGCTGTACAGCTCGGAATCTAAGGACGCTTGGAATCTAAGGACGCATATTTAAGCCCAGAAACTACAAAAATTCTTCGGCCATCTACGTTTCCATCCTGCAAAGATTGCGCACTTAAAAGTAGAGAAATAACAGTAAGCACAGAGGTCAACAAGATGTCATATTCCCCACGCTCCAACCGTACATAGAACAGGTTCATTAAAAAGCCGACTTTGGCGCACAATTCACAGTGACTCGCTAAGTATAGATGAAGATGTACAGGGGATAGGAAAATAATGTGAAAACCTGTACCTACTTGAGAATGGTTTATTAATAAGGGGTTGAACCCCCATTTACCCGTAATACAGCTGCAGTTCTTCTTGCAACGCTGGCATATAATGATTGTATCGTCTCCAGTGGAATATTATGCCACTTTTCGACCAGAACCTCTTCTAACTCTTGTAGTGACGAGGGAGGCAAAAATCTGCTCCGGAGTCTGCGCTCCAATACCGCCCTCAAGGTTTCGATAATGTTAAAGTCCTGGGACTTTGCTGGCAAGGGAAGACGCTCCAGTTAAGTTGCATGCGCCAGCCTGTCCTGGCTATGTGAACGAGTGTCCTCAAAGATGGCGTCATTGTTGGGGAACAACATTTGAATCATGGGCTGCACCTGATCACCTAGAATGTTCACATAATCGTCGACTGTAACACGGCCTTTGAGAGTAATGATGGGAGCAGCAGAATACCATGATTTGGCTGCCCACACCATCACACTTCCACCTCCATACTTAACCGTTGGAATCAAGCAATCAGAATTGTAGGCTTATTTTGGCGTTCTCCAGACGTAAATCCGTCCCGATGTTAGAAAGAACGAAAACGTTGAATCGTCGGATCATATGACGTGTTCCCACCGATCGGCTGTCGAGGATTTATGCTCCTGAGACCACATTTTACGCTTCTCTGCGTTGGTTGTCGTCACTAATGGTTTCGGTATAGCAGCTCATCCATGAATATTCGCTTTATGGAATGCCCGTCTGACAATGTCGATAGATACGGGGTCTCGAAGATGGCGATTGCGCTCTGCAATCACTTAAGCCGCCGTAGTTTTGTGTTGTATTGACACAATTCGTGTTAGCGTACTACGATCTCTGTCATTTAGATTTGATTTGCGCCCACTATTACGTTTACACGACGATATCTTTCCATGTTTTGTGTAAGTTGTAATGACTGTTTAAACAGTTGCTCCTGAAACATTAAGTAAGTTGGCTGTCTTGTTCACTGATGCTCCAGCTAATCGAGCGCCCACAATCCGCCCTCTTTGGAACTCTATTAAGTATTTCATTGCACTTCGACCTCGGCCACTGAATGCAATTACGAAGTGTGCACTACTCGTAAACAAACTGCACTGTTGGCTAGTCCCTAATGAATGCGCACAGTCCAGCGCGACCCGTGCCTTACCTGCGTTGTTGATCGTCGAACACAACCATTCTACCACTGTTCACATTATTTTACCCATCCCCTGTACATACATCCACAGAAAATGGAACAGTAAGAAATATAGAAATTTATAAGATAAATAACAGTTTTGCCCATACAAGAAGGAGAAAAATGTCATTCAACTAAGGCATTTATTTAGGTCACTAAGCGCATTCCTAAATAAATGCCTTAGTTGAATGACATTTATTTAGGTCACTAAGCGCATTCCCCCCCCCCCCCCCCCCCATGAACCATGGACCTTGCCGTTGGTGGGGAGGCTTGCGTGCCTCAGCGATACAGATAGCCGTACCGTAGGTGCAACCACAACGGAGGGGTATCTGTTGAGAGGCCAGACAAACGTGTGGTTCCTGAAGAGGGGCAGCAGCCTTTTCAGTAGTTGCAAGGGCAACAGTCTGGATGATTGACTGATCTGGCCTTGTAACAATAACCAAAACGGCCTTGCTGTGCTGGTACTGCGAACGGCTGAAAGCAAGGGGAAACTACAGCCGTAATTTTTCCCGAGGGCATGCAGCTTTACTGTATGATTACATGATGATGGCGTCCTCTTGGGTAAAATATTCCGGAGGTAAAATAGTCCCCCATTCGGATCTCCGGGCGGGGACTACACAAGAGGATGTCGTTATCAGGAGAAAGAAAACTGGCGTTCTACGGATCGGAGCGTGGAATGTCAGATCCCTTAATCGGGCAGGTAGGTTAGAAAATTTAAAAAGGGAAATGGATAGGTTGAAGTTAGATATAGTGGGAATTAGTGAAGTTCGGTGGCAGGAGGAACAAGACTTCTGGTCAGGTGACTACAGGGTTATAAACACAAAATCAAATAGGGGTAATGCAGGAGTAGGTTTAATAATGAATAGGAAAATAGGAATGCGGGTAAGCTACTACAAACAGCATAGTGAACGCATTATTGTGGCCAAGATAGAAACGAAGCCCACACCTACTACAGTAGCACAAGTTTATATGCCAACTAGCTCTGCAGATGACGAAGAAATTGAAGAAATGTATGATGAAATAAAAGAAATTATTCAGATTGTGAAGGGAGACGAAAATTTAATAGTCATGGGTGACTGGAATTCGAGTGTAGGAAAAGGGAGAGAAGGAAACATAGTAGGTGAATATGGATTGAGGGACAGAAATGAAAGAGAAAGCCGCCTGGTAGAATTTTGCACAGAGCACAACATAATCATAGCTAACACTTGGTTTAAGAATCATGAAAGAAGGTTGTATACATGGAAGAACCCTGTAGATACTAAAAGGTATCAGATAGATTATATAATGGTAAGACAGAGATTTAGGAACCAGGTTTTAAATTGTAAGACATTTCCAGGGGCAGATGTGGACTCTGACCACAATCTATTGGTTATGACCTGTAGATTAAAACTGAAGAAACTGCAAAAAGGTGGGAATTTAAGGAGATGGGACCTGGATAAACTAAAAGAACCAGAGGTTGTACAGAGATTCAGGCAGAGCATAAGGGAGCAATTGACAGGAATGGGGGAAATAAATACAGTAGAAGAAGAATGGGTAGCTTTGAGGGATGAAGTAGTGAAGGCAGCAGAGGATCAAGTAGGTAAAAAGACGAGGGCTAGTAGAAATCCTTGGGTAACAGAAGAAATATTGAATTTAATTGATGAAAGGAGAAAATATAAAAATGCAGTAAGTGAAACAGGCAAAAAGGAATACAAACGTCTCAAAAATGAGATCGACAGGAAGTGCAAAATGGCTAAGCAGGGATGGCTAGAGGACAAATGTAAGGATGTAGAGGCCTATCTCACTGGGGGTAAGATAGATACCGCCTACAGGAAAATTAAAGAGACCTTTGGAGATAAGAGAACCACTTGTATGAATATCAAGAGCTCAGATGGAAACCCAGTTCTAAGCAAAGAAGGGAAAGCAGAAAGGTGGAAGGAGTATATAGAGGGTCTATACAAGGGCGATGTACTTGAGGACAATATTATGGAAATGGAAGAGGATGTAGATGAAGATGAAATGGGAGATATGATACTGCGTGAAGAGTTTGACAGAGCACTGAAAGACCTGAGTCGAAACAAGGCCCCCGGAGTAGACAATATTCCATTGGAACTACTGACGGCCTTGGGAGAGCCAGTCCTGACAAAACTCTACCATCTGGTGAGCAAGATGTATGAAACAGGCGAAATACCCACAGACTTCAAGAAGAATATAATAATTCCAATCCCAAAGAAAGCAGGTGTTGACAGATGTGAAAATTACCGAACTATCAGCTTAATAAGTCACAGCTGCAAAATACTAACACGAATTCTTTACAGACGAATGGAAAAACTAGTAGAAGCCAACCTCGGGGAAGGTCAGTTTGGATTCCGTAGAAACACTGGAACACGTGTGGCAATACTGACCTTACGACTTATCTTAGAAGAAAGATTAAGGAAAGGCAAACCTACGTTTCTAGCATTTGTAGACTTAGAGAAAGCTTTTGACAATGTTGACTGGAATAGTCTCTTTCAAATTCTAAAGGTGACAGGGGTAAAATACAGGGAGCGAAAGGCTATTTACAATTTGTACAGAAACCAGATGGCAGTTATAAGAGTCGAGGGACATGAAAGGGAAGCAGTGGTTGGGAAGGGAGTAAGACAGGGTTGTAGCCTCTCCCCGATGTTGTTCAATCTGTATATTGAGCAAGCAGTAAAGGAAACAAAAGAAAAATTCGGAGTAGGTATTAAAATTCATGGAGAAGAAATAAAAACTTTGAGGTTCGCCGATGACATTGTAATTCTGTCAGAGACAGCAAAGGACTTGGAAGAGCAGTTGAATGGAATGGACAGTGTCTTGAAAGGAGGATATAAGATGTACATCAACAAAAGCAAAACAAGGATAATGGAATGTAGTCTAATTAAGTCGGGTGATGCTGAGGGAATTAGATTAGGAAATGAGGCACTTAAAGTAGTAAAGGAGTTTTGCTATTTGGGGAGCAAAATAACTGATGATGGTCGAAGTAGAGAGGATATAAAATGTAGGCTGGCAATAGCAAGGAAAGCGTTTCTGAAGAAGAGAAATTTGTTAACATCCAGTATTGATTTAAGTGTCAGGAAGTCATTTCTGAAAGTATTCGTATGGAGTGTAGCCATGTATGGAAGTGAAACATGGACGATAAATAGTTTGGACAAGAAGAGAATAGAAGCTTTCGAAATGTGGTGCTACAGAAGAATGCTGAAGATTAGATGGGTAGATCACATAACTAATGAGGAAGTATTGAATAGGATTGGGGAGAAGAGAAGTTTGTGGCACAACTTGACCAGAAGAAGGGATCGGTTGGTAGGACATGTTCTGAGGCATCAAGGGATCACCAATTTAGTATTGGAGGGCAGCGTGGAGGGTAAAAATCGTAGAGGGAGACCAAGAGATGAATACACTAAGCAGATTCAGAAGGATGTAGGTTGTAGTAGGTACTGGGAGATGAAAAAGCTTGCACAGGATAGAGTAGCATGGAGAGCTGCATCAAACCAGTCTCAGGACTGAAGACCACAACAACAACAACAACAACAAGCGCATTCATTTCCTTTGCAGTGCACATTTGGTAATTTTGTATGGATATTCATATTTATGTACTATTTTGTCCCGAAATACACTTTTTAGTGAGATCACTCTGTGTTGTAATTAATTGATCCTTAATGTTCTTATTCGCTACAGAAGAATATTACTGCCAAGTTTATTTCACATTGCCGGTTGTTGTGGACGAGCAGTTCTAGGCGCTTCAGTCTGGAACCATGCGACCGCTACAGTCGCAGGTTCGAATCCTGCCTCGGGCATGGGTGTGTGTGATGTCCTTAGCTTAGTTAGGTTCAAGTAGTTCTAAGTTCTAGGGGACTGATGACCTCAGATGTTAAGTTCCATAGTGCTCATAGTGCCATTATTTCACATTCTCACGAGAAATAGTTTGTATTTGTAGTAAATTAACACACTACCTAATCAAAATTATCATTACACCCCTACGTAAAGTGTAACTGATCGCTAGACGTCACGAAAGGTGGACCCAGCAACAACAGTAGAATGTGTGGATCAGGGGAGCTCAGAGTCTTCGAACGTGGATTGGTATTTGGACGTTACCTAAGTAACAGATCCATAGAGACATTTCTGCGCCTCAGAAGGTGCTTGAGTCGACTTCTGGTGATGTGATTGTGAGATAACGCGAAGGAACAACCATGGCTAAATCAAGACCAGGCGGACATAATGCACTGACGGGCAGGAACCAACGACCGGACAGGAACCAAGGACCTTCACGTAGGGTGATTTTAAAAAACCGCATGAAGTCAGCGGAATGGATGACGCATGAGTACTAAACTGCTACCGGCTGTCCAGCTAGTATGATGACTATACGTGAGCACATAAAAAGGGCGAGTTACAATGTTCGCACAGTTTCTCGTTAGCCATACGTTTCTGTAGTCAGTGAGAAGCAACGCTTGAGGTGATATAAAGAGCGACACCAGTGGGTAGTGGATAATAGGAAAGAAGTAATTTGGGGTTATAAATCACATTGTACCCTGTGGAAATCTGATTGGAAGGTTTGGCTTTGGCGAATGGTTGGGGAACGTTACCTGCCCTCGTCTGTAGTGCCAACAGCGAAATACAGAGTTAGGTAGTGTTACGGTATGGGGATGCCTTTCGTGGTTGTGTTGTGATCCACTTATTACGCTTAATATGCGGAAAGATATAAACTCATTTTGCAGCGTTGTATACTGATTACAGCACAGGAGCAGTTTGGAGCAGCATGACAATGCAGGATCTGTGAAGCAACGGTTTGTGGACAGTAACATTCCTGAAATGTACTGGTTTGCCCAGATAGAGAGTCTTGAACCTGATCAACTAACCAGCTGGATGATTAGAACATCGACTTCCTCTAGAGCCCAGCGTCCAACATCCACGCCTTCTCTGATTTAGGCTCTTGAAGCTTTCATTCTTCCACAGATATTCAGACACCTCTTTCAAAGAGTCCCCAGCAGATATAAAGGTGCCATAAGGGCGAGGGATGGACACAGCCCACTTAAATGCCCACTAATAGGTGTCTGGATTTCGATCAGGTAGTATACAAGGTATACCTCCCGTAACGTGTACTATTTCTTAGGTGCAACGATTTCGTGAAAAATAGCCGTTCCACGCATTGTAACAATTCCAAGACTGTAAGTATCTCAAATAAGACACACAGTTTTCTAAGTTTCTCTTATTAATTTCATATTTTCGATTTAAGTTGGAGGAGCGCGTTCCTGGGGAGGGTATGCAGCCGTTTGACTGTAAGTAGTTGGAGATGGGTAGAAGGAGGGGGATGACTGTGAGAGACAATGCGTGTGTGAAGCTTTGTTCAGTCGAGGATGGGGTGTGCACGGGCGTGCAGGAGGCATGCCTGTGACTTTATGCTTTTACCCCCGGAGACCCCATGACTACAATGCAGCACTTGTTAAATAAAATGGTGAGGTTATAAGTATTTTGGTGCTGCGTGAATCACATCAGGTATCATCCAAAACTACTATAAATGATATTTATGTTACAAATTTACGCAGGAACATAAAACAAGTGTGGAGAGCAGGCTGCAGACGTGGAAAGATTTTAAATTTGATATTATGGGAGAGCCAGGAACTATATCACGCTAAGACCACTGCGCAACAAGATTGGCACATTGATAGAAAAGAGTTCATGTTCAGGGTCTTCTGAAGACACTGTTCTGCAGCAGTATTAATAACAAGTGAATTACAGTGCACGAGTGAAATGGCGCTGCAAATACAAACGTATTCCAAAGTTGAACTACGTGGGACAGGATTATTCTTGTGGGCAAAACGTCTAAATAGCACATAGATTCAACGTGAAATTCTGGCAGTGCATGGACCAAATGTAATGTTGTACTGAAATGGTGCGAACAATTCGACAGTGGTCTCAGAGACGTGGGTGAGTCAGACTGGGAAGCAAGGACATCGTCATCGACCACGGACGACACAATGTCCAGGCAGTCGAGGAACCGATCCGCAGCAATCACAGAGTGACAATCGCCGACAAGTCTCAGCAGACACGCATCTCAACAGCGGCTGCTCATTCTTGGTCCGAAATCGTCTGCAGTATCGGAATTTGTGCTCACGTTTTGTTCCACGATCACTATCAGATGTACACAATTACCCAAGGTCTATGACTTCACTTAACTTCTTTGAGCGTTAGACCGTGGAAGGCAATAATTTCGTAAGCTGCATCATTATGGGCGATGAGACATAGGTCGACCATTTCGCACCTCCAACAGTGACGGTATCTACGGAAAGGAAACATATCTCGCCTCCGCTTAAGAAATAAAACACGAAGAAAGGCAATGGCACCAATTTTTTCTGCTGTGTAGGAGTTGTATGCACAGAGTTTGTTGCAAAGGTCACAATTACAGTGACAGGAAAAAAAATCGCAGCGAGGAAAAAATAATAATAAATGTAGAGTAACGACATTTCATGAATACATTCGTTTAGGAAACAGATTTAAGTGATTAACATTGCAAGATCACAAGCTAACGCAAGCGCGAGATAAGCCACTGCAAATACTGGTACTTAATAACTGGCGTACCGCGAGAACGTTGAATGCAAGCATGCAAACATGCATGCGTTGTGTTGTATAGGGGCCTAATATCAGTTTGTGGAATGGAGTTCTACGCATGTTGCACTTGGTCGGTCAATACAGGGACCGTTAATGCTGGTTGTGAATGACGCTGGAGTTCTCTTACAATAATGTCCCATATTGTGCTCGATTGGAGATAGATCTGGCGATGGAGCAGTCAAGCCAAAATGTCGACGTTCTGTAGAACACGGAAAATTCTGTCATGTATTTGCGCCACTTTGAAATGCAGTACATATTCAATAAGGTGTGTTTCTCACTGAGGCGGTAAGTTACGCAGTACGAGACACTGCAGTAAAGGTTGCGTGACGTGACACTGATCAGTACGAGACTTATGTTGCCGCTAGGATGATACGATACGATACACTATGGGATGAGCTACGCGATAGCTATACGAAGAGCAACAAGAAAGATTGAATCATATTCCTGTTTCAGTTTCGGTTGCATTCCTGAGCTCTTCCGAAGGACGTTGTTTGGCTTATCATTATTTGAAATTCAAGAAACTGAAAAAGAAAAGGGAGTACTAGGTGCATCGGTACAATGCTATAAATGTCTAACTCTATTCAGGTGTGGTTTCACGTGAGCTCTCCCAACTCTACAGAACAAGTCCAGACTGTTTCCATTTTCTCGAGCAACTATGTAACTGCATCTGCTCTGGCAATGTTCGACACACTTGCTATTCGTCCTGCTGAGAAGCTAGTCATCACTATAGGGTAAGCTGGTGAGCGCGTGTGAATGACGTCAAAAATTACAAAAAAAATGGTTCAAATGGCTCTGAGCACTATGGGACTCAACATCTTACGTCATAAGTCCCCTAGAACTTAGAACTACCTAAACCTAATTAACCTAAGGACATCACACACACCCATGCCCGAGGCAGGATTCGAACCTGCGACCGTAGCACTCCCGCGGTTCCGGACTGCAGCGCCAGAACCGCTAGACCACCGCGGCCGGCTCAAAAATTACACCATAAGCAATTACTGTTTTGTACGACCACCTAGAATGGTACTTTATTCAGTGTCGTACATACACAAGTAATGGTTACACATTTATAAAGCTGGGATAGTATTTCTACAACGTCTCAATACTGCAGGTTAATGTATGATTCAGTCTGAGGCGTATTCAGAAGAAACGTTGTTGGATTTGTAGTGAGATCAGCTACCATTGATGGTGTAGCAGTGGATGGTGAACTCTGTGTAAGGGTAGACAATGTTTTTGAAGAAATGGAACACACCCACCAACTTGAGGAAAATCCCGACGTGTCCTCCTTGGCTTCATGCATCTACTCTTTCAGAATTAACAGGAATTTAACTTAAAGTTCCCTTTTAAGCTAGTCACAATGTTTTCAGTGATTACTCACTGAAAAACATCCAGTCAGTATAATTAGCTGAAGACTCGCACTGTCTTCTCATTTCTGTAATTTTTTTCGTTGTTTGCTTCGGCTTATTTCAATAGCTTATGAAGAAGAGAAGACGAGGCAGCTCCGCACTTCACATAGCGGGTGATAGCAGGTTGCAATAGCCTCAGTGCGCCGCAAAGCTGCCAACCTCGTCACGGACGCGTTCCAGTATATCCCATGTATTTCCTCAAGAATGGACAGAGGCATGGCTCTCCTTCCACTGTACACCGGAAAAGAAAACCAGTTCATTATCAAGCCATGTTTTCACACTACAAAAGCATAAAGTCACAGGCATGCCTCCTGCACACCCGTGCACACCCCATCCTCGACTGAACAAAGCTTCACACACGCATTGTCTCTCACAGTCATCCCCCTCCTTCTACCCATCTCCAACTACTTACAGTCAAACGGCTGCATACCCTCCCCAGGAACGCGCTCCTCCAACTTAAATCGAAAATATGAAATTAATAAGAGAAACTTAGAAAACTGTGTGTCTTATTTGAGATACTTACAGTCTTGGAATTGTTACAATGCGTGGAACGGCTATTTTTCACGAAATCGTTGCACCTGAGAAATAGTACACGTTACGGGAGGTATACCTTGTATACTACCTGATCGAAAGTATCCAGACACTACTTTTTTTTTATTTTTGCCGAATAGTTACCTCAAAATCTCACGAGAAAGACTGCATAGCGGCCACATACACTAATACCTTTTTTAGGCACATCAGGTATGACTTGAAACTTCCCTCCCCATGAATCGTACGACTGAAGCTGTGTGCAGCAACCTGCACTCCATATTGCTCTGGGTACGACAGATAATGGTACGAGTGTTGTATGACTGTCGTAGCTATGTTTCTAGATGCTATGCCAATGTGCTTTGTTTCAGAGACGAATCACATACAGTATCTACGTCTGCAGCTATTCCCTACTGTAACGTTCCCTGGCCGCACACACACTATTAATAAACTAAAATTTAATTGTACTATATACGCCGCTATGAAGCAATTTGTATATACTGTAATTATTTAACAAAAAATATTATTTAATTTTGTGTAAAGGACATTCGTTATTATTGTAATATTTTCTGTAATAATATTATCGATGTATTTATGATTGTAATATTTCTATACTCATAATGTAATTACGAAATGTGTCAATATCTGCGATAAGAAAAATGTAAAATACAGCCGCAGATTGCAAAGAGACAATAACGGTTGATAGTTGTATAAATAGGAATACATAGTGTGCATTCTTTGTCTTCTTCCTCGAGAGCTGAGAGAGAGAGGAACCTGTGACGTAGCATTTTATGAATGGGTAGACTTCATCTGTCTGTATCTAGAGTTAGCCGCCATTAGAGGAGAAATTACAAACTAATGTAAGTTGAATTATTGTTGTGGTCTAAATACATTATAATTTATCAAAAGTGCGTATTACTAATGTAAATTAGCTTGCCCATGTCATCTATAATATTTCTTTAAAGAATTTTCAGCATTTTTAGCGGTGTTGCTGGGCTGTGCCGCGACCGAACGATTTGCAGCGGCGGCACATTTAAAAAATTGTTCCGCTAAGAAAAATTAACCAAACCCGTAAATCGGGAGCAGATAAAAATTAGCAGTGAATTAAGTAAATGTTTTTCTTTTACAGCGATCCTGAGACTGACGGAATTTATTACTAGTTTCACATTTGTGCATTCATAGGCGGATAGTTAACGTTGAAATTTAACAATTTGTTGGTTCTTTCAAATAACTTAAATGTATAGTGAAGTGTGTTTTATCAATGATAATTAAAGGTTCAGGTCGGCTTGGCAATATTTAACCATTTTCTGTTAATAGAGACAGTCTTGTGTTCCATAGCTATCGCCGGGAAAGAATTCAGCAAATATTTTTAAAAAAACCACTGCATTTAGAAAATGTGTGCCAAGGCCGAATTATGTAAAAGATTTAATTCTCAACTAAATATTCTTAATCAGTTAATATGAATTTATCAGCATGAGAGGGTTGACTAAGTTCACGTAATTTTAAATGTACTTAATTCTGTCTAAATGAATTTTTATTACCACACACAAATAAGGGGTTCTACAACAAAGTTCTTACAGAAAGAAAGAAAGGCAAATTAACTAAAAACAAATTTAAAAAAGGGTAACATTTGAAAAACAAAATCATTTCATTAACTATTAATTTTTTTTTAATTTCATTAAACTACCAACAATTGTGATGTGTGTGGCAGACAGTGCGTCTTACTGTACCGGTTATTAAGGATTTTCCCATTCCATTCATATATGCAGTGGGAAAAATGATTGTTCAAATGCCCCTGTGTGTGCTGTAATTAATATAATATTATCCTCTCGCTATGAAAGCGATATGTAGGAGTTTTGGAACATTCCTAGAGTCATCTTTTAAATCCAGTACTTGAAACTTTGTTAGTAGACTTTGTCAGGGTAGTTCCTCTCTAGCTTCAAGAGTGTTCCATTTCAGTTCTTTCAGCAACTCAGTGACACTCTCCCACGGTCAAGGAAACCCTTCATGCTGCCCTTCTGTGTATACGTTTAATATCCCCTGCCAGTCCTATTCGGTACAGGTCCCGTATTGCCTCACTGTGAAGTACGCCAGAAAGTTATTTGGTATGCGATAGTGATGCGTAACTTACCTTTTGAAATTTCCACCTGTTATAGTAGTCATGTACTGTTCATGTCTTGGATGGAAGCTCTGTTAAAGAGGAAGGAGCCACCCTTTCCTGGAAAGAAACCCACCGAGGAGCACCAGAGCCCAGAAACTCGCCCTGTGGCCGTGGTGGCAAGTGTTCATGGGTGCCAGTACAGCGGAGAGCGCCACTTTTGCGCTGCGCCTGCTCTGCCACTACAGCGGAAGGCCAGACCACACAGCACCATGAAAGTGTAGTGTGGCGAACTCTCAGCAGATAAGGCGCCATCTGGGCTGGCGGCACCGAAATTGTAACCAGCGCCGAGCGGGTGTGAGGGGAGAGGTGGAGATTCCTCACAACGCTTGACAGCGTCGCGACTGAGGCTTCCTCCAATGGAGGAGAGCTACCGCCACTGCACTCAGGCTCCACGCTGGCCGATACGTGTACCAAACAAAACAGCTATCGAGATAAACAATGTGTCTCCATGTAACGCTGGAACTGAGAAAGCAACCGTTCGTACATATTATTGTTACGGAATTTTATCTGTAATATCGATGTCATACATGCCTGAGCGACGTCAGATAAATACTTATCATTTTACTTTTAATGTACACAACCGGACAAAAGAACGTGAAGCACCAACAAGAGGAAATGAAATGAAGCATCACGGCTTGAGAGGGTGTGTGATGCCATTTTGGTGATTACAAAGAACTTGACAGTAACAGCTAACACACTTATGACTATGACACTGCTTCCCACTGCGCCTGGATAAGTGTGCTGGGCCCATAACCCAGAGGTCCGTAGATCGAAAGCACGCTCTGCTGCCATCTGATGTACTCTTTCTACGGGGTCAATCAATAAACTATTCTCCCAACCAATTTCAGTAACAAGTGACAAACAATCAGTTGCCTTTAACGGTAATGATAAGGGAACGGATTAATTCCCCCCAACGCTTCACCTTAGATTTTGCATTTATTGTCACATCTTTCAGTGTAAACCACAGAACAAGGTTAGGTTAGGTTAGTGTTGTTTAACGTCCCGTCGACAACGAGGTCATTAGAGACGGAGCGCAAACTCGGGTTAGGGAAGGATGGGGAAGGAAATCGGCCGTGCCCTTTCAAAGGAACCATCCCGGCATTCGACTGAAACGATTTAGGGAAATCACGGAAAACCTAAATCAGGATGGCTGGAGACGGGATTGAACCGTCGTCCTCCCGAATACGAGTCCAGTGTGCTAACCACTGCGCCACCACAGAACAAGCAAGTGTAACAATGAGAGAATATTTGCACTCGTAATATTTGCTAAATAACTTAAGAATTACTTAATAAACAATGGGAATCTAAAATTATTCCTTTTTAACAAACATATTTTTAAAACCATAAACAATAAAGATCAACGGTTAATAAAGTCCCATAAACTTGAGGAAGAATCACTTTTTCAGTCTCTGAATGACGTCAGTGGTGACATAGGGAACAATCAGGCGTATATTAAATGTTACACAATTAAGGACGATCACTCATTAAGAATTATAACCACAAATTAAAGAGGATTCATTTAAAGCAATTAACATCAATAGCAAATAATTAAGACACGTCTCAGCAAATGTATCAAAACCAAATCTTTCAGTTCTATAACAATGTTGGATCGTGGAATACGCCTGGTTACCGACACGAAAGGCTAAAATTTACCAAACAGAAACTTCTCCAAACCTAGGACTATCTTAATAGTGTACAATACTTAGGTTATCCAGAACTACTCTAATTCTCCTGGAACATTGAGCGGCAATAGACACTCGGGCAACTCTTACCCCAGCGTGACTCAGGAAAGAGGATGGCTCCACCAGGAGGAGGAAACATTTACCCGAACTGGAAAGGGAACTCGTCTAACACGAGCCACTAGGTTGGACAAAGACCAGTTGGCGATTTTTAATCATTAGCCAAAGCTTGCTGGCCTGCGGACGAAAATTACAGAGGCGAAGGTAGCTTTATTTGTGCTCACAAGAATTGATAACTTCTGCAAATGAGATTCCGGCAGAACTACCGCCGTAGTATCAATACGGGACTTCGGAGCTGAGGAAAGCAAGTCAACAACGGTCTCTACCCAATAGGCCCAACACTTCAGACAGACCGAGCAACCGATATCAGTCGTGGCCAGGCGGATTACCAAATAGAAACTCTAGCACTAACTTAAATATAATTAAATAGAGCACTAAAATGCCACGGGGACTAATCTCCTTAACACAAGAATATATACACAATAACAACGACTAAAGTTAAATATGCCTACGTACTAAAACACAACAGATATTTGCGAACATTAACATATTCTCGCATTTCAGACATCCATAAAATTAATCGCCTCTATCTCTCCGCCAGACAGTACAAGGTTATTTAGCATTTTACAAGGTGCTTATCCAAACAGTGACCTACGCCCGTCCATGGAAAAACAACGGTTTGCAGAAGGTCCACAGGCAAAAACTTTTTCTTTTTTTTTCTTTACGACGCGCGCCTTAATTCAGCATGGCGTTCAAAAAATGGTTCAAATGGCTCTGAGCACTATGGGACATAACTTCTGAGGTCATCAGTCCCCTAGAACTTAGAACTACTTAAACCTAACTAAGTAAGGACATCACACACATCCATGCCCGAGGCAGGATTCGAACCTGCGACCGTAGTGGTCACGCGGTTCCAGACTGTAGCGCCTAGAACCGCTCGGCCACTCCGGCCGGCATGGCGTTCAAATGCACGATCATGCAAGGGGGCAGTAACACACACGCAAGGCAATTTCCGATCACAAACTCTAAGCAGAAAAACATTTCCACACAGTTATTATTAGCTCCCACAACACAGGGAGATTGGCCCCGCCAGACGACGACCGTTGCATTAACTAGATGAAAAATCTTACATTCAGTGACGACACCACCCTCTGGAAGTTATTGGCAGCCGCAGACGGACTTCATAGCTTCCCCAGTCCATGAACGGAAACCAAAGGTTGTCCACAGATTTGTGTGCTCACGCCCCGGGTTCTTGTGCCCTTCCAGACTTAGCATAGAGGCACCGAGCGTCCCGCTGCAGAACGGTCGTCCAGATCGAACACTCGTCTCCACTGCCTCGTCCGCCCTGGGCACGGCACACAGCGCCTCCTCCAAGCGGCCGCGCTAGCAGCACGCTCGCAGAGGCTTCCCAACGCCCTCTAGGAAAGCGCGGAAACTCCAAAGAGGAGTAAACCAAGGGAAAAACAGGAACCATGGCAAATGACACGGTTCAGAATTGTGTCGCAAGACCGTCGTATTCTCTCCTGAGGCAATCTGGTCCACAACTTTTGTAACTGGTCCTTGATATCCTGGATACTTGAACTCAGACAAAGTGAATTTCCAATCTGGTCTCACACACAGGGTCAAATCTCTGGACTCTGATGGTCATGGGACTACCTCAACACCATATAGACATATCATAGAGACATGTGCCATGTGTGGATAAGCATTGTCCTGTTGGAAAATTACATTCTATCAAAAGTGTGTAAACCATTTGGAATAGCGCATGAGCGTTCCTGTTACATTGCTGAATATTGACCATTTCTCTTGGGACACCCCGTATGACCACCCAACAGTTCTTAGTGTTTTCCTCCAAGTTTCGAAAGCTTCTTACTAGATAGTAGCACCATACAGATAAGCAATATAGATGTCCCAAGGCTCGAAATTGCATATTACTGTAGCGGGAATAACGTGCTTCATCAACCATGAAAGGGTTAATCAAATCCATCTACCAGAACACTACATGTCTCTACTAATCAATATGTAAATTCAGATAAATGGAATGTGTTACAACGTAAACGACTTGATTGAACACTAGTAAATTAATAGCCTAATATTCCATACCTGTGGATTATGTTCATTAAAGTTTCATCCTTATGCAAATTTATTTCAGTTTCTCACTATTTGAAAAAAGTCATTGTTTCCAATGAAAAGTGGCATGATTGTTATTGCGTGTTTCTGACATTAATAAAGGTCTTCAGATGGAAACTCAACACATTATGTCTACCAGACACGCAAGTGGAGCTTATCGTCACCTCTCAGACTTTGAGAAACGTTCAATTACGAGCATGAAGTATGTGAGAGCATTTTGATGGCAAATCGCAAATACACTTGGCTGCAGTCAAATGGCTGCAGAAAGAGTCGTTAAGATTTTGACTATAGTGTGACAAGAAGAGCAGACGAAGGTGCTTCTACAGGAGCTACATCATGATACGATCATGGGATCTCGCGAGACACACGACAATACGTGAAATCCAGACAGAGGTTACATCATGATACGATCATGGGATTTCGCGAGGCACACGACAACAGGTGAAATCCAGACAGAGGTTACAAGTAGAATTTTACCACTAACAGTCGGCAAAGTATTACTGTAAGATGGATTCAGATCTGTAGTCACCATCTACATCTACATCCACGTGATTACTCTGCTTTTCACAATAAAGTGCCTGGCAGATGGTTCAATGAACCACCTTCAAGCTGTCTCTCTACCGTTCCACTCTCGAACGGCACGCAGGAAAAATGAGCACTTAAATTTTTCTGTGCGAGCCCTGATTTCTCTTATCTTATCGTGATGATCAATCATGTCTGTGACCCTATCTCCCCTATTTCGAGACAGTACAATACTCCAGAACAGGGCGGACAAGCGTGGTGTAAGCAATCCATTTAGTAGACCTGTTGCACCTTCTAAGTGTTCTGCCAAAGAATCGCAGTCTTTGGTTTGTTCTACCCACAATATTATCTATGTGATCGTTCCAATTTAGGTTATTTGTAATTGCAATTCCTAAGTATTTAGTTGAATTTACAGCCTTCAGATTTGTGTGACTTATCGCGTAATCGAAATTTAGCTGATTTCTTTTAGTACTCATTTGAATAACTTCACACTTTTCCTTATTCAGGGTCAATTGCCACTTTTCGCACCATACAGATATTTGATCTAAATCATTTTGCAAGTCGTTTTGATCATCTGATGACTTTACAAGACGGTAAATGACAGCATCATCTGCAAGCAGTCTAAGACGGCTATTCAGATTGTCTCCTATGTCGTTAATATAGATCGGGAACATTAGAGGGCCTATAACACTTCCTTGGGGAACGCCGGGTATTAATTATGTTTTACTCGGTGACTTTCCGTGTATTACTACGAACTGTGATCTTTCTGACAGGAAATCACCAATGCAGTCGCACAACTGAGGCGATACTCCGTAGGCACGCAGTTTGGTTAGAAGACGCGTGTGAGGAACGATGTCGAACGCCTTCTGCAAATCTAAAAATATGGAACCAATTTGACATCCCCTGTCGATAGCACTGATTACTTCATGAGTACAAAGAGCTAGTTGTGTTTCACAAGAACTATACCTTCTGAAACCGTGCTGACTATGTGTCAATAAATCGTTTTCTTCGAGTTTCTTCATAATGTTCGAATACAGTATATGTTCCAAAACCCTAATGCAAATCGACGTCAGTGATATAGGCCTGTAACTCAGCGGATTACTCCTACTCCCCTTTTTGGGTATTGGTGTGACTTGAGCAATTTTCCAGCCTTTAGGTACGGCTCTTTCTGTGAGCGAGTGCTTGTATATAATTGCTAAATATGGAGCTATTTTATCAGCATACTCTGAGAGGATCCTGACTGGTATACAATCTGGATCGGAGATTTAAGCTGTTTCGTTACTCAGAGGATATCTACTTCTATGTTTCTCATATTGGCAGTTGTTCTTGATTGGAATTCAGGAATATTTACTTCGTCTTCTTTGGGGAAGGATTTTCGGAAAACCGTGTTTAATAACTCTGCTGTAGTGGCACTGTCATCAGTGACTTCACCGTCGCTTACCGCTGACACAATGCCACGGACAACAGAGATTTGCATGTTGTCTAGCCAGAGTCAACCGGAACAGCGAGTGGGATGCTATGGTGTTCAGCAACGAGTACCTCTGCTGGTTTTGGCGGTCAGATCGACGCCAGATTGGCCGTGGCTCACAGGAAGAAACGCTCTCGGGACGCGTATCGTTCCCACTCCTAGAATCAGGGTGTGTGCTTCCACCATATATGACAACAGGGTGCATTCGGCAATTGTTCAGTAGAGGCTGAATCCTCACCAGCATGTGGCAAGAATGTGAGACTTGGCTATCATACCCTCCATACCCAGGGTACCAAATTACGTATTACGGCAGGATAAAGCGGAAACCAACAATGCAGTTAACACCACAAACGCCTTGAGGTATAAATGGATTCTTGACTGGCCTGACTGTTTCTTGATTTTTCACGATTCGTGCATGTCTAGGATGCGATGCACAGACATATAGGGGGGTAGACAACACACCACCAAGTATATAAAGTGTCAGAAAGCCGTCGACATTCAAAACAATTTCCAGTCTTCTCGGATCGGATAAATACAGGTCTTGTATGGTTTTCAAGGGAATCTTATACCATTATTCCTGGAAAATAGTGGCAACTTCAAGTAATGATGATAGAGGAGTAGAGAAGAAAAGTTGACCACAAAGGCTCAATAATATTGATATCTGGTGGCTGTGGTGGACAAGGGATAGATGAAAGTTCATCCCTGTGCCCAAAAAACTTGTCATGCATGATAGGAGCTGTGTGAACAGGGGTCCTCTCATCTTGGAACACAGACTCAGAATCAGGGTACAAATATTATACTGTGGGATGTTCGTATAACCCTTGCCAGTAATGCGACCTTGCAAGGTAAACATGAGGACCATGGAACATCACGAACTTGATTAGAAGTTCGACCAATTGACTTCCTTCCTGTTCCCCATAGAGCAGGTGTTATTGCTTCAGCACCACGCTTTCCTGTTACGGACATTTGCATCACTGAGGAGTGGTCTTGTAATTCCTCCTCGCCCTGCAATTCCCTGCTTAGGGAGCTCCATCTGTGTTGTTTTGATGCTGACAGGGTTCACGTGTGCTTCATTCTTGTCTGCAGTGACTTTTGCAGCTGTCCTTTTATTTTTCGTCACAATCCTCTTGAATGATCGTCTACCATTATCTCTCGACACACATTTTCGTCTGCGTTATGACCTAGCGAATGATGATTTACCGCTTTCGCTGTGTACGATATAAATCTTCGATACGGTGCCTCTTGAAACACCAAACACTTAGGCTACCTTGGAAACGGAAGGATTCCCCATACGAGCACCAACATTTTGTCCACGTTCGAATTCACTGTCTCCTACATAATGCACTCACAACTACACAACACTGTTCTGACCACGATTGACACTGGCAGCCTACTGAAGACAGTGCACACGTCCTGTTCCTGATTAAATACACCGGCGCAACCTGAAGACTTGACTAGCATCTAATTTACCTTCAAGCATGCACTTCTCGCGACGTTTTTTCCAACCTTTGCATACAATTAGCCAGTAATATTCTTGAAATGGCACAACTTTTGTTTCATGTATGGCAAGAAATTCCCAAAGATGGTGATCGGAGGCTGTGTGCTTCCATGCCACGACGAATACACGTGCGCTTTACGAATCGGGCTTGTGGGAGTCATACCTTTAATGGTATTCATGATGGACATCAAATTCGCGTGGAATTTAAGTTTATTCATTTAATTCTTGTTATGTGATGAACTTATTCACAAAGTCTGATAAATATAGGGCTGCTGTCTCATGGCATAAGAGTGTAGGAATTCTTAGACTGTAATGGAATTACACGGAGAAAACTTTGGTGACTTGCTAGTCCCTGCTTTGGTAACGACTGTTCTGTAAGGTTCAAATACTCAATATACAATCATATAATTATATGTCAAATATGAAAGATGAAGCAATTACTTTGGATACAAATGAACTGTATGTTCTACTGAAAAGTAATTAACGTAGTACTAAAGTCAAACGACCTTTTGCGGCATACCCTTACCACTTTACTACTTCGTCTGTCTTTTGTAGTCAGTTTCAGTGTCTGATCTTTCGAATTCAGATACTGTTATTTGTTCCCGAGCAGGTTATATTACAAATGACAAAATTTTGTTTACAAGTGAAAAGCACGAACATGTGAGTCGATGTGGCGCAGCCACCTAATTCTCGTACAGCAATTCTAATGATGAAAGCTTGACCTTCGAAAGGCGTAAATTTTAGTATTTTTTTTTCGCTGTAAAGCGTTGGTTGAGCCGACATTTCAACTCTGACCGCAACAACCACCACCTCATGTCCATTATGCATCAAATCAGAGCACAAAAATGTGGATTTTCTACAGTTTAATTTATTTATTTTGGCAGTCTTAGACTTACAAGGCCATCATCAGATAATAACTAACAATCGTCATCAAAGGCAGTTGCAATCTATTCGTAATTTGTATATATTCTGCTGTTTTATCACGGATATATCTTCTCTCCAGTAAAATGTAATTCTTCATACTTACTGATATATAGTTCAGCTTTTGTATTTCCCACCATGTTACAGTTGCCAGTCAAATATTTTACTCTGTTTTTCTATCACCATTCGTAACAATATCTTTTCATTTTATTGTCCAATATTCTTGCTTTTTATTCGTTTTCTGTAATTGTGACTGCGAGTTTACTTTACGTTGGTATATATTCAGTTGTTGCACAAGCTGTAAATCTTCTCTTCTGTTGAGTGTAATTATTTATAGATAAATATATAAATCTACCAAAAAATTTGTATTTATGAAACATTTACAAACTAAGATTCACTTTGGAACATACTTTCTTTTTGCGCATAATGGTCTCCTGAGTTTCCAACTAGGCAAACTGAAACACTTAATAGACACTTTTACTGACAACAAGATATCGTCCACAGCAATGCAGGAGAGTAGGTAAGCCGCGCGGGATTAGCCGAGCGGTCTACGGCGCTGCAGTCTTGGACTGTGCGGCTGGTCCCGGCGGAGGTTCGAGTCCTACCTCGGGCATGGGTGTGTGTGTTTGTCCTTAGGATAGTTTCGGTTACGTAGTGTGTAAGCTTAGGGACTGATGACCTTAGCAGTTAAGTCCCATAAGATTTCACACACATTTGAACGTTTTAGAGCAGGTAAGTAGACGAACATGCCTCTGATCCACAGTGCTACCGCATTCTTAAAGGAAACATAGATTGTAGAAGAATGAAGAATGTTGCACACCTGAGGACTGATTTTATCATAACCCACAAAATCTGAAATCAGTTGTTGACTTTTCTTCAATCGGGAAGCGAATGTCCCTGCTAGACTACCCGTTCACAAACAAGATCTACTCTGCAGTATATGTTCACACACCCTACAAAGAGGACAATAAATGTAGCCTTGTAAATGCTGAAAAATTTCGGAAAGAACTAGGGGACATAATTAGCAAGTTTCAAGAGCATCATACAAACATCGTAGTTGATTTCACTGCCCAATCAGGGATATGTAGTATGCCTAGACATATCGTGGGAGAATATCCAGGCCACATAAAGATCAACAGCAGTTGTGAACATATACTGGGACCCTATAAAGCTTTCAACTTGCTAATCAAATCAACAATCTACAAGCGATTGCCAAGGGAGCAAAAAATATGGGCGTCACCCAGCCACGTCTTGGGAGAATTCCAGATAGATCCTGTAGGCATCTCAAAGAAATCCCGTAGAGAGACCCAGAATGAAGAGTATTAATAGGAGCAAATTTAGATTCAGATCACTGCCTCTCCAAAATAAAACTGCGATTTCTACCCAGGAACACTAACAAAATCAGATCACTCAAGCTTACTAAGGTTAATTTTCAGAAACTTTCAACTTGTAACAAGTTCAAAGAGAAGAAACAGGAAGCGCTGTAACGTAGTAACTAGGACAATCTGGGGGATAACCTAGTGAAAGTTGCAACAGAGACATCTCCATTTCTAAAACATGCTTTGTGGACAACAATCTGTGATGAAGCAGTGATGCAGAAAAAACAGAATGGCTAAAGCGGGACTCGCAAAAGACAGATGACAACAGGAGTAAGTCGACAGAGCAACAGAAATTAGATGCCAGAGCCATCAGATAAGTAAAACGACGGTTCACGAAGAACCAATTAACACAGTTTAAGGTTTCACGAAGGACAATACCAGAAATTTCTACAGAAGAATTAAATAGAACCTCAGCCGCTATAAGCTACCAAGTACTCACATTCGAGGACCAGACTCGACCTCCAGTGATGTAGATAACTGCCACCTTCTGGCCATTACTTGAGAATCTCCTTGACTGCGAACCACTCGATACATTTTTTACTTACCAAGATAACATCAAACAACCAAATTCTCAACCATCGACTAAAGGAATCATGTTGTCCTTGAAAAACAACAAAGTATGTGAGGAAGACATAATAGTAGTCGAACGATGGAAGCAAGCTGAAGACAGTACTGTGAGCAAATTGACAGAGATACTACAGCCTGACCTAGTGATTGGACTTCTGCTTCGAGTTATCCGTTTAACGACAAAGCAGATTTGACTGACATCAGTAATGATCAATGGATGTCGCTGATACATACCACATACAAGATTTTTCTCCAATGCCATGTGACGAAGATTTACCTCCTTGTAAGATCGAGTAATATTTTTTCACTTACGTTCCATGACTGTAACGCTGAATTTGATGCAATATGTGTTTCCAGAATGAGATTTTCACTCTGCAGCGGAGTGTGCGCTGATATGAAACTTCCTGGCAGATTAAAACTGTGTGCCCGACCGAGACTCGAACTCGGGACCTTTGCCTTTCGCGGGCAAGTGGAAGTTTCAATATGTGTTTAACAGATTTTTTACATACAACTCCTAAAATGGAGCACATATGTGAATGCGCATAATGTTATCTGTGAACGTATGTCTTCTTCGGTTATATGTGTGTTTGCTCTGTGTAAGTCCATATAAATTCTGTGATTTATATAAAATAAGTACTCTGGCGTATAAGGATAAACATATCTCTATAATTAATGACTAGCAAGGACACATTTGAAACCAAAGAGGACTCGAGTGAGGAGACGGTTGTTTATGCAGACGCGTTCACAAAAGTACAGTTTCGGATAACTGCGTGACTAAATTTCTTTCGAGTTAAGTTCGGACTGACGTGTGGAGCGGAAGCAGAATGAAGGACGATTTGGAGAAAGGGTTCAACTGAAGCCATTTTTGGAAGATTAGCAATGAGCATAACGAATTTTTGTCGATGACTGGTAACTGTGTCGTTATTATACGTGTAGGTATAGGTGAAATATAAATATGAATTTAATGTACATAGAACATTCAAGAAGACGAAAAAGGGGGGGGGGATAGAAGATTAAACTAAATTCGTCTCAGAAGAAATACAGAAGATAGAAGGGAAGAAGAAAGCTTAAGAAAACTTAGTGGTGGACAGCAATTACGTAATATTCAAGATAATTAGTAACAACTTAGGCTCTTGAAACTAGGTATAGGCGGAAGGAGTGAATTGGGTTTAACAGTAAGAACAAGAGTGAACTCCATTAATTGCTGGCCTAAACGAAAACTTGAACTATCTATAAGCGATTGCACTGTCTTTTAGTGGGAGCAAATCAGGTTTTGCGAAAACTATCGCAATTTGCAAAGTGTTGAAGCTATGTTTGTGATTGTAGGACGCAGCACACACTTTGAGAGTAAAAATATTGGATAAACTGACGCTTAGCGAGCTAGAATAAATCATTGTGTGGAGGCCCATTGTTGCAAGTAACAGTTGTGTGAATGGGCTTACCGCCGTTGTTGGTAGCTGTAGCTCAATTGTACATGATCGCAAGTACTCTCACAATCTGTGCTAATTTTCTTGGTATTCAAGACTATTTAACCTCGGTTTATACCCATATCTGCTGCCTGATACTTCCTATGCACATCTTAAGCTCTTACTGGTTGCTAGGGTTCATGGTACAGCTATACTAGTTAAGAATAATTGCCCGATTTCTGCACTCCGAATCAACACATTCAGTACAGAAAGAGGTAACGTTTCGCCTGATCATGGCCAAAATTGAAGTATTATTTGATATTATTACATAAATGGTTAATCATTCTTCTACATTATTTGCTTTTATATTTCAAATCAATCTTTACTGTGGGATTCAACGCAATCAGCATTTAGTAAGGCAGGGGAGAGGTGATCTGGTTATATTGACCTCAAAGTTTGATTCTCTTTAATTAACTACATTTATTGATCGATAGCACTACTTTCATCATCAAGTGATATAAATACGACATTCATTCGCAGTATAGTAATCACGTTTCGACTAATGGATATAGTTACGAATTTTACGTTATTTGGCCTCCTACATACAAAAAGGGAACTTCTGCCACGTTGTATGGAAGGGACATGGATAAAATTCACTGTTGTTCCATGTAGCAGCATGCAACATCACACGCACACAAAGGCACGTAAAAGTACAAGAAAGGGGTAGGATTTGCTGGTGGTAGAAACTGCGACTAATAGCGCCAGCTTGCACTGCAGGAAAGTGAAAGAAAAAAACGTTCCTGAGTGGCATTTACACAAATTATGTTATAGACTAACGGAACAGTCATTGTATCTGATATCGTTTAGCAGAGCGGATTGGTGTGGATAGACCCAACAGATAAAGTCTACCTCGAAGTTTAAAATTTAAGATAAAGTAAGAATTTATCTTTCACAGATTGTTATTCCACACCGAGGGATTGAAAAAAGCGGCTTACACGGACAAGGAGATAACGAATTCACGATGGCGGTAGCATTCACAGAAACAAGTCACCTAAAATTATTAAACTTTTATGTAGGACATGGATGATGGCCACCAGAATCATTATATCGTAATGCAGGAAATTGAATAATATCTTAATCAATCTCAAATTTGTGTGGCATGTGAACTACTGCGACACACATAGCCAAATCCCACTCACGAAGAGCAAGTTTAATCGAACAAAAATTTTCATGTAAGGGGGTATCACACTTCATAGAACAGCTTTTGGAAAACGTTAATACGTTTTAGCACGCTATGAGACCTGAAGTAGGCTCAGAACGGATTCCACGCACCCAGGTGTCGAGCAGAGTAGATGCATTACAAATCGCAAAGAAAACTGCCTAAAATTTAAAAATACCTGAACAAAAATACTGTGGCCTGGCTTCTGTTCTCTTTAGAAAGTATTTAAGACGCTTAACCACCCGAAAAATCCTGAATTTCTAGTTGTTAATCTGCGCTCACCAAATTGGTGCGAACATATATGCTTATGAATACATCACGAATAAACCGTGTATGACATTTAACTTTATTCCACAAAATTATACTAATTAAACAATAACTCGAGACATTCTCATAAATGAACAGATGTTACTCAAAATTATTCTACAGAGCGCATTGCTCATGGCCAATACTCACACTTCGTGTTCATGACTATAATTTATCATTTAGTTTATACCAACAAATATGATAATTAAATCGTCTTGTAACACTTCCCTGACTAAACTGACTCAAGACGATGCATCACAAATGCCGTCCTCGATAATATAATTCATTTTAGTACATATTATCCAAAATCAGCAAGAGCTGCAAAACAGCAGCCCCTTTAACAGTGCCCCAGCATGGCAGACTTCCGGAGACAATGTCTCCCTGTTCAAAGTGCATGGAGGTAAACCTCTCCTATTGGTTGCTTCCACCTGACGCCCACTACTCTCCACTCTGTCGATCTTTTCTGAAGCCTACAGGCAATCTCTTTGCTTAACTTGCCCAAAGGTTTGCCCACTTCGACAAGGCTCACTACCCTCGAGCTACCTTTGGCTAATCCCTCAGCTTTCTATATCCCACGACATTCAGATTTCATGCAGTCACACATTCATGGAATAGATAGGAACTGGGAAGAGTGACACATTGAAATAAAACGCAGATGGTTCAGTCTCATTTCTGTAGGCCACATCCCGTGACTACAAAAAAAAAACAGAGAAATTTTCTTAAGCCACAGAGTACTATCCCAATCAGTCTAGCGACATTCTCAAATTGCTAGTATGCAGATTGTTCAAATGGAGCGTACTAACACTTCTGCATCTTGTGTTTCGCGAAATAGCTCACCAGATCCCATCTGTATATCCCACATAGAGGGTTAAAGCATTTCTTTTCACCAACAGGACTTTACTTACGCTTTATCGACCACTAGTGCCTCTAATCGCCATTTTATATGTAGCCAAAGTCCATTTAATGCATGCAACACGTGTCTGTCCATCTCCTCCTCCTCCCTGTCCATCTTACCCTTCACTGTCGTTGTGCCTATGTCGTCCTCCCCTCATCTCTGTGTCCATGCATCCATCTGTCCATCTCATCTTCCCCTATGTCCATCTCATCTGCACCCTTCTCTGTTTGTTGCCTCCTCCACTCTATCCATCTCCTCCTGCCCCCCCTCTCTCTGTCCATCTCCTCCTCCACCTCTCTGCTCAGTCATGCCCATCCATATGTGTAGCCCCTACAATGCATGTCAGCACTACCTGGACAAAACACCTGTCATACAGAGAAGCCTACATGTAATGGGTTGAAAATTGTCTTCATCCATATCTCAGCTCCTACAAGAGCTGGGAGGTTCTAACCACCATAGTACTTATTCCCAGGGATCAAGCAGTATGTACACTAAATTCGGTTGAAATCAGTTCACTGATTTATGACGAGATGCTGTACATACATTTGTTTACACTATGATTACTTCAGAAAAAAGCATTGAAGTAATTTTAGCTTTTGGATCAGTTTCTTTATGGATTGATTCAGTGATATCAGTTTATAGTTACACTAGTTGCAGTCAGTTCCAGAAATAGGCGTGGTTAGCAACTGATTTTTTCACAACAGAATACCTTTTTGGAAATCCTCCACAGTCTTACTTAGCACAGACACACCCAAATAACCAGTCGGTTATTATTCTTATTACTACCGTAATTCCTAATGTTTTAGTGTTTGTTGATTGTTGTTTGCATTGTAATCGTGTATGATACTTCTGAAGCAATCAGCTTTCAAGGAAGCTTTTTCAGACCTGAGCTTCTAACCCCAGAAAACGTGCCTCCCACTGAAATCCATAGAAGAATGAAAGCCTTGTACGATGATGATTGTGTAGACGTTAGTAACGTGCGACGTTGGACTACTCGTGCTCGTAATGAAAGGTAGGGTAGTGACAATATCATCGTGTGTGACAGAGCTCTTAGTGGACGACCGCGTACAGCAGCATATGAGAGTCACTGGAATCGGGTTGGTGAAATCAGAAAAGATCGACTGATAACATAAGCGCAGCTCTCCACTAAGTGTGGCATATGACGAGAGCATGTACAGACCATTACTGCAGAACTGCGATGTAGAAAGCTGTGTGCATGGCGGGGACTTGAAATGCTCACTCCTCATATGGGGCAGAGGGAACTGGACATGTGTCAACAACTTCTTTTGCCTTTTGAGCGTAAGGCTGATGGCTTGCTTAACAACGTTGTGACAGGTTATGGAACCTGTGTTCAGCATTATGATCCCGAATACAAGAGAATATCTATACCGTTCCACCACAAGGGATCATCGATGCCAAAAAAATTCAAGACCATGCCATCAGAAGGAAAAGTCAAACTCACAGTGTTCTGGGAAGTTCAAGGTATGGTGCATTTCGAATTCATCCCTAAAGGCACCACCGTAAACTCTGAAAAATACTGCGAGGCCCTCAATAAGCCGAAAGCATTTATTCGAAGAATTCGTCCATATGCATGGAGCATACTCTCCTTCAGTGTGTCAAAACCAACGAGACACGAGCGCAGCGACCTTCTGCAACATGCCGACGCCTTGTGTTGGCTGTTATCTATCGTCGCCCATACAGTCCCGAGTTGGACCCATACCATTTTCATCTTTTTCCAAAACTAAAGCACACGTTCCAGGATTTCACTTTGATAGTGATGAATGGTGAAAGCATAGAAGAGGTTGAGACTCCGTCAGCAGATTCCGACATTCTATCGTGACATCATCAGCAAACTGTTCTCTCGTTCAGAGAAATATGTTCGTCGCCAGGGTCACTATGTTGAGGAATAAATAAGTAGATATGAAGAATGGAGGTGCAGGATATTAATAAAGTTTGTTTTATTTAAAAACCCTGAAGAGTTTTCCTATAACAATTCGGAGGCATTACTTTTCATCACGCGCTCGTACCACCAGTAACACACGTGCGGTGTCATTTGGAGAAGAGACGTGGATGTGAGCAGACGGGATCAGCGCTGGAAGTGGTGCAGGCAGGCCAGCGTCGTTTCAGCTGCGCCAGCAGAGCAGAGGTGATGGCGCGCCGCACAATGGGAGAGCAGCGGCGCTGCTCGGCGGGGACTGAGGCCGGCGCGGCCGTTAGGGAGGCTGCCAGGGACCAGTGGGCCACCGGGTCAACGGCGCGACGTGCCAAATGGTCCGCCCGCTGCTCCCCGGACAGCGCCCGAGGAACGGCCTCACCCGCCCTGTGATGCACGCACAAGCCTGGATCCTCTCCAGCGAGAGACACGTCTCAGTTTTGCACTTCTTCCACTGCCGTGGCCTTGTAGAAGCCAAACAACTTCCAAGAAATCACGTTCCATCCACTATACATGCACATGCAAGGACACGATAGTTCTGCGCAAATGAAACTTATCGTGACCAAATTAATTCACTAGCCATGTTACACACTAAAACATTAACAAACATAATCAGACAAAATAAACAAGTATGCAAAACTTAAAGACTAAACTGACGTTCGTGTTCTGGGTTACTGTCACGTAACATCCCTCGATGAAACTTGGAACATGCGGAGAAAGAATTGCTGTAGTATAGTAGAGAAAGTAACTAAAAAATATGCAATGAGTCGAACAGAAATAATACTGTTATTCAAAGGCAATTATTACACTGAAATTATCGCTATTTATGACGGTCCCCTGCACATTGCAAAAGCAGGCACATGGCTCTTATTAGGGTGTGTGACAACACAATGCATGCAGTGCAATGTGCTCCCATGCCGGACTCCTGGCTGGTAAGGAGTTTTTGTAGCAGGGTATTCCTCCTCCACCATCGCGGTTCGTAACTGCTGGATGGTCGATAGTGCATGTGAACGTGCTGGAGTACGTCTCCCCAATGCAGTCCACACGCGATCAGTGGAGTTTAAGCCGAGGGATCGAGATGCCCAGACCATTCCCTGTACAACCCCTTGTTCCAAGAGCTGCTCGTCCTGCGTTGTTCGATACTATACTATTGCATATTGACATCCAGCGCTGAATACACACCTGAAAAGACTCACATGGGGAAATACAGCGCCACAATAACGTTAATCGGTAAGTGTACTCCTTTCCAAAGGTTTGAATGTCAGACCTTCCCACGGCACAAGACCCGAACCACCAAATGGTCATATTTAGCAGTGTTCCTGGGTGCATTACGTGTTACCACCTCTCGTCATATGATGGTGCATCCAGATTCACTATTCTTACTCAATGTGCTCTCATGCTAGAAGAGCACATGACCCCTCTACTCGTTGGTCCACTCGATATGCTTTTGTCACCATGCAAACGGTGAGGTATCGACGGAACACAACGCACTGGTCGTCCGGCAAGGCGACCACCCCGTTGCACTTGCCTGCTCCTGTGCAGCGTGAGAATTTCGTGCCTTGCAGTCCTATTAAGTTGCAACTGCATTCGCTGTTTGTCGTGGGTCCCATCTTAACTGTTCACGATACAGCGTTCATGTGCTGCGGTGGTTGACTGTGGTTGACTGCCTCCTCGCCTTCGGGTAGTATTATCTGTGGTTCGGCACGCTTCCCATGCACTGCAAACAATGGTGGGAGCAGTACCAAATTCCTGGGCTACACTCGTCACACTTCATCCTTTTTCCAGTTTTTCGATGATTCTTTCCCATCTGAAGTCATCCACATGTTGTCTCTGGGTCGTGTTGTCATGAAGAACACCATCACTGTGCACCGTAACTGCATGCTGATAGGCACACATGTCCTTTCTCGTTCCTTCAAGTGCCTCGTGTTGCAAGGGCCAGTCCCATTTGGCACTGTAGCGGGCTTTCTGCTGCAGAACAAATACAGACGGGAGCAGTTACAATTCTTGGATCCAGAGTTCGGAACAGTAACACTTTCACTTCCAGAAGACGGCTTCGTTCTCCGCAAACATGAGTTTAATGAACAGACAGAAGGCGAAAAAAACCGGTTGTGCTCGTCGGCCAACGTGTAACGAAAACACGGCTGGACAACCAGGATGATGACCGCTGCAGAATGCCGCCAGCGCCCACAGCCCGCAGAGCTGCCTCCCGCGTGCACCACGCCCGAGGCGCAGGCTTCCCTGTAAACCGCCTTGCCGAGCTCCTTGCACTCACCTCACAGCCGCTACGCCAGCTCTCCCTAGCTTAGCTCACCCCTCGGCCCCGGTGGGCTGCCTGTTCAAACCACGCGGCGGCGAACCAAAGGTACGCAGGCAGCGATGTATCGAAATGAGTCGCCACGTCTCAAATTGTTTCTTACCTAACAACAAACAAATAACGTAAAAACCATAACTTCTTACATACAGACAAGTGACATGTATTAAAGACCATTGGGAATGCTACGTAAATAAAAGGAAGCGAAACGCATGTGTTATAAAAACAAAGTTATTGAAAAAGTAGTAGATTCGGTAATCCTACAGATCATAATCAGGCGTCAAAATCGACGATGACTGCCTTGTACACGTTATATTGTGTTTCAACAGAACGTGACATACAACTATAGTGTCAGATCATGATATTTGAAAATAATTTAAACCTGTAAATCATTTCATCCTAAAAATTATGTATAAATTGTCACTGTGGAATAATTACCGGTCATCGCTGCACTATTTCGGTCATAACAAATCCGCTTATGACGAAATGGTTTACCTGAAATTCGTCTTGTGGAACAGAAATTTTCTTTGCAGTGGTGCGAGAGCTAAAGTTGGGCAATACCCCTCGATTTTGCTTTGTAAAGGAACAACTGAAAACCGAGTTCACTATTCCTACTTTTGTTTTGCTGCCTTCAGTTTCAGTTCCTGCCTCACCCATTAGCTATGCTACCACTAACAAACAGCCTTTACATACGACCAGAATTTCTTCACGTTTTGTAAGCAGTAATTCGATAATTTTCTGCTAGGGTAGTTGATGAGGCCTTCGCGCACCTTCCTTTTGACGGCCAAACGCGTTTCATTCATCATCTACCTCTCTATATCCCTCCGCATTGTTTTGTACCTATAACGCAGTAGTCTTTATGGTAACTGTATACCAAGGAAAATCCCTCCCACCATCAACCGTTCTACAAGGTACATATCTATCAAGTACATGGTCGAAACTAAGCAAACGTTCTCCTTCTAAATGCTCCTCTCCAGCGCTAAATGTTTCGAGTTCCTTATTTCAGATACGACACTACTGCCTCTTTATCTAAGTTGCTGATCATATAAACCGTACCACTCGCGTTTGTTGCCATTTGTTGTTCTTTCATTCATTCCACTCAAGGACCACAAAAAAATGGTCGTCAGACTGTCGATGCCATCTCCAGACCTGTCAGGAAAAGGGAAACCAAATACAACTGCTGGACAATATACATCTTACAAACGATTAACTATAAAATAATGAAAAGGTGCTAATTTCATATATATAGAAAACTCCCCCCACCCCCGCCCCCCCCCCTCCCCCACCATGAACCATAGACCTTGCCGTTGGTCGGGAGGCTTGCGTGTATCAGCTGTACAGATAGCCGTACAGTAGGTGCAACCACAAGAGAAAGGTATCTGTGAGAGGCCAGACAAACGTGTGGTTCCTGAAGAGGGACAGCAGCCTTTTCAGTAGTTGCAGGGGCCACGGTCTGGATGATTGACTGATCTGGCCTTGTAACCTTAACCAAAACGGCCTTGCTGTGCTGGTACTGGAACGACTGAAAGCAGTGGAAAACTACATCCTTAATTTTTCCCGAGGGCATGCAGCTTTACTGTCTGGTTAAATGATGATGGCGTCCTCCTGGGTAAAATATTCCGGAGGTAAATTAGTCTCCCAGTCGGATATCCGGGAGGGAACTACTCAGGAGGAAGTCTTTATCAGGAGAAAGAAAACTGGCATTCTACAGATCGAAGCGTGGAATGTCAGATCCCTTAATCGGGCAGGTAGGTTATAAATTTTAAAAAGGGAAATGGATAGGTTAGATATAGTGGGAATCAGTGAAGTTCGCTGGCAGGAGGAACAAGACTTCTGGTCAGGTGAATAAAGGGTTATAAATACAAAATCAAACAGGGGTAATGCAGGAGTAGGTTTAATAACGAATAAAAAGTAGGAGTGCGGGTAAGCCACTACAAACAGCATAGTGAACGCATTATTGTGGCCAAGATAGACACGAAGGCCACGCCTACTACAGTAGTAGAAGTTTATATGCCAACAAGCTCCGCAGATGACGAAGAGATTGATGAAATGTATGATGAGATAAAAGAAATTATTCAGATAGTGAAGGGAGACGAAAATTTAATAGTCATGGGTGACTGGAATTCGAGAGTAGGAAAAGAAATAGAAGGAAACGTAGTAGGTGAATATGGAATGGGGGTAAGAAATGAAAGAGGAAGCGGCCTGGTAGGATTTTGCACAGCGCGTAACTTAATCATAGCTAAGACTTGCTTCAAGAATCATGAAAGAAGGTTGTCATACATGGAGGAGGTCTGGAGATACTGGAAGGCTTCAGACAGATTATGTAATGGTAAGACAGAGATTTAGGAACCAGGTTTTAAACTGTAAGACATTTCCAGGGGCAGATGCGGACTCTGACCGCAATCTATTGGTTATGAACTGTAGATTAAAACTGAAGAAACCGCAAAAAGGTGGGAACTTAAGGAGATGGGACCTGGATAAACTGACAGAATCAGAGGTTGTAGAGAGTTTCAGGGAGAGCATTAGGGAACGATTGACAAGAATGGGGGAAATAATTACAGTAGAAGAAGAATTGTTAGCTTTGAGAGTTGAAATAGTGAAGGCAGCAGAGGGTCAAGTAGGTAAAAAGTTGAGGGCTAAAAGGAATCCTTGGCTAACAGAAGAGACATCGAATTTAATTGGTGAAAGGAGAAAATACAAAAATGCAGTAAATGAATCAGACAAAAAGGAATACAAACGTCTCAAAAATGAGATGGACACGAAGTGCAAAATCGCTAAGGACGGATGGCTAGAGGACAAATGTAAGGGTGTAGAGGCTTATCTCACTAGGGGTAAAACAGATACTGTCTACAGGAAAATTAAAGAGACCTTTGGAGAAAAGAGAACCTCTTGTACGAATATCAAGAGCTCAGATGTAAACCCAGTTCTAAGCAAAGAAGGGAAAGCAGAAAGGAAGTGGAAGAAGTATGTAGAGGGTCTATACAAGGGCGATGTTCTTGAGGACAATATTATGGAAATGGAAGAGGCTGTGGATGAAGATGGAATGGGAGATATGATACTGCGTGAAGAGTTTGACAGAGCACTGAAAGACCTAAGTCGAAACAAGGCCCCAGAAGTAGACAATGTTACATTAGAACTACTGACAACCTAGGGAGAGCCAGTCCTGACAAAACTCTACCACTTGGTGAGGAAGATGTAAGAGACAGGCGAAATACCCTCAGGCTTCAAGAAGAATCTAATAATTCCAATCCCAAAGAAAGTAGGTGTTGACAGATGTGGAAATAACCGAACTATCATTTTAGTCACGGCTGCCAAATACTAACACGAATACTTTACAGACGAATGGAAAATTGGTAGAAGCCAACCTCGGGGAAGATCAGTTTGGATTCCGTAGAAACGTTGGAACACGTGAGGCAATACTGACCGTACGACTTATCTTAGAAGATAGATTAAGGAAAGGAAACCTACATTTCTAGCATTTGTAGACTTACAGAAAGCTTTTGACAATGTTGACTGGATTACTGTCCTTCAAATTCTAAATGTGGCAGGGGTAAAATAAAGATGGCGAAAGGCTATATGCAATTTGTACAGAAAGTATAGGGCAGCTATAAGAGTCGTGGGGCATGAAAGGGAAGCAGTGGTTGGGGAGGGAGTGAGATAAGGTTGTAGCCTATCCACGATGTTATTCAATCTGTATATGACTAGAAGAAGGGATCGGTTGGTAGGACATGTTCTGAGGCATCAAGGGATTACCAATTTAGTATTGGAGGGCACCGTGGAGGTTAAAAATCAAAGAGGAAAACCAAGAGATGAATGTAGTTGCAGTAGGTATTTGGAGATGAAGAAGCTTGCACAGGATAAAGTAGCATGGAGAGCTGCATCAAACCAGTCTCTGTACTGAAGACCACGACAACAAAGAAATCTCCAAATAAAAATTTGATGAAGCACACCTGAAGAAAATATAAGAAGCTTTACATCATCCTAAAATGATTCAGCAGATTATGCCAAACTGGCATCGCCATAAAATAAATGCAAACAGTCCTACACCGTCGAACGGGTATAACAATACGGTGCACGCATAGCTACAGTGCGGGGATAATCATACCGTCAAGCCAGTTGGTGTTCTCAGCGGACTGGAGTGAGGTTGCGACATGAAAAACATGTTTATGACGTACATTTGTCAGGTGTCACTACTGCAAACATATTTGTCAATTATGTACATACAATTAAGTAAAATACAGATGGTTAAGAAAAAAGCTATTCTGTAACTAAAATGTGTTACAAGTCGTTGCAATAGGAACATACAATAGATGAAAAATAAGTAAATGAAAATAAAAAAATTAAATATTTTTTCAAAGAAATAGAATATCATGCCAAAAAACTATGGTGGTAACTTTAGATAACAGTAACAATATACGGCGCCCCCTCCCCCCCCCCTCCCCACCAACCATCATGAACTACGGATCTTGACGAGATGTGGTCGCTTATGTCTTTCAACAATACAGATAACTGTCCCATACGTGAAGCAACAGCAGATGGGCATCTTTGGGGTGGCCAGCGTGGATTCAGAAGAAGGGTAGCCAGTAGTTGTAGGGTCAACAGCCTGGCTGATTGCCGCATCTGGCCTTGTAATATTAGTCAATACGGTCTTGCTGTGCTGATACTGTCAACAGCTTGTAGTAAATGGAAATTACAGCCGCATTGTTTTCTTCTTCTTTTTTTTTTTTTTTTTTTTTTTACAGTGGGCGTACAATTCTACTGTGTGGCTTAGTGATGATGTCCTTTTGGGTAAAATATTATGCAAATAAAATAGTTCCCGTTACGTATTCTTGGTGCAGACTACTCAGGAGGATATCATCATCAGGACATACAAAAGTGGCATTCTATACGTCGGAGTCTGGAATGTCAGATACCTTAATTCGATCGGTAGGTTAGAGAATTTTAAAAAGGATATATTGAAATAAGATACAGTGACATGCGATAGCAGGAAGAACAGGACTTGGTCAGGTCAGTGCAGGGTTATCAACACAAAATCAAATAGAGGGAATTCAGGAACATGTCTAAAATGAATAACAAAATAGGAATGTGCGTAGTGAACGCTTTATCATAGCCACGATAGACACGAAGAGAACACCCATCATATGAATACAAGTTTATATGCCAATTAGTTCCACAGATGATGAAGAGATTGAAAGGATGTATGATGAGATAAAGGAAATTATTCATATAATTTAACTGAGATGGGGACTGGAATTCGCTAATAAGGAAAAGGACGGGGAATAAGACAGTAGTAGAATATGGACTCAAGAGAGAGCAATGGAAGGGGAGCTGCCTGGCAAAGTTTTCCACCAAGCACAATTTAATCGTTCCTGACAACGTGTTTAAAAATCATGGAAAATGCGTGTACAAATGCGGAAGAGACCTGGCGGCATTGGAAAGTTTCAGATTGATTATATAATTATAAGAAAGAGATTTCGAAGCCACATTTTAAACTGTAAGACATTTACACAGGCAGATGCAGACTCCGATTATAATTTATTTGTTATGAATTACAGATTAAATCTAAAGCAATTGCAAAATGTTAGGAAATGAAGAAGATGGAAGCTATATACATTGAAAGAACCAGATGTTGTGCAGACTTTCAGAGAGCGCATTAAACAATGTTGGACTGAAATGGGTGAAAGGAATCCAATAGAAGACTAGTGGAAAGCTTTGAGTGATGAAATGGTGACGGCAGCGGAGGATCACATCAGTAAAAAGACAAAGCTTCGTAGAAATCTCTCGATAACACAGAAGACTGAATTGACGAAGAGTTAAAATATAAAAATGTAGCAAATGAAGCAGGCTATAAGAAATACAGATGCGTGAAATATGGACTGAAAGTACAAAATGGCTAAGCAAGAATTGCTAAAGCACAAACGCAACGCTCTAGAAGCAGGCGTAACTAGGAGAAAGATAGATGCCATGTATAAGGGAAATCAAAGAGATCTTTGGGGAAAAAAGAAGCATCTGGATGAATATCAGGAGCCAGTCGGCAGGGCTGCACTAAGCAAAGAAGGGAAAGCTAGAAAGAATATATAAAGGGTCTATGTCAGGGAAACAACTTGAGAACCATAGTACAGACAGAAAAGAGGAAGTACGCGACGATAAGACGGGATACGTGGAAACATTGTCTCTGAAGTAGACGACTCAGAATTAGTGAGACTGTTGAGAAAGGCAACCATGACAAAATTATTCTACACGGTGTGCAAGAGACATGAGATATGAGACGTGTCAGTTATAACACTATAACACTGTGTACGCTCAAACTGATAACTAAGCAAATTAAATAATTAAGCACTATAACTAACAAAAGTAATTAGTTGCAAAACATGTTAACTGATGTAGTATTTTATTGCAGTACGAATGGTGTAAACAGAATGACGATCGGAGTGTATATAATTGAGATATTTGAGTTGTAATTCAGTGAGCCTATCAGAATTTACTCGGCAACGGTTGAGGTGCAAGGAGGCAAGATAACGAATTTGGGGGAGGGGGGAGGGGGGTTAGATTCAGTCAGCGACCAGCAACATTGCAAGTCACCATTGCGGGCTAAGCCAGAATGGTCTGGAAAGTGGAGGAGCAGGCGCAGGGATACTGAAAAGGACCTGAGGAGAACGTTAAGATGTGGTTTCCAGGGGCGGACACTTTTCGCTTTGCGTCCTGTGGACGAGTCCTAAAGTGGGCACATCCAAGAGAAAAAACAGTCCATCTTATATTGTTGTGGACACTAGGGAATTTGTAGTATTTATTAAATTAACGTTTAGAGTTTGTGTCCTTTTAGGTCAATCGTAGAGAATGATACATTTACAAGCAGAGTTAATACTGGGTAAACTGGAGTGTCTGACGTCACTGCTATTAAGAATCGTGAGCAGTGGGGCTACACGCCATTGTTTAAGAGAAACATGATTCAGAGGCTGAATCGGACGGACGGAGTGTTGCCTGTCTTGATGGCACAATAAGCTTTGCTAATGCTCAGGCTGAGCTAATAACGTTGCCTAAATAAAGTCGGCAGAGATGCTGTGCACTTTATGCCTGTGTTTTAAGTACGTTTCTGCTGGTGACAAAACTCCTGAGTCTTAGACGCAAGTCGTTAATGACCAAAGCTCATTTGTTACGTGGCTTGTCAGTCCCAAGTATGAAGATAGGTTGGCCCTGGCGTACTATCAAGTATTGTGATACTGTCGTCGCCGATTGCTTTTTGGTCGCGCCTTGTAATTTAGTGGAAATTTATCACCTAGGAGAATATCTAATTACTTAGTTCCAGATGTTTCAAACTACCCTGATGAGGTGTGATAACTCCCCGAGGCAAAGAGCATTAATTGAATCTTCTCAACATAAATAAGCTATGTTTTAGCAATTATAAAACATAAACTATTTCGTGAGTGAAGTTTTCCTGTGTGTCTTTTGTGCCACGGATATCGGCACAATCACGTTTGAACAATCTCTGTAATTCTGACAAGCGCCATCTTTGCTTTGGTTTCGACATAGTTACGAATCTACATACATGTCTTTTGTGGACATTGGGCTTCCACAATGTAGATAAATTTTACCAGAATTAATTTCTCTTTATTCGCAGGTGTACTGAAATATGTACTGAAATTCCAGAGTTGTGGCTGTGTTGAAAATTTAATTACGCAGAAGTCACATGTTCGAGTGCAGCATACTTATAGCTGCACTATAAATAAGGTCAGGTGAGTCTCATAGGTTAAGGAAGTGTGGTTAACCTGAAAGGACGCTGTACTGACTGGTAGGTCAGTGTCAATATAGAGTCATGCATCCCTGTGAACTGCCGCTTACTGTAACAGTGCTTTATGTCCAACAACACTACGTCAGCTAGGGTTTGACGTTTGTGTTCGTCAGCAATACAACTGGGGCGTTCACAAGGAACCAAGTCAGAATAAGAAAGTTTTATGGAAAATAGGCATACAGTTCTTGCTGAATAATTAATTACAAGAAAAGTTATACACCATTTTAAAACATTTGAATCATAGAAGATATTCTGTATCATGTATTCCCATATTTCAAAATGATGAATGTAAGTGCTATCCCTTTTTACTTTGAATAGAAATATAAAATTTTGGACTTGACTGTATTGTGCACTGAATGTCTTGTGGTTGTATCTTCCTCTCTGTTCTAGTCTTCAGGTTTTATTGAGTTTATGTAATAATAATTTTATTCCCTGTGTCTGTTTATAACAAACATTTCCAAATAGAAAGTTATGTAAACTAGTTTCAAAGAAAAACTTATTTACTTTCATTTGCTTTTTTTGCAATGCCAAGGAAACTCTTGTGACAGTCTTACACGATAAGTTTTTGCAAAAATGGTAGAATGTATAACAATAAACTCTCCATGTCCTTTTTCTTCCCTTTTGTTACTGGTCGACGTTTTATATAAAGAGGGCATTTCTGAGTGCTGGAAAAGTATGTTATGGGATGGCCAGGCTTCTTTCTAAATCAGCTTCGTGAAACTTCACATCAGGGTTCACAGTCTGCTTAAACCTCGGGGTACAAGGATATTCTATTTCGTAATGTAACCATCTCATAGTCAGTCAGTTGATGGCATAACAACCAATCACTTTTTTCTATTCATTCTCCAAGTTCCTGAAGCATTACAAGCCTGAGAGTTTCATTTCAATGACATCACATCGTGGGACGTTTTCTTTGCTTGCCTCACATCGTGGAACGTTTTCTTTGCTTGCCTAACAATATCCATCCAATCATTTGGTGTGTAAATTTGCGAAATTTTTCTACTGGCTTTCTCCACCAAACTAAAATCACTAGCACTAGATTAGTGACAATCTCCTGATATCAGTAATTTGTAATCAGTCACTAGGGTTTCAAGCTAGTATTTTCACGTAACTTCATCAAGGACAATGACATTTTAATGTTCATGTTTTGGCCGGTACAAGAGTCTTAATATAAGATTTTTTTATTATGTGTAGAGGTTACACATCCTTATAGATGTCACTCCAATCCTTAAGAAATATTTGAACCTTAGGTCTTTATATTTTCTGGAACCAGCTCTTTTCCCAAACCTTATAATCGGGCCTGATTGAACAAGCCCCAAAGATACACAAGTTGCCGACTGCAATCATCAAGTTTGCAGAAGAAATGAAAAATGTTACCTCACTCTTTTTTTTAAGCTGATTGCGGCATTGCAACTTACAGCACTAAGGCTTTGAGCTGGAATGTTTATGTCCTCCCTTGTAGTACACTTTTGCCTAGAGATCCGCTACCATTGCTGGCACCCATGTTCCACTTCTCAGGATGTCAGGAACGTCTTCTTCTTCTGTTCTCTGCTCCATCTTATTTCCAGACATTATTGTCAGCTGCTGCAGAAGCACCACCTTTCTCAACAGCTGTGTTCTATTATACATTAGAAGAAAAATATATAAATATGGCATACAATCACTATGAAAGTATCTTAAAATATTATCATACTCTTAAGCTCAACACCCTCGTCTAGTTATTAATTAGTTAGTTAATTCTTACCTATCAAATTTACAAAGTAATTATTAGCTTACCTGAACTAGAAATCTGATATTCCAATGACCTATCTTCCACATCTTCAGACGAATCACTCATAATCATCAGTCCGCTTTAATTCGAGATCACACACAGACAAAACAACTCACATAAAACGTGACAATGGACATGTTCCCATTATGCCCTGAACAAGGGACCGCATCCCTCCGCCACTCAACGGTGTTGTCGGCTCAAGAGCAGTATTTTATAGCATCTGGGCATGAATCTTTTATGTCGGAAAAGCAGCTTCATAAATAGTAATTAAATGTGTTTTTTTGGTAAAAGGTTAAGAAGTGACAGCCAACAATATTTTTTCACTATTTCTGCTGTACTCATTCTCTGTTCTAACAAATTACGTTACAATTGTTGTGTCTAGACAAGACAGCCTAGACACCATGAGAGGAAGCCGAAAGGCACGCGCTTAAACTCACGCAGGCTGGCGTGAGGTCTGAAACAGGAAACGTAATGAATGCTATAAAGAAAAGTACGTAGCTGCTGGAATACTTAACTTTAATCCATAATTGTAGAACATCGCTCTTGATTGTACAGAAGTATAATAGCAATATAACAAAGGATAATGGCGCCTTGCTAGGTCGTAGCAAATGACGTAGCTGAAGGCTATGCTAACTATCGTCTCGGCAAATGAGAGCGTATATGTCAGTGTACCGTTCCTTGCAAAGTCGGCTGTACAACTGGGCGAGTGCCAGGACGTCTCTCTAGACCTGCCGTGTGGTGGCGCTAGGTCTGCAATTACTGACAGTGGCGACACGCGGGTCCGACGTATACCACCGGACCGCGGCCGATTTAAAAGCTACCACCTAGCAAGTGTGGTGTCTGGCGGTGACACCACATTCCTCCCCCGCATATCGGCGAACGGTTATGTTATAAGGCTTCCGCCCACCGTGGGGAGGACCCCATGTTGACGTATGCGACAAGGTGGGGAGCCTAACAACAGGCGAGGCTGTGCCACCAGCACCCGGCCATTCGGTCCGAGGGGAGCTAGGAAACGCCTGAAAACCTAGTCCAGGGTGCACGCCAACATGCGGTTTATGCGCCCGTAGAGAGACAGGAGGGGCCGAAGGGTCGACCTCCATTGCGTCGGGGTACCCGACGGGCGAAGACGACATCTGGTCCGGAGCAGGCAAGAGTTCCATGTCGGAGGATAGCTGGTCACGGGAAGCGATCGGCGGCGCGTGACCCAGGGAGGCGCCCGGCGGCTGCAGCGAAGCGTCCACTGCGGGCGGCGCCGGCGGGAGGTCCGGCGGCGGCGGCGGCGGCGCGTCGCCATGGGGCAAAATGGAAGACATCGTCGGTAACACCTGGGGATGAGGCGAGCCAGTAGATGGGTCCCCAGGGCGCTGACCGGACGGCACCGTCGCTGAAAGCAGACGGGGAGCGGCAGAACCCGTGCGACGACAGAGGCGCAACTGATTGAGATGCCGACGCACCTCACCAGAGGCCCCCAAAACCAAATACATAGCGCGACCGAGGCAGCGAAGAATGCGCCCTGCGAGCCAACGCCGTGAACCTCGTTAGTTGCGATAGTATACAACGTCGCCTGGAGCAAAAGCAGGTGGTTGCCGCTGCACAGGAACCTGATGCGGCGGATGCAGCAAAGACATCAAGGTTCGATGAGGACGACCGTGGAGCAACTCAGCCGGCGAGCGATCATCTCGGGGCTGAGAGCTATACGAAGACAAGAAGAGCATCAACGCGTCCTCCCGAGAATGCGACTCTTTGAACTTCAACATCTGTGACTTGAAAGTCCGGACCAATCGTTCAGCGGCACCGTTTGAGGCGAAAACGGCGCGGATGTGAGATGTTGAATACCATTGGCCTTGCAGAATGACTGAAATTCTGCGGACATGAATTGTGGGCCATTGTCGGAAACAATAGTCTGTGGAAGACCTTCAATGCAAAAGATAGCGGATAACGCTTGGATGGTGGCAAAGATAGCGGATAACGCTTGGATGGTGGCAGATGACGCCGTGGAAGACATCCTGACAACAAAAGGAAAATTACTGAAAGAATCGACCAGAACCAACCATCGAGCATTCCAGAATGGACCAGCAAAATCGATGTGTACGCGTTGCCAAGGGAAAGTGGCTTTCGGCCATGCAAAGAATTTCCGCGGTGGTGCGGATTATTGTTCGGCACACGCCATGCAAGAAGAGCACATATTCGTAATCGCAGCATCGCTTCCGAACCAAGTACAGTGCTGACGAGCAAGTTGTTTCGTTCTCACTATACCCCAATGTCCTTGGTGGAGAAGCCGTAAGACAGAGGACTGTAACGAACGTGGGACCACGACCCTGGACTGATCATTATCAGAACGCAACAGCAAAGCACCACGTCGAACAAAAAGTCTCTCCTTGTGAGCAAAAAATCGGCAAACCAACGGATCCTCGATCCGTGACTTTGACAAGGGCCATTGAGTAGCAACAAAACGCAAAACGGTAGCAAGGACAGGGTCAGCAGCTGTGGCTGTAGCTACACGACGAAAATCAATCGGAAACGATTCGACCACGTCATCGGTTTCCGAATCAATGAACATGCAAGCAAGTTCGGAAGAATCGAATGCTCTATCCTCAGCAACAGGCAAACGGGACAACGTATCGGCGTTTCCGTGCTTAGCAGTGGACCGATACAAGATATCGTAGCGGTACTGCGAGAGGAAAATAGACCAGCGAATGAATTTCTGCGCTGTACGTGGAGGTACAGGCTTATCCGGATGAAAAAGCGACGTCAAAGGTTTGTGGTCTGTGATGATGGTAAAGTGACGACCATACAAGAAATCATGGAACTTAGTAACACCAAATACGAGAGCCAAAGCTTCTTTCTCGATCTGTGAATAATTTCTTTGCGCAGAGGAGAGCAATGTGGACGCAAAGGCAATAGGGCGATCATGCGAGCCATCTTTGTGCGCAAGCACAGCACCGATCCCGAAATCCGATGCATCTACCATCAACAAAAGGGATTTCTGGGGATCGAATGGCGTAAGGCAAGGATTTGAAAGCAACGCCGATTTCAACTGGCGAAAGGCGCGTTCGCATTCCGTCGTCCAGACGAACGGAACACCTTTACGGCTGAAGCGATGAAGCGGAGCTGAAATGTAAGAGGCATGGGGAACATAGCGATGGTAATAATTCATTTTCCCCAACACACTCTGTAGCTGCTTCAAATTCTGCGGTGAAGGCAAGTCCTGTATGGCACGGAGGTGCTCTGGATTGGGATGTATGCCTTGGGCATTGATTACATGTCCCAGATATGGTAAATCACGAGCAAAAAACACACATTTGTCCTTCCGCAAGCGAAGACCATTTCGTCGCAAGACCTGAAATAATGTTCTGAGATTGGCTAAATGTTCTTCTTCCGTCTTTCCGGAGATCACAATATCGTCCAGGTAGTTCGCTGCAGTAGGAACCGACGCACAAACAGTTTGCAGATATTGCTGAAACAATGCAGGGGCGGATGCACACCTGAATGGTAGTCGTTTGAATCGATACAAACCAAGATGCGTGTTAACCACCAAAACTCGCTGGGATTCTTCGTCCACCGGTATTTGCAAGTACGCATCTGCTAGGTCCAATGTCGAAAAAGATTTACCAGGGCATAGTTTGTCAAAAACATCTTCCGGGCAGGGTAAAGGATAAGTTGCAATCACTAATTGTGGATTCACTGTTGCCTTGAAGTCCACACAAAGTCTCAGTTTTCCGTAAGGTTTTGGCAAAATTACTAAGGGTGAGGCCCAGAGAGAAGCCTGCACACGTTCGATCACACGTTGTGATTCCAAATCATGTAAGGTTCTTGCGACCTCATCAAACAATGCGTGGGGAACATTGCGCGCTCTGAAAAATTTCGGTTGCGCGTTTACTTTCAGTTCCAAATGTGCTTCATAGTTTTTAGCGCAACCAAGGCCCAGTGCAAAAATGTCTGCAAATTCTTCACATAGACTAGAAACATTGGCTGAAGGCACTGTCTGATTCACTGATAGGACCTGATTTACTATAGACAAGTTAAACAACTGAAATAAATCTAAACCAAACAAGTTCACTGCAGAAGAAGAAAGAAGGACGTAAAATGACACAAGTTTTGTTTGTCCCTTGTATGTGGCAAGAAGGCTGCACTGTCCTAACACAGGGATATTCTGACCTGAATATGTAGTTAGCTTAACATTTGCGGAACGCAACAGCGGTGTGCCCAGTTGTTCGTACGTGTATTTATTGATCAATGAAACTGCAGCTCAGGTATCGAGCTGGAATGGGATCACGTTGCCATGAATGTCCAAGTCTACAAAAAGTTTGTCCTGCTGACGACAAGAGCGACTGTCTCGTGCAATTTGAACAGACACTGGTACAGAATCACTTGCTAATTGACGTGATTTCCGGCGACGTCGACGTACACTTTTTGTAGGACGCACACAGTCACTTTTAGAGAGAGTGGCACTGGGCGGAGTGGAATTAAGTACATGAATGTCCATGGGCGAAGGTTCACGAGCCTGAGTATTCTTGGTTCGATTCCGGCCCGAAGCAAAGGGCCTGGAATGTTTGTGAGTGTCCGTTCTGAGCTTTTTCTGGCAAACACTCTGATCATGTCCTTTTCTATTACAGAAAAAGCAAATAGCTTGGCGTGACGGGCAATTCTCACGCGAATGTCTAGTAGCACACCGCGGGCATGATTTCACTGCATTTGCTTGCTTACGTGGGACACGTGGTGGATATCGTGGCGGCAACTGCGCGGACGGACGCGAGGGCTGTTTACAGTTCTGTGCAGCTCGCCCGGCGGGCCTGTTAATGTGTCACACAGCTGGCGAAGTTGCAAATGATGCCTGAGCAAAGTCAAGTGTGTCTTGCCTATCCAATATGTCTATCACTTGTTGAAGGGAGGGATTGACTAGTTTCAAAATTTGCTCCCGTATACGAACATCAGAAACGTTCTGTGCAATTGCATCGCGTACCATAGTATCTGAATAAGGGAGGCCACATTCACACTCAAAAGCACAATCCCTTGTAAGGCCTTGCAAAGTTGCAACCCACTCCCGATTAGTTTGACCGGCCGTACGTTTTGTACGAAAGAACGTATACCTTTTTGCAACTACATTCACTGATTCCTTGAAATATGCATCTAACGCAGACAAAATTTCTTCGTAGGACAGAGTTGCTACGTTGCGTCGGGGAAACAATTTCACTATCACTCGATACGTGTGGACGCCGACACATGATAATAAGTGAGGCTGCCGCTCATTACCTTGAATTCTGTAGGCGGCGAGATGGAATCCAAATTGGCGTGACCATTCCGTCCAGCTTTCCATCGCCGCATCAAACGGCCGAAAAGGTGGTGCAACTGCGTGTTGTGGCTGCGGTAGCGGCGGAGCGGCGGTGGCCGCATCGTTTTGCATTGCACGTTGACCCTGGACGAGCTGTCCAAGGGCATCCAATAAGGCCTGCGTCTGCTGATTCTGCAAGCGACAAAATTCGGACAGTACATCTGGAGTTTGTGGCGAAGCCATGACACAAGTAAATTAGGGTAATACGAACGCTAAATTCACTTTTGAGACTCGTCGCCAAATATGTTGTGTCTAGACAAGACAAGACAAGACACTATGAGAGGAAGCCGAAAGGCACGCGCTTAAACTCACGCAGGCTGGCGTGAGGTCTGAAACAGGATACGTAATGAATGCTATAAAGAAAAGTACGTAGCTGCTGGAATACTTAACTTTAATCCATAATTGTAGAACATCGCTCTTGATTGTACAGAAGTATAATAGCAATATAACAAAGGATAATGGCGACTTGCTAGGTCGTAGCAAATGACGTAGCTGAAGGCTATACTAACTATCGTCTCGGCAAATGAGAGCGTATATGTCAGTGAACCGTTCCTTGCAAAGTCGGCTGTATAACTGGGCGAGTGCCAGGACGTCTCTCTAGACCTGCCGTGTGGTGGCGCTCGGTCTGCAATTACTGACAGTAGCGACACACGGGTCCGACGTATACTACCGGACCGCGGCCGATTTAAAAGCTACCAACTAGCAAGTGTGTTGTCTGGCGGTGACACCACAACAATGACACTGTAGACGACGCCGAAGTGTCATGACAAAGCAACGCATTTCGAACTACGAAACTGTTACACTACATAAGGTAAGCCATTTGCACCATCTGATTCTCCTTTGTTATTTTCAATTCTTCTTTATTTGCCCTTCTGCTTTTTATAGACAAGTAAAGTACTGTTTTTCGCCATCTCATCAGAAAAGTAAAAGCATACACTACGAACAAAAAAAAAAATACAAGGTCAGTGTTCGAATTTTGGAGTAATAAAAGAAATGACAGCCAAGAACATTTTCTTTTGCGTTTTTATTGCAGTGCTTTATAGTGTAGAATCTGTTCTAATTAATTATGCTATAATGACACTATATAGGAACTGACTCATAATACGTAGATACATACAATGGTTTGAGAACCCGCGTAAACTGGAGAAATTTAATCAGGCAGTCATGCATACATTTCATCTGCATATGAACCGGTGTGCCTTGAAAGGAGGATATAAGATGAACATCAACAAAAAGAAAACGAGGATAATGGAATGTAGTCGAATTAAATCGGGTGATGCTGCGGGAATTAGATTAGGAAACGAGACGCTTAAAGTAGTAAAGGAGTTTTGCTATTTCGGGAGCAAAATAACTGATGATGGTCGATGTAGAGAGGATATAAAATGTAGACTGACAATGGCAAGGAAAGCGTTTCTGAAGAAGAGAAATTTGTTAACATCGAATATAGATTTAAGTGTCAGGAAGTCGTTTCTGAAAGTGTTTGTATGGAGTGTAGCCATGTATGGAAGTGAAACGTGGACGATAAATAGCTTAGACAAGAAGAGAATACAAGCTTTTGAAATGTGGTGCTACAAAAGAATGCTGAAGATTCGGTGGGTAGATCTCATAATTAATGAGGAGGTATTGAATAGAATTGGAGAGAAGAGGAGTTTGTGGCACAACTTTACTGGAAGAAGGGATCGGTTGGTAGGCATATTCTGAGGCATCAAGACGTCGCCAATTCAGTATTGGAGGGCAGCATGGAGGGTAAAAATCGTAGAGGGAGACCAAGAGATGAATACACTAAACAGATTCGGTTGCAGTAGGTACTGGGAAATGAATAACCTTGCACAGGATAGAGTAGCATGGAGAGCTGCATCAAACCAGTCCCTGGACTGAAGACCACAACAACAACATGAAACAGTATGTATACACTGACTGCAGGTTACACAAACACACTTAAAAATTTATCTAACACTTGTCTTGTAAAGACAAGCCATAAAATCACAGAAATTATCTCTATAATACAAGATTTTATAATAATGTGGCTGGATATATCTCAACATACGAAGTGCCTCTTATCAATATTACATTTACAATAATACATCTGTTTGACATACCTATGATATGTAACTGGTCCTCCTTTCACATAGTTCTCTTTAAATCCCTAGCAACGACGATACTGCCCCATGTTGTTGTTGTTGTGGTCTGCAGTCCTGAGATTGGTTTGATACAGCTCTCCATGCTACTCTATCCTGTGAAAGCTTCTTCATCTCCCAGTACCTACTGCAACCTACATCCTTCTGAATCTGTTTAGTGTATTCATCTCTTGGTCTCCCTCCACGATTTTTACCCTCCATGGGGCCCTCCAATACTAAATTGGTGATTACTTGATGCCTCAGAACATGATCTACCAAGCGATCCCTTCTTCTAGTCAAGTTGTGTCACAAATTTCTTTCTCCCCAATCCTATTCAATACCTCCTCATTAGTTATGTGATCTACCAATCTAATCTTCAGCATTCTTCCGTAACACCACATTTCGAAATCTTCTCTTCTCTTCTTGTCTAAAGTATTTATCGTCCACTTTTCACTTCCATAGATGGCCACACTCCATACAAATACTTTCAGAAACGACTTCCTGAAACTTAAATCTATACTCGATGTTAACAAATTTCTCTTCTTGAGAAACGCTTTCCTTACTATTGCCAGTCTACATTTCATATCCTCTCTTCTTCGACCATCATCAGTTATTTTGCCCCCAAATAGGAAAACTCATTTACTACTTTAAGCATCTCATTTCCTAATCTAATTCCCTCAGCAACACCCGATTTAATTCGACTACATTCCGTTATCCTTGTTTTGCTTTAGTTGATGTTCATCTTATATCCTCCTTTCAAGACACTGTCCATTCCGTTCAACTGCTCTTCCAAGTCCTTTGCTGTCTCTGACAGAATTACAATGTCATCGGCGAACCTCAAAGTTTTTACTTCTTCTCCATGAATCTTAATACCTACTCCGAATTTTTCTTTTGTTTCCTTTACTGCTTGCTCAATATACAGATTGAATAACATTGGGGATAGGCTACAACGCTGTCTCACTCCCTTCCCAACCACTGCTTCCCTTTCATGCCCCTCGACTCTTATAAATGCCATCTGGTTTCTGTACAAATTGAAAATAGCCTTTCGCTCCCTGTATTTTACCTCTGCCACCTTCAGAATTTGAAAGAGAGTACTCCAGTCAACATTGTCAAAAGCTTTCTCTAAGTCTACAAATGCTAGAAACGTATGTTTGCCTTACCTTAAACCATTTTCTAAGATAAGTCGTAGGGTCAGTATTGCCTCATGTGTTCCAACATTTCTACGGAATCCAAACTGATCTTCCCCGAGGCCGGCTTCTACCAGTTTTCCCATTCGTCTGTAAAGAATTCGTTTTAGTATTTTGCAGCCGTGGCTTATTATACTGATCGGTAATTTTTACATCTGACAGCACTGCACCATAGCCCGTACGAAAACTCAGACTTGCAGAAATGTATGTAAAACAAGGCGAAAACGTGTAATCTTTAGATTTAGCTGTTACCGCAAATTGCAGACAAGCAGCGTATCCCAGAATCACGTGACTAGATCGGTTAGACGCTGAGAACATGCGCAGTGGCCTATACTCACTCCATAAATATATGCACTCTACGGGTGCAGCCTCTGTCTCTTTGCTCGAGACTCCTCCAGCGCTCCAGCGCTCAAGCGCTCCAGCCCTCCCCCTTACTCTTGCCCCTCCCGCGCCGCGAGACGGCCACCTGCCGGCAGACGGCACTCCCTCAAGACGGCGGGCTGATTACTCGGGCGTGGCGGGCGTGCGGCACAAAGGCAGGCGCGCGCAGAGGCGGCGGCGGCCCACATCGGTAATCACGTCGCGGCTAACGAGGCGTGCGCTAATTGGTATTAATTAAATCACCCAATAACCTGAGTGGGATCGCACAGCCCTGGGTCCCACTGCTCTGCGGATCCGCCGGCGCGTAATACCGCCGCGGTGCTTTGTCAGGGCTCAGTTGGCTAAACAGCAGCGGGAGGGCCGGGTTCCCCTCCCCGCTCCCCTCCCCCGCCCGCCCACCAAAAGTGGGACCGCGTTTGATCTCCGCAGCGCCCAGAGGCATCCCAAATCAATCATCTCAGGCGAATGCCGCGCTCTGGTCGAGCAGAAAAAAGTTGGGTGAAACAGCAGTTCAAACATCACTATACATGCCGACATCATCATCAGCATCTGTATTTACATCTACAGCCATACTCCGCAAGCCACCTGACGGTGTGTGGCGGAGGGTACCTTGAGTACCTCTATCGGTTCTCCCTTCGATTCCAGTCTCGTATTGTTCGTGGAAAGAAAGATTGTCGGTATGCCTCTGTGTGGGCTCTAATCTCTCTGATTTTATCCTCACGATCTCTTCGCGATATATATGTAGGAGGGAGCAATATACTGCTTGACTCCTCGGTGAAGGTATTTTATGGAAACTTCAACAAAAGCCCGTACCGAGCTACTGAGCGTCTCTCTTGCAGAGTCTCCGTAACGGTTTCGCGATTACTAAATGATCCTGTAACGAAGTTCGCTGCTCTCCGTTGGATCTTCTCTATCTCTTCTATCAACCCTATCTGGTACGGGTCCAACACTGCTGAGCAGTATTCAAGCAGAGGGCGAACAAGTGTACTGTAACCTGCTTCCTTTGTTTTCGTACTGCATTTCCTTAGGATTCTTCCAATGAATCTCAGTCTGGCATCTGCTTTACCGACGATTAGTTTTATATGGTCATTCCATTTTAAATCACTCCTAATGCGTACTCCCAGATAATTTATGGAATTAACTGCTTCCAGTTGCTGAAATGCTATATTGTAGCCAAATGATAAAAGATCTTTCATCATCAACACCCCTTTATCTACAAGGTTACACTTACGGCCGTTCTTTCTTGTTGATAGTTGGCTTTGCTGGTCCCTGACACCCAGCATTCGGTAGACAAACCCCAGCTGATGTTGTATTCTTTGACTTTCGGAAGCTATTTGATACAGTCACGCATTGTCGTTCAGTGAACAAAGCACGCCCTTACAGACTATCGGGCCAGATTTCTCACCAAATTCAGAACCCCCCTTGTACGAGGAGCTGTCAAATGATAACATTAAATATTGTTTAAAATTTTTTATTGAATAAAAATGCAACACACGTCATTTTTTGACGCAGTCTACCCGTCGTCCAGCTCCATCGCGCAGGAAGTGCAGGATTCCTCTGAAAAAAGGAAGTACTCTGTTGGTCGCGTGCGCAGCCACTCGTTCATCTCTTCATCGGAACGAAATCTCTTTCTTTCCATCGCCTCTTCAGAGATCCATACATGTGGTAATCACTCGATGCGATGTCTCGTGAGTATGGCGGACGTGGCAGAGTGCTCTGGTGTGAGCTACCGTGGTGCTCTCATTGCAGACACTTTGCGAAACTAGAGCACTTCGTGAATGATGTGACGTGCTGAACCATGGCTAATGTTCAGATTTGCGGTTATTTGATCCATCGTCACACTGCAATTTTCCGTCACTATGGCTTCAACTGCTGCACTAGTGTCACAACGCTGAGCGTCTGTCACAGGAGTCACGCCGTTTCACATCTTTCTACTCCATTATTACACTTGCTGCAGTGATGGACATGAGTCACCAAACTGGACCTCAATTCACCGGTGGACTTCAGTAGGATTCGTACCTTCACTGTTCATAAAATGCGTTACAGGACGCCGGGCGCTGTGGTCGAGCGGTTCTAGGCGCTTCAATTCGGAACCACGCGGCTGCTACGGTCGCAGGTTCGAATCCTGCCTCGGGCATGGATGTGTGTGATGCCTTAGGTTAGTTAGGTTTAAGTAGTTCTAATTCTAGGGGACTGACGACCTCAGATGTTAAGTCTCATAGTGATTAGGGCCATTTGAACCATTACACGACGCTGTTCTTGCTTGGAGAATGTCGCAAGCAGGGCAGCCACTTTGACCTGGTAGTGTGTCCGTAGTATGCTGCCGCCTGTAGGGTATTCCTCAGAACAGTGATTACGGTACCGCCAACTCATAGAACAATGGTGCGAAGTGTCGATTTTTAATTAGATCCTTACGGTTTTCATATGTCCCCCGCGCAGATCGAGTTTATTACATGCTCTTTACAGAACAGTCAACAGGTGTAAAGGCTGTTTCACGAGTACCCCCAAGAAGTGTGATAGGACTGGACACTGTAAAAATATATAAATACACAACTACATAACGTCGAAACTTCATGTTCGGAGACAATGCGATTGTCTATAAGAAGGTAGCAACGCCAGAAAACTGCGGAGAATTACTGGAAAACCAATACAGAATCAATGTTTCCTGCATGTACCGGTATTTGACCCTGAACGTAAGTAAATGTAACGCACTGCGCATACATACGTGAATTAATTCACCACAGTGCGATTACACTATTGGCGACAAATTACTGGAAACAGTAAACATTGTGAAACACCTAGCAGTAACCATCCGGTACGATCAAAAGTGGAATGATCGCATAAAATAAACTGTAGAAAATGCTGAAACATGGTTGAGATAAATTGGGAGACTCTTAAGAGGTATAATCCATCTGCGAAAGAAGCGGATTGCAAAACGCTTGTAAGCCCGATTATTGGGTATTGCTCGTGAGGGTGGGGACCCTTACTATAGTTTTCGATTAATAGAAAAGATAGAGAAGATGTAACGAAGAGCGGCACGCTTCGTCAGGGGACCGTATAGTCGGCGCGAGAGCATCACGGACATCTCAACAAATTCCAGTGGCAGACGCTACAGGAGAGGCATTTTACGTCACAGAGAGGTTTACTATTGAACTTATAAGAGAGTACGTTCAGGGAAAATTTGGGCAACACTTAACATCCTCACACTTAGTCCCGCGACATGAGCACAACGAGAAAAAAAAAATGGCTCTGAGCACTATGGGACTTAACTTCTGAGATCATCAGTCCCCTAGAACTTAGAACTACTTAAACCTAACTAACCTAAGAACATCACACACATCCATGCCCGAGGCAGGATTCGAACCTGCGACCGGAGCAGCAGCGCGCCTCCGGACTGGAGCGCCTAGAACCGCACGGCCACCGCGGCCGGCTCACAACGACAAAACCCGAGCTGTTAGAGCTAATACGGAGTTTAGCGGCAATTATTCATCCCACGCGCCACATATGAGGGTCATTCCATAAGTCACGGTAGCTATGTTAAATCCTGTGAACATGTGGCAGCACTGTAAACGTCGTAAACGCATTCGAAAGCCCGCGGTAAACGTTACAGAAATCATAACGATGATGGTGTTTGGTTTGTGGGGCGCTCAACTGCGAGGTCATCTTCGCCCGTAATAAGTCCCAAATTTCTGCACAGTCCAATTTTTTACTTAGTCTAATCTAGCCACTGTCATGAGTGATGATGATGAAATGATAAGGACAACAAACACTTAGCCCCCGGGCAGAGAAAATCCCCAACCCGGCCGGGAACCGAACTCTGGACCCTGTGATCCAGAGACAGCATCGCTAGCCACTAGACCACGAACTGCGGACGTTATCGAAATCAACCTACAGATTGTGACTGCATTCGAGAATGGCTCGGTATTAGCGCTGAAACATTCAGAGTGGGTTCACTGAGGTACAGGATGGATCCTCCCCCACTCACCGCATTCCATGCGATTTCACCCCCACTCCACAACTGAGGTGACAACTACGTGGGAGACGTTTTCCAGACGGGACGAATGCCCTCACGCCATTTGGCGGCAGGTGGTACACATTGACGGCAATACCAATGGCATCCAGCGCCTTGCCCATTGTTGGCAACGCTATCTGTATGCACTGGGGGACTATTTTCAAACACAGTACTTGATTTTAGTTCTTTTTTTTTTCATTTGTACTTGGTCCCAAGAAATTTGCACAGAGTTCCAATGTGTGTGCTTCATTTCTACCTTTACTGTGACGTTCTGAATTGGAACCCTTCTATATGTTGGCATTCAGATACACACTGCCGCACTGATTCAATGGACATCGTGGACTTCTCATGTTGTCGTATTATCGCAAGACATACTATACTTGCCACGAATTACAGAATGACCGTCATAATTTGACAATGTCTGGGATGCAAACTGTAACATGAATTATAAAGTGAGAAGACTAGCGAGATTATGCTGATCCTCATTCCCTTCCCACGATGTAGAATTATACTACTGGTAACAGGGCTAAAAAGGGAGAGTTTAAACGTGAATAGCACAGACAAGTACCTAGAGAATCTGTGTTTGTGAAATAGAGTTCATGGTGACATTGAGGTGACAAAAGTCATGGGGTGCCTCGAAATATCATGTCAGACCTTCTTTTGCCTGGCGTAGTGCATCAACTCGACGTGGCATGGACTTGGTTCAAATGGCTCTGAGCACTATGCGACTTAACTTCTGAGGTCATCAGTCGCCTAGAACTTAGAACTAATTAAACCTAACTAACCTAAGGACATGACACACATCCATGCCCGAGGCGGGATTCGAACCTGCGACCGTAGCGGTCGCTCGGTTCCAGACTGTAGCGCCTAGAACCGCACGGCTACTTCGGCCGGCTGGCATGGACTCAAAAAGTCTTTGTAATTCCCCTGCAGGAATATTATTATCATATTTTTTAAGTCATCAGTCTTCTGATGAGTTTGATGCGATCCATCACGAGCTCCTCTCCTGTGACAGACTGTTCATTTCAGAGTAGCATCCTCAGTTATTTGTTGGATGTATTTCTCTATAGCAGTCGATAACTACGAAAGTGTTGTCGGTGCAGGATTTTGTGAACGGATTGACCTCTCAATTATATCCCATAAATGTTCAGGCGATCTGCATGGCCAGATCATTCGTTCGAATTGTCCAGAATATTCTCCAAACCAATCGTGAACAACTGTGGCACGACGGTATGGCGCATTGTCATCGTTAAATTCCATATTTGTTTGGGAACATCAAGTACCTGAATGGCGGAAATGGTCTCCAAATAGCCAAACACAATTACTTCGAATGAATTATGGGTTCAGGTGGATCAGAACACCCATACATTCCATGGAGCCACCACCAGGATCCATGGATTCGTGGGTTCTGTGTCACAGCCGAGCCCTACCATCAGCTCTTACCATTCATATGACCGGGCCAGAGTCTTCCAGTCGTCTGGGCTCCAACTCATATGATCTCAAGCCCATGAAAGGCGGTGCAGGCAATGTGCTGTTAGCAGAGGCACTCGGTCAGTCGTCTGCTGCCAAGGCCCATTAACGCCGAATTTCACCGCGCTGTCCTAACAGGTACCTTAGTCGTAAATCCCACATTGATTTCGGCGATTATTTTAAGCAGTGTTGTTTTTCTGTTAGCACTGACAACTCTATGCAAACGCCGCTGCTCTCGGTCAAATGGTTCAAATGGCTCTGAGCACTACGGGACTTAACATCTGAGGTCATCAGTCCCCTAGAACTTAGAACTACTTAAGCCTAACTAACCTAAGGACATCACACACATCCATACCCGAGGCAGGATTCGAACCTGCGACCGTAGCAGTCGCGCGGTTCCGGACTGAGGCGCCTAGAAACGCTCGGCCAGCGTGGCCGGCGCTCTCGGTCATTATGTGAAGGCCATAGGGCACTGCATTTTCCATGGTGAGAGGTAATGCCCCATTGGTATTCCCGGCACTCTCTAGACACTGTGGATCCCGGAATATTGAATTACCTAATGATTTCAGAAATGGAATGTTCCATGTTTCTAGCTCCAAGTGTCATTCTGCGTTCAAAGTCTGTTAATTCCCGTCGTGTGGCTAAAATCACGTTGGAAACGTTTACACACGGATCACCTGAGTACAAATGACAGCTCCAACAATGCAGCGAACTTCTATACTTTGTGCACGATACACTACCGCCATATGAATACATGCCCATAGCTATCCCATGACTTTTGTCACCTCAGTGTAGAACAGGGAAGAAGGATGTGCAAAAGCGAAAATCACGCAAGATGTGTTTATTCCAAATTCATGCAGGAGTTTGTTAAGTATAGTCAACGGTAGATTTACCAGCCTCTCTGTTGCAACTAGACTATCAAGTAGTAATCTGGTGGGCTGGATTTATGTAAGGGCAAAGGAACTGAACGGCCTAGACCACTGGAGTGCTCAGTGCCATAGAGCGCTGTCCCAAGCGTTGACCATCATCGGACAATGACTTACCGAACTTTTTAGAGCCAACAGCCTGGGACACTGACCAGCCTTCAGGAAGCTTCTGTAGTCTGACCTACTGCCGTAATAGCCAGACCACGGTCACTGACTCCTATTGGAGACATCTGACACGACGCAGAAACGCGGCCTCTTCTGCACGGTGAACGCCGGACAGTGGTATTCCCAACAGGACCAGCCTGTCGCCATTCAGAACACGCCTACCTTTCTGCCGCAATGGGTGGAAAGCTGCGAGACAACGTCAAGCCACACTAGAGACATGGGCACGCCCGCACAATTGTCCATATCAGATGTAATAATGAAGAACTATTTTGTTCACCGATTGTTTCTCTGCAGCCTGCTACAACGTCCTGTCTCCCTCGTCGTCATACGAACCGAAGACGCCCCAGAAGGGAACCAAGCGCCTCCTACCAAGCACCAAAATTGCGTATACCTCGCAGTGGTGGGCGCTGCACCCCCAACCCGCTATAATGCTAATATTTTATCTTAGATTCTCTCCCATAGGACTTAATTAAACAGAAAGTCCCGCAGCACATACAACAGAACAAGAAGTAATGAATTCATTGACTCTACTATAGTTATAGTGTAACTCCTTATCGCAGTTTGATTTTCCAGCAACACGGGCCTAGTAATACTAGGGCCTGTGTTGCCCGGCTGCCTCGTCCAGCGGCTAAGTCCCGCTCAAGGTCACCCGCCTTACACGGCGGTATACGACCAGTGCAAAGAGTGTTATAGTGTAACTCTTTGCACTGGTCGTATAGTTATAGTGTAACTCTTTGCACTGGTCGTATACCGCCGTGTAAGGCGGGTGACCTTGAGCGGGACTTAGCCGCTGGACGAGGCAGCCGGGCAACACGGGCCCTAGTATTACTAGGCCCGTGTTGCTGGAAAATCAAACTGCGATAAGGAAGTTGTTGCGCAACGGCGCTGATAACTGGCGCTGTGACGTCTTATCAGTGGCCTCTTCCGGTTCTGAGGCAGCTGCAGGCTCATTCGACTCGAGGCAGCTGCACGCTACGCATCGCCATGCCGTACTGCCGTAGAAGATACATGAGGAGGAGCAGACTACCAGTTTACAAGACAGTGGATACATTTTCAATTACACCAAATGAGACTGGTCAACAGGAGTTACTACAAGGACCTATTACTTTTGTTGGTTGCAAGATTCAATTTTCTTGTACTACAACAGAAGTAGTTAGTGGCAATGCATGGTTAACAATTGCTGTTGTGAGAGGTACTGACAAAGCTCTTGAAGGATTGGAAGCCTATAATGAGAGGGACATTATTTCTTATCGCACTTTTGCACTTGGAGTTATACCTAACCGGAATTATGGAACATGTGTTGTTACAACAGACAAGCCATTTTCACTTTATACAAGGAATCGTAGGAGGATTAATGCAGATGAAAAGGTGAATGTTTGGTGCAAACTGTTCGTATACCGCCGTGTAAGGTGGGTGACCTTGAGCGGAACTTAGCCGCTGGACGAGGCAGCCGGCCAACACGGGCCCTAGTATTACTAGGCCCGTGTTGCTCGAAAATCAAACTGCGATAAGGAAGTTGTTGCGCAACGGCGCTGATAACTGGCGCTGTGACGTCTTATCAGTGGCCTCTTCCGGTTCTCAGGCAGCTGCAGGCTCATTCGACTCGAGGCAGCCGCACGCTACGCATCGCCATGCCGTACTATATACTATAACCAGTGCTAACATCACGCTCGAGTTGTTGAAGTGAGTCGAACGAGACAAAGACATTGTGAACCACACTCTCATTTTCACGCAACCTATCTCATTGGGATACTACAGGTAGTATCTATTGTAATATGACACTGCATTGCCTGTGTTTGTAAGAAGTATGATTCAATGTTTCTTTGGACATGCATACGAGTCAGAAGGAACAGACACTGTGGCAACTACAGTCGTTATGAAGCACAGAAAATGTATTTGCAGTTGCGAATATGGACAACCTCCAGCTGTAGAATGGAATGAGGTTGAAAATTTGTGCGTGACTGGGACTCGAAACCTGATTTCCTGCTTGTCGCGAGCGGTGACCTTAATTATTTTGTCTATCTGTGCACACTTCATGCCGACGTCTAAACTTCCATATGTCGTCGTCCTTTTGTCATTAACTTGCACTCGACCACTTACTGTAATTCACATACAGGGGAAACATTTAATCGAAAGGTTATCAGAGGAGAAATACGATATTACATTGCTTGTATTTGTAAAAAGTCTGATCCAATGTTCCTTCAGACACGCATGAATGGGTGGAAAGCCAAAATAGTTTAGGCGACCGCTCGTGACAAGCGGGATATCTGAGTTCAAGTCCCAGTACAAAACAAATTTTCCGTGTTGTCATTCCATTCTAACTTGGAGGTTGCCCTTAATCGCAACTATGAATATATTTCTGGTGTTTATTCCCATAATCCACTCCGTTTAAACCCGTCAGAGCAAAATGGAGGGGATACGGTAAGTCTCAGATTCAGTTTGGTGACAGTGAAATTGCATTAAAATCTGTAAATGCCTAACATGCGGAATGCTCTGGTTTTTGTATTATTTGCCCCACCATTTACGGCACAGGGAGTGCTCTGGAAAATAAAATATTAAGCCTGTGGACTCGTGCCCTGCCAGCTAAGAAGATATCAGACACGCCCACTGTTAGACATCAGAAGAACAGCTGTTGACGATGTACCTAAAATGTGTCAATGAGAAAAGGGGACCTCTATTTTAGGACAAACAAACAGCCTGATCCCTGTACACAGAATTTTTTCGTAACATAAGTTGCCGTACGCATTCAGATTCAGAATGTGAAAATGGTGATTTTAGGAAAATCCTATACAGTCTAGGAAGGTCAAAAACGTAAGGCAAGAAAAGTATATTTATTAAATTTAACAAAACTTAATATGAAAAAATATGGCAAAAGTACAAATGGAAATCTCAACAGAAATTTTCGTCAGAAATATTCATTCTGACATCATAAACTAAGCTGCTGCATCTGGACAATGTTTCCTATCACCTACATGACTTGTCCGAATCTAAACCTCAGTGTGAAGTGGCTGTCACGAACACAGGGAAACCCTAGCAATTATTCCAAGTGGGCGTGTCTGGTATCTTCTTAGCTGGCAGGGCACGAGTCCACAGGCTTAATATTTTATTTTCCAGAGCACTCCCTGTGCCCTAAATGGTGGGGCAAATAATACAAAAACCAGAGCACTCCGCATGTTAGGTATTTACAGATTTTAATGCACTTTCACTGTCACCAAGTGAGGAGTGTTTAACGTCCCGTCGACAACGAGGTCATTAGAGACGGAGCGCAAGCTCGGGTGAGGGAAGGATGGGGAAGGAAATCGGCTGTGCCCTTTCAAAGGAACCATCCCGGCATTTGCCTGAAACGATTTAGGGAAATCACGGAAAACCTAAATCAGGATGGCCGGAGACGGGATTGAACCGTCGTCCTCCCGCATGCGAGTCCAGTGTGCTAACCACTGCGCCACCTCACTCGGTGTCACCAAGTGAAGAAAGCACGCCAGTGACATCAACATTTAGTGTCTTAGCAATGCCTCATTTACCTTTCGAAATGTGCAGCAACAGTGAGGGCGGTGACCGGCTGTTCCGTATGAGGTGAATAACACTATACTGGTCTCTAACTGAATTTAACCATTCGAAAACTTGCCTACGTTTCCGTGAAATGAAGACTGTATGTGTCCCTAGGCCAAAACAAAATGGTTCTGTATACTTGCCAAGGCTGGGCGACGTACACGGTATAGCCCTCAAAGTTCTCACAAGAATGAACGGCTCATCTCGGTTTCTCCGCTCTGGAGATCTACGAGTGATTTTGTAAAAATGTGGCTCAGGGCCTAGTGAACCAAAACTGTTCACACAAAAACCTCTCTTCGCATCACCACAGGTCGTTAAGCGCACCGTCCCTCAATTATTCATCCGCAAATGATTAAATTGTCGTGATCTTCCCTCACTGTAACGCAGAGTTTCCTAGCACCAACACTGGTATCGGCCAAGGTGAACGCTCGGTACTTGCTTGTTCAGTCCAGTCAGAATTTTCCTATTTAGCTACTGTGTCGCAATAACGTTGACTTCTTCCTGCTTGTCTTCCTTTCGATCACTCAGCGTCCTAGTTTTCGTTATTTTCGCCAGGACAGTTTTGTCGTTACATGTGAAGCCCGCGGGCTATTCATGACGGGATCTCTTGATCCGAATGTTTACTAAAATGCGGCGCAGAGGGCTTTTTCCACCTGCCTTACAAATGTGCAGAGGTGAAAGCCCAGATCACTGTCGTCTTAAATTGGCTTCCTGCCGTGAGGGTCGGTTTGTTGGGCCTCGCTAATGTTTCCTAAAGTGGATTTCAATGTCACGCTTCTACATCCTAGCCTGAGCGACTGGCCCCTTCCACTTCGGTCCCATGTTGCGATAAAAATGTACGCGTTTATCTGCATGAAAATTAGGAAGGACAATTAACACTGTGTTCACGAAAGCTACCACGACAGCCACGTATGTGGCCATTGTTCTTTGCACTCCACGTTATGCGAACTAAGCTAATTGCCGCCAAAGTATGGCATGTGCGGTATCAATTTAATCGACGTGTCGTGGAGAATCACATGTAAGATAGTAAAAAACCTAGCACCTGCCAACGGAAAACTGACAGAAATTCTGTACAAGTACAGGCAGTCCTCATATTTCGCAAAAATCGAGAAGGCTCACTGCAGTAACTGAGAGGTATTAAACATTGTTATGTGGCACGATCTGCACAGAAAGTCTGACTCCACGTATAAAACAACATCGAAATACGTCTGCAATGTACAAAACGGGGTTCACAAAGTGGCGAAGATAAATCGTTGAAGGTTCTGGCTTTTCAGATTTAGTTCAGAGTGAGTTTAATCAAACACTAACATCTCGTGGACACTAAATGTGGAGGGAAATGTTATATGGCTACCATACAACAATAAAATTTACTGTTCTACACTTTATTTAAAGGAAGTCATAATTTATAGGTTATACATTAGTTTACTGCAATTATTAAATCTCCATTGGTATGATACATGACAAATTAAGCGCAAAATGTAGCAGAATGGGCGCTGATATGAAATTTCCTGGCAGAATAAAACTGTGTGACAGACCGAAAATCGAACTTTGGACCTTCACCTTTTGCGGACAAGTGTTCTACTGAATGAGCTAACCAACGCAACCTCATTTCCTACCTTCTAAACTTCCCAAGTTCCTTCCTCGGTCTGGTACACAGTTTTAACCTACCAGGAAGTTTCATACCAGCGCACACTCACTACAAAGTGGAAATTCCATTCTAGAAAAATCCCTCAAGCTGTGAATAATCCATATTTCCACCATATCCTTTTTTCCAGTACTGCTAGTCTTGCAAGTTTCGCAGGAGAACTTACGTGAAGTTTGGAAGGTAGGAGATGAGGTACTGTCGGGTTTAAAGCTGTGAGGACGGGTCTTGAGTCGTGTTTTGGTAGAGCATTTGCCCGACAAGTTCGAGACTCGGTCCGGCACCCAGTTTCGATCTGCCAGGAAGCTAAAAAATGTCCTCTTTTAGACACCATTGCAATCGTAAATTTTACGAGGGTTTAGTAAGCTAGGGTTAACGAGCAAAAGATGAAGTTCCAACATAGCAGGTGATAAATGACTGTAATTCAACAGAATGATTTCCGTAAGTCTCGCAAGAAAATACATGTATCAATTAGTGACTAAACGACTCATGGAAGTCGAAGTACAACCAGCTGTCGATATATGTGATTGCACGTCGAACTGAACAAAGCTCTTCATGTCACTCTGCATGCAAAATTAAATACGTGAAATCAAATATCAAACAGCGCTAATCACTTTGTATAAACTCTTCTGAAAGAATCTGATCAAGTATCACTACATACTGATATTAGTGAGTCAGATGCCTGAAACCAGAGTCAATCAGGATAGCTCAACAGAGGATTTCCTCATACCTACATGTGCCTACTGCCTATCCACTGACCATTGTCACTCGTGGCGTCCTAATGGAAGAGAAGGGGGACAGCGACCCGTTACCTGCAGTGAGCTCCAACACCTCACTAATGGAAATCGGCAGACACAGTGCATCTCTGACACTGATCTCAGTTCACTGGTATACTAGACTACAAGATTACCATTAAGTTGACAAAACTCACACACAACACTGCTAGTACGATCCTGTGTTATTTCTCTGACTATTCTAACTAACTTTATCCATCACTGCTACCCAGATAATGGATTATTTAAGATAGTTTCACAAAATTTTAATGAAGAATTAATTAGCCACTGTAGACCCCAAAACCTCTTGCTGCAACTGGTATGTATGAGCGAACTCAATACTCTCACCCTGCGCTGTCTATAATGATTCGATACCAAAGTTCACCATGCTATTACAAGTATTTATGACAGTACACAACAGGGTCACGACAACTTTACTGACCAAACATAAGCTAATATACTTGGCTTAACACAGGATGGTTCAAATCTGACAAAATAAACACCTGAAATCGTCTGGTTAGCTTTCCTCTTATACCTGACTAAGAGGAGCAAGGCAACACATTCACGCACTTGCTCTCACTTTGACAAAACAGTACATACAGACACATACACACATAGATATAAATATACCATCCTCTCTCCTCTCATCTATCTCCTCTCCATGACCAATATGCCCAAGCCTCCTCAACCAGCACACCACCTCAGTATGCTGATGACATCGCCTTTCTCGCTCTTCATCCTACACTCCAGAAATCCAAACGATCCCTCAAAATTCACCTCAGTTTACCTCCTTGTGGAACCAATGGCTCCTCAAGATCAACGCGTCCAAAACACAGGCAATAATTACAGGATGTATCACTTGCATCTTCCGTCTGCATGACTTCTAGCTTACCATTTATGCTCGTCCTATCCAGTTAAGTAACACTCTAAAATATTTTGCACTGACAGTCTACAGGCAACTAGCATGGAAGCCTTATCTACTAACCATCCAACAGAAATCCTACACAAGACAAAAACTACTAAGTGGCAACAGCTGGGGGTTGCACCCCTCCACTGCCCTCCACACCTACAAAACCTTGATCCTTCCCATCCTTTGTTATGTGAATGTTGGATGGATCACTGTTCCACCCAAGTTCTATAAGTCCCTCCAGATCTTGGAACACCATGCACTCTGCCTCACTTTCCACATCTGTTTACCTTGTACCATAAGAATCCTTTAACAATTCATTCCCGCCTCTCCTCACTCACACTGAACACCTCCAAACAGTCTACGCCATCTGCAAACTCAACTCTAATAATCCTATCGCTTCCCTTCTACTTTCCAATCCTCATATTCTGCCTCGCCTTTATCAACATATCCCACCAACCCTTCACCTACACACCCTCCACATACTCTCCGAAAGAAACTTCAACCATCTCCCCTTCCCAGTTCATGAACTCCACCCAGATATCTACCCATCTTAGCAGCTGTGGGTCCACCACACCCAGTCCGCCTTATCATGGCTTCCTCTCCCTCCCCCCACAGTTTCTTAACCCATTTTCCCAATCTGCTTTTATTTCCAAATCCCCTTTTCCCAACAACTATTAGTGTCACAAATTCAACCTTGTGCTTCAGCCCCTTTTCTTGCCCACCAGCCACTCCTACCCCACCCCTGCTATGCACCAGTCTTCTACCCCTATACTAATACATTCCTACCCTCTTCACTGGTCAACCTATTCCCCTACAACAACTGACTCCCTGTCCCATGGCAGATCCTTCCAATTTCTGGTGACAGGAAAGTGTTTCTTTTAAATATAAGTGCTTCAGCAACATATTTTAACTATTTCAACAGTGCACTTGTTGTGTTTCATTTTACTGTTTATTATTACTGTTTTTAACTACCAGCACAAGAAGTCGTTAATTGTATATTAAAAAATTTCCGTTTTATTTATCACCTTTAAAAAGTTTTAAATTCAGAATAAACATTTCCAGTATTTATTTCTTGCTTTTTCATCTAATTTAATTTTTTATTGTCAACTGGCTAAAGACAGAGTTGCCTGTACCATTGACTGTCCACCCCTCCGCACAACATGGATCGTGAGGGGATGAAATAAAATGTTGACTATTGTAAGTATCGGCCACGTGTAGATGTATAAAGTCTGCAGCAAGTTCAGTTACTGAATTATAGAAATTGTTAACCATAAATAATATTGTCTTTTCTCTATCTTCTTCTCTCAACTTTGTAAGCAAAAATTATCTGCGGTTTTATGATTGAGTAATAAGACTTCGTACACAAATTTTAATGTTTACCCAGTTCCAGCCATGTTTCTAGCTGTGAGAGGTTATTCTATCTCTGTTAGTGTATTTGGTACACTGTGGAATACTGTTAACTATTTTCTTTAAAAAAGTGAAAATTCTAATGGTGCTACCCTGTCTTTGTTCACTTTAATTAAACAGTTTTCGAAATTCAGTTTTTCACATGTTACAATAACGAATATGGCGGCTGAATTATAACTGTTAAAATTATCTCACCATGGGATATGTTGTAGTCAAGTAAACTCTTTGCTGTCGTTGCTGTTCCTTGAAAATCACAGCAAAATGGGGGTGGCTAGCTCGTCAATTAGAAAATTAATTACCAAAATTCATGTAAGTTTCCAGTGGCTGCTCCGGCAAGTACTCTATGATTAGATGCACGCTGTAAAACAATTTTAACTGTTTCCAGGTAAGACGTGATACAGGATACGTCGTGTTAGAAAATTTAACAGATACAAATTTTTGCACTTTCAACATCAACACCTCAGTAATTATGTTGTAAATGACTGATCGTCTTTTTATTAACTTCACTCGAAGTGACTGATCAGAAGCTTAGGCGCTCACACTGTTTAACCTTCGAAGCTAATTGGCATTCCAGTGTACAGAACAAGGACGGTCAGTTCGCAGTCTCGATACAGTCAATACAACAGTAAATTTGATAGTCTCTCTTCTGTCCACGTAACACAAAATAATCCTGTTTGCTGCCCACAGAAACTACGGTGTAATTGCGTTATCCTAAAATAGAAACTTCCGGTTCCAGATTGTTTGATGTATCTTCGCTTTCTTCATCTTCATGGCATCTTCTGCAGCGATCTTGAAATAAATGTTGTGACGTGTAATTGTTCTTTTATTCTTTGGCTTTCCCATTGGCGCTTTCTCCTTCTACGTCGTTCTGCATTACCTTCCTCTCGAAGTATCTGTAAATTATTGTGACAATAATGAATCAATCGTTCTCCAGGAACTTGTGTGTTCCACTCGTCTCTCCTTGTAAACTACGGTGTTCTCCGTGTCAATACACTGTCCATGAGTTCCTCCAATCTTCTCCTCCTTCCACTGCTACTAAAACTATTCTTTTTTCCATAAAATAATTAATTTTCTATACATTAACTCGGTGCTCGTGCCCTAACATCCAAGCACCTTCGAGTCTCATCATGAACTACTCGCTCACTAACTGTAACTTGGGCACTCACATTCTTTTTCTTTTTTTTTACATATATAACATGTTTCCTACCAGGCCAAAGATTTCAAAAATTTATCGAGGTCAGGACCAACACATAATTACACTGAAAATAATGTTCAACAGAAACATTACACGTCAGTATAAAAGTAGTGGACTAAATAAAGGAAAGAAAAAATATATACAATTTTACTACACATTCATACAAAACATCAAATTGGTGGAGGGGCTACTGCATAACCACTAAATAGGGTGAAATATGCCCGTCAAGCTGTTAATTCCAGTTCCCCTTGGAACTTTCAAAACAAACATTCCACTTTAACTATTCAAAATCGTTGATGGGAATGGATAGAGAACAAATGGATACGTCTACACACAACACATACAGATATATTCCAACTCATCCTTTCTCAAGAGCTCGTTGTTAAGTCAAAAAGTCAAATGAGTAACGCGCTGTGTGAACGGCGTGTCGTATACATACTCGGAAATTGCGTAATGGCTATATTGAAGGCATTTTTGACGTTAACATTTCCAGAGGATAAATGACAGATAAAAATACTAGAAATGGTCGGGGGATCGAACACAGCACCCCCCATTCATTAACTGGCATTTAACTACTGAGTGAATGAACCTGTGTGCAAAGATTAGGAAATAATCAGTTCCCAATTAATTTATTCATTGCTATAAAATCATATAACAATGCACACATTAGAATTAAACTCGACCATGGGAAATGTACAGCAATTAGAGAAATGAATCAAGCCCTTCGACAACTACGTGGGCCATCACTGCTTCTAAAAGGACAAAATACTCCAGTAACCGAACTTCCTGAGAGATTAAAACTACGTACCAGACCGAGACTGGAATTCGCGACCCTCGTCTTTTGCTGGCAAGTGCTTGACCAACATCTCTTTTCTTTTTTTTTTAATTTCGAGTCATTTTACAAAAAGTTAAAATATTCTTTTGGTTCAAATGGTTCAAATGGCTCTGAGCGCTATGGGACTGAACTTCTGAGGTCATCAGTCCCCTAGAACTTAGAACTACTTAAACCTAACTAACCTAAGGACATCACACACATCCATGCCCGAAGCACGATTCGAACCTGCAAACGTAGCGGTCGCGCGGTTCCGGACTGTAGCGTCTAGAACCGCTCGGCCACTTTGGCCGGCCCATTGTTTTGGGCTGGAGTCGAACCAGTGATCTACGGATATCTATGTAGAACATTCGACAGTGTACCGCTGTAAAAATCTTCTTTTTTTTGCGCATATGAAGAACCTCTTTTTCTATTGTCGTTTCGCCTGACTGTAACTTCTTGACAGAAGAAGTAAAAATTTTGTCTCCCACGAGTTTGTAACCGACAGCTACCACCGACTTAACTTCTAACGGTGAATAATTAACCGCTTTTTTCCGCTTTACAAGCAGCAACGTTACCTGATTTTTGTCAGTGTTAGACAGGTGGCGGCAGAGGGGGCACGGATCAAGAATATAAAGTCGTATGTCCCATGCTTCTTGACAGAGCGTAGGGGAACGATGCGGGAGACCAGCACCACCGTACTAGGCAAGGTCCTAATGAAGGTGGCTTGCCATTGCCTTCCTCCGACCGTAATGGGGATGCATGATGATGATGAAGACGACACGCCGGCCGGGGTGGCCGAGCGGTTCTAGGCGCTAGAGTTTGGAACCGCGCGACCGCTACGGTCGCAGGTTCGAATCCTGCCTCGGGCATGGATGTGTGTGATCTCCTTAGGTTAGTTAGGTTTAAGTAGTTCTAAGTCCTAGGGGACTGATGACCTCAGAAATTAAGTTCCGTAGTGCTCAGAGCCATTTGAACCAAGATGACACGACAATACCCAGTCATCTCGGGGCAGGTGAAAATCCCTGATCCCGCCGGGAATCGAACCCTGGTCCCCGTGCTCGGGAAACGAGAACGCTACCGCAAGGCCACGAGCGACCGTCGGATATATATTTTTTTTTCTTCTCGGATGCAGGTCATCCGAGGACGGCGACGATACCAGTCACCGAGTCCGTTTTTTTTCCTATATATGTAATGATAATTGATATCTGACATTCTTCCAATTTGAACAAATTCCTCGAATTCCTCTCCTGTGACCTCTTCATCTCAGAGCACCACTTGCAAACTATGTCTTCAACTATGTGTTAGATGTATTCCAATCTCTGTCTTCCTCTACAGTTTTTGCCCTCTACAGTTCCCTCTAGTACCATGGAAGAATTTCCCTCATGTCTTAAAAGATGTGCTGTCTTTCTGTCCCTTCTCCTTATCAGTGTTCTCCACATATTCCTTTCCTCTCCGATTCTGTGCAGAACCTCCTCATTCCGTACCCTTAATTTTCAACATTCGTCTGTACCATCACACCTCAAATGCTTCGATTCTCTTCTGTTTCGGTTTTCCCACAGTCCATGTTTCACTACCATACAATGCTGCACTTCAATAGTACATCCTCAGAAATTTCTTCCTCAAATTAAGATCTACGTTTGATACTAGTAGACTTCTCTTGGCCAGGAATGCCCTTTTTGCCAGTGCTGGTTCGCTTTTAATGTGCCCCCTGATCTGCCCGTCATTGGTTATTTTGCTGCCTAGGTAGCAGAATTCCTTAACTTCAACTACTTCGTGACCATCAATCTTGGTGTTAAGTTTCTCGCCGTTCTCATTTCTGCTACTTTTCGTTACTTTCATTTTCCTTCGATTTACTCTCATTCCATATTCTGTACTCATTAGACCATTCAGCAGATCGTGTAATTCTTCTTCACTTTCATTCACGATAGCATTGTCATTAGCGAATCGTATCGTTGATATCCTTGCACCCTGAATTTTAATTCCACTCCTGAAACTTTCTTTTATTTCCATCATTCCTTCTTCGATGTGCAGATTGAACAGTAAAGGCAAAAGGCTGCATTCTTGCCTTACACCCTTTTCAATCCGAGTTCTTCGTACTTGGTCGGTCACTCTTATTATTCCCTCTTGGCTCTTGTACATATTGTACATTACCCGTCTCTCCCTATTGCTTAACCCTATTTTTCTCAGAATTTCGAACATCTTGCACCGTTTTACATTATCTAACACTTTTTTCAGGTCTTGATTTTTCTCTAGTCTTGCTTCCATTATCAACCGCAACGTCAGAATTGCATCTCTGGTGCCTTTACCTCTCCTAAAGCCACACTGATCGTCATCTAATACATCCTCAATTTTCTTTTACATTCTTCTGTATATTCTTCTTCTCAGCAACTTTAATGCATGAGCTGTTAAACTGACTGTGTGATAAGTCTCGCATCTGTCAGCTCTTGCAGTCTTCGGAATTGTGTGGATGATTTTTTCCGAAAGTCAGATGGTATGTTGCCAGACTCAAGTGTTCTACACACCCAGGTGTGCCACTTTCCCAGTGACTTTAGAAATTCTGATGGAATGTTATTGTCGCTTCTGCCTTATTTGATCTTAAATCCTCCAAAGTTCTCTAATTCGACTCCTCTTTCTTCTTCTATCACATCAGACGCACCTTCCCCGTCAAAGAGGCCTTCAATGTACTCTTTCCACCTATCCGCTCTCTCCTCTGCGTTTAACAGTGGAATTCCGGTTCACTCTTAAAGTCACCACGCTTGCTTTTAATGTTTCCGAAGGTTGTTTTTACTTTCATATATGCTGAATCAGGCCTTCCGACAATCATTTCTTTTTAGATTTCTTCAGATTTTCATGCAGCGATTTTGTCTTAGCTTCCTTGCACTTCCTGTTTATTCCATCTCTTAGCGACCTGTACTTCTATATTCCTGAATTTCTCTAAACATTTTTGTACTTGTTTCTTTCTTCGATCAACTGAAGTATTCCTTCTGTCACCATAGTTTCTTCGCAGTTCCCTTCTTTTTTCCTATGTTTTACTTTCCAACTTCGGTGATTGCCCTTTTTAGAGATGTCCATTCCTCTTCACCTGTACTGCCTACTGCTCTGTATACAAGGAGGACGTGGTTTTCGGAGAACGCAAGTGGGCAAGAATTACTTCATTGCACGCCCGTCTTTAATGAAATGACGCCTGACGATGTAAGTCTCTGTAGAATTCTTAACGTTAAGTGAAATAAACAAATGGGGTACACATACATAAATCTCTTCCCCGTCCCATTACGTCATGACTGTTCAGTCTAGTCCAGTAGGCTGACGCTGAATTTTTAAACTAAGACAATAAGTAAATAAAATCTATCACGTTTCCTCCATTGTGGGAGTCTTGATGCGCTTGTCACTTACTCCAGTACCTTTCTTCAAGTGTTAATTCCAGTGGAAATACGTATCAGGAGGTCTGACGTCTGCATATAGCTGTACCTCCGGTGGCTGGATAATTGAAGACTGATCGTACCGTTAAGTATTATTCGTCAGTGGATATCTAACTTGCGTACTCCGTCGGAATAGTAGCTATTAGAAAGTTTTGAAACAATTTCCTGTAATTTTTGTGTTTCAGACTGCGGCGCTGCGACGTGAGAAGTACTGCGTGGTCCTGTAAGGAGGGAGATTTCGTGGCGATCGCTTACTGAAAAAACTGAGCTACTCAAGCACGACTCCAGGCCTCTCCTCACAGCTTTAGTTCCATCAGTACCTCATCTCTTACCTTACTATCTTCACAGAAATTCTCCTGCCAAATTTGCAGGACTAGCACTCCAAAAATAAAGCTGCCAAGTCGGGTCACGAATCTTTCTTGGGTAGCTCAGTCGGTAGAGTACTTGCCTGCAAAAGACAAAAGTCCCGAGTATCCAGCAGACAGTTTTAATTCGCCAAGAAGTTTCATAACAGCGCACACTCCGTTGTAGAGTGAAAATTTCACTCTCGAAACACGTCATAGGCTGTGGCTAAGCCATGTCACCACTATATCCTTCTTCCAAGAGTGCTAGTCCAGCAAGTTTCGCATGAGAACTTCTGTGAAGTTTAGGTAGCAGAGGAGGTGCTGGCGGGAGTAAGGCTGTGAGGAAGACTTTAGAGTCATGCTTGGATAGCTCAGCTCATAGTGCACTTGCCCGAGAAAGGCAAATTTTAATCTGCCAGAAAGTTTCATATCAGATCGCATAATTATCTCGTCACTGGCAATTCGTATTACGGGAGAGCGCATAACTCAATATTTCTGGTTCAATATTTATCTATTTGTTGAAATGCATATTGTGTCCCAACAGTAAATCCTGGGAGATATCAGGTAGCAGCATTGACTGGAGCACATAAAGTAGGCAACAGTTAAATGAATAACTGAAAACAGCCAAAAATCGAGTTACCTGGTTGTTGTACTAAGATGGCGATCATTATTGTTATTGTTCCTAAAATCGTAGGCACCTGCGGGTGATCGCAAGCACTAGTTGAGGAGCATCCGTGCCTGCAACCAGCTGTTAGTTTCTGGTTGTTCGCAAATAATAATTCAGACAGTGAAAAATTCGATGGAAAGCCGTCTGATTCCCATACTGACAAAAACTGATAGCGAAAAATTATTATTTGTGAAAAACCAGAAAATTGAAAAATGTCTTAAAAGGACGTCGTTTGGGACAACGCAGAATACTCGAAAGCATGTGACCGACATGTTAAAGGTCTTCCAAGACAAAGCCTTTCAGCGCTGCTACGAAGACTGGGAACAAAGACTCCGCCGCTGTATAGCGGCAAGGGGAACTGCTTTCAAGGGCGCAATACTGTTGTTTGAAGAAAAAAAACTTTGGTAGTTAAAACAATCAGTCTCATTTCTTTTCCCACACACAGCGTATAGTATAGTCTTGTGTTTTTCTTTTAAGAAAATGATTTAAAGGTGAATATTACGAAGGTTTTCAACAGGCTTGGGACTGGAACTTTCTTATGGCTAATCACAAGTCACCATTCGTCTTCAAAGACACTAAAAATATTCCACACCAGCAGGTCTACTCGCCCCCAGCCCCCCACTCCTCCAGGAACTGTGACAATGTACGTAATGGTTTCAAATAATACTAATAATAATTTGTTTCCTTCAACAATTAGTACATCGCTAATAAATTTGCATTCAGAGAAATATAACATTTGAAAAGCATTTGTCTGGAAATTTGAGAATAATACGTGACATACAATTAATTTAAGAACTACAATAATAACAAATTCTCACAACGCTGACTTTATAATTTACAGAATACGAGGGTCATTGCAGAAGTCATGGAAAATATATATTGTTTCGAAAATGCTAACGAATTAAAAAATTCTGAAATATGCAAATGAAAGGTTAGGGTTAGTTCATATGTAAACATAACATGTAGGTAGATGGATGAACACATACACCGCCATAAAGATATAGCTCGAGGAAAAAGACAAAACAAATTTTGTTGTTTCAAACGTGTTTTACTGCCAATTGCAACAGTACAAATAGTACAGGGCAGGAACACGGATCTGTGACTTCTTAGAGTCCCTCGAAATAGGCTCTCAGCAAATCCATCACTCACTGCAAACGCTGTGGAAGACGCTGAATGCCCACAGCCTCACTATGCTGTGTCAATGTCTTGGCGTGTTCGAAATCGTTTTCCCCACAGTTGCTCTTTCAGTTTTAATATTAGAACATAATCGCAAGGTGACAAGTATGGCGAATATTGCGGATGCTCCCGTACTTCCCATCCCCACCGCAGGAGAAAATTCAACATACACGCTGCCGAATTTACTCTCGTGTTGTCCTGGATAATTAATGCTTGGTGTAGACGTTCAGGACGTTTCTCCCGAATAACCCATCGTAGGTGTCGTTGCAGGAAAGTGAGACTGTAGTATAGTGCACCGACACTTTGTCCATGTTGAACGAAATGGCACAAAATCACTGCTCTAATGTCCAGGAAAAGTCTATATGGCTGTTAAATCTTGGAAATATTCCCAGTAATGCAATAAAAAAATCAAAACAATTTTTTATAATGTCAGATGCTACTTCCAATTCCGTAGCAATTCCCGGGGACGTGTTTTGCAACATCAGGTTTATTCTAAGGGCAAATAAAGTTTTGGTGGATAAGAATAAAGTTCGCAGCGAGGGTGGCCTGCGTAGCTAAGGGATTAGCTTACACGTTAGGCCGATTGGAGGTGCGGTGAGGGAAGACATGAGAGAGGGAAGGCTGACTTATTGTACAATCGGCGTTGCCAACAAACCTTGCAACGCTTTGCTTTACCGCACATTTATTATACAGCAACTCCTAATTTGTTGGTGTTGGCAATAATAATAATAATAGAAACAGAATAATCGACGCTAAGTGTTCCAAACCGAACCGACAAGTAACGAAAACAAACTATAGGTACCCATCCGCCACCTATTGCGTTACACATTCATTTTGCTTGTAAAAACTGCATGTCATCACGACTCCTCCATAGTTGACTCCAAAGTTCGTTAGCAACAGCAGCTGGCGTTGTTTAAATTTTATCACAACGGTACGGTGGTTCATGGTGTGGGTTCCTGTAGTCATGTCCTAGTTCATGAACCACGGGCAACGTATGAGTGGCCAAGTAAGTGGTCCCGACAGTCGGAATACCAGTTACTTTGGAAGAAGGCTGGGCATCTCGGACATATTCTGAGTCGTGGTCACCTTTGTGCTCATACGGCAAAGACTACCAAATCCACCGGTTAGTCCCTCAACCGTTAGGGGTAAAACCCAATGGGACTCGGGGCAAGTAAGGCTAGCAACCTGCTTCCCTGGTACTTTAAATATGATGCTGGCAACAATCAGAACAAAATGCCTCGGACCTTTGGAGGTGACGGAGTCCCACCTCTAACTGACAAACCAGGGACTCCTAAGATACGACTTGGCAAACAAATGGTAATGAGATGGGGAGCTATTAATATCAATGGGGGCTACTCTGGGAAGAAGGTAGAGCCGGCAGAGGCTGCAAGTAAGATGGGGCTGGACGTTTTAGCTGTTAGTGACATTCGGGTAAGGAGTGAGAAAGAAGAGGAAGTGGGAGAATACAAGGTCTACCTGTCAGGAGTCAAAGCAGGAATAGCTCAATGGGGTGTAGGGCTTTACATCAGGAAAGAAATGGATAGATTTGACGGTGTCTAGCAAGAAAATTAGGATTGTGTCAGTATATTCGTATTGTGAAGGGACAGATCAAGATAAGATGGATAGTTTTTATGAGGCACTCAGTGATGTAGTTGTGAGTAAAGGACAAGGACAGTGTTCTGCTCATGGGGGATTTTAATGCCAGGATTGTAAATCGAACAGAAGGGTATGAAAAGGTTACGGGTAAATTTGGAGAGGATATGGAGGCCAACAGGAACGGTAAACAACTCTTGGATTTCTGTGCCAGTATGGGCTCAGTAATCACAAACTCCTTTTTTAAACATAAGAACATTCACCGGTATACTTGGGAAGGCAGGGGAACCAGATCTGTCATTGACTATAGAATAATAGATCGGGAATTCAGGAAGGCTGTGAGGGACACACGTGTATTCAGGGGATTCTTTGATGACACTGATCATTATTTAATCTGCAGTGAAATTGGGATTGTGAGGCCGAAAGTGCAGGAGGTCAGGTCCATATGTAGGAGGATAAGAGTGGAGAAACTTCAGGATAAGGAAATCAGGCGCAAGTACATAACAGCGATCTCAGAAAGGTACCAGTTAGTTGAATGTAGTCAATTACAGTCATTGGAAAAGGAATGGACAAGGTACAGGGACACAGTACAAGAAGTGGATAAAGAATGTCTTGGAACAGTAGTGTGTAAAAGTAGGATGAAGCAAACAGCTTGGTGGAATGACACAGTCAAGGCAGCCTGTAAAAGGAAAAAGAAGGCGGGTCAAAAATGGCTACATACTAGAACTCAGGTAGACAGAGAAAGTTATGTTGAAGAGAGAAACAAAGCCAAACAGATAATTGCAGCATCCAAGAAGAAATCTTGGGAATACTTTGGAAACAGATTGGAGACTATGGGTCAAGCTGCTGGAAAACCATTCTGGAGTGTAATTAGCAGTCTTCGAAAGGGAGGTAAGAAGGAAATGACAAGTATTTTGGACAGGTCAGGAAAACTGCTGGTGAATCCTGTGGATGCGTTGGGCAGATGGAGGGAATACTTTGAAGAGTTGCTCAATGTAGGTGAAAATACGATCAATAATGTTTCAGATTTCGAGGTAGAATGGGATAGGAATGATGATGGAAATAGGATCACATTTGAGGAAGTGGAGAAAATGGTCAATAGATTGCAGTGCAATAAAGCAGTTGGGGTGGATGAAATTAAGTCGGAACTCATCAAATACAGTGGAATGTCAGGCCTTAAATGGCTACACAGGATAATTGAAATTGCCTGGGAGTCGGGACAGGTTCCATCAGACTGGACAAAAGCAGTAATCACACCAATCTTTAAACATGGAAACAGAAAAGATTGTAACAACTACAGAGGTATCTCTTTAATCAGCGTTGTGGGTAAAATCTTCTCAGGTATTGTTGAAAGGAAAGTGCGAGTATTAGTTGAGGACCAATTGGATGAAAATCAGTGTGGGTTTAGGCCTCTTAGAGGTTGTCAGGACCAGATCTTTAGCTTACGGCAAATAATGGAGAAGTGTTATGAGTGGAACAGGGAATTGTATCTATGCTTTATAGATGTAGAAAAGGCATATGACCGGGTTCCTAGGAGGAAGTTATTGTCTGTTCTACGAGATTATGGAATAGGAGGCAAACTTTTGCAAGCAATTAAAGGTCTTTACATGGATAGTCAGGCAGCAGTTAGAGTTGACGGTAAATTGAGTTCATGGTTCAGAGTAGTTTCAGGGGTAAGACACGGCTGCAACCTGTCTCCACTGTTGTTCATATGTTGAAAACAATAGACTGGCTGGGTGAGATTAAGATATGTGAACACAAAATAAGCAGTCTTGCATATGCGGATGACTTAGTTGTGATGGCAGATTCGATTGAAAGTTTGCAAAGTAATATTTCAGAGCTAGATCAGAAATGTAAGGACTATGGTATGAAGATTAGCATCTCCAAAACGAAATTAATGTCAGTGGGAAAGAAATATAAACGGATTGAGTGCCAAATAGGAGGAACAAAGTTAGAACAGGCGGACGGTTTCAAGTACTTAGGATGCATATTCTCACAGGATGGCAACATAGTGAAAGAACTGGAAGCGAGGCGTAGCAAAGCTAATGCAGTGAGCGCTCAGCTACGATCTACTCTCTTCTGCAAGAAGGAAGTCAGTACCAAGACTAAGTTATCTGTGCACCGTTCAATCTTTCGACCAACTTTGTTATATGGAAGCGAAAGCTGGGTGGATTCAGGTTACCTTATCAACAAGGTTGAGGTTACAGATATGAGAGTAGCTAGGATGATTGCAGGTTCTAGTAGATGGGAACAATTGCAGGAGGGTGTCCACAATGAGGAAATCAAAGAAAAACTGGGAATGAACTCTATAGATGTAGCAGTCAGGGCGAACAGCCTTAGATGGTGGGGTCATGTTACACGCATGGGAGAAGCAAGGTTACCCAAGAGACCCATGGGTTCAGCAGTAGAGGGTAGGAGGAGTCGGGGCAGACCAAGGAGAAGGTACCTGGATTCGGTTAAGAATGATTTTGAAGTAATAGGTTTAACATCAGAAGAGGCACCAATGTTAGCACTGAATAGGGGATCATGGAGGAATTTTATAAGGGGGCTATGCTCCAGACTGAACGCTGAAAGGCATAATCAGTCTTAAATGATGATGATGATGATGATGATGATGGTGATAGTACAAGTTAACGGACCAGTCGATAATTTTTATGTTTCACCACAACTATAGATATGAATTTCTCGGGGGGAATTTCAAATTTCCGGGGGGGGGGGGGACTTCCCTCCTCCCCCCCCCCCCCCCCCCGGGCCACCCCCTGAATTCATCACTGGTAACATCTGTCTTGAGTGGCTGCTCAACTCGCACTGTGGTCTCTCTTCACGCTTCGTTCACCTGGAAAGGACTGCTGTCTAGCACCGCGTTATGTTATTCTGGTTTCTGAGGGAGACATTTGGTACCGGGTTACGCGCTTACTTTCTAATGTACTATTGTGTACTGTTGCAATCGACAGTAAAACACGTTTGCTTCGACAAACTTTTTCTGGTCTTTTTTCTCGTACCATATCTTTATGGTGGTGTGTGGGTGTTCACATACCTCCCTACACGTAATATTTACATTTGAACTAAAACTAACCTTCCATTTGCATATTTCAGAATTTTTTAAATTCATTACCATTTTCGAAACAAAAAATAGTTGCCATGACTTTTGCAGTCACCCTCGTATAAAATCCAAATACGCACTCACCATTATCAGTACTTAATTCAGCACTGTGACTGTGAACACAGGTCTGCTGATAATGGCTGTGTGAGCGATTGAATGAGGGGAACACAATTTCTTTCAGTCGTTTTCACCCACGTTCGTGAATTTAGTCTTCCTATTAACAATTTTAACTCTTATTTGAGGGTTTTTCCCTTTCTGCCGTCCCTTACGCAAAGTCCTTTGGTTTGTATGTTTTATCTATTGACTTACGAAATGGTTGGATTTGTTGGTGACAACAGGTACGGTCGGCCTTGAAATGTGTGTCTTTACCAGGCCAAAGTGTTACAGGTCAGGTCGTAAACGCTTTCAGTGGAGTGGTCCTCACACAAGCGACTTATAATCTTGCTGTGTGAAATGTATCTTGTATTTTTTACAATAAGTTCCCATTTTCGCAACTCTTTGTCTTCGCGCTATGTATTTTTCGAAAGATCACAATGAAATTTGTAAATTGATACATGTGTAAATACAAACTCTTTCACTGAAAAGTGTTCTAGGGGTGTCATTACCCCCCTCCCCTTCGACTATGCCATACCGCTCCCCTCCTCCTTGTGAATCCGTGCTTGCCTCAATTTGAAGATGATTTACAAGAAAATCAAAATACTCTCACAAAATGCAATGAAAATTTTAGAATCAAAGATGTAGGAAATGATTGTAGCTTGAAAAAATCATTATACGAGGGTAAGCTTCAATCAGAAAAGAAATAAGAAAACAGATAACAGACCTTATAGATTTAGGTTGTTGTATTGCGTAATTAACCAAATAAACTTACAGAAACGTTTAACAAACCACAATAAATTAAATAAAATGTTAAAAATGAGCTTTGGTCAACATGCCACATTTGACTACATGAACTACCACGATGTCAACTAACTGACAACCAAGTGATCTTGGCATATACACAAAATGTATTAAAACGCATCTCTTTCCTCACCAGCTTGAGAGATGCCGTGTAACAAAACGAAGTATAACTTTTTTAGTCGTTTTTCTCGTACCATATCTTTACGGCGGTGTGTGGGTGTTCACCAACCTCCCTACACGTAATGTTTACATATGAACTAACCCTGTTCTCCATAAATACACACCTGAATGTTAGTTATTTTATTTATTAGAAATAACTATGAAGAATTTTTCATATGTATATTAAATATGTTTTAATATGTAGTAGCCTTTACCCAATAGCTTCATCACTGAATGCATTCAGCACATATATTATAGTTCCTTCCACCCCCTCCCCCCTCTGTGTCCACCTCTTCCTCTCTCCGTCTGTCCACCTCATCCTCCCTCCCACCTCTTCATCCCTATCTATCACCTCCCCACTCTTTCTATCTCTTCATCTCCTCCTCACCTTTTTCTTGCCTTTTCCTCTACCCCTCTGTTTGATCATGTCTTCATCCTTCCTCCCTCTGGCCACATCTTCCTTCCCTCTCTTTCTTCCCTCTCTTCCTTTTCCACCTACCCACCACCCCTCTACACCTTCCACCTGCCTCACACATCTGCCACTCCTCCACTCTCTCCATCGACTTCACTCTCCCCCTCCCCAATCCATCTCACCCTGTCTCCAGCCATGCTCATCAGAATGTGTAGCCCCTGCACTATAGTTCAATAAAGAAGGCCAATTCTACTCCCACAACATGCCTGTTATGAAGGGCAGGCTACACTTCTTCAGAGCCAGCTGATGTACAGGATATCATGCAGTGCAGGTCTGTAAAGCAACCCGATACAATCCTAACACAACACAACTGTCATGCAGGACAACCTGTGTGTCAGAGCCTGGGAAAAAATTTTGGCCCTGAAATGTAGGCTGTCCTGCAAACCAGGTTGATTTGGCAATCTGCTACTGTTCTCACACAATATGCCCACCATGGAGAGAGCCCTGTACACCAGGCACCAGAAAAAACACGTTTTAGCCCATATCTCCACTTCCATTGGAGATAAGAGGCTATAAACCCAACAGAGTTCAAGCCCATGAGGTCTGCTGTTTCTGTGCCAGTTTTGGTTGAAACTGATCCAAGAGTTTGCGAAGGTATCACAGATATACATGTATACACTCTGCTTAATATCTATGTAACAGAGAATGTGGTAGCAACTGTACTTCAGTCCACTATTATACCTTCAAACCTCTCTGCCACCATAGAAAAACAAAATTAGTAATTATTATGAAATTTAAAAGGACTGATAATTTATGTATAAAGCGCCTCATGTAAAAGGAATTTTCGTGTTTATTCCAGACGTGCTCTATGATTTTGAGAGTCCATAACATTTCCAAAGTTATATACAATTAAAATTCTGAGTTATATTTTAGTAACTATAACTCAGCTGAAACATTTGGATAACAGTTGAATGTCTAAATAATGATATTTTGTTGTCCAATATCAGTTGAATAAATGAAAGTTTCCAAATATGTGAATTAATTGAATGTGAATATTATGTAGCAGCTTCCTTCATTTATATGTGATACAGTTTTGGAATTAGCCAGATGAATTGCTTGCCCAGTAAAGCTTATTATCCTAGTTAGGTCTTTAGTTGCTATGTACTCTCAATTCAAGGTAGCAAAATATTGGTGATGATTTAAACTTGTTTCAATATTCGAAATATGGCTTCCTTACAATAATCCAGAATTAGAATGGAATCAGAAAACAACATTGCACTGTTGTCAAAAATACGTCTTTTGTATAAAAATTTGGAATTCAAACGATATAATAAAATTTTGGTTAGATTTGAAGAGTTTATTAGATTAGACAATCTACTTTGCTTCTATAATCCATTATCAAATTATACCTCAAGTTGCTCTTCTTTTAACACTCAATACACAGAATGATTCAAATGTCATGTCACATTGGTGATTCAATATTCTTGGTCCAAAAGACAAAGTCGTATTCAGGGCTATGACAGGAATGACATTCGATGCAAAATGTCTGGTAAACATGGGCTCTAAAATGCATACCTTAAGAACTATACTGTGAAACAAATCTCTTCCACTGCCAACTATTTGCTTCTATAGCTTGAGAAGTGGTATATAGTCCAAAACAAAGAAAAAATATCCAGTAAACACAGGCACCAAAACACATACTTAAAGACATCTCTTCTACAGAACAAATGCTCATAACTCTTTGAAAAGCATTTTAGAGCTCATGTTAACTAGACATGTTTTCCTTATTTTAGTTCGTACTACCAATTCCCAATATACGAAAAGCAAAGAGTTTGCAGTAGAAGGGATTCGTCTTACTGTAACGAAGATAGCTTTTAGAGTATGCACTTTAGCCTGAGACGTTATTGGACTGCATGTAATGTGACAGAGGGGAAAATGTACGACTATGAAGAATGCTTGGTCCTTAAAAGTCCTTTGGACGAAACATGCACTCTTTGCTTTACGCCCAAGTGCTGTATTAGCAAAATAGTTTATCAAAGGAGATTCTGCAGTCGAGCAATCGAGGGTGGACAAGTTGTGCGAATTACGATTTTATAAACATAAACAAACAGGAAACATCTGTAATGCACATAGGCAAAAATGTACATTTAATTTTAAGAAAAATGGTTTATTCAGTAAGATTCAAACTTCTACTGAATTGTGGTTCTACAAACAATTTTATACGTGAATTAATTGTAGAAATCTATGAATATTCCCTGAATTATCTAGTGCAACACAGAAAATTACAGAATCCCTACTAATATCAACCTGTGACATGCACTCAATATAAACTTCCTCCACCCACATTCTTAGATGCCTGTAGTGTCTGTATGTGAATAAAACCACACCACTGTGTTGTACTCCCTGAGGGCAGAAAAAGAAGAGTATCCCCTTCCTGACTGGTGCCTGGACTATTCCTCCTCCTCTTCCGCCCCTCCTGCACCCAAGAGCACTTCTTCCCCCACCAACATCCACCAGCATCATAACACTTCAGCCAATGGGAGTAGAGTAGCACCCCATCACGTTACACCCTTCGTACAAAACTTTGACATATATCCAAATCCTACACGTTTCTGTAACTAAAATACATATTCTAATCGACAGGTTATGTCATGACGTGTCTCCTGTCACCAATTTTTATCATTTTAAAATACGTGTCTCATTCACATCGACATATTTGCATTGATAGCGAACCCTCATTTATATTATAATCAGTATTGGTTGTATATAAATAAAACGTTTATCACTACATTGTTCTTCATTTAATCAGTGTTAGTGTGGAGAACGATCTGGTTAACACCCATAAATACATAAACTTAACATTATAGGGTATGTAACTACAATATAATGTTCGTTGGTCGTCGTAAAGATGGCTACTGTGCAATGCCATTACCGGACAATAAAATTGTTTATCATTCATTAAGTGTAAGCATTTGTGGTGAAATGAATATGTTTATGATTGCAGTTAGTAAGTTTTTATACAATGTATTGCATTCCGCTGACTGCCTTCGTGCTCTTGCGTTTACTGTGCTGGTCTTCCTAGGCTCATTTCAGATTATTAAAATGTGTGCTATCTCTACCAATCGGGTACGCTACTTACGTTAAAATTACCCAGGTCCAGCACCACCGACCTGTGACAACCTGTAAAAGCCATGCAGGCAAAACTTTGGCGCTTGCTCGCACTAATCCTCTCATTGTCCGTATCTCAGTGTCTGCTAAGAGGAAACCATTTCCAACCTCCTAGCTTTCTGTTGATATTTACTCGGAGTGAAACCCCACTTAACTCCACTCCAGCCTCGGGATTCTCAAGACTCATTGAGTTACAGTCTTCTTTCGTAAATGCGTTGCTGTCGCACTTGTTGAATGAAAACTATGCCTTGACCTCTCAAAAAATGTTAACTACTCGTTACGATCATTTCCAGCCAAGGTTTCTCCCTAGACTCGTAACGTTATAAGCACATGGTTACTACACTGTTTTGCTTCGAATGATAATCCTCCATATCCCTGAATATGGCTTTATCCTATGGGCCATGAGTACGGAATCACCAATGTAGTGTTTGTCCTGTGGGACATCACATCTCCCTCATCCTGTTTTCTCGTCGTTGGCGAAATAATACGTGCCGTCGAAATACATGCGGCAGTTCATAATTCAAGTCATCAACAACTTCTTTAACCAATAGTTCGAGATCCCATGCCGTATTGTGTTTGCACTGAACAGACCGGACTCGGCTGGAAATTTTCGGGCGTTTGTTCTCCATTCCATCATGTCCGGCGATGCTCATACGCCAGAGACCCCAGTGCTAACCAGCGAAACAAGTGCCTGTCGCCACTTTCTACAGACAGGGCCGCCAATTTCCGCGAGCGAATCGTGTTTGACCAGCACCGCACGGCAGCCAACTTCGTGGCGACTTTCGGCGGTGCGGGGAACGCGTGCAAACAGCGAGATTAGCTGCGATCGTCCCCGGACTGCCGGCTTGTTTGCTCCCACGTCCGCTTTGAGCCTCTTTGCGGTGAGTCGTGGTCCACCCCCGCGGACTGTGCAGCTGGAAATAATCTGCTGGATGCCAACGGCCGGTGTATACCGCTCTGTGAGGCACAATACCCGGACATAGTTCCTACAAACAGGTAGGAACCAAACGGCTTTTTTACGAAACTAATAAATTTCAGTCCTCCAAATATGTGTGTTATACTGGGACGGCCGGTAACTTCATCTTTGGGAAAAAAGGGAAGTAATTTCGTCGTATCAGTTATATTAGTTCTTCTTTTTTTTTACCTCAACAAGTTTCAGCGCTTCTTGTGCTTATTTCAGTAGAGTTTATTTATCTTCATTCTGAAAAATATTATGATATGTTAACATCTTGTGGAGGTTGCATAAATTTTGGCTTAAAATTATTTACATTTACAAAGGAGAGATACTTAGGTGTCAAACCTTACGTCCGTTTACATACACAGCTAAAGACAATTGTCACAGAGTTGAATCGTTAAATGCTGTTTGCTTTTGTGATACTGATAATTATGCCTAGAACACTAATTTTGAATTAAGATGATTATACACTTGTTCGCATACTTCATATGATACTCTCAGTTATATATGAGGGTAGTCTGACATTCACCATGCATTCTACAACTAGTGATCTCTAAAAACAATTAAACGGTTTCTATTTTTCTGTTTTTCGTGCATTTCAGACTGAAAACTGCTTTATTATATCGCTTTATTTAACGTGACACTTATGGTTTTCGGATGCTGTTATCTTGCTGCCCTCGTTTTTGGTATCTCAGAACACTTGTTTATTCTGCTATAGCAATTTTTAGTTGTTATATGCATTTGATACTTTTTTTTTTAGAAAAACGCAAGGTTTCTGCCGCCATTTCATGAGCAGTTTCAATTATAGTCCACCACATAGAATCGCGGCACTCACTGCTTTTATGTCCCACACAGAACTGACATACAAAGAGACGCAACAGACCGACAAATATTTGCAAACAGAGCAAAACGTCGTGAATAAAATGACATATTGCACACCACAGAATCTTATGTGGGTTGTCGGTGTGCTGTTACACGTAACCCTGGATGCTATAGTCCAATCTCTGATGACCTACAGAGAAGGAAGCGCCCATTTGATCACGCAAATTAATTTAAAAGAAATTATAATGTCACACTTACGGAAACACTTACTGAAATGATATTTAATAGGTGTGGCCCCATCAAGCATGAAAATATGTGTACCACACCACCTAAGTATACGTATTGATGAGTGGAGGGATCAGCTGGCTTCAACAGAAATAAATGATTACTACAAAAAACAGGTTTATTATCGTAAACATCAACAACTCAGTTACCCAACGATATAATTTATAACTGTGTAAGGGACTATGATTGTAAGATATAACATTGGCACAGGCAACGGCCTTGCCGCAATGTATACACCGGTGCCCGTCAGATAACCGACGTTAAGCGCTGTTGGGCGTGGCCGGCACTTGGATGGGTGACCATCCGGACCGCCATGAGTTGTTGCCATTTTTCGGGGTGCACTCAGCCTCGTGATGCCAACTGAGCAGCCACTCGACCGACAAGTAGCAGCTCCGGTCAAAGAAAACCATCGTAACGACTGGGAAGGCGGTGTGCTGCCCACACACCCATCCTGTCCACATCCTCTTCTGAGGATGACACGGGGGTCGGATGGTCCCGATGGGCCACTTGTGGCCTGAAGACGGAGTGCTTCAACATTGGCACAGGTAGGTGAGCATTATAAAAGCATAATTACGAGAAAATTTCGCTGATTTGACCAGTGAATGCAAGAGTGGCTACTTGGTAACAGAAATACCGTGGAAAAGTAGATATGAACACCAGAAAGCTCACCAAAGTGCGAAACGAAAGCAACAAGCTGGCTGTGAAACGTTAAAACTGTACAACAGGCTGCTGAATGGAGTGAATTAACTTTGCGTCCATACCACTCCAGTGTTTGCAGTGCTGGCCCATCTTACCAAACTCATACCATATGAATAGGCAGCGGTAATAGTGGCTGAAGGTTCTAAGTTCAGCGTTCTGTCTGTACTCAGTATCAAATGGAGACATCCTTCTAAATAACAGCAAGGCTCATTTCATCAGTCGTCTGTACGCTTCCTTTACCGGCCCAGTTCTGTTCTCTTAGAAACAAGTCCTTACTCTTCCATAGCCTACCAGCAATTATTCTCTGTCTTAATGCTCTGAGCCTTGGCTCTTTCTGTCAGAATGGGAATCTTGCTGGCCAGTAGTAGCAGAATTACAAGTTCCACCCAGGAAAATTGTAGTATTAAGATTAAATCAACTCTCACTCTTGCAAGCTTCGTTATTTTTAAAAAATGATGTTGTGGTGTGAGAAAGGAGCCAGAGGACTTATTCCAGTCTGTGACATGATTCTGCAACCGAGCTATTGAAGGGATAACCTGTAAGCACCCAGAGCGGTTCTAGGTGCTTCAGTCCGGAACCGCGCTGCTGCTGCTACGGTCGCAGGTTCGAATCCTGCCTCGGGCATGGTTGTGTGTGATGCCCTCATGTTAGTTAAGATTAAGTAGTTCTAAGTCTAGGGGACTGATGACCTCAGATGTTAAGTCACATAGTGCTCAGAGCAATTTTTTGTAGGCACCCATGAAAAAGCGCGTGCTCTCCAGAAAATAATGCAATACTTGTTTTAGAAATTAAACTAGAACGTTATTGCACGACGTGACTGCCGAGGTGAATAACGGTTCTCACAGTAGTCTCTGGAAAGCGGCATATGGCTAAATTCTTCATCTTCCTAAAAGGCATCGTCGAACAATGCTGTTTCTTCAAGAAACAGCTGTCGCATCCACTGCCTGGAGAGAATCGCTGGAGGAAGTGAATGCCATGTCGTTTACCTGGACTGAAACTCAGCTATGGAATCTGAGCATTTTTATGGTCTACCTTGTTCCTTCAAAGAAAACTTTTTTGCTAAGCAGATTGTAGGCCCTCAATACTGCAGTTACTCACTGTAAAAATAGAAATCAAAAGAAGGCAATAAACAGGACAACCACTGGTGCTACCGGATGTGGTCTACAACTACAAAGCAGTGTAAGAAAATGACAACATTGATCCAGGGGTTGAGCATATACTGCAATGTTCTGAAATATGTTGCATGACCATTTAAGATAAAACCTGATGTGTAACATCATACCACAGTCGTGAATAGAGTGGATGCCTTTGAAGTTGGGCTAAGATTCATCTGTAGCAAAAGTTCATCAAGGTCATTTTAACTGGGTTGGGGTACTATTATTGTTTTTGTCTTGCTCGTTCATCATCTGAGGAAGGTCATTCTCATGGTACAAGGTTCAGCCTAGTGCCATAATAAACAACCTGAAAATATATACCCCACCTCACACACACTCATTTGTAGGAAACATATATATATATATATATATATATATATATATATATATATATATATATATATATATATATGAGGAAACATATAATGAAAATAAGAACACCAGAAACTAAAATATCATCTATTCATATCAATTACTCTTATAATGTTCATGTATATAGCAGTGCCAATACAGACTCAAACAGTCAAACATGACTTGTCGTTAAAATCCACGCATACTCGATTCAATTTGCAATTACTTACTTCATTTATACTAACGATTTCACATAACCAAATCGCTCAAACTCTTCTAATCATAGGCTACCACACAGTATGTGATGTTGCACAAAAGAATGCACATTCAACAACAAGTGTATAGTGTTTTACATTGAATAAAGGCATGACATACACAGAAACAGATGCACAGTAAATGACATCGAATAATAAAAGAGTAAACTCAAATTCAAAACAAATGAGACATAATCAAAATAATTTTTATTGCACTTGGACCTCAGCAATACTGTTCATCACCTGTATTGTTTCTACCGGAGGCTTGACACATAAGAAATGCTGAAACCACATTTCAAGTTTTTATAATTAGATTTCCTTGGGGCATTTGAGGCTCATCTTTATCTATGATATCAAGAAGTTGAAGAAATGAATTAAAATTTGTGCCACAGCTGGGACTTGAACCCACATCTTCTTGCTTAGGATGCAGGAATGCTGGTAGTTACACCACTGCAATGCTATTCAAATTAGGTAGTCCATACAGCAATGTTAGCTGCAGTGATGCGGTGGTGCAATGGTTAGTATTGCTGTCTAGTAAGGCAGGACACTCCAGTCCAAGTCCCAGCGATGGCATAAATTTTAATTCATTTCTTCAACTCCCGTCATTATCACAGAAATTTCAAGTCTTTATAATTACAGCAGATCTTTCTGCAGAAGTGTGACACGATTCACAGCTTTATATTAACAGCTTGATCAGACGATACTGTGACTTAGGTAGTCGGGATGAGGGATACCCTTAGCATGGAAGGTCAAGGCCCCTACTATATCACTCCTTAACACAACAACTAACAAATCAATTATTAATAATTTATACAAAACAAGCTTTTATAAAAACAAATTAGAGGAAATCAACACGTGGCCGTTCTTAAAACAATATCAAAATGTACAATTACAAGAACTTACTGGAGATTTCAATACTTAAGAAACAAACTACAATATGAAGGTTATTTTAAAAGGTGTCACATATAATGTTCCCCTCCCCCTTTTTTTAAGGCAATAATCAGTAATATGAATGTGATTTACAAGGCTCGCCAGTTCGTTACGAACCTAAATAACACAAGGAGCACAACAAGTTAATTAAAGCAATTGATTCCCAAGCAATTAAAAACCAGTTTTTTTACATACATATAAAATAGGTTCAATAACTACCAAACGGGCAGTGATGCCAGGCTGCCCTGGGCAAAAGGTGTCTTAACTTAAAATGCCAGAAGAAGCAGATTAGCCGTCCAAAACAACACCTAAACGTCGGGACCCAACCGGGAGTCACTTCACATCAGCTGACACGTCACAGCGTCTGTGCACCGAAGCAGAACGTGGCGCCGCTCCCACACACCCCAACTCGCAGAAAACTGGAACCCAAACAGATCGCAGACAACACCGCAAACATCAAGCAAACATCAATTAATGTAACTTAAGAACCAATAAATAATAATATAATTTAAAAAACAAAAAGTGCTTTCAACATAATGACCTAAATTTTGCAGCAATATCAATGCTATAAACATCTAAACTAAGATAAGTACACAAATGAAATGTTATAAAATAGTATGAGACTTTAAGGCCGACAATGTGTACAAAGATCGCTCCCACTGTGTTAGCTGTGTTTGTCAGGTGCATGCCTCATCTTCTCGTGTGATCGTGTACCTCACATCGGTCGTAAATGCCCTCAAACACGACGTTAGACATACAATAATAAAATGCCACATAAAACCATTACGCATCACAAATATACACACATCAAAAAAAGTTTTGCATCACCCCAGTTCCCAGAACTCCTGAAGATAGACGTTGACTGTGGATATTTTATCATAGACACAGTACCTTTGACTGTTCAGAGATACGGCTGTACGATACGTGAATAGCATAGTCCGACTGATAGTGCAACAATATTGGCGAGACATTCGTCTTCATGGGCGACAGTTCGCGCCCCCATCGTGCACATCTTATGAATGACTTCCTTCAGGATAACGAAAACGCTCAACTAGAGTGGCTAGCGTGTTCTCCAGACATGAACCCTATCGAACATGCCTGGGATAGATTGAAAAGGGCTGTTTATGGACGACGTGACCCACCAACCACTCTGAAGGATCTATGCCGAATCGCCGTTGAGTAGTGGGACAATCTGGACCAACAGTGCCTTGATGAATTTATGGATAGTATGCCACTATGAATACAGGCATGCATCAATGCGAGAGGACGTGCTACTGGGTATTAGAGGTACCGGTGTGTACAGCAATCTGGACCACCACCTATGAAGGTCTCGCTGAATGGTGCTACAACATGCAATGTGTGGTTTTCATGAGCAATAAAAATGGTGGAAATGGTGTTTATGTTGTTCTCTATTGCAATTTTCTGTACATGTTCCGGAACTCTTGGAACCGAGGTGATGCAATACTTTTTTTGATGTGTGTATTTGCAAAATAAAACATAAATCTAACCAAGCTTGTGAAAATGCGGAACTAATAATGGCTCTGAGACCTCAAAATTTTGCAAGTACATAAGTACTGTGGTTCTTACTCACTTAACATTCTAATCAAATACTGTGTCTCTTAGGCCTTTAAACACTCTATGAATTAACAAAACATTTACCAACTGGACTCGGACTCTAGGATTGTGTAAAAATTTTACGTCAACACGTTTAGGCTCCTGGGCCTCATAACAATGCCAAAAAACGTCTGATGAGTAAAAATAACCTCAAATTAACCTATCGTCATCGACAAAGTTCACTGGACTGAAAGTTGCTTATTAGCGTGGTTACTAACCGCCTGTGGACATCCAATTAGTATATGTAGCATACAGCTTTTCATTGGATTTCTAGGCTGTCCACGGATGGAATTCCCTCCACTTGTTTTAAGGATGCACATTACCTAAGTTATTGCCGCGCCCTACAGTTAATTACTGTGATTAGCTCGAGGCTGGTAGTGACCGACGGAGCTCTGACGGCACAACCTCTCATGTGATGGTATCGCTCTGCCATTTTTCAACAGGTCAGTGCACCTCCACGCATGTTACGTGTCTATATGAACTGTCTGCATGATGTTTATGCGCTCCTGTCGCCAGAAAGATCTCTAGATCTGTCCAGCTCGGTCGTCAACACCACCCCAGTGGCAATAACCAGGTATCCAGAATATTAAGCAACAGTTGTGGGCCACCTTACCTCAGGAGAGGATAAAACGGCTTTGTGACACCCTTCCCAACTGAATCAGTGCATACATCCACGACAGAGGTAGTGCAACGTCACAGTAATAACTGGGCTCATACTGCCAAGATCTCTGTAAATTTTACTCGATACACTGAAATAACATCACATACCCTCTCAACCTGCGAAGTTTAATTTGGTTTCTCCCTTCGAGTTTAGGCACTATACTGAGTCACCTAACGTTACCGTTGGATATATTTCGCAAACCACATCAAATACTGACGAACCACAGACCGAACGTGAGGAGAGGGGCTAGTGTAATTGTTTAATACAAACCATACAAAAATGCACGGAAGTATGTTTTTTAACACAAACCTACGTTTTTTTAAATGGAACCACGTTAATTTTGCTAGCACATCTGAACATATAAACAAATACGTAATCAGTGCCGTTTGTTGCAATGTAAAATGTTAATTACATCCGGGGATATTGTAACCTAAAGTTGACGCTTGAAACCTCCAACGTTCAGTTGCGTGTTGTAACAAACACGGGCCACGGTCGGCGAGCAGCATCTGCAGGGACATGTTTACGATGACGACCGTGTTTACGAGTGTGGCTGTAGTTCACTGTTGTGGTTTGGTCTAGCTGTCGCAGTGTCCGCATGTAGCGCTTGCTGCTATTGTTATTCTGCATTCGTCTCCGTTCGCAGACCAACTGTAGTACACCGTGTTACCAGACGTCTGTGATAGTGTAGTGTTGTATGAACTGTGACCATGGTGTATTCGAACTCTGAAAAGGCGGAGATGATACTCATCTATGGCGAGTGTCGACGAAATGCAGCTGAAGCCTGCAGGGTGTATGCAGAACGGTACCCGGACAGAGAGCATCCAACGTGCCGCACATTGCAAAACATCTACCTCCAACTGTATGCAACAGGTATGGTCGTAGCACGCAAACGGGTCCGTAACAGGCCCGTCACAGGAGAAGTGGGTGCAGTTGGTGTGTTAGCTGCTGTTGCCATGAACTCTCACATGAGTACACGGGACATTGCGAGAGCCGGTGGACTCAGTCAAAGTAGTGTCATGCGCATACTGCATCGTCACCGCTTTCACCCGTTTCATGTGTCGCTACATCAGCAATTTTATGGTGATGACTAATCATCGAGTGCAATTCTGTCAATGGGCATTAACAGAGAATGCGTTGCAGTTCTACCTGTTTACCGATGAAGCGGGTTTCACAAACCACGGGGCAGTGAATCTACGGAACGTGCATTACTGGTCCGTGGACAATCCTCGCTGGCTCAGACAGGTAGAGCGACAGCGAGCGTGGACTGTAAATGTATGGTGCGGAATCATTGGCGACCACCTAATTGGTCCTCACTTCATTGCAGGGGCCCAAACAGCTGCAACATACATTGCGTTTCTACAGAATGATCTGCCAACGTTGCTCGAAAATGTCCCACTGGAAACGCGTCGACGTATGTGGCATCAGCATGATGATGCACCTGCACATTCCGCAATTAACACTAGGCTGACCCTTGACAGGATGTTCGACGGGCGTTTCGTAGGACGTGGAGGACGCATAAATTGGCCAGCCCGTTCTCCTGATCTTACACCTCTGGACATCTTTCTGTGGGGCACGTTAAAGGAGAATGTGTACCGTGATGTGCCTACAACCCCAGACGATATGAAACAACGTATTGTGGCAGCCTGCGGCGACATTACACCGAATGTACTGCGGCGTGTACGACATTCATTACGCCAGAGATTGCAGTTGTGTGCAGCAAATGATGGCCACGACATTGAACGTCTATTGGCCTGACATGTCGGGACACACTCTGTTCCACTCCGTAATTGAAAACGGAAATCACGTGTGTACGTGTACCTCACTCCTCATGGTAATGTACATGTGCGTCAGTGAAAAAGACCAATAAAAAGGTGTTAGCATGTGGACGTAATGTGCTGTTCCAGTCTCTTCTGTACCTAAGGTCCATCACCGTTCCCTTTGGATCCCTACGTAATTCGGTGCTCTCCGATACACACGATCGAACAGGGGAGGAGTGGTACTCAAGCGTCAACTTTGGGTTACAATATCTCCGGATGTAATTAACATTTTACAATGCAACAAACGGCACTGATTACGTATTTGTTTATATGTTCAGATGTGCTAACAAAACTAACGGGGTTCCATTTAAAAAAACCTAGGTTTGTGTTAAAAAAGATACTTCTGTGCATTTTTTATGGTTTGTATTAACCAATTACACTATCCCCTCTCCTCACGTTCGGTCTGTGGAATCGATTCGTCAGTATTTGATGTGGTTTACGAAATATATCCAGCGGTAACGTTAGGTGACTCACCCTCTATAAATAACACATCGCAGAACTCACAATAACCATGCAATAATTTTAGTTACATGTACGACATTACGTATTACATACTGTACTTACCAAATTATTTTTCTTTGCCCATACAAAGTAAACGTCGTGTTCCATAAGTTCATTGTGAATTGACCCACATCACAAACGTTATAACCTCACATGTCACAGTTGTAAATGTGCTCTCACTAATACAGCTTAACAACTATCAGCAGCCATTACAATGCTGTCAAAGATACACATACAACGGCCGGCCGCTGTGGTTCCAGGAGCTTCAGTCCGGAACCGCGCTGCTGCTATGGTCGCAAGTTAGAATCCTGCCTCGGGCATGGGTGTGTGAGATGTCCTCAGGTTAGTTAGGTTTAAGTAGTTCTAAGTCTAGGGGTCTGATGACCTCAGATGTTAAGTCCCATAGTGCTTAGAGCCATTTGAACCATTCGAACACATACATCCAAATACTGCAGAACTATCGACAGCAAATGTAAGAGGCATGTTACATATATTGCTGGCGTGCCTGGGTATGTAAAATTCCCTTGAAAAATCGTTTTGTTTGTAACAGGAAACAAACCATCGCTTTCCGTCGACACTTAGCATCGCGTGAAGGACGTGATGGACAGTATTTGCCTGGAGCATGTAATATCTCTTTATATTCGATGAATTATTCTGATACAATTCTACCCTTGAATGACGTTTACTAATTTTCTATGTTCATACTCGCATAATCCATGCGCAAAGTAGTTTCATACAATAGCTATGCCATGAGCGCATAATTATTCTTTGTAGCACTCTCTCTGGTGGTTGTTAGAAAAAAGCTTCCTAGATTGTCTTCGTGCCGATTAGCCTGAGCATTGTTTGAAGAATTGTAATCTGAATATTGAGATTTATGACAAAAGATAACTGATACGAAATTGTACGATTAAAAGATATATATATATATATATATATATATAAAAATGACCGAGCGAAGTGGCGCAGTGGTTAGCACACTGACTGGACTCGCATTCGGGAGGACGACGGTTCAATCCCGTCTCCGGCCATCCTGATTTAGGTTTTCCGTGATTTCCCTAAATCGTTTCAGGCGAATGCCGAGATGGTTCCTTTGAAAGGGCACGGCCGATTTCCTTCCCAATCTTTCCCTAACCCGAGCTTGCGCTCCGTCTCTAATGACCTCGTTGTCGACGGTACGTTAAACACTAACCACCACCACCACCACCTACAAAAGGTGTGTAACAATTTACATTATTTGACATTTGAGAATTAATGATATTCATTGATATATTGCGTAGTTGTTAATCAGAAAGGAACTTCCGAAAGACTGGATACGAACCTGCATTTAATAATCCAAGAGCTCCATTACTTCTTCGGAAGGTTAAACTTTATCAAAGCCAAATATCCGCTTGATCTGAGGTTTCCCGACTGATTATACAAGGCTCCCAAAAATACGAGGCATTTTATTTGTACAGATTAGCAGGCTGCCGCAAAGCACGATCCTGCAGAGAAGAAGAATCATCGCCTGATTTCATTCTAACAAGTAAAATTTCTGAATCATTTTGAGTGACTGAGTTATGACTGTGTTTCCTATTATGAATGATTGATTGGTCGAACGAATTGAGAACTACATAATTACATAGATAGGAGGAAAAATTACAAGCAACTCCAGCTACACATTGCAGAAACGAAGTTGCAGATATCTGCCGAAATACCGGAGAAAATGCGCCAGATGACTCCGATGAGAAACGCCTGGTATATCCATGGCGAGTAACCTTTTCTTCTTCTTCTTTTCAAATATTTATTGCATTTTTTATACTTTGGATTTCGAGAATTTATTATCCTGCTCCTCCTTCTTTCTTCACGAATTCCATCATGTGTCCCACACCTCTATATCTGAATACTAATACATGCATCATAAAAACGTATCTCATTTCTGTTACAGTCTACTCAGAGTCTATTATGTATAACAAAGCAGCACCTGCAATTATCTTCCGTAAGGACTTTAAAGCATTTCAGCTAAAGCGTGGCAAATGTAGTACTTCGAGACAAACTGCGACAGAGACGATGTTATCGAAACTCTTTTTCTTCCAGAATACAAGCCACCAGTTTTTCAAATTATTAGGTAGTCATTAACGAAAAACACATTTCTCCTGCAGAAATTGAGTCTACATAGCGCAGTTTGTGACAGTTTGTGGCAGTGCAGTAGGGTATTTCCAGCGACTGTTCGAATGTACACTACTGACCATTAAAATTGCTACCCCACAAAGATGACGTGCTACAGACACGAAATTTAACCGACAGGGAGAATATGCAGTGATATGCAAATGATTAGCTTTTCAGAGCATTCACTCAAGGTTGGCGCCGGTGGCGACACCTACAACGTGCTGACATGAAGAAAGTTTCCAATCTATTTCTCATGCACAAATAGAGTTTACCGGCGTTGCCTGGTGAAACGTTGTCGTGATGCCTCGTGTAAGGAGGAGAAATAGGTACCATCATGTTTACGACTTTCATAAAGGTCGGATTGTAGCCTATCGCGATTGCGGTTTATCGTATCGCGACATTGCTGCTCGCGTTGGTCGAGATACAATGACTGTTAGCAGAATATGGAATTGGTGAGTTCAGGAGGGTATTACGGATCCCAACGGCCTCGTATTACTAGCAGTCGAGATGACAGGCATCTTATCCGCATGGCTGTAACGGATCGTGCAGCCACGTCTCGATCCCTGAGTCAACAGATGGGGACGTTTGCAAGACAACAACCATCTGCACCAACAGTTCGACGACGTTTGCAACAGCATGGACTATCAGCTCGGAGACCATAGCTACGGTTACCCATGACGCTGCATCACAGACAGGAGCGCCTGCGATGGTGTACTCAACGACGAACTGGATGCACGAATGGCAAAACGTCATTTTTTCGGATGAATCCAGGTTCTGTTTACAGCATCATGATGGTCGCATCCGTGTTTGGCGACATCGCGGTAAACGCACATTGGAAGTGTGTATTCGTCATCGCCATACTGGCGTATCACGTGACGTGATGGTATGGGGTGCCATTGGTTACAGGTCTCGGCCACCTTTTGTTCGCATTGATGGCACTTTGAACAGTGGACGTTACATTTCAGATGTGTTACGACCCGTGTCTCTACTCTTCATTCGATCCCTTCGAAACCCTACATTTCAGCAGGATAATGCACAACCGCATATTGCAGATCCTGTACGGGCCTTTCTGGATACAGAAAATGTGCGACTGCTGCCCTGGCCAGCACATTCTCCAGATCTCTCACCAACTGAAAACGTCTGGTCAATGGTGGCCGAGCAACTGGCTCGTCACAATACGCCAGTCACTACTCTTCATGAACTGTGGTATCGTGTTGAAGCTGCATGGGCAGCTGTACCTGTACACGCCATCCAAGCTCTGTTTGACTCAATCCCCAGGCGTATCAAGGCCGTTATTACGGCCAGAGGTGGTTGTTCTGGGTACTGATTTCTCAGGATCTGTGCACCCAAATTGCGTGAAAATGTAATCACATGTCAAGCCTAGTATAATACATTTGTCCAATGAATACCCGTTTATCATCTGCATTTCTTCTTGATGTAGCAATTTTAATGGCCAGTAGCGTAAATTTCGTCTGCGTTACTTTCGAGTATCCAGCCCTTTCGTTGCGTCTTGCCCAGATTTGTCATCTCCGAAGCATCAGTTTATCAGTCAGCCTGCGTTATTAATAGGTTATGTTCAGTGTCTGGGTGTATTTCAAGGCAGAAACAAGGTTCGTTATCTTTATGAACACAATGATTCATTTTCAAAAGTAGTTGCAATTTTTCACAGCGTATGTGTTGTTGAATGATGTGCTCACACCACCGTGGTTCAAAAAGCGTTCGTAAGTGTATCATCTCAGTGAATTGCTGATACCTGGATTTACTCAAAAGTTCTACCAGGAAAAATTGTAAAAGATGCTATCCCTGGTCAGGTTGCCGATGGTGGCCGAGCGGTTCTAGGCGCTTCAGTCTGGAACCGCGCGACCGCTACGGTCGCAGGTTCGAATCCTGCCTCGGGCATGGATGTGTGTGATGTCCTTAGGTTAGTTAGGTTTAAGTAGTTCTCAGTTCTAGGGCACTGATGACCTCAGATGTTAAGTCCCATAGTGCTCAGAGCCATTTGAACCTGGCCAGGTTGAACCGACTGACGCACACGATTTTGGACCCTTTGTTCCAGCGACTCGGCTGTGAAGCTACTACGGAAAGTACTGTATGAACTGTAAGGAACAAGACCGCAAAAGCAGTTTCTCACTGCAGTGAGCAGCTGTGACATGCTCCAGCTGCGCTCTGCTTCCACTTCATCTGTAGGTGGAGATTTTACGGAGCTACAGTGGCTTCCTTGACCATCAGTCTCGTTCTTTCCTACTACTGCACAGGAGGGGTCTTACATAGGTAGCCTCCTTGGGCCATTTTTTAAATAACATTTAACGTATATGTGCATGGGGCTGACATATTATGTATTTATATTACTTACTATTTTTCCAAGTAGAATAAAATTTGTTCTCTAACAAGATTTCAAAACATGTTGGGCAGATGAGTCCACCTCCCCCGCCCTCTTCCCTTACCGTGAACATCAAGGGAACATGCTGGCTCCGGTTACCATTACGCTATACAGTACTTTGCGCTCAGCATTAGGCGGCTGCTGTGGGGCGGAGCGAGTGACAAACAACCGGAACACACAGAAGTTTAAAAGGTTTACTTTCAGGAGGTCACAGCTGCGTGATATCAGAATTATGGTCTAAATTTGTCCATAGGATCGATTGCTGGGCTGATCTCTTGCAAGTGAGCTTTTTTCTCCTTAAAATACGAGATCCATTTGGTAACGTTTCCTCGTGAGTGATGCCTGGCGACGTGCCTACGTAACGCGCAGGAGAGGAATTAGTTGTGGGACGCATGGAACCAGGCAGAAGACCGATCAAAAAAAGGAAACGCACGATGCTGACACGGCCCGCCGTGCCATCCTGTGTCATGTGATGACATTTGTACTCGCATTGGAGGTTTATGGACCAGCAAATCACTCTCCCGGATCGAGGAACCACTACCTCTCATTCAAGTCGCTTCTCAACTGGCATCACGAGACTGAAAAGGGGACCACCAGACCAGTCAATCACGTATGCTGTCCTGAGTGACTGACTAGCGGCTTTTCATGCGACGGCCTCTAGTTTCCGAGAAAATCGATGTTGAAGTTTTATGCGTGCCATATATACCCGTAATATTAGTGATGTATCGTACAACCGAGGGTAGCGCAGCGTTTAGGTTGACACCTGCCGCGCTGGCGGTATTTGGTCAAATCCTGCTAGTGTAATTTTTTTTTTTAATTTCATCGCTTCGAGAGAAGATTCCGAAAAATCCAGTCCTTAATTCTGCATCAATTTAGTGCACGTGCTTTCACACGAATGTTCAAATACGCACGGCTCGTATCTATGTTGATGAAATAAAGAACAATCTCTTTACATCAAAGGCAACGGCCTTGCCGCAGTGGATACACCGGTTCCCGTCCGATCACCGAAGTTAAGAGCTGTCGGACGTGGCCGGCACTTGGGTGGGTGACCATCCGGGCCGCCATGCGCTGTTGCCATTTTTCGGGGTGCACTCAGCCTCGTGATGCCAACTGGGGAGCTACTCGACCGAATAGTAGCGACTCCGGTTAAAGAAAACCATCATAACGACCGGGAGAGCGGTGTGCTGACCACATGCCCCTCCTATCCGCATCCTCAGCTGAGGATGACACGGCGGTCGGATGGTCCCGATGGGCCACTTGTGGCCTGAAGACGGAGTGCTTTTTCTTTACATCCAAACAAACAGTGTTTTCCCGCATCGCTTTTGAAAAATCCGTGCACCTGGAAGGCAGTAAGTAGCTTTCATCAAATGTCCATAGTGCTCTACAAATTTGTGTCTCGGTTGCTTCTACTGCAAGTGGTATCCTGAATTCTGACCTAGCACAGCAGGCGACAGCGAGTAAGATGACTCTACAGCCTAGCCTGTAAAAAAGTTCTCTGTAATGACAGATACACTAATGAAATTACTACGTCGAAAGTGATAATTTTTTAATAATTTTGTATGACATATACTATTTAATGACATTCTGTACGATGAAACTGAAGAAAATATTAACATACGGGCAGAATTACACTACTGGCCATTAAAATTGCTACACCACGAAGATGACGTGCTACAGACGCGAAATTTAACCTACAGGAAGAAGATGCTGTGATATGCAAATGATTAGCTTTTCAGAGCATTCACTCAAGGGTGGCGCCGGTGGCGACACCTACAACGTGCTGACATGAGGAAAGTTTCCAACCGATTTCTAATACACAAACAGCAGTTGACGGCGTTGCTTGGTGAAACGTTGTTGTGATGCCTCGTGTAAGGAGGAGAAATGCGTACCAACACGTTTCCGACTTTGATAAAGGTCGGATTGTGGCCTATCGCGATTGTGGTTTATCGTATCGCGACATTGCTGCTCGCGTTGGTCGAGATCCAATGACCGTTAGCAGAATATGGATCGGTGGGTTCAGGAGGGTAATACGGAACGCCGTGCTGGATCCCAACGGCCTCGTATCACTAGCAGTCCTGCCGACCTCGGTGGCCACGCGGTTCTAGGCGCTGCAGTCTGGGACCGCGCGGCTGCTATGGTCGCAGGTTCGAATCCTGCCTCGGACATAGATGTGTGTGATGTCCTTCGGTTAGTTAGGTTTAAGTAGTTCTAAATTCTAGGGGACTGATGACCTCAGATGTTACCATAGTACTCAGAGCCATTTCAACCATTTGAGCCACTAACAGTCCAGATGACAGGCATCTTATCCGCATGGCTGTAACGGGTCGTGCAGCCACGTCTCGATCCCTGAGTCAACAGATGGGGACGTTTACAAGACAACAACCATCTGCATGAACAGGTTTGCAGCAGCATGGACTATCAGCTCGGAGACCATGGCTGCGGTTACCCTAGACGCTGGATCACAGACAGGAGCGCCTGCGATGGTGTACTCAACGACGAACCTGGGTGCACGAATGGCAAAACGTCATTTTTTCGGATAAATCCGGGCTCTGTTTACAGCATCATGATGGTCGCATCCGTGCTTGGCGACATCGCGGTGAACGCACATTGGAGGCGTGTATTCGTCATAGCCATACTGGTGTATAACCCGACGTGATGGTATGGGGTGCTATTGGTTACACGTGTCGGTCACCTCTTATTCACAGTGACGGCACTTTGAACAGTGGACGTTACATTTCAGATGTGTTACGACCCGTGGCTCTACGAAACCCTACATTTCAGCAGGATAATTTACGACCGCATGTTGCAGATCCTGTACGGGCCTTTCTGGATACATAAAATGTTCGACTGCTGCCCTGGCCAGCACATTCTCCAGATCTCTCACCAACTGAAAACGTTTGGTCAATGGAGGCCGAGCAACTGGCTCGTCACAATACGCCAGTCACTACTCTTCATGAACTGTGGTATCGTGTTGAAGCTGCGTGGTCAGCTGTACCTGTACACGCCATCCAAGCACTGTTTGACTCAATGCCCAGGCGTATCAAGGCCGTTATTACGATCAGGTGGTTGTTCTGGGTACTGATTTCTCAGGATCTATGCACCCAAATTGCGTGAAAATGTAATCACATGTCAGTTCTAGTATAATACATTTGTCCAATAAATACCCGTTTAACATCTGCATTTCTTCTTGCTGTAGCAATTTTAATGGCCAGTAGTGTACAGTCTGTACTGCAAGTTTGTAGCCGAGAGCCTTGCCCGCTGCGCTACACATGCTTGGTCGAAATATTACTAACACTCCGCTACGTTGCCTTACATATAAAACGTCAACATAGATTTTCTCGGGAACAAGGGTCCGTCGTGCGGAAAGACGCTGGCCAAGTACTAAGGACAGGTCCCTCAACAAAAGGGCTGCCCACCGCGTGCCAAACTTCCGGCGTGCAGCGAGTGCGGGCCACGGGAGGGCCAAGGCCCAGCCTATCATTCGGCTTTGCTCGGTCCTCGTCAGAAGTACCCGGAACAGAGCGAGATTTCATTTTGCATTGCGATGCAGTACTCTTCGAACGGCACAACTCTCTGAGTTCGACAGATTCGTGTTGTCAGCACCGTTTAACCTTCGCTACTTGTTCGCGGTATGAAGGATATTCACAGGTCCAGTGGCTGTCTGCGCAAAAAAGACGCAGTCCAGCGAACTATCGTCACAGTCCTTTAAAATGAATGGGTATGACCGCTATTGTGTATTTGCTACGAAACGACATTACAATACCATGCAGAACGAATTTAAAAATTCAGTTGACAACGAACGAGCAAAAAATTACTATTGACAAACGGGATTAATTGTTCTCTACGTCAAAAAGCACTTTACGCTAAACTTGCAGGCCTGGAGCACGTGAAAAAATTGGTGGTACTAATAGTCGCACCCGTTATTCCATTTACGATTGCAACAGCGTTCAATGGAATTCAACGAATAGTATGGAGACTTCATGTACTGGGTGATCAAAAAGTCAGTATAAATTTGAAGACTGAATAAATCACGGAATAATGTAGATAGAGAGGTACAAATTGACACACATACTTGGAATGACATGGGGTTTTATTAGAACCGAAAAAATACAAAAGTTCAAAAAATGTCCGACAGATGGCGCTTCATCTGATCAGAATAGCAATAATTAGCATAACAAAGTAAGACAAAGCAAAGATGATGTTCTTTACAGGAAATGCTCAATGTGTCCACCATCATTCCTCAACAATAGCTGTAATCGAGGAATAATGTTGTGAATAGCACTGTAAAGCATGTCCAGAGTTATGGTGAGGCATTGGCGTCAGATGTTGTCTTTCAGCATCCCTAGAGATGTCGGCCGATCACGATACACTTGCGACTTCAGGTAACCCCAAAGCCAATAATCGCACGGACTGAGGTCTGGGGACCTCGGAGGCCAAGCATGACGAAAGTGGCGGCTGAGCACACGATCATCACCAAACGACGTGCGCAAGAGGTCTTTCACGCGTCTAGAGATATGGGGTGGTTATAATAAAACCCCATGTCATTCCAAGCATGTGTGTCAATTTTTACCTCTCTATCTACATTATTCCGTGGTTCATTAAGTTTTCAAAATTATACTGACTTTTTGATCACCCGGTACTACTGCGAAGTACGTTGGATAAATCAAGGGGGATGCCTCGAACTATTTTTCGATTTGGAACTCGATTTGTTGAATTTATGAAGGAAAAAGGAGTGCAGGGACGTAAATTAGAACATCCGGAATGGACTGCAGACTTCACATTTTAAGTGGAATTTTAATGTCTAGGAAGCCTGCATAATCAGTTCGCTAGACAAACAAATATCGTATTAATGAGTTTTATTACATCAAGAAAAGATACAATACTTAACTTTGAGAACTACACAGATGTGTTGCAAGCAAAGGGCGACGTACAAAATAATCACTCTCTTCAGTATAGACAGTCCCAAGTCTGTGCTACATAAAGAGTACGAGTGACTAGAGTTGACGCTGCTATTCAAATCGCAGTCACCAATCGGCCGTGGCGCTTATGTTGTCACCACATAGGGGCTGCTGCTGTTGCGTTGTCGTCCTGGAGGGAGATCTAGTCAGCATGCGGTTGGCTGATTTCTTGTCACAGTCTTCTCTTCTCTGTCGCTTCCGACTGGGGTGCCGGCGCTTGACATTTACGCCGTAACAGAACTGACTGCACACTCCCTACAGTGAGACACTGCAAGGTAACTTCTTTTTGCTTTGCAGGGGATGCATTTGAAAAGAAAAGTTCACTGTAGAAGGGACACATTCTGACAAAGACATACCAATTCCTTAAGCTTCCTGGCGTTAAAGAAAACGTGAGGTTTGAAGAATTCATTGTGGCCTTGAAATAATTACAAGGATAGCTTTAACAAAATTTTTGACAATACTGTCAACGTTACATCCCATCCCAAGCTTTTTTGAGACCGTTTGCCGTTGTGAATGTGCAGATATAACTAATTGACCTGCAACGTAATTCCAGTTTTAATGACAAATATTTTTACTTTAAAACTGACCAGGAAGTTTGCATTGCTTTCCTCAGGTAGAGTTTCCAAGTCTCCATAATGAGGTTGCAAAAGTGCTGTAACATTTCGATCGACATATTTGTGTGCAAGATCCACCTTTGATTCTGAGACTAAATAAGTCACAATTACGTGACAACTTGAGTGCGAAAATCTGTGAAATTGTCTGCGTCTGTCCGAACGCCAGCAGTTTGTATCAGATAAAAATTATGTTGTTATGTCTTCAGTGCACCAAAAATAATTAGATAATACTGATTTTTTTATGACCTATGTCGTTGAGAAATGTGAAATGCAGCATCAAGTAGTATGCAGCGCGTCTCCTCTGCCGTTTAAATGCTGTGCGTTCGCAGCTTCCCGCTATTCCCCATCCTCGCAGCGTGGCGTGGCGTGGCGGTGGAAAAATTGTGAACCGAGGCTCAGTACTTTGGCACTTGTTCCTCAGGCACAGCCGGAATCCTGGCCGCCCCTGCTCTACAACGTACCTAAGACTCATTAAAATTCGTGATTAACAGGTATGATGGTCTCCTTGTGAGTGCAACTCATTCCAGTCCTCCCACCAAGGAAATCTCCATGAAGTGCCGGGAGTTGAACACGGATGTTTCACAAGGACACCGATTAAATAGCCTCTGTAAAAGTTCCTGTATTAAAAACTTGATTCAACGTATTGCAGATAGATTACTGGATAAGGAGGCAAATACATGAAGGTGCGGCACCTGCTACACTGCCTCTGCTTCTGACTGTGTGTCACACTTGCGAAAGAAATATTATCTGCCACTGCAGCTGCTACCGAGGAATTTTCTCTCGAAAAAATAAAATCGGTAGTAGTGTTTCAGGCGAGCAATTGCATTTGGCCAAAGCGGCACCTCTGCGTAACGAAACGGCTTCTTTTTGTACCCGCGACGGGTCACATAGGCCGGGAAATTAATTAAAGTTTTATTTGCGCGTGGCACGGCGGGCTGGGCGTAGTAGCGAGGCAGAGCGGCCTAGTGGGCTATGAAATGAAATCAGCGCAGGGGCGCGGTGGGGTGCGGTGCGGTGCGCGCGCGTCACGCGCCGCTGCCCGCTGGCCGCGCCAGCTCTGCTCCAAATAAAAAGAGGTGCCAAATGCGCCGACTGCAGCTGGGCTCGCGTGCACTCGTCCGCCCACGCAGGGCTCCAAATAATGACCTACGTCTGATCAGAGGAGGGGCAGCTACTAACGTCCACGCGAGGTCGTACTTCATATTTCATCAACAGCAGACAGGAGATACATTACTGATTGCGGAGATGTACTTCCACAAGGTTCAGTATTGGGTCCTATGCTTCTGGTAAGAACACCAGACAAAAAGTTAGTCAGCGTCAGAGAAGGAGCAACTATTAACAATCTTACCACGGTATACTTCATAATTCATCAACAGTACACAGGGGACAGTTTCCCGACTGCAGAGATGTAGTTCCACAAGGTTCAATATTCCGTCCTCTATTACTTCTCACTAGCACACCAGACAGGCGAAATACCCTCAGACTGCAAGAAGAATATAATAATTCCAATCCCAAAGAAAGCAGGTGCCGACAGATGTGAAAATTACCAAACAATCAGTTTAATAAATCACAGCTGCAAAATACTAACGCGAATTCTTTACAGACGAATGGAAAAACAGGTAGAAGCCGACCTCGGAGAAGATCAGTTTGGATTCTGTAGAAATATTGGAATGCGTGAGGGAATACTGACTCTACGACTTATCTTAGAAGAAAGATTAAGGAAAGACAAACCTACGTTTCTATCATTTGTAGACTTAGAGAAAGCTTTTGACAATGTTGACTGGAATACTCTCTTTCAAATTCTAAAGGTGTCAGGGATAAAATACAGGGAGCGAAAGGCTATTTCCAATTTGTACAGAAACCAGATGGCAGTAATAACAGTCGAGGGGCATGAAAGGGTAGCAGTGGTTGGGAAGGGAGTAAGACAGGGTTGTAACCTCTCCCCGATGTTATTCAATCTGTATATTGAGCAAGCAGTAAAGGAAACAAAATAAAAATTCGGAGTAAGTATTAAAATTCATGGAGAAGAAATAAAAACTTTGAGGTTCGCCGATGACATTGTAATTCTGTCAGAGACAGCCACGGACTTGGAAGAGCAGGTGAATGGACAGTGTCTTGAAAGGAGGATATAAGATGAACATCAACAAAAGGAAAACGAGGATAATGGAATGTAGTCGAATTAAGTCTGGTGATGCTGAGGGAATTAGATTAGAAAATGAGACACTTAAAGTAGTAACGCAGTTTTGCTATTTGGGGAGCAAAATAACTGATGATGGTCGAAGTAGAGAGGATATAAAATGTAGACTGGCAATGGCAAGGAAAGCGTTTTTGAAGAAAATTTTTGTTAACATCGAGTTTAGATTTAAGTATCAGGAAGTCGTTTCTGAAAGTATTTGTATGGAGTGTAGCCACGTATGGAAGTGAAACATTGAAGATAAATAGTTTGGACAAGAAGAGAATAGAAGCTTTCGAAACGTGGCGCTACAGAAGAATGCTGAAGATTAGATGGGTAGACCACATAACTAATGAGGAGGTATTGAGTAGAATTGGGGAGAAGAGGAGTTTGTGGCACAAGTTGACAAGAAGATGGGGCCAGTTGGTAGGACATGTTCTAAGGCATCAAGGGATCACAAATTTAGCATTGAAGGGCAGCGTGGAGGGTAAAAATCGTAGAGGAAGACCAAGAGATGAAAACACCAAGCAGATTCAGAAGGATGTAGGTTGCAGTAAGTACTGGGAGATGAAGAAGCTTGCACAGGATAGAGTAGCATGGAGAGCTGCATCAAACCAGTCTCAGGACTGAAGATCACTACAACAACACACCAGACAAAAAATTAGTCACACTCAAAAACAATAAGCTATTACCTCCATTTGGTGAGCAAAAGAGTTCTCTGGTTTCTTCAGGTAGGTTATGACACATTGAAGCCAATCATTGTGATTAGATTCCTGGAAGCTACCAAACAGCGGGGATATTGATTGCAGCTTTGGAAGACTTAAGATGAAATAAGGCAGAAGTGATAGATAACATTCCGTCGGAATTTCTAAAATTATTGGGGGGGGGGGGGGGGGGGGGGGCAGGCGACAGAATGTAGGAGACTGATGACATTCGATTGAGACTTTCAGAAAAACATCATCCACATGATCCGGAAGACTGCAAGAACAGGCAAGTGTGAAAATCACCGCAAAATAAGCTTAACAGCTCATGGATCCAAGTTTCTGACGAGAATAATTCACAGAAGAATGAAAAAGGAAACTGAAGATGTGTTAGATGGCGACCAGTTGGAATCTCGAAAAAGTAAGGGCACTAGACAGGCAGTTCTGACGTTGCAACTGACAATGGAAGCATGACTGAAGAACCATTAAGACACCTTCATAGGATATGTCGACCTGGAAAAAACGTTCGAAATTCTGAGAAAAATATGAGTAAGCTATAGGCAATGATGGATAATATACAATATGAATAAGAACCAGCCGACCAAAGTGGCCGCGCGGTTCTGGCGCTGCAGTCTGGAACCGCGAGACCGCTACGGTCGCAGGTTCGAATCCTGCCTCGGGCATGGATGTGTGTGATGTCCTTAGGTTAGTTAGGTTTAAGTAGTTCTAAGTTCTAGGGGACTAATGACCTCAGCAGTTGAGTCCCATAGTGCTCAGAGCCGTTTGAGCCAATAAGAACCAAGCAGGAACAATAAGAGTGGAAGACCAAGAACGAAGTTCTCGAACTAAGAAGGGTGTAAGACAACCTATACATCGAAGAAGCAGTGATAGAAATAAAAGAAAGGTTCAAGAATGGAGTTAAAATTAAAATTGAAACGATATCAATGACAAGATTCGCTGATGATATTGCTATCCTCAGTGAATGGCTTGAGAAGAAATCGAAGAAATGCGAAAGTAAAGAGAACTAACAAAAATGAGAACAGCGGGAAACTTAACATGAAAACTGGTGATTCTGACGCAGACGAAGTTAAGGAACCCTGCTGCCTAGGCAGAAAAATAACCCATGGCGGATGGATCGAGGAGGACATGGAAACCGGACTTGTGGTAGCAAAAAGGGCATTCCTGGCCAATAGAAACGTACTAGCATCAAACATAGGCCTTAATCTGGAAATTTCTGAAGAAGTGCGCTTGGAGCACAGCATTGTGTGACAGTGAAACATGGACTGTAGCAAAGCCGGAAAAGAAGAGAATCTAAGCGTTTGAGATGTAGGAAAACTTAGGTATACTGGTAAAGTAAGGAACGACGAGTTTCTCTGCAGAATCGGTGAGGATAGGAACTTATAGAAAACACTAACGAGAGGAAGGGACAGGATGGTAGGACATCTGTTGAGACGTCAGGGAATCGCTTCTATGATACTAGAGTGAGCTGTAGAGAGTAAGAAATGTATAGCAAGACAGGGATTGGAATATATATCTGGCAAGTAATTGAGAATGTAGATTGCAACTGTAACTCTGAGATGAAAAGGGATTGCCACAGGAGAGGAATTAGTGGCGGGCCGCATCAAAATAGTACACAGTTCAGGTACGATAGACTACCGGAATGTTCGTCAAACCTGGAATGTATACATGCACTCTTTTGAACATGGCTGTTGACATCGTGGATTATGAGAGAGGCTACAGCATACTCGTATGAGTCAGCTGAAGTCATTGTGCTAAAAGCACCCACAAAATATCGAGCAAACATCTCCGGTCTGAAGTACATGCCCCATACATTGGGAATTAAACTGTTCGTCAGTCCATCTTTGCACTAGACGACTTGCATCATTTGAGAAGAGGTCGTCGAGCCGCACTACGTGCCTCTGGGTAGCTGTTTTCTGTTTTGTTTGGCCCACTGAAGACATGGACACATTGTGAATAATTCACGCCACACTTTGTGCTTAGAAGTTGCATTTATACGTGTCGCCACACCTACGCTTATCCCACATTGCTAAAGATAATCAATAAATATATACCGCCCGATGGGGGCAACTGGCTGCAGTAAGAAAACTTTGGACAATTGATACTTTCCCCGGTTAGCTTACACGTCCATGATCTCTCATTTAGTAAATTTCAAGCAAAAACTGTTCGTTTTTCAGGCGGCTAATGTATTGTGCTTAACCCCAATAGACATGCAGCAACAAGAGAAATTGTTTAGAAGGATTATTGAATGAATTTTGCGCAAACTGGTCTAAACTGACTGCCACAGTTCTCGTATCCCAGGCCGCTTAAATGAAAAGAGCTATTCCCAGCTAGCGGGCAAGATAAATATTAATAGACCTTAGTGATCTCATATTAATATTCTATCCACTATCAAATCATGGGAAAGCACGGACTAAGACCCTCCCGTGCTGGGAGCCACTGATTTAACGGGTACTGGAAGAAGGTGATACGAACCGCAAGACTGATAAACACAAGGCTTAGAAAATAAAACAAAAAGATTTATTCTGAGATCTGTAAACAATAAAAGGTACCCTTAACTGATGACAGCCGCCATTGACATAAAGGATTCACGGATTGACACGACTTTAACTGAAAGACGTCGGATGGAGAATACTGAGCCACAAGAACCAGGTTTAAGCAACGAGAAGGTTGGTGGCACACTTCGGTGAACCTCACCGCACGACGGCAGCGGCTGCTCTCCCCTAGTATCGCGAAATACTTCCAATCGCCAGACGACCGAAACGGTGAGCGAATCCGAGCGTCGTTACTTGGTTGTGTCCGTAATTACGAAACGTTAAACTTTACCCCAGCATGGTGGAGCTTACCTACAAACAAGAGTTGGTCGCGGACGAGACGGTAACTGGTAGTGCCTCCAAGAAGATGTTACAGAATGTCACCGGAGCGGGGTTGCTCAGGAGTCTTGTTAGCAGGTCGGCGCCTCACATCAGTGCGCCTACGGCGGAAAAAAATAGTTCTGGGCAGACAAGCGGCTAGCTGTAACTTGCTGGGCCATAGAACTGTGCACTTTCTATCTGCCCTGAGGTTTCCTAAGCTGGCGCAGCCTGCACTGTTAAAAGGCAGGCTTTTCTATATTGCTGCGCGTCTCAACATCAAGGAGACGCTCTGTTTAAACCTGAGTATTTTTAACGGCCGCCACCATATTAAGGAATTTATTAATTTCTCTCAAAAATACGACAACCGAAGTCTCTGATTGTAGAGAATTATTATTATAAGGTTTCTTCCCGTTCCGTAATTAGTTCCACACCATAATTCACGGTTGAATTCTTATATAAGTCGAAATAAAATTGGTACACAAATTACGGACAGGGCAGCTGTTTGTTCCTCATAGAAAGGTCCAGAATCTGTCACTTGACTTCATATCCTGTAATTACTTCTCGATACATCCTTTGTTTCCGGTCTTGTACGGCACCCACGCGCTCGTCACGGCACGTGGCGTTCTTGGGAGGGTTCGTAACACGATGTGTTACAATTTTTACTAATGATGGCTCTCTTACACTTTAAAAAACGCATCAAGTTCACTTCTGCACATCAAACAGTACAACGACACACAAATATAAAGCATCAACAGTAGTTACTAAGCAATCCACAAGCTTAAAAAAATTTTATGTACATATTAATGAGAATTGTACCTGAAAAAGAGCATGTTTCGGACCTACTCAGACAACTCACTTTTCTTAAATGATAATTAAATCGAAACCCTTAGCTGCCGACAAGTATTGTTGATATACATCAATGGGGACACCTGAAAATGTGTGCCCCGACCGGGACTTGAACCCGGGATCTCCTCACTGATGTATATCAACAACACCTGTCGGCAGCTAAGGGTTTCGATTTAATTATCATTTAATTCTAGAGAAGCTGCACGGTCATCAGTTGTATCTGTTCTTTCGGGAACGGATACCATATTCATATAGTTAGAGGATACCCGGCCATTGACCTTCTACAGTGCGAATGTGCACGCTTTGCCCGAACTCTTACGGGACTCGTCAGCTTTTCTGGAGCGAGTAATGAGTGAATGGGCAAATATCGATTAGGAACACTAAGAATGGAGGTTGTGGACAGGTGGGAATGTGGGTCTCACGGGAAGCGTGCAAGGGATAAGTCCCTGCAGTCGCACAACCCTCTGTGCCCTCGGTGGCTCAGATGGATAGAGCGTCTGCCATGTAAGCAGGAGATACTGGGTTCGAGCAGCGGTCGGGACACACATTTTCAGCTGTCCTCATTGATGTATATCAACAACTCCTGTCGGCAGCTAAGGAGTTCCATTTAATTATAGTATAATGCTAGAGAAGCTGCACCGTCATCAATTGTATCTGTTCTGTCGGGAACAGATACCATCTTCATAAACTCACTTTTCTTCCATGATGACGCCCCTGCTCTTTCTGCACAGGACGTATCACACGTGGTGCTTATTTGAGCTTTCAAATTTTTCTTCATCCTCGGTCTTCTCCTGACAGAACAACCAGTGGATTCTTCCTCTTTCTTCGGATGGAGAGACCATTGCATGACAGGCGTATTCAGACTGACGACGAGACGATTTTCGAGGTTGAAATTTTCCGAATCGCCATAATATAGACTTCTACAAATCAAGATATTCGCGAAGACAGTCTTCATTGGTAAACATTTATAGCATTGAAGGACGAATATGTGGAGATGATTTAATACCATCATCAAATTTCGCGGTCACACAGTTCGTGAACAGAAGTTTTCGACCTTCCTTTTTTGCATGCCGACTTCCTTAACAGTAGGAAGCCTATATTTTAACGCAGACGGTCCACAGCCAGACTACAGCTGAAGCATGCGGCTGTGGCTTCCTACTGTCAGATTCCCCTGCCACAGTTCCGCCATTCTCAAATAAGGCTGTTGAAAAAATATCGATATTTTTTCACAACTTATCGAAATACTTCGGTGATACCTCTACCGTTTATATCGATATAGCGATAACGAAAAGACAATATCGATGGCCGATGTCTTTATATTTTTTCGCAATTTTCGGTAAATATATGAAATTGTAGTAGGATGTAATTTTACGTTCACTGTGTCAAGGAGTTTTACTACTTTTTGAGCTTTCATCACGTCCAGTCTTTCTCTTTGTGTGAATCAAGTACAGATGAGAGAAAGAAGAAGTCCGACTGCACTGGGGGATGTTGTTGTTGTTGTTGTCTTCAGTCCTGAGACGGGTTTGATGCAGCTCTCCACGCTACTCTATCCGGTGCAAGCTTCTTCGCCGGCCGCGGTGGCCGAGCGGTTCTGGGCGCTACAGTCTGGAACCGCGCGGCCGCTACGGTCACAGGTTCTAATCTTGCCTCGGGCATGGATGTGTGTGATGTCCTTAGGTTAGTTAGGTTTAAGTAGTTCTAAGTTCTAGGGGACTGATGACCTCAGCAGTTAAGTCCCATAGTGCTCAGAGACATTTGAAACATTTGAAACAAGCTTCTTCATCTTCCAGTACTTACTGCACCCTACATTCTTCTGAATCTCCTTAGTGTATTCTTCTCTTGGTCTCCCTCTACGATTTTTACCCTCCACGCTGCCTTCCAATACTAAATTTGTGATCCCTTGACGCCTCAGAACATGTCCTACCAACAGCTCCCTTCTTCTTGTCAAGTTGTGCTACAAACTCCTCTTCTCCCAAATTCTACTCAATACCTCCTCATTAGTTATGTGATCTACCCATCTAATCTTCAGCATTCTTCTGTAGCACCACATTTCGAAAGCTTCTATTCTCTTCTTGTCCAAACTATTTATCGTCCATGTTTCACTTCCATACATGATTACGCTCCATACAAATACTTTCAGAAACGACTTCCTGACACTTAAATCTATACTCGATGTTAACAAATTTCTCTTCTTCACAAACGCTTTCCTTGCCATTGCCAGTCTACATTTTATATCCTCTCTACTTCGACCATCATCAGTAATTTTGCTCCCCAAATAGCAAAACTGCTTTACTACTTTGAGTATCTCATTTCCCAATCTAATTTCCTCAGCATCACCCGACTTAATTCGACTACATTCCATTATCCTCGTTTTCCTTTTGTTGATGTTCATCCTATATCCTCCTTTCAAGACAATGTCCATTACGTTCAACTGCTCTTCCAAGTCCTTTGCTGTCTCTGACAGAATTACAATGTCATCGGCGAACCTCAACGTTTTTATTTCTTCTCCATGGACTTTAATACTTACTCCGAATTTTTGTTTTGTTTCCTTTACTGCTTGCTCAATATACAGATTGAATAACATCGGGGTGAGGCTACAACCCTGTCTCACTCCCTTCCCAACCGCTGCTTCCCTTTCATGTCCCTCGACTCTTATAACGGCCATCTGCTTTCTGTACAAATTGTAAATAGCCTTTCGCTCCCTGTATTTTACCCCTGCCACCTTCAGAATTTGAAAGAGAGTATTCCAGTCAACATTGTCAAAAGCTTTCTCTAAGTCTACAAATGCTAGAAACGTAGGTTTGCCTTTCCTTAATCTAGCTTCTAAGATAAGTCGAAGGGTCAGTATTGCCTCACGTGTTCCAACATTTCTACGGAATCCAAACTGATCTTCCCCGAGGTCGGCTTCTACCAGTTTTTCCATTCGTCTGTAAAGAATTCGCGTTAGTATTTTGCAGCTGTGACTTATTAAACTGATAGTTCGGTAATTTCCACATCTGTCAACACCTGCTTTCTTTGGGATTGGAATTACTATATTCTTCTTGAAGTCTGAGGGTATTTCGCCTGTCTCGTACATCTTGCTCACCAGATGGTAGAGCATTGTCAGGACTGGCTCTCCCAAGTCCGTCAGTAGTTTTAATGGAATGTTGTCTACTCCCGGGGCCTTGTTTCGACTCAGGTCTTTCAGTGCTCTGTCAAACTCTTCACGCAGTATCGTATCTCCCATTTCATCTTCATCTACATCCTCTTCCATTTCCATAATATTGTCCTCAAGTACATCGCCCTTGTATAGACCCTCTATATACTCCTTCCACCTTTCTGCTTTCCCCTCTTTGCTTAGAACTGGGTTTCCATCTGAGCTCTTGATATTCATACAAGTGGCTCTCTTTCCTCCATAGGTCTCTTTAATTTTCCTGTAGGCTGTATCTATCTTACCCCTAGTGAGATAAGCCTCTACATGCTTACATTTGTCCTCTAGCCATGCCTGCTTAGCCATTTTACACATCCTGTCGATCTCATTTTTTAGACGTTAGTATTCCTTTTTGCTTGCTTCATTTACTGCATTTTTATATTTTCTCCTTTCATCAATTAAATTCAATATTTCTTCTGTTATCCAAGGATTTCTACTAGCCCTCGTCTTTTTACCTATTTGATCCTCTGCTGCCTTCACTACTTCATCCCTCAGAGCTACCCATTCGTCTTCTACTGTATTTCTTTACCCCATTCCTATCAATTGTTCCCTTACGCTCCCCTTGAAACTCTGTACAACCTCTGGCTTATTAAGTTTATCCAGGTCCCATCTCCTTAAATTCCCACCTTTTTGCAGTTTCTTCAGTTTTAATCTACAGTTCATAACCAATAGATTGTGGTCAGAGTCCACATCTGCCCCTGGAAATGTCCTACAATTTAAAACCTGGTTCCTAAATCTCTGTCTCGCCATTTTATAATCTATCTGATACCTTTTAGTATCTCCAGGATTCTTCCATGTATACAACCTTCATTTATGATTCTTGAACCAAGTGTTAGCTATGATTAAGTTATGCTCTGTGCAAAATTCTACCAGACGGCTTCCTCTTTCATTTCTTAGCCCCAATCCATATTCACCTACTTTGTTTCCTTCTCTCCTTTTTCCTACTGTCGAATTCCAGTCACCGATGACTATTAAATTTTCGTCTCCTTTCACTACCTGAATAATTTCTTTTATCTCATCATACATTTCTTCAATTTCTTCGTCACCTGCAGAGCTAGTTGGCATATAAACTTGCACTACTATAGTGGGCATGGGCTTCGTGTCTATCTTGGCCACTATAATACGTTCACTATGCTGTTTGTAGTAGCTTACCCGCACTCCTATTTTTTTATTCATTATTAAACCTACTCCTGCATTACCCCTATTTGATTTTGTATTTATAACCCTGTATTCACCTGACCAGAAGTCTTGTTCCTCCTGCCACCGAACTTCACTAATTCCCACTATATCTAACTTTAACCTATCCATTTCCCTTTTTAAATTTTCTAACCTACCTGCCCGATTATGGGATCTGACATTCCACGCTCCGATCCGTAGAATGCCAGTTTTCTTTCTCCTGATAACGACGTCCTCCTGAGTAGTCCCATCCCGGAGATCCGAATGGGGGACTATTTTACCTCCGGAATATTTTACCCAAGAGGTCGCCATCATCATTTAACCGTACAGTAAAGCTGCACGCCCTCGGGAAAAATTACGGCTGTAGTTTCCCCTTGCTTTCAGCCATTCGCAGTACCACAACAGCAAGGCCGTTTTGGTTAATGTTACAAGGCCAGATCACTCAATCATCCAGACTGTTGCCCCTGCAACTACTGAAAAGGCTGCTGCTCCTCTTCAGGAACCACACGTTTATCTGGCCTCTCAACAGATACCCCTCCGTTTGGTTGCACCTACGGTACGGCTATCTGTATCGTTGAGACACGCAAGCCTCCCCTCCAACGGCAAGGTCCATGGTTCATGGAGAGGGGGGAGGAGGGGGGGCACTGGAGGATGGCGGTGTGAATCGAGCAACAACATTCCCGATGTGAAGAAATAGTACACCCAATGCATTAAAACAAAACAAAAAAAATCAACGCCATTAGTGTGCTATTTCTTCACGTCAACATGATTCATAAACAGTTGCTGAAAATTATGAACAAAAGTCTAAATGACAAGACTCGTCTTTACGGTGGGCAGAGACGTGTGGGGCGAAATGATGTAACGGCGCTCGGCGCTGCAAACAGAAACTGCTACAAATGTTGATGGTCTTGGGACAGCAACCAACCACAAATTTATTTTCAGTTCCTTGATTCAAAAGGTACCGTTCCCGGTTTCGAATCATTACGATTCATCTTCAGACGGTTTTCATCCTTTCATTATAACATGTGGTGCGTTTTTCTACGGATTAATTGTCCTAAAATATAAATAATACATAATTATAAGCACGCCACACAGATGGCTGCGTTACAGGTTTGCACTGGATGTGTCTTACGTGATATGTCGGTTTGGATTGTTTGTTTTCATAGTTTTCATCCAACAGATGTGAATACATTCCCACTCCATTTTTATCGTTGCACACGTAAATTTTTCTCACTGAACACTTTAGATTTATCACAGAATACATTTCTAACATGCACCACATGTTTTGATACATACAAAGTGCTTACAAACGTGTGAGTGTCAAAAATGCTATGATATATCGTAACATTATAAAGATGTCTGATGTTTGGAAAAAGATCATACATTCACTTATGCAACTGAAACGCCTTTTACACTAGTACAGAGAGACATTGATTTTGTGAGTGAATACTGTTACATTAATTATAAAGTTGTTCCATTTTTTTAGTATTGTATGGGTAGGGCAGTACATTATTTATTTACATTTATCACCATATAATTGTAGTAACATATATATTTGCTACTTGATCTGCAGATAGGCGTAAAAATATAATTTGCTTTGCAGGGTGGAAAATAATTTTTGGAAATTTTTCATAAAAAGGATGTTAGCTAACTCGGTCTGTTTATTAAGGATATAGTCTGGGGTGCTGTTTTTGTGTGTGTGTGTGTGTGTATGTGTGTGTGTATGTGTGTGTGTACTTCTATTTCTTCTAATATATTCATAGTGGCTCATTTTTCTGCTAGATGTAAAATTTTTAAGTTCTCCTCAATGTTTCCCAAGGAATGGTCTTCTTCAGCAATATGGGCTGCAAATGCTGATTTGTTCAAGTTACCAAGTCTTAAAGAATCAATATGTTCTTTATATCTAACTCCAAAACTTCTGCCTGTCTGTCCAATGTAGAATTTTAGGCATGTATCGCATTTGAGTTTGTATATGTCTGATTTACTGCAGGGACTTTTGGAGGAATTTACATCATTGCTTACTTTTTGTTGTAATTTATTATTTGTAGAAAATCTAATTGTGATTTTTTCTTTTTAAATAAGTTTGTTATTTGGTATGATAGTGGGCCTATGTATGGGAGAGTAGGATATTTAGCTTTGACTTCTGTGGCACACTAATTTGGCTTGGAGTGCATCTTGTGTGGATTACTGTGAAGTCGACTTGTAGTTTTTGTTTGCATTTTGTGTTTGAGTTTTTCTATTATTGTAGGTTTATATCCATTATCATGAGCAACTGTTTTAATTATATTGATTTCACTTTGTTGGTCTGTATCACTCATTGGTACTTTTTTAATTCAGTGTACCATGCCTCTGAAATATGCCATTTTTTGTTGGTGGGCGGTGGCAAGATAAGTTGTCAATACTGACATGTGTGGTGGTAGGTTTTCTGTAAATACTAAATTGATGTTTATGCTTATTAATGCAAATCTTCAGGTCAAGAAAGTTAAGGCTTTTCTTAGTTCCATGTTCAACTGTGAATTTAATATTTTCGTGCGTTTTGCTTACATCTGCTGCTAATGTATCAATTTTATTGATTGTACCTTCAAAAAGTGAGACTGTATCATCAACATATCTCCTGTAGTAGATTATTTTGAGATGTGCCTCTTGGTTGAGGAATTTTTGTTCTATATGATTGATGTAAATATCAGCCAATATCCCAGCTAAACTACTTCCCATTGCCAAACCATCATGTTGTTGGTACAGTTTGTTGTTAAAGCTAAAGTAAGTATGCTCTAGAATAAGTGAAAGTATTCCTATGAGTTCATAGATCTCTGCAATACTAATTATCTTATATTCAAGCAGATTGTTTCTTATAATGTTAACAGTCTCTTTGACAGGGATGTTCATGTATAGGTTGACTATGTCTAGTGACGTTAATTTAGCTGTTGGTGGGATGTGGATGTCTTTAATCAAGCTTATGAGTTCATGTGTGTTATGTATGGTGTAGTTATTTTCAAATGTATATTGTTTGGTAATGTGTCTTTTAGATTACAGCTTATGAAGTAACCAGGACAGTTTCTTGAGTTAACAATCGGGCAAATGGGACAATTTTCTTTATGAACCTTTGGCTGTGCACGCCGTTACGGTGCTGAGGGATTCATTGTTATGCATTTATGTATTTCATATTTGTTCAGTAAAAAGTTACAGTTTTGTAGTAGCTAACGGATTTAAGTTTGGAATTTTATTGTAGGATCTTGTTTTATTTCAGTAATATTGTTTCTGTGGAAAAATTTCAAGGTTTTCTCTATGTATTCTCTTTCATGCTTGCACCCTCCAAAGCGAATAATATTCCTACGCCTATCTGCAGATCAAGTAGCAAATTTATATGTTACTACAATTCTCATGATGCTAAATGTAAATAATTATGTACTGTCTTACCTATCTACACAGCACTCAAAAAAAAAAAAAGAAAAAAGAAAAAATGGAACAACTTTATAATTAATGTAACAGTATTCGCTCTAAAACTCACAAAATCAATGTCTCTCTGTACTAGTGTAAAAGGTGTTTCAGTTGCGTAAGTGAATATATGATCTTTTTCCAAACATCAGACATCTTTATAATGTTACGATATATCATAGCATCTTTGACACTCACATGTTTGTAAGCACTTTGTATGTATCAAAACATGTGGTGCATGTTAGAAATCTATTCTGTGACAAATCGCAAGTGTTCAGTGAGAAAAATTTACGTGTGCAACGATAAGAATGCAGCGGGAATGTATTCACATCTGTTGGACGAAAACTATGAAAACAAACACTCCAAACCGACATATCATGTAAGCCACATCCAATGCAACTCTGTAACGCAACCATCTGTATGGCGTGCTTATAATTACGTACTTTTTTTATTTTAGGACAATTACTCCGCAAAAAAACGAACCACGTGTAGTAATGAAAGCATGGAAACCGTCTGAAGATGAATCGTAATTATTCGAAACTGGTAATGGTACCTTTTGAATAAAGGAACTGAAAATAAATTTTTGGCTGGTTGCTGTCTCTAAACCATCAACATTTGTCTTCAAATAACAGCCACGGTCTCCAACCATGTCATCATATGACAAAATTGCAAGAAACTACAACGTTTAATTTCACCATGCAATTTTGACACTACAACTGCTAGGTCGCTGGCGTTGGAGAAACGAAAAAAAAACAGAGAAGTCGACGTGAAATGTTCCGGACAAATTCGGTATGTGACGAAACTCAACGGTGGACACCTTTTATTATTATCCCACTCACATGGAGTTACCATTCTTAGCGAAGTGGTTATCGCCAAGCGTGGACGTGCATCGTTTTCAAATGGTTCAAATGGCTCTAAGCTTTATGGGACTTAACATCTGAGGTCATGAGTCCCCTAGACTTAGAACTACTTGAATCCAACTAACGTAAGGACATCACACACAGCCATGCACGAAGCAGGATTCTAACCTGAGACGTAGCATCAGGGCTGTTCCGGACTAAAGCACCTACAACCGTTCGGTCACAGCGGCCGGCGTATCGTTTTCCTTTCAATTCTTGCTGTAAGGGGCATATGTAATAACAAATCATTACTTAAATACACAGCTCTAAAACCGGCATTATATTTCCAATGTGCAGAGATATTTTTATAGACCTGTTCGTCTCCTTTCTCCGTCGATACATCGGTATTTCTGTTCGATATGTCGACGGGCGATAAAGATACCTTTTTAAAATATCGATATATCGGATACCTGACTTTTTAAAAATATAAGCAGTCCTGCTCTCAACACACAGGACTTCATTGCCTCTCCTAACCGCATGTGCAAAGCTAGAGTACTTCAACTCTATGAGAGTAGAAGGGTTTTCAGTTGCAAACCAAAATTTTGTGTACTTGAAACGCTGTCTAGTGGTTAAAGCCTTGCATTCACACATACTTGTACGTCAAACAAACGACAGGTACACAACAGAAAAACTGTCCTGTCGTTGTTTGTGGTGAGTAAGTTTCAGCAAAAGCTATCAAAACTGACCACATACTTCAGGAATAACCAGAATGTACTGCTTCGACGGTGCAGCAGCGTCTCGTACTAAACACTGTAGCTACAAGTAAGTTAATATCTACTGCAGGGAGTTTCAGATGAGCTTTTTATTTGTTTTCTACGGCCGCCGCCACTCAAAATGTTTTAATTCTAAACGGTTTTTTCTTTTGTTCGCCAAAGCACGTTGGGATTGTACAACGAATGATAGCACATGCAAAAAATCACCATTCTTGTGTTTGCAGCACACTTACTTCTCTCACAGACAAAAAAAACCGTGTCGTCTTTCGTTTTGCTTACGAGATCATTACACTTCGCGTTCTTTATATGCGAAAATAATTAAGAGTGTTCTTTTTTTAAACAGACGAATTTTCTCAGTTCCAACTACATATATTATTACAGTTTATTCATTGATGTTTCCTGTTACTACTGAAAACAGAAAGCAATATAAATGTCTAATTTAAATTAGCTTTATCACAAACTGAAACGACGAAGTATGTCTGAGGAGCTCAGAGAATTGAGATTGCACATAACCATGTTTGAAATTATGTTCTCCACAAATAAACACGTAAACGAATATTACTCTTCAAAACCAAGATAATTCATCGTATAACTACACAGAAACGTCTTAATGACATTCACTTAACAGCTCCTTGCTGCTAAACCCCCTACATACATTCTAACGTAGATTACGATTGCAAGTATGTCTGAGGGGCTCAGAGAATTGAGACTGCACATAACCATGTTTGAAATTATGTTCTCCACAAATAAACACGTAAACGAATATTACTCTTCAAAACCAAGATAATTCATCGTATAACTACACAGAAACGTCTTAATGACATTCACTTAACAGCTCCTTGCTGCTAAACCCCCTACATACATCCTAACATAGATTACGATTGCATTACCTCCTACCGGTCTAAGAGCAGGAAAAGAAGTGTGTATTATGGTAGGTGCACACGGGAGACACTGTCGCACAACAATTTCGTCTTTGTTGCTTTCCTGTTGTTTCCGTTTTTGAGAGCTAGCAAACGATGAGCAACTGTTTCCTGACAGCGGACCCATTTTCAATGGTTTTTGTAGTGCAGTCGACCAGTGCCCAGAGATTTATTATTTTGAGACTGCAGTGGTTTGTGCTCTTATCATTTGACAAAGGACAAAACAAAGGAAAAGGAAGTATCGGATTCACCCTCTAATGTCCGAAAGACTAAATAAAGGGAAATTCACTTTAATATTTCAATAACTAAGATGTTACCCAGAGAAATTCTTCAGTATTTCCGCTTGAGCGTAACGTCATTTGACGAGCTAGTCACAATTCTGAGACCTGCCATTACCTACCAAAATAACAATATGCGACTGACAATTCAGCCAGAAGATAGGGCCGCTGTTACAGTAAGGTAGGTTGCATAAAATTACGTATTTTTTATTTAGTTTGATATTTATTTATTATTCGAGGAAACCAGTTAATAACAGTAATCGTTACATTTTGTATAAGATATGTCCAAAGCAACTGATTGAAACGGCAGAAAATGAGTGCAGGTATAAAGTTTAAAGAATGTTGTGTGTAGTGACACAGTGCATAGTTTCTGATCCATCTGAAGGCACAGAAAAATTAGTCAGGTATGAGTTTACACTGTCGCAGTCATGAGGAGAAGTAAGAAGTGTACGAGCTGTTTCCAGCAGTAGGTTGATTATCAGACATAGACGTTGCAGTAAACACTCGCTCAGAGGTGAAGAAGCTAGAATATCGAACGCCACCACTGAAACTACCACGTGTGTCATTTGGTAGACAAGTGTTCTGGAAACGTCTTATTACCTGAAGAACCTCAGTTTGTAGATTGATCATACGGTGTGTGGGTATTGCTTTCAGCATAGGTACAAGAGGTAATGCAAAATGTGTTGCAGGGTCATCCATTGATGAAACTGTTTCTTTCTTCTCTCGAAGTATATTGAGTAAAGTTTCTTCATAACTCTTCTTCTTCTTATTTAGATTGTAGAAGTTGTGTGGAGAACGAACAATGGTGGCCTTTGAACGTTTTCTGTTTCCTCAGGTGCCTCATCGCTTACTACTGGTTGAGTATTTCCACTTACTTCACGTACTTCAACGGCTGATAGAAGAAATAAAATTTGATCGTAAAGTTTGTACTTTCGGCGATTTCCGGGTGGTTGTCCTGACTTGGCCGATTTTTGCTCACGCAATTCTCTTGCAAAGCATGTCCTTAGATTTTTACGTCTTCGTTGTACCAGCGTTCCTAGGAAACAAAGACAACAAAATGAAACGTTTGACATTGTTTTAGATTTTAATTTATTTTCATGAAATAAAACTGAAAACTTCTTTTCAAGTATTTAGCAACTGGATCAAGTTTCAACGATCTTTCGTACAGCTACTTGAATGGTGCTAGCACAATTCGCAAAATAGTGAAAGCAACATGCACTGAAATATGGAATGTTTTGCATCCTATGGTTATGCCAGAGAAATGTTAAGAAGAGTGGTTGCACATTACTGAACAGTTCTATAAAAATACCCATTTCCCCAACATCATAGTTTTTTTGTGGTAAGTTCCTAGGGGACCAAACTGCTGAGGTCATTGGTCCCTATGCTTACACCTACTTAATCTAACTTAAACTAACTTACGCTAAGGACAACACACACACCCATGTCCGAGGGAGGACTCGAACCTCCGACGGGGGGAGCCACCCAAACCGTGGCAAGACCCCCTAGACCGCGTGGCTGCCCCGCGCGGCCCCCAGCATCATAGGTGCTATATACGGGAAATATATTCGAATAATACAACCTCAAAGTCCTGGCTCAGAATATTTTAATTATAAAAAATTCTTTTCTATGGCATGGGTCGAAGCTGAATATCAATTTGTCTTCCTGGATGTTGGTGCAAATGGAGCAGCAGGTGATTCTTCAGTTTTTAATAATTCGAATACGGGCAAAAAGCTGCAGCGTAAGCTTCTGAACATATCGAACGACCGAACACTGCCTAATAATCCAGAAGGCAAACCAATGCCTTTTTGTCTGGTTGCTGATGAAGCTTTTGAGTTATCGAGACACGTTCTGGGCCCATTTGCTAAAAAAACGCTAACCCCATTAAAGAAAATTTTCAACCGTAGGCATACAACTACTCATCGTTTGGTTGAATGTACATTTGGCATACTGGCGAACAAATGGCGTATTTTCCATAGACCTCTTGATGTTACCATCGATTTCCGCGTTACAATAATCAAAGCATGTTGTGTGCTCCACAATTTTGTGCACAGAAGAGATGGGATTAACTTTATGGATATGGCTTATGAATGTGCATTGCATAGTATAGACATTGAAGGCCAGGCTAGAACTAGATCTGCTGTCAAAAAACGCAACTATTTTGCAACCTATCTTACGTCCCCTGGAGGATCTGTTCCGTGGCAGCACGATGGACTCTGATTTCACTACGACTCAACAACATTGAAAAACTTACTTGTTATATCCACAAAACATTATTAAGAAGTGTAGTATAGTAACAATGTTAAAATATGTCGATAAAAGCAACTTTGTAAAATAAAAACTTAGCTGTTTTTTTTCTGTAGAGAGTTGTCCCCTGATCGTACTCCACACGTTTACACACACTTCTTACCATAGTTTGCTTTTCAAATTAGCCTCAGAATAATCTTTTAAAGTTTTATTGAAGAATGCAGGCCTCTTTTCTACTTCATTCATGAGCAATTCACTATCGATGTCTTCATCCCTCGCAACAGCCTTTTTACGAACTTCAAAGTTTCCAACTGCAGACAACAGAGACGGCGCGCGTACATATAACGTGTGGGAGGGGAGACAGGACGGAGACAGTTGCGTCGCCCTTCAGTCGGCGGCCAGAGAAACTGAAAAGTAGTGTCGCTGTCGCGTCGCTCCGCGTGCTATCTTACACATGATTGTACAGAGACTGTGGAAAAGACGAGACAGTTGCGAGACAAAAAATCTCCCGTGTGCGTCCGCCCTACTTTACATTGCTACAGTTTCAAACAACAATCACCATAGATATAGTTTCATTTATTGTTAAAATACTTGACCTACATTTCATTACAAATACACACATTTAAAAAAAAATTGCATCACCCCCGTTCCCAGAACTCCTGAAGACAGACGTCGACCAGGGGTATTGTATCACAGACTCATTTCCTTTGACCGTTCAGAGATGTCACTAAACCCTCCCAAAGATGAAAACAACCATGCATGAGCAGCGCCTATTAAATGGAGGGGGTCCGACAGCCGATCACTTGCAGTCATTCCACCAGGAAGGAGGTACACCGCTCGTGTTGTCTGTAGTTCAGCCATGCCTAGACTGTCTATACCGCGTTTCGATCGCGTCCGCATTCTTACTTTATGCCAGTAAGGGCTCTCAGCAAGGGGTTCTTCGGACATGGGAGAGATACAGAGAGACAGGAACTGTCGATGGCATGCCTCGCTCAGGCCGCCCAAGGGCTACTACTGCAGTGGATGACCGCTACCTACGGATCATGGCTCGGAGGAACCCAGACAGCAACATCACCATGTTGAATAATGCTTTTCGTACAGCCACAGGAGATCGTGTTACGACTCAAAACTGTGCGCAGTAGGGTGCATGATGTTCAACTTCACTCCCGACGACGTCCATGGCGAGGTCCATCTTTGCAACCACGACACCATGCAGCGTGGTACAGATGGGCCGCCGGACGGAGTGGCCTTGCGGTTCCGGGCGCTACAGTCTGGAACCGAGCGACCGCTACGGTCGCAGGTTTGAATCCTGCCTCGGGCATGGATGTGTTTGATGTCCTTAGGTTAAGTAGATTTAAGTAGTTCTAAGTTCTAGGAGACTGATGACCTCAGAAGTTAAGTCGCATAGCGCTCAGAGCCATTTGAACAGATGGGCCCAACAACATGCCGAATGGACCGCTCAGGACTGGCATCACGTTCTCTTCACCGGTGAGCGTCGGAGTGGCCTAGCGGTTCTAGGCACTTCAGTCTGGAACCGCGCGACTGCTACGGTCGCAGGTTCGAATCCTGCCTCGGGCGAGGCATTCGTCTTCATGGACGTCAATTCACGCCCCCGTCGTGCACATCTTGTGCATGAATTCCTTTAGGATATCGACATCACTCGACTAGAGTGGCCAGCATGTTCTCCAGACATGAACCCTATCGGACAAGCTTGGGATAAACTGAAAAGTGCTGTTTATGGACGACGTGACGCACCAACCACTCTGAGGGATCTACGCTGAATCGCCGTTGAAGAGTGGAACAATCTGGACCAACAATGCCTTGATGAACTTGTGGATAGTATGGCACGACGAATACAGGCATGCGTCAACGCAAGAGGACGTCCTAATGGGTATTAGAGCTATCGGTGTGTACAGTAATCTGGACCACCACCTCTGAAGGTCTCGCTGTATGGTGGTGCAACATGCAATGTGTGGTTTTCATTAGCAATAAAAAGGGTGGAAATGATGTTTACGTTGATCTTTATTTCAGTTTTCTGTACATATTCGGGAACTCTCGGAACAGAGGTGATGCAAAACTTTTTTTGATGTATGTAATTTACAATCACAGATTTCCACTGTCCGATATGAGAGTGCTCATCCCTCCCATGTGTGTACCCCGTCACATAAAAAGTAACAAAAGGAACAAAAGTTTCCATAAAGTGTTTTCTTACATACCACTCTGTATCTGAGAGAGAAAGTATTGGAAATGAAAGTTTAGGATGCCTAGCTCTACTGTTGCGTGTACCATATTATTCACGATTCACAACACTTCCTTTCACAGCTTACTTTTATATTTACATCTGCGTTTGTGCTCCACAAACCAAAATACGTTGCATGGGGAACTTGGGCCACTGCTAGCCATAGCATCTCCTGCTCCACTCGTCAATAGAGCGAGGGATCAACGACTATCTATACGCTCTCGTACTATTCGTGATTTCTCTTGCCGTCGCCCGTACTTACATGAAATGTACATTAGTGGCAGTAGATGCTTTACAAAAAGAACGTCTTCTTCCTGCAAGGAATTCCCATTTGGTTTCACAGAGCAGTTCCGTAATATCCCCGCTTGTTAATCGAATCTACCAGTAACAAATCTAGCAGCACCCTCCTGAACTGATTTGATGTCCTCCTTTAATCTGACCTGACGGGGGTCCCAGGAAATCGAGCAACACGCAGAAACGCGACGCATAAGTGTTCTGTACTCGATTCGCTTTACATGATTCGCTAACATGATTCTTATAAACCGCAGTCCTTCCAGACGACGATCCTTTCGAGCTCGTTGGATTTCAGGATACTTAATCTAGTGCAAGTAGCACACCACTAATACTGTATTCGAACATTAGAAATTCTCTCCCAGTTACCCTGTATGCTCCTAGAGTGAGTCGACGCCGACACTTTACCGTACACTACAGCGACATCAGAAAGCAGCTGCAATTGCTGCTCACCCTATTCGTCAGATCGTTTTTGTATGTAGAGAACAAGAGAGGTCCAAGCACATTTCCCTGGGGTAATCCTGACGATACTTTTATCTTTGATGAACACTCGATGTTCACGACAACGTACTCGTTTTTATTACTTGAAGGGTCTTCGAGCCACTGGTGCATCTGAGAACCTATTCCGTACACTCGGACCTCCGTTAACAGTGTGCATCGTGGCACAAACACTTGTACCTGTTGCCCTTCATGCACGATTCGCAGGATATTTTGCGAGGAAAGGCAAAGTGAACTCGCATAAGTGGTGCTTTCTAAATCACAGATGATTCGCGGACACGAGCTTTTTTTTGTCCCAAGGAAATTTATTATATTCTAATCTATAATACGCTAAAGAATCCTAGAGCAGACCGTAATGAAGGATATTGCGGGTCCATTTTTTCCCTTTTTGTAGATGTGAGCCACATGTGTCTTTTACCAGTCGCTGCAGACTTTGGACTGGGCGAGAGATTCACGATAAATGCAAGCTAAGTTAGAGGTCAATGCTAAAGAGTTCTCTTTGTAAAACCGAACTGGGATTCCATTATTGTCAAACTGAAAAACGCACGTGAATGATGCGATTCTTTTATTTATGAGGCTCACGTAAGGAAATGGGCGCTTATAAAGATATGCTCGAATACTGAAGTCATTTTATGAGAACAATATCACACAACAACGCGAAATGGCATTATGTGGGAGATAACGTGTGAATGTGCTCCAAAGGCGACCACTGCATGCCATTCATTTCTCTTTTTCATTCATGTAAAATATGCAACTCAACGTGTCCGATTTACCGTCATTACCCTACCATTGCCCGCTAGTTTTAATCTCAAACTTCTGCCAACACTGAAGGAACAAATGCGAATTGCTGCATGTCTTGTCAAGCGCCCCTAGCGCCTAGTCACCCCCGCAGAGCCTTTACAAGTTCTTTCGCAGTGGCTTATTGAATTTTCCTCCTTTTTCGCGTGGTCTCGGCACCGTGTTCCCTACCCTCTCTCGCCCCCCAACCCCTTCGACTCCTGCAAAGCCGCCACCTGCAATCTCCTCACATTTCCATATATCTGCACATCAAGGCAGCGTTGCCTTTTGTGCGCGGAGATTACATCTAAATAGAATCGGCGCAACAGTTGCCAACCTGTGTCCACTATTAGGAAGAACATGAAAAGAGATTGCACCTTTTTTTGCTTCTCCTCCCACCGTAGCGGCAATTCACGAAACATTCCTTCGTGATTGGTTATTTCCTTATAACATCATACGAGCAGAAAATAATTCTATACATTTGAAATATCGGTGTTAGAACAGGAAGGTAAAAAAGAATATAATACCATATGTAAATACCCATCAATGCTACAAAGAAATAACCATTCAACACAATCCAAAAGTATCTGCAACTATGGCATTTGAGGACCCACCTTCATGCAATTCTTTTGTTAGCCTCAGATTGCTTCAGGGGATAATTTCACCATTAGCAATAAATTATTACGCAAATAACACATTAAATATAATACTTCTTTACGTAGTAAAACGAAATTCCTTTTAAATTTTGTTGTGATTAGTTGCACACTGATGTACTAGACTATTTCTTTTCCTTTCTTTGCACTTTACATATCACAGGGCTGTTCTCGGTGTCATGTCATTTATTTTTCATTTAATAAAAACCTGTTGTTACTGAAACTTACTTTGAATCCTAAATAACTATTGTGACACGAACTGCACATACTTAAGATTTGTTACTAATAAGGTGCCCTCAGTTTAAGACTGAATTAAATAAAATCTTGTTGGGCAACTCCTTCTACTTCATTCTTTCCAGAAATTCGTAAAATTAATTTTCTAGGGTATTTTATAGAAAACATACCACTTCAATAGTATAACAACTGTTAATGTCAGGTAATTTCGTTGCACTCAATTAAAACAAATCGTGAAACCCCTTAACTTTCTCCCAGAATCCCAAATTTCTTCCACCAGATCCATGGAAAACAAACAATGTAACCTAATGTTCGTCTACTATCTTTTTGCCTACAGTTTGTGCCTTTTGAACGCAATACTTTTTTTGATTTTAAATTTCCAGTTTAGGTTCGTGCTGTGTTCCAGAATCTGTAGATGATTATAGTCTTTGCTGAAGAGTCATTCTCAAACCTTAAATATTATGGTAAATAGAGTGTGAGCTGTCGCTCAGTAGAGAGAATATGTTCCATGTACTTGGTTCTCAAATTCACCACAAGGAAATTGGTTCAAAACTTGGTCATTTATGTTTGTGGGAATAACGTATTCACATTTTGCACTAACATAATTACCAATAAAATTTACTGTACTGTTACGCAACCAAATTAATGGAAGTCAGATCTCAGTTATCTAAGAACCACAGATTTTATGATCACCATATATATATTCCCACCAAGAATAACTCCGAAATCATGATAGTAGCTGAAAAGTATGTGGGGCAAAAGTTTCATGGGCCAACGGGGCCCAAAATATGACGTTGGTTTTTTGTTGCCAGGTGTGGTCGCTTCAGAGATATGAAGGTCAACTATATTTTTTTTTATTGGATGCTATAGTTCTTTACTTATTTTCTAATAGGGGTTATCGAGACGAATCCAATGGTGTGTAACACTAAGGTCTTTGAAGGTCAAAGAAGGTCACAAAGGTGGCATGAACGTCCGTTTACAGAAGCTGTTTGAAGTGATGACCATTGGTAGCAATGCAGTAGTGCAATCTGATCGTGGATTGAGTAGTATTACTTATCACATCGGCACTTATCGAAGCACATACTCTGACAATTCTCTCTCACCTATCTTCAGGTGTAGTTGAAATGTCTCTATAAACAACGTCTTTTACGAATCCCCACAAGGAAAAATCCAGAAGCGTCAAGTCTGGCGAACGAGCCGGCCACGACACATGTCCTCCGTGTCCAATTCAACGATTTGGGAATTGTCTCTGCAACTCATTTCCAGCCATCAGCGAAAAATGTGACGGACGCCCATCGTGTTGATGCCACAATTTGTTCCTTGTTCATGAAGGTATTTCTTACAATAACGGACCTAATATTTCTTGCAGGAATGTGGTTTACTTCCTAACATTAAGATTTCCCTAGATGAAACTGGGGCCAATAATTCTGTCCTCCAGAAGCCCACACCACACATTCAGCGATAAAGGTTTATGGTGTGCAGCTTGCAGCAGCCAACGTGGATTTTCAGTTGACCAATAATGCATGTTATGCAAATTAAAATTTCCGTTGTTAGTGAATGTAGCCTCGTCAGTAAATAAAATCAAGTTAATAAATATGTCATCCCTCTGAATCTGAAGTTGAGCCCATCGGCAGAACTCAATGCTATGCATACAATCCGTACCAGTTAATTTTTAGCGGAGACTGATATGGTAAGGATGATATTTACGGCGATTCAGAAAACGAACAACACTACTCTGGCTCATGCCAGATTCCCTTACGATTTGACGCGAACTAACACAAGGCTCTCAAACCACAGTGGCAAGAGTACCATTTTCCGTTCCCTAGTTAGTAACTTACCTTTGCCGGATATGTTTCCGATGCGCTAAAGATCCAGTTGTTCTCAATTTATCATACACATATTTCAATGTACGATGTGTAGGGTGAGTTCATTGAGGATATCTTTCATCGTATAAGTCTCTAGCTCTCACTGAATTTCATTGGCATTCTCCATAAATGAGAAGCATATCGATTTTTTCTTAGAAGGTATACATCGTTCACATTCGCTTGATTCGACAATACTAGTCTTACCGTTCCTATTAGTGTTGTATTGCGAAACCGTTGAATGGTGCTTACGTGTCAGTGGCACGTTAGATGGATACGCCGTAATGAGCGATTATTTACTATTTGCACTAGAGAGAACTGTCAAAGCATGTGCTTCGATAAGTACCAAAGTGATAAGGAATACCACTTAATCCATGATAAGAAGATTGCAGCATTGCACTGATACCAATGGTCATCACTTTGAACACCTTCTGCAAATGGACATTCATGCCATCTTTTTGATCTTCGTTGACCTTCAAAGACCTTACTGCTACACGTCACTGGATTCGTCTCCATAGCAGCTATCAGAAAATAAGTACCAAAATATAGCGTCCGATTTAAAAAAAAACCAAGGTTGACCTTCATATCTCTGACAAATAAATGTATTTATGTTTGCATTTGTATGTATGTTCCACATCTCCTCCTAAACCACTGGTCCGATTTCAACCAAACGTGGTACACATATCCCTTACTGCCAGGCAACAATCTCTGTTGGGATAAGAAGCACCTACCTATTATAGGTCAGAAGATATGACGTCATGAGAAATGAAATACGTGACAATCTGCGTCATGCATGACGTTAGAATTTATTACTTCTGTATTACTAACTCTATTCGCAATAACTTTCACAGGCGGTATCCAAATGTGTCGCTAAATGCTCCTACAAAATTATATTATAGTACCACACATAGTTCAGGACATGCTACGCCATGAATACTGTTGGGCGAAAAATTACCATATTGTGCATGACATTTAAATTTATTACTCCCTTGCTACTAACTCTTTTTGCAACATATTCCGCAGATATGCCGCTGAACTTACACAGATAGATCATCATACGACACATCTTTCAAGAGATATGACGTCATAAACACTGAAATGCATGGAAAAAATGCTGCATCATGTGTGAGGTTTTAATTCGTTTATCCTTTACTACTAAGACACACCTACAGTCGAGTCAGCTTAAGAAAATCCCCAACACCTGGCAGCGCTTTCGATAGCTAACAACTGCTAAGTGCAAATGGCTGTAGGCGAGAACTATAGACATCTGTGCAGCTCTGAAGAGGCGTTGCCATGGAGATGCACTGTAGACATTCGAAGCAGCTGTACTTATACATTTGTACATTACGCATATGTTTTTGTATGACTGTTTTATAATTTCAAAAGTTTTTTTCATGTATACATGGAAATGATTTTTTTTCGATCTTACACCACAAACATAGTTCATCCACATTCTTAAAGCTACACAACCACAAGTAATTTATCTGACCTAGGTTTGCTCACTACAGTTTCAGGTGAAACAACACAATCACCAACATTCAGCTTCCACTGTCAGTCCCAAGTTCAGTTTAACATGCACACTCACTCCACACAACTCTTTGCAAAATGCACACACATGATCACCTAACGCCACAATTAGTAACTGTCCTAATATGATGCAAAAATTTTAAAGTTACACACCCTAAACACATATACACATTTATGAGGAATTGAAATAGGCACTTTTTAAGTAGTGTGTAACACACTCCATCTGCTTATGATGGTGATGACACATCTATACATCTTGCGAGAGACTCTATAAAGCTTGGAAAGCCACCTCGATCCACAACTGCATGACTGACATACAAAAGTCGTTGGCGCTGAATCTAAGGCATGTGACATCCCAGTCTGATCATAGTTGTCCTGGCTATAAATGATGTTTAGGTGAATGCATCAGCCCAAATTCTCCAAAGTGCAGTTTTATCAGGAACCCCACTTTTCTAAATCTAAAAGAGGTTCAAAAAGTAATCCCAAAATATCATGACATCACCAGTCATTACTGTATCATAAATATTACAGGTAGTTTATCAATAATTTACTTTGATGTAAGTAAGGTATTTTTACATTTTTCATGTAAATTTATACTTCAAGCATTCTTATCAGTCTTCTAGCCTTAAGCTAATCGCTTCTGATAGTTTCTCAACACAAATCTTTCTAAATCACTTAATGTTTTATTGGTGTAACCATATTTTTGAACTGATGAAAAAACTCGTTCATATATTCAGTGTTGAAAAGATTCTCTGACTTAATGTTTGACAGTAACCTCAGAGCCACTGACAAACTTTTATGTGAATTTCTGGTAAATAAAAAGATTTTTACAATTTATACAATTCTCATTTATAATTAATACGAAAATATAGTTCCCAATTTGAAACAGGCAGTTACTTTATATGAAGATGATCATAAATTATATAAAGATGATACTATTTCCACAAACATAAAGTGTGCATAAAAAAAGCATTTTGGAAAACAAATTCTAAATGTCAATACAACACTTTTCTGAAAATCTGTTTTGCCAAATAAATTTAAATTATATTAGAGTTAAAATAAAAAAATTAAAATAAAAGCTAGACATAACCAAATTGTAAAAAATTAATATACTCTAGTTTATAGGCATTCAGAATGATAACCCCATTTAAAAACAAAAAAGCAATGTAGAAACCAATATTGCCACAAAAATACATAATAAAATAAACTTGAAAAATGTGATATAACTATTAAAATCATAAAAACAAAACAAAAAAACAGAATGATAAGAAGAAATACACATAAATTTTTAGCAGATCAAAAGATGACATTTTTAAAGTTGATAGTAAATGACTTGAGCTTTTTGTAAATAACGTTTCTGCTACTAGCCATAATTTTTATTTATTTACATTTTACACCATACGTTTTGGTTTCAAGTGCATTTTTCTCTGTGCACTATGCCAATTTTTCATAGTGCTTTGATGTGTGGGGTTCCACTTTGTTATGTTGATTTAAAGTTTTTGTATGGTCCATTTCTTCAGTCTCACATTCCTAAACTCTGTGAGGCTCTGCACAAATGGACCATAAGAAAACTTAAAATTAATATTACAAAGCAAAATCTCACACATCAAAAACCTTATGGAAAAATGGCATAGTACACAATGCATTGTGTAAAATGTAAATAAAAGAAAATCGTGACTGGTAGCAGAAAAGTTATTTATAAACAAACCCATTGTTCTCACAGCCACAGGCTTTCACAAACCATTTCTAATTGATCAAAGTAAACGATTCATTGAGAGACAGGGACACCATTGAGCAGATATCCACCACACAGATCTCAAGATAGCAAGTCTCCGCTCTGACCAAGCACAAAATCAATCCAAATGGAGACTGAAAGCCAAAGGGGCAGATCACTCTTCATTTCTGGACAAACTTTAAGGAAGATTTAAAAGAAGAATCTGCATCTTTTATTGACAGAGGTGTACTATCATTTTCTTTGCAACACATTACAAAGATTGTTTACAATGGATTTTTGGCGTAAAGAACGCAGGAGATCTTGACACTCCAGTTAACTAAAACACAGTTTCCGCTAGGGTGGCTATGTTGAGAAATAAAAAACAAGACATGAAGATAAAAATGTAAAATGTTAGTAACATTTGTTTTACTTAAAAAGCTTTAAGAGCTTTGAGATATACAATTCGGAGGTATCACGTCACAGGAAGCCCTCGTATTTGAATTAATATAGATAAACATACTGTAGATCCACCGCTGTATTGTATTAAAACTAGTGACAGGAGCTATATTTAATGGACCTTAGTAAATCCCGTTAACTCGAGATGGAACAAGGAAAACATACGAGGACGGGCTGAAAAGTAATTTCTCCGAATATTTTATGTGTAGGCTCTTAAATCTTTTTAAATAAAACAAAGGTTATTAACATTATACATCTACATTATTCACGTCCACATATTTGCAGGCCTCTGCCGCTAGAGGGCTCCGAATTAGCGTGTATCATAGTGGTGTGTAACGTAACTATGTCAGTGCACGAGAAACACCGTGCCGTAATCGAGTTTCGAAATGGAAGAGTTCGTCCATATATGGAGCACACACTTCTCCAGCACGACCACACATGAGTGCTGCGGCATCTGCAACAATCCGACACTTTGGGATCAGTGTCATCAATCATCCTCCATTCGGTCCCGACTTGCCCCCATCCAATTTTCATCTGTTTCCAAAACATTAAGAACACCTTCGAGAATTTCACTTTGATAGTAACGAAACTCTGGAAGCAGAGGTGAGATTGTGGCTCCGTCAGCACAGTCAAACGATCTAGAGTGACCATGTCAATAAACAGCTCTGTCGTTGAGACAAATGCGTTCGTCGCCAGGGCGGCTACGTTGAGAAACTATGATGATGATGACGATGATGATGTTGGTTTATGGGGCGCTCAGCCTCGTGGTCATCAGCGCCCGTACAAGTTCCAAATCTTTCCATTTCCAGTCTCTGCGCTTACCGAATGATAATGAGATGATGAGGACAACACAGACACACAGATCACTGGCGAATTAAAATCCCCGACCCAGCCAGGAATCGAACCCAGGGCCCTGTGATCCAGAAACAGCAACGCTAGCCACTACTATGTTGAGAAATAAAAATATAGACATGAACAATAGAGATGTAAAATGTTAATAACGTTTGTTTTATTTAAAATGCTTTAAGAGTTTTCACATAAAATATTCGGACGCATTTCGTCACAGCAAGCCCTCGTATTGGAACATTTGTAACAAATGTAAGAATATTGAACAAACTCCACATTATTCGAGACGATTTATGACAGAGATGAATTATTTTGTGTTTTTGTGCTTCGCATACATTCGTATTGGGTATGTCCATTGTGTACATCATCATCGAATTTTCAAAAAGCAGTGTTACTTCTCAATATGAATACATAATAGAGAATTAAGAAAACGATGGAAAAATTGTGTGTATTTTTTGAGACAATCTAGGTATTAGCTTATTCTATGAATTATTTATATTAAAGGTTGTTTACTGAGTTCAGTGTTTACATTCGTTTTCGGTAACGAATTCTCAACACATGAACATGCGGCAATTCGTATCACATGCTGTCATCAGCACTCGGAAAGCGGTGGCAGTTTGTGAATGTGTGTGTATGTGTGTGTGTGTGTGTGTGAGCGGGTACGTGGATGGGTGGGTGGGTGGGTTGGTAGGTGGGGGTGAGGGGGAGGGGGATCGCTGGCTCGGGAGTTACTGGCGCGCACCAGTATGGTCTGAAGTCCGCTTTGATGGACGGCATGGCGCCGCGACCACCTGACGGTAACAGATTGCTGGCCCGCCAGTAACAGCCAATAGCTGCGGCGTACCTCCCCCAACTCCTCTCAAACCTGGCGGTCTGTTAGGAGGGAATCAGGCGAGGATAGCAAAAAAATGGGACCGGCATGAATACCTGTCACGATGTCGTGTGTACCAGACTGATGGATGGCTGTGCGACGCGTGTATGGACGGCGTTGACAAGAAACAGGCTGTCAGCTACACGGGTCACTACGGAAACTCTCCTACCAAGCTCAATAGAAAAGCTGGAGCCTATAAAAATTGTTAATATAGTATATTCACTTTCTAGAAAAATTATATTCGGCTCTCAACAACAGCGACCACTAAACCGTCAGCAATTCCATGCGACCACTATCACAGATAGAAATCACTGTGACCTTCATTCTACTTTCTGGTCGATCAATTATTCCTAAATTTAACTACAGCGACTGATGCCACAGCACAACAAAGGTGTTCATCATCAGTGATTGATGTAGTATCTGTCGCCACTGTATTGAATATGAGTGAGGCAACACGGCAAGTTATCATGAGCAACGCAACAGCCGAGTTCTTCTTACTGAACTGAAATCAGTAACAATTACTATGATGCACTCCACACGCAAAAACTGCACACTAATAGTGTGGAATTAAAGTATGTGGTGAAACTGAAAACTCGGTGAGGATGATGAAAACTGTTCTGGCCTAATTATAAATAGTTATAGCTCTATCGCAGGAAAGACAATTGGTTCAGAAATACTTGAAAATATAGGCTGGAAGAAAGAAGTGAGAGGGAAGAGAGGCTTTTAAAGCTGTGCGAAATATTTTATGTGTATGTCGATAATGAAACTTTAGTCTTCCTTATTTCTCTTGCAAAAATTACAAGAACAGAATTTATACTTTGCAGAAATATGAAGAAACTGAAAGATATAAATCGTATTACGTCTTTAGACATTAAATAGCAGACTACAAACCAGGTGCACAAATTAACTCAGAACGTAGCCTGGTAGTAACTCAAGAAGATAATGAAAATAAAGTATATGATGGAGTCGAATATTGCTAATTTAGGACAGAAGGATACGAAGCTTTCCAAGGTTATGACCAGTGTAAAAGCATCAAGAGTTGTTTCAGTAGAAGAGAAATGCATCATAATAAACACCGAGTGTACAGTGAAATTGTTGGTACAAAAGCAATGGAAAACTCCGAAAGAACACCAAATTATCAATGAAAGAAGAAAATACACAGGCTGACAAAAAAGTGAAACACCCAGAATGGGAGGAGCAAATGAAATGAAACTTCAAGGTCTAAGTTAGTATGTGTCGTTCTTTCGATGTTTGCAAAATCGAGAGTAATTTACGAAGAACTTGGCAGTGTGAGCGCAGTTAGCAGTGTGACGCTGCACCACATCTGCCCTGGATGCATTCACTAATTCGATTGGGAAGCGTGTCACAAGGCCATTGTACCCACTCCTGAGACAAAATGGCATGCAACTGTTGTAGCTGATCTTTAACATCATGTATACTGGCACTGGGATGTTCAAGTTGGTTCCGCACATGTTCTGTCAGAGGTAGAGCTGCGCTACACAAGTACCTCAATATCACAGAGACAGTTAATAGAGACACATGTGTGGACGAGAAGTTTCCTGTTGAGAAATGACACCACAGTTCCTATTGCATGAGAAGTACCGGTAACATATAAGGACGCAAAGTGTCTGTGACATAACGTTGTGCCGTCAGAGTTCTCTCAGTCATCACCAGCCGTGACCTGAAGTCATACCCAGTGGATCCCTACAACATGACCCCGGAAGTAACATTGCTGTTCCTCTTCAAAACGTTGGTGGAATGGGGTCCCTCCCTCACCCCATATCGCCCCCACACTCGCTCATGATGGTCGTCCTGGGTAGTGCAGAACTGCCATTCATCTCTGAATGCAATGCTGTGCTAGTCATCAGCAGTCCATAATCCACGACTACAGCAACTTTCCAAACGCAGCCGTATGTGTTGCGCGTGTTGTGATGTCAACAGCAGCCTTCACATAGGGTGGTAATTCTTTAGTATCCGAGCAACGGCGTGGGATGAACAAGACGTTTCAGGGTGCCCATTGCTTGTTCTCGGATGGCTGGCGTAGAGGCGAAGGGGCTACGATTTGCTTGGAGCACAACTCAGCGATCCTCCCTTGTGGTGGTCAGACATGTTCGAACAGAGCCTTGACGACGAGCAGACCTGCCCACACGTTCCCACTCAGTCCAATAATGGACACTCACTTCTGAATGCCTCACAGCTCTGGAACCTGCACGATTCGACCAGCTGGCCGAATGGAAATCACAATGAGGCCCCTTTCAAACCTTCTCATATGAGTACGCAGCATCTCACACGAGTACACAGCATCTCCGCGTCCTTGACAGTGCTCACTCCACATCAGACGCTGGTTACTCCCCTTATACACTCCGGCAGGCCGGGTGTCAACACTAAACACCAGCAACACTGATGCATTCTGGTGGCAATTCTGTCACGGAGAACTACAACTCTAATAATTTACATATCCTCCAATGTTATGATGGCGTACGAAGTTACATTTATGTCCAACCATGTGGCCTGATTGCTTGGCTTTTTTTATACTAAAATGTAGACTTTCACGGCCGGAAATATCATGTCCACTATAATTATCCGGGCTGTTATGCCGTGGTCGGTTTATGAATTCTGTGTAAATTCCCAAAGTTTCGTCTCCGACTGCGGGAGACATCTTCAAGGAGGTCCTTAGCTCGATGGAAGGTCCAACACACTGACTGCCGCTAAATTCCGTGTCCAAGCGCTCCCGCGCCGCGGCGTGACGTCACGTGTTTTGAAAACATCAATGCAATTGACCACTGTCCGTCGCCGTCGATCGCCGTTGCCATCACCCAGTAGTGGACGGGTGGTACACATCTTCTTTAACACCGGCATCCGTATACCGTTTAGTTTCACGCCGTCCTCCTTTCGACTGAAATTATTAGGGTGTTTAGCGATTTCGATTGCCTCCCTGTAGAGCCTTTCGTAATATCCGCTTGTCGCCGCTAGTACTTGCGTCTCCTCGAAACGAATATTGTGGTTCCCTGGCTGGAAAGCATGCTCCGCAACAGCTGATCGTTCCGTTTCTCCTCTTCTACAATTGCCCTTGTGCTCTTCCAAACGTTTAGAAACAGTTCTTTTAGTGGTACTCACATAATAGGGAGGATCTTGACGAAGCGGAATATTACCGTAATTTACAAGCCCACCAGGAACATACAGGAATGCCAAGGACGCTCTCAAACCATTGGAAAAAGCTGGAGTGTATAGGATCCCATGCAGCTGTGGAGATGTTTATGTGGGGACCACTAAAAGAACTGTTTGCAAGAATACAGGTTAACATGAGTGCGAGATAAGCTAATGCAAATGTTAAATGCTGGTGTAACCGCCAAATTTTAATGCAAGCACGTAAATATGCATGCATTGTGTTCTGTAGGTGCCAGATGTCAGTTTGTGAGATGCGTCTTGCTTTTGGTCTGTCAATACAGAGAGCGTTAATGATCTTTGTGGATGACGTTGGACTTGTCGTCCGACGATGTCCCATATGTGCTAGACTGGAGTCAGATCTAAAGATAAAGTAGGCCCAGATAACATGTCGACACCTTGTAGAGAATAGCACGTTACAACAGCGCTATTCTGTTGGAAAAACCGCCTGGAATGCTGTTCACGAATGGCAGAACAACTGGTCAGTCACCAGATTGGTGTACAAATTTGCAGTCAGGGAGCGAGACAATCACGAGAGCGCTCCTGCTGTCATACAAAATCGCACCCAAGACCATAACTCCAGGTGTAGGTCCAGTGTGTCTAGCACGCAGACAGGCTGGTTGCAGGCCTTCAACAGGCCTCCTTCTAACCAACACATGCCCATCACTGACATCAAGGCAGCTCTCACCATTAAACACAACAAACCTCCACCACGCCCTCTTTTTGACCTCTCGGTTGGCCCCTTTGAAGTCGCAAATGCGGTGATTCGGGGTCAGTGTGGTGAGGAGATCCTACATCTACATCTACATTTACACTCCGCAAGCCACCCAACGGTGTGTGGCTGAGGGCACTTTACGTGCCACTGTCATTACCTCCCTTTTCTGTTTCAGTCGTGTATGGTTCGCCGGAAGAACGACTGTCTGAAAGCCTCCGTGCGCGCTCGAATCTCTCTGATTTTACATTCGTGATCTCCTCGGGAGGTATAAGTAGAGGGAAGCAATATATTCGATACCTCATCCAGAAACGCACCCTCTCGAAACCTGGCGAGCAAGCTACACCGCGATGCAGAGCGCCTCTCTTGCAGAGTCTGCCACTTGAGTTTGCTAAACCTCTTCGTAACGCTATCACGGTTACCAAATAACCCTGTGACGAAACGCGCCGCTCTTCTTTGGATCTTCTCTATCTCCTCCGTCAACCCGATCTGATACGGATCCCAGTACAGTCAGTACAGGGTGTCTGGCTCGAAACTGTGATTTTTTTCTTCCATCAGTGTATGTGTTGGTGGCGGTGGTGGAGGGGGGGGGGGGGGAGGGGCAAGGGTGGTACAGTGCTGGTGTCCTTCACCAAAGGTACCATATCAAGCATGTCACTTCCCAATTCAGAGATTGTCACAAGACATTCCCAGTACCACCGCCAGAGGCAACGGCTGAATAACTGCAGCTGCATATCGACGACCATAACATGGACGCACCCTCATTGGCCATCGAAGTGTACAAAATGACACCACATGCTATCTTCAGCCCCTTCAGTGTTCCGATATAAGCATGCGAATACTCAGCCTCTCTCAAATGATTACGGTGTTTTGCAGACTTGCCTATGGACTTGGACTGTCAGGACTGTACTTCGCACTTGACTGCACTTCTGTTCTACAATCCATTTTTACCTAAGTGTTGTTACGTCTCTCATTCTCTGTTTTCTACCTTGGGACCCGCTCAGAAGCGTCAAACTGCTTTTCAGCCATTGAATAAAGCATTGTGGAGTGATAGATGTTTGATACAATATGATCCCACTAAGCTTAGTGTCCGACACTTCCTCATATGGGATCGGTGCAGTGGTTTACCCAGATTGGGATCTACGGAGAGACGATTTGCTTTTGTGTCTTAAGGCCTTGACAAAGGCTCAGTGAAATAATTCCTAACTAGAGAAGGACTCAATTTCACTAGTGACAAAATTCCATCAGTGACAAAACTTATTTCTGTACAAGTCGTGAATAACCCTCCATAACCTGTGTTTTATCCCTTCTAGCTTCAGATTTTCCAAAAGTGTAGGCCAGTCAACACTGTGTAAAACTTTCTCTAATTCTACAAATATTATAAATGTAGGTTTGCCTTTCATTAACTCGTCCTCTAAGATAGACTTTACGGTCAGTATTTTCTCTCATGATCCTACATTTCTCTGTAACCATGCCGATCTGCCTCAGAGTTGGCCTATACCATTTTTTCCATTCTTCTATAAATAACCTTCTTCAGTATTTTGCAACCCCAGCTTATTAAACTGAGAGTTTGGAAATACTCGTACTTGTCAGAATGTAATACATTTTTCTTGATGTCTGGTGATATTGTGTCTGTTCGTGCATTTTTACCCCAGGTGGTGTAGTTTTTGTTATGGCTGGCTCTCCCAAGGTTGTCAGTAATTCTAAAATAATGTTTCTATTCCAGGGGCCACAGAAAATTCATACCATAGGCTATGATTGTGGTGTGTAAAGAATGGCTCAGGACAATGATTGTAACATCTGTCTCTAGCAGTAAGAATGGTTAAGCCGAGTCTACCTTTTCTCTCTCAGTTGCAGGAAGAGGAAATATTCTCGACACTTCTTAATACCACTGTACCCCTAAAAGAAAGTCCACAATCCGTTCGGGAAGCTGCAATAAAAAGATAGAAATACTATCTATAATTGGAATACTAAATAAATCGAAAACAAACATTACGCCACAGTATTAGTTCTGTGAGCGAGCCGAACGATCGACATACTGCTACATGGCTGCGACGGCATCAATGCACGACTGCTATTAAGTCAAAAATATGGACACGAGAGGTGATCGAGGACAAATCACGTTACACGTCCAATGCATTACAATGAAGTGGGAAAGCCCCAGAGGAAAATGTGTTCCATTTACTGAAACGAAACACCAAAATTTGACCTGTTTGAACGAAAGGTTCATATTCAGCGAAAGGTAGAAGTCCTCTTTTGAACAAATAAATTGCAACAACGTCAAGTAATCGTCAAAGCAAAACTAAAGCTGTAAGTAGGCTGTTTAGGTTTTTTTATTGGTAACGCCACCTCTGTATAAAAATCACTGGCTGTGCTGTGTGCAGTCTGTGTCTAGTTTGCATTGTTGTCTGCCATTGTAGTGTTTGGCAGCGGCAGCTGGATGTGAACAGCGCGTAGCGTTGCGCAGTTGGAGGTGAGCCGCCAGCAGTGGTGGATGTGGGGAGAGAGATGGCGGAGTTTTGAAATTTGTCATGAACTGCTATATTTATATATGATGATATCAAGGTAAATACATTGTTTGTTCTCTATTAATATCTTTCATTTGCTAACTATCCCTATCAGTAGTTAGTGCCTTCCATAGTTTGAATCTTTTATTTAGCTGGCAGTAGTGGCGCTCGCTGTATTGCAGTAGCTTGAGCAGCGAAGATTTTTGTGAGGTAAGTGATTTGTGAAAGGTATAGTTTAATGTTAGTCAGGGCCATTCTTTTGTAGAGAATTTTGAAAGTCAGATTGCGTTGCGCTAACAAAATATTGTGTGTCAGTTTAAGCACAGTCATGTATAATTGTTCAAAAGGGGACGTTTCAAAGCTTACATCAGAAACGACTAAGAATGGTAAACGATTTTAAGTAGCAGGCAGAACAGTGTATTTTTGACAAACGAGACGAGACACAAATGGTACAAGTAGAACAGATGTAACGATACAGTCCTTCTGTCCAGCTATTAAGATACATTAAAGAAGGTAGGCACTTGGTTCCTGTGCATGGGGTTTTTTGTGGTGAATAGGGAGGGTTCCGCCAGTGACTATCAGTGCCACTTGCAGATCAAAGACGCTGCAGATTCTCGGAATGATCACACAGTAGATCAGAACATGGTTGCAGATGGATTTCAGCCAGCAGCAAAGACACCTAACGGTGCTCCCATGGCCTTGTTAGCAAAGCCTGCACGCTACAAACTATATGTACGTGTGTATGTATGCGTGTATGTACGTTCTACATCTCCTTCTAAGCCACTAGGCTAATTTCAACCAAACTTGGTACACGTATCACTTACTGTCTGCAAAACAATCGCTGTCGGAGTAATCATCCTGTGCCTACAACAAGGGTGGGGGGTAGCTCACGACACACGAACTGCCACGTTATATTCATCCAGTATTTGAGACTAAGAGCATTTCGTGACTTCCAGCAAACTCTACACATACTTTTAAACCTTTATAAAACTTCTTCTCGCTGACAACCCCCATAAGATAATGAAAGGAAAGAAGGTTGTCACTTGCTACATTTTCGCTATATGAATAAAACTGCCGCCTAGGACACGCTGTTTTAATTTGCCACTTCTTCACTACTAACTGCACTCGCGACACTTTTTGCAGAGATCACTCACTTATAGCACTGACTCTACCAGAAAAATTATATCATTATACGACTCATAGCTCAGAAGATATGACGTCATAAACACTGAGACATTGAGATGCATGAAAATCTGCTGCATCGTGTATTAAATTTATTACTTCTTTGCTAACTCCATTCGCAATACATGTCGCAAACAGTATTCACATACTGCTCCGAATGTACCTAGAAAAATATACCATTGTACGACACATTCAAGAGATATGACGTCGCAACACTGCGATGCGTGAAAAACTGCTGTATCGTGCACGACGTTTTAATTTATTATGTCTTTACGTCTCTATTCACAACACATATCACAAATCAAATCCACGTATACTACTGCATGTACTATCATGCTCAAAAATATCCAACGACCGCAGTTGCGTTTCGCTTATTCTTATCCAACTAAAAGAACGTAACTGTCTTGCAGCCCTCTTCTCTCTTTTTGGTGCAGTCGCTCGAATATTCAAAATGACTACCACAAGTGGTAACAAGAGATAACTGCTGTCTATGGCTATCGTTCCAGATTAAAATTAATATCACGATAATGCAAATAACCGAAAACACGTTATTAGGTGTGACACAACCATTACGTTCGAAAACTCAAATTATTACAGTAAATGACATGTCTAAAAGCAAGTTTAAACTTGGAATCACATTGCGAACATTTTTGCACTGGACTCGGGCCCAGAGGTCTAATCTAATAACTATTGTTCCCGTTAGCTAACCACGAAAGATCTTCAATCTCTTTTCGAACACAAGTAACAAAATGTAGGTAGGTTCAAACTTGAAATGACAAAGCGTAAGTTTTGTGTTGGGCGCGTTTTAGAACCCAGAACATAATTGGATTGTTAATTAAGCACAATCAAATGTTAGAAATAGCAATTTTTCACTAATACAGAACTGACTGAAATTGAAATGACGAGGTGGAATGGTTTTCAACTACCATGTTTCGAACCCAGTACCGATCGTCATCGAATTCTAGTCACGAATAGTCGTTAAAAATCGGTTTATTTCATCAGTAGCGAGATGTGCACACGTCTGACCTGGAAATAACATGACTTAAAATTCTGTGCTGAGTGGGGGTCGAACTCTGGACTTACCATGGCTATTGACTAAACACGAAGAGATGTTGACTATCGAATTCGTTTACAGCAGTAACTAAGAGCATCATGTTTGAGCCTGAAATAATACGGCGAGAGGTCCGCAGCTCGTGGTCGTGCGGTAGCGTTCTCGCTTCCCACGCCCGGGTTCCCGGGTTCTCGGGTTCGATTCCCGGCGGGGTCAGGGATTTTCTCTGCCTCGTGATGATTGGGTGTTGTGTGATGTCCTTAGGTTAGTTAGGTTTACGTAGTTCTAAGTTCTAGGGGACTGATGACCATAGATGTTAAGTCCCATAGTGCTCAGAGCCATTTGAACCATTTTGAATACGACGAGAAGTTCTGTGTCTGACTGGGGGTCGAAACCAGTACCAACCATATTGCTGAAAACGCACGGAGAGGTGTAGTTGGTAGCGGTGCTGAAACTCGTTTCTATTAAATGTCAATTTCCCAATTTCCCATACCACAGCTACGTGTTTAATCCAACGAAACCTTTCGCTTTGTAAGCTATTAACAATTTCCCATGGATCCCGACACTACTGAATAAAACACACTTGCAGTAATCATACTTTTATTCCAAAACGAAACACTTCGAAAAATCTATCTGCGGAGATCTCTATCTATAGTCGTTGAAGGAGACTATGTGCAGAAGTTAAATGTGTTCTTTAACCCTTCACCGGCGTTGCGGAGTCTCTGGGACTGCAACGAAGTATGAAGTGGTAATAACTTTCGCATCTGTTGATCAGGGAGCATGCACTGTTCAGTACCTTCCTATGATTTGAAGGTGCCTGTGGTGTGTTATCAAGACAAGTATTGTAAACAACGAACTTGAAGAGTGCCCATGACTCCGCCACGCAGTTGGTGTAATATTTTCAGTTGATTGAATATGTGAACGAATCCAAAAAAAGGTTAACGCTGTAGATCCTAACTTTGAGGAATGCGTACTAACAGGGATTGAGCAACGTGGTGCTGACTGTTCAGATGAAGATGGCAATCCCGACTGCAACACTGGCATTGAAAATGGTATTCCAAGTGATTACGAAAGAGCAAGTGAACTTTCTGACGATGAGTGTGATGACGAAGATGAGATACAGGTTACCGAAAATGAAGACGGAAATCGTGTGTTTAGTGCATTGCAAATCTGCAAGAGTTCTAAATATTATTTCTTTTTTACGGGTGTCGGGTCCTTATTAGTATTACATAGTTTTCCTATAGAAGTAAATGTATGCTCTTTTCTTATAGTTTAGACCTACCTTTATTCGATAAAAATAGTTTTTATTTTTCAATTTTTTTCATGGAAAATAGATATAACTGAAAGACTATATTTATTTTTGTAGTGTCTTTAGTCCCAGATTTTTCGCTTTAGTTTGTTTCTAAACTGTTTGTAAATAAAAAAGCTTGTTTCCTTGTACGTTCCTAAACAACAATAAAACATCTTTACCAGACGGAATACACTTTTTTTTTAATCCCCAAGACTCCGCGACACATTAAGTATTAAAATTTCTGACAACGCCAGTTAAGGGTTAAAAAAATATTTTGGATTTAATCAGACTCATAACTACCTTAGCTGTGGAGTTCAATAGATAAACAGAGTGCCGGGTATTCTTGTTTACAAGATTTTTAAGTTTTTTTCCATGCATCAAAATTTATTTTCAGGCCGCCTCGTGTGGTTTTCGGCTGTCAGGAAGTCGAGTTTTGGAACACACAGTTTGCTGTTGTATTCGAATTTGATACGTAGACCAGAACATGGAAATGGTTCGCGGCGTAATTAATTACGAAATATGAAATTGGATTACAAGTAATTCTCATGGCCCAGTAGTTCTCGGCGCTCCCGAGGGACTCACTAACTGTTCGCGGAAATGTCTGCCGTAAATGTAATGTAACAGTTACTGGCTCTGCTCGGAAATGAAACTCGATTACTCGCGCCCGTCTGAGCTTAAATTACCTCCCATCAAATGCGCGTTGTGGCAACCGAAAGGCGATGTACCCAAACGCTACTCTTGATTTGTTTAAACGTCGAGTTAGCTGCGAGAAAAATTACGTTGACTAGTATAAACGTTACAGAGTTACACGCATTAAGTTCGATTGACAGAAGTTTCGTATTTAGTTTCTTTTGTTTCTAATACACGGGGTCCAAAAAGGAACTGTGCAGGCACTGCAGTATAGAAACAACACTGACACAAGTTCGTTAGCATTTGAAAAAATTCGCCAAATGTGAGTATAACTTGCACTCTGAGAGTTCCGTGTGAAATTATGTTTACAGACAGTTCATCCATTCCGAGAGTTGAGAATCTCGACAATTTTTGTCTGTTCCCGACGTTGATTATAAAAAGATATCGGTCCCAGGAATTCCAAAACTTTCGAAAATGTGTTAAATGTTAAGTTTTAATTCAGATAGCAAATGACAAACGAAAAATTTTTTGTGTGATACAATTACAAAACATAAATAAGAAATACTAAAAAGATGGAAAATGGTGGATAGCGCCAAATGGTGTACAGCGAACTGGAGCCCATTAGAGACACTACGCTGGAAGAAGGGTCTCTTTTTGTGGTCGCATTAAGAGGACACAAAAAACCAGATTTCCAAGAAAAATTATAGAGAAGTTTTGGAATATGAAGCCACAGGTAGGATGGATAAAGGATATCAGAGGGGATACGAAAGAGCTAGAATTAGTCCCGAATTATTTTCAAAATAATATAGAAAATTTCAAGAAACTGAAAAACATAAAAATACTGATGGGCGACTCCATGGAGTGCTGTGTGCACAACAACCATATATGTTAAATTGAAAGGAAGGTCAGCGTTGGCCGTAATATTGATGTTTTATTGATAGCAGAATCGATTTTCGATCACATAGTGATCATCTTCAGTGCTGTACACATCGCATGGTTACCATTTCATTCATTCAATGATAGACCGCATGACATGAAACATGGCAACGTGCTGAGCACGACTGACCATGCGCCAGATAAGCAATAGTTTTAAGAACTTCATTCGACAGCTAAGAATATGAGGTGGCTTCAGAAAGAATAACCAAAACTGAGGAGCGATCACAATAACTCATTACTCGCGCCCGTCTGAACTTAAATTACCTCCCACCAAATGCGCGTTGTGGCAGCCGAAAGGTGATGTGTATTGTGATCGCTCCTCAGTTTTGGTTACTGATAACTTGATACCAGTGTCTGAGTTTAATGTGTACAGCACTGAAGATGATCACTATGTGATCGAAAATCGATTCTGCTATCAATAAAACATCAATATTACGGCCAACGCTGAGCTTCCTTTTAAATCAATAAAAATATGATTTAAACCAAAAGTAGACAAACGACAACAATTAAAAAAGGTATTTACAGATAAGGAACGACAAAAAAGGTCAGAACGAATAAAACGATAAAGGGCAGTTCGGAAAGAAAACCTACCGCAGCAGATGACCACAAAATGATTGTCTGAAGTGATCCAATGAGGCCGTAAAAGCTGAATAAGAAGGACGAGGAGGAGGAGGAGAACAAATTAACAATTTTCTGATATTTTTCCTTTTCTTTTACTGTGAAATTTGGCTTCTTATCCAATTTCATAATTATAGGTCAACGGGAAGTACCCTATAACTTTTAATGAGTGAGTTTGGGAGTATCAAAATATGTTACAAAAATGGCCGTATCTTTTGATTGCATTTATTTAGAGGCTTAACTTTTTTCCACCACCAAGGGACCATAACGCTTAGTATGTTACAAAAATTTTAGTTTGATACGTCTATCCGTTTTTGAGAAAAAAGAGATCTTAACTACGGACATATAATTACAAATTCACAATTTTCGCGTTATTTTTCTTTAATTGTACTGTGAAACCTTGTTTCTTGCCAAATTTCATGATTCCAGGCCAACGAGAAGTATCCTATAGGTTTTTACAAGTGAGATATTTGACATAAATGGCCGTATCTTTCGATCGCATTGACTTAGGAGCTTCAACTTTTTACATCGTCAAAGAACAATAGGTTTCAGTATGTGGCATAAATTTCAACTTGATACATCTACCCTTTCCTGAGAAAAATGGTAGTTAACAGTCAGACGGACAAAAAGACAGACAGATCGTAAAGTGCCCGTTTTGTTCAAGGAATATTTTACAGCCTTATTTTGCAGTTTTACGATATTGTATCGCGTCTGCAGATATCACGCAGCATTCAGTGAGTCAGGCGATAATGTTGAATGCACCCACTCGAGAGCAAGATTTTAGTTCCCACGTTGGCTGAAGGATGGGTGGACGATATGACGTTGGTGGACGGTGGTGTGAGGCGCTGTGGCTACAAATGAGAACGCCCGTTACGCCAGCAACGAAGTAAGTAGGGAACGCACAGTTATTCTGGCGCGTGCAAGTAATCTTGCTTGAGAAACATCTACTAACAAAAGTCGCTGTTTCCAATACTGGTATTAGGAGAAGCCAAAAACAGATCATCTTAATAAATAAGTGAATAATTGGTAAGCTAGTGAAAATATACGAACGACTACGAATATTACGAGTGTAACTACGAGCTACAGGCTGTGCGCCGTAGTCGCCAGTCGCCGATAGGTTGTCTTCCGACCTACAGTAGTTCTGTCGTAAGACCATCTTCTCAGTAAATGGTTATTTTTCAGTTAATGATCATTAACTGTGTCGATATTATCAGTGTATGATGTTTAGTAAATAAATTCATTATAATGGCATACGTTTTGATCTTTATATATTATAGCTTCCCGTTATTATCACTTACAATCACAGTCAGTAGAACTGTAATTTACGCAGAATTCGAAGGCACTTATACTGCTTCTGCGAGGGACATAAAATTCGAGAGCTTCTCGCACAACAGGTAGAAAGAATCCTACACGGCGACTCGCTAAGATAGTCCGAGGACGGATTGTCTTAATTTCCGCAAAAATCGGATGGAAAATCACGGTCAGTACTACGATACGCCTCGTATGACATCCTCTACGAACTCACTGGCAAAAATCAGACATTTCTGGAGGTTTAGTACAAGTAGGGGGTTCTTGCAAGAAAGACAATAAAGTGATCCTATACGGGTTCCGTTTTTACCGACTGAGGCAAGGAAGCCAAAAACCTACTACATGATTAGTATCATGCACTTTTAAGATAATACCACTCTGTCGACTGCCAGATAACAAAACACTTCATTCTCATATTCGACGACAGGCAGTTAAGAGAAAAGTATTTCCGAAAAAAAGAAGTTTGTTAACGTCAAATACAAATTTTGGTGCTAGAACCACTTCTCTGAAGATATTTGTATATACTGCAGCCCTGTGCCCAAGTGACACATGGATGATAAGCAGTTCAGACAAGAAGAGAATAGAAGTTTTTGAAATGTGGTACTACAAAATATTTATGAAGATTATAAGGATAGTTTGGATAACTGATGAGAAGGTACTAATTCAGGTAAAAGAAATTTATGGCACGAATTAACTAAAAAATGAGTCGGTTGGCAGGACGTATCCTGAGACTTCATGGGTTTGTCATTTTGGTAAAGGAAAGAAGTATGTGGGGAGTAATAATTGTTGAGGAAGACGAATATTTGATGCAAAATGGTTGCAGTGGCAACGCTGCCGGTCCAGATTGTATACAAGTCAGGTTCATTTCAGAGTATGCTGATAAAACAGCTCCATATTTAGCAATTATATACAACCGCTCGCTCACAGAAAGATCCGCACCCAAAGACTGGAAAATAGCTCAAGCCACACCAAAAGGGAAATAGGAATAAACCCATGAATTACAGGCCCATATCACTAACGTCGATTTGCAGTAGGGTTTTGGAACATATACTGTTTTCGAACATTATGAATTACCTCGAAGAAAACGATTTATTGACACTTAGCACGGATTCAGAAAATATCGTTCTTGTGAAACACAAATAGCTCTTGATACTGTTGAAGTAATGAGTGCTATTGATATGGGATGTCAAATTGAGTCCATATTTTTATATTTCCAGAAAGCCTTCGACACCGTTCCTCACAAGCGTCTTCTAACCGAACTTCGTACCTATGGAATATCGCCTCAGTTGTGCGACTGGATTCGTGATTCCCTGTCATAAAGGTCACAGTTCGTAGTAATAGACGGAAAGTCATCGTGTAAAAAAAAAAGTAATATCCAGCGTTCCCCAAGGAAGTGTTATAGGCCCTCTATTGTTTCTGATCTAAATTAAAAACATAGGATACAGTCTGCGTCGTATCCGTCTTAGATTGTCTGCAGATGATACTGTCATTTACCGTCTTGTAAAGTCATCGGATGACCATAACGAATTGCAAAATGATTTAGATACGATATCTGTATGGTGCGAAAAGTGGCAATTAACCCTGAATAAAGGCCGGCCTTGGTGGCCGAACGCTTCTAGGTGCTTCAGTCTGGAACCGCGCGACCGCTACGGTCGCAGGTTCGAATTCTGCCTCGGGCATGGATCTGTGTGATGTCCTTAGGTTAGTTAGGTTTAAGTAGTTCTAAGTTCTGTGGGACTGATGACCTCAGCTGTTAAGTCCCATAGTACTCAGAGCCAACGCTGAATAAGGAAAAGTGTTAAGTTATTCACATGAGTACTGAAAGAAATCCGCTAAATTTCGTTTCCGCGATAAGTCACACAAATCTGAAGGCTGTAAATTCAACTAAATATTTAGGGATTACAATTACGAATAACCTAAATTAGAACGATCGCATAGATAGTGTTGTGGGTAGAGCAAACCAAAGACTGCGATTCATTGTCAGAACACTCCAAAGGCGCAACAGGTCTACTAAAGAGACTGCTTACACCCCGCTTGCCCGCCCTATTCTGGAGTACTGCTGCGCGATGTGGGATCCGCATCACGTGGGACTGACGGATAACATCGAAAAAGTTCAAAGAAGGCCAGCTCGTTTTGTATTATCGCGAAATAGGGGAGTGGCAATCATTAAATCAAACGCGTTTTTCGTTGCGACTGGATCTTCTCATGAAATTTCAATCGCCAGTTTTCTCCTCTGATTGGCAAAACATTCTGTTGGCACCCACTTACTTAGAGAGTAATGGTCACCACGATAAAATAAGAGAAATCAGGGCTCGCACAGAAAAATTTAAGTGCTCGTTTTTCCCGTGCGCCGTTCGGTAGTGGAACGGTAGAGAGACAGCTTGAAGGTGGTTCATTGAACCCTCTGCCAGGCAATTTACTGTGGATAACAGAGTACTCACGTAGATCGAGATGTATGTAGATGTAGTTATGCATAGGTGAGGTGGCCTGCACACGATAGACTGGCGTGGATAACTACTCCAAGCCAGTGTACGGTCTAATGACTACAGGTACAACAACACCATTTCGTATTTTAAACGTTCCGGTCAGTTATAAAGTTAACTATTGGACTCCAAGTGGCCAATACCAATGTAGTCGCGCTTCGTCACAGTTTCTACTAGCTTGCAGCAAGTAATCATGCAGTGATATGTGTGTAGTTACAATAAAAACGAATAGTCATTTTATTACCCTTGTCTCAAAGAGATGAGTGCATTAAAGAAACAAGTTCTTGAAAAAAATAAAACATTAGAAAATTAACTCTCGGCTGAGCTTGAAAGTTGCTTGTTAAACGGGCACTTTCAATGTTTCAATAATTTGTTTTCAGTAACTTGCGAACTGGGCTTTGTTGATTACTTGCAAAGACGCTCTGAAACAAATAGAGACAGATAGAGTGAAGTTTCTCTCTCTCTCTCTCTCTCTCTCTCTCTCTCTCTCTCTCTCTGACGTGTTGTGCAGACAGCACGGTCACCTCACCTTTGACTGCTTCCGGGCATCTTCATGCAATCCGTTGTGGTCGAGCAAAATTTAACAGCTGTCTCACCAGTATTCTCTTCGCCCAGTGTGAGGACATAAGGTAAGGGGACATAATAGTATAGTTACTGACTTACAGTGTAAAGAAATTATTTTTTGTTTAAGACAGTCGGGTTTCTTTTCTTACGTTACATGACGAGAATAGGAATGGCACAATACGAAGCAGGCTGCGTCTTCGTTGCTGCGGCCAAAGACAATAAGCCGATCACTATTAAAGTCACAGCGAAAGCCAGCGACATGAAGAAGATCCAGTCGCTTACTGTTGCACCACATCTGGCCCTCGTTACGAATTAATTAAAGTAATATAACTAACGCAAATGATTAAAATCGAAAATCTAACACCAATGTATAGGGTGACAATTATTGAACAATATAAAATAAAATGGCCATAACTTCTGAACCGTTTGCGTTAGCACATTCAGACTGCATTGTTGGCCGCAGGGCATGATAGGAATTAGTATGCACTTTATGGTTTTGTTTAGCGACGAACCCCACATTCATTCGGATGTGTTCGTTAATAAGCAAAATTGGCGCATTTTGGGAACTGAGAATCCGCATATTGCGATCGAGTAGTCCTTTCACCCTCATCTGGTGACTGTGTGGTGTGCAATGTCCAGTCACGGAATAATAGGTGCGATATTCTTTGATGGCACGGTGACTACCAAGCGGTACATGAAGGTTTTGGAAGATGATTTCTTCCACATTATCCAAAGTGATCCTGATTTCGACAAGATGTGACGGTTTCGTCCTCGTCGAAGCAGCAGAGTGTTTGATGTCCTGGAGGTGAACTCTAAGGACCGCATCCTGACTCTGGGGTACCCAGAGGCCATTGTCTTGGGCCTCGATTGGTCGTCATATTCTCCGGATCTGAACACATGCGACTTCTTTTTGTGGGGCTATGTTAAAGACAAGATGTACAGCCATAACCCCAAAACCATTGCCGAGCAGAAAACAGCCAATCAGGAGGTCATCGACAGCATCGATGTTCCAACACTTCACCGGGTCATTCAGAATTTCGCTGTTCGTCTCCGCCACATCATCACTACCGATGGCACGCATGTCGAACATGACTTAAACTAAATCCGAATATCTGTAGTGACATTTACATTTTGAATAAAGCGTGTGAACGCCATAGTTTGTAACTAATTTACGTTTTTTCTTCAATAATTGTCACCCTATATATGTCATGTACGACGGATCGGTCTGTATTTTGACGTCAAACTGTTAATGTATGTGATAATGTGATACATGTTTTTTCTCCGAGTCTAATAGCCTTCCCGGAAACACATCACATAATTTACAGCTTGATATTTTCTGTGTGGTCGTAAGTGCATCACTAAGTGTCTAGGCCTGTCAGTATAGATTAACCATTTTGTGTTCGTGTGTCTACACGTCAGTACCTGACCTGTTGCCCAGGCGAAAATGGGCATTAATAGTATGCGCTTGTCGCATGCAGTTGGAGGTACTAACCAATATTAAAACGTACTACTCATAACAGCCGTAATTTTAGTCTTCAAGTGAAGTAAATACTGATGTAACGTTGTTCAGTACACTATCCTCACCAAGAAAAATATCTCCAGTTATACCCCTACATACTGTACATGTATCGAGTATACTAAAACGTGGAGAAGTGCAAAAATTTATTTCTCTGCCCACTCAGTCCTCAAGCATTAATGAATTTATAAATTTGTTTAAGAAGATAGTGCGAATTTTACTGCTCTTTTAACTGAATTCTATCAGATTAATAGAAGATTATGTTTAAGGTTTGAATTTTATGAAGGTGTAATCATTAGCCCTAACGTAATCTATAATTAGCAAAAAAAAACCACCGAGACAGACAAAATATTTGGTTCTGTCCGCAATATCCAGCAATTTTGCTGGAACAAAAGAGTTTAATTTTCTCCAGCTTAGCCTCTCTCGGAAACCGAACTTTCTGGTTGAATTGAAAATGAGTTTAACTGACCGTAAATTATGGACCTTGCCTTTGGTAGGGAGGCATGCATACCCCAGCGATACAGATAGCCGTGTCGTAGGTGCAACCACAACAAAGGACTTTCTGTTTAAATATCAGACAAACATGTGGTTCCTGAAGAAGGGCAGCAGCCTTTCCAGTAGTTACAGGGGTATCAGTCTGAATCACCGACTGATATAGTCTTGTAACATCAACCAAAAAGGTCTTGCTGTGCTGGTACTACGAATGGTGAAATCACGGGAAAACTAAAACTGTAATTTTGAACGAGGGCATCCAGCTCTGCTGTATGGTTAAATATTCCGGAGGTACAATAATCCCCCATTCGAATATCTGGGCGGGTACTACTCTGGATTGTGGTAAGATCTTATGGGACCAAACTGCTTAGGTCATCGGTCCATAAGATTACACACTACTTTATCCAACTTAAACTAACTTACGCCATGGACAACACATCCACCCATGCCCGAGGGAAGACTCGAACCTCCGAAGGGGGGAGCCGCACGGACCGTGACAAGACGCCCCTGACTGCGCGGCTACCCCGTGCGGCACTATTCAGGAGGATGTCCTCATCAGGAGAAACAAAATTGGCGTTCCACGGATCGGAGCGTGGAATATTAGATCCCTTAACTGAGAAAGTAGAAAATTTAAAAATGGAAATGGATAGGTTAAAGTTAGACGTAGTGGTATTTAGTAAAGCTCGGTGGCATGAGGAAGAGGAGTTCTGGTCAGATGACTACAGGGCTATAATGTTGTTGTTGCTGTTGTTGTCTTCAGTCCTGAGACTGGTTTGATGCAGCTCTCCATGCTACGCTATCCTTTGCAAGCCTCTTCATCTCCCAGTACTTACTGCAATCTACATCCTTCTGAATCTGCTTAGTGTATTCATCTCTTGGTCTCCCTCTACGATTTTTACCCTCCACGCTGCCCTCCAATGCTAAATTTGTGATCCCTTGATGCCTCAGAACATGTCCTACCAACCGGTCCCTTCTTCTTGTCAAGTTGTGCCACAAACTCCTCTTCTCCCCAGTTCTATTCAATACCTCCTCACTAGTTATGTGATCTACCCATCTAATCTTCAGCATTCTTCTGTAGCGCCACATTTTGAAAGCTTCTATTCTCTTCTTGTCCAAACTATTTATCGTCCATGTTTCACTTCCATACATGGTTACACTCCATACAAATACTTTCAGAAACAACTTCCTGACACTTAAATCTATACTCGATGTTAACAAATTTCTCTTCTTCACAAACGCTTTCCTTGCCATTGCCAGTCTACATTTTATATCCTCTCTACTTCGACCATCATCAGTAATTTTGCTCCCCAAATAGCAAAACTGCTTTACTACTTTGAGTATCTCATTTCCCAATCTAATTTCCTCAGCATCACCCGACTTAATTCGACTACATTCCATTATCCTTGTTTTGCTTTTGTTGATGTTCATCTTATATCCTCCATTCAACACACTGTCCATTCCGTTCAACTGATCTTCCAAGTCCTTTGCTGTCTCTGACAGAATTACAATGTCATCGGCGAACCTCAAAGTTTTTATTTCTTCTCCATGGACTTTAATACCTACTCAGAATTTTTCTTTTGTTTCCTTTACTGCTTGCTCAATAAGAATAACATCGGGGACAGGCTACAACCCTGTCTCACTCCCTTCCCAACCGCTGCTCTTATAACTGCCGTCTGGTTTCTGTACAAATTGTAAATAGCCTTTCGCTCCCTGTATTTTACCCCTGCCACATTTAGAATTTGAAAGAGAGTATTCCAGTCAGCATTGTCAAAAGCTTTCTCTAAGTCCACAAATGCTAGAAATGTAGGTTTGGCTTTCCTTAATCTATTTTCTAAGATAAGTCGTAGGGTCAGTATTGCCTCACGTGTTCCAACATTTCTGCGGAATCCAAACTGATCTTCGCCGAGGTCGGCTTCTATTCTGCAGCTGTGACTTATTAAACTGATAGTTCGGTAGTTTTCACATCTGCCAACACGTGCTTTCTTTGGGATTGGAATTATTATATTCTTCTTGAAGTCTGAGGGTATTTCGCCTGTCTCGTACATCTTGCTCACCAGATGGTAGAGTTTTGTCAGGACTGGCTCTCCCAAGGCCGTCAGTAGTTCCAATGGAATGTTGTCTACTCCCGGGGCCTTGTTTCGACTCAGGTCTTTCAGTGCTCTGTCAAACTCTTCACGCAGTATCGTATCTCCCATTTCATCTTCATCTACATCCTCTTCCATTTCCATAATATTGTCCTCAAGTACATCGCCCTTGTATAGACCCTCTATATACTCCTTCCACCTTTCTGCTTTCCCTTCTTTGCTTGGAACTGGGTTTCCATCTGGGCTCTTGATATTCATACAATTGGCTCTCTTTTCTCCAAAGGTCTGTTTAATTTTCCTGTAGGCAGTATCTATCTTACCCCTAGTGAGGTAAGCTTCTACATCCTTACATTTGTCCTGTAGCCATCCCTGCTTAGCCATTTTGCACCTCCTGTCGATCTCATTTTTGAGACGTTTGTATTCCCTTTTGCCTGCTTCATTTACTGCGTTTTTACATTTTCTCCTTTCATCAATTAAATTCAATATTTCTTCTGTTACCCAAGGACTTCTACTAGCTCTCGTCTTTTTACCTACTTGATCCTCTGCTGCCTTCACTACTTCATCCCTCAGAGCTACCCATTTTTCTTCTACTGTATTTCTTTCCCCCATTCCTGTCAGGATTATAAATACAAAATAAAATTAGGGTAATGCATGAGTAGGTTTACTAATGAATAAGAAAGTAGGAATGTGGGTAAGCTACTACGAACAGCAGAGTGAACGCATTATTGACGCCAAGATAGACATGAAGCTCACACCCACCATAGTAGTGCAAGTTTATATGCCAACCGGATCCGCAGATGATGAAAAGAATGAAGAAATATATGATGAGATAAAAGTAGCGTGTGATGAGATAGTTAAGGGAGACGAAATTTTAATAGTGTTAGTGGACTGGAATAGGAAAAGGAAGAGAAGGAAAAACAGTAGTTGAATATGGAATCGCTAACTCTTGGTTTAAGAATTACAAAAGAAGGTTGTACACACGGAAGAAATCTGGACACAACGGACGGTTTCAGATTGATTGTATAATGGTAGGAGAGAGATTTCGGAACCATAGTTTAAATTGTAATACATTTCCAGGGACAGATGTGCAACTCTGACCATACTTTATTGATTATGAACTGTAGATTAAATCTGAACAAACTGCAAAAAGATAAGAAATTAAGGCGATGGGACTTGGATAAGTTGAAAGAACCACAGGTTTTTGCGAGTTTCGGGGCGAGCATTAGGCAACGACTGACAATAATAGGGGAAAGGAATACAGTAGAAGACGAATGGGTAGCTTTGGGGGATGAAATAGTGAAGGCAGCATAGGATCAAATAGGTCAAAAGACAAGGCCTCAGAGAAATTCTTAATTGATGAAAGGAAAAAATTTAAAAATACGGTAAATGAAGTAGGCGAAAGAAAACACAAACATCTAAAAAATGAAACTGATAGGAAATGCAAAATGGCTCAGCAAGGAATGTCTAGAAGACAGATGTAAGGATATAGAAGCATGTATCACTAATATGCATCTAGTGTTTTCCCACGTGGAAGTGTTACAACGCTTTCGAAATATTTGCGAATCATGTAACTGAGGCGGGACTTTGCTACCAGCCTACTATTCACCTGGCGGTATGTGGAAAACCTCATAAAAATCACATCCAGGTTGGCTAGCACACCCGCCCTCATCGTTAATACGACTGGTATATTCGATCCTGGGCCGTCGCATGTCCCCATTTCCCAGAACCGACGTACTAACGCGGGCAGCTGTCTGGCTAGGGGACTGATGAACTGAGATGTTAAGTTCCATAGTGCTCAGAGACATGTGAACCATTTGGATCATTCCCAGATGTAAATAAACGATCTGGATGAAACTCGGTTGGTATGTAGAAGGAGCGAAATTATCATTTTTGCCCAATTTCACTTTTAAGTGATAACACACACCCCTCAAGGAAATTTGGCATGTTGGGTTTAGAAGGAACATCTTCGAAACTGCGATATATAAAAAATGTGTCATATGAAAGCGGTCAATGTCCTTCAAAACTATATAATCAACTTTCATAAAAGTTGAAATTTTGCAAAATACGCCATCACCATTAATTAATTTGGAAAAATGAACATAAATTAAGGAACCTTTCACACTACATACACCCATGTGCAATAAAGATGGTTACTTAAATACCATTGTTGTAATTTAAGCTGTACACAATGTGCTGTTGGAGTATTTTTAACAAAGCTAATTAAAATATCTAATTATTATTTTAATTATTTAATTTACTTATTTTTCTTCTACGTTTTAGATTGTTATTTTACGTCTTACATTCATGGTTTTTCTGGTTTTTGGTTTCAAATACGTGTATTTTGTTAATTGAAAATATTAAGTAACCCATTATTGTGATATAAATCATAACAATAATGATCAGCTGTTAAGAAATATTTAAAACATAACTTATCATACCATGTACAAAAAATTAAAGGAATTTCTTCACATAATACACACGACAGACAATCCAATATAATATAAAATTCAGTAGAATACTCAAACTGTGGTGAGCGACCCTCTAAATATCGTCATTTGTATCAGATATTTTAGTTTATTGGAAAACCTTCACGGTGAGAATAGATTATGTACCAGAGAACGCAACTTGATTGAATTGTTTCTCACGTGAAGATGACATCATAATCATTTAGTATAACTAGATCTGGATATCTTCTCATGGATGACAATACAACACTCAAAAACCATTCAGATTATCATAAAAATTACACCAAAAAGTTAAGAATGATGAGATGTTGCCAAGAGCAGTATAGCTGTATGAAGATGCTTTATTCGCATCTACCGGTTTGACGTCAGTATAGACGCATCTTCAGGTTTATCTGTCAAGAACACAAATTAGTGTGTTAAATTTTTGAATGTCTGAAATACGGAACCATAGTCTCGACTTTCAACAAAAAACAATGGCTAGTATTCAGAATGGTTAGGACAATTACGGAGTCCCAGCTTTCGGAAAGTTATCCAGCTAAGAGTCAAAACCACAAACGGTGGTGAGTTGTCATAATAAAACTGAGTACACCGAAAAGATTCTTGTCAAAATGTACAAAGGATGACTTCCTCCGCCACACACCGTCAGGTGGCTTGCGGAGTATGGATGTAGATGTAGATGTAGGTTATATTATAAGATTCGGTTCATGGGCAGCTGCTCCTCTTAGGCAGTGCGGCCTTCCACTTTCCAGTGTATTGCTCGCCTCCACGAGCTGCTTACACCACATCGGCCTGTTAGCTATACGGTGGGAGTACGCACATTACACGGGATAATGAAAATCAAATTTTGTTGTCCGTGGAAGCTGTTAGGTGGAGAAGTGGACCTGGAGACCAGTCGGCCATTTTAGTCGTCTAGTGATACAGATCATCGCTTGTGCAACATGAATTAACCAAAGAATTACATGTTTGTATAATCAGAAAACATTACTCCAGTTTCATGCCTCTTCATTTCGCTGTTGACTATGGCTGATGCTAACAAAATACTGGAAGGATCTTAAAAAGCATAAAATGAAAACAGAAGATTACAAAGTCAATGAACTATTATTTCATTATAACCTCATTTCCTACTTACTTGTCTAGGAGTTCTTTTTTACCGCCGTTCCAGTGAGCTCGGCGTCACTACCACAAATCACAGTAGATTTTTCTTTCACACCAACTCTGCTGGACACTATTAGAATGACACTGTAACTGTATGCGCCTCTGATTAGTTTCCTCAGAGAGGGAGTTCCCAGAATGCGGTACTCCGCATACCATGCTATTAAGCACAATGGATTTTTCCCCTGCTAGTGAAGAGAATTAAACCGCCATTTCGCATAGTGTACTTTACATTAAAAAGGTAGAAATATTAAACTGTGTACACAGGAAACGCCTAAAGGAGATTCATGAGCTCAAATTATAGAAACGCCACTAAAATCTAATTAAACGCGTAATAGCGCTGCGAGGACGGAGATAATTCGGTTTGCATTTTAACAGAATAAAAACACTGCGCGAAAATTTCACACAGCGCCGCGGCGGCGCCGTATCGTTGCTCGGTATTGTATTTTTTTTTCTTTTTTTTCGGGCGCAGGTACTCCCCACTGCTCCTCGGTTAAATATTTAAATTACAAAGGAATGTTGAGCGGTAACCAAGCATCTGCATTTTAATGGAAACTTTCCTTTTCTCGTGAGAAGCACCTAAGAGAAGTCCGTGTGTGTGGTAGCTTTATGCGATCCGCGCAACAGACCTCTTTGACAACGTGCAAGGCAAAGATTTTTTAAATTACCCTTGCAAAGTTCTGGAACATGTAGAGCGGCCATGTAAACTGAATACAAAAACATGAGCAGAGACGATTATTATCCGCCGGCGAGTGTGGCCGAGCGGTTCTAGGCGCTTCAGTCTGGAACCGCGCGACCGCTACGGTCGCAGGTTCGAATCCTGCCTCGGTCATGGATGTGTGTGATGTCCTTAGGTTAGTTAGGTTTAAGTAGTTCTAAGTTCTAGGGGACTGATGACCTCAGATGTTAAGTCCCATAGTGCTCAGAGCCATTTGAACAATTTTTTATTATTATCCGAGATACAAGAACAAACATCTAAACAATGTGTTTCAGTCGGCCGTGCCTGCTGGGTGAAAGACCAAAGGAACTTTTCCGTGACGGTATCGCATCAATTTTTCCGTGTGGACGGGTGTTGCAGACCAAGTAAGACAAGGCATGCACGGGGTCATATACGAAGTAATGTTTGCGCAGCACCGACAGATCAATACGGATTATAAGTTTCATATTTTTTCACGGATTTCTCTTCAATGTGTTCATAGATGGTGTGTAAATCGGGCTTTCCTGAAAAGCGCAGCGTCAGCAACGGTCAATTGCTAGACCAGCAAATGTACAGGAGATCTGCAGCTTTTTCCAGAGAATAGAAAAACTCCTAATAATTTCAATTGCCCGAAAAGCGCTATTAGATTGTCTCACTTCCCGTTTATAGCTGACAGGAAGCAGACGTTTGGCTATGATGACGTACGAACATGCAAAGGTATCACTGGCAGATTTTTCTTTAATTCTGGTATGACTGAACTGATAGCGATTTTCGTAGGCCAAGGTAATAATTAATATTTACTGAGCATAGAAGTGGTATAGATTTTGCTCGTAGGTTAGGCAGAGCCAATGCCAGAAGTGGGACTACTTTCTTTTTATGGAGTGGCTGAACCTATGGATGTTTATTTTATTTTTGTTCCGAATTTCGACGCAGGTAGCCCTTAGGACATGGGTGTATGTAATGCATCATAAATGGATACAAGTGCTCAATAAAGCAACTTGTCTTGTATAATGTTGCAAAAGATAAATAATAATTATTGCCTTAAAAAAGAAGAATTTCTGCTTTCTTTTTTGAAACAATTCCTTTTTTATCTTTTACTCTGTGTGCCGTGCGCGGAACCCTCCGGAAAGTTTCCCGACTTTGAGCCCTTCTAGTGGAGTCGGTAATGGTATAGATTCTCTTTGCTAGAGAGTTACTTGTGTTAATGTGATCCTCTAGGCGGCGCTTGCGGGTCAGCGAAGAGGTTGTGGGTTAGCAGCGGCATGAGGAAGGAGGCGAGTGGGGCCTGTGCTGGGAACAGACCCCTGTTGAGTCGGAAAACGCCTTGTCTGAAGAGATGAGCGGTTGCCCCACGGGATAGCCGCGCGGTCTTAGGCGTCTTGTCACGGTCCGCGCCGCTTCCCCCGTCAGAGGCTCGAGTCCTCCCTCGGGCATGGGTGTGTGTGTCGTCCTTATCGTTAGTTTAAGTTAGATTAAGTAGTGTTTAAGCTTAGGGACCGATGACCTCAGCAGTTTGGTCCCATAAAACCTTACCACAAATTTCCAAAAACATAGAGCGCTCCCGTCGGGATTGAGGGCTGTTTCTTTGTAAAGAACTACGTCTTCTGGATTCAAGTGTCTACTGTGCGCACTGTACCGGTGTTCGTAGGAGTGTTGACAGTAAACCGTGTCTAAGCTTTCGGATAGTGTATCCGTTGTTCGGAAGAGATCAGCTGTCAAAACGAAGCTGGAAGGCCTGCACAGCCTTCACTACACTGTCACTGCACCCTGGTTCCGTCATTGACGAGTACTTTTTCACTCCATTGGAAGCTGAGCAGCTCTACTGTTCACTGGCTGGTGATCTGTTTATTTTAGCTGTTCATGTTGTAAAGGCTGAGTTGCCCTTGTGGGCGCCATTTGTGTTACTTGTATGTAGGGGACCGGTGGCATCCGATTTAATACCTTATACCGTAAACCTTATACCGTAAACCTACAACAAGTGACACAATCCTACATCAGACTTCTAATCACCCACACTCACAGAAACAATCAGCACTCAGATACGTGCTTCGTAGACTCAACACAATACCACTCAGCAGAGAAAATTACCAGGAAGGACTAGACATCATTACACAAATAGCAACAAACAATAGGTACAATAGGGAACTAGTCACCAAATTAAACAAAAAAATTAAAAAACAAATACAGTCAGTGAACACAGTACAGAAACATCCACAAACAACAGCACAACAAAACACTACACAAGCAGGCACAAACAGTGACAGAACAATAATGACACGAAGAATACAGGAAAACAAGAAACAAGATTCAAGATGGCACACAATGACACACAAGCACAAACTCACACATAAAATAACAAACATTTTCAAAATACAAGGGATAAACATAGCATTCAAAACAGACAATTCAATCCAAAGGCACATTTCAAAAATAACAAAAAACACAGATATCTACCAAAAAGAAGGAATATACCAACTACAGTGCAACATATGTGATGGAAGGTATATAGGACAAACCAGGAGAACATTTGACACCCAGTACATAGAACAGATCAGAGCATGGAAACATGTACCGAGCCACTCAACTTTTGCAGAACATTTGAGAGAAAATAACCACAAACCTACTACAAGAGAAAATGATATGAAAATAATTAGAATAAATAATGAAAGACATCTCCTAACATTACAGGAAAATTATCATATATACAAAACAAAGGCTAAAAAGAAGCAACTACTAAATGACCTAGTAAATATGACTAACAAGTCACTGTTTACACTGATTGATCATATAACAGACAGAAATTCCAACAAATGATTACACATCTGATTCCTCTCATAAGTATATACAGGAAAATATAATAATAATAATTATTATTATTATTATTTTTAAGAATACAAAAAAATATCTCTCTCCCTCTCTAATACACACACACACAAAACAATTGGTAACACTTAGAAAAACAAATGAATCTCTGTATTAAAAGATGGCAGTTACAATGATGTGTAACGAAAACAGTGAACTGAAAGATGTCCACCTGGTTGCAAGATGAGAAAAAGCAGTTTGCTTACATGCAGTGAATTAGAAGTTACCTGTAAGTACCTTTCCATTTCCTAAAAAAGCGTTAAGGAACTGTTTTTAAATCTATAACCTAGATGTGAAACCATAACCTACGTGTAAAAAGAACAACTCGTGCAATATTTCAGGACACCCCCTGAAGATGCCTTGTAAAAAAGGCGATACGCGTCTGGGTGCAAAAATTTCGATGTGCAGCATGCAAAAGGCATTTTCTTTGAAACAACTGCAATTTATATACATCTGCTGCGAAAATGGCCACTACAAGAAACGTGTTTTACTTCATCTGTGAATCAGATGCAGCCAACAATCCGTCATCATCAATGACTATGATAATCTAGTTCACGACGTTAGTCCATTCTCACACTGTGGATATGGAGACAATGAAGTGACTTTTGGTTTTGAATGGAACATTTTAGACGGTTCTCAATGCTGTACACCTTCTGGAATGTTTCAAACAACCTTTCACTGCAATTCTTCGGACGGATTGCGTCATATGCTTCTGAATAAGTGCAGGAACTGTGGTAACATTTTCAGTATTAACTACGGATGCCCTGGAGTCAACGTTCCTCATTATATCAGCCACACTGGGAGCCTATTCAAATTTTGTGAAGAACTTGAAAATAGTTTTCACATCGGGACCTTTTGGAACATTACATTGTGTTTGAAAACTACTCCTTCTTGTCATTATACTGTGTTCTGGAGCTTACGGGCCCTCAACGCCGAGCATATCAGCGTACTGTATTCTAACCTGTGATATTCCGTTACCAGCAACACATGTTGTTCAATGGATCACATGAGTTTAACTACTTCCTTCGGTATTCTAATTTCCTTTCATTTTCCGACGTTCGAACTGATCGCTTTCGGTTTCGAAGTGCGGTATTATTTATAAGTAAATTATCAGATTTCTTAAATATTACTTCGAAACATCTATAAAAATTATTAGAGCTTTCATAATAATCGTAGAGTTTATTGTGTTCTTCCAACGATCTTTGTTTTCAGGTTATTTAATTCTAATATCAGAGAGCCATTTGTCAGTCACCCTGTACTTTGTAGAGCAGGTCCGAGAGGTCCTCGTACACGTTGGTCAGAACAATGTATTGTGTGATGACGAAACTGAAATTCCGACTTCAGCCACAATCGGGCTCTGAAATAAATTCGGTGCAACAAGTGAAAATTTCTACCGAACCAGAACTCGAACCCGGATTCCCGCTTTATGTGAGAGGTCGCCTTAATCAGTTCGACTATCAGAGCACGCTGCTCGTCCAATCCATGTTCCCAGCTTGTCGCACACTACATACGAGGAGGCCCCTGTCCATTAACCTCAGTGCTCGCAGCCACATGTTGATTCCCAGGTCGGAGGTCAGACGATGAGTGCATCTCCTCTGAATGATCTTTACTTGCCGTCAAGGCGCATATATTTATGTGTGGTGTCTGTTCCTTCTGACGTGTCCGAAACAATAGACACCACATGTATTGTGTGATGACGAAACTGAAATTCCGACTTCAGCCACAATCGGGCACTGAAATAAATTCGGTGCAACAAGTGAAAATTTCTACCGAACCAGAACTCGAACCCGGATTCCCGGATACACAGTATATTGTGTACTGGGGTGCTTACATATAAAAGCTATGTAACCAGTGGCCTTACAATGAGATCCATTCGTCTCCATGTCCCCCTTGACATCTTATGGAACATCTCAGGAGTTCGAGGAGCTTCCACACCACTTTTCCACAAAGCTTCGATAGTCTTGCACCAATGTTGAGCCGCCGGCCGGGGTGGCCGAGCGGTTCTAGGAGCTATAGTCTGGAGCCGCGCGACCGCTACGGTGGCAGTTTCGAATCCTGTCTCGGGCATGGATGTGTGTGATGTCCTTAGGTTAGTTAGGTTTAAGTAGTTTTAAGTTCTAGGGGACTGATGACCTCAGAAGTTAAGTCCCATAGCGCTCAGAGCCATTTTTGACCCAATGTTGATCCACGTGGGACTTGATTACTCGCCATAATGAGTTGTCTGATCCAAGCTTCATGGTGTTGATTTCAATGGGGCTGAAGATGTTGCTGAACTATGCTCACTCTAGCGGCCTCGAAATCGTTCAAAGAAGTGACACACGTGAGTAGAAAAGTGTGTTGGAACTCCGTCCTTCCGTAATCATGCATGATCCATGATTCTCTTAGTTTCGAGCTGAAGTGTTGACCATGTTTGCAAGATTTACAAACAAGAATTTTCATTCACGTACCCTTCAAAACAAACACAGCCGGAACAGATCTCAAGATGATATCATACATAATGTGGGTTCCGTTCCAACTCTTGTACACAGTGAGGATTTTTCCTTAAAACAGAAAATCACATTCCTCCAGTGTGAACTGTGATGTCCATTATAATTATCCGGGCTGTTATGCCGTGGTCGGTTGATGAATTCTGTGTTGATTCCCAACGTTTCGTCTCCGACTGCGGGAGACATCTTCAAGGGGATCCGTAGCTCAATGGAAGGTCCAACACACCCACTGGCTCGCTACTGACTACCGCTAAATTCCGTGTCCGCGCGCTCCCACGCCGCGGCGTGACGTCACGTGTATTGAAAACGTCAGTGCAATTGGCCGCTGTCCGTCGCCGTCGATCGCCGTTGCCATCACCCAGTAGTGGACGGGTCGTACACATCTTCTTTAACACCGGCATCCATATACCGTTTAATTTCACACCCTCCTCCTTTCGGTTGAAATTATTTGGGTGTTTAGCGATTTCGATTGCCTCCCTGTAGAGCCTTTCGTAATATCCACTTGTCGCCGCTAGTACTTGCGTCTCCTCGAAACGAATATTGTGGTTCCCTGGCTGGAAAGCATGCTCCGCAACAGCTGATCGTTCCGTTTCTCCTCTTCTACAATTTCCCTTATGCTCTTACAAACGTATAGAAACAGTTGTTTTAGTGGTACCCACATAAATATCACCACAGCTGCATGGGATCCTATACACTCCAGCTTTTTCCAGTGGTTTGCGAGCGTCCTTGGCAGGCTTAAGGTATTCCTGTATCTTCCTGGTGGGCTTGTAAATTACGGTAATATTCCGCTTCGTCAAGATCCTCCCTATTCTTTCCGTTACATTTTTAAGAAACGGCAGGGAAACCTTAGATTTTGCAGTAGTCTGTACGTCAGTATGATTTCTGCATGGCTGCCTCAACGCACGTTTTATTTCGGCTGACGAATATCCGTTCTTCATTAGTGCATTGTGGAGATGTTCCATCTCAGCGTCGAGCAACTCAGGTTCAAAAATATTTCTAGCTCTGTCCGCTAACGCCTTGATAACACCCCGCTTCTGTTGTGGGTGGTGGTTCGAATCCCGGTTCAAATAACGGTCCGTGTGCGTGGGTTTGCGGTATACTGAGTGGCCCAGACTACGATTTTCGTTTCTAAAAACAAGCACATCGAAGAAATGTAACTTGCCGTCTACCTCCTCCTCCATTGTAAACTGAATTCTCGAGTTTATACTGTTCAGATGTTCGTGGAACCGGCTTAGTTCCTCCCTACCATGTCTCCACAGCACAAACGTGTCATCCACGTATCGGAACCATACATTTTGTTTTCTGCTGGCAGTACCTAAGGCCTGTTCTTCGAATTCCCCCATAAAGAAGTTTGCAATGACGGGACTTAGGGAGCTTCCCATAGCCACGCCATCCGTTTGCTCATAAAACTGTTCATTCCACTTGAAGTATGTGGTCGTCAAACAACACTTAAACAGTTCTGAAATATCGGCAGGCAAAATTCGATCCAGCTGTTCCAATACCTCATTAAGTGGAACCATGGTAAACAGCGATACCACATCGAAGCTGACCAATATGTCCTCCGGCTGGACCACTATGCCATTCAATCTGCTGATAAAATGTGTCGAATTCTTTATATAAGAGTCCGAACGGCCCACATGTAGTTTTAGCAGCGTAGTCAAAAACTTGGCTAACGAGTAGGTGGGCGAACCAATGGCACTTATTATCGGTATTAACGGCACATTTTCTTTATGTATTTTGGGCAATCCATAAAGCCTCGGTGGTAGCGCAACCGAATTGTAGAGACCTTTCTGTACACTCCCTTCAATGGAGGACTTTTTTATTAACCGCGACACAGTTCTGAGAACGTTGTTAGTGGGGTCCTTATTCAGCTTCCTATATGCTTGCGGATCCAGTAGATCAGTAATTTTAATCCGATAGTCGGCCACATCCATAACCACCGTTGCGCTTCCTTTGTCAGCTGGAAGAACAAAAATACTATCGTCGTCATTCAGGAGTTTTAAAGCTCTTCTCTCACCCACAGTTATATTACTTTTCGGCGGCTTTGCATTGGCTAATACTCTTACTGTTTCTATACGGATTTCTTCAGCTGTTACAGAATCCACACTGCGAATTCCTGCTTTTACACTGGCTATAATTTCTTCCGTGGGCACAAAACGCGGACTAACAGCAAAATTTCCTCCCTTGGCAAGCACAGATGTCTCATCGTCAGAAAACGAACGTTTGGACAAATTGATAACGGTCCGGGAAACGTCTAAATGCCGAACAGTCTGATTAGGTAGCAATTTATCAAACTTCTTCTTCTGTCTACTAGACGTTGTCAACATGCGCTTCCCCATGGTATCATGCAGTAGTCTATCAATTTTATCCCAGTCGCCGCTGCACAGTTTATTACTGATCGTAATATGGAGGGACATTAACTTACAGTTTGTGCTTGCCAAGTCCCGTCGGGTCTGCTGAATGCGCTCTCGTAGTAAGGCCTCCTCAGTCCGTTTGAAAATGCGTTGTGCCTTTCCCGAACAGAACAGTCGCTTTATCTTCAGAAACTTCGGTATAACGCCGACGGATCTGCAACGAGACAGGAATGTGAGGGAACACAAAAGCTGCACTCTCTTCTTCTGGAGTCCTTCCAGGCGTCGCACTTCTCGCTGCTCCATGTCGTTGTCAGATAATCCATTCACAAACGTCCCTTCATTGCCAAATCTTTTTCAAAGTGGTCACACATTGTTGAGCATAGTACTTGGAGTTTATTTGCTGTTTTTCATTGGATTAACAATGGCGTCCGCGACTGGTGTCATTGATATCCTTCCATCTGAATTTTAATCTCAGTCCTGAACGTTTTTTCTTTATTTCGTAATTGGTTCTTCAGTGTACAAACTACACATTAAAGACGAATAACTAAGTCCTTGTCCTAGACCCTTTCTCATCCGATAGCTTTATTCTTAGTTTACTATCCTTATTCTTCTCTCTTAGTTCATGCCTGTCATTTACTATAGCTTACTCCCATTTTCCTGAAAATTTTGAACATCTTACACTATTTTACAATACCGAAAGCTTTTTCTGGGTCGGAATATTCTATGAACGTGTCTTGCTTTTTCTTATAAATCTTGCTTCTGTTATCAAGCGCAACGTCAGACCTGCCTCTCTGGTGGTCTTTATCTTTCCTTAAGTCAAACTAATAGTCATCTAAACATCCTCAATTTTTGTTCTATCTTTAGAAAAAAAACTATTTAAATACCGTCTGTCTAAAACAAGACGTGTAACTGAATGTGTATGCGGAGTGTTATCCAATAAGTAAGAAATTTTCCACTGACCTTTAAAAGCCACCCTGAAGTTTTCTGGAGCCATTACAGAGAATGCTGCATTGTGCTTCACAAGATTGTCTGCACTCAAGATGGAGTAAAATTTGAAGATACATTATAATGCGATAGTTCAAAATCACAAAATATGGTTCAGTTACAAATTCCAGATCGAGAGCAGCAGTAATTTAACACACTACTTCGTCAACAGTAGTAGAGAATGCGACTAACAGTGTTCTTGAAAAATCGTACAGATCAAGAAAGAAAAATTGTAAGACGCTGTTATCACTAAACGCAGGAAGGACAGCAACAACATGCGTGATACAATCTGTGTGAGTTACGCATGTTTTTATGGTAAATACTTTCCTAAGCATTAATGAGAATTTTTCTTCTCGGTGGTTAAACGTCTCCAAAACCCTGTTATACTATACCTATGGTATTTCAAGGTTCAACCCATTTTTACCACGTTTTTATTGATTTTAAATTAACTGCTCAAGGAGCTAGAATCGAAGTTTGAAACATAGCTCTGAACTGGATTTCAGCGCAACATTAATTCACTTTTTTGTCTGGTATGTGGTGGAGGGTACTTTGTTTAGCACTGTAATTTCAGATGAGTTACAGACCTGAAACTTTCAACACAGCAACATGACAATGCAGTAAGAACTCGCTTTCTTGTCTGATGTTTGGCGGAGAGTACTTTAAATTACATTGCCATATCCCTCTTTCCTAAGCCTTCATGGGAGCTCGAATCTCTCTAATGTTTACTTTCATGGTGTTTTTGCGAGGTATACATAGGAGAAAGAAATTTATTGGTTGAGTCAGGTGAAGAGAAACTGAAATAAACCTGAAATTTACCACATGTCTCTGTCGCAACATCGTCAAAATATTGAAATCGGTAGAAAAGTTTCACACACACACACACACACACACACACAAGAAACTAAATAATAATTATTTGAGTAAAAGTGAATTCTTGATATACCACCTTTTTAAACTGGACTAAAAAGTATAACGTAATTTCTGCTAGTCCCATTCAGATCCCTAACCTAATACAGTCCTGAAAATTAGTGAATCTGAATTTTTAATAGGTATGAAAGCATGTACAAGATTTAAAAACAAAAACGTGGGATGCATGCAATACATAATTGCTGAATGAATAGTTCACCTCTTTGCTAATGTCTGTTGCATGCATCCGATGTCTTTCATTTCAAATCACACAAAAATTTTCGTAGCTATAAAATTGACAATCACAAAATTTCAGGACTATCTGCCTGGGGTCAGGACTCTTTATGGGACTAGCAGAACTTATTTTATGCACTTCCAAAAAGAAACTCTCTGCGTCGACTATAGTCATTATTTTCTCCAACGTCAGACACGTATAGAAAACCTTTACTGGACGCTAATAAGAAACGCTGGACGTAGGCAGAAACAACGGAGGTGCTGACCTGAGAACGTGTACCGAAACTGCTCGCGAAGAGCGAGCAGCAGTGGCTGGTACACGACTGGCGACAAGGGGTCACTCCCTCCCGTCTTAAGGCCACATTTGACTCCGTATGCTCATGTGTTCTATCACAGAACATGGAATATGTGAAAGCAAAATTAGTTTTACATTTTATACCACATGGACAAAGAAAAAGCCTAGAGTACACATAAATAATAATATAAAAAATAAACTTCTTAATGAAAATTGTTTCAACAGTGCAGATGCCAGATCAGTTTCACGAGAAAAATAATTTTCGATGTTATTTGTTACTTAGGAAGAAAACAAGATACTAAGGATCACCTAAAAAGGCGCTATTTACTGCCTTGTAAAGAGTGTTTGATGTAACTACGAAAGTTACAGTTATTATGGTCGTACCCCTCTACCAGTACTTCAGGTCCTACTTCCATATTATTTGATCACCTTTCAAAAAGAAAGTTGCACTTCATTATGACAGGCCAGGTAACTTTTATTGAATGCTGCACAGCACTTCAAACTGACGCAGATGTGCGAGGGTTATTCTGAAAGTAAGGAACGATTGATCGCGAAATGGAAATTACAGTGAAAACCTGATGAAGCTTTGCATAGATGCTTTGGATACTGTGTCTAGTACGCCTGTCGACCGCATCATGTCGCTCTTTTCAGTTCTGAGCTCACAGTGAGAACGTAAAGACGGCTAGGAATTAGCGTCTCCCGCCAAGTACGAGGGCCTGGCGAAAGATTTCGCCTGAAGCTATGCAATCCACATAACATAACTGTCATGCGGTTCGTTCTCCACGACAAGGCCAATGAAGATGTTCCTACAGCGTTTTCGATGGGAAGTGCTTGATCACCCACTATACAGCCTGTAACTGGCTACCCCTGAGGTTCACCTCTGCTCAAATGAACCGCTGGCTATGAAGACAACATTTTGACATAGACATCGAACTGCAGTCCAGAGTAGGAAACTGTCGAAAAGGACTGGCGGCTGTCTTCTATAACGAGGGAATTGAAAAGTTGGTACAACGCTACGACAGATGTCTAAGCCTGAGCGGCGACTTTGTAGAGAAGTAGCTGGAAGGTGTAGCTAACCATTGCAAATAAAACAGTTTTGGTTTTCACTGTGGTTTCCATTTCGCGACCTACCGTTCCTTACTTTCCAAATAGCCCTCGTATGACAGTTTTTCAACATTGACTCCAAGTCTCTATAAACATCGGCCGGAACGTTCTACCAATCGTTTATTTCCTCGAGACAACATAAATCCGCTAAAGTTATCTGAGACCCGATATGTGAACGTCCTCATAGTTGTAAGATCTACTGCGAATCACTTCCTCTATTACCTGGACTTTGTCGTCTGCGGTAGATGGTGATGGACTTAACATCTGAGCTCATCAGTCCCCTAGACTTAGAATTTCTTAAACCTAACTAACCTAAGGGCATCACACACATCCATGCTCGAGGCAGGATTCGAATCAGCGACCGTTACAGCAGCGCGGTTCCGAACTTCAGCGCTTAGAACCGCTCGGCCACAGCGGCCGGACAAATTCTGATTTTTGTCAATGTGTTGTTTATCAATGTGGGGTTACTACCTTCCACTAATGATATATACAGTTTGTTACATTTCCGTATCAATTATGCTGGGAGGGATTCCATTTTGTTGCATTACATTTCATAAAAACACGATCCGCCGGCAGCAAACTCATCTGCTTGCCAACAGCGATTCGGAGCCGGACGGCCATGCACTCTGGGAATCCGACTAAATAAAGTTGATCATCCGCAGTGGAAATAACAGTATATTGGTATTACCATTTCTAATTTTGCTTTTCATGCTTTGTTTCTGCGGTGATTATTTTGCTGCGTCCCGATTTCCGAACAACTAGTCCTCAGAAAAATGCAGCATCAGTATTTCAGTCTATATTCTAAATTGCTCTACAAGCACACTGCGATGCGTTTCAGGACCATTTCATTACGGCTGGACGCCACGCAGCATTTGCTCGATATACCGCCAGAATTTTGCTGTGAATTTTGCGTATAATAATTGCATTTCCCCCTGTATTTCAACTTTGGAGTATGTTTCCAATTTTTACGCCATTTCGCTCCCACACTGTGATGCACGTATTAACCTCACCGCAGCAGAACCGTCTCTGCAGGAAACACAGAACATGTAATCAGGTTGCGCAGCTGTCTTACTGACATGTGTAAATTACATTTTGAAGTCCCCTCATACCTAATTTCTCGATCAAATAAATACAGATAATTTGAAATGTTTAGGCGACCCTTTTCGTGTTCATTCAGTTCTTCGGACTGTGGAAAATTTAATGGTCGACAGTTGTCAAGAACATCCAGTACTCATTTTGCTTTGGCCCGTAATAAACCTTATTACCATTGCTTTTACCTGCATACTATTGCTATATTTCGATTTTTTCGTAAAAAGGATGGTTCCTGATAAGCTCACTTTCACCATCCAAGTGCCAAACGGCTCAGCAGAGAGCTCCCACATCACGTGCAATTTTGGCTTTGACGTGCAAACGAGAACGACCACTCGTGACAGATGAGATTCAGTACAGGCACAAAACGCGATGCCACTGCATTAGACTCACTTGGGACGAGCAGTCAACTGACACAAGAAACTAGCTGGTGCAAGATAGGTACCAGCGATTTACTTGACACGGCGGCTACTGTTAGCCGAGAACGAAGCTCTGTCCTTCTCATGTTAAATGATGCATAAGGTTCAGTGTTGCATTCTTCCTGCACTGTCCAAGGCCTTCGACTATAAAGTCCATGATCAACCAACAAATGACAAAACTACGAACAATCTACTACACGACTACCAATCAGATTTCAGTAAATATCGCAGCTCAACACTTGCCTTAATAAAGGTAATAAGTGCACAATATGTTCTTGTTAGACTTCAGCGAAGCTTTTTACACCGTCAACTTCGGCATTTTGCTTGCCGTACATACCAGCCTAAATTTCTCGACAAGTGCACTGCAGTGATTCGGCGCATATCAGACGTCTCGCCAGCATTGTGTCGTGTCCGGAACCATAAAGTCGCAATGGACACAGGTAGTATCAGGCATCCCCCAGGGTTCGGTATTAGGTCCTACACGCTTTCCATTGTATGGCAATAACGAGTAATCAGCTTTGTCCCACTGTAAGTACCATAAGTACATTGATGACCACCAGTTGTATGTAGGTCGAAAACCAATAAAACTGAGGACCGCTGTTGAGAATCTCAGTACTGACCTGTGAGCAATTTCAGAATGGTTACAGAATATAGGTTACAGCTCAACCTATCCAAAACCCAAGAGGTACTGGTTGGCCATTCTAGGCTCATAAGCCAGAATATCGGGAATCCCTACAATCTTTAGTCCTAAATGGGACAAATGTCAACTTCTCTCCCTCAGAAATATGTATATGAGTATAGGAGATAAAAAACTAAATGGGACTGACCACATAATTGCCATGTGCAAAAGGGATCGGCATCTCTCCATGCCCTACAAAAATATAAAAAGTTCTCTGCTGTAGGCATGAAAAAGAAACTTGTTAAAACACTTGTACTTCCAGTTATTGATTACAGCCGGCCAGAGTGGCCGAGCGGTTCTAGGCGCTACAGTCTGGAACCGCGCGACCACTACGGTCGCAGGTTCGAATCCTGCCTCGGGCATGGATGTGTGTGATGTCCTTAGGTTAGTTAGGTTTAAGTAGTTCTACGTTCTAGGGGACTGATGACCTCAGAAGTTAAGTCCCATAGTGCTCAGAGCCATTTGAACCATTTTTTTTGATGACAGCGCTGTTATCTTTTTCTTAGGATCGCTAAAGGAGCCAGAAATTAGTTGTGAACGGCTGCATTCGATATATCTGTGATGTCCCACTATTTGATCTTATTTCACCATCATATACGATGCTATACTGACCACTTGCAAACAGGCGCAGAGATTTCCATACTCCGCCTCCTCTACTGTCTTATCAGCAGACACTGTCCCTCATCCCTCTTCTCGATCTTAACGCTCTTGTCTGAACAACATGGCAGAAACATCCATTCGCATCAAGAAAATCCTTGGTGTCCCCCTCCATAGCTAATCCACTTACTCGAAGTCATTTTCAGTTACAGGAATCTGATCCTAGATTAACGTCCCGCTTTATACTAGAGAACTGAATAACATCTCCAGCTTCAGAAGGCAGTTAATGACATATCTGCTGAAGCAACAATAATGACTACTGTTGTCCATGTATGCAGTTGTTACCCCTTTTCATCCTGCCTTCCAACCAGATCATTCTCATTTCTCAGTATCCTTAGCTGGTGCAGTCTACTTAAATTTCCTTTCTCCAGAACACGTTATAGCAGAAAGCATCTCTTTTGTACACCTGTAAACTCTTTTTATAGCTGCCTGTATTATCATCATCATTATCATCGTCGTCGTCGTCATCATTATTAGTGGCAGCAGCAGCAGTAGTAGAAGTATTGCCAGTATTGACTTTATTAGTCGTTAGTCAGTACTATTTATTCACATTGTTTGTATAGACACTCCATTTTAACACTGTCATATTACAATTGTTATTTCTTAAGTAACGATGGTGTAAAAAAAAAGGTACTGTTTGTGTAAAACATTGGCCGATTATAAGAGAAGGCATGATGGCCCTAATCGGTTCATGTTAAACAAATAAAAATAATTAATAAAGCGAATGGCTTCATCTCTCTGTATCTGAATGCATGGCCTCCCATGCGAAAGGATTGTAGAGAGTGGCAGAAATACCGCTGTTTCTGCCGACAGGAGCACAACCCCACTGGCGGGAGAGCAGGCGCTCACCGCTGCAGACTGAACCGTTTTCGAATGGTTCAAGTTATTCGAGGTACCGCGGCGGCGGCGGCGGCGGCGGCATTAAATCGCGGAGAATTTACAGCCGAGGTGTAATGAGCTCCGCCACGCTGCTCAGTTGTCGGCATCCAGCGAGTCCGACAAAGTTGCTCCGCCGTAACCCGACGGACGACCCACGCCGCACACAGCAGGCCGTTCTAAATTTTGAAGGGCTCTTCCCTTACCAATTACTCGCCCCCGATCATGAGCGTTCGCTTCTACTTGATCCAACACCGCCGCTGAGTGTACGATAGCGTAGTCACAGTAACCAACAGGTCGGACGCTAAGGAACCAAAGAGCTGACAAACCTTCCACGTGGTTATTTACAAAAAGGGTAAAAACTGGGTGCACAGACGTCCGTCTGTTGCAGGGTCCTACAGCATATTCTGAATTCAGTCACTATGACTTTTTCAGAGGAAAAACAAGCTTCTCTCAATCGATCCCCGAGGAATCAGGGAAAAGTTTTCGACAGGTTGCTTCATTCACACGCAGTCACTGTGGTGACAAAACTCATGAGACACTCTTCAGTTGGAACTTCTGGGCTGAGAGGTCGTGGTCGATGTATAAAATTTCCACCTAACGTTTCGTCTCCATCTGCGGGAGACATCTTCTGAGGTAGTCCGGCTACTGTCCTAGCCTAGTAGCCGAACGACCTTAGAAGATGTCTCCCTCAGATGGAGACGAAACGTTAGGTGGAAATTTTATACATCTACCACGACCTCTCAGCCCGGAAGTTTCAACTGAAGACAACACCGGCCGTGAAATCCTACATTGTATGATCATGAGGCACTGATATCCCCATTTACAGCTGGCGGTAGTATCAAGTACAAGTGATATAAAAGGGTAGTGAATTGGCGGAGCTGTCATTTGCAATGAAAAGGTGCCCATTGTGATTATGGCCGCATGACGGGAACAGACTTTGAATGCGGAGTGGTAGTTGAAAGCAGACGCATGGGACATTCCATTTCGGAAATCGTTAGGAAATTCAATATTCCGGGATCCACTGTATGAAGAGTGTGCCGAGAATACCAAATTTCAGGCATTACCTTTCACCACCGACAACGCAGTGGCCGTCAGCCTGACAACAACCGAGAGCAGTGGCGTTTGCGTAGAGTTGTCAGTGCTAACAGACAGGCAACACTACGTGAAATAACCGTAGAAATCAATGTGGGACGAACGACGAACATATCCGTCAGGACACTGTGACTAAATCTGGCGTTAATGTGCTATGGCAGCAGACGACCAATGCGAGAGCCTTTGAAACTTCCTGGCAGATTAAAACAGTGAGCCGGACCGAGACTCGGAACCTTTGCCTTTCGCGGCCAAGTGCTCTACCAGCTGAGCTACCCAAGCACGATTCACGCCCTCTCCTCACAGCTTTACTTCTGCCAGTACCTCGTCTCCTATCTTCCAAACTTTACAGAAGCTCTCCTGCGAACCTTACAGAACTAGCACTCCTGAAAGAAAGGATATTGCGAAGACATGGCTTAGCCACAGCCTAGGGGATGCTTCCAGAATCAGATTTTCACTCTGCAGCGAAGTTTGCGCTGATATGAAACTACCTGGCAGATTAAAACTGTTTGGAAGGTAGGAGACGAGGTACTGGCAGAAGTAAAGCTGTGAGGACGGGGCGTGAGTCGTACTTGGGTAACTCAGTTGGTAGAGCACTTCCCCGTAAAAGGCAAAGGTCCCGAGTTCGAGTCTCGATCCAGCACACAGTTTTAATCTGCCAGGAAGTTTCATATCAGCGCACACTCCGCTGCAGAGTGAAAATCTCATTCTCGAGTGCCTTTGTTAACAGCACATCACCTGCAGCTTTTCTCCTGGGCTCGTGACCATATCGGTTGAACCCTAGACGACTGGAAAACTGTGGCTTGCTCAGATGAGTCCCGATTTCAGTTGGTAATAGCTGATGGTGGGTTCGTGTGTGGCGTAGGCCCTATAAAGCCATTGACCCAAGTCGTCATCAAGACACTGTGCAAGCTAGTGATGGCTCTATAATTATGTGGGCCGTGTTTAAATGGAATGGACTGCGTCCTCTGGACCAACTGAGCCGATCATTGATGGAAATAGTTATGTTCGGCTACTTTGAGGCCATCTGCAGCCATTCATGGACTTCATGTTCCCAAACAACGATGGAATTTTTATGAATGACAATGTGCCGTGTCACCGGGACACTATAGTTCGCGATTCGTTTGAAGAACATTCTGGACAATTCTAGCGAATGATTTGGCGACCAGCATCGCCCGACGTGAATCCCATCGAATATTCGTAGGATATAATCTAGAGGAGAGTTCGTGCACAAAATCCTGCACCGGCAACACTTTCGGAATGATGGGCGGCTACAGAGGCAGCGATGCTCAGTATTTCTGCAAGGTACTTCCAACCACTTATTGAGTCAATGCCACATCGAGCCGCTGCTCTACCCCGGGGAAAAAGGAGGTCCGACATGATATTAGGAGGTATCCCATCAATTTGTCACGTTAGTGTATCTCGAAATAGTAAACTGAGCTGAATAGGTAGGCTCCATATTCCTAGATTTTCGTAAGTTATTAGGCACTGTGCCACAACGTTTATTAATAACCAAAACGTTGTCATATGAAGTAGATTTCAAATGTGCACATGGCTGGAGGAGTGTTTAACTACTACACCCCATTATTTTACACAGAACAGCAAATATTCAACAGGGATGAAATTAACATAGAATGTGCTCGGAAGAACCATGATACGACCTATGAAGTAGTGTATCTTCGTTGATTCTCATACACAATGTTCACAAGTAAAAAAGTTATAATGTGTTTACATTTTTTGTTAGGTCACATGATCCATGTCGGTGCTCTACCCATGACAATCCAAAATGGCGGCCGCCAAGCCTCCTCCTTTATCATGTGACAAGCTACAATCTCTTATCTATTACGTGACAAGCCATGCCCTTCATGTCAATGTCATCACTCACATCCTGATCCATATATCATTTCTTGGAACTGTAACTGGCATTCCAGTACATTACACAGCAGTAAAATGAAACCGCCAATCAAAATGTACACCCAGAGCAAAAATCTTCACAACGCTCAAAAGTATCCGAATGATCTCTTATTTTTACACAATGTTGAAAAGTATGATCCTTATCCAGAACATTACGTAAAAGGTATACCTTGTAATATTTCCACATCTAAAATACGTTAGCAACATACACACATGGGGAAAATAATTAATTTAAGCGACTTTTGTGCCTTACACCAAGAACTGTATACGTATCTAAGTAGGAACGTTCTCAAGCGCACTTAACCTGTAAGATCATGAGTCCATCTTATAAACGATGCGTGTGTGTGCTTGTTCGTGTTTGTGTGTCAATGTGTGTGTGTGTGTGTGTGTGTGTGTGTGTCTGTGTGTGAGTTTTGCTGAAGTACGAGGGGACCCCAATAAGCAATGCAACACATTCATTTTTTTCTGAAAGCAGGTTGGTTTTATTCAAGATTCCAGTACACTATATTACGAGTCCCCACTCTTCAAAAGCCGGCCGGTGTGGCCGAGCGGTTCTAGGCACTTCAGTCTGGATCCGTGCGACCGCTACGGTCGCAGGTTCGAATCCTGCCTCGGGCATGGATGTGTGTAATGTCCTTAGGTTAGTTAGGTTTAAGTAGTTCTAAGTTCTAGGGGACTGATGACCTCAGATGTTAAGTCCCATAGTGCTCAGAGCCATTTGAACCATTACTGAACTCTTAAAAATCGTATTTTTCAACATAATACCCGTTTAATGCGATAGCCTTAGGCCACCTTACTGGGAGTGACTTTATGCCCACATGGTTCTACTGATCGACATCGGAGCCAACGTCCTGCAGCATCAATAACCTCTCATCATTCACGTACTGCTTCCCGCGGAATGCATTCTTTATTCGGCCAAACAAATGGAAGTCAGAGGGCGTAAGATTCGGGGTGTAGAGTGGATCAGGAAAAACAGTTCTTTCGGATTTTGTAAACTCCTCTCGGATGCGCAGACTTGCTTGACGCCATGCGTTGTAATGGAGAAGGAGAAGTTTGTTTGCACTTTTGTGGCGACGAACTCGCTGAAGTCATTTTTTCAGCTTCCTGAGGGTAACACAATACATCGTGAGGGAGGACATCAAACAGCCCCTTCAGAGTCCAGAAGATCGTCGCCATTACTTTACCGGATGACGTTGCGGCCTTGGACTGTTTCTTCAGAGAAATTGTTCAAATGGCTCTGAGCACTATGGGACTCAACTGCTGAGGTCATTAGTCCCCTAGAACTTAGAACTAGTTAAACCTAACTAACCTAAGGACATCACACACATCCATGCCCGAGGCAGGATTCGAACCTGCGACCGTAGCGGTCTCGCGGTTCCAGACTGCAGCGCCAGAACCGCGCGGCCACTTCGGCCGTCTCTTCAGAGACGAGGTGGTGTGGCGCCACTGCATGGATTGCGTCTTCGCTTCCGGTTCGAAGTGATGAGTTCATGTTTCATCGCTTGTGACTACGTTTGACAAAAATTGGCACTGTCATGCTCGTACCGAGCGAGAAGCTGCATTGGCTAGGACGCTGGACTCGCAATAGGGAGGACGACGGTTGAAACCCGCGTCCGACCGTCCTGATTTAGGTTTTCCGTGATTTCCCTAAATTGCTTCAGCAAATGCCGGGATGGTTTCTTTGGAAGGGCACGGCCGATTTCCTTCTCCATCTTTCCTTCATCCTATGGGACCAATGGCCTCACTGTTTGGTCCCTTCCCCCAAATCAGTCAACCAACCGACCAATCAGCCTCGTAACACACAATCAATTCCGTGCAAATAGTCCTTTTTGCTCATAATGGTCTTCTGCAAGGCGGTGAGGAACCTAGCGGGCAAACACTTTGAGTACCCTAGCTGGTGTTAGAGTGTGTCAGCACTACCAACAAAGATGTCCGGTTGTGCAGCAAGGCGTTTGATTGTGATACATCGATCATCACGAATGAGAGTGTCCGCACGTTCCAACATTGCAGGATTAACAACTGTGCGCGACCAACTGGCACGCGGGAAGCCGGACAGGTTTATCGACCTCGCTGTGATGATGACAGACCCCTCGCCCAACGTCTCACCATGCTTTTGTTCACTTCCAGGTCTCCGTAGACACTCTACAAGCCCCTACGAATATCTGCAATACTCTGGTTTTCCGTCAGAAAAAAATGAATGACAGATTTCTGCTTGGAACGCACCTCCGCTACAGATGCCACTTTGAAAACTACGTATTTCGACGCCACCTATCAGACCTTCACGAAACTATACAGGCTGAATCTGTAATATTCCACGATGTCCCACAACAAATTTCGCATTTTTTTCAACCGAAATTTGACGAGAAATAAAATGTGTTGCATTACTTATTCGCTCCCCGTAGTTTAGACGTGGAAAAAATGCAAGATACACCCTATAGCAATTTTCTGGATAAATAGTTTTGAACATGATACAAAAAAGTTTCAGATCGTTGTGACCCTTTTGAGCAAGGTCAGGTTGGTTGCTCTGCATGGATATTGTGACTGGCATTAGGAGACGATACATTAGGCACAGGGACATAACTTAGGCCACTGCCTAAACTACAAACAACTGAACTCAGCAAGAATGTAAATCTGACCGTATGAGCCTATATTGTATGATAGAAAACGGAAGCTTCTGAAGCGTGGTGCACAAAAGCAAGATTAGATGGAGAGGCTAACAGAAAAGTGCAGTATTATGTTAGGGAAAAAAAGTTTAATTGCACATCTTGACTAAAAGTAAGAAGACGTAAATGTGACACATACTGAGGCATCAGGGAATAATAAATTTGGTAATGAAGTGTGAATGAGATGGAGAGCAGACAAATGGTTGACTACAGTAAGCAGGTTCAAATGGACGTAGGTTGCAGTAGTTACACGAAGATGAATATTCTTGTATATAGTAGATTAGCGTGGTCAGCTGCGACTAAACCAGTCTTCAGTTGATGACTACAACAACAACATGACGCAAGGGATGTGGCCACATCATATGACTTGGCCATCACCAGTGGTCGTAGAACCGAAGGACTGACAGAGCACTCAGCTGGGCAGTTTCCATCATGTGCTCTGTGTCACTGCTATCGCAATACAAAATGGTTCAAATGGCTCTGAGCACCATGGGACTTAACTGCTGAGGTCATCAGTCCCCTAGAACTTAGAACTACTTAAACCTAACTAACCTAAGGACATCACACAAATCCATGCCCGAGGCAGGATTCGAAACTGCGACCGTAGCGGTCGCGCGGTTGCAGACTGTAGCGCCTAGAACCGCTCGGCCACCCAAGCCGGCATCGCAATACATCGATATAGTAGTATCCATCAGTGCATGCTCACCTTTCTCTATTTATAATCTTGTGTTCAATATGCAAGACGTTTGGAGGAAGTAACGTGTTTCTTGACTCGCGCTGGAACATCTGCTCCTAGATTTATAACGTAGAGCTCTTCACGACACACAGTCAATTTCTTGTAGAGCCTCCGTTTCTGTGACGCCCTTGTGATTCTGCCCTACCTACTTCAAATAATAATAATAATAATAATATCAGACAGCAATAAATAAGATCACTGTAAAGATCTGTTGAAACAGCAGGTGATTTTTAACTGCACCAAGAGTACATCCACCGATCTGCTGTGCTGTTTTAGGACATCCATACTTATTACACTACCGGCAGCATATGTAATCATTGAACATAAGCCAGACTTGCATTTTTCGAGGAAAAAATAAGCACAAAACACCATTTTATACAAGAGAATAAAATATTGCAAGCCGCACGGAGTGGGAGCGCGGTTACAGGCGCTATGTCACGAATTGCGCGGCCCCTCCCGCCGGAGATTCGAGTCCTCCCTCGGGCACGGGTGTGTGTTGTACTTAGAGTAAGTTAGTTTAAGTAATGTGTAAGTCTATGGACCGATGACCTAGGTTTTCACACACATTTGAATATTTGAAATAGTGTAATAAATTTCAAAGGAAATTAAAGAGATTGTTAAAATCCTGTTATAACATTAAGTAATACATCTTGCACAGCCAAGCGTTACAGAATATAGATTGGCAAAAAATTAACGTAAATTAATGGTATATATCTCTGCCATCTTACAGTACTCAGACAAAACACAGAACATCTCATCGTAAAAAAATATACCCAAAATCTGCGATACGTAATATACAAACCTTTTTCCATCTACCTGAGTTCAACATCACATTCCCATGCAGGCTGACTAAAATTTTCAGACACGCTGATGAAAAAAACGTAGTACGAAGGTTGAAGAATCGTCATGGTCTGACGTCAGCCGAAAGTGTTGGCGTATTGTTGCACATGTGCTGCTGCTTCTGTTGTTACTGCTGCTGCTGTGTGTGTGTGTGTGTGTGTGTGTGTGTGTGTGTGTGTGTGTGTGTGTGCACGTTGAGTGTGTGAGTGCGTAGAGAGGAGGGTTGTTTGTGTGTATGTCTGCTTGTGTAAGCAGTGATCACTGAAGAAATATGAATGGTATACCAACATTATTTGGTTAGTTTATGTATATAAAAATGTCCCAAAAATTGTACACATTATTAATTGTTTATTATATAGCCCTATCTACAACAATACAGCTACATGTATTATTTAACTAACTTTTTAATTCTTTATACCTTTTTATTGAGATGTCAAGTTAATGAACCGGTTCTGGTTACACTGCAATAACTGATTCCACCCATCTTGTCTTTTAATTTTAGCACGTTTATCAAATATTTTTGGGAAAAGTTTCAATTCCATCACTGTATGCACCTCTTCAAAAACTTTAGAATGCGCTTAGGAAAAGTGTATAGTTTCATTTAGAAAACCATATCTGCTTCAACATATCGGTTGATAAAATATTAACCATACAACAAATTGTTGTGCCCTTCCGTGTATTCTTAATTGTCCATAAGAAGCAATTCTCCAGTGTAAGAAAGCATACTCTGCTACCGTAGTAGCCGCTACTTGCGTGTAGTGCACGCCTGACCTATCGATGAGACTCTCTAATTCAACCACCTTTAGCGCAGGACAAGAAATTTGCATCCGAGATTGAGGCATAATTTTCTGAGTGTCTGGTTTACACCTTCCACTTACAAACCGAAGGACCATGATCGTTTCTGGGTAGGATGCAGCAGATACAGATCTGTACTTCTATCCCGCAAACTAGGCTAGTCGACAATTCTGCCAAACGTCTCATGCAGGGCCGGCCACGGTATGCCAACTTCTGGGGAGGGGGAGAGGTCAAGTGTGCAACCCATGTGCGGGCCACTTGCGGACCAAGACTCGGCCTTCCTTCGTTTCGCTTGTTCCTTCCCGGAAGTTCTCGGCACAGTGCGACGTCTCATTTAATATTGCGGTGCGGCATTTTTCGGTCGACCCAACTCTCTTCAGTTCCGCAGAGTTGGGCTATCAGCGCTGTTTACTTTCTTCTGTTTGTTCATGTTGCGAAGGACGTTCACTCGTCCAGAGGCTGTTTGCACAAAAAGAGGTAGTCTAGCGATCTGTCGACACAAGTCTTTAAAAATTAATTGGAATGGCAGAAGAGAGGGATGAGAATTCTCAGAATACATTATGCAGTCGCATAAGTGACAAGTACAAATTTGTTATGAAAGTATATGACAATACGATGCAGAAAGAATTTAAAGATTTAGTTGACAACGAAAGAGCACAAAATTACAACGATCAACAGACAGGATTCATTGTTCTGTACATCAAGAAGCCCTTTGTTTTAAATTTGCAGGCATACAGAGAGGTGAAGAAACTGGTGGTACGAAAAGTAAAATTTCTGAAGTGTCACGCATTAGTTCTCTGTCAGATGAAATTGAACGAAGAATATAGAGACTTTACATATTATTGCAAATAACGTAGGTTAAGCCAAGGGGCATGCCTAGAACGATTTTTCGATTTAAAACTCGCTATCATTCAATTTACGAAGGAAAAAGGAGTGCAGGAAAGAAAATTAGAACGTCCGAAATGGATTGCAGACCTAGTATTTTAAGTGGATTTAGCTGCACTTTGCCCACAGTAAGATATTGAAAGGACAGAAACAACTCCTTTCTGACTTGATGAGGATGCAGTTAAAAAGAAAATCGGATATTAGAAGAGACACATTCTGACAAACACTGTCACTAAGCTCCCTGTCATCGAAGAAAACGTGTGGTTTGAATGATTCATTGCAATCTTAAAAGAATTACAAGGAATGTTTCTAAACGTTTTGAAGGCACTGCCAGTCTTACGTCTGTTTTCGAGACGGATTGCCGTTTCAGTTGAAATGGCCTCAGTGAGAGTGCAGACGTAACTGATTGAGCTGTGAGGTGCAACTGTCTGCGTCTGTCTGTATGCCGACGTTTGTCCAATATTAAAAATATATTTTACCTTCTGCGCGTCAAAAATAATTAAATAATACTGAAAATTTGTTTTGTTTGTGATATCTGTTGTTGCTAAATGTGAAATATAAAACCAAGTTGTATGCACTCTTACTGCACTGGTATTTAAATGCAATGTGTTCGCAGAATCCCCCCCCTCCCCCCCCCCCTCCTCTCCCTCAGACAGCGTGCCTTAGCAGTGTGAGAAATGTGTAGCGAGGCTGAGTGCTATGGCACTCGTGCCAGGGCATAGCTCGCAAACCGAATTCTTGGCCGCCTCTGCTCTAAAGAAACCGAGGCCAGACCACAGAATCCTGAGAGCAGGCTTTATTCACGCCGACATGAGTAATATTTGCAGCCGGTTCCACTGCGTGCGTTCAATAGACGCCAACAGAGCCTCATCCGCATCTGGGACGAAACCTCCCTACAAGCATACCGAGTGCACACTGGCATTCCTGCCCGACCAGCCTGCTATTTCCCTGAGTTGCTCCATTGTCTGACTAACGGTAGAGCTCCCAGTGACCAACAAACCCGCCCTCCGTGACAGTCTGGACATATAAGGAAAATCGCCCACTGACCCAGCAGACCAGGAACCCCATGCTGGCTTCTTGCCTTGATAGTGCACATTCAACTCCCCGTATAATTCTTGTGTGAGAAGGCTTATGTAGCTGAGTACTGGCATTCTCAATGTATGTTTTTATTCCAGTCTTATATTTGTCCAATTCCACGTCCCCTCCCTATATGTCCATCTCCTCCTCCCCATCTCCCCCCTCTCTGTATCCATCTCCTACTCCCCCTCTCCCTGTAATCTCCTCCTCTACCCTTTCTATGCATATCTTCTGATCTTCGCTCCCTCTCTCTGCCCATATCATCTTCTCCCCTTCTCTTTCCACATTGTCACCCCTTCCCAAATAGGAGTATTTCTTTCCAGACAGTAAGAAATATGCTTACCAAGCTTGGTTGAAATCGATCCAGGAGTTAAGAAGCAGCTTTTCGCCATTGAAACGCCCGGCTGAACCCGCAGGACAGGACAAGTAGTAGGAATTGTGGAAGGGGGCCAGAATGAGCGGCTGTCAGTTAACTCCAAACATAACACTTAATTTAGTTGTCCAAACATTACAGCGCAACTGCTAAGCTTGACTATCGACAGAAAAACGTCTTCAATTCCAAAAGCGGCTGAAGGCCCACAAATTTAAAACAACATAACTACAATAACCTTTCAATAGGCAGAAGGCCCAAGCTTTATGACCAATAAGAAACCTTACTTCAAAACGGCTGAACTCCTTTGTTTTTAAAAAAAACTGCAACCAATTTTCCAAGACAGAAGGCCCAAAGCCTTTAACCTTAAATAGTATTTAAGTCCAAGTGATGTAAGACTTGATAAGTAAGAATCCAAAATTTTAAAGCGGCTGAAGGCCCGTCATTTTAAGAAGAACACAACTACAATAAATTTTCAACAGGCAGAAGGCCCACAGCTTTATCTTAAAAGAAAGTAATACTTGATAAGTAAGAACCTTAAAACTTGAAGCGGCTGAAGGCTGATGCTTTTAAAAACAATACACTACAATAAATTTTCAACATGCAGAAAGCCCACAGCTTTATCTTCCAAAAGGTAGCACTTGATAAGTAAGATCCTTAAAACTTAAAGCGGCTGAAGGCCGGTGCTTTTAAAGACAGTACAATAAATTTTCAACAGGCAGAAGGCCCTACCTTTATCTTCAGACAACGTAAGACTTGCCCAATTTAGAAAAACTTACTTTTAAAACGGCTGAAGGTCTTTGTTTTTAAAAACACAATTACAAGCATACAAATTCCAACCATCGACTATGAGCCATTAAAAAATACACAATTAAACGCTAATAAGAAGGCAGTATAAGCAACGGCGCTCAGAACTTTCCAGGGGGGTCGGTCTGTCCTTGAAATCTTAATGTTCACTTAGGTGAACAAGAAGTCGGCCCAACTATACTCGATCCGCTGGCAACAAAACCAAGAGACAGTCAGCGACCCACCGACAAGACGACTTGCTAACCACCAACCAGTATACAAGAATTCCAAAGCCAAAGCGTTACAGACATAGCCGCCCACAACCCCCATTAAGCTGTACAAAACCACACACCATGTTGGACAGCGACAACAGGTGAGGAAACAACACTGAATGAATTTACAGGGTGTTTCAAAAATGACCGGTATATTTGAAACGGCAATAAAAACTAAACGAGCAGCGATAGAAATACACCGTTTGTTGCAATATGCTTGGAACAACAGTACATTTTCAGGCGGACAAACTTTCGAAATTACAGTAGTTACAATTTTCAACAACAGATGGCGCTGCAAGTGATGTGAAAGATATAGAAGACAACGCAGTCTGTGGGTGCGCCATTCTGTACGTCGTCTTTCTGCTGTAAGCGTGTGCTGTTCACAACGTGCAAGTGTGCTGTAGACAACATGGTTTATTACTTAGAACAGAGGATTTTTCTGGTGTTGGAATTCCACCGCCTAGAACACAGTGTTGTTGCAACAAGACGAAGTTTTCAATGGAGGTTTAATGTAACCAAAGGACCGAAAAACGATACAATAAAGGATCTGTTTGAAAAATTTCAACGGACTGGGAACGTGACGGATGAACGTGCTGGAAAGGTAGGGCGACCGCGTACGGCAACCACAGAGGGCAACGCGCAGCTAGTGCAGCAGGTGATCCAACAGCGGCCTCAGGTTTCCGTTCGCCGTGTTGCAGCTGCGGTCCAAATGACGCCAACGTCCACGTATCGTCTCATGCGCCAGAGTTTACACCTCTATCCATACAAAATTCAAATGCGGCAACCCCTCAGCGCCGCTACCATTGCTGCACGAGAGACATTCGCTAACGATATAGTGCACAGGATTGATGACGGCGATATGCATGTGGGCAGCATTTGGTTTACTGACGAAGCTTATTTTTACCTGGACGGCTTCGTCAATAAACAGAACTGGCGCATATGGGGAACCGAAAAGCCCCATGTTGCAGTCCCATCGTCCCTGCGTCCTCAAAAAGTACTGGTCTGGGCCGCCATTTCTTCCAAAGGAATCATTGGCCCATTTTTCAGATCAGAAACGATTACTGCATCACGCTATCTGGACATTCTTCGTGAATTTGTGGCGGTACAAACTGCCTTAGACGACACTGCGAACACCTCGTGGTTTATGCAAGATGGTGCCCGGCCACATCGCACGGCCGACGTCTTTAATTTCCTGAATGAATATTTCGATGATCGTGTGATTGCTTTGGGCTATCCGAAACATACAGGAGGCGGCGTGGATTGGCATCCCTATTCGACAGACATGAACCCCTGTGACTTCTTTCTGTGGGGACACTTGAAAGACCAGGTGTACCGCCAGAATCCAGAAACAATTGAACAGCTGAAGCAGTACATCTCATCTGCATGTGAAGCCATTCCGCCAGACACGTTGTCAAAGGTTTCGGGTAATTTCATTCAGAGACTACGCCATATTATTGCTACGCATGGTGGATATGTGGAAAATATCGTACTATAGAGTTTTCCAGACCGCAGCGCCATCTGCTGTTGAAAATTGTAACTACTGTAATTTCGAAAGTTTGTCTGCCTGAAAATGTACTGTTGTCCCAAGCATATTGCAACAAACGGTGTATTTCTATCGCTGCTCGTTTAGTTTTTATTGCCGTTTCAAATATACCGGTCATTTTTGAAACACCCTGTACATCAGCGACCAGGGCAGGTAACCGGAACACTAACGGCCACAAGGCAGAAATTTCCGCAGGTGCACTTGAATTTCAAACCGACAAATATAGTTAATTCCACCATACGCCGACTAAATTTTCACCAACTCGAACACTCGCTGTTGCTCCCAGGAATACCGCCAACAACGAACCACCAACCAAGGGGACAAAGTGAACAGACATGGCTTCAGTAACAAATAACCACTCAACTTTCATGTCCTGGGTTGGTGAGCCACGAACCTCGTAGCACTCAGAATAGCCCCCACATGCTCCAACACAGCGTAGAGACTGCCAGCGGGCCCAGCCGACTGCGCCACGCGAGGACTTGCTTGCTGATCTACTCCAACCGACCGACTGGCTGCACACCGCCAAGCCAGAACTATAAGCATCAGACCAAATATGGTATGCAGTGCAAATATCGATACACACTGCTGTAAAAAGGAAGAAACATTGCATAACTGCAATAACTGCGGGAAACCCAACACACAGTAACAGCCAAGTTTTAAAGTAACGCATAAGTCAGGGTCAGCATGGCTCAATCATGGCTTTGCCCACATACACACAGGCTGCATATATTTCCCATACATTTAACAAATTTCACACATATTTGTATACATAGTTCACCTGCTTCTCTAGCGAATGTCGTCCTGCGGATCCGTTTTCACGCTGAGTGTCTATGATGTCATATCTTCTGAACTATGGGTCGTACAATGATATTATTTTGTCGCAGTGATCTATGTGAATAATATCCGAGAAATGTGTTGCGAATAAGTCAGCAGTAAAGTAATAAATTAAAAGGTCGTGCCTGATACAGCAGTTTTACTGCATTAACAGGGAAAAGGTAGTAAGCGATAAACTTTTTTCCTTTCTTCATTTTGTGAGGGGTGACAGTGAGAAAACGTCTTGTAAATATTTGGAATTTCGTATAAAGTTTGTTGCAAGTCTGTAAGTGCTCTCATTACCAAATACTGAATGAATATATCCTGGTTGTTGCGCTTCGTGAGCTTCGCTGCTTTTCCACTCCCACTCCCATCCCTTTGTGAGGTAGACTGTTTTTACTCCCACAGCGGTTCTTTCCAGACAGTAACTGATACGTGTGCCAAGTTTTACTGAAGTCGATCCAGTAACTTAGGAGGAGGAACATACTACATACTTATATAGACTTGTGTCCAACCAACAAACGGAAATTTTGCGAAATTGCGTCTATTTTGATACATAACACTATAGATAGGTGATAGTAAAGTAGAAACACTGTAAAGAACACAGAATGTAATCCGCTCCAACATGCATAACGGTAGACAAAAATTTTCTTAATTTTTTTTCCAGCTTAACAGATTTAGACACACATTCTGACAACTGGTTAATGTGCTCAGTATGGGATGTGACCACTTCTGGCACTAACACAGGTCTGAAAACGACGGGATATGCTGTAAACGATGTCCTCAATCTCATGTTGAGCCAATGACGCACACTCTTCCTGCACAGCTGCTCACAAGTCTTGGAGAGTGGTTGGTGGATGCTGACTTGATGCAGTCTGTCCCCCTAGTGCGTCCCAGACATGCACTATAGGATTCAAATCGAGAGAGCAAGCCACGACGTGCGTGCAATGTCTTCCTTTTCCAAGAAAAAATCAACCACTCGTTGTCTATGAAATCGAGCATTATCGTCCATCAATACGAAGTCTGGGGCCATAGCACCTCGCAACAATGACGCATGAGGAACCAAAATCTGCTCACGTTATCTGCAGCAGTTAAATCTTGCTGATTCACCTTCTCAATTTCATGAAGAGGTGTTTGAGTGGTCAACATAATCCCTGCCCTCACCATTACGGATCCTCCTCGATATCGGTCTCTTTCCACAATGTTTGGGCCCCGAAATCGTGTTCCACGTGGCCTCCAGATGGGAATCCGTAGAGAATCACTCTCCGGAGCAAATCGGGACTCATCTGTGAAAACAACATTGGCCCACCGTTGGACTGTCCAGGTGATAGGTTGACAGCTCCACTCTAGACGGTCCCTTCTGTGAAGACACGCCAGAGGTAACAGATATCAGGTCTCGAACAATAAAGGCCACTCCACTGAGGCCTCAATACAACACGTCCAGGGGATGCTGCGAGCTCACATGCCAGTTGCCGTGCAGTACTAAGGCGGTACCATGTGGTTGGCTCTGTCCTGGACTCCAGGATACAGTTTTGGTCTCTATAAAATGTCGCCTCATCCGAGAAATTACAGAAAGATCCACATTAAGCCATCGGGCCACATCAATTTGCGACTCTCCTGCTACCATTCTTCCTATGGCCCACGACAGCAGAGTGTCTATAGACGTCTTCTCTGTGCCATACTGCACCGTCCCCCGCTTGATAGCTGCCCTGATATCATTGCTGGTGCGGTTGTCCATTGCTCGGAATGACATCTTCTCTGCAGAACGCGATCATAAAGACGTCTGTTGACATTCTGTATTATTACATCGTGAATTAGACACAGGACGGGGAAATAGTTTGTTGCTTTAATTTTGGACCCCAGTTTACATACACTTTTATAATATGTATGATTTGTATTGAACTAGTAATATGCGGTCTGGCGCAGACTTGTGAGATTGAACAACATATAAGCCTGAATCCTTAAGGACTCTCCCCAGTTGGTTTTCCAGATGCGACACCAAGAAGTCAGTATTGTACCGTGGTTTGGACGGTGACTCAGTCGCGACTGATAGTACCATAGATACTCTAAGTTCTTCGATGCTTATAAATTTTTCGGAGTTAGTCTCGCTTTCGATAGAGTAAAAGTCGCTAATTGTGCTGAGTAGTGAACAGCACTTATGAACAATATAATTACTGGGAGGAGAGAAATGGGATTATGGAACTTTGTTGGAATCCCTATAAATTATTGGTGCAATGTTGTTAAACGGTTTGAATATGAATTGTAGTATTCAGTGGACCAGATTGATGGTGTTTTATCACACTCCTTCTTGTTCTCAGTAGATGTAACCTGGGTTCAGATGATCGCGCTGATTCATTTTCAATAGTACAAAGCTTGTTTAAAATTTACGTCGATCGAAGTGTCGCCGGTGTGATTTCAGCTGGTCCACATATGTACTGAATTTTACAGACTTTCCAGTAGGTCACTGTTAATTTTAGGAAGGAAGAATCACGATGTTGCACGAGTAACCCTATGCGACGCAAAAAAATTCATCCGCACATTCATCTATTCCGCTGCACTGCTGTAAAGCGGTAATTTAGGAAGCAGTAGTGACTATTACGAGCACCTCTCCCGCCCAAAATATGAAGTCGCAATGGGATCTACGAAACACGATGAATGAAACAATGAACGAATGAATGAGTAAATTAACATATCCATCATGTGTTTGATCACAATGTAGGATCAAAAACGCTCTAGTTAACTAACTGTCGTTGTAAAACGCGTCGTATTTCTAAGACTTAGCGTTTTCCTTCAAATAACTAGCGCTACTGTAGCCCCAAGACAAAAAAAGTAAGAGGACTGCTTTAGTACGGCACTCTTACCTCATCTCCCGAAGGAGATGCATTTCTTTCTCCTCGCAGTCGAATTACGTAAACTGAGGGAAGCTTTTCGGGATTATTAAATTTTTCGACGGTGCCAAGTTATTACATTACCTGCGAAGAACACTTCTGCCACCCCACGAGCACAGCCAAAACAAGCCAACTTAATTTTAAAACAATGGCCAGTAATTGATTGAATAACGTCCCCTCTGCTCCGGTGCCTGGCAAGGACGGCCGCTGTTGCAAAATTTCGCATCAGCGGCCACAAGATTCGAGAGAAAATAAATTTTGCGACGCCCATCCCGCTAGGCACGCCTTGCTTCCCAATTCCGACAGTCGAAAGACATCAACCTCCCAAGAGTCTTGAATTATTCGCAGCAGTTTCGTTCCAAGAAGGAACGTACTACTGCGTATTACCCATCTTGCGCTAGAGCACTGCCATGTCGAAGGAACATATCATCTCAGGGTAGTTTGCTGCTGCTATACATGAAGTGTGAGACTGCAAATGCAGGCCAGCCGAAAAATATCCAGAACAAGTAAATACGCTTCCTGACAGAAAAAAATGGAGCACCCACAAGACATGGTCAAATGTCAATGTAACCTCGTACGCTCACGCAGCATCGGCGGGCAAGTATATCATTAGAATTGCAATGCACTGTGACAGGTAGCATGACCACCAACATGTGTTAGCATTGTCCATGTTCAGTGTTGTTAGGTGGCCTCCCAGAGTATACATGAGTAGGGGAGAGAGGAGAGTGTCACTCCAAACAGGCGGGTTGCCGCCTCTTCAGGGGCAGTGTGCAGGTTGCCTACCCAAAAATGGCAGTGAAGTCATCAGCTGACTTCACGGCCGCCGTATTGGATAACGGTACTCGCTTCATCAGCTGACGTCACGGCCACCATCTTGGATAACAGTACTCAGTGATGTCACTGCCCAGGGTAGGCAACCCGCACACTGCTCCTCAAGGGACGGGAACCTGCACGTTTGGGGTGACACCCTCCTCTCTCCCCTACTTACATGGGACCTCGACAACATCATATATGTTCACTGTGAGACACAGAGGTGCCTTGTACTCGTGCGAGACAGCGTGGTACCGATAGCGCCTGCAACACAAAGGAGCCTCATTGTGGGTCGCCTTTTGGCCAAATGGGCGAATCGGGCAGTATCCAGGTTTGTAGGCATTCCGATGTGACAGTGGCCCAGTGTTGATTGCACGCAAATGTGAGGTTAAGCATGTCGTCAAGATTCCTGCCGACCACGTCTGACCACCATATTGTGAACCAAACACAACGTAACCCCTTCACATCTGCGCCTGCCGTCCGATACGCGTAATTCAACTCCCTGCAACATTCTGTGTCAACCCAGACCATTGAGCAGAGGTTAGCATCAGCAAGACTAGGGAATTAGCGACCACTACACTGGCTGCCTCTAACGCTCAACACAAACTACGTGAGGCGGTGGCTTCACATTTTATCCTGCTTGCATACTGAATTTCAATAACAGTTTGTCGTGCTTTATTTACTTTCCAATTCAGTTTTTACTTGTCAACTTTTCACCAGTACTGTGCCCTGATTACTTGAATGGTTAGGGTTAGCTTGGGGTAGAAACCTCTTTGTACCTAACCTAACATTTCGTACTTGCAGCAGTTTTTTTCCAGTAAATGCATCTGGTCTTGATCTGGGGAACTCATTTACGCGCAGTTGAAAACAGCAGGAGATTTCGCACACACTGTAAGAGCTGCCAGTCACTCAGACGGCAACTAGTACACTAACATACCGCACAGGCAGTCAGGTGAGACGTTCAGGGATTATACTCCTGGCTCAACCTCCAGAGACAAAGAGCGGTGGAATGGAAGACTGATGTCCTCTATAGCCGAATAGGAAACCACTGGTGGAACGGGTGAGAACTCCGCTTGTTACCAGCCTTTGTGTGGAGTCCTCAGCTGTCCACTTGCTGTTGTCCTGCCCTATGTGGTCTCCAGAGATGTTTCTTCAAGCAAAATAAATATCCACTTGTGGGTCTGCAGCCGGCCAGTGTGGCCGAGCGGTTCTAGGCGCTTCAGTCTGCAGGTTCGAATCCTGCCTCAGGCTTGGATGTGTGTGATGCCCTTAGGTTAGTTAGGTTTAAGTAGTTCTAAGTTCCAGGGGAATGATGACCTCAGATATTAAGTCCCATAGTGCTCAGAGCCATTTTTTTGTGGGTCTGCAAATTTCCAAACTTTGCGCTTTCTGTGGAAACTCTGTGTGAAGTCCAACAAAGTTTCCAGAATTTCCGACAAACAAGTCTATACTTGGAAATTGGGTGACACTTCCTTACGCGCGTATGACATTGGCGGATACATCTCCAGCTTTACCGTAGGAGCTAGGGAACGGACTTCCATATCCCTGATTGAAGGAGCACTTAGTCCCTTTCTCGGACTGGCTAGAAAAGGTTGTCAGAGAGCCTTTCCGAAGTCTGAAGAAAGGCTACCAAAAGCTGCTAGAGAAATTCGTATTCGTACTGGTAAGCGTTCTCTGATTCCGACATCTAGTTGGTAATGCTACTCTGGACTCTGCCCTCCTACGTGTTTTTCGTCAATTTGTCCTTCCGCCAAGTCTTCAAAGTTTCGCTTTGAAGTTACACGCACCCGAGGCGAGTAATCAGGACGAGGAGATCCGCGATTCGCAATCATGTCACATCGCCTCAGCCCAGCAACAGTTAGCAGTTTGGCGCAACCCGATTTGTCGGCGACCGTTTCAATGGTAGTCACGGTACGATCGAATTTGCAATGCAAAACTCCCGACTTCGGAAACTACGATATGTTTAGGGCTGAGGAGCTCGTTCCTCGTATATAGAGGTGCGGCATCCGATAAGGTACAGCGGAAAAGTGTCGAATTACCTGATACAAGCGACTAATTTTTAGCTTTTCTAACTGTCGAACTATGACATGGAACTTTTTTAAATTGAACGGTACACTTTTAATCTACGGAATTGCTAAATCCTCCGAAAAGGACTTCGGCGGCGTAACATGCGGGAAACTTGATAAAACAATAAAATATACAGCAGTTTGGTTTCCGTAGAAGTTGTAAATTACGTTTTTCTGCCTGCGTTTTATCGCTCCTACCTTCAAAATTTCAAAGGCTGTATTGCTGTCAACATTCTCAGAAATTTCCTCTAAATCTAGGAATGCTACAAACGTAGGTTTTCTCTTTCTTTAAGACAGCGGATTATCTAAGATGAATGTGTAACATCATTAACTGATTATTTTTCTACGACTATGATTTCGAGATCGGTATTTATGTTTGGATAATAAAAAATTTGCATCATGAGTTTCCGTTCGAAGGCCGTACAGTCCGGAACCGGTATGGCTATCAGGCAAAATTGCCATGAGCGTTGAGCCAATCATCACACCGATGGAAGAGGTTGAAGATACCCGTTCGATAAAACACCGTGCCCTGCTGCGTAAATAGGCCTGTAACTGCAGGCTGCACATCATCGTCTGACAGGAGTCGTCTATACTTCAAGGCCTTTCTTAAGGGAATGAAGGCGTGATAATGGCATGGGGAGACATCAGGACTATAGGGCGGGTGCTCGAGAGTCTCCCACTTGGGTTGAGTTACTCCTGCGTTACGACATTTGCGATGTGGGGACGTGCGTTATCATGAAGCAGCAGCACCCTTGGGGCACCGTTCCACAACGGTGGTTTTCGACAGACATGCTGCCCCATTTACATTCCTCATTCTCTGATAGATGTCTATCGGTGTTTGTCCTTCAACAGCCAAGAAAAGAATAACAGCACAGCACATTGCTCCTGTTTAGACGCATTTGGTAATGACGTCACTACAGTTTATGTTTCCGCATTTAGCCCCAGCACGCTGGAAAGACACGAATACCACTCTGTTCCCTTGCCTACAAGTCGGTGCTTATAAACTCGAATTGGTGCCGCGCTACGTTGCAGCAACGCAAAAAGAAAACTTTTGATCGCCCATTATAGTAACAATTTTTGCTACCATGATGGAACGTCACCGATGGTACTTCGTATAAATTAAATGTACCAATCAATATCGCATTAATTTTACTGTTCGTTACCAGTTTGCGTTATCTAACAACTAATATCAGAATGCTTTCAGTTCCACAGTAGGAGACAGGACTCATACGAGAGAATATCCCTAAAAAATCTTCATCGACAGTGTCAGTGATGGATACCACTTGGCAATGACCAGGGACGGTTCGAGAATATTTTTCCACACAAGCGACTTATCATTTTGATACGCCCTGCTAAACCCGCAGGACAGGATAGGTAGTTTAAATTGCGGAAAGGGGCCAAAATAAGCGGCTGTCAGTTACACTCGAACATACAACTTTATTTATTTGACCAAACACTACAAGAGCCAAGAAAATTTAAAAAATAACACAGGATTGATTTTTGGGACTTAATTACCAGCTGAATGCGCCATACAATCTCATGCCTTAGGGGCAAGACCACTTTAATTTAAAATCGGCTGAAAGCCAATAACTTAAGACTCAAACCAAAATCAGAGATTTAAAAGGCAGAAGGCCTTTAATTAGGCCGAAGGACCAAACAATCTGACACCTTAAGAGCAAAACAACTTTAATTTAAAAATCGGCAGAAGGCCCATTACTTAAGGCTCAAACCAAAATTAATTTTTAAAACGCCAAAGTCGTTACCTTAAAACAGTTCTTTAAATTAGGTTGGAGACCCAAACAATCTTACGCCTTAAGGGCAAAACAACCGTAATTTAAAAAATACGAAGAATCCATACAAATACAAACAACAAGAACAAATATGAGCAGGCACTACAACCAACGGTGCTCAGAAGTTTCCGAGGGTCGGCCTGGAATTCTAACACTAACGCTAGCTTAGGTGAGTCAGGCAGTCGGCCCAACCATTCTCGATCCAACGACAATCCAATTGACAGACAGTCAACGGACCCACCGACAAGAAAACTTCCGTTCCACCCAACCAGCACACAACAGGAAGTTCAATGGAACAACATAGAAGGTATTGGCACCCACCACCAATTATACATTGAGCGGTCAAACTACGCACCGTGCTGGACAGCGACAACACGATGAGGAAAATACACTGCCATCTCCCGGCCTTGAAACGGTGGAAGGACCAAATATACGTCGGCCGATGAGACGACCAACCGGACGAGCACCCAACGGTCGTCCCGCTCCTATCTCCCTCCGTCGGACAGTTCCGGTGTGTCGCCAGTGGTAGGCGAGTACTGGCTGTCCGCGCCTCACCGGTGCTCCGTCCCCGACTTCACTGCTGCTGCGTCCCGACTGCACTGCTGGTCCGTCTCCTACTGACTGCCAGACACACGACAACCCAGAAATCCTATCGGTCACTCCAGAGATGGTACGACAGTGCACTTATCGATACGCGCTGCTGCTGCCACTCACGGGCAAGTAAGGCAGGAAGTTAGTGACGCTAGTAAATGGAATATGAAAACGAGGCGGCAGCACCGTAATAGAAGATGACAAACAATAAATAGCATGAACACGAGCCGTGCGCGCCTCACGTTTAGCTCTCCAACCCCTCCTTCCTTCGCCTCCTTCTCGCTCGTACTCTTTCATCCGAGTCCGTTTTCACTAATGATTGTGATTGCACTGTATGTAAATCTTGCACTTGTGCGCTACAAGTGGTCGCTACTAATTGCGATACGTCCTGTATCTTACAGTTGCGGCGCCTCTGGCACCCCTCTCTGATTGGTACCTCTAGTGGAGACTTGTGTCTCTTGGGCCTTAAATCGGCATTGGTAATAACAAAGCCACCTATGTTGGTTTTCTTATTCCCCCCTCCCTCCCAACCCTTACCGCATTTATGTTTGTATTGGCTTACAAACTCGTCACTGCTCAGGTATTCACTTTACCAATTTTCTATTAGAAACCAAAACAAAAAGTTAACTGTGCAATGTCGAAAAAAATTCATGTTCATGTATTCGAAATTATGAAGCACTCATAGAAACAAATATGCATAATGTAATAATGTAGACTGAGGTGAAAAAAGTGGCAGAATACCTCCTAATATCGTGTCGGACCTCCTTTCGCCCATCATAGTGTAGCAGTTCGACGTGGCATGCACTCAGAAAGTCGCCGAAATGCCCCTGCAGAAATGTTGAGCCATGCTAACTCTATAGTCGTCCATAACTGCGAAAGTGTTGCCGGTGCAAGATCTTGTGGACGAACCGACATCTCCATTATGTCCCATAAATCTTCGATGGGATTCATGCTGGGTGATCTGTGTGGCCAAATCATCCACTCGAGCTGTCCAGAATGTTCTCTGATCCAGTCGTGGACAACCTTGGCCCAGTGACATGGTGCATTGTCATCTATAAACATTCTATCGTTTTTTGGGAACATGAAGACCATGAAAGGCTGAAAATGGTCTCAAAGTAGCTGAATGTAGCTATTTTCAGTCAATGATTCATGTAAACACAGTCCACACCATTGGGTCACCACCAGCTTGCACAGTACCTTGTTAAATTTGGGCCATGGCTTGGTGGGGTTGCGCCGCACTCGAACCCCATCATCAGTTATTACTGCAGTCGGGACTCATCTAACCAGGCCATGGTTTTCCAGGAGTCTAGGTTCCAACCGATATGGGCACGAGCCCAGGAGAGGCGCTGCAGGCGATGTCGTGCTGTTACCAGAGGCACTCGCGACGGTCGTCTGCTGCCATAGCCCATTAACGTCAAATTTCGCCGCACCGACCTAACGGATACGTTCTTCGTACGTCTCACATTGATTTCTGCGGTTGTATCACACAGTATTGGTTGTCCGTTGTTCCTGACAACTCTACGCAAATTCTGCTGCTCTCGGTCGTTGAGTGAAGGCCGTCAGGCACTGCGTTGTCCGTGTTCGGAGGTAATGCCTGAAATTTGGTATTCCCTGCACACTCTTAACACTGTGGATCTGGCAATACGATTTCAGAAATAGAATGTCCCATGTGCCTAGGTCCAACTACCATTCCCCGTTCAAAGTCTGTTAATTCCCCTCGTGCGGCCATAATCACGTCGGAAACAATTGGTCCAAATAGCTCGAAGCACTGTGGGACTCAACGTCCGAGTTCATCAGTCCCCTAGACTTAGAACTACTTAAACCTAACTAACCTAAGGACATCACACACATCCATGCCCGAGGCTGGATTCGAAACTGCGACTGTAGCAGCAACGCGGTTCGGGACTGAAGCGCCTAGAACCACTCGTCCACAGCGGCCGGCACGTCGGAAGCCTTTTCACATCAATCACCTGAGTAGATACTACCGCCATCTGTATATGCGCACATCGCTATCTGATGAGTTAGGTCACCTCAGCGTATAAGGGCAGCTACATCTCGTGTCTACAACAATATTTTGTAAACGTCTCTAAGGCAAAGCCCCTTCATAGCTCTATAGACAGCAATTGTTTACGCCTACGGCTGTTTGTGCTTCGCAGTTGATAGCTGTCAAAAGTGTTGTCAGATCTAAGGGATTTCCTTAAGTCGACTCTAGGAGTGTCATAGTAGTAAAGAACAACGTATTAAAACTTCGTACATGGTGCGGGAGTTTTTCAGGCATCTCAGTGTTTATGACGTTATATCTCTTGAACCATGTGTTGTACAATGGTGTCTTTGTGCAGGTACATTCAGCGGCGTATGCGAATAGAATATTGGAAATATGATGCGAATAAAGTTAGTAGCAAAGAAGTAATCAGTTTAAATGTCATACTTGATGCGGCTGTTTCTCACGCATATCGGTGTTTGACACGTCATATCTCCTGGACTCTGTCTTGAATCATGATATGATTTTATAGGTGCATTTACTGGCATATGTATATACTGTTTACGAAACTTATTCCGAATATAGTTAGTATCACAGAGGTAATAAGTGTAAACATCATGTGAAACGCTGCTGTTTTCCACGTATCTCATTGTTTTGATGTCATATCTCCTGAAGTATCAAAGGAAGATGGTTCTTACCCCCCCATCAATGATTATCTGGTAGAAAGAGATATGTGTACTAAGTTTAGTTGAAATCAGTCCTGTGGCTTAGGAGGAGATGTGGAACATACACACACACATACATACATGTTTTTAATAAGAGGGTGATTAAAATAAAAATCCTTAAAGTGCTATGATATTTTCAATTGCAACAGCGAACAAAAAACTTATACGTCAGTTTTCGGCGTAGTCTCCGCGACGTTGAATGAATGTATCCCACCGCTTTGGAAGTGCATAAATACCACGATAAAAGAATCATTTTTGGTCGTGTATGTATGCAGTCCTGCATCGATGTTTTCACCTCTTCGTCACCTGCCTGCTTCCCACTACTTCTCTGAATGCTCTGAACAGATAAAAGTCACTAGGAGTGAGGTCTGATTAATAAGAAGGATGTACCAGACGTTCAAATTTAATTTGCTGAATAGTCTCAGCTGTCTCACGGGCTGTGTGTGGTCGGGTTTTGTCATGCTGTATCAGTACTCCTGAAGTCTGAAGTCCCCGTCGTTTACTACTGATTGCCAAACGAAGTTGATTTTTCAGCATGTTTCATTAAGATGCACTGGTTATTGTCACTCCTCTATATATGTAACGCTCTAAAATTACTTCATTTGCATCGCAGAAGAGAATGAACATAGATTTTCCAGCAGACAGTTGACTACGTATTTTTTATTTTTTTTCCGGCAATGAGCTGTGGCTCCATTCCTTGCTTGATATTTTCGTTTCTGTTTGGCGGTAGTGGACCTAAGCCTCATAGCCTGTAACAGTTTTCCTAGAAATGCATCACCTTCGACATGGAAACGATGCAAAAGTTCTTCACAGGCACCGATACGATGGTCTTTCAATTCAGCAGTGTCCGCCCCCGGTAGCTGAGTGGTCAGCGCGGCAGATTGTCAATCATAGGGGCCCGGCTTCGATTCCCGGTTGGGTCGGAGATCTTCTCCGCTCAGGAACTGGGTGTTGTATTGTCCTAATCATCATTATTTCACCCCCATCGACGCGAAAGTCGCCGAAGTGGCGTCAAATCGAAAGACTTGCACCCGGCGAACGGTCTACCCGACGGGAGCCCCTAGGCAGACATCTATCCAGACCATCACACAGGAATTCCAAACTGCATCAGGATCCACTGCAAGTGCTATAACAGTTAGGTTGGAGGTGAGAAAACTCGGATTTCATGCTCGAGCGGTTGCTCACAAGTCACACATCACGCCGGTAAATGCCAAACGACGCGTCGCTTGGTGTAAAGAGAGCAAACATTGGACGACCGAGCCGTGCAAAAACGTTGTGCGGAGTGACGAATCACGGTACACAGTGTGGCGATCTGATCGCAGGGTGCGGGTATTGCGAATGCTCGGTGAACGTCATCTGCCAGCGTGTGTAGTGCCAACAGAAAAATTCGGAGGCTGTGGTGTTATAGTGTGGTCGTGTTTTTCATGGAGGAGGCTTGCACCCTTTGTTGTTTTGCGTGGCACTATCACAGTACAAGCCTACATTGATGTTTTAAGCACCTACTTGCTTCCCACTGTTGAAGAGCAGTCCGTGGATGCGGATTGCATCTTTCAACACTATCGAGCTCCTGTTCATAATGCACGGCCTGTGGCGGAATGGTTACACGACAATAATATCCCTGTAATGGGCTGGCCTGCACAGAGTCTTGATCTGAATCCTATAGAACACCTTCGGGCTGTTTTGAAAAGCCGACTTCGTTCCAGGCCTCACCGACCGACGTCGATACCTCTCCTCAGTGCAATACTCCGTGAAGAATGAGCTGCCATTCCTCAAGAAACCTTGCAGCACCTGATTGAACGTATGCCTGCGAGAGTGGAAGCTGTCGTCAAGGCTATGGGTAGGCCAACACCATAGTGAATTCCAGCATTACCGATGGAGGGCACCACGAACTTGTAAATCATTTTCAGCCAGGTGTCCGGTACTTTTAATCACATAGTGTATGTATTTTGAGGAGGATAGAGATGGATAGTCACAAACGGGAAGTGAATTATCTTTCACTACTGTGAAGAAAATATGATACCTTTCTCCCATTAGTGTGAACATTCTGGTAGAGAGTTGGTAGCAAAGTCAGCTGTGTAACAAATCACCTCCACCCTCACCCCTCTCTCTCTCTCTCTCTCTCTCTCTCTCTCTCTCTCTCTCTCTCTCTCTCGCTCTTTCTCTCCATCTCTCTTCGCTCTGTCTCTCTAAAACACACCCACACATACAAAACACACACACACACACACACACACATGCATACACGGCCAGGGAGCGCCCCTGACTTCGGTGCTCCTATTTCACTGGTATCAAAGAACTCGTTGCATTGAAATACGACGGCAGGGGTGGATGGCTGTAACAAAATGCCTTTTGCAGTCCCCCCCCCAGCGCACCCACTTGTGTTTCTCCCGTTTCTGCTACTGAGGGAGCGGACAGGGGCCGTTTCCCGACAGAGGGGCTGCCGCCTATTGCCGTTAATTTAACATCATCTGCACTGGCCACAACGAACTTGCAGTGTACCTCCTCTAGAGGGGTGTACGGAACGATTGTGTAGCTAAGTCGTGTATAGTGTGCCTTGTCCGGCAATTGAAGCTAGGTTCTGGGGAACTGCATGCATCAATTTAACGTTTATTTGAAAGTGGATATCTGTGGTCAATAATTTATTATGCGATATCTACATACACCTATACTTCGCCATAGGGTACTTCGTGTACCTCTATCACTTTCTCACTTTCCTGTTCCACTCGGGAATGATGTGCGGGAAGAGTAATTGTTGGTAAGTCTCCGTGTTCTCTCGAATACATCTAATTTTCAACTTCAGGATCTTTTCATCAGGTACACGTATAGGGAAGCAGTATATTTGTAGGTCCTTTTAGAACGTACGTTTAGTCAAATTTAACGGATTCCACACATTGATGCACAGCACCTCTCTTGTAGCGTTTGCCACTGGAGTTGGATGACCCCCGAGGTCTTCGTGTTCAGTAAATGAACCTGTGACGAAACGCGCTGCTCTTCTTCGGAACTTCTCTATTTCCTTTCCCTATCCTACCTGGTACGGACCCCCCTACCGACGAGCAGTATTCAAGTTTTGGTCGAGTGTTTTGTAAGTTAACATCCCTCGTGGCTGTATTACACATCCTGAGGAGTATTCCAAGGAATCTCACTCTGCCATCCGCCTTAGCCGATGTGACTGTTCCATTACAAATCCACATTCACATACACACTCCACAACCATAACACCGTCTATGGCGAAGGGTACGTTGTACCATCCTTTCGCGTATCATATCAGGGAGGCTGTTAGGTATTTTGCCGCCCTAGGCGCAAACTGAAAAATGGCGTCCCCTCTTTTCTACTACCATCGGTCTCCCAGATATCCCCCCCCCCCCCCCCACTCCACCGTCACCAAAATCCAACGACACAACAATCAAGTCTTCTATTACACTTTTAAACAATACACTAAGGTCACCAGACGTCCCCATTTCCTGGGGGAAGTCCTCAGTTTTCATGATTTGGCCTCCGTTTCTTTAAAACTGAGTGAGTACAGCAAATGTCCTAAATTTTTTGTATTTTGTCCTCAATTTCTGAAATTTACGTAAATAAGTCAAACAGAAAGAATTTGCTGAACATTTTCAACTATAACTCAACTGCATGTACCAGTGCATCCAAATTTGGCATCAGTTACTTGTTTTATTTAATTGCAAGAAAATGGCGTAATAAAGGTGTGGAATTATTTTTTGGTGTGAAAGAATTTTTCCTTGAATTTATAAACTATGGTATACTGATGGGGACATACCAAAGCGTCAGACTAGGTCATCTGGATAATCGTGGCGTTATTTCATTTCTTTTCCAAATGAAATGTTTCTGAAATGACAAATAAATCTCATCTTATTCAGCATCCACATTCGTCAAAGTAAGTAGAGACTTATTAAGTAACTGTTCCGTATGCATTTGAAAACAATCCGGTGTTTTAATTCCAGCTCTTTGTATTTTTTCTGTTAATTTGCTCAATTGTTCGCTGTTTGATTTGAATTTCATTTTTTCCGCTCTTTGCCGCCCCTAAATTACCGCTGCAGTAGGCGGCCGCCTTGTCTTGCCTAATGGCAGAAACGGCCCTGGTTCCGTTCCTACATGGGACTATGCAAAAAGAACTGTGTACATGCTTCCGTACGAGCCATAATATTTCTTATCCTGCCTTCACAGTTCTTACGCGAAAGGTGCTTAGGTGGTAGTAGAATTGTTTTACAGTCAGCCGTAGCTGCCGGTTCTCTAAATTTTCTGAATAGTATTTCGCGAAAAGAACTTTTTTCCGCTCCATGGATTTCCATTTGATTTAATTGAGCATTTCCGTAATACTAGCGAGTAGGTCGAACCTAGCAGTAACAAATCTAGCAACACACCTCAGAACTGCTACGATATATTCCGCCAATTCGACGTGATGGAGACCACAAACACTCGAGAAGTCCTCAAGAATTGATAGCACTGGTGTTCATTAATGGATTAACTAAACTTTCTTACAGTTCTCCCAATAAACCATTCGCCTTTCATACTACGACCTCGTTTCATTTCATATCACTCTGCAACGTTTTTTAAGAAATACTGCTACTTTACTGTCATAATTTATCAATAACTCATTACTTAATCGCTGGCTTCTGGATCATTCAGACTCGAGCGCGCCTTTGTTTCTGTGAAAGCATTGTCTTGCTGCGTAATGATAACAATGTCCCAGTGCTAGTGGTCGCGCGCTGTCTTGGCGTGGTATGTATCACTTGTCCGCAACGAGAAGAACGCGAGCTTCCTAGTTCTGGGTCGGCAGAAGTTAGTAGAGTGTTTTATTTCAGGTCGCAGGTCGCCGCGCCGCGAATGACTAACGATCTTAATTTTGTAGGAAGTAGAACTGATAGTATAAAATGTTACGTCAGTTTCCAGAAGGAAAGGAATTAATAGTTAAAAGTGTTATGTCGGTTTGTAGAAGAAAAGTATCTCAGTTATTACGCGAAAAGGCGCGCAGGATTAATTAGATTTGTCGTTGATAGGTGTAATGACTGAGAATCAGTGATTCTCGGGGAGAAACACACAAATAGTAAAACGTAAATGAAAAGGCTTCCGTGATCAGTAATTACCTGTTTCATTAATGTGGAAACGCAAAGTAGCAGTGGTTGCTTCAGTGCAGATGTGAAACAAGCATAACTGGTAAACGGGACTGTATGAGCATAGGCATTGTTGAGGAAGTGTGTTACCTGCAAAACGTACAGAAAATCAAAGTAATTTCACTTCTGCTAGTATAACCTCAAAGTGACGTTTTTCATTATTTAATGCAATAGCTTTAATATTTGCAACATATGAGAGACACGTATTCGTTTTAGGCAAATATTCAGATTTTTTTCGTATCTAACTGTGATCTCTATGTACAATGAGGTGACAAAAAGTCATGGGATAGTGATACGCACAGATACAGATGGCGATAGTGTCGCGTACACAGGTTATAAGAGGCTAGTAGATTGGTGGAGGTGTCATTTGCACTCAGGTGAATAATGTGAAAAAGTTTCCGACGTGAGTGTGGCCGCACGACGGGAATTAACAGACTTTGAACGCGGTATGGTAGTAGGAGCTAGAAGCATGGGACATTCAATATTCCGAAGTCTTCAGTGTCAAGAGCGTGCCGAGAATGCGAGATTTCAGGCGTTACCTCTGACCATGGACAACGCAGTGGCCGACGGCCTTCACTTAATGACCGAGAGCAGCAGCGTTTGCGTAGCGTTGTCAGTGAAAGAACTGCAAAACTCAGTGTGGGGTGTACGAAGAACGTATCCATTAGGGCAGAGCCTCAAAATTCGGCGTTAATGGTCTATGGCTGCAAGCGACCGACGCGAGTGCCTTTGCTAACAGCACGACATCGAATGCCGCATCTCTCCTGGGCTCATGACATGTTGGTTTGACTCTAGACGACTGGAAAAGGATGGCCTGGTCAGATGAGTCCTGATTTCAGTTGCTAAGACCTGATGCTAGGGTTCGAATGTGGAGAAGACTCCACGAAGCCATTGACCAAAGTTGTCAACAAGGCACTGTGCAACTGGTGGTGGCTCCA